>NC_083356.1:25847500-27097500 GCF_030254825.1 Meriones unguiculatus
GCAGTCCATTTCATTGAACAAAGCATATTAACTAGGATGTTGAAGAGCTCTCTTCATTAACCTTGGCTCTCAGGGTTCCTCATGAGGTAGCGACAGGAGAGATACCGTGGTCGACCTCTGTCTGAACTTGAGGTGGCTGATGAGCTCAAGACTTCTTGAGCTCAAGTGAAGCCAGTGGTCTTCTCCTCGATATACACCTCCTAGTGGTGTATACTATGGCATCAAGGAAATCATCAGCTTCTGGGATGCTCATGGCAAAGCTTCAGAGGGATTTTGGGATGGTTTTCTTGCCTGTTCTCCCCTAAAAAGGGCAAAGCTAATCCAACTGTTTTTAATTCCATTTTCAATAGTTGTTAGTGTGACAGTTTTACCTCAGATGTTACAGATGTTGCCTCCATCCATTAACTATCCTTCCCTCTGAATCTCTGTGACTGACTAGTTCTGTTGAAGCCCTCTGGATCAGCCTTAGAGATTGATTCTCTGAGGGACTCTCTTTTGTCCACACCATAAAATACTAGCCTGCCTCACCAGGGACCAGTTAGATCAGTCATTGCCCCCGTTCCCCATTCTTTATGCTCCCATGGTCACCCCACTTCAATTGTCCCATTCCTTGAGGCTGTCACTTTTGTTGTCTCGACATTGATCTTCTCTCCCTGGTATGGAGTTGTCCATCCTAGAGTGGTACCCCCCCTCTCCCACACATGGCTGCCTCTCACCCAGATCCCTGGAACAGCTGGAGGGGCTTGTCCAGGATTTGAAGACTACCCCACAACCCCAAGGATTGGGAGACCTCCACTCAAAGTCATTATGATTGATTGGAAATCATGACAGAGGAAACCTCTGGACACATGAGCACAGCTGATGCCCCCAGTGAGTGTCACTGTGCAGGTCTTCCTTCCAGAACGTACAGTTCTTTATCTATCCCACAGAATAAACTTAGTAGTACCCCGACAAACACCTCTCACTCCAGACCCCCCACAACAAGGTAAATTCTCAGGTCCCATTTTTATGCTCCAGTTTTAACAAGCCCTTGTACAGTACCCATGTGCACCCATCTTCTTTAGTGTGTACATATCTGGCGGTTTTTACTTTAGCAGTCAGTCATTCATCAGTCTGTGTCTCTGGGGTGGTGCTGGACAGGTGGTATCTGTGTACACAACAAGTCATTCTGAGCTACATGTGCACCCCAAAGGGTCCAAGTGCTTTTTGGTAAAAGGAGTCACCCAGGGCAAGGCTCTGCCCGAAAGCCACTGTTCACACAATATGAAATGACTTAGAGTGAGGCACAACCTGATACCCGTATTCCGTGTGTTGAAAAAGGCTCTACTGAGGCCCGAGGTGTCCAAGATGGCAGAAGAGATGCCATTACTAGTAGCTCCAAGGGTCTGAGCAGGTGTGGTCTCAGCTGATAGCTCCAGTCTAGAAGGGCATGGTTTTACTTGCTTCCCAGAGCTTGCTTTCAAGCTCTCTGACTTCACATCTGCACATAGGGAAATGTGGTCTTCCCTCCACTGGATCAATATCTCAGGACAGCATTACTCATCCCTGACATAGCTGCCAAGGACAGAGATAGAGATTGTATTTGGCCAAAACCCACCAAGTCAAGCTCCAAATCCCAGGGGTCTTGGGACCCTACAGGACAGTGGTTGCTCTGGAGAGACAAGGCCATGGCAGTGTTTTAGGACAGTAAAAGGCCAGAGCCTTTTAATTCTCTACCCTCTTTGGGAACTTGTCTGAAAAGTCACGAGGGAGACATAAGGCTTGATGGCCTCTTAGTCCCAGATGGTCAGCAGTATCTCACACCTTCCTTTCTAAGGGACATAAGTAGTCACTATTCCAGATCAGCCTCACAGTTTCCAGGCCAGGGAGGCGCACACGGTCCTCCCACTGGGACAGTGTAAGCCGCCACACTTGGTGTGGCCAGGCGCCTTCAGCAGGAGAGAGGGCTGAGACTGCTGTCTCTCTGCCTAGCTCTCATCAGAGGGGCCTTAGGGAGGCATTAGGAAGAACTTTCCAGGAGGTAGGTAGATCCCAGGCCCTGGAGCCCTGTACCCTAAGACAAGGATCCCTGGAGGGAAAAGTGGAAACAAGTTCTCACCCTTGTCCTCTCCTTCACCTGGGAAGACTACCCCCAACCCCAGACTTCTGCTTTGCTTTTTTTTTTTTTAATAACCTGTCAAAACACCCAGCACTCCTGCCATCCAGGCTTCCCTTTGGCTTCTGCGGCTGGGAGGGAAAGTGGATGTCCGCGTGGGTAAGTTATTGGGCACAATAGACAGCAGGTGAGGATGTCCCTTTGGTCTCCCGCCAGGCCCCATAGGCCCTCAAGCCTTACTCCATGGTCTCAGCACCCCAGCCTGGCATCCCTGCTCTCCTAGGCTCTTTCTAATCACGCAGATCAGAATCATTTCCCTCCGACCTCACTGGCTGAAGAAGACATATTTGAAGAAGAGGGTTTCAAAATTAAAACGGATTCATTCAAAGATCATGTGAATGTGTATCAAGGCTTTTATTTAATTCGTGCGTGAATGAGGAAGCCAAGTAGATGAAAGTGGCTCTCAATTTAGAGACGTACCACTCCCCAGGAAAGAATCCTCTTTGCTAGGGACACCCCCTTCCTGTGTCTAGAAGACCACAGTGACTCTGTAAGCTTCTCCAGAAGCAGGAGAGATGATAGCCCACTTTCTTTACAAACTACAGACAGCATGAAAGACAAGGTCACTCTAAACCTTGCCTGGGAAGAAAAGGAATTGGAACTTGACTGCCCACACTCAGGGCTTACTGGACAGCTGCAGTGACAGAGTTTAGATGCAGGGGGACAGATGCACACAGAGAATAGAACGGAAGACAGAAATTTATGCCATTCCTGCCTGCTTAGTGAGGAACAACTGATGACTGAGTGCTGGGTGCCCCGTGACTCCATTGCACCCCTAGTGGCACTGGCTATATGTTTTGGAGGATGGCAAGGGTTGGCAGCCCATTCATGAGAGCCCCTGAATGGCGAGGGGGTATTGAAGCTGTGGGCCTTATTCCTTGCTGTTGCTGCTCCCAATTCTGAACAGACCCACCTCTGTCTACCTCTACAGGTGAGCCTAGACCACGCTGGGTGCATCTACATCCTCTACACAATCAGGTCTCTTCTTTTCTGAGACTCCTGAGGCTGCCAATGCCCACCCCAGCTGCTCTCAGACAATGTCTGGGAAAGGCTCTCCTCTACACCTGTCTGTCCCCAGCCAAACACGCTGCAGCTGAAGCCTCCAAGGGATGCCTGTCCTCGGCTGGTACATCATTGGCTCTGGTGGGCCCTGTGCCTCCTTATCTTGTCCATGCTACCTCCTGTCACTCACTCACACACTCAGTAGAGAGCATCGCAAAGCCCTAGAGAAGTTAGGCAAGATCATTGTGTGTCCGTGGTCTAAGGCTTCTTGGGTGACAGGCTGATGCCAAGTGACAGCCTTCAGCTCCTTCACAGAAGGAAGCAGCCTACTTGTTTCCTTCAGCAAGAGATGTCAAGAAAAGGGGGCGAAATCATCTGCCTTTCAATTGTTCTGATGTTCTGGAAACCTTTTCGCTGTGGCCAGGCCTCACTGGTCCTTTCTGTACACAACGTTAATCCTTCAACAGACATGAGCTGAGGGACTATGGGGCCCAGAGCTCGCCTCTGCTGCAGCCTGTTAAGAGCACTAAATCTGTGTTGGTGGGGAGGGCCTCTGAGAAGGGAGAGCTTGGGTATGTGGGTGTGTCAGTGGGTTGGGCCTGCTTCATACTCCATTCTTCTTGGCCTCTAGTTTGACCCTTGGAGGATGAAGTCTAGAGTGAGGACAGATTGGGGGGAACAAGTGAGGTCTCAGCACCTCAGGTCCCCTCCCCAGCTTCTCTTGGAGCATGGGAAGGCATTCTGTGCTGGATAAAGTCTTCAAGGCCATCCATACCAGGCTTCTTCCTCAGCCCAACCAGGCTCCATCCCTGCCCAGTTGGAGTTGTGAACCCACTGAGCACCCACTGTGTGCAACATAGCCTTTATCTTAACCAACTATATGTCTTGAGGCTTAAAGTAAGACGAAGGCTATGCTTCACCTACCCTGTTGTCCACTGCACTCTTCCAACCCAATGCCAAGCCTTCAGCCTGTACTTAGGTCAGATGAACAGGGGCAGGGGTAGAAGCATTTACAGAGTGGCCTTGCATCATCTCTGCCTCCTCCAGCCCTCCTGGCCCCTCCTTGGACACAAATGCTATGCTATGCTCCCAGGCCACTACCCAGTTAGTTCTCTATGCCACCTCCATTTTTTTCCAGAACACCCCATTTTGGAGTCCCCTCGCCAGAGGGATGTGTCTACCATCCTCACAAGCCCCGCCTACCCAGTCACAGTCCAATCTGCATTATGCAATGCCCCCCATCAACATGGCGCCTATGGTGCACTCTTTTGATGACTGGCTCTACCTCAAGCCAGGCAAGCCCTTATCAGCCTTCATCACAGCCTCATGTAGTAGGCATGACACAAGCAAAGCAGCTCAGGGATCTTTCCAGAGCTGGACGTGGCGGGGTGGGGTGGGGCTGCTGGTGTTCTCTCTCAGATGCTGCTTGCTTGCTGGAGTAACAGCCAGATGTCGGTGACCACGCCCCCTCCCCCACACTCCCAACCCAATGGCCTACCCAACCACCCAGTTATCCCCTACCATGTGGAAGCTCAGACACTGCCACTAACCCTCCAGGCTATCGTGGGCTCATTATCATCTCATTGTGAAAGACACCTACCATCTCCATAACAGATTCAACCAAATCAGGGAAGGAAGGATGCAGTGACTGGTCCCTAAAGGTTCCCTTTCCGTGAAAAGCTCCGACTATAGCAGACAGTGTGCACACCACACCCTCACAACCCTCTCCTAGAAAAATCTTCAGGCTTCAGGCCTGCCAGGGCAGCTGCTTTCCAAGGGGTGGGACCTCGCTCCTCATTCACTGGCCACTGATGCCATTCTTTGCCAGCTCTCAGGACAGCTGGCGTATCTGCCTTTGGGTACTGAAGAGAAAGAGGACCTGCAGGTTCAGTAACAAGACCACGCAGCACTTGTGGAGGTGTGGGACTTCCTCAGGAGCTCAAAGTGGACACCTACCTCTGGCCCAGTCGTGTGGGATTAGGGGAGAGGCTGCTGCTGCTGCAGCTGCCGCTGCTGGTGTGAAGGCAGTGTTCAGGAGAGCCCAACCAAGGTGCCTCCTGAATATTCACCTCACCCCAGACCACCACAAGAACTTCCCTTCCCAGGATTTCTCCCTCAACTCCAGTTCCCATCTGGGACTCAGATTCAAAGGTGAGGGACAGTCTCTTGGGACAGCTGAGGAGACAATCATGGGAATCTCTCAGGAATGTTGCCTCATCTCCTTGCTATTGCCCAGAGAGGGGAGGAAACTCCTAACAAGTCAGACTGTCTTTCTGTGATTGGGTGATCCTGCTCCCATTCTGGGCCACTGGGCATTGACTGGTCCCTACTGAGTGACAGCTCAGTTGGGTGGAAGGAAGTAGGGTGACTATCTCCTCTGCGTCCTCCTCAATGGGCCTTTCCTCTTGAAAGGGCCCAAAATGTCACCCACCTCTACTTCACACCCTTCAAATCTCATAAGACACCCTGCACTTTCAAACAACCTTGCAATGGGTACCAGCCTACTTCCTCCTTCTGCTATATTGCCCAGGCTGGTCATCATGAGGACGAACCCCAACCCAGCATCATCACCCTCCAGCTTGCCACATCCTTCTTGCTGTGGGTCCCATGCTCGATTCCTGCTTCTGTGAGACTGTTTCCCTCCCAACCACTGGGCAAATGTCTATACGTGCTTCAGGCTCCAGCTCCTACCCCCCACCCTTTCTTGAGTGAGGCCTGCACCCATTCTCCAAGCAGAAGTGGCCCCCTCCTCTGCTCACTTGCTCTCTTGCATGACTGTGCTTTTAAAAAAAAAATCTCCCCTGCTGGCTTCTAGACTTTGCCTCTTTCCTTTCCCATGTGACAGGAGACAGAACATTCTGGGTACTCAACTATTCGATGCAGAATAAAGAAGCAGTAGAAGTGGCCTGGTGGGCCATGGTTACCCACCAGGCCACAATGGACTGGGAAGCCAAGAAGAAACCCTCACTCCCTATCTCTCTCTGCAAGCATGGGAGCCACCTGCTGCCACTGTCTCACACTGACCCATACTTTTCCCTGGTGCCCCAGTTCCCTCCTGCCCTACCTCCATAGGTAATGGAGACAAATGCAAGTCAACAAAACATAGTACAATATAAAAAGCCTCTGGCAAAGAAAGACTCGTCTTAGGTTCCTGTGCTCTTGAGGGAAGGAAGCAGACTCAAGTACTCCCCCCACCCCCATGGCTTACACAGCCCAGGCCTTGAGACAGGGCTCTTTTTCTTCAGGTCCCTGTTAGGATGAGGGTGACCCCGTGTGGTTTGGATGTGAAGTGTTCCCAAAAGGCTGAAGAGTTGAAGTCTTTGTGCCCAACTGGTGGATCCAGTCATTGAGAGGTGACTGGACCCTGACCTCACCAATGGATTAATCCATTGCTGGAACCATAATTTGGTGGTATTTAGAAGGTGGGAGTCTCATTCGATGTGGTTCATTAGGAGAATATCTCTCTGCTTCTTGGCCATTAGGGAGAAAGTAAGTAGTTGTGTCTCTGCCCCCATTAAGCAATGGATTGAGTCTCCCATGGGATAAAACGATTGAATCTACGAGCCAAAATAAATCCTTCCTCCCTTGTTTGGTTGAGTTATTTGTCACAGTGACAAAACATCTGACTCCCACACTGCACCAGTACTCCTCTCTTTGGAGTGGAATAGATTTTTGAAACTTTGCCCCAGGGCATGACACCGAAGGACTTGACGGCCAGTTCAAGACCTTTTGAGGAGCCGCAGCTTCTTAGCAAAGGGGTGGTCTGAGAAAGCATGGTGCAGACTGTGTGCTCTTTAGGGTGAACCCTCAGATGATCATTTTTCTAACAAATCTCCTTGGAGCTGTCTACAGTGATGGTCCATGGGCTGCCAGGGGCATGCTCCAGCCAGTGAAGAATGAACTTCATTCAAACACTGAAATTCAAACACTGGCTCCTCCAAGCCAGGGAGGAGCTGGGGCCCCACTTCAGTAAACACAGCAAGTAGAGAGAAGCAGGTGGTTAGATGGCATCTGCGAAGGACCAGGCCGCCTCTGGGGATGCTATCCACGATTCCCTTCCTGAGTACCCATCTCCTGCTGCGCTTTTGGGGCCAAGTTTCAAGTTCTCAGGCTCTGCCAATAATCTTTGCATGACATCTGCTCTCATTTTTCTGTTCTTAATCTGCATCAAGAAACAGACTCATTGAATCCCGATTACAAATCACTGGGGGCCCAGATGAGACCTTTCGTCTGAGTTCATAGGCCTTTCCCTGTCTGCCTTTCCCTGATGTTGACATCTGCACAGTGATGATCCCGTCAGAGAAGCACAGAGACAAGACTCAACTTTTGTTCAGGGATTCCTGTAAGGCAAGAAATGGTGTCACATCCTTGACATAGAGTTTGGGGATAGATTCTACTCCTCACATGGAATCTGGCACTACTGGGGCACAGTGCGGGGAGGTTACAGGATTCTTCGGCAGAAGCCTGGCAATGCTTCCTGGTTTGGTCAAATAAAAATGGCTGGAACCTGGTCAGCACACTGCTTTGGTTTACATTTATTTCTTTGTCTGTTGGGGATGCTTGATCAAGAGGCAACCTGTATCTGTCAACTGGAAGCCTTGGGCCCTCACTCTCTCCACTCACAAGCCTGCTTCCTTTTCCAGTATGATCTATATGATCAGCTGGTTGGTCGGATTCAAAGATATCTACTATCTTTTACTTAAATTCTGGAAAGAAAAAAATGTTCCAGGAATAAAGAGTCCCAGTGTTAGAATTTAGGGGCAAAACAAAGTTTTGTCTCCTTTGCCACATTGACTGTGACACTCACTCCTACACAATCTTGGAGCCTATACATAGGGTGTGCTGAACCCTACTCTTCTGGAGTCAAATACCTAACTAGGAAAGTTTGGCTCAGATTGCTCTGTTGACTCCTGGCCTCTGGAGGAACAGGTACTTCCCATCTTCATGATGTCTCGTGGGCTCAGGCGTTGGCACTGGTTGTATTGCTAGCTTCAATAATTAAGCCTTCTGAGTAGAACCATGCATGTTCCAGGTTGTCATTACATTCAGAGGTTAGGACAACAATGGGCTCGCAAAGACCCCAGTTTGAGAAGGCACAAAAAGAAATAAAAGGCGGAGGCAGGAGGGGCTAACGAGAGAGGTGTGAGTCTTCCCTAGTAAAGGCACACAGCACTTGGCTGTTCCTGTGCTCAAAACCATCAAAATAAAAAAATGGCTGTCTGGAGGCCCTGACCTCAAATACATCCTCCACAGATCTGAGCCGAGGTGAGTTTCCATGTTCTTAGGGGACCCTACACAGAGTGTAAGGACCCTCTGTGGTAGACAACTAAGGTTTTTAAGTCCAAGGGATTCCGTGGGCTGTGGGGGTATGGGTAGAAGCAATCCAGATCCCCAAGCTACAGGTACGGTTAATGCTACCATGGCTCCAAGGATGTGTCGGTATCAGTTCTCAAAAGCAGAGAAGGAGGGTGACTGAAATACTGGGACAGAGACTAATAGCCTAACGGGACCTTTGTTCTAGCAGGAGGTATATTCTAAACACAACTCAAATGGTTGCAGCCATTATCATCATCTCATACATAAAATGAGCTCAATTTCAAGCACCTTCCCAAATCCTGGGTCCTCTGCAGCCATGGTCAGAGTTTCTGGCTTGCCCCTATCACTTCTTGCAGGGTAGGTAGTGTGCCAGAAAATACATCATGCCATTTTGTTTATGCTGGTGTGTCAGGTCGAAACCAGACTCGCATCATCAAAAATTTGTAGGAGGCAATTGGATCTAGGATATAGAAGACTCCACACTCCACACAGGTTTGGGGCAGTTTAGAAAAATAAAAATAAAAAGTAAGACCTCCCACAATTTCAACCTTGTTTTTCAAGCAGGACTACGAAGCCTTCAGCAGCTATCATAACAATCCTGCTATAGACCTTGCGTCATTGATTGCCTGGGGTATCTCAGGTTATAGATAAGAAATCATTTCTCAAGGTACAGACAGACGTGTCCCCTAAAGATCCTCACACTTAACTCAAGCTAACCACTTAACGTGTCTAACAGCGATCCTCGAGTGAGTCCCTCATTGCATAGGAAATGGGTTCAGAAGGTCTACATCCCTAAGTTCCTCAGGAAGAGAGGCTACAACAAAATGTCTCCGGGAGGAAGCAGTGAGCAGGGCGCAGTGACAGCTTCAGGGGATTTTCTGGAGAGGAAGCAGGACTCTCAAGGGGGCCTGATACAATCATTGCAGCTGTCCTGGGGTTTCCCATTCAGGGGTTTTCTGAGAACCCGAGACTGACCACAAGCCCCGGACAAGCCACAGTTCTTCTCAGAGGGACCCTCTTTCTGGACAACATATGAAACTCCCTCGGCTCTTTGTGGTGGCAGCTACTCTCAGCAGCCTCCTCTTCGGACCAGTCTGACCTGCTTTGGCTGAGCAGGGCCTGGCTCTTGTTCTCCCAGGAGTAGCTTTGCACCCAGGGAGACCCTTTCTGCCTACGAAGCTTCCGTCCGCTGGTTTTTCTCTGCCTCGACTTCTAGAGAGTCGCACTGTTCATCAGGATTCCCTCAAAAGTTCCCAAAGCCTCGCTGTGAACAGTCCCTGACTTCCAGAAGCCCACTCAGGGATGCAGTATCTCTCATTAAAGAAACTAAAAATAAGCAATAGAAAGCCTCGTCACGGATGGGTCACCACAAGGGCTTTTAAACAAGACTTTTGGCCATGAGCCCTGCACTGAAGCCAGCTGAATTCCAGACCAGGGGTTGTTCCCGAGGCCCAGTGAGGGCACTGCTAGGTAGTCATGGAGCCATTCTCATGGGGCAATTCTCTAGGACAGCTAACCTTTATACCTTCAGTCTACATAGCTGCTGCCTTGTCTGTCATCCTGGGGAGGGGGGTTACTGTTGATCTTTCAGATCTGCAGGTGGCAGTTGGCTTAGCCACACCCCTTCCAACTGCCGTTCTGGTGGGCATTGCAAATCCTAGCCCAAATACCCCAGGATAGCCCAGGTGAGTCCACAGAACTGAATAGGTCCTGCGAACGTCTGGAGGATGCCCATTCTTTGGCCATCAGCCTATCAGTCAGACTTGGAGCTTAGTGGGGGCATTGCAAGCCAGAGGCAGAGCCGCAGACATCTCAGGGGTCCTAGGGAGGATCCCAACCACTTGCCCCAGCCCATCCATGAAGAGCAGACTCTGCCAAGAAGTAGCATACATGGTATTCAAGCTGCCTAGGGGAAGAAGCCTCTTCCTGGGACCGTCAAATGGGCAATGGTTTTACAAAAAGAGCCCCTTCCTTAGAGCTCTGATCTCTAATTTTTCAGATGACTGTCACTGGCTTGGATACTGCATCAGTCTCTGGACATGGTGTCTCTGATTTCCATTGGTCCTCAACTGCCCTTAGTGTCAGTTGGAACGGAATCCTCAGGAGTGAGGTTTCCTCCTGACCTCCAGGCAGTGGCTCTTGGGAAGTTGTCATTCAAGCTCTCTGGGACTTCTAGTTAGATTTCTCAGGACCCAATCCCCACGAGCCTTGGGGATAATAACTCAAAGACAGGTCTGTCTTTGAGGGAGCCATTCCTCCTTAATTAAATCCCACAGTTGACTCAGCTGGGAGCTGGTCCAGTTTTTGTCCTCTCAGGATATCTTTGAAGCCTGTCCCCTGCCTAGGAGAACCAAATCTCATAGTGAGGGATTGGGATTTCATTCAGAAGCTTCATGACAGATGGACTCCTGGGTGCGCACGCACACACCCTGATCAATGAGAAAGACCCTCTCCCTCTTCTTCCCTCCCCCTCCCCCTGTTATTATCAAGTTTTACATGCCTGCCCTATTCTACATTCTTCTGCTGTCTCTCCACAGCCCAGGACCCTCTCTGGATAGCCAGGCAACAACAGAGTCTCAATAAACTTCTCCTCAGAAATGAGGTGGTGGGGGAGGGGAGCCACACCCAGTGGGAGCTGCTTACCGGTCCCTGCAAAGCCTTTCCTTCAGGGAGCTGTTGGGGCGTCCCGAGACTGCTCCTCTACTCTTAGCTAAG
Source organism: Meriones unguiculatus (assembly GCF_030254825.1). Lineage (NCBI taxonomy): Eukaryota > Metazoa > Chordata > Mammalia > Rodentia > Muridae > Meriones > Meriones unguiculatus. The sequence continues at coordinate 25,858,689 of NC_083356.1, forward strand.
TTTAGCCTCATCTCACCTCTCCCTTCCTTGAATCTTGACACAGGCAGCCTTCAGCAAGTTTATCCATGCCCAGGTGCAAACAGCCCTCCACCCCCAGTCACATAGCCTCCCTTTTTCTCAGGCTGCCTAAGGCTACCAGGCTCAGGACTTCAGGTGCTATCAGAACCCTGGACACACTCTCAGTTTCCCTCCCCAAAGCCAGAGATATGGTTTTACAGAATGTCTCCTGCTTGCCTTTCAAACATACACACACGAGCACACACACACACACACACACACACACACACACACCAACTTCACAGCTCTTTGAGTTTAAGTAGCTTTTTTGTTTTGTTTTGTTTTTCTGATAATAGTAAAGTATGCTCCTTTGCAAGCGCCCCTAGAAATTTTAAAAGAGGACTGAGAAAAGAAAATCTGAAACCACAATGTCTAGGGAAAGTGGATCATAAATTAGAATTCTGTTTTTTTATTTTTTTTATCCCTGAGCCAGACAACGTCCAGGTGGTCAGCCAGCATCTTGGGAACAGGGTTTTAGCACTGCCTTGGAATATCTCTTTTTGACCCCTATGGCTATTTAAGGCCTGGGAAGGATCATTAAATAGTGAATCTTTAGGCATTTCGAGTCCTCCCCACACACCTTGGACTAGATTCCTGAAAGTGGGAGTCCAGGACAAGCAGGCCATGCCCGTGAATAAGGGGGTCTTTGACAGCCAATGACCTATGCAGGTGCAGGTGACCAATGAGGTTCTCAGGGGCTCTTGGTGCTGGCTGTCCTCTGTGTTATCCAAGCCATGGGCCTGTGTGAGTAACAGGTCTTTTCCATGTGTTTCTTTGCTTAGCCTGGAGGAGGTCATCTCTGAGCTGCCTCTCAGCACACGGAAGAGTCTTCATCAGCAGCTGCAGCGGACACAGGCTGAGCACTGACTTCCTGGTGACCCTTAGAAGTTCAGTGCCTATAGGAGCTCAAAACTAATCCAGAGCAAAGAGTATAAGGGTACATCTGTGGAGCTCAGGTGGGAGAGGCCACAGTAGAGCAATGGAGAGGTGACGGAATCGTCAAGAAAAAAACATCCCAGGTAATAAGACAGTGTATACAAAGCTGGCGATGGATTCCTCCTGCCTCCCTTCAAGACCTAAAGAGGACTGTGGCTTGATAGAGATGTGCCTGCGGCTGACCACAAGAGACTCGGCAGGGAACTGTAGCTGAGTGGACCAGGCTGCAGGAGCTCTGTAGGGGCTTTGGCAGCTAGGGGCTGGGAACTTAGAGGATTGAGAGAGTGAGGGGATGAGAGTCCCTGGAAGGATCTGAAAAGTTAATCTCCAGGTTCCTTGGGTAGCCCAGCTAGGTGCAAGCTTGTTGGATTAGGTTGAAGAGGAAGGAGAATTTGCATGGGGGAAGCTAGCACAAGCAAGGATAGGAGGGCAAGGGTAGGTGGAATAGACAGTAACGTCTCCTCTATTCTCTGCAGCCTCTTGTATGGACCTTATCCGTCATCTGTGGCTACACTTGAATCCCCTTGGACTCAGTGGCCACCTCACCTTGGGTTATTGTTTGATCATTTCTTTGGCTTCCTTGTCTAATCTCCATTCAGCCTTCTAGACTCTGTTTTCCTTCACTTCTACTGCAGGCTGAGGGATAAGTCACTTAAGAATGGCTTTTGCGGCTTCCATGAAAAGATTGTAAGGGGCCAATTTGCAAAGGAGATGTTCGACTTTCTTGGAGCCTTTTCGAGGTCTGTAAAGACTTCACTCTAGCTTGATGAGCAGAGCTAGCTAGTGAGAGCACTAGGTGGTGGAAAGGATTCAGGATGGGGCAGCCTGAAGTTGCCAAGGCCAGATGTGCTTTCCAGACAGTGCCACAGCCATTGTAGCTTAGAAATACAGAGCCAGCTCCACCTGGAGTGGACAGTAACTAAAAGCAGAAGGGAGGGTCTCTAGCCAGGATAGTAGTAGGGCCAGGCCCTTGGTGATCAGATAAGACCTTGAGGGCCCTAGATGGGCAGCAGGCTTCTCTAAATGGTGCAGTGTTAATGTCACCAGCACTGCCTGGGCCTGGGCACTGGGCAGGATGGTACACCGAAATGGCAAATGGGCCAGATCCCCACTAGAGGCTCAACCTCTCAGCTAGGAGTCAGGCCCCTCATCCTTTTCCCACTAATGGCCATGCTTGCGCAGCCGGCCACTCATAATCACACTTCTCACTCGCTCATTCGCTCTCTGGCCTATAATCACACATTGCTTATCTAATGGTATCTGACCCTTCCTGGTGCAATAAATGCCCACAGTGCCAGCCAGGCCTGTACTGGCATACAGGTCTGAAGGTAAACAGAGATTTCTTCTCAGGAAGGGTAGGTGCTCAGAGGTCTCCAGTGCCATAGAGTTAATGGGAGAGGCCACGTGGAGGCGTAGGGTAGAGGTGATAAAGAAGCCTCAGGCAGGCCTGAGCCAGCAGAGCTTGCAAAGAGCTGCAAATAGGTGGACAGGGCGGAGAAGGAGTGTTCAGAGCAAGGAGCAGATTGTGTGTGTCAGTTGCTTGACTAATACTTGACAGAAGCGAAGGAGGAAAAGTGAATTTTGGGTCCCAGCTTTGGAGGTCTCAATCTACCATGGTGACGAAAGCCTGGCAGACAGGAACAGCTCAGATTATAGGAGTCCAGGGCACTGCAGAATGCTGACCCCCCACTCACTTTCTCCTTTCATCCTTTAGTTCTGTCTGGGATCCAAGCCAATGGAACCATGCCAGCCAACATTTCGGCCCAATCTTCTCCTCTTGACTGACCCCTTTCAGAAGCACCCTGGCAGACATACCCAGGGGTGTGCTTGGTCAATTCCCTAGGGGCTTCTCAATTCACCTAAGTTAACGATGAAGGTGAAGTGGGGAGCTTGAGGTGAAAGTTTTGCGATAGAGTTGCAGGGCAGAGGAGGAAATGCCAGGAAGCAGACCTCAGGATTCTTTCAAGGGTCCCCTACTGATCAGGGCATCAGCGAGATGAGCTAACTGGGGAAACAGGCTAGCCTGCTGCCTAGGGGTTTGGTGTATATCCCAACTGGGCAAAGCTGGACAGACATTTGCTCAGGGTTCTGGGGAGGTGTCTGAGACCAGGTGCTCTGAAGTGTGGGCCTCCAGGTGGCCTTGGTGACACGTAGGGTCCCCAGATCCCCGCACCGTAAGGTGCATTTTAACAAATATAAGGATAATCTTTGAAGCCTGTGTGTGTGGGGGGGTGGCTGTCATGGAGAAGGAGGGACTGCCAGAAGAAAGGATTGTTAGGCTGAAGGTGGCTGAGCGGGCTTAGAGTCACCTCATGTTAAGTTGCTGTCTCAGTCACCGTTCTAGTGCTGTGAAGAGACACCACGACCAAGGCAGTTCTTACAGAAGAAAGCATTTAGTTGGCGGCTTGCTTACAGTTTTAGAGTTTAGTTCATTATCATGGAGGGAAGCATGACTGCATGCAGGCTGGCTCTGGAGCAGAAGCTGAGAACTTCAACCTGATCTGTAAGCAGAAAGAGAGAAAGGGAGGCATGGGGCGTGGCATGGGCTTTTGAAAACATCAAACCCACCCTCAGCGACACACCTTCTCCAACAAAGCCACACCTACTCCAACAAGACCACACCTCCTAATTCTTTTCAAATAAGCCCCCCTCCCATGATTAAGCACCCAAATATATGAGCCTGTGGAGACCGCTCTTATTCAAACCACTACAGCAGCTGATCAGGAAAGACTGGACCATGGCCTTCTGGATCTCACACTGCCTACAGGACCAACTGTATTGTCTCTGGAGCGAATAAGGGAGCCCAGGAGACATTTGATTGACTGAGTGGGGGAGGGGATGGAAAAGCTTGGAAGGCTGAGAATCCTTGTGACCTTGCCCTGTCTCCAGGTGGGTAAGAAACATGAATATTTTGTCCTTTCCAGGTCCTGTCCTCCAAAGAATCACTGGTTCCATTTTGGCTATGGTTGGCGATGGCTCCTATCGTCCCCCCCAAAGATCCACCCCTTCTTCCCGTGGGAAGACCAACCACCCATGGCCCAAGCAGGAGCAAGAGCTGGAGCTCAGTAAGTGTGGGGGGATGGGCACACTGCTGGGGGATGTCAAGGCCCTTTGTGATGAGCAGAGGCCTGAGATAGGGTGCTCACAGTGTATGGGTTGGGGTTCATTCAGACTCTGACTTCCTGAAGGAGGGCACTGGGCAGATAGGGCCTTGGGCAGAACCCACTCCTCCCCATGTCTCCACCTCCAGGAAGGATAGCTGGAATATTGCCACCATCCCTGTATCTAGTAAGTCAGGTGGAGCAGACTAGGTACCATCGCCACCCTGCTGAGCAGGGACCTCACAGCTTCTCCTGTGTCATTCTCAGGGCTCTGTGGTGGCCTGGATTATCCAAGGACTGCTAAGAAACAGGTGTTCTTACTGGGGCTTTTAGTGCCTGCTTAGTAAAGAGGCAAACATTTTTATTGCATGATCAAATGTACGCAAGCATGAATGAATGAACGAACCAACGAACCAACGAATGGATGAGTGAATGAATGAATGAGAATGACTTCCAGTGAGTTGTACAGTGTCTTGGCCACCAGCTTAAGACTGAGTGAGTGATGTCCTCAGATGCTAACAGCAGGATCTTTTCAGCCAGGACTGCACAGTGCTGGGACCAAGGCTCAAGTGAGGACCCTGTATAGCACTTCTGGTACCAGGGGCCTAGAGGGCATGGTTTGCTAAGGTTGAGCCTGACAAGAGCCCTGTGGTGAGGCAGCCCATGTGTGTGAATCAGGGTTGGACTTTATTTGTACTTCCATCATGACTGGCTTTGCAATCATTTAGAACTTTGTCCATCTATCATCTTTGTAAAAATGTTAGACAATGTAGAAGTTACATGCAGCCGTCATAAAACCTCTGGGGTTTCCCTGTTGGTAAGTCAGAGACCCTTTACGCATGTATGTGTTAGTTCTTCATGCTGACGACAACACACCTGGCATAAGCAAAGGAGGAAAGATGCTTTGGGGCTCATTGTATTTGGTGCACAGTGGGCTACTTCTGGGGCCAAGGGCCTCCACTAAGCAAAACAGCATGGTGGAAGGACTGATGGACAAAGGTTCTCACCAGATGGTGGCCAGGAAGCAGGGAAACAGGGAGGGGCCCAAAAGAAGACACCCTTCCAGGGGCGGCCCAGTGACTTACTTGCTCTATCCAGGCCGCATCTCCCAATAACAGTATCAACTCTGACACCACCAGCAGCAGATGAGGTCACTGAGTGGGTCAGAGCCCTCGTGACCTTGTCATCTGTGTGGACCAAGACTTCATCCCATGAGCCTTTGGGGGGTGGGTACACGGAAGCCATAATGGTGTTTGCTTCTAGATACGCCTTCCTGTTTGCACTTGGAGATAGCTACTGAGGGGTTTTTCAGAGAAAGACTTAACTTCCCAGCCGCATGTATGTAGCCACTGTCTTCCCTTAACATTCTTGTCTTTGTCTCACAAGTAAATGGCAAATCACAGCTCCAGGGGCCACCTTTCCATGCCATTGATAGTACACATGGCTCTTTTGGATGTGTATATGGCAGTGGGAGCCCTGACTGGCTGGTTAGCTAGAGACCTCCGCATGCCCACATAGCTCTTGCCATAGAAGCAGCCAACTTCTTTTTGGCTCTTCTTCACCATGGTGGATGGCCAGGTCCCAGGAAGTTTGGGCCTGCTGATCGTGGAAGCAGGTGTCCTTTGGAGTTCCGCTTAGGCTTGTAGATGACAAACCCATGATGGGTTAGGGATGCTTGCTTTCAGCTTTGTGATCTAAACAAGAGAGGTGCTAGCTGTTTCATTATCAAGGCTAGGCAGGAACCATGTCAGTGTATCGCTCCAAATAACCAGTAGTTGCTGCCATATCCCTTGGGCTCTGTGTAGTCTCTGGCCACCTCCTTCTCCTTAGCACCAAGGCCAGGGAGGTTATTGGTCCTTAGGTCTTGAGGGACTGATGGGTTAGGGCTTGTACTACCCCTTGGTTTCTGCAATCTCTTCAGGCAACTTGAACCTGGGGCTCTTGGGAGAGTACTTGAAAATCCACCCACCCTGGGAAAACACAGTGGCCAGTAAGATCAGGAACATGAAGATCACGGATCAGAACCTGGCACTGGACACCATCTGTCACTTCCTAGACAAGCACAGCCAGGTAGGATCAGGGAGACTTATGCTTCCCACTGGGCGGGAGATTCATGGGACCTTGGGGGAAGTCAAGGCACCCTCCAGGACCTGTTCCAAGTCATTCTGTTGAGCTCATCAACCACCTCTCCCGGACTCCCCTATCCCTGAAGCCCCTGACGTTCTGTGAGAAGGTGTTGGAGGGCTTCGGGGACAGGGTCTCACTTCCCAGCTACTGGTAGGAAGGCAGAGTCTACCCAGGGTCTCCTTCTGCCAGGGTTTGGCCAATGCATTCCCAGGCCCCTGACTGCTCTGAAAGCCTTCATGGCAGTGTGCTGCCAGACTGTCTCCCTGGAAGTCCCCCTGTCCTCTAACGCCAGAGATAATACCCAGAGTGATCGAGGTCTTGAGATATAGGTGGCTATTCACCATCAAATTTTTATGGCCAATTCCTTGGCCACAGCTGCTGTCCATTTCCTTGGGCCAATCAGCGTGAAACATCCTTTGAGGGCCACGGCAGGCCTGTGTGCTTATAGAGGGAAGCTAGGGAAACTACCCAAGCACTCATAGCTGGTCAGTAGGCCTGAGAACCTAAGCTTAGGTGAGAGGGGAAACCATCCAGTCAGAACAGAGTGGGCAAAGGCCCAGCGGGGTCAACACAGAGGCACAGTAAACAGGGGACAGGTCCAGATGACAATATACCCTCCGTGTCTGCTAAGAATGTCACTCTCTGTCCTAAGGGTCTCAGAACACTACAGCAGAAGTGGGCATGGCCAGATTTACTTACTTAAAATTGAGGCTCTAGCTCCTTGGAGACTCTTTACCTTTGTCGTTTTCTTATCCGTTTGAGAGCAGGCTGTCCTCCCTCCACTCAGGGTCCTGGTAGAGCTACCTTTACCCTGTTGGCTCTAGAATTCGTCTTACCCTGGTGGTTGGGTAGGGACAAGCAGAGCCTGAGTACCAGTTTTCCCACAGCTCTGGGAAAGGCAGGAGGTGTCATACAGGAACGCCCCCGTGCAAAAGCTCCTAGAGTTCCTCAGCCTGGACTCCAGGAGGGCTGCTGATAAGGTCAGTGGCTCACGGGCAGCCTGTAGCTGCTTCAGCCCTGTGGAAATCCTTCAGGAGGGTGACCTCCCATGCCTTGTCCTACACAGAGGGAGGAGAAAGGGCTCCCTCTTGGGAATGGAGTAGCTCTGGCCACACAGCTCTGCTGTGTTTGCTTGGGTGGCTTTCTGAGCAGCATTAGCCTGCTCTCTACCCTGCCCTGCCTTAGGCCTTCCTCTTCTATCTCTATGGGCTGATCTTGCGTGAGTGCCTCAGCATCGAGCAAGTACAGTGCCACCTGGCCAGCCTCCTGGAACTGTCCCACCAGCACTCCAGCCAGCGGGAGGTAGGTGAGCACCCTCAGGATAGTGCCTTGTGCCTCCCTACCAGTTTCCAGCCCTCACACCCAATTCAGCATCACCGTGGCCTTGTGTGGCTCTCACGGCATGGGACAATATACCAGATTTCCACCAGCCCAGGCCCTGGTGGGCAGCCCTAGTAGAACAGGCACCAGAGAGCCGGACGGGGGCCTGCACGGTCATGTGTGGGCTGCCTCACAGGGTCGTCTGGTACGCAGGGCATTGCGCTGGCTGTGGGCCTGGCCTCCACCAAGCACTTGCAGGAGGTGTGGTCCCTGCTGGAGCACCTGGGCCACACCAAGTTTCTGCGTTCAGCTCTCTTGTATGAAGACAGCCAGGTAGGGAGGCCCCGAGTACCAGAGCATGTTGAACAAGGCAGCGCTGGACAGACCAGGTGCCAGCCACCACATGCCCATGACACCAGGGCTTTTGCCTGGCCAGCTTCCCTTAGGGGACGGGTGTGGGGGACACAGATGGATGAAGTATCTACTCTGTGCCCCTGCTTCATAGGCATCCCCTCTCCAGGACCTCAGGGGTGGAAACTATTGAGCTAAGGATCTTGGGCCAGGGAGCCTCCCAAGACTTTGAGTGCTATGCCAGGCCTGGGTCTAAAGTTCTCACCTGGGCCCTTGGCCCAGTAGATACATTGAGCAGCTCCACTTTCCTGGCCAGTTCCGACCCTGGTAGCTGTGCTGGGTGGAGTCAACAAGTAAGCCAAGGCGGCTCACCTGGGGAAACCAGTAGAGAGACTTTCTAGATAGGAGGACTAGTGGCAATGCTAGGCCTGGCCCTTGGGAGGAGGGAGACTGCTGGCCACCACTCTAAGTCACTACAGAGGCTTCAACTTTCTCCTTGGTGGGGGGGTGGGGGTGGGGTTGGGAGCTTGGGAGGGGTGAGAGCTTGGCTCCCTCCAGCCTAGCTGTCACCTGCCCACAGCCATCAGACAGCAACCTTCGATGGAGATGGGTCAGCAGCACCTCCCTGCTGTGCTATGGCCAGATAGCCAAACATTCCAAGGAGCAGATCCTGCCCTGGGTGGACAACATCGCCTCGAGGATGGTGTACTACTTCTCCTGTGGCCCCCGTGTGAGGCCCGCCCCACCTCCCCGTAGAAACGCAGGGTGAACAGGGCACCTGGGGTAACTCACCCAAGAAGTGCTCACAGGGCATCCCTAGTGTACCAGGACCATAGCCCACTTGGGGGTCTGCTCCCTACACTCCCGGGTCTAGTGATTTGGCTACAGGTGGCTGGGATAGGGCTGGGTCAGGCCCGCACATCGAGGCTGACCCAGGGAGAAAGGAGCCCTGTACTTAGCTTCCTCACTTGGCAGAGAAGTTGTGTATATATGTGGGGATGGTTGTTGTGTGTATGGGTTAGCTCTATGTCCTGTGTATGATGTGTGTTGTTTATCTTGTGTAAGTGTGTGTGCGTGTGTTGTGTGTGTGAGGTACATACCTTACTGGTCCCCTGACTGAGGGGGCTGCTTGGGTTATGGGACAGGATTTTCGGGAGGTGTTCCCTGACTTGGCCTTTGGTTCATCTGTGGGGCACAGGATGAGGTCCTGAAGTCAAGCTTTCTCTCTGCGACCATTCTGCTCATGAGATCACTCCAGGAAGCGTACTGCACCGAGAGCTACAGGTTCACTCAGATCCCAGAGCTCACCCATTGCCTCTTGGTGAGTGGCACTGGGGTCCACTGTGGATGCTCCCAAGGGCCAGGGTGGACAGCCAGAGTCTGTTGTTACACTTACCCTTCCTCTGCCCTCCAGGACATCCTCCAGAAGGAACCCATCTCCCTGACTACCTTCTTCCAGCAGAAGGTCATACTGGTCATCACAGGCATGAGGTAACTGTGCTAGAGTATGGGAAGGAGGACAGGCAAGGTCCTGGGTTTGTGGTGGCAGTGAGTGTGTGAGGTGCTGGGTCTTAAGGGGGCACCAGAATGCTGGATGTTCTGAGGCCCTGTGTATTGTGCCTAAGAGATTAAGCTTTCTTTCACAGCCAAGATAGATTGTTAATACTGGCAAAAACTAAGCCATGGCCATAGTCACACACTGAACATAGTCCTGAGCACAGACTGGGCCCTAACCGGCGTCATACACAAAACCTGGCTTTCACCCCTAGATCTTGATCTCACTGCTGTCTGTTTGGACCTGACCTATTCGTTGCTTTGGCTGACACCAGAAAGTATCTAGGTTTCCCCCAAGTGCAGCGAATTTGAACAGCTCACCGCAGCTCCTGTTGTGTTAGCTCTTCTCATCACACTGAGCCAAGACAGTGCCTATTCTCATATTCTGATTGTGCTGGCATATCTTTGCTGGGAGCCCCTGGGGCCATCCTTGCACCCCAGCCTGTCACTTTGTTCTCTTGCAGTAACCTGAAGCCCAGATTCAAACCCCTGCTCAAGTCCCAGGTCCTGCACGCTTGTCTGCGCAGCGTATACATGCTTCCCGTTACCGAGGCCTTGAAGAGTGGCTCACCTTCTTTGGAGCAAACCCCGGATATCATGGTGATGCCCTGTGCTTAGCATGTCTCCCTTCCAGAGGTGTGGGCTCCTAGTGCTAGGCCAGGGGTTATCCTTGGCTGGTGATTGGCAGGAGGAGGAGCTCTTCCTGGGTTTAGACCCATCTTGCCTGGGGCACAGGCTTGCGTTAATCTGAGAAAGCCCAGGGCCTTGGAGATTTTCTGCTCAGATAGACCCTGGTCTCAGTGCTGCTCTGGCAGCATCCTCAGAAGTGTGCCTTCCTGTGCCTTGTACTCACTGACTTCTAGTGAGCTGACAACCCTCAAAGTGCTGTGAGGCATCCCAATCCTTGGCCTCGCAAGCCTACCCTCCTGTCTCAGGCTGTCTCTAGGGGAAATGAAGCAAGTACATGGCTGACTGTCACTCACATGCCTCTGATCACCCTTGTTGGTACTCAGCACACAGCTCAACCATGCCCCGTTCCAGGCTATCCCCAAGGCCAGCTCTGTTCCCAAGTGAAGGGAGGATACAGTGTTGCTGGGTGGAGGCCTGTTTTGGAAAAAAAGAAGCCATCTGGCTTCTGAGGGTGTCTAAGCTTTTTCAGCAGAATAAGCAAGGAAAGAAACAAAGCCTCTAAAGGCAGTTTGTTTCCTGGGCCTGGAATCAGCTTAGCCCAAGAGGCCAGGTGGACACTGGCTGGTTCCTGGGCCTGGAACCAGCTTAGCCCAAGAGGCCGTGTGTGGTTTTGGGTTAGGCTCCCAGAACACACACACACACACACACACACACACACACACACACACACACACAAGGCATTGCCGTGTGGATAGTCTAGCACCATGCTGGGAGAGCCCAGGGAACTGAGAAAGATGGAGAAGGCTCATGGGAAATTCACCTCCATGTGGGCACAAGGGAGGTGGCAGCCATTCCTGTGTGGGGTTCAGCTGGGACCACCTGTGACCGCATCAGCTGATTCTTGGCAGCTGATTCCATGTCTTTTACTCTTTGTTTCCTTCATTGTGGCCACTGGGCTGGGCACCTTGTCATGTGCTTGTTGTTGGTGAAATGTATATTCAGCTTGCACAACTAGCTTTGAAATGGGCTACTATGTAGTTTTTATTTGTATGTGTGTGTGTCTATGTGTCTGTCTGGGTCTCTGTGTGTGTATGTCTGAGTCTATGTGTCTATGTGCATGTGTTTGTCTATGTGCCTGTCTGTGTGTCTCTGTCTATCTATACATACAGTGGTGAACACGTGGAGATCAGAGGAGAATTGGAAGAAACTGTTTCTCTCCTTCCACCATGTGGGTCCTAGGGCTCTAACTCAGGTCTCTAGGTTTGACAACAAAGGCCTTTACCCCCATGAGACATCTCACTAGTCCTACTATGCAGTTTTCAAAGCGCCTTTTGCACCCTAGATGTAAACCTGTAGTCTGCAGTTGAAATTTTTTTTTCCAAGTTCAGGCTTTCTTAGATCCTTTCTCTTGTGACTGCTGAAGGGAAAAGCTGCCACTGGTTAGAAAAATCTAACATTTTTTTTCTTTTATGACCTGTGCTTTGGATGTGATGTCTAGGATAATCCAGGGTTGCAAAGGCTGCCTGGGTTTTTTCTGTTGGAAGTTTTGTAGTTCGAGGGTTCTGCTGTATTTTGTGGGGTCGGTCAGCCGAGAGAAGCACCATAGCTGTAAAGACCAGAATGCTGCTGCCCACAGCCCTGGAGGCTCCAGTTGTCCTCCCGTCTCTGTGTTCTCCAGCTGGTGGTGCTGTTTTGGAATCTGGAGACCGCATGCAGGAAGTGGGTCACTGGGGTGAGCCTGGCTCTGCTTCCAGCCCGAGCTTTCTCTTTTCTCTGAGTCAGGAGACAAAATGTGCCGTAAGCTCCTGCCACCGCAAGCCAAGTAGCTAGCTACAGTCCCCATGCCTTCCCTCCGTGCCTTGCCACATAGTGTGCCACGGGCTGAGCCGTGAGCCCAAACAAATCTCCAAGTTGCTTCTATCAGGTATTTGGGCACAACAGCAAAGTAACCCATCTGTTGCTGGCCGGTGGAAAATGACGTCATGGCCCACAGGTCCACACTGCTGCCTTCGGAGGCCTGAGGGATTTCTTTCAGGGACACATACTCAGGGAAAGCCAAGATTCTTGACTTTGCACAGAAAAGAATTTCAAGATGATACAGTTTGAAGCAGAGTTAGGTACAGACTTAGCATGAAGTTGATAGAAATAGTGCCACCCAAAGACACATAAGACACACCCAAGTGTGAAAAAGTCAGGCTTAAATAGCTTGACTTTAGCTATGGGCACACAAGTGATATCCATGGTGCTCAAGCTCCATCTCGGATGATTACTAAGAACCTTCCTCCACTCCTTTTTGGTAAATGAGATTTTTAGGTGCTTCTAGAAGTGGGTAGGACTGCAGTCTGATAGGGTGAGGCCATGGATTGCTAGGGTTACACAGGGGAGCTAAGCTGCATCTTTTACTGGGAATGGATTCTCCTATCTTGCTTGTGAGATGCCTAGCAAATTATAAGACTATAGTTTGGGAAAGAAGTAAGGACATCCTCAGATCTGCCCAGCCTTAAGCATGCTCATTTCGGTTTTAACTTTTGTGGGGGTGGGGCACAGGCCCTGGCTGTCCTGGAATTTACTATGTTACATTCTTATTTGAAATATCTCTACATAAGAGTATTGCCTCCATGTCAGAAGCTGTCACAGTTGGATGGTATTAGATGGTGTTGGCTGTGCTGGAATTCTTGACTCCTTTCAGTGACTGAGCAGCTAAAGGGACATGCATGCTCACACCAAATTCTCTCTTAAAAAACAACAACAACAGCAACAAAAACCAGCCTGGTCCAGCCACCACCAATGGTGTGGTCTGGCCTCACCTTCCAGAGTTGGGCCCAGGGAAGCAGGTAGCTCTCAGCCCTCATGGAGGAGCTGGAGAGACCATGAGGTGACCTGGCTGTGTGATGTGAGCTGGCCCTGTCCTTTGTCAGGTGCTGTACAGGAAGACGTTTCGTGCCCTAGACTTGCTTCTCCAGAACTTCATCTCTGAGAACCCAAGCATGGATGAGATTTGCTTTCTCCTGCAGGTGAGACCTGTGAGACAGAGACATAGCAGAAGGTAAAAAGACAGAGACAGATACATAAACAGATGGACAGAGGCAGAGAGATAGAAAAGAAAGAGATCACTACCAACTGGAAACAAGGTCACAGCACTTTTCCCTGGTACCCCTTATGGCCTTTCTGTTGCCTCTTTGAGCTCCCCATTCTTGAAGACTATTATCTGGGGAGTTAGGAGCCTTAGGACTACTATGATTGCGGAATCTTAGAAGGAAAGTCTCCACAGTCCACCTCCATAGTCCTCCTCTTTGTACTATTCTATTCTGGTGGGTGTAGCCAGGGCAGACCCCTCACCGAAGGGTTGCAGTACCCTTGCCAGCTCTGGGTACCCCATAAACTAGGATGACATAATGCCCTCTGCTGTGTAACTAAGGAAACCTGGCTTGAGGCCACTGACTTGCTGGCCACTTGATGACAAAGAAAGGGTCCCCATTCTGTAACCCCCAGCCTCCCCCTCCCCCTAGCATAACGCCAGAATACAGGTGTGTCCCTAGAGGGTTCTAGGCCTGAGACTGGGCCCTTTACTCAGCTCTGAAAGGCATTGGCAGAGCAGTGCTGTGCTGCTCTTGACATCAGGTGAGATGGCTTGTGGGTTTCAGAAAGGAAGATGGAGGCCAGGATGGGGCCAGAGGCCTGAGCACAGCCAGTTGGGACTGGCTTCTCTTTATAGCTCCAATTAGTACTTCAGAAAGAGTATGAGGGAGGCTGAGCTGGGCCACCAACAAAGTCAGAATCCACCATTAAAAGCATATTTTAGTTTGAGGTTGTGCCAAGCCAACAAGGCCACCCCACATACCACTAGCCAGAGCTTCCTGTTGCCTCAAGGCTTGACTGATTCCAATCAGTATCCTCTGGTGATCCATTCAGTCTAGATATATGTCTCTCTATCCCAGCCATGTTGAGCAGGGACCTTGTCAGAACCCCTGGGGGAGGGGCACATGTGGGTTAGAGATCAGTGTCTGTCCCTGACAGTCTGGGACCAGTGATAGAGCCAACATCAGGGAACTGGCCCGGAACATGGGACTGAAAAAAAAAGAAGGATCAGGTCGCTGGAAGCAGATGGCCCCAGGCATCATCTGAGAAAATGTGGCTCAGGTCAGCGGCTATCTCTGAAGTGGCTTAGGAGGCACTGCTCAGGGAAGAAAGACTCCCTCAAGTGACAGACCAAACTTCAAGCCATTCACCTACTGAGCTGACCATGAATTCAGTTTTTCCTAAGCATTCAGAAAGCACCATGCTCCTGTGTGGTTTTGAATCAATAGCTGGTCCTCTGCACGACTCCTTATACAGCTCCTGTCCTTGGCTTGGGAGCTGATGAGCACCTGTACGTGAGGGTGAGGCCTGGCATCCTGGGCTCCTGGAGGGCTCTTCTTTTTTTGTTCCATCCCCCACCTGAAGGGCATGACAGTTTTGGCATGGTGTATGCACTGCGGGTTGACCAACCATGTGTATATCCTAAAGCCTCCCGAGATCCCCAGAACTCAAGGCCTAGCAGGCTTCCCAATGGCTGAACCTTTGAGATCCAGACCTCACACAAGACCAGGAACAGCATGGGAGCTTTGTGGCCCTTTCTGTCTGATATCTGTTGGTGACTTTGCCGTGTACTCCATCAATGGGCAAACACACCTGAATGTTGCCAAGTTCTGTGCATTGCTCCAGTAAATTGACCCCAAGGAAGGAGTGGCAGGGCCTCCAAGGGTGTGGGTAAAACACAGATTTAGTGTCCTTTGGTCTCTGTGTTGGATCCTGGTCCCCAGTGTGAGGTACTTCAAGACTAGAACCTAAGCCAGACAAAGTGTTGGGAGTGAGGCTGAAAACCCCATGGTTGGACCCTGGTGGATCTCTGTCTTTGTCTCTGTCTCTGTCTGTCTGTCTGTCTGTCTCTCTCTTTGTGTGTATGTGTAGTACTAGGTAGAGACTGAACCTAGACCCTTATACATGGATCTTCAACATGCTAGGTAGGTGCTCTAACACTGAGACACACCCCCAGCTCTCCTGCGACAGGCTTTATGAGAAGTGGAGGGAGTTCAGTAGAAACAGGCACATATGTGTTTCCTCTCTCTATGATGTGGTATCCCGTAACACCTTAAGACTGTCACCAAGAAGGCCATCACCACTCTAAGACCTCCAGAGCCATGTAAAGTAGTCTGCCTTGAGTATTTTGGTATAGTAATGAAAGGTGAATTAACATAATCTATAGTGAGTTGGATTGAAACATGAGCCGCAGCTGGCACTTGTGATTGGCTTCAGAATCAGGGAAGTCTTGGGGACAGAGCCCTTTACCTGTGGGATCTGGCATGACTTCCAGGCAAATAATATTGGCATTTAGTTGAGTTGAAAGATGCTCCACTCCTGGTCTACCATAGGATTGTTTGGCCGGTGTCAGAAGAATCATGCTGGCTGTGTAATACTAGGAAGGTTTGTTGGGTTTTCCCTGTATGTCAGATGGCCCAAACCTCTGAGGCACCCCAGAGCAGACAAGGAGGCCAACGATCTGGCTGGGTGGCTGTCATTCTTCTTGGCAGCCCTACACTGGGCCCACCTTGAGCTGGGTGTGACGGGGTCCGTGGACCTAGCTTCTCATGCACTGCTCTGCTCATCCCAGCACACAGAGCACTGGCTGGAATCTGACAAGAGCCACGAGCGCAGTCGGGCCCTACAGTCCATCTTCCTGCTTCTGCAGTTTGTGGTGGACTCTTTGAAGCTCGCTGTGAGTTTCCTCTACCCCAAAGCCTTGGGGAGCACATGATGGGGCGGGATGGATGGAGGTGAGCATCCAGGAACATGGTGGAGTCTTATTATAGACACTCTCTGAGCCCTCAGGCTGAGGACTGTGGCTACAGCTCAGCAGGGTGGCCTGAGCACATCCCTAAGCCGAGAGCACAACCAATAGAGGGAAGAGACTGGAGGAGTGAGAGGGGTAGGGACTCTGAGGAAATAGCTTGGGCCTGAACAGGAAAGCTGCAGTGTGGAAGACCCAGGTTTCAAACAGTCCGGGAAACAGCTAATCTGAGAGCTGGGGATAGAGAAGCTGAAAGAAAGTCACACTGTCCTTGTGTTCCTCTGCTCCAGCTGCTTCGGTTGGAGGCTTCAGGCTTAGATGGGAAAGACTGAGTCAAGCCAAGTTCCTTAGGGGAGTGGGCCTCAGCCCCACACCTCAGGAAAATTGTAAACAGGCTTCTCACAGGCCATGTGTGGTTAGCTCAGTGCTCAAGAAGAAAGACAGAATCGTATGAGGCCAGCATGAACTATATAATGAAAGCCTGTCAGGAAGGAGTTGGGAGAGGAAGAGGGGAGAAAGAGAAACAAAAAAAGGAAGAGGGTAAGGATGACTAAATGCAAGCTGAGAACTTCTGGGTCTCTAGAGGACAGACCCTCCTCATAAAGGGAGGGCAGGACAGCATTCAGAAGGCAGTAGCTACAAATAAGATAAAATGGCTGGGGCCATATGCATCTCAGTTAGTTGAGTGCTTACTTAGCACAAATCAAGTCCTAAGTTGGACCCCCAGCACTACATGAAATAGGTGTGATGGCGTATGCCTCCAGGACTCAGGTGGAGACAGGAAGAACAGAGGTTCAAGGTTATCCTTGGCTATCTATTGAGTTTGAGGCCAGACTGGACCATACAAGACCCCATGCCCAAAACAAAATTGATATAATTAGCCTCATCAAAATGAAGAACTTGTGTTCACCCACCAGACACAGGACACAGATGGGCAAGAAATATGTGCAATCTGTGGATCTCACAGAGGACTTGTATCTAGAACATGTGATCAAAATCAACTATAACTCAGTGAAAAGCGAACCAGCTCTTAAAATGGGCAGCAGATGTCGAGAGACATTGCAGAGGCCATGAAAAGGAATGTGCCCCCACAGAACTGATCATAAAGGAAATGCAAAGAAAACCACCAAGAGGTACCACCACCCACCCACTGGAAGGGTAAAATTAAAGGCTGGGAATAGCAAGTGCTGGCCAAGGTGTGGAGTCCCAGAAATGTCTTACTTGAGCGCTGGGAGTGTAGGATGTTAAAACTGCCTGGCAGAACTTCCAGCAGTTCCTTTGGAAGTTAAGCACACACCCATTCCCTCACCACAAAGGTCTGATCCTAGGTTTTTACCAAAAAGGAACAAACATATATATATATATATATATATATATATATATATATATATATGTGTGTGTGTGTGTGTGTGTGTGTGTGTGTGTGTGTGTGTAGAGACTTATGCAAGAATACCTGTATGATTTTATTCGTACTGGAGCCAAGCTAGGAGCCCTGTAGACACCCAGCGATAATAACGGGCAAGCAACTGTGGCAACGCCCACCCAGCCGTGCGCAGGGGTGAACTGAAGAGATAGAGTAGAGAAACCGAGTGTGGGGTGCTGTGCTTGACGTGTGGAGACAAATAGAGATTTGGGAGGTGAGGTCCGTCGGAGGGAATCATGTCTTTGTCTTGAAGCTGGAGTCCCTTGAGGGACTGGAAGGCTCCTTTGCCACCCACACACTGTGCTGACATGCCCTCTGCCATGTGTCATCCAACACACTGTGGGACAGCAAGAGGCCCTCTCCAGAAGCCGCTACTTGATGCTGGACTTGCTAGCATCCGGAACTGTAAGCTAAAGAAATCAGTCAGTGGCTCAGCCTCAGGCACTCTGTTGTAGCAGCAGAAAGAGGAGGCAGACATGAGAATCTATTCAAATTTCTAAAGCTATTGAATTTAACACTTAATATTTGCAACCTCTCTAACTGTAATCTTCAATAAAAATCACCACAAAAGCTGCTAAAAATTCTACAATTTGGTTTTTGCAGTAATATCGGCTTGAAAGTCAATTCTGTACAATATTCTAAGTATTCTGAATTTTTTTCTACAAGTCTAAATGACAGGCGGTACGGAGGATCTGGAAGCAGGGGTCCATCATCAGAGGACCTTCATCAGAGAGAAAGAGAATGTGGTTTTGTACTAGCGTAGGAACCAGACGCTTGAGTCTCTTGAGACACTTGGATGTCTATGTATGTACATGTAGCTGTTTCAGCATGTATGGGGCTTTGTGTGGTGTGTTTGTGAGTCGTGTAAGAGTGTGTGGGGGGTACTCTGTGTGTGTGTAGTGGTGTGTGAACAATGAACAAGGGGTGTTGGGGAGTGAGGGGTGCCATATGTGTGAGGAGTGCCATGTTTATGGGAAGAATGTTGTTCATGTGAAGAATGTTGCATGGGACCAGTGTGTTTGTGTGGAGTGTGCTGTGTGTGTAAAGTATGACTACGTTGGGACATCTGATGAAGTTAGGATATAGACTGTGGATTAGATAATGATATTGTTGATGGATTCAGTTTTTGTAACTATGACTGTTGCTCTGTGCTTTTGGCACTAAGTGCCATCATCCTTATGAAACAGACAGTGGAGTGTTTGTGGTAAAATGCCCAGTGTCTCCAGTCAGAAAAAAGGAGGGGGACAGAGGGAACCAAACAGAGCAGATGTAGCTAAGGGGAAACACTGGCTTGAGGACACATGGGAACTCTGAGCTATTCTTCTATATGTCTAAAGTGAAATAAAAATTTTTTTGAGATTTTTTTTTTAAATTTATTACAATTTATTCACTTTATATTCCAGCTGTAGTCCCCTCCCTCTCCCCATCCCAATCCTGCCCTCCCTCCCTCTTCTCCTCCCATGTCCACTGATAGGGGAGGTCCTCCTCCCCTTCCATCTGACCCTAGCCTATCAGGTCTCATCAGGACTGTCTGCATTGTCTCCCTCTGTGGCCTGGTAAGGCTGCCCCTCCCAGCCTCAGGGGGAGGTGATCAAAGAGCCAGCCACTGAGTTCATGTCAGAGACAGGCCTTGTTCCCACTTGGAAACCCGCTTGGACACTGAGCTACCATGGGCCACATCTGTGCAGGGGTTCTAGGTTATCTCCATGCATGGTCCTTGGTTGGAGTATCAATCTCAGAAAAGAATCCTGGGCCCAGATTTTTTGGTTCTATTGATCTCCTTGTGGAGCTCCTGTCCCCTCCAGATATTTCATCTCCCCCTTCTTTCATAAGATTCCCTGCACTCTGCCTAAAGTTTGGCTATGATACCCTGCAGAGTAGAATCTTTCAGAGGCTCTCTGTGGTAGGCTCCTGCCCGTTTCCTGTTTTCTCCCTCTTGTGATGTCTATCCCATTTGCCTTTCTGAATGAGGATTGATCATCTTACCCAGGGTCCTCCTTCTTGTTTAGCTTCTTTAGGTGTACAGGTTTTAGTATGATTATCCTATATTAAATGTCTATCCATTTGTAAGTGAGTGTATACCATGTGTGTCTTTCTGCTTATGGGATACCTCACTCAGGATGATCTTTTCCAGCTCCCACCATTTGCCTGCAAATTTCATGATTTCCTTGTTTTTAATTTCTGATTAATATTCCATTGTGTAAATGTACCACAATTTCTGTATCCACTCCTCAACTGAGGAACATCTAGGATGTTTCCAGCTTCTGGCTATTACTAATAAAGCTGCTACAAACATGGTCCTTGTTGTATAGTTGAGCATATTTTGGATATATGCCTAGGAGTGGTATGGCTGAATCTTGAGGTAACACTATTCCTAATTATCTGAGAAAGTGCCAGATTGAAAACTAAAGTCCAAGTAGATCAAAGACCTCAACATAAAACCAGACACACTAAACCTGGGAAAGAGCCTTGAACTCATTGGCACAGGAAACAACTTCCTGAGCAGAACACCAACAGCACAGGCTCTAAGATCAACAATCAATAAATGGGACCTCATGAAACTGAAAATCTTCTGTAAAACAAAAGACACTGTTATCAGAACAAAATGACAGCCTACAGACTGGGAAAGGATCTTCACCAACCCTATATCTGACAGAGGGCTAATATCCAGAATATATAAAGAACTCAAGAAGTTAAAAAGCAACAAGTCAAGTAATCCAATTTAAAAATGGGGAACAGAGCTAAACAGAGAAATCTCTGTAGAGGAATATCGAATGGCAGAGAAACACTTAAAGAAATGCTCAACCTCATTAACCATCAGGGAAATGCAAATCAAAACAAACCTGAGATTTCACCTAACACCCATCAGAATGGCTAAGATCAAAAACTCAAGTGACAGCACAGGCTGGAGAGGATGTGGAGAAAGGGGAATCCTCCTCCACTGCTGGTGGGAATGTAAACTTGTGCAACCACTTTGGAAGTCAATCTGGCACTTCCTCAGATAATTAGGAATAATGAAATAAAAATTAAAGATACATATTAAAAATAAAATGGCTAATAAGGTCCTCACAGAACAGTTAGACCTGACAGAGGTTTGAGGTGGGTGAGGACTTTACTGGAAAATGAGTCGGACCTTTCAAAGCTGACAGGGCCTAGCTGGGGCAGTGAGGCCCATTCAGCCAGTCCTACTCAGGACCTGGCCTTTAGAGAGGGGTAAGAGGTATACTCAGGGTCATACTCAGACCTCCAGGAGGGAGTGGACAGCCAGGGGAGGTAGAAAGGCCCTGCTAAGGAGCCTTGCCAGAGTGGACTTGAGGCTTGGGTTGGTACCAATGATTGGTGGACCCCGAGCGCTATATAGGCAGATACCACAGGAGGCCTTGTGAATAGGCACAGGATGTGTTCCTCCAGGTGGGGTGGGCTAGCCAGGTGTGTGACTGTCGCTGCACACTCAGGCCGAGGTGCTCATCTGGGTGTTGGGATCTGGCAGGGAGCTGAGAAAAAGCATCCAACACTGGCTTCACAGGGCAGTGGAATCCACAAGCAGTACAAAAGGTCCTAAGTTGACAGGAGGGTATTCTGGCCTGTCTTCCCCCAAGCCCGGAGCAGAAGCTTCACTTTGAGAGGGCAGCAGTATGGACTACACAGAAAGAAAGAGCCTCTGCAGATCAGGACTGTGGCCATCCCAAGTCCCTGTCCCCCATGGTTTCACACTCCTCATCAGACCACTTTCCAAACCACAGACTCACTGCCAGCCAGTGTAGAATGGCCCAGCCCTGGATGGCTTCTGTTTGGGTCCAACCTAACCTGGGCACAGGAAGTCACCAAAGTCAAGCTCCACCTATGTGACCTTCTAAATGTCAGAGGGCAAGACATTCAGAGGAGATTGCAAATGGCGCCCCTATAGTCTGTGAGGACCGAGGGAGGTCTGTCACTACCACTCTGTACACGGCAAAAGGAACGGAGGAAATAGTCTAGCAGTGTGTGCTGAGTTCAGGAACTTAAAGAGGCACACAACTAAAAGGGAAAACTGCGATACTAAGAGATACACGGTGACCACAAGAAAGAGATGGAGGGCCATTCTAGAACTGTAAAAAAGCATGAATCTGAAATGAAAAGCTGCTGGTTCCACTCACCAGCAGCTCAGCTTGCACAGAAAGAAACAGAGTTGGAACCAGGACAAAGGACCCCGCGGAGACCAAAGGGAAAAGAAAGCCCCAGGACAACAACAAAAGCCCAGTAGTTGCCAAGCAATGTGAACCGGAAGTAGAATCCCAGGAGAAAGGGACACAGGCGATTAGGGCAGAGTAGGCGGCATTGCCATGGTGGAAACTGCTCACATTGGCTAAACACACACACACACACTCACACACACACACACACACACACACACACACACACACCTATAGATAGAAATATCAAGAAATCCCAATCAGGACACACACAGAGAAAGACACAGAGAACACACCATAGCCCAAGTTGTTAAAGACCAGTGAGAGACAGGAAAAATCCTAAAGCAGCCCAGGGAAATGAATCATACATACACACCAACACACATGGATATACACTGGTACACACATGCACATCTATGCAGGCATACTTGTACACATGCTCACAGGCATGTGCATATTCACACAGCCAGGTATGTATACACACTGGCTCACACGCATGTACACATACCATTGTACAGGCCCGTATGCACATATTGGCATGCCTGCATGCGTATATACACACTAGTGTACACACATGCACACAAGCACGCAGGCACGTATACACATCCACAGGCACACCCACCTGAAGGGCGTGATAGGCATACCCAGCCTTTTATGGTTAAAAGCAGAAATGTCTTTTCCCAATGAGAAGACAGGTCAGAGAGGTGAAGGGCTTCCCCAGGTGGTGGAGGAGCCCCTCTCGAACCCTCGAGAACAAGACTGAAAGGAAAGCCAGACCTGGCTTTGCTCACTGTCCCGCTCTCCCCAGAAAGAGGCCGTGCCGTCCATGCTGGGCCACCAGATAGGCCTACTGAGTCTGCTTTGGCAAGACCAGGATGAGTCCACCCAACAGCATTCTTACCGCTCTGTCTCCCTCCTCGTGTATCTTGTGTACCAGCAGAAGGGTGAGTGGAGCAGGGCCGGGGGAGGTGGGGTTGCGGGGAGGGCATGGGGGAGAGGGTGGGTGGTGCGCAGTGGTTCGAGGTAAGCTCTCCTTTGGCCTGACTGTGGGGCGGGGGTGGGGGAGGGAGGAGGCCACCTCCCAGCCCAGCAGCCCTCCTGAGCACAACCTGTACACAGGGAGGTTGGTGGAGTCCTCCCAGTGGAATAAGGTGAAGTCCTTGGAAAGCAGCGTGTCTAGAGAGTGGGAGATGAAGCTCTGCAACATGGTGAAGGTGAGGCTCCTCAGGCTGTGGCCTGGGCCTCTGTTTGCCCCAGAGCATAGTGGTTATGTGCCCTCCTCCCCGCTCTCAGCCCTGAAAGGATGGGGCCAAACAGTCCCAGGGACCTGTTCAGGCAAGTACGTTGGGCAGACCTGGGATGGGATGGACTTCTGCTCTTTCCAGAAAGTTCTTAGTCTCTGTACCTCCACATCCAGCCTCTGCTCAGATAGGACCTTTGAACCCATGTGCCCAAGACACCCCCTCTCTGGCCTTTTATGACACACCCCTCCTGTTTGTCTCAGGCTTGCCCTGCCTGTTACAATAAACTGAGAAGAGAGGGGTGGGGTTTGTTGAAGCTCCATGACTGGGTGACCTCCGTCAGGTCAGTCACTCCATCTTCCTGGCCCTTCCTTACCCATTGTCCTACCTTCCAAGTGAGAATCACTTGGGGTCTGGATCCAGCTGCTCCTGAGACAGGCTGGGTCAGAAGCAGTGACAACTTGCAGCATCTTGTGTCTCCTGAGCCATGCCCTAGGTTGGGTCTGTTGTCCCAGTGGTCCCTCCTAAGAGAAAGTAGATGGCAATTTGGGTCACATATTTCAGAGGCAGTGGGATCGGGCAGCAAGGCAGAGGAGGGCTAGAGCTGAGCAGGAGTTGGCCATCATTTGGATCCAGTAGGAACTGAATGCTCTGACTCTTTGCGAGGCTGTTTGCCACCATTGTCCCCAGGAGAAGTTTTCAGACATGACATAGCTAGGCACTTATGACAGGCACACTTGCAGCCATCCAGCAATGGCCCCAAGCTGGGGGAACTATAGTTCATATTAGCCTGGGACAAGGGCAGGATAGGCCCTTTGGGACCCTGCAAGCTTTTGTCCACAGCACTTAACTGTGTGCCTGACCTTCATTCCCTCTCTGTTAAGAGGCTGGACCCCCTGCCTGGTCTGAGCCACTGCTAACCAGAGATTCCCCATTCCCCAACCTTTGCTTCTTCATAGGCCTTCAAGGACAGCCTGACGGTGGCACAGCACACACAACTGATCCTCACGCTAGTGCACAATCTAAGCAGCTGTAATTACCTCCGCTGTAACCTTGCTGCCAAGCTCCTACTGATGATCTGTGAGGAGCCTGGCTTTAGGAAGGAGCAGGTGAGGCTGGGTGTGTGTGGCTCCCTTCTCACTGTGTGCATGTCTATGTGGGCATACACCCACATCCGTTCATTCACATGTAATCACAGAGACAATGGGTGATGAGCCTAGTAGCCCTTGAGTGTGATCCCAATGTACTTCCGGCTAGCTGCCATTGTCCAGCAGGATCCGGGCCCACCTTCTGCTGACTCACGGGTGGCCTATGGGAGAGGAAAGATGTAACTGCCCTCCAGTTTGGCTTGGCCAACTAAATTTTAAAAATTCACCCTTGGGGACTGTCAGGCCCCATCCACTTGGGTGCTCTTACAGGGTCAACCGAGCCCTCCTCTTGGCTTGTTCACCCTACTTTCCTTCAGACAGGGGTGGGGCGGGGGAGCTGAGCTGTAAAGTCCTCCCAGGAACTCAGAGGGCTTTGCCCCATCTGAAGCTGCACTCCCCCTTGCAGGTGGCCGAGATCTTGCAAGGCCTGTTCAAGGAGCTGCCGAACATCCACTCCAAGAGTGTCCAGCACACCATAAGTCTGGCCACTATGGCTCTGGGGACCCAGCATATTCAGGAGGTGGTGGAGGTGGTCTTGTCCCTATGTCATCCCTCAGAGAGGTAGCTCTTCCCTTGACCCAGGCTCCCCAGTGTGGTCATCATCGAGGCATGTGGTCGTCCTCCTTCCTCGGCCATAGTTATTTACTTAACACGCCAGGCAAGAACAGGCACTGGAGGGTTCTGTCTCCTTCCTGACTTCTGATTACAGCCAGAGGGGCTCTGAAAGTGTTTGGGGGATTAAGCGGGGCTCTAGAAGTTCCGGGAGGGGCATCGGTGTAGAAACAATATCAGATTCATAGTCTCCAGAGGCCATCCTGTAAGCAGAGCCACAGACCAGTCAGAGGCCATGAAAACACACATGACACCCCTCCACCTATCCACAGGTGCCTCATGGTCCCAGGGTCCCACTGGGTCTCATTTCCAGTGGTCACACTAGATAGGCTTTCAAGTGACAGCCTGTTGACAAATGAAGCCTCGCTAAATCAGAACATGGCTGTGGGGCTGGCAACAGCAGCACAGCCATAAGCCTGTCAGGAACTCATAAGCCTATCAGCTTATGAGTTAGGTAGCCAGCCATGTTTTAAGCAGCTGATGAATATATGTATACAGTTAGCAGTGTGAGAGATGGCAGGCACACTGACTGATCTCAGAACACTTTGCCGTTGACAGGGAGCCAAGTGCAACTGGGGTCTCATGAGCTCTGCCTGGAGTGCTTCCTGGCTCTGCTGGCTTCCTTCTTCTTTTCAAGGGCTCAGATGGGGCTTGTCCCTACTTCCCAACACAAAAGACGGGTTATAGGGCAGCCATTTCCTTGGG
This sequence comes from Meriones unguiculatus, assembly GCF_030254825.1. NCBI lineage: Eukaryota > Metazoa > Chordata > Mammalia > Rodentia > Muridae > Meriones > Meriones unguiculatus. The sequence goes on from NC_083356.1 coordinate 25,883,893, forward strand.
GTCCTGGAGAGAGGGGCTGCAAGACTTGCAGATATCAAATGAATATAGATCTGAGGGCCCCTCACCCGCTGCTCTGGAGGGCTCACTTTCTCACAGCCTCCAAACGGCCAGCATTCATAAGAGGCTTCTCTGCAGTGCTGTGCCCAGTGTTCCCCATGATGGCCTGGGCCTGTCTCATCAGGTGGATCCTAACGCTGTGGAAGGCTATGGCCACCAACTGCCATGTGGCGCGTGGGGTTATAATCCTGCTCTACATAAAGATGAGACTGCGGCCGTGCAGGAGTTTTCTCGAGTTCAACTGTCCCACCAACCTGGTCTCCCTGATGGTGAGCAGCACCTGGTACTATGCTGCTAGCTAGCATGGTTCCCCCCAGTGGCAGCAGAAGTATTCAGGGCCTCAGTGGGCTCCCAGGGAGGCATTGTGCTGCCTCCAAGGGTCCCATTTTCGGGCCTTTATCAGGATTTGTGGTCATTGGTGGAGGTGGACAGTGCATTTCACCTGCTCCTCATGAGTCTCCCACCCCGCATGCACGGCCCCACTAGGTGTCTGAGGTGCTCGCCGATGGACCAGCCAACTGTCTGCAGAACCCTGCTGATTCTCCATGTGGCTGCCCCATCATAGACCACAACAGAACTGAAAACCCCCATGAGCTCTTAGCAAGTGATCCCTAGACACAATGGGAAGTAGGAAAAGGTCTGGGCTGACCTGAGACAGTGACACTCAGAGACACAGTGACCATGCACTGGGTTATGCTTGGCTGTGTGTGGGGACAAGAACAGCAGAGATGGAGGAGAGATGAAAGGCCTCCAGAAGGATCTAAGGAAGGCAGAAGGATTCCTGGCAGAGAAAGCAGGACAGGGGTGGGAGGTGAAGATGCCCAGCACTGATTAGAAGTCAAGGCTAGCACCTGGACTTCCCCCGAGGTTGGAAGGGCCACACTTAGCAGTGACCCACGTTTTATCTCTGCTCCTTTCCAAGAGGCCTTTACAAGGGGCAGAGGATCAACTGGAGCAGTGGATATTGTACCACAGGACTGGCTAGGGGATGGCTAGGGTAAGAGCCAGAGGACTCTATAGCCAAACAGGGCCCAACCTCAAAGAAATAGGACTGGATGGGGCCAACAGCCAGAAACTCAGGGCCAGGGATGAAAAGACAATGGGACCAGGAGAGGTCTTCATCAAGGAGGGTCTGAGAAAGGATGGCCTAGAAGATGGGTACCCGGAGAGATTCAGCTCCCCAGAAGGTGGAGTGCAATAAACGGTATGAAAGGCAGGCTGAGCAAAGCCTGGAGGTCAGGGTCCAGCCCCAGAGACAGCAGGGGGCCCTGGTTGATCCTCAGGGTTACTGCAAGGAGCTTCAGGGGTTTATCCAAGGGGTGAACCCCAGGGGGTCAGATGAAGGCGGTGAGGCCTGGACTAGAGTGGCTTTGTAGCAGCTGTCTCCGCTCTTCCGCCCGGTGCTCCCTCTCCAGGCTTTGCTCTGTCACCCACTGCAGGCTCTGGGTACCATTTATGAGCTCCTCTACACCCCGGAGTACAGGGAGACAGTCCTCTGGGCCTTCGCAGGGATCCTTCTGGGCCTCCTCACAGAGTTGTACTACCTTCTGGAGGTGGGCTTGGTGGAGGGCATCTTTGACTACGAGGAAGACAATCTAGCCTCTAAGCCTCTCGGGCCCTGCAGGTGAGCTGTGATAGCTATGGGCCCCTCCCTTGTGCCCACTGAGCCATGCTGATTCTGTGGACCCAAGAAGGAAAGCAGCTTGAGTGGAGATGGCCTAGGGGTAGGATGGAGCTCCCAACCTGGCCAGTAGGAAGACTCCTGAGCAACGGGAGCCTAGTTAGTGGCAGCTGACAGGTTTCAAATCTCCTGCTTTATTCCTCCCTGCCCAGGACCTGCCTGGAAGCACTCAAGGGCCTCTTTTGGACCAACAAGTACTGGGAAGTGTTTGCTGTTGTGAAGATGGTCCAGGGCTGGGAGCTCTTTGGGCAGTTGGAAACTTTCCCAGAAGGAGTGGCCCTTTTGGCCAGGTGAGCCCTCAGCTTGGCCATCCTCTGCCTGGGAGGGACTAGAATCACAGCCCAGCCCACTCTCCTTACACTGGACCCTGACTCCAAACTCAGAAACCTGGCCAGTTCTGAGGCCTCGCTAGAGAATGGAGCCCTCTGGGACTCTGTGCGTGCCTCTTGCCTGTGATAGGGTCATGGCTCACTATAACTGCGAGGTCAAGGCTGTCTTGGGGCAGGCTCTCATCTCCCTGAAGAGCAGCGAAGAGCGAGACAACATCGTGGGCATCTGCATCATCACCGAGGTCAGCCTCTCCCCAGCCGCCCCAGTGGACTTCCCTTCCAGGCACCTGGTTCATGTGTCAGCTATGCTTGCCGCTGGATTTGCATCTTTAGGTCTAACTCCATTCTCGTGGCCTGGGGCAGACTGATTCCTTGCCAGCCTTGGTTAACAGGTGGGCTGACGGTGCTGACCCCTACCCAGTTTCTCAACAGCCCAGATATCTCCCAGTATATGTCCTGGAAGACGGTGGACAACTCCCTGAAAATGGGTCTTTCCAATCGCAACCACATGGTGCGGGCTATGAGCCTGAAGGGGCTGGGCAGCACCCTGCTGCACCCTAAAAAGGTGAGGGGGCAAGACCTTGAGAGAGGTGCCCTCTGCCATCTAAGAAGGATCACAGGGAGGGCTAGGCACAAAGGAAGGGTACGGAAGGGTATCTCCTTGCAAGGGATGGTGACTGGCAGGCCTGGTTGGGCCTGCTTAACTACTTCAGGTGGGGCTCTGAACTGGACCCTTTGCCTCCTTCTAGGTAGGAGTCCTTCGTATGATAACCTCCTGTCAGGTTCTCGATATCCTGCCCTTTTGAACCTCCCAGAGCAGGCCTGTTCTGAGATGGCCCTCATGACAGGACTGGAATGCAGCTGCGGATTTGGACTTACCCAGATACATGGTGTGGTTTTGTCTGTTTTTCTGTCCAGCCTTTAGGGGAGGTAGGGAGCGGACCTGGGAACAGCCAGCTTCGGCACTCAGACCTCTTCCCCATCTAGACTGGCTCAGAGATGGGTTGGTAACACCTTCTGAGAAGGCCAGGAACCCCAGTAGCTGCCCAGAGCTATGACCTGCCTCACAGGGCAGCCGGCAGAAACTGGTGAAAGGTCCCATTGGAGGGTGGTGATCTCCCTGCAGGTAAATCTGCTGAAAAGTAAGTTGATGGAGCTATTTGACAACCTCCAAAAGCCTGAGTTCAAGGACCCTGTGGGCCTGATGGAGATCATGGGACAAGTCCTGCACTGTCTAGGCTGCCAGGGCATTGGAATGGTCATCCTCAAAATCGCTCAGCACCTTCTCAGCCTCTTCACAGATGTGAGCTTGGCAGGGGGAGGGGTGGGTGGAAGGCAGGGCAAGCCAGGGCTGCAGACAGCAATCAGAAACTAGAGGCTGTAATCCGCACCATCCCCAGAAGCCACCTGAGTGTAAAGACTCTGCAGACTGGCACTGGTTGAAGTTTGTGATGGTACCGAGCCCTGTTCTCAGGATTCTCCCTCCCAGGTCATCAGGACCAATGACTGCACTTGAAAGCAACATGAACTCCTCATATTGTGAAATAGGGCTAAGTGATTTCAGGGGGTTGAGGCTGGGAACAAGGAAGGCTTGAACTTGGCATGGGCCGTCCCAGGAGGACTGCCATAAGGTACCTCTGAAATGGATTAGAGCCAGCGAGATGATAGCTAGGATGAGCCCCAGTTGGGGTAGGTAGGCAGTCAGTGGTCACTGCACATTTGGAATTGAGGAGGAGGCAGCCAGTCCAGCTTGGGGCAGAAGGTGGCTCTGCCTTTCATGGAAGGGAGGCTGAGTCCTGATGGGGATAGTAGACGGAGAAATGGTGGCATTAGCAGGCACTCATTTGGGTGCTGGGTTCTGCAATTTCCTCAACCCAAGGACAAAGGTGCTGTTGTTAGCTACTGTTTATAAAAGGTGAAACAGAGTGCAAGGAAGGAGCCTCACTCAGGGTCATAAAGCTAGAATGCCACAGATCCAATAGTCAGGTCTGCTTAGGAGTGGAGATATGGCCTCTGTCACCCCAGAGACTTGCAGAGAAAGCCAGAGATGAGAAGCCAGGAAGAATATATAAATTGGAGAAATCTGCCAAAGGATGAACGAAGCTGAGGAAATGGAGAAAACGAGAAGACCACAGGGCAGAAGAACTCAGTGAGAGTCAGGGGCTGAGTGGCTTGTGGCATCATTAGGGACAATGAAAGCTGGTCCTGAGCAGTGCAGGGCCAAAGTGAGGCAACCAGAAGTCATGAGAAGAGAGGGAAGGGAGAAGGCCAGCCTGTTGCGTGCCTGAGCATGTGATTCGTTTCCCCCAGGAAAGGGCGGAAGTTCGGAAAGGTGCCATCTTCCTGTTCGGAGATGTCATCCACCATGGCAGCAAGAAGTTTCAACACAGCCTCAAGAACCTAGCTTTCCAGGCTATAATACCCCTCCTCTTCCATATGGTTGATCCCTGCCCAGAAGTAGCCATGGTGAGTGTGCTCCAGCTCAGCTGGGGCAGCAAGGAAAGCCAGGCTGAAAAAGGACCCAGGTGGAGGCCAGAGTGAGACTCACATTTAGGAGGGGCCACTTAGGCCACAGAGAAAGCTGGCGCTGGGTTTGTCGGCCAACTCAGCAGCCCCAGAAAAAGAGTGCTATCCATCTCGGTGGTTATATCCTCAGTCACCTGCTTCAGATTCCTCACTCCTATCCATCAGGCCCTTGGGTAGCCTACCTCTTCCGGCTGAAGACCTCCCCTCCACCATCTAAAATAAGCTGCAGAAATCTGCCATTCAGGACCTGTCTACCTCTACTCTCCCCTCTCCAGCCAGCGGTGTGTCTGTGTGCCACACCAGAGGACCTAATTGTACCCTGCCTGCCTAGTGCCACAACCCCACCCCAGAGGAATTTTGTGCCACTCTCCCTTGGGTGGCCCTGAAACACTTAGCCATGTCACGAGGGCCTTTTGTTTTGTGGGCCATGCCTTTGCAAGGCACCCTCATCAGGAACCATCCCCTACCTCTGCTTCTCCCTAGAGCTAGTCTGGCCTATAATCACTACCCACAGGCCAAGCCTAGCCTCTTCCCAGCCCGGGGAATAAGCTCTCCCAGGCTTCTGAGAGTAAGGAAGGTCTTGTGTCTAACAACCCAAACCCGGTCCAGGCCCATAGTCACCGTGGGAAGTCAGGTCCCTTCCCAAACTTAGAATAAGTCTTCAGCTCTCTGAGGCTGCTATTCTAAGCTGGTTCCTCAGAAGGAAGCCTAGGAAGCTTTTCTAGAAGCTGTATGTGAATTAGGGCAGAATACTCTAGTTTCGGGGGAGTGAGTTAGTTGCCCCTTCCTCTGGTGTTGCATTCCCTCCTCGTGCCCCCGCAGACTGTACTTCTCTGGACCGTAGGAGCCCAGGGATGGTACTGCTGCGGAAGCCTCTCCTTGGGGTCTGTCTGAGCTGAGAGGGATAAGGACGGGTCGAAGCACGGGCACTCTGTTCTCCACCTACAGAAGGCCAAGTCCACCTTCCTGCGCTGCGCCATCTTGCTAAAGTGGGAGTTCCGGAGAGAGCTGTTCGGCAAGCTGGCATGGGGCCAAGGGCTGGGCGCTGAAAACGACATTTTTGTCTACATGGTAAGGTGTGGGTACCTTTACAGGGGAGGGCTTGGGGCCGGGGAGGTGGTGGCTGTGTGGTCACCCCAGACCTCTCTGAGGATGGGGGATGATGATGAGAGAGGCAGTCCTGGGAGTGTTTATAGTGGGCCTCTGTGAGGAACATTTCCCCTTCAAAACAGATCTCAGATTCTCTGAAAGGGACTGTCCGGGAGGGATGAGAGAGCTTCTAGCATGTGCCTAGAGTGTGCCCAAGGCCATGCCAGCAATGCCTCTGAGGACACAGCGCCCCCTGGTGTTCCAGTGCAGGTCTAGGCGGTCACACTCCATGCATTGTAGGGCCCAGGAGTGGGAGACCAGCAGTAAATGCCACCCCTTGCTGCCTAGCAGCCAGTTCAATCTTTGGCCCCAGATTCTTCTGCCTTTCTGGATCTAGGATGTCAGGGCCATAACCCCAGACTCTTGAACAGGACCAGTGTCACATGGGCAAGGCAGGACATGCCTAGAAATGTAGCTGCAAAGATCTCAAGGTGATCTTTGGACAGGGTGGGGATATGGAACTCCCCTGCTTACCCATCCTACACAGTGCACCTGTGGCACCCTGACGATGGTGACAGCAGAAGCACGGCCCTTGAGAGACCCAGGGCTTCGGCCTCCAGCTGTTTCACACGGTCCCATCTTTAAGAATCAGGTGCTGTTAGGGCTCCTGAAACAGCGAAGGTTTAAAGAATAAAGCACAGCAGGGAGGATAGGGAACCGGGCAGCTAGAAACGGAAAGGTCAAAGGCCATTGGACAACACGGAGCAGCAGAACCCGTATATAATGTGGGCTCTTGTGTCATGTCTGCAATGCATGATAGCCACGCCCCAAGGTGAGTGCTCACAGAACCTCCCCTAAACCTCCACCCCCAAAGGTGACTTTGCTCCCTCAGCAGAGAAGCAGCAGGGTACAGAAGCTGCCAAGTGATGAGCCTTTTTTTCCCTCTTCATGACATGGGCCTGGCAGGGGACCCAAGGAGGTTGGGGGTGTGGCTCTAGGCACTGGAAGTGGAGTTCAGTGTGTGGGGGTCCCTCAGGAAAGCCATGTCCCTGAAGTGAGGCTCCACCCAGACCCTCAATATGGCCATAGGCCCTCTCTTCTCTCCTCAGATGGAAAGCAACTTTGGCAGCTACCAGAAGTTTCTCAGTCAGGCCTTGACGTATCTAAACAGCCCCCACAGGGCCCTAAAACTGGCAGCCATGAAGTTCATCGGTAGGCCCTGACCCAGCAGCTTCAACCCCCATGCCTGCGTCCCCCAGCCTGGGCTGCCACAGTGGGTGGTCAGGTTCACCTGTCCTGGGTCTGCTGCAGGGGCCAGTAGTGGATCTAGGCCTGTGTGTGTGTGTGTGTGTGTGTGTGTGTGTGTAGGGGGTGGGCTGGAGGTGCCCTTGCTGGCCAGTGCTTTCAGTGGACAAGAGTTGCCACCGTTAACTGCTTCCTTGACTGCCCCAGGGGGGTTGCTTCAGGACTATTTCACTGACCTCTGCTTCTACTTGACGAAGGACGATGTGATCATCCTTAAGAACTGTGAGCATGTGGAGCCTTTGTGCCCTGGGGTGGCTGAGGCCTGTCTTCCCTGACACTTGAGAGAGATTTCTGGTGGGGAGATACCTCGGGAGGGGGGGGAGGACAACTCACTTTCCACTCCAGACTGTGGGTTCACTGGGCCCCTCAGCTCCACAGCAAGCTTCTGGTGGGGTATGGGGGTCTCTGCTGCAGATTTGGAGGCCTTCAGCTATGACTCAGACTCCAGGGCACGAAAGTTCTTCCTGAACTATTGGAATGATGTCGTGGAGCTATCCCACTACGTGATTAACTGAGCCTGCACTTGTTCTTATTCTTGTCTCTGTTGAGTCCTTTCTTTATTAAACGCCACCAAGTATCTCTTGTCTCTCCCCAATCATGTGTGCAAAAGGCCAGGCCAGTTCTCCACTGAATCTCAACTCCACGGGCTGTTGGGTGGGAAGGGTTCATGACTCAAGAGCTCCAGAAATTACCACAGTGTTCCATTGGTAGCAAGAGCTAGGGGATTCAGAACAGGCATTACCATACCCAAGCAGAGTCTAGGACCCCAGGAGCTATCCTCAGCAGCCCCTTCTCCAGCCCTCAGATAGACCAGGCTGTCCCACGTGCCCACTTGACCTATTTTTACCCTTTTTCTCTGCCAGTCCACAACCATTTTGCCCTCAAGTAAGTCTTATGTGAACCTGCTTAATCACCTACCTGTCTCTACTGGCCACTGAACCTCTCACACTTTCCCAGGACCTTTACTTAGCTGATATACAGGCCTTGGTGGGACTTCCAGACTTCTGGGGCTAGCCTTCCCACCCTCGGCTTGTCTGCTTTTCTGCTGCATGTGGTTCCCTTTCTCTCTGGCAAAGTCACCCTTCTCCAAGCCCATCCAGGTCCTTCATTTATGCCCAGTGCCCTTGCTGCTCACAGCGGCATTAGTAGACTTTGGAGGCTACCAGGGTAGACTCAGGGTGTTCTTGGATCATAGCCACCAGACAGCGAGGAGACACTGAATGTAGATACAGCCAGTGCTTTGGGTGTGGCTCTTCAAGGGAACATAGCCTCTTAAAAGATGCTTGGATGTACTGAGTAGCTGGCTGTTCAGGGTACATGTGCTGAGTCATATCAGATGCCCAGAAATTACTACAAACTCCCACCTGACAGCCATGTCCCCAAAGGGGAGGCTGGACAAGGTGGGGCCTGAATTAAGGGAAGCCAGCAGGACTGAGGAGGAATCAGAAGCAGGAAGGAGCTGAAGAGGCTCCAGATGCCTCTTGGAATGCCTCCTAGCCCCAGAACTTCCAAGTCAGCCCTAAAGTTAGAGAAGGCTTGTCCAGCTGCTGACTCTTTGCAGTGGGTAAAGCCCAGGGCCAGGCTCTATCCACAACAGTGGGCATCTCAATTAAAAGTCTTGGTGTAGCTGGAGCAGAATGGCCCCACAGACAACATTCAGGGATAAACAGCCAGAGCAAGAAGAGAAAGCTGGAGGCTGAGTGGGCCATGGGAGCCAAGAGCAGAGACAGCACGAAAAGGGCAGGCCACTGCCAGCTGAGATGCCCACAAGAGGCTTGGCTGAGGAAAGGAAGGGATGGCCATGTCCCTCAAGAGCACTAGAGGACAAGTAGGGACATGAGCCTGTTTTGGGGGGAAGGGCAGCTTTTGCAGCGTTTGTGGTAGAGGCTTTCACTACACGACAGTATGCCTCCATCTTGGGCATGTCATAATAACTGTGTTCTTATGTGTTGTTGGAAAATTCTAAAGGCTTAAAATACAGTTAAGAGCCCCGAACGGTGATCTGATACAAGAACGGAGAGGGAAGGCATGGGGAAATCCAGGGTCACTGGGACTGATGAGAACATGCGGCTGGGGTTAGGAGACAGGCCCTGGTTCCCACGGGAAAGGGTGCTGAACCCAGGCTCTATTGGGCCAGGACTCCAAAGGGTCCTCAGGCCATCCACCCTTCCCAGGAGACAGGTACAGAGCTACCCCGCAGTGAGGCGCTCCCTCCATATGCTGTCTTCATGCAGATGGCAGGGTTAAACCACACAGGGACCCCTGACAGTCACTTAAAGAGTCAGGAGGTCAGAAGCCTCACCATGGGAGCTGAGAGAGAGGTCGCAGCAGATTTCAGCTCCCAGGAACTTGAGATACCACAATGAGCACCGCAGCAGTCAAAACACCCATGCGTGAAACGTTAGAAGGAGATGAGACGCTGAGAAATTCTCCCGAACAGAAGAAGCACACCAACCCATAATCCTGAAAGGAGCGGTATATACCAAATAACAGAAAGCCATGTAAAGAACTCAAAATCTTGCAAGTGGCCAGAAAGGAGGCGGCACTCCTACCCTCAGGGCTAACGGATAGCTATTGAGCAGTGGCATGTCACTGAGAGAAAGTACAGTCACACTTCTTAACTGCGGTCCAGGAGTATAAGCACTTAACTCCCAAGCAGAAGGGCAAAAGTCAGTGGAGACAGGAAGAATTATTTCAGTGTCCCTTTAAAAAGGGACCAATTAGCTATCCACACATGCAGAAACCCTAATGGACTTCTTCTCTGGAAAGGCTACACTAAAGCCATTACCAGCGCCAGGATAAGGTAGTCTGTACAAAGAAAAGCTTCCAAGGTTGCAGGATTTGGTAGAGAAGACTGATGTCACCTTTGTGTGAACAAAAGTATGAAACCTCAAAAGCATAATTTATTCAAATTATTCAGGAGGCTGAGGCAGGAGGATCACAAGTGTCAGGCAGCCAGAGCTGTTATCCTGGGAAGTATCACCACGTCTGGGTTTGTGTTTACTGACAGATATATGGATGAAGTCAAGAAGCTGCAATAGCTGCCGTGGTTCTCCACTGATGACTTGATATCACCATGGAAACACATCTGGGTACATCTGTGTGGCTGTGTGGATGAAACCAGAAAGGTCTAACAGAAGAGGAAAGACTCACCCTGGATTAGGGGTGGCACCATCCCGAGGACTGGGGTCCCAGGCTGAGTGAAAAGGAGACAGCCCACTGAGCGCCAGCATCGCACTCGTGCCACAGGGCCTTTCCCGCCACAGTGACCCCTTCTTCCCCAAGCTGCTTCTGTCATGTTTCTGTCACAGCAAGGAGAGAAGGAACTACTACAGAGAGGTTACGGAATACATGAGCAGGCCAGGACAAGCAGCGAGTGCAGCAGAGAAATGGGTCAAGAACACAGCGGGCAGCTCACAGAAGACTCAGGACCAAGGAATGCAGGGAAAAAAACAAAACAAAACAGAAGCTTGGGAGTTATGAGAGGAGATGTGCCTGTAACAAAGCCCGAAATCCTTCCGTGCTTCTTTGGTATGTCTTGACAGTCAGCTGGTGCCTAGTGTCGGTCAGGTGGTGGTAGATCACTTCAGGGTACCATTGGAGCACAGTGTGGTGCCGCATGGCCAGATGAGGACCGCAGAGTACAGCTGGCCAGTGGTCCAAGTCTTGAGTTCTCCCACCAGGCTACAGCAAGCCTGCATGAGGATGTGTCCAGCAGGAGTGCTGGTGCGATAGTGTCTGAGATAATCAGAGAAAGCCGGGGGAACGCACGCACAAAGCATCGTGAGGCAGCGACGGGGACTGGGTGACATATCTCTGCCGATAGATGCAGTTGTATCCAGCATACTGTACAACCTTAAAATGCCCTGGACTGGTCTCAGACTTCACTTTTTCTCTGCTATTTCATGGCAGTACTCAAAGGCCATGTAAAACTTAGACATAGTCATCAGGCGTAGACAGAAACAGCTTCAGGAGAAGCCACCTGTTTGTGGTCCAGGAGTTAGAGATGGCTCCTATAGGAAGTAAGTATCTCTGCCTCCTGTGTGCTTCTCTATATGGTGCTCCAGTCTTGGGAAATCAAGTAATCAGTACCAGAGCTGAAGACACTAGCCCTGCTCACAGGCAGGAGTGGGGACTGAGAGAACCAGGGGATGCCCTGGATTTCCTGTTTTCTCTTTTCTCACAAAGCTAGCAGACTCCAGTTGCACAGATGCCTCGTAGAGCCAAGAATCTAAAGCCTCCATTTGGAAAGCCAGTTTTGCAAAACTAAGTGACCTATGAGGGATCTGGAAACCCTCAACAACTTCAGGGGAAAGAACACGTGACAGATACCAGGCAAGGCAGGGTCCGGAGGGCACATTTTCAAAAAGCCTTTAAGCATCTGAGAAGTAATATGGTGAACAGAGAGCAGAGACATTGCAACAGAAGAATAGAAGGCTGAAGAAACAGGTATCAGAGGGACAGGAAGGACAGAAGGATCAAGCGGAAAAACAAGACAGAAAACAAGAACCAAATAGAGAAACAAGACAGGGACTAGAAAGAAAAATCAGACAGGAGAGAGAAAGGAATCTAATAGGAGGACAAGGCAGGGAGAAAACAATAATCAAGCAGAGAAACAGGACAGAGAGAAAGCCCAAATCTGTGGTGTTGGTTGGAGACAAACCGATGGGTGGAAGAGCCAACTAGACCCCAGACGGAGCCCTGCATGCAGTTACCCGAGCTTGAACGAAGGGACAAAGGCAGCGCGGCGCAGCTCGGGTGCTCGTATTTTCCTTCTTGCACAGAAGTTATCAAAATGGGGGCATGGCTAGAAAGATGGCTCAGGGGTTAAGAGCACTTGTGGCTTTTCTCGGGGGACCCGGGTTCAGTTCCTGGCATGCACATGTGTGGCTCACGATCAGCTGTGACTTTAGTTCCAGGGGACCCTCTTCTGAAATTTGTAGGCACCACACACACTTAGTGCACAGACGTGCACGCAAGCAGAACACCCCCACACACTAAAAATAAAGGTGTAATTTTATGGGATTGGCAGTGTAGGGGTAGAGGCTCACACCTGTAGTTCCAGCGCTTGAGTGCCTGAGCCAGGAGGAGTGCCAATGGACTCGGGCCAGCCTGGACCACATATTCTGTTCCAGGCCAACCTAGACTAAAGAATTAGGTGCTGTTTTAAAACCAAAGCCATCAGAATGGATGTTAGAGTATGCAAAAATGAAAAACTTCTAGAATAGGAAAAAAGTCATGACCTTGAATTTAGTAATTTAGAGTCAACACACAAAAAAGACACCCAGGCTGGGAAAAAAAAAAAAAAAAAAAAAAAAGATCTCTTCACAGAACATTCTGCTCTACAAAACAAACAAACAAACAAACAAACAAACATTGCTTGGAGAATAAAGAGGTTGGCCCCGGCTGGGAAACAATGGAGGAAGCACCAAGTTAAGACAGCAATAGAAATAGACACCCTGTGTGTATGTAGTAAGATGGCTGAAAACCACTAAAACACAAGGCAGAGAGCACCAACAACTGCTGGTGAGGGGGAGGCAGGTGAAAAGGCTGCTGAGGAAGACAAAGCAAATACAGCCTTGACCTTCTGGTGTAGACGTCCCAGTCCAAGCTATTTACCAGAAGGAGGCGGAAACTTATGACCACGTGGGGGAAAAAAAGATTTTTACTATAGCTCCATAACTTCCCCAATCAAGACACCTCTCAGTGGCAGAGTGAATTAGCTGAGATGTGTTCAAACAATGGGCCTTTGTTTGCTAAAACATGCAACATGCTAAGCCATGGCAGGAGCCTTACACATAGATTCCAAAGTAAAAAACAGCAGCCTAGAGTTGGGGAGGTGGTACATTGGGCAAGAGTGGGGGCGGGGGAAGAGGCTGAGTTTAAATCCAGCACTCATGTGAAAGCCAGGCTTGGCCATACATACCTGTAACCTCAGTGTTGTGGAGATAGGCTGATCCCAGAGCTCACTGGGCTAGGCAAACGGTAAGTTCAGATTTAGTGAAAGACTCTAATGGCAGCAATATAATAATTATGTATTATAATTATATGTATATATATATATATAATTATATGTATATATATAATATGGAGAGCAATAGAGGAAGACAATGTCCTCCTCTGACATCTACCTTCACATACAGGGGTGTATGCACATGAGCACATACACATCTGCCTGAATAGGCTGCCGACCTCACAAGTTCAGAGACCAGAAGGCTGAGGCTAGAGGATCTTTATGCCAGGCCAACCTGGGAAGCTCTCTGAGACCCTGACTCAAGGCTGAAAGAACAAGCAGAGTGTGGCTCAGTGATAGGGTGTTTGCCTGCACTGCTTGAGGCCTTGGGTTCAACCACAGTTCTGAAGCATTAAGAAAACAAAAACAAACAAACAAACAAACAAACAAACAAACAGACCTGGGTTCCAGGGGAGGACTTGATGAGAAAACAGATTGGAGGTTTGGGACCCTCTTCTGTGTCCTGCCCATTGCTACAGTTACCCAAGCCCAACTCACAGAACCATGGAGCAGGCGAGCACAGACTTAACAAAGCTCATTGAACAATCCAAGCGTACCGTTCACCGTACGCATCTAAATGGCGCCCCTGCTACACTTGAATGAAACTCTGAAATCCAAGATCCTATGGCCGCATTCGTCACTATGTGCAGAGAAAGCTGTTGAGTATAGCTTTGTGTAATTTGAGCTATGTTCTTGGCTATATATTTTTTATTAAAATAACCCATGTTGAGAAAGGAAAAGAGGAAAAAGCAACAGATCGGATGCACACGTAACAACCAGATGGGCGGTTTTCAAAATGCGCTTAGTGGAAAATTTTAAGATATGGGTTAAGATATAGAGCAATATTGAAATGAGCTGGTGCTTTGATCACTGGGCCCTGGTTATGCAAGGTGCTAGTGGGAGGAGAAGCTTGGGAGTGGGCCACCAAACTTACCACACTCTCTTTGCACCTCTCTGAGCCTGGAATGCTCACAAAAATCGCAAAGAAGCCTTTAAACAGGAGCCACACACCAACTTGGGCAGGGTTCTGGGGCCACAAATAAAGCCTGGGGCTTCTCAAAGGTTAGTAATAGAAGGGGCCAATGGGTGGCTGTCATTAACTCAAATCTTCAACAGCAGAGAGACAGACTGAGGGAGAGGGAGGGAGGGAAAGAGATAGAGGGAGGGAGAGATGGAGCGATGAAGGGAGGGAAGGATCAAGAACAACCCAACAGCCACTCACTGCAGGTGTCTCCCCTGAGACCAGCCTGAGAACTGGACCAGTGCACCCAGAAGAAGCCCACACATAGGTAACACCTTACGCTGCCTACAGAGTAAGACAACAGTGTCCTCCCTGCAGAGTTATCAAACGACAGGAATGAAACAGCAGATAGAGTCCCTGGGTGAGGCCAGGGACCAGAGCAAGGTTCTGAGATTCTTGTGCTGTTGGAAGTGGTGCGTGTGTGCCACCTTGACACATCTTAGCTCTGGCCGGTAGGATTTGGAACTGCCAAGATGGAGCAGAAAGAGCCCCTGTGTTCTCCACACCAGTCCCAATGAGAGTGCATATGAAATTGTACAAGATACAAGTACTACATAAAATTTTTCGAATCATACTTTTCTGTTTTAATTTTTATTCCTTTTGCATACCATTAATAGCCTCCTCCCTACTTTCCTCCCAGTCCCACCCACCCTCCTGTTTCCCCTATACCTCATCCCCTACTCCTCGGAGAAAGGGACTCCCCCCCCCATCAACCCACCCCAGCATATTAAGATGTTCTGAGTGCACCCTCTTCCCCTGTGGCCTGGCAAGGGGAAAGTGATCAAAAAGCAGGCAACAGAGTCCATGTCAGAGCCAGCCTCCATACCCCTTACTAGGGGACCCATATGAGGACCGAGCTTCCCATTGGCTACATCTGTGTAGGGGGCTTAGGTCCAGTCTATGCATGGCCCTTGGTTGGTGTTTCAGTCTCCACAGCCTTCCCCACCCCGGGCTCTGGTTAGTTGGTCCTGTTGGTCTTCTTGTGGAGCTCCTGTCTCCTCTGGGTCAAGAAGGGGTACCTTTTAAAGCTACCACAAAAGATGAACAGATCTAGAGAACAGAGATAAAGGAGAAAACCAAGAGATGTCAGTAAGGGCAACAAACTTAGGAAAAGATTTTTCAAAGCCAGTGCAACTGAATTCTAAGTGCAGTTGTGTGCTATCTCCTGAAGAATAGCCTGGAAATACCAACAAAGGACAGAGGGGCTTCAAGTTAGTTTCAGGTAGGCTTGAAGTCAAAAAGCAACCACCCCGTTAGAGAGATGGCTGGTTCAGAATGACCCACAACCTCTGTGCTCCAGAAAGACATAGCTGTCCTCAACTTGCATTCCTCAAAAACACACAAAGCAGCATTTGATGAGGACTGCAGGGAATTTTCCACTGCGGCAGTGGGGATTTTCCATATGTCTTTTGCAGTTACTGAATGGATGAGCAGATACAAAATACTGAAAGGTTATGAGAAAAACAGCAGGAAAGAATCTCCTGGATGACTAGTCACTTCCGCCACCAGAGGGGCAGAGGCTGTGTCCTTAGTGGCCCAGTGCCCTTCATTACAATTCCATCCCACACCTCGCACCTGGACAAAGTGCCAGATCCCCACAAGCTGAGGGCTCCATCCCCCAAACTGCTCGGCTGTATAAAGTCCTCTGGGGCTTCTAAGCACCCGGCTCCCATGCCCCATTTGCAGTCTCCCAGCCCCTTCTTAGGCACCACACATAGGGGACTCCATGGCTGGCCACTTGGAAACTTCCTAAACTCTGTCTTTTGAGGGTTTCATGGGGGTGTCATTTTGTAGGCGTGGTTAATAAATCACCAACCAGAGCAGAAGGAAGATCACAAGGACACAGGAAGAAGATTAGCCATCCATAAGCCAGCCCTACCCACACATTGATCTTGAACTGCAGCCTCCAGAAATCTGAGAACATGCCCATCGCAATTAATTGTTTGGCCACTGGTGGTCAATTTCACTTTTACTTTAAGTCCTTTCCCCCTTCCTGGATGTTTTAGGAGACTGGCACTCTCCATCCCCTAGGTCTACCTTGGGCTTCCCAGTGAGTAGCCCCTTCCTCAGGCTGTCGGGTTGCTCCCAGCCAGCAGCCATTTCATTAACTTTACTAAAGACACTCGTCACCCCTCCCCCTCAGACACCGAAAGTCCCAGGAGCCAAGCCTGTGTGTCAAAAAAGCAAAGCAAAGACAGGGACCAGATTTGATCAGATCACGGAAGTAAAGATTTGAGCCCTTAAATTGACCATCTTGACTCAGTGAACATGTGACTGACTGCTCTGGGTTGAGCAAATGTGTGCTGAATATTTATGAGAATGGCCACATCTTATGTAACAGAGCGTTTGTCATACAGACTACATTCTACCAGCACGATAGTTAAATTAGGAATCACAAGTGGGGGTGTACGCCTCTGATCCCAGCACTTGAGAGGGGGAGATCAGATGACCGAGAGTTTAGTTCCAGACTAGGCCTGGGGTACCTAAGAAGAAAGACCCCTGTCAGAAAAAAAAAATCATAAACTGATAGATTTGTTTTTCAAAATCCTACAGTTTAGAATTCTTAAAACGCGTATAAAATGACTTGTCTATCTGAGGAAGTATTGTTGATAAAATTAGAGAAATAATTACAACTGAACGATAAAAATAATGTGTATGGGAACCTGTAGGATGGAACTCAAGTGACACGTTGACAGAAACTGGTGGCCTGAAATGCTTATGATAGACGCTAAGAAAGGCTAATAACTAACGTGGGCGGAATCCAACTTGAGCTGCCCGTTGGTGTTCACTGCTGCACTCAGGCAAAGAAGGAAAAGGACAAGCAGAACCGGGAATTAGCAAAGGGGCCCAGAGGGGCACACAGCTGCTTCCAAAGCAAGGTGACCCAGGGAAAGCACAGTTCCCATGCTGGGGATGACAAGAGGGACCTGACATGCCAGCTGTTCTGAGAGTAACGAGAGGTTATCATGAGCACCGCAAGGCAATGTGACCGAGGTAGATTCCCAAAGAAATCAGAGGAGCTAAAAGTGATTTTACAAAAGCCCCAAAGCCTGCAGAGAGCTATGATTAATCGATGAGAAAGATCTAGTTAAGGGGTGGGAGTCGTGGAAGAGTGTGGGGTAGGGACAGTCTTGGGGGAAGGGTCCAGTGAGGGGTTCTAAGATGGGTGGTCTGGAAGGGTCTGAACCCAACAGAAGCAGGAAGTGGGGCAACTGGCGGGCTGGGGTGTGTGTGTCTTTGGGAGGGAGATTGAGCTCTCCTACCTGACCCTGTGTTGAACGACCCTGACTCAGACATACTTCGGATTTGCCAGCCCATGAGAAGCCCACGCCCAGGTCAGCGCTTGTCTTAGCTCCAGCTTTGGTGTCAGTCTGGGAATGGAAATTGTGAACTTTCCCAGCTTCATTACATATGTGCAGGGAACCTGCTGTGGGGAGGGAGGGCTGGCAGTGCCTGCCGGCACCCCGCTGGCTTAACTCCCCACGTTTGGCTGGGTGCCACCCACCCACCCTCCTCCTTCGATTGGTCCCTGACCCTCATCGTCACAAGCATATGCCCTCACCACAAGGTTCAGCACAAGGCGACAGACATGGAAATACTAGGTCCAGGTCAATCCCTTCTTGGGATTCTCTACTGGGAGCCACTATTAGGATCCGCCTGTGTGTTCTCCACACCAGGGTCCCTCTCGGCCACTGTGCTGTCAAGAGCTTCCTTTGAGTACATCATCCTGTGTGCTTGGTTCAAGGTCCACGTCCCAAGACGGCATATGATGAGTTTAAACCAGGGGAGTGAACTAGGGGTGGGGCCAGGCCAGGCCAGGACATGAGAGGGAGATCTTAGCAAAGTCTGGGGCTGGGTGCTTGCTGAGGATGCAGGCAGACTGAGAGAAAGTCCTGGTATAGGAAGAGTCATGTATGACTCGCTTTGGTTGAGTCATACACGCTTACTCCCAGTAGCCCATGTCCACCTTCCCTTTCTCCCATTTTGATCTTTGTCCACCGGGCGTTAAGTATGCCCCACAGAGAGATGAGCAGAGGAGCTTCTGAGAGAATCCTTGCACCTCGGCAGGGCCTGGGTTGCACCAGCAGATACGGAGGACAGGTAAGGTCCATGGGAGTGTTGGCTGAGAAGGAGTGGCCAAAGCCCAATGCTCACTGTGAACTCAGTAAGGCTCAGCCAGAGAGGCCACTCAGAACTCGGAAGTCCTCTCCTGAAGCTCCAGGAACTCCAGGGAGGGAGAAGAGGAGGATGTTAATGGGATGCTGCCTCTAGCCTCCCCCATCCTTGAGTGAGGTGCATATGGTGTTCCCAGGAAGCCATAAGGAACCCAGCAACACCTCCTCTGCTCAGGGACAGCTGTGTGTCACTGTCCCACCCCATGTCGGCCTCCTTACACCCATCTGGTCCCATTTCCCAGCAAGGCCGTGGTAGTGGTGAGGGGAAGCCCCTGGGACCCCATGGTATTTGTGTGAACCCATGCAATGTCCACTGAGATTTGGAAGGGGTGACTGACTGTCCTGAGGTTCCATACCTCTAAGTTCACGACCTCAGATAGCAGCTTCTAAGGCACCCTAATTGACCTTAGACGTTCCAGGATCCAAGACCATTAATTTTAATGAATTTCCCAGTAAGCTCTGGGCACCCGGAACGAGTCAGAATCCGAGGTCCCTGAGTCACAGGGTTCCGGAGGAGACTCTGAGGTGCAGGGAGAGAAGGTTTGGAATCCACGTCAGTGGTGATGAGCTTGGGTGCTGTCTTTCTCTTCGCCTAGCCCTTATTTGGAGGTGCTTCCGCTGCGTGGGGTGCTGGCTGGCACATTTGCTAGCTACTCAGAGTTCCTCCTGCCTGGTTATTTTTAGGGCCTGACAAAGGGGAGCCCGAAGCTTCTCGACTACCCAAGAAGCTCTGAATTAAAAATCCAGGGCCCTGGGAGTCTCTAGGAACTCATGGCCCCAAGAGGAAACCTTGGACCCAGAGGGGTCATGGGAGGCATGGTGAAGAGCAGGCCTGACCTCCTCTCCCTGGTCAGCCCTGGGTAGCCAAGGAGGCAGCAGACGCCACTCTTAGCAGGGTTGCTCTACACAAACCCAGCTGGGACCCTTAAAGGGCAGGTGCTCTGAAGCCAAGTCTGAGGTGCCTCCAGAGTCCTCAGGAGGCTGATTCCTTGGGACCAAGGCACTAGCAAGAATCTGAGGGCACCATAAAGCAGGACCCACAGAACTTTACATGTAAGCAGACTACTTGGGCACCTCTGTCCATGCAAAAAGCCAAGGTCTGGTTGAGCCCAGGTGGGAGCAACAGTTACCGGACCTTTGGGGGGGGGGGTTCATCAGCTGCCTTATAACCTCATGGACATTCAGGAAGCCATGAGGAGCTGGTTCTCAGCCCTCACGTCCAACAGAATCTCACTTCCCAAGGCCATCACAGAGAGAGATGAGGGTTGGCTAAAAAGGAAATTCTATCTAGCCAAAGATTCTGGAACAAGTCCTAGAACCAGTAACATCCTGTACATTTGCTCCCATCAGGGGCCAGCCATGGGAAGCAGGGCCTGGGGAAGAGAATGGGGCACAGGGGCAAACTGAAGGGTGGACTTTTCCAGGGCAGCGGGAACCCTCATATGATGGAGCACGAGGCAAACAGGTTAGACGTGGAGGGCTTGCTCATAGTGAGTCTCTTTTCCAGGTTGGGGCCAGAAAGTGGACGAGAGGTCATTGTAGAGCTTTGCCATGAAGGTCTCCAGCTTATCTACAGGCAAGGCATCATGGGAAGGACTAGAGCACCTCCAAGGCCCCAGGTGGTAATGAACACAGATCAGGTAAGGAGGGGCATCTTCCGGATGGTAGGGGTGTGGGTGTTGATATGAACTCAGTACTTGCCGGCAGCTGCTTCCGCTGGCAGCGCCCCAGCTGATGCAGAAACTCGCTGTCCTCATGTGTCTTTTTTCCTTCACATTCCCGAGTCCACAGGAGTCAGGAACCAATGGACTGTAAAACCCAGGTCCGAATGCCGTCAGCACCTTTACTTTCCACAGAGATCACTGTAGCTACTGTCTTCGGCACCACCAGGACAAATGTCAGTCACAACCATCACCACCACCAGGATGACCACCAGCATCACCACCACCCCTTACCTCACTGGCATCATCGCCACTACCAACATAACTGTCTATTGCTGTTTCACTATTGCTGTTTTTATCTCTACCACCGTCATCATCACCTCATCGCCAACACCGTCATCACCAACCTAACCATCACCATTTCTATCACTCTCCCCATCAACATCATCACCATCCTCACCATTACAGCTATCACCTCACTAACATCATTGACACTACCATCATGACGTCACTGTTATTACTGTTGTTAACCTTACTAAATCATTCTCATAACTATCACCATCACCAACCCTATCATCACTCTCCCTCTCCCAACTGTCATCATCTCATTCCCCCTCATCACCGTAAACCCTCCAGTTCTGTGTCTATAAACCAAACTGTCACCACTGACTTTAGCCCCACTGTGTTTCAGTCATAACGGTGACCACGATTGTCTGAAGACTCACATCTTCGAAGAGAAGGTAGGTACTAACAATGGCAGGTTGAGGGAGGCAGAGAGTACTCTAGCGTTCACTTGTGACAGGTTGATAAAAAGGGTGGCCTGCGTAATGAGAGACTAGGACAGCCAAGTCATGCAAGGAGGGCCTGGGAAGATCCTTCTAGAGGCCCAGCCATCTGTGGTCTTGTGGTGGCAGCAGCAGGTAAGGATGGTGTCGGCGGCCTCAGGAAAGACAACCTTTGGGGGAGCATCCAGGAACAGGTGCCAGGAGAGCCAAGTTCCAGGCAAAGCCCTTCCTGGCCTGTAAGGCACCAGAAGCATCTTCTAATCACTCCCGAGTCTGGCTCTTTGCTATAGATGGGATCATGGCCCTGCTTATCAGGTTTTAGGAGCACAGCACCCCAAAAGATTGAGGGAGAGAACAGGGACCTGAAAGAGGTTCATGAGAAGGCTCCTGTCCCCAGAAGGCTTCTGGGCCAAAAGGCAACACTCAGTACAGGGCTCTGCTTGGAATGTGCAGGGAAACTGCTGGAGTGGGGCCCGCTGGAGCAAGGCTCGGGGTGCTGATGAAGTAGGGCGTTCGCTGGCCTGCTTCCTATGCCAAGGCCAGAAGTAGATAGCAATTTCTGTTATGAGTCACTCTAGGAAGAGGTGGTGGAATCCTGGACAGCCACGAGTCCTAGCATCTCTTAGCCCAAATGTTCCTCCAGAGGGAGGGCCTGCAGGGGAGGAGCGAGCTGCCTCTGGGCACCCCCTGCACCATGACAGAGCTTTGACTCCAACAGTTGCCACTGTTCTGAGCCTCTCCTCTCTCCTCAGGGTGTGAGGGGCTAGGCTACTCCTTGTCGCTTGTGTTTTGTTGTGTGTGGTGTTGGATGGGCAGGGACAGGGAGGTTAGAGAGCTGGCTAAGGGTGCTTGGTCACTCCATGAGAACAGTGGTAAGTCAGTCTGAGCAGAGTTCTGCCCTCCAGACCCAGGCCTGGCCGGTATGCACATTCTATCTTCATAGGCAGGGTGCTGGGACCTCAGGGCTTTCTCTACTTGCACCCATCGTCCCTCCCAGCTTCTTTCATTCTGTAATAGTCAGGGGTGAGGAGGAGACCATGGCCACTCAACTCACAGGAAGCCCTCCAGTCCTGGAAGGTAGGGCTTCTGCGGCCCAGACTGTTGTGCATTGTGAGTGATATTCCAAGTAACCTGCAGGAGGCGCTGTGATAAGGCTCAGAAGCCTTCCATTGCAGAACGTAGGCACTGGTGCCCACAGTTCACATTAGCCCCAGCATATGGTCCGGGCTGGACCATATTTGTGTGTGTGCGTGCGTGCGCGTGTGCGTGCGTGCGTATGTGTGTGTTGTTTGGTTTTTGTTGGTGGTGGTGTTTATTTTTTGCTTTATTGTTGTTGTTTGTGTTCTGTAGCTAGGGTCTCTGCTGGGCACTATATACCCTTCTCTGGGCATCTGTGGACGTGTCATTCCTCACTTACCATTCACCCAACTATGTTTGTGCACCCAGGGTTATGCGTGGCCATCACAATTACCTGAGCTCACTGTGGTCACTAGACCAACAGGCACTATATCCCTATCCTGTTTCTGCCTGTTAAAAACGGTGCTTGGGAAGGGAGGACACGCCACAGCAAAGGAATGAAGGGAGAAGATTCAGGCGAGAGTATAAATGGAACCCGGTCAGGGTTGTACTCCTTTCCCAGCTCTAAGCACTTTCTTTGGGGTGTGAGCGGCAAATCATGCCTCTCAGGGCCAATGGTCTACATCTGGGTTCCAGCTCATGTTGCGGTCTGAAGGAGAGGCCTGAAGGGTTCTGTCGGCTGAGGTCCAGGTTTGTGCAGTCCTAAAGTTCTGGGAAAGGAGGGCCCTCCTGGCTTCCCAGCCAGACCCCTTGAGTGGCCTAGGCTGCCCCCTGCTGGAATTTCTGGGAAATTCAAGAATGCTGATGATCCAACCTTGTCACATTCCCTCACCACCCCAAGTTCACCCCATGAATAGATAGGTCCATCATGGCCTGGGGACTTAGTGACATACAAAAGGAGTCAGTACTGAGCTGTACAAAACAGTGGAGCAGGCATGTGAAGATGGGCTCAGGTGAAAGGGGAACCCTAGAGCCCAGCTACACCCCATTTTTTTTCTTTTCTTACCACTTCAAGTAGTTTTTAATGTTGGCATCTGTTAACTCTGTCCTTCCCAGGTGACTTGGGGGAGGCAGGGAGTCTAATGCTCCTGAGGTGGAGAACTGACACTGACGTAAATCTAGCCTCATAGGACCATGTAGAAGGCAGGCACCTAGGGCAGGGCAGGGCCAGAGCTACCCGCCTACCACTGAAGAGGAGTCAGGCTGCTACAAAGAAGAAAACAGACCACAAAGGTGGGTTTTTAATTCTTTTTATTGAAGAAAAGAAAAGGAGAGAAAAAATAGATTCCCCACCCCGCTTCTTTCCAGAGGGGTCTCAGTCCTGCCCCTGGGGGTCTGGGTCAGGACCATGCTCCGCCTGGGTCTGAGAGGGGCCCAAGGTCCTGGAAGGGAGTGAGGGGTCTGGCTGCTTCCCAAGGGGTAGGGGTGTCTAAAAATCGGAGCCAGGCTGGTGGGCCACAGGCAGTCCTCTGCAGCGGTGGCTGAGGTGGGCATCCTGGCGACGCTGGCCACACCAGGCCTGTCCATGTCCACAGCCGCCCGCCTGCCTGCCCGGGCTTGCCCAAGGAGGGCAGAGTCTGAGGCACCATCTGGCCTCTGGAGCCCTGTGCCCGCGGGCCATGCCACCTCCTGTCCTGTGTCTGGCTCTGGTCCCAGCACCGCGGGCCCTCTGCCTGGCCGCCTCTGAGCGCCCTGAGGCCGGGGCTGGACCCGGCCGTCACCGCGAGCGCATCCGTGCCCGTCCTATGGTGGAGCGGGCAGAGCAGCATCCCACCTCCTGGCCCGGTGCGGGGCCACGGCCCGCCCGCTCAGACCTCGGTCTGGAGGTCAATGATGTCCTGGCCAACCAGTGGGATGGTGGCACCCGCCTTCTCCCACTCCACACTCCGCAGCTCCAGTGGAGAAGGGGGCAGTGGTTCCAGCTCCTTCTTTACCCAGGCGGGTGTCCCGTGGGGCTTGCGGAGGCTCTCCCAGGCCCTTTTGTTGGGAGTCTGCTGCTTCTCTGGCTACTCAAGGCCAAGAGCGTAGGCAGGGCAGAGGCGAATGGGAGTGATGCCATGGGAGAGGAGGAAGAAGAGAAAGGAGGGCTCTTAGAAAGGGGATTCCCAGAGAGAGCAGCCACCCATCATCCCACAGCCCCTGTCTTGGCAGTGGCTGCAGTTCCCATGATGGGCTCAGTGCTGTGGGGAAGGACAGTCTGGAACCTGCCAGATGGATACCCAGGCTCGGGATCCTCCTGCCCCACCCATTTGCATGTCGGAGAAGAGACAGATAGCACAGGGGAAGGCCAACCAGAGAACCCAGTGACTGGGGATGCGTAGAAGGTGGACAGAAGTCCATGGTGGCTGGAGCAGAGCCCACCCTCCTGACCTTGCTGTCAATGCCTGGCACTTCCTTCTCCTTCTCAGCCGCATGCTGCAGCTTCCGGTTCAGGTCCTGGAACATGTCCTGGTGCCGCTTCCGTGTGTGCATGATCTTCTGTGGGTTGGGGCCACGAGTCCTGAGCCAGGATGGGCATCCACAGCCACCCCTTTGTCCCACTTGACTGTTGGCCCCCCAGCTTGAGCCCCTCCCCAGCCCCCACTTGCCGAAATGGCCCTAGTACCCAGCCTGTCTGTCCAGCGAGAGGCAGCTGCACTTACCTCAAAGTCCAGTTCTGCGTACCGTGACTTCCGCCGCTGCAGGAGAAAGGGGTTGTGCTCATGGTCAACGCGTTCCCTAAAACTTCCTAGACCTCAAGTCCAGGCCCTCTGGCCTGAGAATTGGGGAGACACCAACCTGTCTTTAAGGGGCATGGTGAGGGTATACCAAGAACCCAGGCTTCCTGTTCCCTAGGGACAAGGCCCAGCTCTGGGTTTGGAGAATGTGCCGAGACCAAAGGGAAACCCCCTGACGACAATGAAATGTGAATGGGGTATCAGAGGCCGTACCCCAAGTTCTCTGTGGGAAGCGAGGTCTTCCCTCCCTGCTCTAGGCCTGTTGGCCCTTGCCCTCCCTCAGTGTCCAGCTCAGCCAGGCCACCCTGGTCAAGATCTGACCATGGGACCACATGGTTGGACCCCCAACAGCAAACTCAGGGTGCTGGCTGTACCCAAGAAGATGAAGGCGAGGTGGTGGCACATCCTAGGGTGGGGCAGGGGTTCCCCTAAGGGTCTTATCCTGCCCTCAGTCTCACCTCCTAAAGGTTGACAAGGCGGGGGGGGGGGGGGGCATAAGCACTAGGCTGACCACAGACTGTTGTTATGTGTTACCAACTATGAAATGGGCCGGATTGCATAAGGATCCTGTCCCTGAGCCAGCCCTACCCATTTCTAGCATGCCCAGAGCCTACAGGGCAGGGAAGTACCAGCCCTTGGCTGGGGGTCCACCCATCTCTGCCTCTGCAGACTCTGAACCACCCTCACCTCTAGGGAGCTCACTGACAAGGTGGCCACGTTCTCATTCTTGGTCCCAGCACCTGAACTGGGTCCCGGGTGGGCCGCAGGCTCCCCTGTGTCCCCAAGGCTGGGAGGTGCAGGCTCCAGGGTGGGTGGTGGGGGTAGGGGCTGTTGGGGTGGAGGGGGTGGTGGAGGGGGAGGGGGAGGGGGCTGGACAGGGGGCACCTCCGGGGGTGCACCACCTGGGGGCTCACGGGCAGGTGGGCTGCGGGTGGGGAAGCTGGCATCAGGCGCCATGCTGAGGTGGATGAGACGGGTTTGGGGCATCTGGTCAATGTTTATGCTGTACTTGGGTTCCTCCTTGGGTTTGGGCCGGAGTGTGGCCGTGGCTGTGGGCAGGATCACGTAGCTCGTGTCCAGAGCCTTCTCCTGGGCCCGGCTCAGCTCTGAGTCCAGTTTCTTGAAGATGTCCCCGTCGCCAATAAAAGAGGACTTGGGGGCCTTGTCCTTTTTGAGGGTGAGTGAATGGTTGGGGAAGTCAGGCAGTGGCCCACCGGGGTAGCGGGGTGAGCCATGCAGGTGCAGCTTGGACACATTAGCTGGCAGGCTGTTGAACGTGGGGGGTGGGCCCTTGGCCAGCTTCAGCTTCTCCTCTTCAGGCAGTGACGGTCGCTTGAAGGTGCCTGTGATGGTGGCTGTGCGGCAGGCTGCAATGTCTTTGTTCAGCACTAATGGGGAGCATCGGAAAAGACGGCAGATAGGAAAAGGGGGTCAGAGTGTCGAGGATGGTCTGCAGCAGCAGGGGCTCAGTCTAGCCGACACTGCTGCCACCCTGGCCTCCACCCACAGCAGCCCTGGACATCCACTCCAGACACATGCTGGCACTTGGGCAGCCAAAAATTCCTTTGCCTTTTCTAATGAGGCTGGCCTGTGGGGGTCCTCTGGTCTGCCTCCCAAGGCAACTAAAGATTGCCACTCATTCACAGCCTACCATGGCAATTCTGAAAGGCAAGTGAGGGCGCCCTCTGCTGGAAAGCACAGCGGCGAGGTACCTCCAGCTGGAAAGAACAGCCTCTTCCAATGAGCGGCCCCTTCTTTCCCCTCCAGTATTCCTGGCACACGCGGGCTTGCGGGAGGGTGTGCTTGATTGGCATAGACACATCAGTCCTAAGTACCACGAGGCCTAGCACATGAGCCCAACCCCTCTGAAGGGTTCTCCCCT
Organism: Meriones unguiculatus; assembly: GCF_030254825.1. Taxonomy (NCBI): domain Eukaryota; kingdom Metazoa; phylum Chordata; class Mammalia; order Rodentia; family Muridae; genus Meriones; species Meriones unguiculatus. Next base: position 25,910,211 of record NC_083356.1, read on the forward strand.
GCTTTGACTGTCCTGAGCCTTGACAAGGCCCCTTTTCCTGACGTTTCCACCCTGTCACCTCTCTTGGGTTAAACATCTCAGGCTGTCCAACATCTGGCCTGAGCTCCAGCTCACCACACATCCCACCTGTCACTTGCCCATCAGCCCAGCTCTACCGGTCAGGAGAGAACCCGACTAGCTCACAGCAATGTCACAGCCCCTCCTTAAGGAGCCTGGCCCAGGTCTGCACACTGCCAGTTCTGGTCACGCCTAGCTCACACAGCCTTGGGGCCCACCAGCAGCTCTTGCCAGCTCATCAACTACGATCGCCCGCAACATTGCAGATTCCCAGGCCATAGCTCCCTAGCCCTCCCAGCTCACCTCCAATGATGACGTTTGGCTCTTCCATTCTATCACCCAGTGTTTTGAATAAGAATTCAAATACAGAGGCTCGTGCACTTGAATTCTTAGTCCTCAGGGAGGGACACTACTTGAAAAGGATTAGGAGGTGTGGCCTTGTGTGAGGACTTGTGTCACTAGGGATAGGTTTCAAAACCCCATTGCAGGCCCAGAGTCTCTGCCTATGGATCATGATGTAGCTCTCAGCTACTGCTCCAGTGCCTGCTTGCAGGCCATGATGCTCCTCACCACGGTGCTGGACTAAAACTCTGAAACTGTAAGCCAGCCCCCAACTAAATGCTTTCTTTTATTAGAGCTGCCTTGCTCATGGTGTCTTCACAGCAAAAGTATACTGACTAAGGAAGCCAGCACTGTCCTCCTCCAGCCCTTCTTCAGCACCCCAGCAGTGGACCAGCCATCTTTCCTATCAATTTGTATGCCCCTTTCCAAGGGTCAACACCTCGCCCTGCACACGACTCATCCCAAGCCCTTCTAGCAGGAACTCTGCCCCACCGTGGACATCTATACGCAGGCACCCATTGTGTGCCCACCAGCCACATCCATCCAGCCCATAGCACTGTGTGCTCTAAGAGGCACAGCTGGGTACAGGGAGCCTGGAGCACACTACCAGGGCTCAGCCAGCCCCCAGCCCCTACTGCCGGGGTCATCTCTTGGGTAGGCTGCGGAGCTGGACCTTTGACGACCAAGGAAGGATTTTTCCATCCCAAAGTCACCTCCTTCAGGAATTCCACTCAAAACAGCAGCTGACATTCCCCACTTGGGAAGCAGATGGAGCAAAGGCAGATGGCCCCTCCACAGCCAGAGACTGTCTGCCATTGCCCTAGACCCTGGTTCACAGGGGCTATGGCCTGACAGTAGGAACATGGGGGGAGGCAGAGTACCTTCTCAACTCTGCTTCCAGGAAGCTCAGCTTTAGCTGGGACCCCCAGTAGCAGTTCCTTTCTCTTACTTTCTCCCTGCTCCACAGAAATCTCGCACTCTCAAAGCGCAACCTGCCCATCCACCACCCCAGGTTAACAATGAAGAAACGAAGACAACACAGAACATGGGTGCTTGGGGGGGAGGGCAGGCAGGAGGCAGGTGACAGTGAGTGTACAGACAGAGGCAGGAGCAGGGCTGGGTCGCACACTCTGGCCCATCTGCTCTGCCCTATGAGGGAAGAACGGAGAGACAGACAGGTGAGGGGCTACCAAAGATGGTCCCAGCCCAGCATGGGCTCCACAACAGCTTTCTGGGGCTCCCTCAGTCACACCCACAGGCCTCCTGACGCCCTTGAGGAGGAGGAAGAGGGAGCCCAGGCTGGGCCATGTGGCAGCAGGTGTGGGATGGGGACAGGTAAGGCACACAAATGCTGGGAGTAAAGAAAGAAGCAGATGGGCCGACTGGCCACCATGGCTCTCACCTGTCAGGCGCTCACCTGATCTACAGGCCAGATCCACATCCTTCTCAAAGTCGGTCTGCAAGACAGAGACCGAGGGCGAGATGAGGGCAGGATTGGGAACAGGTGGGGCTGCAAGCTGCAGGGTAGTAGGAAGGGGGCCACTAAAGCCACACCCACACCTCAGAGGTCACAAATATACCGACACTGTCACCAGTAATCCCAGACCACACTATGAGGGGCCACATGGTGTGGCCATGCATCTGTACAGCTTGTCTGTGCGAGCATGGCTGTGGCCGTCAGCATTCACATGCATGTGTGAGCTGTGTTTCCCTGTGTTTGCGGTGCCTTTGCCTTTGTGAGTGCAGAGGAGGATGCTGTGTGGGCATGAACATGTATGTTGAGGGGAGCACTGTGTGACTCACACACGAGTCAGAGCTTACTTCGACGAATTCATGTGAAGGCGCATCCGCACATGTTTCTCCATGCATGTGTTTGTATATGCCTGGAGGTGCGTGCGATCAACCATGCGTGCTCTCCCTCCAAGGCAGCACGGAGCAGCCGGCCTCTGCCCCTCTGGCCATGCTCCCCCAAAGCCATGCAGCCACCAGGGCTTCCAGAGCCTCTGCCATTCCATCCAAGACAGACAGCAGGGGACAGACACAGACCTGGGCCAGCACCAGCCTCCCCTAGAGCAGAGACATGGTCCCCCCTGCATCTCTGAGGACAGCAGCTGGGGAGGCCAGAGTGGTGACCCAGGACCACCTTAGGAGCTTGGGTCTACAAGACCCATCCAGAGGCCACAGGGCTCCAGGGGGGTCAGTCTGGCCTTTAATCTCAAACTGGAGGTCTTTCCCTGAAATGCAGGAGCCAAGATGCTGGGAAGGTGGCCGTCTTCCCCTGAGGTCAGAGGTCAGGCCAGGAGAAACATCAAGAGGAGGGAAAACAGTATCCCCCAAACGACAAAGTTCCTGTCCAGCTGACACCCTCTAGATGACAAAGTTCCTGTTCCCTCTAGATGGTGGCACTGACGCCCAGAGGATTGGCTCTGTGTAGACACCACCCAGAGATGCTCCCCAGTGCCTCACCCCTGGGTGTGCTGGACACTTGGGACAATGTACAGGTGATGCCAGAGGGGCAGGAAGTTGGCCAGCAGAGCCCAGGGGCTCAGCTCAGAGGCTGCTGTGCCTAAATCCCGTGGCTGAAGCATTCTGCATGAGTTAACTCACAGTTGACTTGTGCACAGTTCAGGAAGGGCCAGCTTTGAGGAAGTCGAGAATGCACACCAGCCTCCACCCCCGCCCCCACCCCCAACTCACCAACAGCCTGTCCCAGCTCGAAACACTGGATCAAGGATTTTAGTTGGCCTCAGTTTCCCCAACACAAACTGAGGTCAGAATTCATCTAACAGGGCTGCCAGAAGCCAGCAGAACTCCAGGCACAGGGAGAACCTAGAGGTCCCTAAGGGGACAGCTTGTATCTCCAGGCAATCAGTCCTACCATGAGCTGGGCATGGCCATTCTGGAAGGAGCCCCCAGAGTCCCCGTTGCCCTCCTCTTGGCGGTCTACTACACGGCACTTCACAGCATCCTGGACCTGGAGGAGGGAAAGGAGGTCAGCGGGGAACCATGGCCCCACACAGCACCTCTGCAAGAAGCCTCGTTGGAGCACAGTAGCGCCTCTCCTGCTAGGAGGACAAAGGAGATAAGATGAAGACATTCGGAGTTCCTGATGCTGGGAGGGAGCTGCAGACTCCACTGGCTGGAGGAAGCACCTGGCTTCAGGTCCAGCTTGCACCCCAAACACCCATCCTAACTGCTGGTGATGGGCTGTACTGGCAAGGCTTCGGCCAGCATAAATCTTGGCAAGTAGCACCAGGAGGAAGTGGCCCAGGATGATCAGCGTGAGGAAGGACACGGGATCAAGCACCCTGAGGTCTAAGCTCTGGACAGCAGTGAGGTGATGGGATCTGCATCAAGAACCACACAGAAGGGCTGAAGCTGGCTTCGTGTGCTCATCCTACCCAACACGGAGCTCTGGGCCCTCTGGATACTGTTCGAATCTCAACTTCCTGACCACAGGCATTGTGCAGATTCCACAACTAGGGCCAGATCTTTGGGGGATGTTCTGCTCTTTTACTGACATCTGTCCTGCTACCTTCCTGGAGTTGCCTTCTTTGAGCCAGCTGGTCCCCTGGATCTCACCTTCCAACTGATCTTGTAATCTTTCTTCTTATCTTATATGCTGGGCAGGAGACACCTCACTCTCGCTGGCCTAGCTCTGAAGTTGCTGTTCTGGAGTTAGGAATGCTCAAGTTCCTTCTCTGTGTACAATGCCCCTGTTCCTCACACACAGGCCACTGCTCATCTCGTAGAAGCCAGGACAGCGAGGGAGGAGCAGAGGGCAAGAGTGTGACTTCAGAGCAGATCAGTGGCCTTAGAACACGAGGCCAGTGGGCTGCCTGTGGGCTGAAAGTCATAGTACCGTGGTGCTATCGAGAATTGTGGATGCAGTGCTTAGGTGGCCAAGGTAAGTGGGCCCAGAAGTCTCTTTTCTCCCTGGAAGCTGCCACGGTTCTTGGTGGCTTCTCAAAGTAGCTTCCTACAGCTGAGTGACACAATACTAGGGAGCACAGGGAGGTGGAAGGAGGGTTCCTTTGTGGGAATATTTTTGTAACTTCAGGCAGTCCTCATTTTCCCAGGGTGCTCCTCCAGAACCTCCCTAGAGAACAGTAGGATCTGGACTCCTCGCTGCCTTCTGTCACCTGAGGTCCCCACCCTGGTTCCGCAACTACAGTTGACGATGTCTTCTTGTACCTGCTGCTTTTCGAGTCCCTCAGCAGCAGCATTCTAGAAGGTTCTGAAGAGAATGGAGGCAGCAAGGCTCTGGGCACCAGCAGGTTCCTTCTAGGCCCCAGCCATGTCCTGGCTCCATTTGGAGCCTAGGTTGGTCTATCAAGGTAAGATGCACTTCATCCACAGAGCAGCCTCTCTGAGGTCAGGACAGTTAGCTAGTCTCATTACTGCCTCTTGCTGGTGGCCATGAAGACATAGTTGTTTAGGAAGCTTATGTTCTCACCTTCTGAAAGGTTCTCCCCTTCTGAAATGCTAGAAGGATCTAGCACTGGCTCTCCTACTCTGCCCTGTCAGTGGCAGACCTCCCATAGCTGATGAGGTCTCCTCCAAAAGGGGAGCCATTCCCAACATCCCTGGCTACATGCTGGGTCCTAGGCCCAGGACGCCCACCTCTCTGCGCAGAATGCAGTGTACCATCACGATGACGAAGCCCTCCAGCGAGTCAAAGACAGCAAAGAGGATCTGGAAGAGGGCGGAGCGGCGGTCGGTGACGGCAAGCACAGCAGACATCCAGGTCAACGCCAGCAGCGGCAGCACCACGCAGGAGCTCCACAGGGAGGCCCTGGGGATGGAGGGCATCAGGGCGGCCCCATGGGTGCTCCACCTCTCCTGAGGATATCCCTTTCCCCCATCCCCAGGCCTGAGGGCTTGGAAGGGACCCAGCAAAGTAGAGGAGCTCTTTGGGAGAGAACTTGGACCCTGTCCAGAAGGTGACAGAAGGGAGACAGACAGGAAGGGCACAGGGACGAGAGAGATTCATGGAGCAAGGCAGCCCCTGATTCCATCTTCCAGGCCCTGGGCCCTGGATCTAGAGATCCAGGGTCCCAACTGCAAGACAAGATGGCTGTGGGGGGACAGGAGTTGGGGGAAGGTACTGAGAGAAGGAGAGAGAGAAACCGCGAGGGAGAGACAGGACAGACAGTGGACAGTTGGACAAGGCCAGAGGGTCAAAGGAGAGACCAAGACAGAGAGAACAGACACGAAGGGTGTTCTTCCTCTTCTGGAGCTGCAGTTACCCTCCCGAGCCTTAGAGCCGTCCTGTGGCCCTGACCTGAGCCACCCCTGCCTTCAGACCTCAGTCTCTTCTTGGAGCACCAGGCTGGCACAGGGAGTCTAACAGCCTGAGCCCTCCATCAGTACCTGGCCTGCACGTCTACCACCAAGCTTGTCCCCATGCTCAGGTGGAGACATGATACTGCCTCAAGGTTGTGGGATACATGAGTGCCTTGACTCCAATCTCAGTACCCCTGTGGTTCCCAGGAGCCACTGTTGCTTGTCGGTAGCCCCTGTCATTGCCAGAATTCAGGGGTGACATCAGGAGTATTTGTCCCTCCTCTTTTAGGGGAGGCATCCTGTTGTCCCTCCCAAAGGAGCAGATGAGAGAAGGGGACAGCATACAGAGTGCGATCTAGGGAAGTGGAACTATTGGGACAGGCTAGAGGATCTGAGGGCCCAGTTAGGCAGAGCCCCACCAAACCGAAGAGCAGAGCCCTGGCAAGGGTCCAATGTAGGGTCTGGCCTTGCAAGGACACAGCCCTCCTCACCTTCCTGGCCTCTGAAGCCATATGGCTGGCTACAGTTGCCCTCTACCATGGCCTCTTCTAGGCCTACCTTTGTGCCTTCTGAAGCCATGCTATGCTGACCCCAGGAGTCTCCCTGCCCTCAGCGATGGCTATCACCACTTGGTGAACATAGGAGCTTTCTGTAGCCAGGGCACTCAGGACTGGCTCTCAGAGCCCTGTGCAGCCCTCTGCCGGCTCATCTTCCCCAACTCAGGCCCAAGCCGTGAAACAACCTTGATGATCCATGCCTCCCTCAGTGCCCTGAAATACGGGCTCCTAAACTGTACCTTATAGAGCTCCACTTCCAGTCAACTATGCAGTCTATCATCCCCTTCACAGGAGGAACCCATGTGAGGCACAAAGCCCCAATTCCTGGGTCCCTGCTGACCCCACCCGTACTTTTGGATGAAGGATGAAGTGGAGCCTCCTTGCACAGTGCCAGCAACTCCACCTCCCTCGCCTATGGCTGCAGAAGCCAGCAGTACCCTCCCGCCGCCTGCTGTGAGCTCACCAGTCCCAGAGGCTTAGAACAGAACAATGGCAGGCTGGCCCGCTAGTAAATCACTTCCTGTCACTGGCAGGACCTTTCTCAGCTCTAGACTTGTTCCCACCACTGCTCTGGGCCCACTAACGTCTCCCCTATCCTTCAAAGCAGACATTCTTTGAGCAGGACCCCTGACACTTCATGTCACCTGTTTCTGATGTAGGAACAGAGTTCCCCATCAGCAGACCCACCTTGGCTTCCCACAAGGTCAGCTCTGCCATTTCTCTACCAGGCCACCAGTTTCCAAATCATTTCCCCAGGACCCCTGAGGAACAGGAGTCTATGCTCCCTAGTGACTCAGATAACCCAGGGCAGAAGAAGAGCTATAGTGAGGCCTGGGTGTCACCACTTTTAGCTGCTGCTGACCTTTGGGATCCTGACCCTCAGCTGTTTGGCTCAGGCTGGACCTCTACCCAGAAAAACTGCTGCTCCAAAAGATGGGCTCCAGGGCTCACAGCAGTGTGGGATCAGCATGGGAACAGGCTAGTCTACCTGCCTGGTGCCCAAACCATACATCTCTTCTCACCTACCCAGCCTAATATCTTCCTGAGAAACCAAGAGTCCTGTGTTCCAGTGTCTGCACAAGAGGGTTAGTGCTTGGGGTCTCTGCTGTTGTTACTGCTGTGACCTGAAGGAGGCAGGGGCCTGGACAAGATGACTTTTGGAGTTGGACCTTCTACGCTGAGCTCCACCCACCCAAAACATAACTATGTCACAGCCAAGTCAGGGGATCAACACGCCTTGGGCTTAGTATCCTCTTCTCACGGTTGTACCTTCCTGTGCACCCATGCAGACACACAACACATATACTCACAGGGGATAACACATCTCAGTTACACATGCGTCTATACACATTTGCCCATTCCCAGTTACAGTCTTACAGTTACGCCCCCCCCCACACCTGCTCACCATTCACTTGCTTGCAAGTTCACACTTGCATACTTTTCCCTCATGTCCATACATACCAGTCACTCTCACTGCTATGCACAGCACACTGTCTACACACCCAGCTACCATCACAAACAGAACCTCTAATGCACACCTGCAGACTGCAAATACACTCACTCCCACACATGGGCACCCCTACTCACACTGGCACATATGTACTGTATATATATCCAACCTCTCTTAGAGGTGAGCAATGCGAATAGGTTCATACCCACCCAAACACTCATATAGACACATGCACATGACTCCAGCCTCTATCCATTTGTCTTATGGCGGTGGGGACTGCGGCCAGGTTCTGCGCCAGCATTCTTGGGGGGACTCAGGAAGCAGCAGGGAGCGGTGCAGGCCCACCCCAACTGTCCTTGGATCCAGTCCCGTTCTATGACCTTAGCTGACCCACTCCTTGCCTCCCAGGTGTTTTATATGCTGCATAGCAGGCAGGCCTTGAACTGAGAAAGACAAGCCTGCAGGCAGAGGGTGAGTAGAGGGCAGGGCTGCCTTGGAAACCCAGAGGGGGCCGCAGAAATGAAAGAAATGAAAGAAAAACATAAAAACAAATAAATGTGAGTCAGGAGAGAGCAGAGCCCATGCAGGGCTGCTCCGAGGTGGCAGCAAGGCACTAACATGGCATTACTGGTAGCGTCGGAGGTGGCTTCGGCCGCAGAGAGGACTCCGCACTCAGCACACGTGAGGGCACGCCCGAGGGGGGGCGCGGGCAGCTGACTGCAAGTGAAATCAAAGGCTGAAACAAAAGCAAACAGGTTCCCTCGAAACCGCGAGGCAAGGAGTAGAGAGGCAGCCTGAGGCTCTCAGTCATCTACAGGACCCAAGCCTGGGGCAGGGAGTAAGATGGGCAGGGCCACGGGCTGCCAGCATCTGCTGACTGACAGCACGCCCCATTCTCCACGTGTGGAGAGCAGCAAGCTCTGAAGGAGGCTTTGCTATCCTTCCTCCTCCCACATAGGCACACCAGATGTTATCGCATGGGCTGGCCTCACAAGGAGAGCAGAAATAGACAGGCTGAGCTGTATGGCAGCCCTCTCCATGAATGCCCGTGGATGTGTGAGGGAGTTGTGCATGCACACACAGTGGGTAGGCACCCACCCCCCTTCCAGTCATTGGCCCAGGACACCCAAAACTGGGGTCTGATTCCAGCTCCGCCAGCTCTCTCCATTTTCTAAAACTCTGTTTGTTCTGCTATGAGGGGATATAGACATGGAATTTTACCCCGTGGCTATTCTATGAGCAAATGGAGCAGGCCAGCGCTGGAGAGTCCAAGGGGACCTCCACACTTACACCACCAGCCACAGTTCAACCCACATGTGGTGTGGGGCTCGGACTCTGATGTCGGCCCACTGTTCTGGGGTGGACAGCAGGCTGAAGCTAGGAGCTCAGGCCCAAGCTCTCCGCCACAGAGGTACTCTAGGCACAGTGACAGAGCTCCCTAGCCCACTCAAGAGCTCTAGCCAGGGGCAGAGCCCACCAGGCACTGGGCAGAGAAGGAGAAACCAGAAAAAGAGAGACAGTGAGAGACAGAGAAAGACACCAAGCAAGACAGGCACAGGGGGGAGGGGCAGGGGTAGGACCCCCCACAAAGACACCAGCACACCAGCTGCAGGATGTAGAAGGCTGGACAGGGATGACTCTGGGCAGGGCAAGGCAAGTTTCTAGTGACTCTCCCCCACCCCCACATGTCCCTGAGCAGAGGCCGCAGTGACTCCATGTCATCCCTCACTCCCAGGACAACCCACAGAGTAGGTGCCTGAGCAGTGTGGGAGGAGCACTGTCCCACCTCTCCCTAGCTATCCTCCAGTGATATAGGCATCGGATAGGCAAGGCCTCTGGTGAGATTCAGGGAACAGGGAAGAGGCGCTCCCAGCCTGGGGTGTCCTCCCACCAGCCCTGAGCCCAGCAGGGGGACTCTCTTTGAGAAATGAGTCTTACTGTTTCTGGAGATTCTGCAGGGTCCCACCTTGTTTCGGGTCAGAGAGAGAAACTGGGGCAAAGAGCAAGGCAGAGAGCAACTGGCTAGGGGGAAAAAAGCCTTTGTATTCTATGCCCCAGTTTCCCAATCTGCTCCAGGACACCTAAACTGTCAGACTGGCTTTGGGACTTAATGGTGGGTGGGCTCTGGGTCTTTCCAGCCAAGAAGGGCAAGGTGCCAGGGCCACAGGGCCTACCCTGCCCGCTCCTTCAGCTTCTTGTCCGTGATGCCGTCCTTGGACACGAGCTTGTTGAACACCAGGATTCCGATCACCATGTTCACCTGCCGGGCAGAGGCAGGAGTGGGCCAGAGCCCATGGGTGCCCAGATCAGCAGCGGCCATGCCCAGAATGTCCACAGTCCTCCAAGGGTTACTCACGAGCCCCCACAACTCACGACCCCAGTGCTGGCCAGGTGGATTCATCCAGAGCTCTATCCTCAGTGTAGCCCTATACCACCGATGCCCTTCCCCTGACTTCTGATAATGGTGAGCTCCTAGCCCAGGGCCAATGATGGCGTCACCAGCTGATATTGGGCACCCCTTGTTCCTGATCTCCCCCAATCCCACTGACCTTCAACCCCGCCAACAATTTCCACTGGGTGCCTCCTGAGGACTTCTTAGGGTCTCAGATGCATCTTCCAAACTACTGACCAATTTACTACCCAAGATAAGAATCATTCCTAAATCCACCATCAGAGCCTCCATGCCCTGGGGCCCCTGGCACCTTGTTTCTCTTTGGTTATCTTGGCCAGGGTGTGGGACAAGGGATAAGGCCTTGCTCAAATCTTACTTCTCACCCTTACTTTCAAAGAATTCCCTAGGGCCTCTAGGTAAAATTTCCTTTTTTTAGAAAGGCTGCCATGACCCCAAGGCCTTGGCCTGGATCCACGGGGCAAAGGTCAAGGTGGGGAGATACTCTGGACGCTTATGCCATGACCAGAGGCCCAGGGGCTGACAGTTTCCATGGCTCTGCATAGTCAGGCTTCGGCACACAGGGCCCTGCGTCCTGGTGTAGCCTCATAGCTTGCTGACCACACAGCTGGGCTGCAGGTATTCTAGGCCTGCTTAGGCTCCTTCAACAGGCTCTGCTTGGCTGAGTGGTTAAGACACAGGCTCCTGTGATGTGGCCCCTGGAGCCTGTTCTTAAATGACACCTGGTCCAGCTGGCCCAGCAGCCACCTGGTCAGAGACCAGTTATATCCACTTCCGTTTGGGTGCCTTTGAGGAGTAAGTAGCGGGAATTCCTACAGCCACCCAATCGTCTCTACCCACCTACACACTCACCCCAGACTCACTGCTCACACTCTGAAGGGTCAGTTACTCCTGTGCCGCCTGTCTACCATACTGACCCGAGCCAAGCTCCCTGACCGCCTCTCCCCCACAGAGGGCAAGAGGGGGGTGACAAGGACTAGAGAGAGAGCATCTACTCCCATGCTGAGCCAGGCTGGTCTTGGCTCTGGGTCAGCCCCCAGCTAGAGCTTTGGACTCCTCTCCAAATGGGCATGTCAACTGAAGGACCAGGAAGAGGCAAGGTCCTTCTGACACCACGAAACAAGCAGCCTCAGCTCCTGGCACTCTGGGTGCTCACAGCTGTGGTGGACATGCATGACCTGAGCCAAGTCTGCTCAATCCCTGCAGCTTCAGCTGTCCATCCGTCCATCTGTCCCCACCTCCCTGTTACTCACCAAACCTGCAAAGGCCTCCTGGCAGGTATATAATCAATGCCCAAATGCCCAGGCAAGCCATGCTCCTGGAGCTGAGAGGACGATGGGGTGCCACACTGAATGACTGGAGTGGGGTGAGGGAGCTGCCAATGGTGCTGACCAGATCCCCACAGGCCAGCCAAGGGGTAGGACAGGACCCGGGGGGTCCAGCCTGGGAGGTAGGGGAGGAGAGGGGCTGGGCCAGTACCAGCACAACTGCAGCAGCTGGTCCCACGAAGGCATACAGAAGTCCCCCCTCCAGGGAGAGCCAGCAGCTGAGGAAGAAACAAGCTGTCAGTACCCAGTCCCAGGCCCAGGGGAGGGTAGGCAACCAGTGTGTCAGGGAGGAGTATATGAGCTGGGTGGCCATGAGAGAAATGGGAAAGTTTGCACACCCCTTTGTCTTCTGTGAGAGGGGCCATTTCTGGCTCTTCTCTCAGAGTCTCTAGCAGACTGTGCTTGATTTGAAGTTCCTGGCCTAGGCCACTAGCCCTATGCTCACTTGCCTAGCCCTCCACAGCCCATACCACCATCAGCCCCTGGATACCATCTGTGATACCAGTAGGAGATCAAAAACCATAGAGCAGTGTTCTCAACCTTCCTAGTGCTATGACCCTTTAACACAGTTCTTCATGTTGTGGTGACCCCCAACCATAAAATCATTTTATTGTCACTTCATAACTGTAGTTTTGCCACTGTTACGAATTGTAAGGTAAATATCTGAATGGAGACTCCTGTGGGGATCAACAACCCACAGGTTGAGAACCACCACCATAGAGGATACTCAGCATGCTGCATGCTTGTCCCCCGCTCTGGCCTGGGCATTTCTAGTCAACGCTGCTCAACACACTTCTCTTCAGATACAGGGGCTCCAAAGCCCTACCACCTACCTCCCCAGGGCTTCAGCTTAATTCAGGTCTGCTCCGACCCTCACAGCCTGCTGGTTTTTAGCCTCCTGGTTCCCATCTGGTGTGAGCCAACCCCTTAGGCCTCTGTTCCCCTTTCTAACCCCACCCCAAGCCATTTCCATTAGAATTTTTGTTCTTATTCCTGCTCTGCCCATGGAGCCCACACTGCTTGAGGTCAGGTGTTGAGGCCCCAGGGGCTTCATCTGTGAAACTGACTCACCCCTCTCATGCCCACGGGGAGGGTGCAACTGCTGCCCTCTGGGGTTATCCTCAACACTCACACATAGAGATGATGACTCCAGAGGTTCATGGCCACCAAAGTCACCCTCTGAAGAAGCAGGAGGCTCTGACGGCCCCTGGCATTCTTCTCATCTCCCTGGCCACAGGGTGGGCAGGGCATGACTGCTTAGAAGTGAAAGAGCTGCCTAATGGCCCACCCTCCCAAGGCTTGCTGATCCAATGCCAGCAGGGTGGGGCATCTGCCAGATCTGTCCCCATCTGTCCAACTCACTAGTTCATGGTGCTGTACCCCTTGGCCTTGGTAAATCCCACGGAAATGGCTACCACCAGTGCAGGGAGCCCTAGAAGAGGACCAGAAGAAAGGGGGTCAGTCCTGAAATCCCCTTCCCGCATGGGTCAAGGGACAAGCCACATGAGGGAAGACCCAGATGAGGGCAGTACTACAGGGAAGAGGGGGACAGGGGTGGGATGCCGAAGGCGAGGAGAATGCTACAGGACTGCAGATCAGAGGGCAAGACACAGCCTGTTACCACTCAATCTTACAGAAAGAGGGTATCGTTTTTTAGAGCCTGTGACCCAAGTACTATGAAATATATAGTATACTATTATTGTCATCTGAATGCTAATTGGACGGACGGGTTGGGCTGCATTTTCTGGCAACCTTATAAAAGAATGGAGGCCCAAAGGGAGAAGGCAGAATGACAAATGGAGACTCTAGGAGTGTTAGGAACAAGAAGAGGGGACAGGACAAGAATGCCAAGGACACAGATAGCCCATCATCTTATCCAAGCTGCCTGTCCCACTGAGGCTTTGCTTACCCCAGCCCACTGCATACCCTCTCTCCAGCTGTATACCCTCCCTCCTGGTCACTCACCCCAGCCTACTGCCCGCCCTCACTCCCAGCTGCCAATTTATACCCCAAGAGCCCTAACCACAGTCCACCCTCGTCTCCCAACCCCAGCTGCCCTGCTCACCCCAGCCCAGGCAGAGAAAGCGCTTGCGGACGAGCCGGCTCCGGAGGCGGCCAGTCACGGCCATGTAGGACTGCCAGGCCTCGGTGAGCACCCAGCAGAAGGAGGACAGGAAGAAGAAGTGCAGGAAGGCAGCCACCAGAGTGCACACCACCTGGGCAGGCAGGGGCCAAGGGCACTGGGCAGGGGCTCGATGGCTCTCACCCACCCACATGTGCATGCGGCAACAGATGAGAAAGAACCAGCACCCAGTGACTTTGAGACCAGCCAAGTTCCTGGGCAAGAAGCAACCTGGTCCTCACCCTGAGGTGGACCACTGAAGCCCAAGGCCTGGGGTAGATGCTCATCTTTCTCCCCCAGCTGCAAGCAAACTGGGCCCAGCAGGCCACTGAGAAGCTTTAGTCAGTTCTATCCTTTGGCAGGGCTGAATCTGAGGCCCAGGAGTCAGAGGGAGTCATACCCGAAGACTCACATCAAGTCACAGGCAAGCCCTCTGTGACTGAGTTCTGCCACGGCACACAACAATCAGTGCCCGGGGCTCAGCCTCTTCTCTGTCTCCAACACATTAGGGCGGCCTATAAAGACCCTTTCCCAAAGCCTAGCCTCTGGGTCCATTCTCCATTTGGGTGGAGAATGAGGAAGGGCATTCTAGGAAAGGCAAACAGGGGATCTACACACTGAGCTGCCCAGCTCAAGGCTGGCCAGGGTGGGAGCCCGTGATGGAGGGGCCATCTTCAACACACCAGGAAGTAGAAGGCTGTGCAGGGCAGGACAGAAGGCTGCCTACCTTGTTGCGGGTCTGAGTCTGCCCGATGAGGATGAGAGCGTTAGAGGAGATGATGGACAGGCAGAAGTTGATGAGGATGACGGACCGCTCTGAGCGAATGTACCTGTGAGAGGGGTCAGGGCCTGAGGTCAGCATCTACTAGGGACCAAGGGTCATGTAGCCTGCCTGAGAACCAGAGATCCATTTCCTCCCCCAAATTCCTGCCTCTATCATTACCATCATCACCATCGCCACTAGCACCATCATTATCATCACTATTCCCATCACTACCACCACCATCACTATACCACCATTAACACCCCCAATCATCACCACCATCATCTCCATCACCAGTACCATCACTACCGTAACCACCACCCATCATAACCCTCATCATCACTACCACAATCACCATTATTAATCACATTCATCATTAATTATTATAATCACATTATTATTAATCACCATCATCAACCACACTACTACTGCCATGACAATCAACCCCACTACTGTCATCAACAACAGCACCGTCGCTGTGGCTACCACCACCACCATCACTGCCATAACCATCATCACCCATCATCATCATGAACCACCACCAGCCACTGGGAAATGAGAACCACTCTAGTAGAGAGCAGAGGGTCCTCAACTAAGCCTTAGGGGTGGGGTGGGGGGCTGACATGCTTGAGGTAGGCATAGCCCTTATTTCATCTGTCCCCCACTCCCTGACTGGCCATTGGAACAGTCCCTGTCTGCGGCTCATAGGCATAGTGATGCCAACAGCGCTTGCTAGGAGAGGTGCTTTAAACACCAAGTTGCCTCCTCTCCACGTTAGAGTTGGATTCAGCCTCTGAGCTCCAAGCTCCAGATGCTCTGAGATCCCGAGAGGCTGGTGAGAGGGAGCCTTATGGGAAGCATTCTGGATGCTCTGCCTTTGGGAAGAACGCAGAGGGCACCTGATGCTAGAGGCCACTTAGACCGCCCCTCTCCCAGCAGTCACATCGATCTCTTGCTGTCTGACTGCAGGCAGTGACTGGCGCATCACTTTCGATTACTGGCTACCATCACACGGGGTAGAGAATTGAAATAGCCAGTCGCAGGGGCCAGCTATCACATGGGGAGCCCTAGAACAGCAGCTCTGTGTACAATGTCCTTGAACGTATGAATGTACCTCAGTGTAAACTACTGCATGGGGCTGGCTGCTGCTGAGCAGGGAAAAGACCATCGCACTGGTACATGCCCATGGTTAAACAGACCTACTGGGGCGGGGGGGGGGCATCTGTGCAGACACATCTGTGACCTGAGTGGGCTTCTAATGCTTTAACCAGAAGAGAATTCACACAATGCAAGCCTCCTATACCCACACTTGCCCGGGATTTAGTCAGGCTGTGTCACCCTAAAGCCTACACATGGGCAGGCAGGGCCTGAAGTGGACACGGGGGTTCCTGCTGATCCTTGGAGTCTTGGGATCCTGAGGCAGGCAGTTATTCCTGACCCCAGGGAGTGTATCAAGGGGTACGCAGGGATACTGACTAGCCACAGGAATCCAAGTAAGCCAAGGAAAACTGCTCTATGCACCCAGCTGGCGCCTGGGCTCATAACTGGTATGTAGAGAATGTAGTCAGGTGACAGTAGGAGTGGGGACCCATATATTCAGCACATACCCTATTCTGCCTCCATCCCCCAAGACACACAGCAATCAGGAACCTGGAGTAGAAACGGGGGCAGCACGGGACGAAGGGGTCAGCATGGTCCAGAGTAGATGGTACAAGGGAGAGAAAGGGGGTGCTGGACCTCTGGATTGCGGAGAAGGCACCTACCTCCACACAGACACATAGATGATGACCAGCATGAGAAGGGTTAGGGAAGACACGCCACAGCCCACGATGAGCGTCACAGATGGCACGGTCACCTTATCCATGTTCTGGGGAGCAGGGGAGACAAGGAGTGAGACCTGACCATGGCAAGTAGACAGAGGTCTGGCCCAGGCCCCACGGAGCCCCGGGGTGTTGTGCCCTTCCACCCCAGTTCTCTGACTTTCTCGGCTGGGAAGTCCCTAGGGGCAGTTTTTGTCCCCTGATGAGGACAAACCCTCACCAGTATAATGGCAGTCATAGGCCATGCCTGGCAATGGTCCTCACCTCCTTCACGTCACAGCTTCTTATCCCCAGGAGGCTTCACCCCACATCACAGGTAGGTTGATGGAGGCACAGACTCAAGCTTGCCCCCACAGTCAGCTCCCAGGCTGTGGCTCTGCACTACTGGGGCCCCAGGACGGCGTCTATTCCCAGCTCCCACTGTATCTAACTGGGCAGACAGCCAACACCCCTAACCCTGTGGCCACCCATCCCAAAATAAGAAGAGGTTGGAAGTGGCCTAACTAGGCTCTACCCCGAGAGTGACACAGACCGCACGCTTATCTCATCCACAGACACCCACCTACCTGATCTATACAGACACATATACTCCCGGCAGACTTGTGCTCTGGCCCTAAACACCAAGCCTGCTCTTCACACATGCTGGCCACCTACGCTCCAGCCAAACCTACTCTGAAGTAGCGGGCCCCTCTAATTACCCTAGGCCTCTGGGTCTTGCAGGAGACCTGGTGACCAGCCCTCTGTCTCTGCATAATTGTGAAGGGCAAGTGGAGACAGCACTGTATCCCTATGGTGAGGTGCTGGGCATCATTCTCCAGGCGTGAGCCCTCTAGGATCACAGCCCCATCACACTTTCCTTTACCAGTGAAGAACCTGGGTCGGAGGTGAGAAGAGGCCAGGTGGACAGGGACAGGTGGGGTTGTGGCCAGCAGATATTCCAAGGCTCTGGGAAGGTCACAGTCAATTGAACAAGTGGCTCGCACCCATGCCATGACTGAGTCCACTTTCGACCTCTGTGGCCATCTGCCTTGTCTGCCCTCATTAGACCTGGCAGCCGCCGGACACCCCTAGCCCACTTGCTTCTCCCTGTTTGCTCGGGGTCACTCACAAAAACGTTAACTCTGCAAGCCATGGGAGTTGGGAGATAGCAGCAATCTGTAAAGCAGGAGTGTCAAGAGAATGTCAGGCCTTATTAGGAGGGTCAGACTGGAGACCCCCAAGGACAAGAAATGGGCCCCAAATTGGAGAGAGGAGACAGGACCAGGCTGACCCACTGTGGGAGATCAGCTCCAATGCCAGGCTCAGTATGCCCCAGGGCCTTTGCACAGGCTGTTCCCATCACCCGTCACTGTCCCTCTGACCTTCATGTGTCTGGCTAAGAAGTCACCACCTTCTGGAGACCGTCAGAACATTCCATCTGAACCAGCCTCAGGTTCTCTGCCTGTCACTGTTCCTCAAGCACTCAGAATAATGGTTTCCTAAGTCACCAATGGCCTGCCTTGGTTGCACTTTACACAGTTGCCGTCAGTTTGCTGCCTGATGAATTCCCTACTCTGAGTCTCCACACCTCACCTCCTGAAGAGTAGCTTCTAGCCCACAACGCCAGCATCTTCCTGTTCCTGTCCCACTTTACCTACAGCTCTCAGGTACCCACACACTAACCCCACCTCAGAGACTAAGATCTAAACTCTATCATGTTTCTCCTCACCAAGAACACATGTTAAGTCTTGATCCCAGATATATTGCACTCTGCTCCTTGATCTTAGGCACACTCTGAGAACTGATACCAGCTAGACATTGAGCCTCAATCCTTGCCATAGGTGGAGCTCTGGCCATAGTCACATACTGAGTCCTGACGATGGTCACAAGTTGAACTCAGACCATGCACATGCCGAGCCCTGATCCTGGTTACACTCTGAACCCTGGCTCTACTCATACACAGAGTCCGATTCCTAATTATGCTTTGAAACATGTCCCTGATCATACTCTGAGTGTAACCATGGTTACACTACCTGACCCTGCCACACCTGGCCCCTGACCCTACTCACACACCTGCCCTCACCCTGGTCACATGCTGAGCCTTGAGTCAGGTTACATGCTGATAGTCCTGGTTACTTACACACCAGGCCTGGTCCACCACCGGCTAAGTCTGAGGCATGTCCCAGAAGCAGTGACACCGGTGACTGGCCTCGAATTCTGTTTACTATGGCCAGGCTGTGTCGGGCACCATAAACACACCGCCCGGTCCAGCCACAAAGCTCAGGCAGGTGGTACACGCCACTCACAGGTGTGACTCAGAGCAGTTACTCACCTCCCTCAGCCGCAGCCCAGCAGCCTCTGCGCCCACACCCTGGCTCCCAGCCAGCTCCCGGCTCTGAGGTCTGTCTCCCTCATAACATGCCTGGACCAGTTTGCAACCCCAGCCTCGGGTGCCGCACACTCTGCCGCCACCTCAGGCCCTTTAGACAAGAGTCCCCCGAGTCACTGTGACTGAGGTGTGCTGAGGCGGCTTCCAACTATCTGGTCCAGCCCTGTCGGCCAGGGAGAGGAACACCTGTCTTTCTCCGCCGCCACCAACTCAGCTCTGGCCACCTCTCTGTAGCCAGCCAGGTTGTCCTTCGCTTGTTCCTGCCAGGGTCCCACTCTCCCCTGCTGGGCTTTGCCCTGTCCTTCCTGCCCTTCCTTCCCTTGGCAGGGAGCTAAGCCCTTCCTCTCTCACCCTACCCACATTTTCTCTCTTGTCCTGTGCCCCAGGGTTCTTTCACATCTGCCATATCCCTGGCAGCTCTGTGCCTTTCTCACCTAAATGGGATGGCTGTTACCCGCTACCCCAAGCGAGGCTAGTGCTCTCCCGTGCACCCCCAGGACCTCACTTCAAACCTCTTCTTTACATGCTCCTTCTAGATGTGCCCTGGGAAGAAGGGAACTGCTGCCTGCTTCCAGTGGACCCAGCCTCCCTGGAGGGCACCACCAGGATTTTCCTAAGCCCCCAGCCCTGGGCATTCAAGTGTCAGCAGGGGCCAAGTAAGCCAGCTGGAGGTCAGGAGCACCTTATACAGGAGCACTTTCTGGTACCTTCCCCCTTCTCTCTCAGCATCTGAAGTGGGGTCTCATCCCTAGGGCAGCCAGTGTGGGTGAGATAGGAGGGTCAGGTGGAAAGATCAAAATGGATTCTGGTGGTGGGAAGTAAGCAAAAGCCACACCCACAATGGTCGCTCCCCCAACCCCCTGCTCAAGCCCAACACTGAACACAGGCTGCTTTGGGGGTGGGTGGGAGGAGTCCTTCAGTTAGGAAGGTCCCATGATTATCCCATCACACAAGCGAGGAAAAAGAAGTACCGCCTGGCTCTGAACTCAGCTTCTGCGGCCTCGTCTGGGCTACAGAGACAGGGAGCTCTGAAAGGACACCCTGCGGAGACACTGTTTTGTGGCCACTGACCTGATGAGCGAGAAGCCCCCAGGGTATCCATGGATGCCTGCCGCACAAAGCACAGCTGGGACAGTCCATCTTCTCCTCCCCCCCTCAGGGTGGCCTCATTCTCCCCGTCCCAGGCACCTATTATGGTCATCTCTACCTGTGAAGATCCGGCCCTCAAACCCTCTTGCTCACTCCCAGCATCAGGAGCATCGCACCAGCTACGGCCGCTCCAGGGGTCCAACTCACAACAGCAGTGTTCCTCCATAAGGACAAAGGGAGACTGAGACCCTAACAGACGGAAGGCTGACTCAGGACAATGCTGTGTGTAAGGAGCAAGCCTTTTTTTTTTCCTAGTCTGATCTCTTACAGCCTGGGAGAAAGGAAGTGGGGACATGGCCTCTGCCATTCCCCCTGTTCTGGTCCTGCTTTCATGTCCTAACGTACAGCAGCATAGGTGCCCAGGCTGGACCTCCGTTGTCCAGGCCAGCCTCTAGAAGCCCTGAAATGTACGTGAGTGGCCATTGAGACAGAAGCAACCTCTTGCAGGGAGTTTCCAGGGTGGGCCCAGCCACTGCCCTCGTCTTGCTCACAGGCCTGCCAACCTAGGCAATCCCACTGAAGGATCTCACCATAGGACCTGGAGCTGGCCCTTCTTGGGCCTCAGATTTCATGCCTGACAAAGAAGAGTTCGAGATCAACTGCTGAAGTCCCGCTGATTCTGGCCCGCCATGAGACCCCCAGCTTTCCAGAGAGTAAGTAATGGGGTGGCCAAGCATCTACATGGAGTTTGAGCTCTTAGAAGGCCAGGATCTGTCTGCCCACATCGAGGAGAGCCAAGTCCTGTCCCCAGAGTCCTCCATTCCAGCCGGAGGCACCTTCCACAAGAGAGCTGGGCTGGGCTGGGGGCCAGAGTTCCGACCCTGGCTCTTTCCCTTCTTGGGGCAGTCTGGCTCAGGAACTCTACAGCTCCAGCTCCTACCCCCACTCTCCGTAGGAAAGCCCACCAGTCTCGAGGGCTGGGCCAGCACCCAGAGCCCCAGGCAGCAAGCTGGCCTGAGATGCTGTCACCATAGAAACCAGCAGCCCCCACAAGAATCACAGAAACAAAAAAAGAGGCCCCTGAGACCATGGGGCCTGTCTAGGGACTTGGGCCGGGCCCAGCAGCCTCAGCCACCCCCAGAACCCTGCCTGGGGACACAGCCACCTCCGCAGCCCAGGCTCCACTGGGGCGGGGGCAGGCAGAAGCGCTGTGTGAAGGAGCTCCTCTTCCCCTGTTCTCTGGCAAGCCAAATGAAGGGGTCCACAGGCCCGCCTCCCAGCCCCAGTTCTAAGGTCTTCAAGGCCCCAGGCCTCCAAGGAGAGCTGAGACAGGACCCAGCTGGCAGTCACTTCCTGGGGGTCTCTAAAACTCCACACTGCCACCCACCAGGCTCCCACTCACCCTTTCCAGGACTTCAACGGGACGCCGTAACTGCCCGGCGTTGGGACCCCTGGGGGCCCGAGTCGGGCCCTGCGCCTCCCGCCCGCCCGCGCTCCTGTCCCCGCCTGCATCCCGTGCCCCGCGCCCCCCGCCGCCCGGGTCTCACCGCGTCGGCGCTGAGCTGGGCTAAGATGGCGAAGGTGGAGAGCCGGTCACACAGGCAGCGCGTCCGGAGGGCGTCGAGGGGCACCGTGCGGCAGCCGCGCCACGACCAGGGCCCGAGCTGCGGGGGGGCGGAGGAGGAGGGTCTGCGGGCGGCGGGACGGGAGACAGCGTCAGCGGCGGCGCGCGGGCCCCGCGCCCGCCCGGCCCGGCCCGGCCCGCACCTGCGCCCGCCGCGCGACCGCCCGGCCGCCAGGACCCGCCGCCCCGGCGCCCATGGCCGCGCTCTGCACCGCCCGCCGCGCGCTGGAGACGCGGAGCGCGGCCCGCGGGAGCGCGGGCCGCGGGAGCGGCGGGAGGGAGGCGGGAGCTGGCCCGGGGCCCGGCCGCCCCGCCCGCCAGCTTGCCGGGCCGCGAGCCCGCGCGAGCCCGAGGCCTTGGCGCGGGGGCGCGCGAGGGGCCGCCCCAGAGTACCCCAGCCCCACAGCCCAGGGCCCTTCGGAGCTGGTGACCTTGGGATGGCTCCATCCCGCGCGGCAGCGTGGCCGCATCCTCCAGGCCAGGCCGCCAGGGTATCTGCGGCTCCAAGTCCTGGACTAGAACAGCCCTCCCTGCAGGGAGCTGGCCAGCCGCTGGAAACTTCCCTCTGCGCGCTGACCCTGGCCCCTCCTGCTGCCTCCAGGCCTCCACTGGCCCCATTTCAGTTAAGCAACGTGCTAGCTATGTTCTGGGTGCACCGGGATCTGAAGGATTCCAGAATATGCCCCCTCCTCCTCTTTCTACCCTCACACCCCCTGGGGCCTACCAGGCAGCTCTCTGAACAGAAAGTTGCCAGCTTCCATCCTTCACCCTCTGGTGCTAGGGCTGGGCTTGCCCTGTAGGAAATGCCAGGGGCCACCTCTCTGGGACTGGGTCTGTTCCTGTCCCAGAAGCACCCCAGAATTTGGGCTTCCTAGAGTCACAGGTGGGAGTGGTCTCTTAAACCCAAGGCCAGAAAGGCTTCACTCCTTCCCAGTCCAAGGCTTTGGGAGGCTAGCCAGAGGTCCTCTCTGTGTACTTAGGAAGCCTTCAGGCTGTAGCTTCCATTCCCAGCCAGAACAATGGCCAGGGGGCCTCTTTCAGGCCACCTCCACAGTGCCAGTGAAGACTGTAAAGTGCACAGACAAGAATGGGCCTTCCTATCTACACTGTTGGTGGGTTTTCTTTGTCTGGCTGCTTTCCCTGGCGGCACCACCCTGTGCACAGCCCTGACCAACACATAGCCCGAACTATACACACACTAGGAATGGAAAGACTAGCCAGACACCTGGGTTCCAACAACGCCTCAGCTGCTTCCTACCTGAAGGAGCACAGTTCCATTCACCCCTTTGCCTCAGCTTCCTCGTCTCTAAAGAGGGAGTGGACCCCAACCCAGCACAGGGCTGCACAATTCAGTGCCTGGCTGGAATGCATGCTGGCAGCCAACACAGCTCTAGCTGTCAGTAGCCCGAGTCCTCCCTTAATTCCTAGTGACTCCTTCCTTCCTTCCTTCCTTCCTTCCCCCTCTTCTCAGATCCCGGTGAGTCAGGCCCAGGGAGACAGGACCCATAGAATCTGCATTTCCCTCAGGGTCCCTCTGCTGCTCAGAGAGAATTAAGGCACAGAAGTACTTAGGTTTGGGGCTAGCCCAGAGGCTGCCACACGTGAGCTCCTCCCCATCCCCTCAACTCACTCTGAGGTACAGTACAAGTCGAGCCACCAGGTCCCTGGCCCATGAATGCCAGGGTTTGAGGCCCAGGGTTCTCCCTGAGGGCCCTCTTTTTTCCACAGAAGGTGAAAGAATACGAAGTAGACACAGGCCAAGTATAGGTCCTCCACTTACAGGATCGTTGCCCTGAGGAGCGCCTCTGCGCCTTGAGACCCCGTCCCATCAGAACTTTGCAGGTCCCCAAAGGGCAGTCACAGTACCAACTCCATGGAACCAAGATGACTCCTACTCAAGGAGCCTTTCCCCCAGCCAGCTGCCCTGCCTACCTAGCAGTACACAACCCTGATAACAGCCCAGGATGAAAATACATCTTCCTCACTAAAGAAGACTACAGGTCCTATAGGGAAGGAGCTAAGATACAAAGGGGACAGGAAAGGGAATGCGGGTTCCCCAAAAGACCCTTGCTCTGAACAGCAGCCCAGGTTCTTCACCATTCCCAGAGACTTTCTAAGATCACACTGTGTGCCAGACATGCTTCTAGCTATTTTCCTCCATGCCCACCCTTCAGGTCAGGAGCCATGGAGTCCTGGTTGGCTGTACCCTCTCTCAAGTTTTAGGGGTAGCATAGGGACAGTCCCATACCACAAAACCAGACCAGACACAGAAGGCCAGCACAGACTAACAAATATCACCAGCATGCACATGTTCCAAGAAAGCCTTGTGTGCTGGGCCAGCATGCCACCACTGGCCTGTCCATGTTGTTGGCCATGCGGTAGCTCTTTAGAACAGGCCACCGAGCTCTTGGCTCTCCTACCTGCCTGACTGTTGATGGGGAGACTTCAGGAGACAGCGCCCTGAGACAGGGTGAGGGGAGCTTGGCTGGTAGCCTGGCAGTTTCCCAGAAGCCCTGTCGGGTCCACAGGGCGCCAGACCGACAGCTGCTGGCCACCTCCTGGTAGACTGCCAGCCTGAGAGCCAGTGCTGCCCAGGACCAGTGCTGTGGCACCAATTAGCTTAGCCTCCCAGGGGCAGGAGAGTGGCTGCTGCCTTACCCAGCTGAGGGTCACTGGGGCCAGACTCTCTAGTCCCAGGCTGTGGGGAGCAGAGAAAGTACCTGTGTGGACCCAGAAGACCAGCCAGCCACTGAGGCTGGCGGGGAAAGAGGGCAGAACTAGCCTCTGTAAGCTGCCCAGACTGCCATATGGGCCCGCCTCTGCCTGCCTACCCTTCTAGTCAAGTGCCACGTGTGTCAGGAGTATCGTGGGCACCCCACGTGCAGCCCGGGGACAAGTCCTCTCCTCACCTCCCTCCCCAACATCCGTTCTGCTCTGAGGCACCTGTGTGTTTCATCTTCCATTCTCTGCCACAGCTCCAGGTCAGCTTTGTAGATACTAAAAGGAAGCTGTGGGGGTACAGCTGACCACACAGCAAGATGGCAGTGGGGCCTAGATTCCAGCTTTTCTCTATTGCTGCCCGCAACTGTCCCCATCTGAACCCTGGCTGAAGGTAGATCTGGTCAGGCCCTTTCAGCAACCCAGAATCCCTGATGGGCCCCAAGCCAGGAGGAGAGTTCTGTCTGAGAATCCAGGGAGCCATCCCTGAAGCCCCAGACCACAGCCATTTCAGCACAGATGTGGAGGTTGCCCTAGCGGGTAGACTTTTGTACTTTTGACACCCCACCTGTTGAAGGTAGGGGAAAACTCTCATCCCTCCTTCCAAAAGATTTCAGCAAGATATCTTCTTATATACAGATCCTGATTCCTAACATCTGGAAGTTCTTCCCCAAGTCTGACTTAAAATCATCCTGCTGCAGGGATGTCTATTCTCAGCTGCGGCACACACAAGCATCCTTTTCTTGCTTGCTTGCTGTTCCCACAATGGAGGCTGTTGACACCTCTCCTCTGAGCCTCAGAAACGTGATCTGGGTCACCCAACCAGGTCCCCATTCTAGACCAGAAGTAAGGAATCTGGGTCAGTCATACTTGCCCCCATGTCCTGGCAACAGATCCAAGACTAGGCAAGCAGCTGGGACAATGAAACCTTCCTGGGCACGGAATAGCAAGGGTCTGAGGTCATAAGCCTCCTCCTGTGTAAGTGGAGGCCTGTAACCCTCAGTCAAGTCTCAGGAAAGGGTCTCCTGTCCCAGGGCCCCAGGATGGGTCTGGATACTGCCCACTTCTCTCAATGACACTAATGACCTTTCCCCATCATGGAGATTCTGCTGCTATGATTTGGCTGCTGCTATGATGCCCAATGATGTACATGTCAGCAAATGCGGCCCTGGAGAAAAGTTTCTGTCCCATCACTCCACTTCCAATGGTCTCCTGGCCTGATCCGACTTCCACTACCCCAAGCTTAGGTCCTGACAGGTCCCAGTCAGTGCCTGCCTTGCAGATATAAGGTAAGGTATACAGTACAGACCCCAGGCAAGTAAGGCAGAAAGGAAGGATGAAGGCCCAGTAAGATTCTGTGAATATAACTCACTTATTATTTCTATGATGAATGTGCCCACTCCCTGCCTCCCCAGCACCTGCACCTGCTGTAGCTCACCTGCCCCAGCAGCCTCTGTTAGGGTGGTTGCCTCCTGTTAGCCTGGCCCTCCAAGGGAACCTGCTGGGATCGGTCACCTGGCTTCTGCTTCCCTGATCATCCTTAGCCCCGCTTTCCACAGGCCATCCCACATCATTCATCCTCTGCCCGAAGGACTTCCCAGGCTCTATCCTCACACAAATCCAAGGCCATACTGCTCCCCACAGTCGTACAGGACCACTGGGGACCGGCTCCAATCTTCCAGACCACAGCCACACTGGTCAAGAACCTTAGCTCCAGGTAGCCCTCTCTAAACCTGGGAACAGTCACAACTCCCATTGTAGCCCCCAAGCCAGTGTAGCCTCCCACACCCTCAGCTCCAAGAGCAGGTGTCACAACCCTATCCCCAGGTTCCAGGGACAGTGGTACAAGAAAGGCATTACCAATCGACCGCCCAGAATCTCCCTACAGACACCTCCAGTAGTGTCCAAAAGAGGCGGATCCAAGAAGTTTGGAAGACCTTCAGGGTTATGACAAGCCCTGCAGCTGACCACACGCTCAGCTTCCGGCCCTGCTCTCCTGCTCTCTGCCAGCCCAGCCCAGCCTAGAAGGGAGAAGTGAACAGAGTCTTGACCCTACCCAACTCGGAGCTCAGCCACCTGCTAGACAGTAGAGATAAGCAGTAACCTGTACTTGCTCATAGAATGATAGATTCTGTAGGGCCCGTGTGTTCGAGGAACATGAGGGGACAGTGCACACAGAGTGCATGGAGCCCACCTCCCACCCACTAAGCAAGGGCCCTTACTGCATCGTGATGCCTCCTGCCAGCCCACGAGCAGGTGCTATTCTGGGACTGTGCCTGTCGGGGTCCCCTTGGATCTGATGGGCTAATTCACACCCCAGTATGAATGACTCATAAGGTGTCCACCCACAGGGTATAAAACAGCCAGGAGTGGGCACAGTGCACCCCAGTGGGGGATCTTGGGTTCTGGGCAGGAGTGCGACTGAAGCCTCTGCGGTTGAGGGGCTCTCAACTGGGCCCCCGAGAGTCTTCAGGAGCCGGCTTCCACCTGCAGCCCAGAAATCGCTCCCTGATCCATCTCCATCTCAGGTCCCACTCTGTTTAGTCACACCTCCTCCATCAGGAGTGTCCATCTCCCAGACCCATCTACCACCTTCTTACTGCACATAAAGGTGGGTGCTGCTGCCTCCAGAAGGCCCAGTCAAGTGCCCAAGCTCTCAGTCTTTTCTTCCTGGGAGGGCTGGACCACTATGCCCAGCCCCTGGGCCACTCCACCCTTCTGCTGAGTTGGCACCCTTCCTTTGCTGTTTTTGAGACTCTAGTCCTGGCCTGGGTTTCTGACATCCAAACACCTGTAGTCTGGTTCCCTTAACTATGGAGATGGGGACCACCTGAGCCCCTCTTTGCACCTCAGGTCTGTGCAGGGCCTTTGGAGCTTCTCCTGTTACCCCCACCCAGACGCTAATCTCTTCTTCTCTCCTACATGGCGCCAGACACTCTGTACTGGGGTTTCTGGTCTCAGACTGTCCCCTCTATGCCTAGTGGCTCCTCTCAAATTACCCAGGCAGGACACTTAGGTCATGGCTGTCTGTGGGACAGTGGACACATCTCCATGGCCTGGCAAAAATGACCTGGTCTGGAGAACAGGTTCCTGCTGACTGCACCTGGCTCAGGAAGGTCCTTGATGCCCCGAGCCTCTGCGACTCTCCTAGGCTCCTGTCTATGGTTCCTAGGGAGATATCCACCTGGCCTGTCATCCTTCTGCCAGTCAAAAGGCTCCTGCCCAGACTCCACAGCCTTCACATTCCACCAGGTTTGATGCCAGCTGGGCACTGGGCACTCACTCCTGGTGTTCCCCTAGCTTAGGATGATGCATACCTCACACCCACCCTAGCCAATCTAGCCTCATCTCCAAGACATCTTCCCAGGATTCCAGGTGTAAGCCTTCCTCTCCTACTTGCCCTGGCATGCCCATATGGTTGCTGTGACCTGACTCATGACCTGTGCTATGGGAAAAGGGAGCTGATGTCCACAGGGGGCATGCAAATCTTTCCAGAGCGAGCCACCTCCCACAATACCTGTGCCTACCACCTTCACCCTCAAAACTGCCACCAAGACATTGAATAAACCAAGGCCAATAGCATCTGCAGTTAGCCAGGATTTACCACTAACCGCACCCTCTGCCAACACACACACACTCCCACGACCTCCACCATGTCTACCACTGCCTCCATGTTACCAAAACCACTATATTACTGCTGCCATGTCACCACCATCACTGCCACCACCACAGCTGCTATCACATCATCACCACCATGGCCACCAGAGCCACTATGGTATCATCACCACCTCCACAACCAGCACTGCATCACCCACACCCCCTGCATGCTCACCCCATCTCTGATAGCACCTCCTCACCGACAGCACCCCACCTCCATAACCACTGTTCCATTATGACACCACCTCCAAAGTCACTGCTGCTCCACCCACACTTCTTTCATGACCACCACCTTATTCTGACACTCCCCCTCTGTGGCCACCATCATGTAACAGCCATAACCTCCACAGCCAGCTCCACGTTGCCAACATGTCTCTTACACGGTCAATACCATCACCACTGCCATCATTCCTATCACATCACCAGGACCAGCACCCCATCATCGCCAATGCCATTATCCATAGAAGAACACTGTCATCATTACCTTATCAATGCACCCCTCCACACCCATCACTCCACCACTCCCATCCACAACGTCACTACCGTGAACGATGGCGCATCACTCGCCACTAGAAGCCCCGGATTCGCCAGCATGAGCATCACGGACCACGTGGCTGTGACCACCACCACCCTGTCATCGGCGTCTCTTTCACCACCCCACATTCCCCACTGTTCCCACTCAGTGCACAGACCCCAGCAGTACTATTTGGTCCCTATCACCATAGACATTACACAACCCTTCTCCTCCCTCAACCACCACATCCTTAGGCTGGCACGAGCATCATCTCCAACGGCACAGATACCATCACCATGTCCCCACGTGCAGTCAGCTGCATGTATCACCAATGCTGAGACCATCCGAGCCAGGCAAAGTTCTACAACGTGGTTGCATCGCCTTGTCCACTGTGCTAGGCACCAGTGCCCACTTGCTTGCCATGAGTATGGCACTGCCCTGCTGGCAACAACAGCCTGTCTTGAGGATGAACACGGCACCCAGAATTCAGCAGTCTTCTTCAGCTGGACACACCCAGCCCAGTGCTGGTGCATCCTGTCTCAGAAGCCTCAATATGCTCCCTCATCAGCCAGGGCAGTAAAAGCAGACAGACAGACAGCCTGCACAATTTTCTGTGCCCTACCACCCTCTTTTCTGCACCTCACTGCTCACTTGATCCAGCAGACCTGGTCACCTCCATCATTCCACCACTTCCAGGCAAGGGCCAGGAGCAGGCTCCCACATCACTCAAGCCTCCCAGCTAATTGGAAAGTATTTCCCTTGTGTCTTCCTTTCCCTCTGCCCTGCAATCTGAGAATAGGACCCACACCAATTCTACCCCTGCTAAGTCATTTCTGAGGCCAGAGAACCTAGTCTCCACAGCTACAAATAGATATGGTGGTTACAGAAGTGGACCCCCATGCCGCTACCCTGCATACTCTCTGCCCTGCTCTCCACCTCCCTCTCCTTGCGGCTTCACTAACTCCAGTTGTGCTCTGCTGGGCTTCTGTGCACCCTATGCTGTGGTCTTGGGCTCCTACACCCTCCAGCCAAGGTGCAGGCCAGCCAGCATGGCCCTCTGGCCTGTGAGATGGCACTGTGTCTATGTGGCTTCCTGCTGAGATGCCCTCCTGACACTCAGCACATCATCAACCATGACAGCAGCCCATTTCATAGGTGTAGAAGCCAAGGTTCAACATGATGGGAGCTTGCCCATGTAACCAGGTAGTCAGACAAAGGCCTCTGTACAGGTACAGGCCAGGGTTCCCTTGTGGTGGGCATTATGAGTCCACATGCCCCATGGGAGTGGATGGGGACATTGCAGACAAAGGCCCAGCAGTCTGGGGCAAGGTGGGAACTTGCAGATCAAGTGGCTCCCTGGAGTGGCAGAGGAAGGTGGGAAATCCCCTCAGTTCCTCCCCAACTCAAAGCCTCCATCTACTCTGAAGGTCCTCCTCAGCCACGCTTTAAAGGAGGCAGCTGCAAGCCAAGCATCAGGGTAAGGCTTTTCTCAGAAAGCCTTGAAATCCTAGCTGAGGCAGAAGAATTGCCATGAGTTCCAGGCCACCTGGGTTACTGGCTGTGATCCTGTCTCAAAAGAGGGAAGAAATGACAGGAGAGAAGACAAAAGAGTACAGAGGATGGTGAGGAGGAAGGCAAGTCAGGCAGGGGCAGCTTGGGGACAGTAGCACCTCCTTAGCCTGAGAACCTTACATAAGTCATGAAAATGAGTCTCCCCCCCTTCCTGTCCCATCATAGAATTGGAGAACTGAAGTATGGGTTTGCATGGCCATTGTGGGTAGAATCAAGTACTCTGTAGCTGGAAGAGGCTGGATTACAGGATCCCAAAGCTCTGCAGCCCTCAGGACCGGATTCAGCTGGCACTCAGGGGCACCCTTCTGGGTGTGTTCAAAGGTGGGAGGGGGGACAGGGAGATGGACTACTAGGCTTTGTCCTGTGTTCGAGGAGTAAATGATGGAGTGGATGAATGAGTAGGTGAGTTAACATTCTCCCCAGGGGTAGGTATTAAGATGAGGCACACTCCTGAAGAACATCTGTTGCAAGGACACTGTGTGCCTTACGGCCAGGACCCTGTGGATAAGACCCATGGCCTACCCCAGGGGGTAAGAGCAGAGACAAACTGCATCACTGCTGGGAGGAGGGAGACCAGAAGATGGGAATCTGCAGAAACGTGGGCTCAGGGCGGCAGATGCTTTCAGCCCACCCCAAATTCTGGATGGCGTGGGGGTCTTGTTTCTGTATGTGACTTCATGACCCTGTGTATCCCCTCTAGCTCTCTAACCCAGAGGACCCTGTAGGAAGGCACCTTAAACTCACCCCACCCTGCTCCCTTCTGCTTCCTTTGCCCCACTAAGGAACAAGCCCAGTGAAGAGTAAGATGGACTGTCAAAGGCGCAGACTCTTGGGCTGGGCAGTGTTGAACATACCTTTTAATACCAGCACTTAGGAAGCAGGGGCAGGCAGATATCTGAGTTTGAGGCCAGCCTAGTCTACTGTTCTAGGACAGCCAGGGCTACCCGAGAGAAACCCTGTCTCAAACAAACCAACAAAAGAGGTGGAAGACTCTTAAGATATGCTTTTGGCAAGGTATCCAGAGAGGCTTCCTGAAGATAGTACTGGGTTCACTGGGAACCTTCAGGCCTAAGGTCAGACTCTTTGTCTGTGAACCTGGCTGGCAAAGGGCAATGGGGCAGGAAGTGCTCTGAGGGAAATGGGTGGACCTAATCGGACTTGGGAGATCCACCCAAGAAAAGATCAAGAGTTTGAAAAGGAACACTTTGTGGAGAGAGACAGTCCTGGCGATGCCCGAGGTCAGAGCTCTGACCTTCCTGCACTTACAAGGGCTCATTCACTCCCTATAACATCTGGCCCCTCCTTGGGCACTGTTTGTCCTCTGGATCTCATCCTCCATTTAATCGTTTACCCTAGACCCCAACATCCACACTCCACTCCATCCCACTCCTGAGCCTCCTACCTTGCTCACTACTTGCCCAGCACTGACTACCATGACCCACTCACCCATCTAGCCATGACGCCCATTCACACTCATAAATCATTTCTCATCCTAACAGGTGGCAGGAGAGCCTGGGAATACACAGGTGACTGCCACTGTCCCCCTCTTTGGAGACACACCAAGCTGGGACTCTCTGGGGATGCAGCGTGGTTAGCACATTCAGGCAAGTGCCTCCTCTTCCCTTATTTCTTACCCCAGGTTCTCACATTCACCGGTCATGCTTCTATAGGTGTGCAAAGAGACAGAGCTCTCGAATCCTGTTGCCAACCTAGAGTTCAAGACCCAGATCCAGAGACATGGATGACGGACATTGCATGAAGGACTAGCTTACGTCAGATGCCTAGACAGACCTCTCCACTGTGGACACTGCCAGAGTCTGTGCAGGTAGGTGGGTTCCTAGAGGAAAGGCAGGAGGACGGGCTCCGATGCAGGCGCAAGCCTCTGGCTTGTTCTCTGCATGAATGTGTCACACTATCGGTGATCACATGTGACTGGAAGAGAGGGTGATCCTCTCGGTATGTGACATACATGGAATAAGTGTAAACAGGCAGGAATGGTTCCAGCAGAGATGAGGAGCAGGGCTCACCCTAGGACCAAGATCAGGGTTCAGTGTGTGATGAGGGTAAGCATCCAGGGTGTGACCAGGGTCACAGCTCAGGGCATGACAAGGGTCAGAGTGTGGACAAGGCCAGGGCTCCGAGTGTGCCCAGGGTCAGTTCTCAGTGAGTGATCAGGACCGGGACTCGGTGTGTGATGAGAATTGGTATTCAGTGTGTGAGACAGGTCAAGGCTCAGTTTCTGTACAGAATTAGGAATAAACGTGTAGCCCAGGTCACGGCTCAGTTTGTGGTGAGAATCAGCAGGTTAGTGTCTGAACAGGGGCTCGGTGTGTGACTAGAGTTAAAGCTTAGAGTTAACCTGTGACCGTGATGGTGTTTGACCAGGATTATGGTTCAACGTCTCGGTTAGGGTCAGCACTCAGGATATGGCCAGGGTCTGGTCTCTGCCCACTTCCAATTAGGGATCTGGACTCTACCCTAGATTAGGATGGTTTGGTTATGGGTCACAACTGCAGTACAAAAAGGTCACCCTCTATGAGGTGACTGTCACAGAAGGCTGCCCTCTCCCCCTAGTGGCCAGGCCATTCCTTGGTCCCTAGGCCTGTTCTCAGCCAAGCACAGGCAAGCACCGGCCACACACCAGGCAGGTCAGGCACACTGGTGGAAGTGGGACAGTGCTCTGACATTCATCCCCCTTTAGGCCAAGAGGAAAACACTGACATTCACAACTCATAGTAAAAATAATAGCTACAGGCTGTGGCATGAAGAGCCGCTCAACAGAGAGCAGCAGGGTGGCTAGGGCATGGGGAAGTTACTTAAGCCGGTCTAACCACCACTCAGTCTTCCTTTAACCTCAATTTAAGGGTTCTAGATGCCTGTTCTGAGCAGTCTCCTCAATCACCACTGGGCCACTCAACTGACTAGGTACCATTCTGCTGTTCTGGGGCCTGATTGTCCATGGTCCAATTCTCCAGGGCTAGGGCAGAACACTGGGTGAAGTAGAGGTCACTGTCCACAGCTGGAAGAATAGGGCAGATGGAGGCTCGGTAGAGTTTTTTGGCTTCCCTGGTCCTACCTGAGGGTAGGAGCCTCAGCTCAAGGGGTGGTTGATGGGCTGTAGCCTGGTGAGGGACAGTGACCTTGACTCATCTGGGAAGTCAGAAACATTGGTGGGGCTGTCCCCACCAGAAGGCCAGTTTTTACATTACTAGGAAGAGGACTAAGAGGATGAAGAGGTTGGCAGTCCTTAAACACCCACCACAGAGCTTGCCAGAACCCTGTGTAGAAATCAGCCTCCCCCACAACACACACACACACACACACACACACACACACACACACACACAGGCCACTATGCCCTTGCTCAGGAGGGTACCAAACAACCTGCTGCACAGCCTCTGAACTCCTCTTGGAGTAGTACAGGACCCGACACTCATTTGGACTGATATATATGTGTGTGTGTGTGTGTGTGTGTGTGTGTGTGTGTGTGTGTGTATTTAACTATGTACTGTCCCTCTTCCCTGAGATGGAGAAAATGAGGGTGGGGACATCAGGACAGTCATCAGTGGTCACAGTCACCAGAAAATGGGTGTCTCACACAACAGCTGTTTAACTATTTCCCACCATCACCCTTCTATGCTGTCTCTTGCCCATGAGCTTCCCTGAGCCCTCCAAGCCTTCCTGCTCATGCCTCAGTTGCACCTCTCTTAGAACACTTTTCCTCTCTCAGGCCAGTCACTTAAGAGACCTTTCCAGATGCCTAGAACACAACCATAACTACGAAACCCGCAACACCCAGGCTTGCTACACATACTGCCATTATCTGGGACCGCTTGAGCTCCCATGCCACCCAGTCCGGGGAAAGAAACAAGGTCTCTGTACCTCACTTCCACCCAGACCATCCTAAAAACACATCAAGGCCCAATGGCACAGCCCCACCACCAGGCCTCCATCTTGAAAGCCTTCATGCCAAGCACAGTGGCCTTCCTGGCTTCCATGAACACTGTTCCAGCCTGTCACCTACTTCCTTCTCCCTCAGGACATCCCTCCTGATTCCCCTTCACGTCACCTGGGACCCTAATGCCAGCCAGGAAGCTCTACTCGGTGACAGAGTGCCCTGGAGCAGACGGGTGACCACTCTGTGCTTGAAAAGGTCTGAGCTCAGGGCCCAGAGTCATAGGATGCTGCTAGGGACACCTGGAGCCCTCACTCCACCTGATTATTTGGAGACTCTGGGTCCTCACCCCTGAAGCTGTTTTAGTCCACACAGCCACATTCCCCGTTCTTAAGTGCTTGACACCTACCCCAAACCAATACCATGAGAGGCTACCCTGGATGCCCCACGCCAGCACCTAGCTAGGGCACGTCTCAATGGCCCTCTTTCTCTGAGCCTAGGAGAATGAGGAGGGCAGGTCAATTGGTCTGAAGCCAGGCCTTTGCAGGGAGACAGGGAGGACCATGTAGATGTACCAGTGACCAGAGCGAATAGTGGCTCCACCACCTAAAAACCGCCTTCCACTACCCAAGCATGCTGCAAGCTTCTCCCATCACCCCAGGGCTCCAGGGCTACCAGGCCCAAAAGCACTTACCCATCTGTCTCATCCCACAGGATACAGGTCTGGTTGGTGGTGCCCTAAGAGAAAAGGGGGGTGTGGTCAGAGTCACTGCTACCTTTAGCTCCAACCTGGGTCACTGAATCCACTCATGGGGGTGCTACACATGCTGCTGGGGCCTTTTCCCAAAAGACTGCCTTGTGTGAAGAAAAAAAAAAACCAAAAACCCTACACATAGGTAGTAGATGTACAGCAGGGTCGTCATGTGGCTCTCCTAACAACAGGAGTAGGAGCTGTCTCTGACTTTGTTGCCTGCCTCTGGACCCCTTCTCCCTAGCTGGGCTACCTTGTCTGGCCTCAGTGGAAGAACATGGCGTAAAGCACTGCTGTGACATGAGGTTGCCAGAGTGGGTTGGTACCCTTTAGAGGCCTCTCTTTCTCTGAGAAGGAGAGGAGGAAATGAGGGAGAGGAGGGCATAAGGACAGGACTGAGAGGAGAGGAAGAAGGGGACTGGGATCAGGCTGTAAAGTAAAACAAAAGTAAAGTAAAAATTTAAAAATAAAACAAACCCCAAACCAAATCAACCAACCAACCAACCAACCAAACAAGAACCCTGACGTTCTGAGCAGAAAGAAGTGGTTCTGTGTCAGTTAGGCCTGGCTTGACCCCCTCCCTCCTGCCACCAGTGCCCAAGACATGGCTTTAGACAGTTCCTGTCCCCTCTTTGATCCTGACCCTGTGATAGCTGGAAGGACAAAGCCATGTCTTGTCGGGGAAGGGGTAGATCCTCCTAAGGGGAAGCTGCCCTGCTGTTCTCCTTGGCTCTGGAAGCAGGACTGAAAGAGCATTGGAGATCACCATCCCTGAACTACTGGGCTCAGCACTGGAGGGAGGGGAGCAGCCACAGTGGGGTTTGTCTATGCTCACAGCAGCTACGTGCCCTGAACATTCATGGGAGTTGCTTGTTCCTGCTTGATAAGGGAAGGAAGCCAAGGCATAGAGAAGGTAAGCAACTCCCGCAAGATCACACAGGAGACCACAGGTTTGAGTTCCTGCTGAGATTTCCCATACCCCTGGCCTGAGGACTAGGGCCTGGCCCTGCCATATCCTGGCTGAGTGATGCAGTCGCTTTACCCCACTTGGGGTTCTTACTCAACCCAACCAGTAGCAGAGACAGGGGGCTGCAGGAGATTCAGCTCCAGTCTCTGAAAAGCCGTACACGAGGACTGCAGCCACCAAGCCACCAAGCCACCATGACAGGTCTCCTCATGCCTGTCAAGGTATCCAAGCTTCCCTGGAGCTGGGGACCTGTCAGGGTCACGCAGCAATAGTGGCCTGGAGTCCTAGAGAGTTCTGGAAGGACGCTCTTGGCACTGTCATCCCAGAGGTCCTGCATAGTATGGCCTGGTGGTCAGCCCTGACTCTGGCAGAAGGTGGCTGTCACATGTCATGTTCCCAGCAACCTGGACAGGGAAGGGTTTGGAGACCTGCTTTGGGGTAGATGACCTGTCACACAGTTCCCCAGGATGCTGGGCTATGGACACAGGAAATAGCAAGCAGATCCTCTTCAGGGACCAGGGTCTGGAGTGGAGGCCTAGGGCATGGGGATAGGGTCAGGGGGCATGCCAGAAATGAACTGAATCTCACTATCCACATCAATCTTCGGAGTCCCATGACTCTAAGACACACTTTCCTCACTTGGAATTCATCTGAGAGCCACTCTGCTCGTGACCCCAAAAGCTACTGCCTGAGAGGAGGGTGCGGGGATGCACGCAGAACTGATGAGGGTGCCCGCGCACCCACACACGGGGGTAGCACTCACATTGTACATGTGGGCAAACTCGATCTCCAAGGGCGTGAGCAGGGATCGGGGCGGAGGCTTCACAGTCACGGAGATGACCTTGGAGTTGAGGACAGTTGTGTTCCTGGAGGCATCAAAGGAGCAAAGGCTGTCAGAGGTATGGGGTAGCACTGAGCCAGCTCTGGAGCCCAGCCCCAGCCCCCCCTGGGGGAGGGC
Organism: Meriones unguiculatus; assembly: GCF_030254825.1. Lineage (NCBI taxonomy): Eukaryota > Metazoa > Chordata > Mammalia > Rodentia > Muridae > Meriones > Meriones unguiculatus. The sequence goes on from NC_083356.1 coordinate 25,946,459, forward strand.
GCTTTGTCCCATGCCACCAGTCCCCCCATGCCCGGCCTACCAGACTCTTGCTGGCCTCCCGTAGGAGCTCAGGCTACCCCCTTCCCAAGTCACCCACCTCTGCAGGGCCAGGAAGCTGCCCAAGTTTCGGTAGAGCACAGTACCAACCACGAACACAGATGAGTCATCAGCCTCTGGAAGGGAGCACAGGTTACCCCAACCCTGCTACTGCCCACTAGCCTGGACCTTGCCCCAGGGCCTTGCCCCATATATAGGGTCATGCCCAAGGTCCTGACAAAAGAAGGTCTATCCTACCACAGATGCGGAGGTGCAGCCGGGACCCGGGGCACCAGGCTGGACCTAGACAGGGGGAACTTAAGTTTATCTCAAGTGACCCCACAGGAGATACGGGCGGGCAGGATACACTTCTCTCCCTGGGAACCTGTGCCCTCATTGTGTGATCCACCCAACTGCTTCTACTCTGCTTAGCCTTCTGGTTAAGACACGCTCCCATGGAGGAAAAGGACAGCTTCCAGCAAGGAGATGACCCCAGGGAAAGCAAGGAGGACCAAGGATGCTCCCCGTCACTGGAGACAATGTACTGAACCCTACAAGAAATATTTCAGGATGAGGAGCCTCAGGCTCTAGCACCCTAGTTCTTAGTAGGTCCATGCCACTCCCAAGCCTCACCTGCCAGCCCTGTGGAAAACACACTCTTGGACACGGTGACCCTGTCCTCTGGCACCTTGGCCCAGTCTCCTGTGGCACGCCAGCCCTTCATAGGGAAGCTGATGTCCGTGGCCCCACTGGCCGGAAGCTTGTGGATGCTGAGCACTGAGGCAGGGTAGGGGTGACACAAACAGAGCATCACCCAATGGAGTATCAGCTGGGACCCAGGCAGCCATGGACCCAGGGCCATGGTATAAGGCACAAATTTCCTAAGGCTAGAGGTGGGCAGGGCCCACATGGCCAGGCTTCTGTTAGGCATGAGCATCAAGCATGTAGGTTCTAATTCATACACACACTAGATTCTCCACAGACCCCCTACTTCCAGATGAGCAAATTCCCCAGAGCCCAGGGCTGACTTCTGGGGATTGTATGAGACATTAGGCCAGAATCCCTGTAGGAAGTCTTATTCTTGGGGATTCAGACCCGACCAGGCCCTGTCGAGCCTGGTGAGTACTGAGGCTCAAAATCAGTCATTATGGTTAGGAAGAAGTCAAAGATGGATTCTTTGGGCACAGAAAGATCTACACGAGCTAGGTACCCGTCTTGGTTCCTACCACCCTCCCCACCTCACTGGGGTCATGGATCAGCTCTGAGACCCATTCTCCAGCCTCCTCTCCCGCTACCAAGGGAGAGGGAGAGGGAGAGAGAGAGAGAGAGAGAGAGAGAGAGAGAGAGAGAGAGAGATTGGACTGAGCGCTTCAGGCATAGGGTCTCTATTTGGGTGGGAGGTCTTGGTGAGGGAGAAGCAGCAGGTATGGAGGAAGAATTCAGAGTAGTGAAGTCAGGTAGCATGTTACTCTCCTGCAGCCCACCCTGGTAAGCCTCTACTAGAGGAACCGGTCCTTAGAGCTCCCCCAGTTCCCTCAAGACCAGACCCAGCACCAACCTCAGCAGGACGGACCCATCTCCATCTCAGGGGACATCCTAGAGGACCTCCCCGCCTGCCATCCCATCTCCCTCTAGTACATGTGCTCTGGCCCAGTGATGGAAGGCCCAGAGGGACAGGGCTGGGAGATGGAGGGAGGGCCCTTGTAAGAGAAGTAGCTTTCCCAGCTCCCTTCCATTCCCTGCAACGCACTCTAGGCACACCCTTCAAACCACAGGTTGGGGCTACTTGTGAAGTTGTGGGACAGGGGGAGCTGCCGAGCTCTCGGCCACACCCCCAGGCATGCTCGCTGTCCTTTCCACCTTTGCTCTGTCCTACCTACCCTGCTTGGCCAGGCCAGCCGCCTTCCCATCTGGCCCTGCCCTCCTGGAACTACAAGGCCTCGGGAGCTCGAGGGTTCTGCCACAGTGTTCCATAAGGTATCTGTCTTACCAGAGGCCATGGGACAGAGACAAGCCTTCCCCTGAATGCCAGCACCCAGCTGGCCCTTGGTGCTCAGAGCTTCCTGGGGAAAATGAGCACACTGCCCTATTTGGCACATGTTCTGAGTCTGCATGCAGGGCAATTCATTACAGGTGTTAAGAAGGATATGTGGGCAGCAGGACCCTCTAGGTATGCACATGGAATAGGGGCAAGGCCTGTCAGTGGTGGCAACGAAGGGGGGTGATGCTCCCATACAGAGTAGCCGGGGAAACCCCCTGCAGAGGCAATTCAGCATAAACCCTGGAGGACAGGAAAAAGAGGAGAGGAGAGAGAAGGGAGAAAAGAGCCTAGAAGTGAGAGAAAGCAGGGCATGAGATCAGAGTATGACAGTGACACTTTGAAAGATGGTCCTGTGGGTGGAAGGCAGGGAGGTACAGAGGCAGAAGCATGTGACTCCTAAATCCTGTGAGGGGGAGCAGAGTCAGGGGCCCAGACCTGGGATTTAGAGACCTGGGATGGCATGGCAGGGTTTCCCTGCACCTAGGATGGCAGGCTCAGATGGAGCTGAGCTTTTGGCCCAGTTGGCTTTCAGGCCCTGAAAGCATGAGGTCACGGGCATATAGTTTGGAAAGGCATGGCACTAAAGGCCCATGGAGCCTGGGGCCTTGGCTGGAGGGTCAGGTAGGCAAGAGGCCTAGTGAGGAAGAAGGGATCAGTTAGCCTGCAGTACAAAAGGCCAGTTTGACTGGTGGAGGTAGAGAAAGGAATGAGAGCAGAGACAAGTGTCCATCTGGGGTGGTGTAGGGATTCCAAGGCCAGAAAACAGCAGCCTGGTGCTGGAAGAGCGGGCACTAGTGAATGAGCTGGGGACAGAGCTGGAGGAAGAGTAAGGCCAAGTGGTGGGGGGGACTCAGAGTGGGAGGCTGGAGTCACATCCTTAGGGGGACGCAGAGGTGGAGCCTAGACAGAGGAACATCTCAAGCAATCGGCATATGTTTGTGAGAATAGCTACCCATTACCCTCAGGTCCACTACATACCCACTCTTATGATACAGGAAGGAGGAAACAGCAATTAGGCAAACACCAGTCTCTGCCCCACTGCACCTAGGCTTTGTAGAACTGGAGGGCTGAGAAACAGCTGCTGCAGAGGTGGCTCTGGGGTGACAGGATGAAGTGAGCCTCAACTCCAGGGGTGGGGGGTTGGGTTCCTGAAGGTGTCCTTGGCATGAGATCTCCAGGTCCCTGCCTGGGTCTGAGGTCCCAAAGGGCTCACGATACCAACCCTCTTGACTTGACCTCAGAGCCCCACGCTAATATGTGGCTACAGAAGGCTGTGGTCATTGGTCCCTTATAGAGGAGGAAAATAAGGCAGAACGTCTGCCAAGAGTCACAGGACCAGGCCATGGAGGGGGCTTACCCAGATTGTCTGTCACCTGGTAGGCATCCCTCAAATCCTTCATGCGGAAGCCGATGACGTCCACAAAGTCCTCCACCAGCCGAAAGAGCTCCTTGGCATTGGGGCCCATCTGGGGAGGAGAAAGGTAGGGAGGCCCAAGCTGGGGAAGGTGCCTGTGTCCTCCCTTGTTGTCCTGCCTCCTTCCCTCCTCTGCCACCTCTTTTTCTGGGCCCTGTGGGTCATTCCCTTGCAGAGCAGGGTAGCAGGCTGCTGTCCTCTGGGTGTCCACTTGCATTTTATGGACAATCTCAGAGAAGCTGTGCACACCGCAGGGATTCCTAAGCTGGAGGAAGGGGAGTGTTCCAAATACTCCCCATGAGGGCTACCACCCTGGGGTTAGTGTGAGAGGAGGTGTAGGGTCAGCTGGAAGGAAGAGTCACCAGACCCCCTTCCTCTGGACATACTCAGTGATCTCAACAGTTTCCTGGGGAAAAGCCACTGTACCCCCATGGGTGGAGAAACAAAACCCACGAGGCTAGGTGGCTTTTTCAAAGTCGTGTAATCAACAGGAAGCAGTATTGAGACTCATACAGAAGACCCAGCAAGGCCCCACCTTGGCTGGCCTGGGGTGTAGGAGGCCTACAGCTGCCTGCTCCTATCCTGATGCCATGGTTGGCACCAAGGGTTCCAGACCTCCACACATACCAGCTGTGCCTCCTCCCACTTGTCCCGGTTCTCCTCAGCCAGCAGGTTGCTGATGATCTGGACAAAGTTCTGGAAATAAGAAGAACCAGTGAACCAGTGAAAGGGAACGAGACATCGGTGTGTGATGATCACAGCTCAGCCTCTGACTAGGATAAGGGCCCAGTTTATACCAGGGCCAGGGCTCAGTGAATGACCAAGATCAGGACTCGGTCAGTAACCAGGATCAGATCAAGGCTCAGTGTGTGACCAAGGCCAGGGCTCAGTGTGTGAGCAGATTCCAGGATGATGACTTAATCCATGACTAGTATGACATGAGTCAAGGTCGGGACTCAGAGTTTGTGACCAGGATCATATGAGTGGAACAACAACAACAACAAAAAAATCATCCTATGACCAGGCCGGGATTCAGGGTGTGACAGTGTTTAAGGCTCATTATTATGGTGGCGTCTCAGCCATGCCCACACTCAGCATTGAGGACTTCATCTCTGACTAGGGCCCGGGTTGGTTCCTCTGACAGTTCCCCAAGTGTCCTCCCCGGGGGCTGCCCCTTGGAGCCACCTGCACATCCCCAGGTGTGGGGCTGTAGTAAGCCCTGCGGAAGATCTCTGTCATGTTCCTCAGGACATCGATGGTGGAGAGCAGGTCGCCGCTGTAGCTGGTGCCGTCCTGCGAGATCTCCAGCAGCGTCTGGATGACCTCCGAGACCCCTTCCCCTGGCAGCCCCCGTTGAGCCTTGGCCAGGTGCTCTCGGGTCTGGGGAGACGGAAAGGGCTGGCTGCTGTCACCACTGCAGGTCACAGGCCAGGTGGGGGCCAGGGACCTCTGATGTCTGAAGGTCCCTACGGCCCCCAACCTCGTGTCCAAAGGGTGGAGGGTGGTTTTCCTGGAGCCCCTGGGGACAGCCTCACCATCATTTGGATGTTCCGGTAGTCAATGGAGACACAGCGGATGTAGGTCGGGGGCTCCCAGTAGGCGATGCCCTCCTCGTCCAGCTCACAGCGGCGCAGGATGAGGCCTGGGGAAACACACTCCTCACATCACTGCTCACCGGGAAGCTCTGGGGTCCCACCCACAACCCCCGGGGCAGGTGTGCTCTATTTGGGACCCAGGGGCCTAGAAGCAGGCCATGCTGGCTTTGTTTCTGTGCGACACATACTTCTGCCCTATTCCAGGTCCTGGGGACCTAACGGGTACCGTATCTTCAGGGTATCCCACTACATGAGGGTGGGATGCTCAGCCAGAGACACTCTTGGAGTTCCCTGCAATCTAGAGAGCTAAGGACGGCTGTCTTATGGCCCCTTGCCACACCCTGGCACATTCAGGGGACTTTCTGGACCCTGGAAACTGGTACAGCCTTTAGGGCCCACTTGGTACCAAAACCCAACAGCCTGAAACACAAGCTCACTCTCAGAGAGAAGAGACCCCAGGAAGACTTCTGAGCAGAGACAGCAGAGTAAATAACTACACGGTGACAACCACATGGAATGAATGTTTCAAGCCCTGTTGCCAGACAGGAACCTATAGGGTGGCCCGATGCAGAAACCTGGGCAAATCATGTCTTTACATCTCTGGGATTTCAATATGCCGGCAAGAAGGTGTCGCCCAGGATAGGGACAGCAAGAATGGCTCAATATTCAGCACTCAATGCCCCACCCCCAACCTCTGTACCCCCCTTTGGGCCAATTCGCCCACTGCCCACAGCAGTCCAGTGCAGAGGGTCACCTGAAGTCCTCATTTTATAGAAGGGAAAACGGAAGCTCAACTAAGTCCCTTCCCAGAAGCAATGCAGCAAACAAGGGCAGAGTCAAGGTATGAACTGGGCTCCCAACCTCCCTCCCTGAGCCTCCCTGGCACAGAAACTGCCCACATTCTTTCAAACAGAGTGAAGAAGACCAATGCATACGGGAGGAAAGGCCCCTTTCACCCTGTTTTTCATATCCTCTGAAAGCACCTCGTCAGTCCCCAGGGCTAACAGAGGAGTTCAAAGGCAATCTCCCTCTTATAGAGTACAAACCCAGGGTAGGGACATTGCTTGCCCTCTGTCTGCTTCCCACCTATAAAGGGGCAGTGGTGTAAGGTTCAATGGTATAAGGTATAAGGTCTATGCTCAAAGGGACCTCTCAAGCAGAGGACTTGGCCTGTGTCCTGCCCCTGGTGAACTCAGGACACAAGTGGCTGCCATGTTGGCCTTACTCTCCTATCTGGTGCCAGCCGGCAGGAGAACACACAGGAGCTTCATGAACTGTGGGTCTCAGCTGTCCAAAGACAGGGCAGAGACTCTCAGACCACCACTCTTACCTGTGGCATTGCGGGGACACCGGACTGAAGCCACCTCTCCAGCCGGGGTCTCCTTCCAGACCACTGTCCCAAAGTTGTCCTCATCACAAATCTCATGGGGCTCTGCAAAGGGCCAGACGGAGTTTGGGATGGGGGTGGGGAGCTGTGATCCTCAGTTGCTCCCAATCCCTTTGAGCTAAAACGCAGCGGGAAGGGTCTCACCAGGACATCGTTGGGCACCGCACTGCCGGTACTCATCCTGGGGACCCTGGCAGGCTGCTCCCCCAAAGAAAGGCCCAGAGCACAAGCGCTCCCGCCGCTGGCTTCCACCTCCACACGTGACACTGCAGCTGCCCCACGATGCCCAGGCCTGCCACCTGCCATCCACTGCGAGGGTGGCCAAACATAAGGCACAGACAGCAGAGCAGGAAGAGAAGGCAGGGCCCAGGGTCAGCAGGAAAGTGGGGAGAGGAGGACATAGAAGACAAAAGATTCAGCAGTGTTGAAGCAAGGTCCGTGAAGACACGGAAAGTTGATTTCAGCGGAGGACAGGTCTGAAATCGGCTTGACTCAGAAAAGAAGCCGGGTCTCATGTGCAGCTGACTTCTGCCACCTGACCTTGACCCCACTGCTCTATCCTGAACCTGATTAACCTCTCACCCGAACCCATCACTTTAAACTGCACTCAACCCCGCCATTTCCACCCTCTACCTTCACTCCAACACCCTAACTGCACTCCACCTCTACCCTACACCAACCCCACAGCCACACCCCCCAAATGGACCCCACCCTTTCGCCCTGAGCCTTGAGAGGGCATCCTGACCTGGGCACTGCTGCAGGAAGCAATCTCGTGTCTCTACCCAGTGGCCCTGGCACTCAGCACCTCCATAGGAAGGACCATTGCACTCTCGTGTCCGCTGCTGGCGGCCTTGGGAGCAACTGGCAGAGCAGGTGCTCCAGCTGGACCATTCATTCCAGTTTCCATCCACTGCCCGGCCCGGGGGAGGAAGGGAATATGAAGCGAGTGTGAATACCCAGCACCCCAAGGCCTGGCCAGGTCACACAAGAACACCCCCAGGGGCACCACGCAATAACCCACCTGGGATTTAGGAAAGGAATACCACAAGTTCACACCTCAAACTAGCGTGCCCTGAGGTTTGAACCTCCGAGCACCCAGACCACCCTGAGGGGAACTGAAGGTGAGTCAAGCTGGGTCCCTGAACTGGCAAAGTGGCCTGCTAGGTCCATCCACAAGCCCCAGCCACTCCCTCCCTCTCACCTACCAGGGCACAGAGCGATGTTGCAGAACTTGGTTTGCTTCTCGGGACCCTCGCAGGGGTTGCCTCCAAACTGAGGGGGCCTGCAGGTGCGAGTTCGGTCACGGAAGCCACGGCCACAGGTGCTGGAGCAGAGGCTCCAGGGTGACCACTCGTCCCAGGCCCCGTGCACTGTGGAGAGACAGGAAGCCGCAGCTGTCGCTTTGCCCAGAGGTCCCAACCCACCACCCCGAGTCCCACCCTGAGCCCTGTCCCACCCACCTGGACACACGGCCGAGTTGTTGCAGAGCCGCTGCTCCCTCAGAGGCCCGCTGCACTGGGTGCTGTAGGAGGATGACACGCAGAAGCGGGTGCGGGTCTGCCAGCCCTCGCCGCAGGTACTGGAGCACACGCTCCATGGGGACCACTCCTCGGCTGCTGGGTCACCTGCGGGTCCAGTCCTGCAGCATCACGGACCTGCCACGCCCCTTCCCACACATAGGGCAGTGGCAGATCTGGAGGCCCCCTGGGGAGGCAGAACTTGGCTGCGAGGCAACAGGCCACAGGCTGGGGCTCTGTAGGCTTCAAGATGGCCGACTCCCCCCCCACTGGCTAGGTTCCAGAAGGTCTGGGTCTGGCTTCTACTCTCCTATCAGCTCCCCTAAGCCAGGAGTCTTGCACCAACTCCATGAGGTGAATTATAGCAATAGCTTACTAGAATTACTGCTGGCAACTAGCAGCCATCACTAACCTGGTCCCAGAAGCCAGCACTCTCCCCTCCCTGCCTTGGGCTGTGTGGGGGCCAGCCCTACCCACCCTGCCAGCTCACCAGTCTGGGGAGATGGGAACCCAAACTGCTGCAGCTCATCCCCAAACTCCTCACGTCGCCGGGCATCCGTGGACCTCAGGGACTGGCTCCGTGAGCTGGTGCGCCCCGTGGCTGTGGGATGGGCTCAGGTCAGCATCCCTGTGTGATTCCCTCTGTCCTTGGCCACAGCTGGCCACCTACTGTCTCCAGAGCAGTCTAACCCCAAGAAATAACTGGGAGGCCTTACACAGAGCACTTTTCCTGGAGCCAACTCTCCTTGGGTCACTATGGGTCCCTCTATAAGTCCCCTGCCTCTCCTCCTTCTCAGCCTCCAGGAAAGTGACCCTCCAGGAACAACTCCTTAGCCTCCTCCTACCTGACATCCCCTCCCTCCCTCCCTCCCTCCCTCCCTCCCTCCCTCCCTCCCTCCCTCCCTCCCTCCCTGTGAGATACAGGGAGGCCTCTCCAGGTTCCTGAGAAGATCTGTGTCCTCAGGAAAGAGCATCCAAAAAAAAAAAAAAAAAAAGAAAGAAAGAAAGAAAGAAAACCAAAACCTGAAGAATGACAGTCTCATTAGAACTTGATTTAACTTTATGGAAGCAGCTAAAAAATGCATGAGGTCATTAGAAAGCCTTATTAGAGAAATACATCCCGGAGGCCCATCCTGCTGGCGCTGGCTGGCTTGGCTGCAGCTTGCTTGTAGGCAGCTTGAACAATCCCAACCCACATCTAGCTTCAGGTACCCTGCCTCCTCCTGGGTCCTACCTAGTCTGGACCGGGCAGGGCTTTCACGGCTCCACCTCTTAGCAGCCATGTCCCCAACCAAGTTCATCTCCTCAAAACCTTCTTCCTATCGAAGCCCTACCCTGCCCCTTTCAGACCCTGACTCCTCCCTTGCTTGGTCCCACCCACCACTTTAGCTCCACCCTTGCCCCGCCCACTTACGGCCACAAGCCTTTCGGTTGCACAGACGTCCTTCTTCCAGAACGCCCTCACAGCCTCCGCCCTCCACGCCGAGGGTGGGCAAGCAGGTGCGGGTTCGAGTTTGCAAGCCTCCCCCGCAGTCCCGCGTACATTCACCCCACAAGGACCACAGCTTCCAGCCACCTGGGGGAACAAGAGTGAGTGAGGCTCAGGGTCCTGCCATCTTTGGTATCCAGTGGAGGCCGGAAGAAGTAGCTATGAGCTTTTAAAGAGTAAGCAGGAGCCAGCCCTAGAGAGGGGGGGGGGGCGAATGGGGCTGGACAGCAAGGTAGGGGAAGGCCATGGAGACTCCCTCTAGAGAGCTGGCATCAGCCCTGAGTCAGGAGGTCCTAAGTAGGTCTGGGACAAGTACACTCTGTGGCCCCAGGCTGACTTGCTGAGTAAACCTCCTGCTCTCCCCATGCTGCCTCATAGTGTGAGGCCTGGTGACCAGTGTGGGCCGCCATTCAGAAATACCTGGATACAGCCTCGCCATGGTCCCTCAAAGCCCTGAGATTGTTTCCTGGCATTCCTGTACAGGCGAGGTCATTGCCAAGGCCTGCACATCTCCACTACCAAGGCGGGGTAGGGAAGAGCCACCCTCATAACTAGTAGCTCAAACTACAGATGGGCCCACCAACTGCGTAAGGCCAGGATAAATGAGTCCAGGCTACTCAGAGCTACACCAGGCCTGAGTGGTGGTGGGCAGAGGCCCCATCTCCTGAGCTGAGAACTTAGAGATGGTAGGTCCCAGTGTGTGAGCGGCTGTGAGCAGTCCCACCTAGTGGCCCCATGGACCATCTCCTTGGCCTCAGAGAGCCAACTTCCAGGGCTCTCGAAGGGATCACAGCCAGAGACAGCCCTTCTCCCCTTGCGTGTGCTCATCTTGACCAGCAGGGGGCGCTGGGATCCCAGGGAGCGACTGGCCCTCTGGCGAGAGCTCTCTCTCTCTTTTGAGGTGGGTAGGATGGGAAGGGCCGTCTCCCATGCTCCATACCTGTTGCAGAGCCCCCAAACCCCACCTCTGCTGAAGTGCCAAGCTAGAGAGTCGGGGTTGCAAGATCTGAGCAATAGCTCTAAGCACAGAGGATGCTGTCTCAATACCATCTCCACCTTCACCAGGAGGGCCCTGGGCGTGGGGGGCAAGGGCACAACAAGGGTACCGGAGAAGGTAAGCAGTGATACCCACAACAAGACAAAGTTGAAAGCAGAAGGCAGAGAGTCTCCGGCACAGCCCCACACGCATACTAGGTAGGACAGGACAGCAGCTGTTCACAGAACGGGCCCAGGTGGCTGCTCTGAGGCTGCCGGTCACATGCTGTAACCCAGGACAAGCAAAAGCAGCTCTCAACCAGGTCAGACTCCAGGTCCTGAATCAAGTCTGATTCCAGATCTCTGCCCCACCCACCAGCCCCAGGAAGGCCACCTGCTGGGACCAACCGTCCAGCTTTCTGCCCTCAGGAGTCTCACCTGCCACAACCAGCCCCATCTCTTGATTCCAGACAAAGGAGCCAGGAGTCTTGGAGGCAGGCCTAGGGTGGGGTCAGGGTTCTGTATCCTGCCCGTGCCACCCCCCCCCCTCACTGCTCCAACCCAGCCCCCACAAGGAAGCCCGAGTGATGTGAAAACTGGCAGTGGGTGGGAGAGAGGGTGTCCAAGCTGGGCTAATCGGAGGATGCCACTCAGTTCCCATGGCAACTACTGCAGCACACAGCCTTTCAGGATAGACCCAGGTTAGGCCTCAGCTGCCAAAACACCCACTATTTCGGGGCTGGTTACCTTGGTGACCCAGGTGGTGAGGATGTGGGAGGGGGGGAGAGAAGAGGTGGGGCATATCAGAAGCTGGGGGAGAGGGGACCCTGTGTCTGAGGATGGATGCCCTCCTCTGGTCCAGCCCTGATACTCTAGTCCCACTGAGCCAGGCCACACACAGATTCCTAACCCTAGTCATACAGGAGTCCTGATTTTGGTTGTATACTAAGCCCTGATCCGAGACATATACTGATTCCTCATACTCGTCGCAGACCAATATCTCTCCCTGGTAACACTTGTCCCTCATCCTTATCGTAGACCTTGGTTCCTAGGCATAGGATCCCTGATTCTCCATTACATACTGGGCCCTGATCTCAGCCACAGACTGATTCTCTAGCGTTGGCCACACTCCTTCCGCTAATGAATGTTCAGAAAAACGGTAACTGCTGTTTTTATTATCATTTTCATTTTTAATGTGTGTCCTCACACACAGCTGACATGATAAATGTTTGCCCAGACTGCAAGCATCCATGCCAGAGAGAGCATTACGAAGGAAGAAGTCCTGGGGCCAGAGTGAAGGGCACCAGGGGACACAGAGGTGCGTCAGGGTTGGGTGGGCACGAGGGGGCAGCGGAGGAGCAGGCAGGGCTCAGGGGTGGGCTGCCCCTTCAGGCCCCGGAAAGAAGCTGTCATTCTTCCTCACTCAATGCTTCCTCTGTCTGGCGGCCTCATTTCCATCTCATTACAGGCATGAATAGAGCCAATTATCGGCCAGGCAGGCCGGCCACCCAGGAGGGAGGGTACGCAGTGAGGAGGCGTTGGTACTCTTCCAACCCTAATACCCTGGTTTGAGGGTGGTGGGTTCCCCTGATCCTGAACCCCAAGTGGGCTGAAACGGGGAAGGAAGGAGACTCCCCCTCCCCCAGCCAGTCTCTCCGCAGTTCCTGGGATCCCCTTTGGAGGAGGAGAGCAACCATGCACTTCCGCTTTCTCCCAGCAGAGGGAGCCCTACTCCAGCAGGTTGGGCAGCGGATAGTTCCTGCACATTGCCACTCAGCTCTCCAGACTCTCACATCATCAGGTCCAGCGACAGTCCCCACTCTGGAGGCTAGCAAGACCCCTGCCTACCCAGGGACCTAGCTGGATCAGGACTGTCACGAAGTGCTTAGACAGCTGGGTCTGGAGCTCCTGGACCAGGAACAAGGGAGACACTAAGGGCAGAGCAGGGGCTGCTGGAGGAACCTGTCCACACAGTCCTCCACCCACAAGATCCTGACTCAGCCAGCTGCAGGCTGCCAGCCACGGTCAGGGCTGGCAGTGAAGGGCACTCAGATCCCAGGATAGACTGAGAGGCCAAGTCCACTGTCCACTGTCCATGGTCCCACAGCCACACAACCTCCTTTTAGGCCTCAGGCCTTTTCTACAAATGAGTACTGTCCCAACCCCAGTTCTCAGGGTGGGTGGGGTGGGGGGAGGACGGTGGCGTGACAACAAGGCACTGGAAGAGCAAGCAAGCCACATCTGTAGGAAATTCTTGCTGCCGGGTATTCCGTGTCCCGAGAAGGTGTCCTAGTTAAAGGCCCCAAACGTCTGGTCTACGCCGGAGACCTTAGACAAGCGGCCTCTGTCCTCTGTCGCCAGAGTGGGTGGCAGAGGCTGCTCAGCCTCCTCCCATCGTCTCGGGGCGCATGACCCAAGTTCAGGTCATGAGGACTTCTCGCCACCGGCTGAGCAGGTGGAGCTCTGGCACAAAGCTGAGGCAGGTGACACGGTAAAAGCTAGGGCACATGGGAATTTCCCGCCGGATGACGGTACCCACACCCAGCATCTCCACAGGGCCCTGTGCTGTTCGTTCATTCTAGGGGCGTTGCTTGTGATGTGCACTGAATCCTGTTCTCTAAAATAAATGTGCGCACATAAATACACACACTGCCAAGATGGCACCAGACTCTCCATGGCTGACCATGTGGCTCTCTATTACCCTCATCACCTCACAACCCCGCTCCAGCCCAAACCATACCTACAGGCTCTCACCAGTGAGCAAATCAAGCAAGTGCAACAGTTTCCAAGCACTCCAGGACCCCCAGGCTAATGTATGTGTAAACACCCTGACATGGAAACTCAGCCCAGCCCGCCACCTCAGGCGTGTGCACACAGACACATTCAGCACATTTACATATATACAGGGATGCATGTGTGTGCTGGAATACACACCCACAGCAGCCCTCACAGGAACACACTCACAGGGACTCAGCCACAGGGTTACACATTCAAGAATACTCACAGGGAAACACACGGACATACTCATGGGAGCACATGGGGGGACACAGAGACATAGTCACAGGGATACCCAAGGACTCACGGGACATAGCCACAAAACATAGTAACAAGGACACACAAGAACACACTGATAGTGGCTCACACAGGCACACACTCACAGGGACTTACTGGTACACACTCACAAGGACTCGTGAGGACATTTCAGAGGCTCAGTGGGACTCACACTCACAGGAGCACACAGAGACGAATTCACAGGGACTCACAAGGACACACCCACAGGAACTTGCACGCAGGACACACCCACAAGCACACACTCACAAGGACTCACACACAGGGACTCAGAAACTCACAGAGACTCACAGGGACACACTCACAGGAACTCACACTCAGGGACTCACACACAGTACTCACACAAGGACTCACACAGGGTACACTCACAGGGACACACACATGGACTCACACACAGGACACACAGGAACTCACAGGGACAAGCTCACAGGGACATACAAGGGTTCATGGGCCACACACACAGGGACCCACCCACAGTACACTCACGGCAGCACGCTCATGATGACACACAAAGACACACAGGAACACTCAGAGACACACTCACAGGTTCGCACACTCACAGGAACTCATGGGCCCCCAACCCCAGAATCTTGCTTTTTCATTATCTTACATGTCATTTCTGCAATAATATTCTTTAATTAAAACATGAATATTTAAAGCAACCCTTGAGAAGAATGATCTATCTCACCAGAGGCAGAGACAGGAGAGACGGAGGAGGAAACAGAGAGACAGAGAATTGGAGATTGTGCAAGGAAAGGGTGGGTGCCAGGGCTTGGCAGCCTCAGAGAGCAGGCATCGGGGACAGGTGTCCTGGCCTGGAATCCAACGTGTGCCACTGCCGTGTGGCATTTGGACAAGCCTTGTTGGGGGGGCGGGGCTGAAAATAGGCCACACAGTCAGTGGGACGCCTACTGACTCCCCAACTCAGCTTGTCTTAGGAGGGCATGGGCGCCCAAGCTTGCCTGCTCCCAGGAGACAGTGAGGCCAAAGGCCCTGGGCAAAAGAGCAGGGCATCCGCTGCAAATCCTGGCACAGTCTGCCGAAGGGTTGCCCAACTTGTGTCCTTAGCCACCGCCGCCACCCAAAGTAGAGCTCAGTACACGTGATGCCACCTGCTCTGCTGTCGGTCCATCCCTCACACACTGTGTGGCACGGCCCACCTTGACATCTCTGGGCCTGATTTCACGAGCATGTACTGAGTGCCCACTTTGGGCCTGGACCTGTCCTTCACAGTAAGGAAGCATCGGTGATCAGGGCAGATGCCCATCATCTTCGGTGCTCACATCTTAACCGACGGTCAGAGGCCCACCGGAAGAACTGTGTGACATGCTTGAAAGTAAGACTTGTCAGGGAAGGCAGAGAGAGGTCAAGTGCCTCTCTGGGCAGGGCACACATAAGCAGGACTCCAGGGAAGAGCCTATCGAGGGCCTAAGGAGGGCGTCTTGGGGAGGCAGAGCCCCTGTGAAGGTCTGAGCAAGGCAGGGACAGTCTCTGCTCTGGGGCCTGACTCATGGCCACGTGAATGGGGACTCATCATCGGTGACTTCCAGAACCAAGTCGGCACTCAGTGACCAGACGTTGCTGTCACACGTTGCTGTCACTGTTCGGCTCCTTCCCCTCCCGTGGCCAGGAAGTGGCAGAGTCTTCTGGACACAGGCACCCGACCTGAGCTGAGTGGCCGTGGCCGGCCCTACCCACAAGAATGCACCCCCTGCCTCGTATCCTGGGGCCCAGTCTTCCAACAGACCAGCAGCCTAGGCAAGTCAAATGGACGGAGCCCCTCCCTCCCTGGATAAACAGGTATTCACATGTTCAGTGCATGGTACACATGTACCGCGCATGTCTACACACACCCACTGACACACATACAGTCACAATGTGTTCACACGTGTACACACAGTTTTTTTGCATGTGTTCAAGCATGAACATGATGTGCCACGAGTGCCCATGAGCCCATGCATACATAGGAGTCTGCCTAGCAATAAACAAGTATGGGCTCACATAAAGCCGATACATACATGCATGAGAGGGCACACACATCTGCAAAAACATTGCAAACATAATAATCCAATCAGTGGACCCATTAGGTTTCATGTGTCATTCATGTCCACACATGATTGCATGAACACATATGTGCAAAACTCAGTCTACATATGGACACATACATGGGTGCAGCCATCATACAGATATGCATAAACGAGCATGTGTGTACACAAACAGTGCACTGTACCTCTACATGCGTGTGTATAATTCATGCATGTACACTCACACGCACAACCCCCCCCCCCACTTGCCTCTGAGTACCACTTGTGTCAGAATCCATACACACACCTCAAACTGCCCAAGCTCAATCCATAGACAGCCCTTGCCTCTGCTCCTGGGCCCCAGGAGTCTGCCTAGCAATAAACAAAAACACTGATTCTCCATCATTGGCTGCGTCACGCTACTTCTTATCCTCCCAGAGACAGAAGAAGGCCTTCTCAGGCCTCCAGAGATGAGAACTGAGGGGCTGGCCTAGAAACACAGGTGAGCCAGGCTCAGGCCCAAGGCTCCAGGGCCACTGCTCCAGCCTGGGCCCATAGCACCAGAGCTGTGCTCACATACCGCATGACCTGTTTCACGCACATCTCAGCCTCAGGTTCCACTCTGACCTCAGAATCGTCCTCAGGCTGCATCTTGCAGTCCTGCTTCCTCTGTCCCACATGGACGTCCTCATTCCTGACAGGATTCTGGGGGGCAGGCCTGCTCTTCTGCATTCACACCCACACCCTTTCATCCAGAGTCCGTCAGCTGCACCAAAGGCTCTCCTCATCCTTCCTCCTTCCCACTGCACCCTGACCAGGCCAACATCGGCCACCTCCCCATCCTGGTTCCTGTGAGGAGCTCGGGTACATCCCTGCTTTGCACTGAGCCCTCCCAAAGTCCTTCTGTTCTCAAGGTCACATAAACGCTCCACAGAGAAGCCTGGCCCCTTCACAGCTCCTGCAGCAAGGTGCTCACATAGTCATTCCTGAGGAAATAGATGCAGCTACATGCTTCCTCCAGCCCCACAGCACACAAGCACCTCTATTTGGTGGCCCCAGCATCTATCGTGTCAGCCTTAGAGGCCTTTGCTGCAGACAGCTATGCCAAGGGATTTGGAGCAGCATTCAGCAGCTCTCTGGCACAGTAGCTGCCCCAATATGCCACTGAGGACAGGCTCCTGCCCAGGGGGTATGATGTGGCCCCAGCCAGAAACAAATAAAACCGAGGCGATGGTGCAACCCTGAGAAGCATTGTTGCAGATGCAGGAACCAAGGCTCACACAGTTAAATGATGGGGAGTGGCCGAGCAGGGCACATGGCCAGATCGGCCTGTGACAACGGGCCCTGTCGTCCTGTGTCTTCGCCACCCCATGTCTCTAGTCTTCCAGTGAGCACTCCGTTCTTCCAGGGTTCCCCATGGGCCCACTCCCATTCCCGCCACACAATGAAACCTGCCCTTGTCAAGGTCACAATGACATCCAGGCTACCCAGCAGGAAGGCCGGTCCTCCACCTTTCTTCCCATCACAACGACGCGTGCAGAATTTCCTCTGAGGACCCTGGAGAGGTCAGCTCAGCCTCAGTTTTGCAGAGGTCCTGACCTGGGAATCTGCCACAGGGTCTTGACCAGAAATGTGCTCGGGGTTGGGAGTTGTTTTTTTTTTTTTTTTTTTCAGACTGTATGGCTTCACGGTCTCAGAAATGCTAAGGCTCCTGGATGCCCTAACGGCTTCACCATCCCTCTGGCCCTCCTTGGCATCAAGTCCTCAGCCAAGCCTCACCTTGGCCCTGCACACCAGGCAAGGAACAGACTTGACTTCTTGTGCCCCATATCCCCTTATGTGGACTCAGCTCAGGTCTCCAGATCAAATCTTGGGCACCCCTGTCTCTTCTTTCCCCCAGGTCACAGCAGGCAGGGCCCACCTCCCATTACAGGCCGGACACTCATAAAGATACATAAAGATAGCTCCATCAACCCCACCTATCCCCATCAGGCCTGGACCTTGCCATCTTCCCTCCAGGGCCACTGTCCTCAGGTCTCCAGTCCATGGGACCTCTCTAGCCTTGATTCCCTCAATCCTGGGCTTCTGGGTGTCCTTGACACTCCGATCCTGCCTGTGAGGGCTACAGATTGTTGGGTGGTGCATCTTCCTCCTTCCTGTGGCCACTGGAACAAGTTGGCATTTTTGTCCCTGCTCTCATTACTTATACCTCAGTGGCAGCTGCTGTAGACATGCTACACTGAACGCCCAAACCTCACCTCCTGGCAACAGCCCTACCAATACTCTATGTACTCTCCCATTCTCCACCCTCCACTTTAGTCCCTAGACACCAGGCACTGCAGCCCAGGGATGGTTGCAAATGTCATTGTTGAAGACAAGTAGTGTCCTCCCACTGTGGAGGTGGATTGAGGAAAATGGCTACCGATCCTTTGTTCCCCCGTCCACTCACGTGCCACCCTGCGAGGACCAGGCTATCCTGGAAATGAAGAGCCATTGGTGAACTTGAATTCCACACATGCTCTCTCAACCCAGATGACAAGAGCGAGCCTGGGCAGCCTTGAGGGCTGCACTTTCCCCTCACGCCCTCGCTCCCTCTGTTGCAACACTGTGGGGTCCCCCTTTCTGCCACTCACCTGCCGAGCTGTGCCCACCCCGGTCCTGGGTCAGGCTGGTGAGGCAGTTCTCAGGGCCACCTGCTACGCCGTCCCTCAAGCAGACATCCCCACGGGGGACCAAGGGGCTGGAAGCAGGGTCTCCAGCATCTCCGCCCAGGCAGGCGCAGGGAGTCTGCATGATGCCACAGGGGTGTGAGCTTTGGCTGCCGGCCAGACAGGCATCCAGCCAGCGGCACAGCATCTGACAGGCCGCATGGCTGGGGTTGCGATTGCCCACCACCAAGTACTCCACAGAGAAGTCGTCAGCGGAGCTGGGGGATTCACCCTGGGGACCGAGGCCATCTTGGGGTGGCTGCTGGCGCTGCATCTGTAGAAACTGCTTGCTGGCCTGCAGGAAGGCCAGGGGCGCAGAGGGATCGCAGAGCCGCAGAACTTCGTCAAAGCTCTCCACGCCCAGGTAGGTGCGCGTGGACTCCAGGAAAGAGTCGAACTGGTAGGTACGGACACGGCCAGGGCCACTGCAGGGCGAGGGCGCCTTGGCCACCTTCATGTAGAGCGTGTAACGGCGAGGGTCGGGGTTGCGGAGGGTCCAAGAGCAGCGTGAGGCGTTGGCTGGAAACACAGCAGCCGCTGAGAAGTAGCCGAAGAACTTGCCCTGCACCAATGTGGTGCACTGCTCTGTCACAGGCCCTATGTCTGCCCCAGATGCAGCACGTGCCCGGCGCCCCAGTAGCAATAGTAGCAGCAGGAGTGGAGCAAGGATCCAGACGGGGCCCGGGGCAGCAGCCTGGCCCCTCATCCTAGCTCGCGGGGCCGCTGGGGTTCCGCGGGCTGGGCAGGCAAGTGCAGGCCAGGCCTTGACATGCCAGGGTCCGGCAGCAGGCAGGGCCGTCCAGGGCAGTGGGCCAGAGGCAGGGGCTGGGTGAAGGCAAGGTGGGGGTAGGGCAGTGTTTCAGGAGACAGTGAGAGCAGCGATGGCTCCTAAAGTCCGGGATCCTGGTGTTTGCCTGAAGCCTCCAGTGGTAGCTGAAAGAAAAAGCATGGTCTCAGGGCTTAAAGAGGCAGGAACTCAGTAGGGCTAGTGAGGCATGAGGCTTTGGGCAATAAGTGCCTCTGGTAGGACTCCCAGGTACTTGCACTGTCTACCTGCTCCTCTGTGTCCACCCAGGGGTCCTCCACCTTTCTCTTCCTGAGTGAGGAGGATAGCTACTCTTCCTGTCACGCTTGGTTAATCATGGGCTCTGGATCTGTTCACATCCTCTGGACCCCCGGAAGCGGAAGCCTGGCTCTCTCAGACCCACTCTTCCTTCTCTCCATGGCCTTTCTCCTTCCTGAAAAGCAGCCAATCAGACAGGCATGGAAGCAGGCAAGAGAGAAGAAAGACAGGTCACCGTGGCATCAGCCAGGGCTCCCAACAGACCCCATACTTTTCCATAAATCTGGAGGAGTAAAGACTGCCATAGAAGGAGGTACGGTGCAGCCCTGGAGGCAAAGGGCCTCAGACAAGGTGTTGCTCTGACAGCACCCGTTACCTGATTCATCCCATCACAACAGTCCCCGCCCCACGCACTCCAGCTGGGGATTCCCTTCCTCACTCTCCTACCTGCCTCTAGCTCTGTGCGGCTATACAGTTACCCTACATTTCACGATGAGGAAGCTGAGACAGAGAATATGTAGGCTTCCTCAAGGTCACAGGAAGTGGGTAAGAACACACAACCCAAAACCTGCAGTGAGCGTGAGATAGTGCCTCTGGGAAATGCCTTCCATCTGTCTGCTGGAGTGCATAAGGTGATTCCTCGTGCCACCATGCTGTGGGCCACCCACTTACTGGTTGGAGACATCAGTGTCCCCCAGACAAGCCAGTAGGGAAAGAAGGAAGGTCACAGCCAAACCCCTCCTTCCTTGCCCCCTCAGCCTCTAGGTGCAGACGTTTTGGCTCTGCTGATTCCCCTGATCCTGGCAGCCTGTCCCCACCCCAGGAACTCTCCATGTCCTGCAGCCTGGGCCCAACTGACCAGTGATTCAAGGTCAGCCACAGCTCTGCATTCCATCCTGGCGTCCTTCCTGGACTGCCTCTTGGGCAGGCAGCAGCCACTAGGCCCAGCCCCAGCCTGGGTGGAGGTTTCTGAGCTGATGGAAGCCAAGAAATCTGAAGCTGGACAGTCCTCCCAAAGCCTCAGTTTTTGTGCCTCTATAGAATGGGCAAGGCCCCAACTGCTCCCAGAAGGAGGATCAAAGCACACACACACACACACACACGCACACACACACACACACACACACACACACACACACTAGCCCCATCATGCTCTTTTAAAAAGTCCAAATCTGCATCATTAGCTTCTAACCCTGGCATCCCCAGGCAGGCTTCTCCATGTCTCCTACCTCCTGCCAGCTCTGAGGGGTAAACCACTTTGGGGTGATCTTTGATGTGACCTCACAGAGCCTCCTCGACCACCCTCCCTCTTATGGAACCAGAGAAGCCATGGTCTGAGACCCACAGTCTGCCCCTTACTCTGTTGTTCCTAGACTGATACCAGTCCCTAGAAGAGCCCTACCCAGGGGCATAATCTCCCCCTATGAAAAGCAAAAGTCAGCTCCAGGCCTAGGGTGACACGGGTAAGGTCTGGAGGAAACATCCAGCCCAGCCTGGTACAACCTCCCATGCCAACGCTACTCCACCCCAGGCTAGCCGCCCTTACTCTGCCCAGCTGGACTCATGGCACCCATGAGAAGCCCAGGCCATCTTGTGAGACACAACTCATTGCTGAGATCATCCACAAATCCATTGCCTTTTACCGAGGTGCCTACAAAGCTTGGTAGGACCACTGGCTCCCGGGCTCTCTCCTCACAGGAGGGCATTGGCTCTGGAGCCCCCACCTCCAGATCCGAGGTCAGACACAAGCACTCACCCCCAAGCCACTGGCACGGGCATGACCTGGAGTGTATGCTTCACTCCCAACCTAGCCAGATAGAGCAGGGGTATCAATGGTGTCCATAGAGCCGTGTGGACTGTGGCACTGGCCTCTAAGGGTCAGCTTGGTGAGAAACACAGGCAAGCTCATCTGAGTTCTTGAAGGACAGTGCATGGTACACATTGCCCTATGCCGATACTCTGTCATTTCAGCAGTGAGCCCAAGGGGCCCACTTCACAGATGGCGGATAAGGCCCACAGAGGACCCTTTCCTTGCCATTACTTTCCACCGTCCCAGGACCTCAGGGCACTAGCTGAGCACAGGGCCTCCCAGTGTCCCTGCTGGCCAGATTCTTGGGCGCTGATCAACTCCTGTAGGATGGCCAATTACCTCTTGAGTACTGGCCAGGGACATAGGTTCCCAATGTCTGTTCCAGGGGCGGGAGGTGTCTATGGAGGCCAGTGGAACTGTAGCCACAGAACTGTCCCTTAAATGGTCCACCAGACATCCAGGGACTCACCTGCAGGCTGGGGGACATAAGAGGCCACGGAGGAGGCAGGAAGAAGGGCCCAGGGCCAGAGCCAATTAAGGTAAAGGACTGAGGCGGAACATTTCTGGACTGGCTGTTAAGGATGTAGGAGGTCATAGTGAGAGAGATGGGAGAAGGAGCAGGCAAGAAGAGTGCCCAGTGTCCTCTCAGGCAACCCCTGGACACCCCCCCTCCAGGCCTTCAACAAGCGCCACTATGGGGTCCTCAAACAGGGTCCCTAACACTTCTGTAGGGAGGCACAAGGACACCAAGGGAAGGAGGTGCTGAGGCTCAGGCCTCTTCCAGATGCCTCGGCATACTCGAAAGCAGTGGTTTTCAGCCTTCCTGATGCTGCAACCCTTTACTACAGTTCCTCATGTTGTGGCTACCCCCAGCCGTAAGATTATTTCATCGATAGCTTATAACCGTAATTCTTGCTACTGTTATGAATCGTAACGTAAACGGCTGATATGTGATTTCCCCAAGGGAGTCACGACCCACAGGTTGAGAACCATTACTCTAAAGCCTCTTACGCGTGAGCTTGCCTCACCCTCGGCTTTGGAAAAGGCACGGCTGACCCAAAGGCATCACAGCCAACACAGGAGAGAGCCAGAGTGTGACCTGGCTCTCCTCTGTCACAAGGCAGGTATAGGAAGAAGTCAGGGTGTCAGCATGCTGGGTCTCCGCCTACACTCCAGCCTGTCCCCTTCAGCAGAGGCCTCTGCACCCACCTGCCCGGCTCCTCCCACCTGTCCTTCTCAGCCCAAGCAAGCTCTCTAGTAGAGAACGCTGTGTGGGACACGACAGGGATTGGCTTCCTGCTGGTAGGGGATAGGTCACCTATAGTTGACGTGTTGGAGGACAGAGCCCAAGTGGAGTTCTGGGAGCAAGGTGTGACTCAGGCTTCATCTGATCTTCATTAGAGGCGTCTGTGGCTTCAGGGGACACAGTGGTGGTGGTGGGGACCTTTATGAGTAGAGACAGAGCATCACAGGAAGGCAGCTGGTGGTCCTCACTGAGATGAAGAGGTAAAGCAGTCATGTGTCCTTTTTGTGACTACATCTACATGTGTCTGTGTAAGCCCTGTCCACACACACACACACACACACACACACACACACACACACACACGTGTGCATGTATGTGAGTGCTGAAGAGCAGCCTCAGGGCTACACCCACTAGGCTGTCCGGAGGGAGCTGAACCAGTCAGGCTGGGAGAACAGAGGACTCACCTGGGCTGCAAGGTTCAGAGAGTGTTGGTGGCCAGGAGCTAGGGAAAGAGGACAGCTGAGTCATATGTCCTCCCAGAGGAAGTGGCCCTGCAGCCACTGTAGCATGCACAGAGATCCTCTGCCCTACGGAGCCTGTGTCTCTCTCCTCTGCCACAGCTAGCATATAGGTTGCTCCTTGAGAGGGTTCCTGGGTTCCTCAGTGCTGGACCAGGCTCCCTAGGTTACACCCCCACCCCCAAGGCCACTCTCTGTACTTCCCTGGTGAATGCCTGGCAGCTCTTGTAGGAGCTCGCCAGACTCATTCCCCCAGAGATGATCCAAGCATTTGCCAGAAACCCCAAAAGCTGCAGCCTGGCCTGTCGTGGGCACCCACACAATTTTAGAGCCTACAGGCTTTAAGACAGGCTAGAGATGGTTCGTGTCTCCTATCCCAAGTGTTGAGGGAGCCTCAGGTTAAATGTTCCTGACTTAATATAAGGCTGTCATTGGCCCACTCTCCGGGAAAAGGAATGACTGTCTTTGCCTCATGAATCACAGGCCACCTCTCTGACAAAGAGTACCCATCTCCAGGTCTGAGTAACACTGGGAAGTATATATGCCTTCTACCCACTCTGGTTCCCAGGGCAAGTGTCCAATTTGTTCCAAATCCTCAGCAACCTTTCCCAAGGCCCAATTGTTCTACTTCCAGGAAGCTCTTCCTCGTGTCCACCCGCCATTGTTTTACGAAGAAGGCTGGCCAGTGTCTAAGGATAAGGCATCTTATAGGGGTCCCCAGAGAAGCCTGTGGGGGTTGGAGGTGGTTTTAGGGTGTCAATGGGAGGTCCCACTGATGGAATTCAAGGATGCCTCAGTTGGTGAAGAGCAGGAATCAGGATAAAGGGGAACGGGTGACTTGGCTCCCTAAGTGCCACCTGCAGGCAAGAATAAGCATAGCACCTGGCCCTAGATTCCAAATCTTTGGCGCACTGGGGGAGGCAGCTAACTGCTCCAGGCCATACCCAAAGACCAGAGATTCCTGCCTAGATCCACCCCCGCCTGGGAAGCAACCACTCCAGTGTAAACTCAAACAACACACACTCACACAGAGCCATCAGGCCCAGTCACTTGGTCTCCACATCATGTTCCAGGGTTATGGATGGGGTGCTGTCAGAGGGCCTTCTCGAGCCTTAGCGTGTCCATCTCTTCTCAAGGCCCTGCGCTAGCCCATATCAACAGATCAACGAGGGGCCTGGGCCTGGTGTCCCCTCCCCACCCCAGGCTGCCCATGGCATCCTAGACACCAGCCACAAAAGCCACTCTGTAGTCCTGCGGCATCCAAACAGTGCTTGCCTGTGTCCTAGAAGAGGCTGCAATGGGGGAGGGGCAGGCGCCCTGGGCACTGAGGACTGCCCAGGAGACTAGGAGGAGGGGGTGTCCTCTTGGCTTACAGTGCCCTCCCTACCCCCGCTCCTGTGGGGCTCCCAAGCCTCAGTCACCAGTTGCAGAGGTGGGCCTACCATGTGCCTCTGGGGTCCTAGTGGGGCCTCTGATGTGTGTAAAGCCCTCAGGACTCAGGGCCAGAGGGGGCCAAGAACCTGTGAAAGGCCTTCCAGGGGGACAAAGATAAAGAGGGAGAGCCCACGTGGCTTGCTCTCCAGCCATGGCCTCAGGCTCAACCAGCCTGGTGTGGCCTGGGCCGGTGAGGCCCTTTGAAGCTCCACCCATAGCAGAGAGGCGGGGTGGCGCATGCATCAGTCCCACCAGAGACAGAAGACCCTAAGACAGAAGTAGGAGCCACCAGTTCCTCAGACTCAGCACACCCAGATCCAGCAAGCCACTGCTCTCCATGACACAGGAGCCACTCAGTGGGTGTGGCTCGGAACCATGCCGAACTGTCAGGATGCAAGATCAGACAGAACGTGGGGCTACTTGGGCAGTGTCGAGGGGTGCTATGCCTGTGCCCAGCTCTTCTCTACGCCAGCGCATTATCTGCCTTGGCTTAGACCACCCAGAGAGGGCAGCACAACAGTCACCTCCACCACAGGGGAGCTGAGTAATAGCTCCAAGTCATTGGGAAGAAAGAGACTGTCAGGCCTTTCCCCATCCCACCCCACTGACCATTGTTCCTTGGCCCCTGCATCATTGCACTCCTTCCTCTCTAGTAGTCATCATGCCAGCTCACCTGGCAATAAAGCCACTCCCCATGCCCCACTCCCTTGGCCTGTGCCCATACCATGTCTCCTTCCTATGGCTGAGGCTCAAGAGATGCGGGGCAGATCTGAGGCCATGGCAGGCAGGCAGGGCTCCTGCTAGCAGATCTCGGGTGCTAGGTGGAGGAAACAGGGGAGGGTGCTCCTGAGACAGGACCTTTGGCAAGTCTCCTAAGTGGCCGTTCCTCTCCAGCTGCAACAGGACTCACCTTAAGCCAGTGCTCAGATGGGGATCTAGGGGAAGGCCGTGGCCTGGGGAGTAGGGCCCACCCCAGTCACTACCAAGGGCAACTAGGAGTAGCTTGCTTGGGAGGGCAAGGCTGAGGAAGACAGGGCAAGGCTGCAGATGGGCAGCTAAGCACTGAGCAAGCATCCAGGATGTGTATGCCCGTGCTGACCTCTTCTGGGGAGCTGACCTCTTCTGGGGACATTTAACTGAAGGACAGGTGGAATGATAGAAAGATAGAGGAAGGCCCCCCAAGGTGTGGCCTTGGGATTCCCCAGGCCATGTGAGGACAGCCCAGACTCTTGTGGCTGACCTGGAAAGGTTGGATGAGGGGATACTGAGTGAAGGGCACAAAGTTCCAGGCCTACCCACTGACATCCGTGCTCTGATTTTTTTTTTTTTTTTTATGCCCCTGAACCCATAGTAGGCCCGAAGTCACACACCGGAGACCTCAGCATGGTTGTTGGCACTGTGACATGGCAGGACCAGCGACCGTCCTGCCATGGTGGGTGGATGGGGGTTGGTCAAAGTGAGATTGCCAGGGCATGGGCATACAGGTTGGAAGACCAGGCTTGGTGGCATGGGCCTCTGGGAACTCACTAAGTGTTTCAGGATCTGAGTGGGAAAGAATATGGCTTCATTGCTGGGGAGATGGCTCCCTGAGCCTGGCCCTGTCTGTCTTCCACTTGCTCCTGCCGCCTAGCCTGAGACCCCAAACCCCAGGCAGCCCAGTCACCATGCTGGTGGTCCTAGCAGCAGAATCCTGTGACCACAGCACACGGACCTCCATGGTCACAGCCCGCCCCAACATGCCACAGACTTGTGCACATCCGTGCTCCTTGAACCCGCACACTGGCCATTCACCCATGTACTGTTCAGCACACTGTGTTTGCACAACTTGGACTTGCATATAAAGGTGCGTGCATGCACACTGCATGCTCACAAAACCACATGTACACTGCACACACAACACACTCACATGAGCAGGCTCACACACTTACAACTCAGGAAGCAAGCACACACTGTCCATTAAATATTCATATACACATCCTCATATATACCGTAGGTGTACCCACATACTCAGAACTGTGTGATACTCACACACACACACACACACACACACACAGACTGTCACTGCCTTCAAGAACAGCCTTCAACTGCCAATCTTCTTAACCCACTGTTCTTTCCAGGGACAAGTGACATTCTGACTCAGCCAGGTAGATTCTAGGGAACTGAGAGGCAGGGTTGGGACATAAGAAGAGCCCAGGCAGAGGATGGCTTCAAGGAAGAAAAGGTAGCTGCAGGCCCTGTAGGGGCAAGGATGAGGGGACCCACAGTACTCTTGACCTAGCATGGACCCATAGACCTCCCGTGAGGGAAGCTAGGTGATAGGCAAGTTAGGGGCCTCAGACCATCCTGGGGGAGGGGCCTAAGGGGTGATGGTGTGGGTCGATGATGGGCACTTGTGCGTGGCCATGAGATGGTAGGGCTTATGGGCTGGGTGAGAAGATCCCCAGAGACCAATTTGATGTCGGGTGATGACGGTGAGAAGGGAGGGAACGGGGCAAGGAGGTGAGCATATATATGGACTGCGGAGTGGAAATAGCCACAGCCTGTCTGGAAGAGGGTGCAGGAGGCTAGAGACAAGCTCTTTCCCAGCTTGGATAGTCTTGGAGCAGGCGACATGGACCTTCGCAACTACCAGTGTCCCCCCGAAGCCCGTAGCACATTCCCACACTCCCCTGTGTACCTGGGTGGACACACACAGGCACATTCGAAATCTGTTCCACTTGCTGTGCGCCCGCGTTGACATGAGTCCGGGTGACCCCACAGGGGCAAAGGTTTGGGCAGTGGCATGGGAGCCCTCTAGGTGCCTCTCTGTGGGATATTTGTATGTCTGTTGCATGCTGGCACATAGGCTCCCTTGGGTCACATCTGGGTACTTTCCTGTGTGACAAATTTACCTAGATCTCCTGTGCCATGTAGCCAGTGGTACGGCAGATCCGTATAACAGAGCATACATTTTGTCTCCTGATTGGTGCCCCTGAGACCCACTACCCAAAGGGTTAGCCAGCATCTCTCAGCTCAAGTGAATAGTTCTAACAGGCCTTCAGAGGCCTCCTGGCTTCCGGAGTACAGGCCAAAGCCCTTATGGCTTTGGGGTTCTGTCCCTCACCTTCCTCTCCAGTTTCTACCTAGTCCTCATACCTGTATTCATTCTCCCAGGGACTTTGAGCAGCTATTCCTCATCTTAATCTTTCTCTGATCTTATCACTGCCTTCCTCCTGCTGTGAGGCCCTTTAGTTTTGGCCCTCCTGGGACTCTCTTAGGGGAGCTGCACCTCTGGGCTGACCTAGGCCCTGGGACTTCGTCAGGCCCCTGTCCCATATTCCCATTTATCCAGGCATTCGGTGGGGCAGACTTTGCCCACCCAATACTTCCAGGATGTGTGTAATAATGGGCGCTCCAGTGTTTGCTGTACAAAACTTCCTCGTCTATATGTGGGCTGTGCACAGGGTCCCACAGGACCCATGTTTACCCAGAATTCACAGCTCTGTGCCTCGGTGCAGCTGTACCCCAGTCAGCATAAGGGCCACGAGACTGAACTTTCAGGCATGGTAGCGCTTGCAGAACCCTTCAGGTCCAGACTTGCATGGGGATGGAGGGTGCCAGAGCCCCTTCCATGTATAGGGAGGCCAGGCACACATGTGGAAGGCTGCATGCTTGCACACATATGTTTGGAGCCTGCAGATTATCCCATAAGCACGTGCACTCATTGGCACGTATGAACACGTGCCCACAAACACACAGTCACCCTTGTGCATTGCACACCCAGGCAAGGCGAGTTTGGGAGAGAGTGAGGCGGGCTCAGTCTGAGATACCAGATGCGTCATTGCAGGAACCAAGGGACAAGAGAGGGCAGCTAGGGGTTGCCCAAGATGGGGCCTGGAGCGCGGGTCCGCGGCGGAGGAGACGGAAGGGGCGGGCAGGGCCGGCGCGGCGCGGCGCAGCGCAGCGCGGGCGCCCTCTCTTGGTCCTCTGCAACAGCGCGCCGGGCCCTCCCGCCCTCCACCACCGCAGCCCGGCGCCGGTCGCTTGGGCCTGGAGCCCGCGGCATCCCCTGGGGACTGACTCCGCGTCCCCAGACCCGCTCTAGGAGGCAGAACTGGGCTAGGCGGGCAGCCAGGAGACCAGGGCGCCAGGGGAAGCCGCCCAGGTCCCTGCCGCTCGCCGGGCCCTGCCTGGGGCCCGCTGCTCCCTGGCCTAACCGCTGTGTCCGCAGGCGCAGAGCCGCCTCGGAACCCAGCCGGCCTGGACGCCGCAGACCCAGCATACTGCGGACCCGGAACGTCGGGATCTCCGGATAAGCGCGAGGGTTTCGGGGCTACAAACGTTCCAAGAACATAAATGCGCGTTCCCATTTCGCGGTCTCAGCCACCGAGGCCCAAGAGCCTATGAGCTAAAGGAAGGGTTTTGGAGGGCTCGGCAACTTGGCGGCGGCCCCTCTGCGGCTCAAGGTCCATAGGAGTGCGGTATGAAGCCGAAGGCGACAAAATCGCCTTCTCTCCGCCCCCGCGCGGGATCGAGGCAGGGACGAGCGTCCTTCTCTCAGATCCGAGGCAGCGAAACTCCGTGCTCGCGCTCCCGGCGCGTCGCGCGTCCGCGGGCCCTGGCAATATCCTTCGGCCTTGGGGCTCTGCCCCGGCCTCCTGGGCCGTGAGGCTACCCCCCGGTTTCCAGTTTCCCCCACGGATTGAGGCGCAACAAGTCTGAAAGGCAGTGCCGGGGCAGCCACGGCCAAGGGGAGAGGGAGGGCGTAGGGCCCCGTGTGAGGCGCGAGATGCCCCGGGATCCCCGAACTCGCGCTGTGTCCACTTCTCGGGACTGAGAGCCAGCAGGCAGGCAGGCTCGCGGGACTGCCTCGGCGGGCAACCCACGCCCCCTTCGGAGGCCCCGAAGCTGCGCGCGTGGGGACGCGCCCAGGAGCCCCTGCCCTCCCTCCCCCCTTTTTTTTCCGCCTGCTTGACCTTGCTTAGGCACCTCGGCGGCGTCGAGAGAGCGGAGTTTCCAGGCCACCCTCGGTCGAGCAGGGAGCAGCTACCTCCTCGACCTCCCTCGCTGCTGCCTGCCACTGCTGCAAGGGTCTGTGTGAAATGGGAAAGCTGAAGGTTCTGGGAGATGTTCCATGCGCTTTCTCCCATCCCAAATACGGGATACCGCCTCTCAGATAATGAAAAAGGACCCCAGCCTCTCCCCCCCCCCGCCCCCCGACGCCTCCGCCTGCTGTTTTGTGCCCCTGCAGTAGCTCTCACGAGGAGGGGCGTGTGTTTATGGCTAGAGAGCGGGCCACGGAGGGTCTCCTTGGGCCCTACGATGCAGACTCACAGACCTCCCAACCCCCTCCCCAACACGTATGCCAAGCGGCTCCTCTGGGGCGGGAGTGCGCGCCCCGTGCCCACCCACGCGCCTTCAAGCCTTTCAACTCCCTCGGAGTTGCCGCCCGAGACCCAGGGGGAGAGGAACGTGATGGGGACTTGGGGGAGGGAAGGGGCGCAGAAGGAGTGGGATTAGGGCCGGTCTGGTCCTAGCCCCGTCCGTGCGCTCTCCGGAGAAACTTGGAAGCCCCAAATAAAAGTGGAAAGGCTAAGGGTGCCCAACAGGCCCGAGAGGGTGCCTGGCTGGTGCAGCCCTCTGGGTTCCCTGGGAGTGACCAAGCAGGAGCCACCGCGGCCAGGCGGAGGGACTCGAGTACAGAGCTGCAGCCTCTGACCAGCCCTCAAGCCACCGAGCTGCGCCGCGGATTCACGGTTCCGCCGCCCACCTCCCCTGGGCCGGGGATGCTCTCTGCTCGGCTTAGGCTTCCTAGAGGACCAGGGGGCAAGGGCTCCCGGCCGGATCCCGAGCCCTCAGACTCTCGGGAGGAGGCGGGGGCCGCGCTCATTCCTCGAGGCAGCGGCACGCAGCTCCGAAAGAGCGCAGCGGCGGCGGAGGCTGGTGGCCTCTGCCCAGCGGAGAAGAGACCCAACCGGGAGTGCTCAGCGCCCAGCCCCGCTGCCTCCGTTGGAGAGAGGGCAGCGGGCCGACCTAAAGTTCAGGGCAGCCTGTCTGCGGCTGCCTGTCCAACCCAACAGAAAAGAACCACCGGGAAGGAAACAGCTAGGGCGTATGCGCGTGTCAGTTGTGATGGTGGGGGCATGAGGATAGCCCTTCTCCCGAATTCGGAGCTAAGCCTCCGGGGGTCTCCTCTGCCATTGTCGGGTCTGTAGGTGAGAGCCGTGAGGGGAAGTCTGGGGGTTTCTCTGCCCGCCTCCAGCTCTGTGCGTGGGGTGTGTATGTGGGGGGGGTATGCAGCCGGGCCCTATAATGTATATAACGGGCTCTGGGTAAGATCGGGGAATAGGGGAATCGGGTTGTCCCCTGTGAACCTCCTCGGGCCGGCATGGGGAGCCAGGCGGGGCCCCCTTCGACCCCTGCCAGCCTCTATGTGTGGGAGCACCACGGAAACGCCTTCCCCAGCGCGCCCCGGGTCTGCCCTGGGGATAGAGGACGGGGTCCCTTCCCCGGCTCAGTCGGCCAGATTGGCCCGGCTCTGCCCGGTGAGGATGAGGGGGGAGGTGGGGAGCACCAAGAAGCCTCTCCCACCTTCCAGGGCGCCCCCTCCTCAGCCCGGCCAATGCGGGAGCGCAGGGACCTGCCAGATTCCGTTACCGCCGCTGGAGGAGAAAGGGGGCTGGGGGAATGGAGCTGGGGTGGTGGTGTTCAAACTCCGGAGCTCCGAGAGCCTCATCCTGGGAGCCAAGAAACCCCAAACGGCGAAGTTGGGAAGTCCGGGAGGCCACCCCTCCTCCCAGCGCGAGACGCCCCCTTTCGCCGCGCCCCCACCCCCCCTCCGGAGCCCTTCTTACCTTCCCCAGCAGCAGAGGCCCCGCGGGTGCCCGAGGACTCGATCCAGAGACTTGCAAAGCCCCCGGAGCGCAGCGCGTCGCCAGCGGCGGAGCCGCGCGCGCCGGATGGATCGGAGCTGAGGCTACTGTCGCTGCCGCCCCCGACAGGCTCTGGGCCCCGCCGAGACGTTCCCAAGAGCGCACCCGCGGGCGCTCTCAGGCTCCTCCCCACCCCCTGCCTGGCCGAGCCCCCCGGGCGCCAGGAGGGTCCGGATGCCCGGGCTGCGGGCTCTGCTGGGCGCGCGGGCCCGGAGTCGGGCCAGGACGCGGCGCAGACGCCTGTGCCGCCGGCTCGCCGGCTCAGCTCGCTCTACCGGGGCCGCCGCCAACGCCGCGCCCGCCGCCCGCCGTAGCCGCCGCCGCCGCCGCCGCCTGCGCCCGCCGCTCCCTCTCCGGCCGCGCCGCCGCTCCGGTCCTCTCGCCTGCCCGGCTCTTCTCGCCTTTTTTCCCTTCCTGGGGGGTGGGGGGGAGCGGAGCGGAGCCGGGGGCGGGGCGGCGCGGGCAGGAGGAGGAGGAGGCGGAGGACGCGGGGAAGGAGGAGGAGAGAGAGAGGCAAGCTGCTCCCCCGCCCGGCTGCCGGCGCTCCCCAATCTCTCGCTCTCTGAAACTGGATCCCGAATCGGGAGCCAGAGACTGCATTACGGATTACATCAGGCTTTATAGAGCTTCCAGATCACACATTAGAGGGGGAGCGCGAGCGGGGGGCGGGTTGGGGGAGGGGAGCGGGATCACGGAGAAGGGGTGCGACGCACGGGAGCGCGCGCACCTAAGACAGCCGGCTCCTGCCCCACGCAGCAGCAAAGCCAAGAGTTGGGACTGTGCTCTCTTCCAGCAGCAGGGGAGTGGCTGCATCTGGGTGACAGGTGATGGACCAACAAACGGATGGATGGAGAAGAGAAATTAAGGGCTGTGCGCAGACCTAGAGGTGTGTGGGTGGAGGAAGCAGGTGAATGTAGGTAGAGGCCGTCCGCGGGTGCATGGACAGGTGGCCGTTAGGGTCAGGGTGGGTGGAATTGTGAAGGCGAGTGAGGGTAAGCAGGCCTGGGGGAAAGTGGATTTGGTGGGTGGCACCGGGAGGGGGCTGCGTAGATGGGTGGGCCATGCAGATGGGAGGGTGATGCATGCATAGGTGGATGAGCCGGTGGGTGGGTTGGATGAGTGATGGGCAAAGAGATGGAGTCAGAGGCAGGGATGGGGGCCCTTCCAGGAAGAACAGGGGTGGGGCACTGGACTGCTTCAGTTGAGTTTGGTGGGTCTAGGCTTGGCTAGGGGAGGACTGCCTGTCCTGTGACACTGGAGGGAGAGGGAGCCTGCCAGGGACAGAGTCAAAAGAAGGTGGGTTTTAAAGTGACCATGCGGCCCAGTTTCCTTCTACGGGTGGAGATGGGCCTCCTCGGCCGTTTTGTCTTCCATCATAAGATCTCTGCTTCTTCCTCTGCTAGGTGCCCAAAGGGGTCCCTCTGCCCGACCTGTTCAACCTGCGCTCACCAGCTCCGTACATCCCAGGATAGCAATGGATGCGGCCTGACACATCTGTAGACCACAATGCCACGTCCCAACATCAAAAGATTGGACACTCCTGCTTCTAGACTGACAACAAGAGTCCTGGAACCCCGATCACAGGGAGGTTTCCTTGTGTCCTTCTCCACCAGGGTGCTTCTGCACCCAAACCCCCTGCTCCTGTTTCGCAACCTGGGACCCACCCTGAATCCAAGACATTTCCCCACAGGATCCACTACTTCCCGCACTTGAGCAGGCCGCTGGTACCCTTGCTACCCACGAACACATCTGCTCCAGCTGTTTGCATCTGTCTTCGGGGCCACTGTCAACAACAATACAAACTCAAAACCGCTGTCAATACTCTCCCCCCCCCCCCGGGTGTCAGCACCCACAAGTGCTGTCCTGTAGCCCCCACCAAAACTTCTGATTAGCATCCTCCATCAATATCACAGTCGACACTCTGTGTCTGGGGGGTGGGGGGTTACATCAAGCCAAGCAGGCGCCCAGGCACTGAACATGTCTCTCTACACACCAGTTACTCCTGCAAGGCCTCAACTTATTGGGTGTCCTGAGGGAACGATAGCTGCACCACACTAAAGTCCAGCAAGGTCCTTCCCAGTCCGTCCTACTCATCAGTGCCACATTCACTCAGCCTTTTTGAGAAATGGCCTTCTTCCCAAGGAATTTGAAATCACAAAAAGGAGGCGGTATCTTGGAGGCCTCTCAGGGCCTTCATCTGCTCTTGCTGGGCCTCTTAACTTTCCAACCCTTGGAGTTTAGCCCTGCTTTGGTGTTCTTGCTGCAGTAGCATCCTGTGGCCACCAGGGGTCCCCTGATATCAGGCGAAGAGGCAGCCGAGCAGCACTGAGGCTGTGTGTAAGTCAGGATCTAAGCGCTTTCCACACTTGTTTCTTGAGGATGCGGAGGGCAGCAGAACTCCCTGGCAGGGATTTGGCTCTTGGGGCAAGGCTAAGATCCCCTTGAACTGAGCCATCAGGCAAAGTGATCTCTCCTCCCCGTTTCCCCCCAGAGGAGGAGCTTCTGGGAGACAAGGGACCAGCGTGTCTTCCCTGTGTGGGAACTCAATCTTTCCCCATTGCTTTCAGCAACTTTCCTTCACCCAAGTTTTTGATCCAGAGTCCTGGCTGTGGAAAGTAAGACCTCAATGAGTTACCCTTATAGCTTTACAGATGAGAGGAATGTCGGAGACAGGGAATGCCACCTGCCACATACCAACTCAGCTGCAGCCTCGGTTTTCCTCATCCCTCCGTCACCCTCTCTCCCCAAGACACAAGTAACTTTGAACGATTCCTCCAGCCAAATTGCTTCAGGATCATACCAGGGGAATTTGCCACCAGTTTACAGTCAGTAGCTCTTCCCGTAATACCTACAACTAGCCTAGACCTACCAGGCACCATTCCATACCCAAATCTGTTTCCTTCCAAGGGTGTATCCCTTGCTGAGAAGCCCTAAGTGGTCTCCTACCGAGCAAGCCCCACCTAGCTGGATTCCAACCAGGGGTCTCTTCATATACCCACAGAGACTGAGACTCTTGGTACCTTCTAAGCATCATCTGTGGCTAAAACAGACTATAACCACAGTTAGACTCAACCATGACATCCAACTCACTGATCAGAAACTCTACTCACAGCCTGAACTCTGACCCTAGTCAGCCTGAGCCATGACCCTACAACATACTGGGTGTTGATCCCATTATGCGCTGGACAATGATAATGCCTTGTGCAAGTTTTCCAGTCAGGATACAGAGTGCCACCACTCTGCAACTCAGCAGGTGTCTACAACCCGGCCCTCTGACAGCTCCCACCCCACCCCCTAAAACCCTAATTTCTACCTAACTCAACCTTAAAACCATCATGCTGTGAAAAGATGGAATGTCAGAGCAACTGATGCTAAGAGCAGGTTTTTCTTAGGTCCCTCATCAAGGGTCTGAAGCCTCACGGGTTTGCTGATGTCACCTGTGCCTCTGTCTCAGCCTCACCACCAGCCAGGTCAGATTCTGAAACTTCCTTGTCCTCCCCCGCCCCCCGCCTGAGAGCCTCTGTTCCTACCTGGGCGCAGAGAAAGATGGTGACAGATCTTCTATGATGCACCTTAGAGTTCTTTCATCTTCTCCAGTACCACCAACCCAGGCCAGGGACAGACTGGGGCCTCAGGGGTGCCCTCTGGGTACCATCCCTCCTCAGGGCCAGTCCAGGTAAAGAGCAGTTCTCAGGAGCTGATGGCCTCACAACCACCATCCCAGGGCTCTGGGCCAGAAGTGGGGAGAGAGGAGGAGTCTAGCCTTTGTAGCCCTACCCTCCCAGCTCTCCTGCCTCCTTCCCGAGTTCCCCATCTTAGATTCCAGGGTGACAAGGGACAGACCAGGTTTGGCCTTTGGGTCCCAGCATCAAGGGAAACATCTTCCTCTAGATAAACATCGTCCTACTGTGATGGAGCTTGGTTTCCACTGTCTGACATGACCCACGTGCCACAGTGGCCACAAACTGGAAATGTCGCTTGTGGCCTGGGGATGGAAATTCATTTTTCTGACTTTCAGTTCATTTAAATTTAGACAACCTCAGGTGTCACGTAGCTGGTGTCTGCTCTACTGGATGGGTGTTCTGGATGGCGCTGGCCTTAGCAGACCCCCTCCTCAGAGACCACAGGGCACAGTGACCTACATTTGTCCTTATCTCTCTCAAATACAATCCTATGGTCTCAGGTGGCTGAGCAGGAGCAGCCCCAACTCTCACTCTCCCTGTGCTTTCTCTGCCTCATCTGCAAACAAGGACAGTGGTGCCACCTCCCTGTGTGATCTTTGTCAGGACCAAGTGAGCACATGGGTTGTCTGGCCTGAGTGTGCGTATGGAGGATGGGGGGAGGAGGGAAGGCTGCTCCAGATCCCTTCAGGCCTATGATCACTGCAAGAGAAGCCTTCCTGTACGTCAACAAGGTTCTGAATTCTGAGGCTATCCTGGGAAGCCTCACTGGGTCTCCTTATGTGCCCCAGGCCTTTCGCAAGCATCTCTATTTCAGCCTAGCCACCAGTCAGGTCAGATTCTCCAATCTTCTTGATATCCCTGCCCAAGGGCCTCTAACTGACTTGGTGCAGTCTACAGAGCTGGACCCTTTTGCCTGGCCCTTGGAGCAGCAGACATAACTGTAGCAAATGACCTCAGTCCACTAGCTCTTCTAGCCCAACCCAGACTCCCTGTCCCTACTTAGCTCCAGGACCTGGGCACTGTGACTGCCCTCCTGGTTAATGCCCAGACCCATGGCCCCCCTTGGGAGACTGGGCCAGCTGTCTGAGCGATCCCTAATCAGAGAATTGAGCAAAGAACTCCCCAGGGCTCCAGCTTTTTGTGTCCCTGGCCCTTAAGAGTTGATCGTGCATGGCCCAAGTACCCAGCTGCAGCTTGCTCTCATGGCTCTGCCTCCTCTGTGTAAGACTCAAGAGCAGCCAGATCTGCCTGCCCCCAAGTCCTGGGACAACTGTTTGACCTTATGGATGGAGTATTCAGGGCTTATACAGGGTACTGGGGCTGGAAGGATTCTGTCAGGAAATGTGCTTCCAGAGGTGCCTTGTCTGGGTTGCTCAACCACTGATTTACTGGGAGATGAACACAAAAAGTTATGTTTAAGCTTAGAAAAAGCATGGCTAGTCCTGACCAGGAGCTCATCCAGTCCACATATGTTCCCTGGCCAGCTGCCCATGTCAAGCTGAGGCGGGTGGCATTTTCTTGCACATCGGAAAAAGCTCAGGGAGGGGAAAGTGCTGGCCTCAGACCCACGGTGGGTTCCTATTGGCTATGACTCCAGCAGGCTGCAGAGGAAAACAAAAGAAGAGACATTTCATGGACACTTGTTGGAGGAACGGGGGAGGGAGGGTGAGGGGATGTCAGGTGCTTTAAGTCATTTCTCCCTTGGCCACCAGCAAGGTCAACTTTAAGACTTAACTGCCTTTTCAACAGGCCCCACCCAGACCAGTCCCCAGGGAATAGACCATCAAGGGACCCAGGGCTACTAGATACAGAAGTGCATAACCGGAGAGTTCCCTGCCCCTGCCTCGGGACTTGCTCTCCCTGCCCTGAGGAGCTCGAGCTATTTCCAACCACTCCTAGTCACTCCTTCTCAGGGTGCAAACCAGGTGTGATCAGCGGGTTTTCCCAACACCCCTCAGGGCCCAGGCACATTGAATGCAGGTCAGGGAGAAGCACAGTGGCATCAGCCAGGGTGTGTGTCGGGGGTGGCAAACCCATAGGCCTCCTGGAGTGGAGGTCCCCTGAGACTATAAAGGCTCTTGCAGATGGTGAGGTTCTGGAAGGTTCCTCGGCAGCTTCACTGGCCTTCTGGCTTGTTCTCTGCCTCCCACTGTCCTCACACAGCTAGGAGAGGTGGCAGGGCAGGGCCCTCATCCAAAGCAGGTGGAACTGCAGCTAGAGAGGGGATGACTGCCCAAGGTCACACAGCCGGGGTCTAGGAGAGACTCCAGAGCCTGAGTCATGTACTTGTCCTTTGAAGGAGGTCTTCAAGACTGACAGGACAGAAAGGGAAGAAGAGGAAATGTTCCGGGGAGAGCATGAGGCACTTCAGAGAGCTGTTCTCAGTCTGTGAAGTAGCCAGAGTACTGACCCTCTTTCTATAAAGAAAGCTCTCTCTCTCTCTCTCTCTCTCTCTCTCTCTCTCTCTCTCTCTCTCTCTCTCTGTGTGTGTGTGTGTGTGTGTGTGTGTGTGTTGCTAAGGATGGAACCCAGGGCTTCATGCATACTGGGCAGGTGGTCTAGCGTGGAGCCACATCTCCAGATCCCTAGAGAGAGAGCTATAACCTTGTTACCACCTGTGTGTGGGAGAACTTGTTTCATATCCCTGGATATCTACTGATCCCTGTCCATAGATAAAGCTCTAATTCATATTCATTAACAGATCCGACTCTGGGTGCATGCTGATCCCTGCTCTTAAGCTCACCACTGACTGAGATGTCTCTGAGTACATACTGATCCCAGATCACTGATTAGATACTCACCCTTGATTTCTGACTGATTTCTAAATCTGGGCACATATTTAGAATCATTACCTAAGCCCTGAATCTAGGTTATTCACTGGCCCAGGATCTATAATCACAGACTGAGCCCTGGTCCTCATCTCACTGGTGCTTGAAGATGGGCACCACCCGTGGTCATACAGTTTATCAAGCCTCTCTTTCGGGCATGGCGGCTTGCCCACATTAGCCAGCCTTCCACCCTGGTTCTTAAAGCTGTGACGATAGGCTTCAAGACCTCTGCAAACAGTTGCCCCAGCTGCCCCTTCAGGCCTCATATCTGGACTTAGTAAGCCCCCAGGAATACAGAATTCCAAGCCAGCTCTCATTGGAAGGAGTTTAGGCATTTAATAAACAGCACAGTGAAAAATCAATACAGGCAGGCAGAGAGCTGGGAGCCAAGGGGAGAGGGCTGGAGGTGGGCCTGGCCGGCTCTGTGTGCTCACCTGCTCAGCCTTGGCATTGCATGGGTTCTTAGTATGTGGACCCACAGTCAGCCTCTCTTTGGTACAGGCCATGCCTTACCTTCCATGCCTACTGCCTCTTCAGGCTCCCATTGGCACAGCTGTGTAATCCTCACCTACCCAGTGACCTAACTTGTCATCAGAAGATTAGCAACACTATTGGGGCAGCCACATTGTTTCCCAAACCCTAGGCTTTGTCCTAGCCCCACAGTTTACCAAGGTGGTAGGCTGTCTTCAGCTGCCCAGGATAGGAACTGATCTGGGCATCCCAGATCGTAACACAACCTGGGTGGCAGGTAAACAGACAGAAAGAGATGGGCACAATTTCTACCCCAGGGCTTTTCTGACAAAAGCCTCAGGCATAAGGCTTTGGGGATGTGACCTTGTGAGGCTGGGGCCCCAGAGCCATCTTGGAGAGGACGGGTGTAGGGCACTTCCTGGGCTAGACAAGTGCGCCTCCACTTCAGCCCTTGCAGGCAGTCCTTTCCCTCATAAGACCTGTGGTCATCTGTTCCCGTCTATGTCACCCCTCTCCCCCCAAGCTGGCTTGGGTTGAGGCAGCCTGGGTCCTCACCAGGGCCCCTCCATGTACCAATGATCCTGATACTTCCCTGAAAAGGCACAGCTTGGATGAAGTTCCCCTACGTGGATGTGAACCCAACTTTAGACTCCCATCCTTTCCCTTGCTGGCAACCCTCTACCCTCTTCTGCTCATTAGATGCAGGGTAGGAGGACCTAAGATTCGAATAACTGACATTTCTTTAAGAAACACAAAGAACCACCTCTAGAACACAGTAATGAAGGTGAAGGGTCTTCTGTGTGTACAGCTCTTGTTTCTTAGGGTCAGAGTCAGAGGAGTGCAGAGCCTGGAAGGACAGGCCTGCAGCAGGCAGATGTAGAGAGGCAGATGCAGAGGGCCCCAAGGACATGACCTTACTTTGAAAAGGGGTAGAGAGAGTGAGTTTGCACTGAAGCAAAAAAAGCAGGTGGGCTCTGGAAAGTCCGAGAGCAGATGGAACAAACACTGAACTGGGGTGTCTGCAAGCTGAGGCTCTCCAAAAAGATCAATAGGAGGGAGAAGGGTATGGGACAGACTCTCCCCTGCAGCTCGGCAGCACAATCAGAAACTTAACTGGACATCCCATCCCCAGAACTGTGAGGCAACAAGGTTCTACGGCCTGAGTCCTCCAATGTGTGTGTGTGTGTGTGTGTGTGTGTGTGTGTGTGTGTGTGTTGCCCCAGAGATTAACACAGAGCTTCTGCCTAACAATCTCATTGGTTATAAGTGGGCACATGGCCACAGGTGGCCCATCTCCCAAGAGAGTTAGTTACTCCTTTGACTGGGTCAAACATGATTCAACCCATAGGTGAGCATTCTGGTTAAACAGTCAACCAGGTGTAAGCTACCCCCTCGTTGCAGGAGGCCAGAAGGACCAGAAATACCTCCCCACTCTAGAACAAGAAGGTGCTTGGCAAAAGGGTTGAGCTGCCAGAAGTTTGGTATCTGGAAATTCAGATTGAGTCTTCCAGAAATGGTGTTGACACCTCTGCCCAGTAGGCAAAGGTGACTTGTACAATTAATGTCTGCCAACTTTGTGTCACCATGTCAGAATGCCCACAGAACCCATCTGGAAGCAGAAGAAATTTGTTTGGCTGATGATTTCAGAGAGTCCAGGTCCTGGCTGGCCAGCCTCGGAGCTTTGATGCAAGGTGAGGCAGAGCATCATACACTGTAGGGAAGCTGCTCCCTGGTGGCAGCAGAGAACAGGAACACCCAAGAGCATCATGCCAAGGACACACATGTTTAATTCAGTGACCTGCTTCTACCTAGGCCCCACCTCCTGCAGCTTCCGCTACCTCCCAGAAGCCCTTTCGATTACCAACCCAGCTATGATGATGATGACCATTGATCTTCAACTTGATTGGATTGAGAGGCACCTAGGAGATAGCCGGGTGCACCGGGGATATTGGGGGTTCTCTGTCGCAGCTTCCCGGCCCCTGAGGTGAAGGTTGCTCAGTTCCATCATGCCCTCCCTACCATGATGTTGGTTGTTTAGCTCCGCCATGACAGTATGAGCCAACAGCCAGAGTAAATCTGCGTCTCTCTTAAACTGTGTCAGGTTTTTCGGTTTTGTTTTTTGTTTGCTTTCCACAGCGATAAAACATCTAGGGTATGGCTGAGGCTGGAATCCTCACTACCCAGTCACTTCTTCGAAGCCACACCTTTGAACGCCACCTTCAACGCATAAGCCTGTGGGGGCCACTCACCTGCTAGAGCAGTTACTGTCAGAGCCCCCATTGTGCAGCAATGGCGTGCATCACCTTTAATCCCAGCACTTAGGAGGCTCTATGAGTTCAAAGCCAGCATTGTCTACATAGTGAGTTCCAGGATAGCCTAGGCTACAAAGAGAGACCCTATCTCAAAACCAAAATGAACCAACCAACCAACCAACCAAACAAACAAACAAACAAACAGAAACACAGTCGTTGGAGGAGCCAGGAGAAAATATGAGATCCCAAATTTGGAGACAGCACTTTCTGAACAGGAGTGCAGTCACCTAGGCAATGCCAACAAATGACAAATGGGACCTCATGACATTAGAAAGCTTCTACCAGCAAAGGAAATCAAGTAAGGAAACTGCCTACAAAGTGAGAGAAGATATTTGCTAGTTATACATCTGCCTGGGGATTAATATCCATAATATACAAAGAACTCAAAAACCTAAACCCTAAAAATCCATACAATAAATGTTCTAATGACATGAGCAGATGATTCTCCAAAGATGAACTACAAATAACCAATAAATATATGAAAAAAAAAGCTTGCCCTCAATAGCCATTAGAGAATAGCAGATTTAAACTACATTGAGAGTCAGTCTCACTCCTGTAAGAATGACAGGCATCAAGAAAACAAATAACCACTAATGCTGGCACATATTTGAACAAAAGGGAAGCCTTATATATGGCTGGTGGGAAGGCAAAACTGTCTAGCTACTACGGAGATCAGCTTGGAGGTTC
Source organism: Meriones unguiculatus (assembly GCF_030254825.1). Taxonomy (NCBI): domain Eukaryota; kingdom Metazoa; phylum Chordata; class Mammalia; order Rodentia; family Muridae; genus Meriones; species Meriones unguiculatus. Next base: position 25,987,677 of record NC_083356.1, read on the forward strand.
CTAAAGGAATGAAAAGTAGATCTACTGTGTGACTCAGTGATACCGCCCTGGGCATCTCCCCAAAGGCCTATGAGGCAACCTGTCACAGAGACACTTGCATGTCAGTGTTGGTTGCAGTGCTGAACACAACAGCCTAATTGTGGAACCAGCCTAGCCGTCTGTCAGCAGAGGAATGCATTAAAAACGGGGTCCATACATACAGGGGACTTCACTGAAGCCAGAGGAGAAGGACGTTACGCTGTTTGTAGGAAATGAGATGCACCTGGAGACAATAGCAAATGAACAAAGTTGGTCTCAGAGACCCGTGTCTTCTCTCATTTGTGTGTATTACTTTATAGATTCATAAAAATCACATATGTATAGATGACATGAAAGTAGAAGCAAAATCTGGGAACAAAGATCTTAAAGGGAAGGAGGAGGTGTACACAGGGGAGGGGAGCAGGCTACTGGAGAAATGGGCTCAGAGTTCATCCCATGGTTGCATGAAAATGGTCTTATGTAACCCAGAATAATCAAATAAAATAAATTGTGAAAAAAAAATTAAAATTCTTCTGCAAAAGGCACAGGGTTAAGAGAGAATGAAGAAAGTCACAGACTTGGGAGAAAAGACATCTTCTTCAATTAGCTCTGCTGGAGAAATAAGGGTGGCATAGCCAACTCAAACTCAAGAGTAAGAAAGCATTTTAAAAATGAGCAATAACACAGAGGTGCACCATGCTAAAAAGACATACAGCTGAAAAATAAGCAAAACAAACAAACAACAAAAACAAAAAAACAAAAGAACATCACTAGGAAGTCAGGCTCAGGAGGATGGCCATGAGTTTTCATGGCCTGGTCTACACAGCAAGTTGCAGATCAGTGGAAGGTACTTGGAGACCTGGCCTTAAAAAATGGTTTGGGGGATTTAGGGGGTGTCAGTCTCAAGTCAGTGTCCTTGGGAAATGCAAACTGAAGCTGAGGAAGGGAAGACCATGAACCTGTGAGAAAGTACACCTTTGGGAACTGTGCCACCGAATGCTGTCCAGGATGTGGGTCACCGAGAACCTCAGCTGACATTGGTGACAATGCAGAACTGAAAAACTACTATGAAGAGCTGGCAGTTTGCTACGGAACTGATCCTTCTTACTACCCAGCAGCCATGATCCTTGGCATATACCCACAGGACTTGGGAACTTACATTCACACTGACCTGGACATGGATGTTTCTAGCGGCTTTAACCATAATGACTCAAACTTGGAAGCTACCAAGGCGTCCTGCAGCAGGCAAGTGAGCAGATGATGCCGTATGGAGATAACGGAATAGTATTCAACACAGAGAAAGGACTGTGAAGCCAGAAGAAGACCTGGAAGAACTTTGCATGTATGTTGCTGGGTGAAGGAAGCCAGCGGAAAAGGTTGCAGACTGTGCATGCAATCTTAACCTTTCGACATTATGGAAAAGGGCAAACTGGAAGACAGTGCAAAGATCAGTGATCGCCATGGGTTGGGGCCGGCAAGGTTGATTAGCCTACTGAAACTGGTCCATATGACAGTATAACAGTTTTTACAAGTGTAGGCCCCAGAGAGGCCACAGGCACCAGTCCTTGCCCATCTAAAAATCTTTCCCATCATGTGTTCCTCCAGGGCAAGCCACCCTCTTCCCTCTTCCTGTGTCTCCATGTCTTGGCATAGTACCTTCGGGAGGAAGGTTCCTTTTCATTGTGAAAAGTGTGGTCTGGCCTCTATATCTCCATGACTTTAAAGTTGGAGGTGGGGCTGTGAAGTGGGACCATGGGTGGAATAATAAAGTGGCAGGCAGAGCTTCCCCTAGTGTAGATAATACAAGACCTTTGAGGACATTAAGAAGGGAAGGAGATGGGAGGGGGGAAAGGGTGGAACTGGGTGAGGAGAGAGGTGGGAGGAGAGGAGGAAGAGGAGGAGGAGGGTACACTAGAGACAATGAAGAGCAGCTCGGACATCTGTGAAGACAGCTGATAGTCCAAGTGCCCTTTATTTCCTCCTACGACATCTCCAACCCAGTCCCTCACAACACATTCTACCAAAGGCAGGGCAGCCCATTCCAAAGAACTTTGTTGATCTCTCAAAGCACTCAGAGAATTTGCATGTTCATTTGCATACTGTTTTCATTCCAGTCAAAGGCAGAATCTTCCAGGTTCAGAGGTTGATTCCTGGAACCACAGCCTCCCAAGTCCCACAATGGTGTAAGTGCTAGGAGGGGTTGAGGAAAGATGTGGCTGGGAAAGGTCCTCACTGGGAGCAGCGAAAAGCCAGAGCCTTGGCACCCCACTTTAGAACTCACAGAACACATTCAAACAATTCCAGTTATTCCACTATCAGAACATGGGAAGTAGAGAGGGGTTGGGGAGCATAATTTCCTCTTAAAAGTAGAGAAACTGGGGTTCAGAAGTAACAGATCTGTGCACAAGGTCATATGGGGATCAGCTAGCCAAGCGAGCCTCTCATGTTCTTCTAGAGTAGTTCTTGTCAAGCCATGGGTCTTGACCCCCCCACAGGGGTCAACGATCAGATATTTGCACCACAATTCATAAGGGTAGCAAAATTACAGGTATGAAATGGCATATAATAACTTAATGATTGGGGGTCACCACAACATGAGGAGCTGTATTAAAGGATTGCAGCATTAGGAAGATTGAGAGTCACTGCTCTACATCAAGCTGCCAATACAGACCTCCAGGGAGTCTGTGCAGTTCTCTGTCCATAGTTTTCTGGGGAACATTGGTGGTGGTGGTGGTGGTGGTGGTGGTGGTGGTGGTGGTGGTCATGGTGGTAGAAGTGATGATGTTAGTGATGGTAATGATGATGGTAATGGTGGTGGTGATGGCGGTGTTTGTGGTGACGCTGAGAGTGATAATGGTAGTGGGCATGGTGACAGTGTGGTGATGAAGGTGGTGGTCATGGTGATAGTGTGGTGATAGTGGTGATGGTGGTAGTTTTGATTGTGATAGTGGTGATAGATAGTAGTGATAGTCATGGCTACAGTGGTGGTGGTGGTGAAAGTAGTGGGGATGATGACATTGGTCTTGAGAATGTTAAAACAATGGCCCTTCCTGGTTTGAATGAGCCAGGAATCTGATGATCTTCTACCTGCTTACAGAGATGCCTTTTTAATGCCTTTGTCAGTCTGCTTGTGGCCATCTCAGCATATTTGTGGTAGTTTGAATAGGAATCGCCCCATAGGCTCATGTGTTTAAATGTGTGACTCATAGGGAGTGGCACTATTAGGAGGTGTATTGCTGGAGTAGGTGTGGCCTTGTTGGAGTAGGTGTGCCTCTATGGGGAAGGGTCTGATGCCTCAGATGTTTTAGCCCAGGCTCAGTGGCACACAGTTCTTTCCCTGCTACCTGTGGATCAAGATGTAGAATTCTCAGCTCCTTCTCCAGCACCATGTCTGCCTGAATGCTTCCCTGCTTCCCACCATGATGATAATGGACTAAACCGCTGAAACTTAAGCCAGCCCCAATTAAATGTTTCCCTTTATAAGAGTTTCCATGGGCATGGGGTCTCTTCACAGCAACAGAAACCCATACTAAGACCATATTCTTCCACAGTCTGAAGGACCCCCGCTCAGTACTAGGCCCTGCAAGCCCTTGGCAGTCCCCTAGCTGGTCAGGAGTGCACTTACTTCTGCATTTATCACAGTCCTTGACAAAGAGCTGGTCCAGGTCATCTGATTTAGCAACTGTAGAGAAGCTGGCACATAGATGAGAAAAGATATAAGTAGACAGGGATTAGCCACTTCACCCAAACCCTTAGACCCTCCACTGCTCTGCAGCCACCGTCCACTGTTCCACAGCCATGGCGCAGAGCCAAGGCCTTCCATTTCTCTCCATTCTCAACTAAAACTGAGCCCAAGCAGCTGAGCTGGGTTCCACAGGTCCTTAGAGCCTATGGCTATCTGCCTGCACTTGGCCCACTCTGAGCTGAAACTCCCACAGCCTAGATTCAGGGACGTTCATATGTACAAGCATGCAAAGGTGCACACAACAGCTCACATGCATTCATATATGTACACAAATCCTTATGCAGGTGGGAGGATGGCTTGGATCATACAAGTCTTCTCCTGCCCTACACGGTCCTGCACACGCACTATACCTTATGTGTCTTGAATGCTTTCCATCTCCGTATGGCCCAAATGGGGCCTACCTTAGCCTATGGTTCCCAGAAAGGGAGCTCTGGATGCAGCAGGATCTTGTTGAGGCTGAGGTACCCAAGTTCTATGAGCAGTCAGAGGCTCAGTAGCACAAGGAGCAAAACAAGGCTGTTGTCCTTTCAAGGGGCTGTGATGGAGAGATGGGACATCCCTGGGTACCATCTGCCTGAGTCATTTGCACCAAACCCAGGAAGATGACCTTTCGGATTTCCCACTACTGGGTGGTAAGACTTCTTAGGATCTCAGGAACTTCTTCTTCAGGGCAACTGTATATATCCACTCGCCAAGGCTCAGGTGCATGCTGGGCGTTACAGGATATGGTCCTCCAGATGAAATAGCCACTGTCTTCACCAGACCGTGAAGATGTGCCTCCTTGCCAAGGGTCTGTTCCCATCGGACTTATGGGCTGTCAGCAAACCTCATAGAAGAAAGTGGGGTCCAATTGGACCCTCACCTCAATTTCCAGTTGTTCTTCTAAGTTATTTGTATGCAATTCTCCCCAACCTGTAGGTGGCCTGAGTCTGTGGAGGCTTTCGAGTATTTAGGCTAGGGGAAGTTAATCGAGAAGGGGTTCCATCGATGTGGCTATGAGGAAGCCATCATCCATGCTGGGTGAAGACTCTCCATAGCTGCTGCTTTATCATCACCCATGCATCTGCAAGTGTCCTCTCACCCATATTTGGTAAGTGAGCCCAGTAACTCAAGGGTAAATTTGGGTGGAATTGTTCTTTCGTTTCTTGTTGGAATCTTATAAGGAGGGATTTGTGTCTCTCCAGAGAAGAAATTCTCACAACTCCGGATCACTGAGTACAAGTTTTCTTTTGAAGTTTACATAACATTTCAACTCTACTGAAAAGCAAGTGGGTTGCATAGCCCACCTCTCACTTTCTAATCCAGCCTCAGGATTTACCGTGTTCAGGTCTCTCTTCCTGCTGCCTTTGACTAAGGCTTTGGGACATTCCTTGCCTCCTTCGTTGCACCTTCCTTAAGCTGCATCTCAGTCAGAACAGCACGAGGAGAAGTCTTAGGGTTCCTGAGAATCACTGTCATAGTGTGTTTGCAGATCACACTCCTTCCACATGAGGCTTTTCTAGTATCTGCTTTGTAGGAAGACAATTTCCAGCAAAGTTTTGGCTCTGTGCTTACTCATTCTTGTGGCTGAATGGTAATCCACTGTAAGAATGCATACCAATTCTTTCACCCAGCTCAGCCCCTGAATGTCATTCTTGCATGGTCAACTTTACCAATTCTTCCATAAACACAGTAAATTATCGTATGTGGCACACTGAGAATGGACGAATTTGTTTTGCTAGGTTCCACATCTGTCTTGCTCCCTAGAACTCACAGCACCATATTCTCATCTACCTCTCATTTATATGGAGGTTCTCTGACATGCTGGGCATAAGGGTTTGTGCAGGAGCATGGCAGGTGGAGTCCCAAGACTCCCCTAGAGAAGCCTTCTCAGGGTTTCAGAGCCAGGCTTGCCCAGGTGGCACAGAATGAGAGATTCTGCTTCCCTCGTCCCTACAGGTATCTTAGTCCCTAAGTAGGCTGGGTGGCAGGCCTGGGACTTCAATTCTCCAGCCTGTCTATTAGAGCTCATGTCCAGTCCAAGGATAGTGTGGTGTGGTGTGGTGTGTGTGTGTGTGTGTGTGTATCTGTCTGTGGCAGGAGGGACATGGTCTCTAAGGGAGATGTGGCTGTCAGCAGTGACCTCTGGGATAGCACGAGGGACAGTTCCCTGCGTCCACCCTTTTGGGGAAAACAAGGGGGTTAGGAGGACGTTCTATTACCTGAATTGCCTGATCACTCTGCTATAGAGCTTTGGTAATTAATGGGAAGTGCTTTCTGCCTACACAAACCAGAACCTAGATACAGGAAGGAAAGAAAGGACAGACCAGCTGGGGTCCAGGGCTCAGGACAGAGACCATCTGCCTCAGGTCCGTGCCTCAGGCTTCTCTCTGCCTGTGTCCACTGGCAGAACAGCAGAAGGAGAGTGGGTCTGGAGATGGGTGTTGCAACTCACACCCAGAGGGGCCTATTGGAGAGCAGGGACTGCTGTCTGCCAGACTGAATTAGGCACCTTGAAATTAAAAACACATATTTATCTTAACAGGTTGGGATGTTTGGAGGAAGAAGAAAGGAAGGGTAGATGGAATATTACAAATTAGATAATTAAGCAGCAGAGTAGAGCCAAAAAGGAGCAGGGGGGACCGAATTATGAATTCTCCACACCGTGCCAGTTTGGGGGGGGGGGAGAGAAGAAATTCATAGCAAAGAAGAAAAAAAAAAAAAACAAAAACAAATAAACAGCCCACAAGGCCAACTCAGCTATCCTGAGCAGCTCCCATTACTATTTATTTAGAGAATTAGCAAGAAGTTGCTAGATGCTCATGAGCCAGCCTGTGCAGCCTGGGGTGGGGACAATATGCCCACTGGCATCCCTGGAGCTGGGAGGCCAAGCCCCTCCCTAGGCAGGGCCATCGTAGGTCCCAAGAGCTTCCAGGCCAGCTGCAGGCAGATGAGTTTGAGCCTGTGATGCTCATGGAGGCCATAAGAATACATGGAGGCGGGCAGAGATGGCGATGCCACGGGGTCCTGTTGCTTGATGGTGACAGACTTCAGCTCTGGTGTTTCCCTGATTCCAGCTGGACAATTAAAGAAAAGTGAAGGTGGCTGGGCTGTTGGGAAGTATCCAGCCGCGGTGAGGAAGTTATAGTGATCAGGCATAGACATACATCCAGGGCATGCAGCTGTGGGAAGTGTCACTACGCCACGCTGTCTGTCCGGTTCTCGTTGTAACCCTTCAAGGTCAGAGGCCGGGCTGATCCCCACAATTCTCTGGGCATCTCTTCCCTTAAGGTCTCACTCTCAGTAAGTCCCGTTTGGGGATGAATACAAGGATCTGTGGGTGGTGGGGATGTGGCAGGCTGATTCAGGAGGGAAGTGAGGTGGGGAGTTTAGGGGGAACGAAAGAGGGTGGGTGATGTGTGGAGGATGTCGGGGGAATTTATGTTGTGCCCAGAGCACCAGGAACCTGGTAGGAAGGATAAAACCTCTAAGGACAGCATGCCAGCGACTGTGTGTGCCCCCGTGTACAAAACGCACAGCCTCACACACCCACACATTCCCTGCAAGCCCAGCATCTCACCCTGCCTGCTTGCACTCCCTGCAGAACCTGGAGGGGACAGGGAGGAAATGTGGGTCAGGATCTGGGGCTCAGCTTGTATAACTGGGCCCCCCTGGGCTGACCTCTTTAGTTCCTGTAGCGGTGGAGACCTGTGGGCCCCAGATTTAGATGGCGTGAAGAGCACCAGCTCTCCAACCCTTAGAAGGTGGGAAAGGCCACCTTCTACAAAGAAAAAGAGAACAGGACATGAGGCCGGATTCACCCATTTTCATCCCCTGTCTATGGCCGTGGAGGAAGGGCAGCCGTGGAAACCTGAACATTCTGTTCTTTTAGGCCGAGCTGAGACTGCTTGCTTTAATCCTCATTCCCCACCCAGCACAACTGATTTCCCTCAGTTGTCATGTGATCTAAGTAGTAGGGTACCTGGTAAATAACCTGATCAAGATGGATCTGGTTTTCATTAGAGAGGTCTTTTCAAGAGATCTACATAGGGGCTGAGTCCCCCTGGGCTCCAGAAGGAGCCATCTGATCTCTTTTAGAGACAGACAGGTAATCAAGTTCCTGACAGATTACCACATCAGAGTCTCCAGGACTTGGACAAGACAGTTAGGCTATTGTAAGGTCCCAGGAATGCCTGTGGTCTACCTTGACACATCAGCTCAGGAGTCTGGATGTCTTGGGTCAGAATCCAACTCAGGAGAAGGGCAACTCCTCAGAAGTGGGTGGGGTGAGGGCTGGATAGCACTCTGAACTGAGGATACACCCCTAATCACCCTCATGCACATCAAATGACCTCTGGTCTTCCTAGAGCCTGAAAGGGAGGCAGAAAAGTTGAGTTAGAATGGTGGCTGGAGACCAAAGCAGGATAGAGGGCCTTTGCTGCAGGCCTTAAACTCTCCTCTCCCTCTCCGTTCAGCTAGTCTCCATCCATCTACCTGAGCTCTCACTCATCTCATGCTCCTAGCCCCAGAGCTTTAGTCTCTAATGAATTTCTAGAGAAGCTTGTACTGCCATGTATGGAGGAATTTTAATTCAGAACATGGCTGTTCTGGCAAGAGATCACATCCAAAGACCTTCTAGGTCTGTGTGATCTGGTTGGAATGCAAACACGCCTTCAATCCAGGAGACAGAGGCAAGCCAGCCTGATGTAGAGCAAGTTTCAGGTCAAGAAAAGCTTAGCTCCAGGCATGGTGTTTAATTCCAAACAAAGAAGGTAAAGTTAGTTTGTAGAAGGAAGCACTCATTTTTGAAAGTGATGTTTGAGGGGTAGAAAAAGTGATGAATCAAAGACAGATTTGACAGAATAGAATATGCCAAACTCTCAGGAGAAGAGAGAGGAAAGGGAAGCCACTTGAGGGGCAATGCAGAGAGTGAGAGAGAAGAGGCAGTTTTACTGGGAGAATTTTACAGATAGAGGTTGAGTGAGAGAACAAGCTAGACACAGGTGAAGACAGAATGAGCCAGAGACTTAGAAGGAGCCAGGAGATTAGAGCAGATTGTTGGCATTAGTCTGAGGCCAAGCAGAGCAATTCAGAGGCTGAGAGAAAAGCCAGTTTGAATAAGTCATTTGGCAGAAGAGTCTGAGCCAGAACTGCTGAGTTGAACCAGCCAGCCCAGGGCTCAGTGAGAACACGAAAGAGTGAGCGTATTCAGCAGTAAGTCTCAGAGGCTGAAAACATTCTAGGCCTAGGTTAGTTTGTATGGAGTCTAGAAGCTTCCAGGACTAGGCCTAGGCTAGTAGACAAAGGCAATAAGCCTTCCAGATACCAACTGAAGTAGGCAAATAAAAGTACCTTTTTCAGCCATGTGGCTTCACATGCACCCTGTGTGTGTGTGTGTATATCACATGTGGGATCACACATGAACATTCACAGTTATGTGCCACTCATGAGTGTACATGAACCCTACTGTAGATGAGCACATAAATGTGTGTTTGGGTGTGTGTAGACCACATGGGCACGTATGTATGTGTGCATAAACACATGTCATGCCTATAGTGTACACATGGGTCATACAGATGCACATTGATATGCATTATGTACCATGGGTCTGGGCATCCTTTGTGTGTGAACTTAGCATGTGTATATACAGAGAGGCTGGAGGCAAGATTATGGAAGTAGTCCCAAGGATTATAAGGGCCACACTCTGTCACTCACAGCTCCAGAATAGAAACAAGTAAGCAGCCACCTGAGCCTATTAAATTGGGCAAAAGGGGAGGAGTAAGGTACACCAGCTTGGGACTCTGGGGCCGCCAGGTGCTCAGTTCTGTCCCAGGACTGAGGACACGCCCACGACCTGCCTGGCCAAACCTTGCCCCAATGACATGGAAGCCCCCGCTGTCATCCACTTAGCCTATCTCCTCTGTCATCTCTGTGTGTCCAGGCTCTTTTCCCTCCCGAGGTCCCTCACATGATGACAGGACCACAGGGCAAGGCATACTTCACAACACGTGTGTTCGGCCTGTGACAGAAACCCAGAGCAAGGAAGCTCGCCACCAAGGGAGAAGACTGGCTCTGAAAACAGACTGACCAGGCTGCTGTAGCCTTCAGGCGATGAATCCTGTCAGATCTCTGACTCTGTTGCTTGGGGTCTCTCCTGGCTCTGTACTATCTTCACGGTTTGACTTGTCTGCATGATGGCTCTCTTCTTGGAGCAAAATGACTTCTGTCAGTGTCCTTGTCTTTCCCCAGCAGGCCGTGGTCTTTACTCATCCTGTGTCTTGTGCCTCCTGGTTCAACAAGACTTCTGGAGCTCCAGCTGTCCAGTTTCTCCTTTGACCATAAGGAAGCAGCAGGGAATAGAAAAGGTTCATGCTGTTCTTCAAGCTTACTTCCCATTTTCACTGGTCAGCTGCAAGGGAGGCTGGGAGGCAATGTATTCATTCTACAAGTTTCTTGCCCAATTCTGCCCCTGACAAGGAGAGCCTCCAGGTAGTGAGTTTGAACAGTTTTTGCTGCAAGACAGGGAGGCCTTAGTGGATGTCTTCAACTTGCAGCTGGGTCTCAGCACCCCACTCTAGTGTCTGCTAAGAGTGGCAGCTTCTGGGGTGACCCAAACATCTTCCATTTATGTCAACACAGTCTGGTTGAAGATGAGCTTACATGTGGGGCAGAGGACAGTGAGAAGCTCAGGGACAGGGGGATGTGGAACTAACGCTGAGGATGCTGACAGTCACTGTGGATTCTTGGGGTCACTGTGGATGTTTGGGTTCACTGAAGATGAACACTCAGGACCACTGAGAAAGCTCAAGGTCACTGTGGATGTTTGGAATTGTTATAGACACTTGGGGTCACTGAAGATAGTTGAGGTTGGAGGAGGTCATGGGCACAGTGGGTGCTCAGGGTCACTGAAGAAGCATGGGCTTGGATTCTCTGCAAGTCAGTGCCACTCAGGGAAAACTCAGGGGTACTGTGGGTATTCACGGTCACTGTGAACTCTCTGAGTCACTCTAGACGCCCATAGTCAAGGCAGATGCTCTGGACAGGAGCAGCAGGCAGAGAGCACCAGGGTGGGAAGAATCTGTGTTTGACCCAGGCTGTGCCTAGCAGATCTGTCAGCTGACTTTCAATTGCGGTGCAAGGCAGATTGTTCAGAGGAGGGGACAGTGGCCTGCAGCAGACAGGGAGCACAAAGCATGCAGGATGGCCCAGCTGCCTGCCAGGTGGCTATAAAACCAACAGGAAGGAACAGGAACAGCCCCTCTTATCCCCCAGCCTGTGGCCCTCCACACTGCTAAATCTTGCCCTCTGTCCCCAGCCTGTGGTCACCCACACTGCAGACTTCTGCCTTTTGTCTCGCCCTAGATCCCTGGGTACTGCCCCAGATCCCTGGAAGCAGCAGGGCCATTCACACTCACTGGCCACGAAGGTGGTGCTCAAGTGTCATTAACTAATTAGCAAGTCTCTGACTCTAGCACCTGAGGGATTTTAGCACAACCTAGTTAGCCTTCTACACCTGGCCTCCCGCAGACAGGAGCTTCCCCATGAACAAAAAGCCACCCCCAGTGATGGAGGGACCTCTGCGTTGGTTTCTAGCTCCCACCAATCTCCCTGGCCCTTCCCCAGCTTTCTGTGACCTCCCACAGTGACCCCCTAGCCCAAGTGTCTACAACAACCCCAAGCTTCCTCAGTGACCCTGAGCATCCACAGTACTCTGATGTGGTCAGAGTAGATGGTGGGCGGAGGACTGGCTTAGGAGAGGAGAGATACGATACTAGGCCAATACTAGGTTCAAACACCAGTCAGATGCTGCCATACTCTGGCTGCCCCCTCCACCTGGGAGGCCTGATGACATTCACCTTAAGGTGTGTGTGGGTTAGAATCCTTGGGAGGTAATCCAGTCTCATGATCATAGAGGAGCCAGGGTAACCTGGGAGGGTGCAGAGGTGAAGGCTGAGAGCAGCACCGTAGGGCCATGTAGTGTCAACACCTATGGGATTATAACAATGACAACCCCAGGGCTTCCCCAGCACCTCTAAGGAGGTTTCTTGGGCTTTGGGGGCTTTCCTGGTCTGGGGCCATCAACTCTGGCAGCTGAACAATTTGATTCCCTTGTGGGCCTTGTTACAACTTTTTCATAGCTGTAACCAATAGAAAATAACTTGAGGCTGGAAGGATTCTGCTTACGGAGGCTTCAGTGTGTGCTGCTTCCATGACAGAGCATCACGGTGGTGATGGCAGTGCATGTGTGTGTGTGGGTGTGTGTTGGAGCAAACTGATCACCTCATGGTAGGCAGGAGGTGGGGGGCAGGCAAGGCAGACAGACACAGACAGACAGGAAGGGACCAGGGACAAAATATGTCCCTCAAAGGCATCACCCCATAATGGTCCACTTAATGGTTCATCTATCTCTAAGTGACACGGCAGAAATGAAGATATTCTGGGTTTTGTTTGTTTTGAGGCAAGGTCTCCCTATGTAGACATGACTGTGCATTCAAATGCACGGAATATGCACAGAGATCTGCCTGTCTCCCAAGTGCTGTGATTAAAGGTGTGTGTCACTATGCCCAACTTGTTAGAAATGAAGATGCTTGAAAGAGACACTTGTGTCTCTCAATGTGACTATTAGATTATTAAAGCAATGTACCCCAAAGAAATGGGAATTTCCCCAGAAATCTCTGCTGAGAAGGGAAGGGTGCTAATAGGACAGGAACTTGTTTCCTGGGAAGAGATATAACAGTTCTAATTACTTGTCAGGCCAACCGACAGGATGAGGCTGAAGCTCAGAAAATGATGGGTCAGTGGTGGGCAGGACCATACCTTGCCTGCTTAGATGCTCAGAGGTTCACATCCTTCGTTCTCTATTTAAATTCTCATCTTACTTCAGGATCCAGAAGATGGACTTGAGGTAGTCACTGGATCTCTTTGTCCCTTTTCTGACGGGTTAACCTCTTACTAGGTTAGCAATTTTTGATCCAGCCAGCTCTCAACAGCACCAACACCTGGGGACCAAACCATCAACATGAACCTTTCTGAGGGACATCTCACATTCAAACGCTAACATGGGGTTCTATCATCTCCTCATACTTTTATGTATAATGATGAGTATATTTAGGACAGTGAAGACCTCTGTCACTCCAACCTTCCCTGCCACTCACTTTCCCAGACCTGCCTGACAGAAACAAAGCTACTCCTTTGTTCTTCTGGGCTAGGTTCATTACTCTGAGCCTGTCAGACCAAAGGAAGGTGGGGAGGGCCACCTTCTGAGATGGCTTCCTGTTCCACTGAAAGCCACCATCTTGCTCATGCTTCTCTGTCACTGATGTACTTTCTACACTGGTGCATGGCACAGATGTGCTGACATCGGCTCAGCCACCCACCTGCATAGAGGTGCTGGCAATTCTGAGCTCAAGCTATTGCAGATGAAGGTTCTGTGAAGGTCCCTGGGTGAGTTTCTGTGAACACAGATGTCACTTCATGCAGAAAAGTGCCTCAAATGGGATTCCTGGGCACTGCAATCTAACTTGGTGAGGAACCACCAGGCCACCCAGAGTGACTAGGCCAGGTTGCTTTCCCATGGGAGTGTGGGAGCCTACAGCTTGGCTGTTTTCACTTTACCTTTTCTAAACGTGTTAGATGGTTACTGATTGTGGCTGAAATCTTGAGGCCTTAATGACTGATGGTGTCAAATATCACACTAGTATCCCTTTTGGTAAAGTGTCTTTCTACGACTTTTGTTCGCCTTTTCTTCTTATTTTAAAGTGATAATTGTCTTACAGAAAATTGCAAAAAAACAGTAGTGTTCTCTTTTATTGTGCAGGGGAGGGGTGTGTGTTCCAGGTGCATGGGTGGGGGTCAGAAGACAACTTTGTGACCTCACTTCTCTCTGTCCACCTTTACATGGGTTCAGTCCCAAGGACTGAACTCAGCTTGTTAAGCATCAAGCATCTTTACATTGGCATCATATTGTTTGCCTCAGTAGTGAGGTCTCTTGGAAGCCTGACCAGGTTAGAGAGTATCAGGGCCCAGCAGGAAAAAGGGGCTCCCATCAGGAGGCAAGTGCTGAGGGCATAGTTTACTGGTTGCTCACTGGGAATGCTGAAAAGGCAGAGGAAGACACTGAAAGGCTAGTTCTGGGGTCCTGAGGTCTCTGCCAACCTGAGAGGATCCTGAGAACCTGGGATAGCCCTGTCATCTGGGGTCCCTTGGGGCAGGCTTAAGACACTAGCAGTCCTGGGGTGGGGTCGTCCTGTGGATAGCAAGTGGGTTCCTTTCATCACAGGTCAAATGCAGTGAGGATCCACTATGATTGTGAGCTGGGAACACTTGCAGCTGCTGGGAAGAGATTCCTTAGCCTAATGGGGATCAGTAGTTCCTATGAAAACACCTTAAACCCCGAGGCCAGGGAAGAGACAGGATTGGGACCAGAAGCAGGAAACTGCACTCCTAGAAGGCAGTTTTAGTAGAGAGGCTCAGCTTAGCTGGATCCACTGGGCAGTTCCAGGTACAGGAAGAGAGCAGGGCTATATGGGGGAAACACAGCAGGAAGGCCTGAGAGGGTAAGACACATTCGCTGACGGCACAGGTTCTTGATGGTGACACGAAAGCCTAGGCACACTGTGGGGGAGGGGATAGACATTTCAAGGCCAGGCAGGCTCTGAGAGCAGAACCCGGGCAACCATCCCACGTGGGGTTCCGTGTGGCAGCAGTGTCTCCTACTCATGGATTAAGCTAAGCCTTCACCCTGACCACACATGGTCATACACTGAGCCCCAACCCTGGTCACACTGGGTACTGAGCCTGCTCACTTACTAAACCCCATCTCATGAGGCTTTCCATTGACACAGACCTTGAATCTGAGAAGAAGACGTTGTGGCTGTGGAGACCTGGCTCTGGGCTTGGTGGAGTGCTTGCTATGGGTGCCCAAGGAACACATCGCTGCCTGGATGCAACAGCAGGTCCAACAGCAGGTCCTCTTCTCCTGCACTCTCACACATCCTGGACAAGGCTCGGCATCAGGCGAAAAGCAGAGACCACACTGCGAATGCTGCTGTGACTCAGCGGGCTCCTCCTCACTTTATTTTTATCCCCTCCAAACCCTATAAATACAGCAACGATCACCCAATACCGTCAATACTCCCCAACGCCTCCCGCCCCGGTGCTGGCCCACTGTCATGGGGGTGGTGCAGAGGGAGGCTGCTGAGCAGACTTGAGGCAGACATCATGGCAGGGTGTCGGTTTGGCGGGGGGGGGGGGGGGTGTTCGGTCCTCAGCCCTGATCCTTGTGCTCTCCTTGGCTGGCAGTCTGCACCTGTTCTTTGCCATTTATGATGGAGCAAAACAAAACAGCTTGTTTCTTCCTTTTTTGCTTTTCTTCTTCTTTCTTTCTTTCTTTCTGTTATTTTTTTTATTCTGGAGATTTAGGGTCCCAGTCCTTTTGCCTGAGACACAGAGGGCTCACGTCTGGGTATGTGCAACATAGCCCTCATTGCAGCGTCTGCTTAAGGAGAGATTAGGGCTCTGATGGTGGCTTGCAGATACCTGACAAGTGAGTGAAGGGACAGCTAGATTGGAGCCTGGTGCTGCAGGGCAAAATGTGAAGGAATGCGGAGGTGACACCATGAGGCTATCTGGAGGCTTTCTTCTCTCTGTCATTCAGGATGAGACATAGAAGGCCCTAGCCCACCTTGTAGATGGAAAGGCCCCACACTGCCATCATGGCATGGATGGGAGATGGACCCTCAGGAAAACAACGACAACAAAAAACTGTAGGGCTGTGGGATGAAATGGGGGTGGGCAGGTCATGAAACCTGACAGCCAACCCTGTATGGCACTTACCACAATGCCAGGCTCCTTGGAAGCACCTTCCCATTCTGCTCTCAGGTATGTGCTCCTCCTGCTTGGAGCTGAGGCCCAGCAAGAGGAGCAAGCACCCACAGTTGCACAGCAACACAAAACAAGGGCGGCCAGTGCTTACCTCAGGCCAGGCTGGGCTGGGCAGTGGGACCAACTGGTCATATCAGAGCTAAGACTTCATAGGCCACTTAGCTGTCATCATGATGATATTGTAGCTGGGGTCTCCCTCAAGCCACCCCAAGCTCTCTTCACAGTGTTGGGTGGGAAGCTGGTGGTACGGGGCTCCAGTTGGAGGACTCCAATGCCAAATGGATGGGTTTCTAAGTGATCCTCTTGTCTTGAGGCTACCCGTCTCCTGCAGCTTTAGGAGGGTAGCCAAGTCTGCAGCACACCTAAGGTCAGAGCTCTGGCCTCCAGGACAAAGCCAGCAGCAGCTGGTTCTTCCTTGATTCCAACAAGGAACTGGCTACGCAAGTAACCTCCCTCCCTTCTGTACACGTGTGATCCCATTGTAGGCATACACATGTTGGGGTACAGGTCAGGGAGCTCCAGCACCTTAGATTTTTGCAAATACTGAAGAGATGCTCTGGGTCAGAGAGAGGAAGCTGAGGGTGAGGCAGAGATGCAAAGGATGGGACCCGGCAATGTAGTTTGTGGGCAGAGAAAGCTTGGCCCTCCTGTATGGGATCCCTGAACAGAGACAGGCTGAGAAGCCCAACAACCTTTTCAGGTTGGTTCTGGGAGCTCCTTGGCACTATCCTCTCTCATGGCCTCTTGCCTGAAGGCTCTGCCCCTCACTCTGCCTGCAACATGGTATTGAGTGTGGATCTACTCAGGAGAGCCTCCCACCTTCACAGGGGCAGGATCCCAGGAGGCAGAAGCCATCAGGTTCTGGAAGTACAGTGTATAGACTTGTCCTTGGGAGACTGGAGTGGGACCTACAGGGATGAGCCCAAAGCTCTGCTTCTCAAGGATCTGTGGGACACTCAGCAAGGGGACCAGAGACCAGCCAGGATAGCCTCCTCAGCACTCCCCACCCAGGAGCAGAATGAAAACCCAACTTCTTTCCTTTGAGGGAGAGGAATGTGAGGGGCGCTCTTGCCCAGGACCCAGGGAGACTTGGTGTTCCAGCCTAAGCCTCTCACCTTTTGACTTGTTACCCAACATCAGCAGGGCCTGACTTTTTTAGGATAGGGAACGGAATTGCCACAGTGGCTGAGGCTACAGCCCGGGTCTAGGTGCCCATCACTCCTCCACCTGTCCTGGTTCCCCACCTTCTGTTAACCCGTGGCTTCTCTTATATGTAATTCTTGTGGCCAAAGAGCAGAGCTCAATGGCTGATGGGATCACCAATACCAGGACAGCCTCCTGTCATACCCACTACTGCGGGCCTTTGAGGCCCTAGGAGTTACTCATAAGTGGTACAGGGGCATAGACAGTTGTGATCTAACCTGGGTTACCTTCTTACTACTCCTGAGATACCCGATGGCTCTGTTTTTGTACACATCCTGGTCTCTCCACAGGTTTCATTGAACTGGTAAGATGAGTGGTGCTTGGGCTCCGGGGCCATGTCCCAGTGCTCTCAGCCCTTGCTTACTTGTTCTTCATTCAGAAACAAGTGTCAGGATGAAGAACAGCTGGAATCTTGGGCTGCCCACCCAGGAGGCGCCCTACCTGGGTGGTGTGAGGAGGCACCCTACCTGGGTAGTGTGGAGGATGGAGTTCTGTGGCCTTGGAGCCCCTTCCCTAGTTTTAGCCCGTTTTCTATAGAATATTCTCAGCAAACACACCATGAAAAAGACTCACAGACGGTGGCCACCCAACAGGGAGCTTCACGTTGGGGTAGGGAGGCCATAGGGTTGGTGTTGTGCTAGAGGAGGCTAGGCACTTATATAACTTGGAGGGTATAAGGAAGGCTGCCTGGCCTGGTGCCTGTGTAGGTATGGAGGCAAAGCTCTGAGTGGGAGGCACTTCCAGGCAGGAGGTCTAGGCTGGAAGATGGGACAAAGATGTTGGCTGAGTGTGACAAGGTGCTGTCCTCATCCCACGGCCCTAACCTGTTTCTGCTCAATACTTGGCATGATGATTGTGGTACCTACATTTCAGATTAGAGGAGAGAAAGAGGCAGTGAGGTGGTCTAGCCAGCTACTTCTGTCCTTCTAAAGGGTTTGAAGACTCTCTATTTCTATGTCACTCCTGGCCATGACTGAGTCATACAGCCAGCTAAGCTGGGCACCTGTCAGAATGGAGAAAAAGCGTGGTTCTATTGACAAGGGGACCTAAGGTAAAGGATTTAACGAGTGGATGAAGGCTGTTGAGGGGACAGAGAGAGAGAGGCTCAGACACCTTACACTTGGGGGTGTATGTTGAAGGGACAGTAGGAGGGGAGACCCTTTCTCAGTAGCTTACTGAGTACTGGGTTTGGAGATACAGTCTAAGCCTAGGCCACTCATGTGGGTGGGGTCCTCATGAGCTTCACAGGCAGGTGAAGTTGCCGAGCCCAGCATCCCTCCAAAGATCTTGGTTGTCCCCAACCGCAGGTGCCAGAAGCCAACCCTGGCCCCCAAGTATCAGAGTCCATCCTGCAGAGGATAGCCTCAGACCCTAGCTCTGTGGTGTCTGTGGTCTGAGGGGATGGAATCTAGACCTGCTGGAGACCTTATGTCAACTCTGCCTGAGGGAACTCTGACCCTGCGCCTACTCCTCAAGCCTTGGGCAGGCTGCATCCCTCCCTTCTGTTCAAGTCTTTGCTATGCTTGAGCTGTAGGAGTGAGTACCCTGCCTCTCTCTTTGCAGGAGGCAAGATGGCCTCACCGCAGACTCGAGAGGAGGTATTGAGCCCTTCTTCTGGTAGCTCTTGTTCAAGGGAGATTCGTTCACAGGCCCCAGAGACCACACAGCCCATGACAAAGGAGAGGAGGCCATTCTGGACGGGTCACTCCATGGAAAGCACACTTCATCTTCCTGTTTTTCTGTGGTATTGGGGATGGAACTCAGGACTGGACAACTGAACCACACACCCA
The DNA here is from genome assembly GCF_030254825.1 of Meriones unguiculatus. Classification (NCBI taxonomy): domain Eukaryota; kingdom Metazoa; phylum Chordata; class Mammalia; order Rodentia; family Muridae; genus Meriones; species Meriones unguiculatus. Next base: position 26,006,295 of record NC_083356.1, read on the forward strand.
GCCCTCCCCTCCCTCTTCTTCATCTTGGAAGAGACAGGAGATTCAGGGCCAGAGTGACTACCCATTCCTCAGACAGGCGTTGGCCTTTGGTGGGCCTTCCTTCCAAATGTCTGAGTCTAGCCCAGCACAGGCAGAGCTGGGCGTGTGTTCATCTTAGCCCCAGTCTCCTCTGTCCTCCTCATGCATGATGGTACCATGAACAACTGTTCCCATGCATGTACCTGGACACAAACTTATGCCAATGTGTGCTGAAATCCGCATTCACACCCAGTGCCCGCTGGGACACTCATCTCATGCTCCCTCACATTGTCACACTGTCTGCTCACATACCCTTTCATGGTGTACACACACATTAGTGCCTCAGTGTCCAGAACACATGACGGTATCTGGGTTCCTATGCGAAGCGCTCCTTCACCCACCTCTCTGGTACCCACTTGGGTTCAAAACCCGCCTGGCACTCAGCACTGTTCACATGCTCAGTCTCCAGCACGCGCATTACTAACTGTAGGATCAGGAGCCAGGGGTTGCTTCACAAATCTCAGATGACATTGAGATGTACAGACGGATGCCCGGATGCACACAGACCCTTCAACAAAAAGTTTTTGGTGTGTGGTTCTATTTCCGATTCCGCTAGTCCAGGTAATCCCCCATGTCTTCTGAGGTTTCAGAGGGCGAGCTCAGTGCCTGGCAGCTCAGCAGCCCATGCATGATCTGGGCTCCTCAGTGATCAGCAGGTGGCACATTGTGACCCACGCTCCTCCCCAGTCTGTCTGGCCCTTCTTCCCGTGTACCCACTGGAGAATGAAGGGGATGCCCAGTGCCAGGCCGAGATTGAATATCCAGGTAGGATCCCAAAAGGGCCACCCGGAGTCAATACGCAGGTCCCAGGCATAGTCCTTGCTAGGGTACTTCAACTGCACTCATCCTCAGGTTTCCGGTCTGTGTCCCCGCGGGAAGTTCATGCCCAAGCTCCTGCTAACCAAGCCGCCCCCGCTAAGCACGCCTGAGGCAGGGTCCCACTTCCTCCTCTCACTTCACCCTCAATCTTGTTGGACTTGACTCCCTGCTGGAGTCTTTTGGCCGCTCCAGCCACCGTCACCTTGCTTCACCCCAACAGGGCACGCTGGGACTCGTAGTCCACCGGCCGGCGTGTAGAGGGCCGTCCACCATTGGCTGGTTTCCTCATCACGTGATGTTTGGAGGGCTAGCTTGCGGCTTGCTGCCCTCCTTCTGCGAATGTTAGAGCACGCCCCAGAGGTGAGGCAGGTGAAAGCAGGTGGAGCAGGTGTTGCGGCCGGCGCGATCGCCCGCACCCCGGCGGTCTTGGGGGAGGGAAGAGCGGCTCGGGCAGGCGCGCGGGGCGGAGCCTGGAGGCGCGGAGTGGGCGGGGCTGGGTGTAAGACCAGCTTGCGGGGCAAGGGATGGGGACTTGTAAGCCCGTAGCGGCGCTAGGGTGCGTGGCTTGGGCATTGCGTGGGCAAGGACGGTCCTGGCGGCCAGAGTGGCTCCGGGTCTGGCTAGGATCCTTGCTGCCCACCCTCGAGGACCGCGCTTTACCTGGAGCGCCCGCGAACTCACTTGTTAGCTGCAAGAGGTTTCCCTGAGGCTCTGAGGGAGGATCAGCCCTTGAGCCCTTGAGCTGGAGATCACGATCTTATGTGTCTTCCCTTATTCTGTTCTTCAAGTTGTACACGGTGCCTCACCGGGATCCCTTTGGGGCTTTCAGGTGGTCTGGAGCTGCAGTATCCCCGCGGAATCCCCCACCCGGGGCCACCTGTTGTTGGTAGAATCCTGTCTCACCCTTCTCTCCACCGGGAAGCTTTGTGTCAGAGGTCCAAGGTGGCAGTTACTAGTCACCTGTAACTAAAATAAGCCTCGAAGCCACTCCTGCAGGTTGGACAGCGAAGGTAGGGACCTTTACAGTCTTCCCAGGAAGTTCCCTGGGCCGTGGTGCAGCTCCTCCACCCCTCATCCTGCCATGCATCTTTCCACTCACACTGTGGCACCCCTTTCTTCTACCCCTTCCTTCCACCCTTGCCTGCCTGCCTGCTTGTCTCTTAGGCCCTGGCCTGGAGCCAGATGGCTTAAAGTCACTTCCTGATCTCTCCCTGGATATTTCCCGGCTCCTCCTTTTCTTCCCGGTACCTGCTATTTTCACCCTGTCATTGCTTGCTCTCTGTGTTACCTCTCTGTGTTACCGCTCATGTCCAGGAGGCAGGGATTGGATTTGCTGCATGGCATGTGCTTGCACTATGGCTGTACTCTTAGGCTGGAGGCAAAGGTGCAGTCTGCTAGTGGTGGAAGGTCCAGGGGTAACACTTGTACTCTCCAGCGACACAGCTTCGTCCACCGTAAGCTTGCGGGAATCTCACACACCAGGTCCTGGGACCCCAGGGTGTGGGAGGTCAAGAGCAAGTTGTGACTTGGATGGCTGGGGGAGGCCCTTAAGAGGCCAGGAGGATTCTTACAGGAGGTTGAGTTTTAGCTGGGTCATTTGTGGTCCTGACTAATGATAGCTGGCATTCACATCTTCTCACTTTGTCCAGTCAGGTTTCCTCAGGCATTTCCCTGTATGGCCATATGTAGATGTTCGGACAACAACCTAGACCACAGCACTGTGTCTGGAGGCACACGTGCAGGCAGATGTCATTGTATCCCGTCCACAGCCCCCTGTTTGCAGGTTGAAGCTCTGCATCTGGCTTGAATGTAGGGCTCTAGCCAGTGTTTTTGGTTCTTTCTTTATGCTCACGGGTCCTTGTTTCTTGGGTGCCCTGTGTCTTCTTTACTCATCTGAATGCGCATGCCAATTCTCTTTCTTGGAATGTCCTTCACTCCCTCATGCTCTTCTGAGTCCATGGTGTAGGCACCTCTGCCTGCTTGTCCCCCAGCACCCAGCACAGCATCGAAAGCTGAATGAGCAATGTCAAGTTTGGATAAAGGAGTAGGCTGTAGAAGAAGGGCCTGGAGGGGAGTATAGATGCTGAAGCATACAAGTTGGAAGGTTACAAGCAGGGATTTGAGGAGTGATCTATGACTATAGCTGTAGCCAGTCATTCACAGATATGTGATGGGAGCCCCAAAGGGTATGGGGTTTGAGTTGGGTCAGGTATGGAGTTGGGTAGGGTATGGGGGAAGATTGGGGAAGATGGGAGCACTCTACAGGAGTAACATCAGCCACACCTACCCTCTAGGTCAGGGCCAACCTCTGCTAGGGGTACTCAGTGGCCCCAAGGAGAGGGCCTGCTGTGATTTCATCCCAAAGGTGAAAAGCTGGGGGCCCAGGAAGAGAAACCATGTTAGTCCCCTATTTGAAGTTCTGAGGTGCTTTTTTCTAGGGTCCAGACACACACAGTCTGAGGTGGCTGCTGAAGCTTTGGGGAAGTGTGTGTTGCGGTGTAAGGTGCCAGCTTTCTGTTGCTTCTCTTTCCAGGTCACGTGTGGTGGTGTGGTGGGTGGGCTCGGGGCTAGGAAATCCATTTTGATCGTTTGGGTGGAATTTTGCCCATGGCTCCATCCTGCTGGCATTCATTTCTGTTCTTCAAATTCTGACTGTGTGGTTATCAGTTAACAGTGAGTATGAAGGTAGACATCAGATTCATCTGTGTATGGTCCCTACTCAGCACTGCTTGGTTCTTGAGTGGCCGCTGCATCTGTGAATGGGGAACTGGGTGACAGAGAGACCACAGGACAGAAAGGAAGGAGGTGCAGTCACCGCTGTCTTCTCCAGGACAGGCTGCCTTCACTTGTTCACTGTGAAATCTGTTTGGGTTTACACTCCGTACGTGGACTGTTCTGGTCCTGCCTCCTTTGGTGTGCCAAGGCAGGTGGGGAGGAGATCTATTTTCCATTCTCAGGAGAGAAACTTGCAGACTTAAGTTGCTGGCAGCCAACTGCAATCACTTTCTGCCTGCCACCCCACTCACAGCCAGCTGTAGCCCTGGGACAGGGAATCTGTGGGTTCCTGGCCAAGTTTGCTAAAGAAGCGGAGCATGTGATAGAGCTGACCCTGAGCTTGAACCCTTTGTTCTTCTTTCTCTGTGCTTTCTGTCAGTGCCACACTGAGCTCTCTATTCTGCGGGGTTGTCTTGGCCAGGCCCTCTAGCGTAGCAGGTGGCACCTGTCAATAAACCAGGTGTCTTGAAGAGTTTCCCAACCCTTTGCATGTCTAGAGTACCTTGCCTGGGTAGTTGAGGCCATGGTTCCCTGTCATATATCTAGGGTTGCCCTCTGGTACTTGTCGTTTCAGGCTGTCCTACTTTGTTCCAGCCATCAGATTTTTCCCATCAGCCCCTAGACTTTCTGAGTTGAGGGTGGGTGGAGATACGCTTTGCTTGGCTTCTTACCCGGAGCACATGGATGAGGGGCAGAGCATGGGTACAACCTGTTAGGACTTGGGTCAGCTTTGTGGTTGTTGCAGGCAGGCTGGTCACTTGCTGGGGTGGATTGCCCACCTAAATGGGGCCAAACAAGGCCTTCACCATGGCCTCTGTAGTCAGGGCCCTTGTCTCTGTGTTCTGTGGGGGCTCTGCAGTGGTCAGGCCTTTGTTGGAGGCTCAGGACATGGCGTCCAAGAGAAAGGGGCTGCCTTCAGGCTGTGTTCCTCACAGAGTACATGGGGAGTGACCCTGGAAGCTTGGGCAGGAAGGGAGGCCTGGACTTGGCAGTAACTGCTGGTGCTTTTCAAGAAAGGCCTGTGGAGTCTTGTTGAGCTTTGTTGGACAGGGTCTCATGGCCGGAGCTGAAAGGTCTAGGTTGGTCTGCTTCGGGGCTTCATGCTGTGTGGCTGGACTCCCCTTGGTGCAGTGGCACTGTGTGCCCTTTGGTGGATCTGGGACAGTTAGGTCCTTCCTGGACTGATGGCAGGGGCTGCTCATTATCTTGGCAACCACAGGCTGTGCTCTGACTCCTGGAAACAGCGGCCCTTCCTGACTGGAAATGAGCAAGCAGGGCCAAGTGGTCACGCTGGCCCGAGAGACCCTGGCCAAATGCTCTGGCCCAATAAACCTTTATGATTTTCTTCCACCGGATCGATGGGAGATTGTCTTGTTTTCTGACTCTGATTTCCCCTGAGACAAGGTTGGATCCCAGGCCTGACTTATTCCACATTCTGGTTTGAGCCCAGTATTTCAGCTCCTTAGCTATGGGATATTAACCATGTCACTTTCTAGAGCTCCTAAACCTTGCCTTCTCATACTGCTGACATGATCACAGCTTCCAGGGGTCCATGAAGCCCATTCCAGAGATGCAGAGGCTCCAGCTTTTTGGGATAGCACTCGAGAGTTCTGAAGTGTGAAGAAGGGGCTGTGGTGGTGGCAGAGGATTGCAGTCCCCAGGCAGTGGGGGCCGCCTTTTTTCTGAGCTATCTTCCGAGCTGCGCCACTTTCCATTTCCCGCTCCAGACAACCTGCTCTGTCTTCTATCCGGGTGGCTGAGGGCATGGCCTGCTCTCAAGTGGATTACATCATCACTGTGGTCATTAAGTGGTTAGCATCACTGTCTTTTGCCCCTTCGTCGTCTGTTGTCTCCTGTCTGTTGACTACCGTACGTCTGCCAGGATCTGCTGGCTTCCTTACACAAGGCAGGCCTGCACACTTCCTATGTTTGAGTAAGTTATCACACTCTCACGGGGCTGTAAAGACTACCCTGGCATTCTGACTCTAGAGATGAGCCTGCTCATTGCTCTACCCCTCTGCCTGCTGGGAACTCCAAAGAGAAAGAAGTTTGACATAAAGAAGCTAGAAGGGGCCCGTGAACTAGAGATGGTGTTGATAGTGGCAGTGGTGGTAGGGTGAGTGTCCTGGCTTTTCTGCCCCACGAGGGGGACATTCTCAGGGTGAATGTGGTATAAGTTTGAGGGCCGTAAGGAGCTGTGTATGCTGCTCTTCTGTTGGAGAAGGGAAGCCAGGGCAGAACTCAGGATTCTTGTTCCCATGAAGGAGCTTACTGGCAGGGTGGCTAGTGCCAGGGAAGGTGTCATTGCAGGGTCATGCATCACCAGAGCTTGTGGGGCAGACGCCATGCTTAAGGAATATGTCCGTGTGTGCCTGTGTGTTTATCCTGCACCTGTACAATCTCCTGGGTATAGTCTGACGGATTCAGGTGAGCCTGTACCAGTGGAATGTGGGACACGGGTAGGATAGTGTATGAAGGTATTCCAGGAGAGCTGGAAGTTTCAGGGCTATGTTTAGGGACTCATGGGCACCAGGGACTGTAGAGAATCTGCTGGAAAATGCTGGCGAGCAGGAGAAGGGGTGCGGTGCCTCGCCTGCCCACGCCTGCTGACTGCACACTACCTCATTATCCATTCTCGCCAATTCTTTGGAAGAAGGACACATTTTTAAGTTGGAAGCCCAGAATTTGTCTCCCAACATTAACAAACACACAGCCCAGCAGCCCCTTCCTGGCTTGGCCACCCACTCAGCATACACTTTTAGAGGCACCAATTAATGAGGAGCTGGGTTCGTTTCTAAGCTTGGCCTTCTTTCCTAGGCTGCTCCCCTCCCCTCTTAACAGCCAGGGTGCTAAGGAGTATAGACTGAGGTCCGGTGGTGGCTGCAGAGGATGACAATTCTGTTTTTCCTGGTCTGGGGTCTAGAATGGCTGCAGCTGTGAGTCTCTTCCATCTGGTCTGTGGCCTCCAGCCTGGCCTTACTGGTGTTGGCTCCTCTGGGCACATCTGGCCTGTTGGTTGTAGCTAGAAGTCATTGTAGGTACCCTGGCCCTGCTGTAGAAAGACTGGCTTTCACTTAGCATTGCAGCATTTTTGTTTTTAATGTCCTTCTAGCCTTGGAGACGCAGGGCCCACTTCTCTAACCTGTGCCCGGTGTCTTTCCTGAGCCTACCCATTCAGTGTCCCCATCTGGGGACCCCCTCCCTGCCTTTCTAAGCATGGCACAAGGCTGTTGTGAGCAAAACTCTCAGTTTGTTTCTGCCACTTGATTCTGAGTGGGTGAGTGTGTGTGTGTGTGTGTGTGTGTGTGTGGTCTTCTGTGCTGCCCTCCTCTAGGACTTCGGAGAGTTTTGCCTGTCTCCATGGTCTCAGCATAATAAAATGCATGGTTAGGCACCCAGTGAGACTTATTTTGACATGAGCTGACCATTGGGAAGAGCATGCATCTTTGCATTTCAGTTTATGATGCCCCCAGGTCACCCACCCCTCCACATGGCAGGATGTAGTGGGAGTCAGTGACACCAGGCCCTTCAAAACCAGGCCCTCATCCATACATTACAGAGGGAGGCCATGACTTGTGGAGGGCACACCAACCATAACGCTGCAATGTGGAAGCTCATCTTCAGGCCCCTGCTGCTCTTTGTGCACCTTGCTGTGTTCACACCCTGGATGGCACGAGCAGGCAAGCCATACCGATAGGTGGGGTGTGGCTGTGCTGTGGTGGCTGGGAGGAGCATGCCACAGCTCAAGATGGTGCCAGGGGAGAGCAGAACAGTGGGGGGTTGTTCTCTCTCTGACCCAAGAGGTTCTTCTAAGACCTCAGAGCAGATGAAGAATGGAGCTGGGAGTTGAATCAAGTTGGGTCTAACTGTTATGTCTACTGTCTGGTTTTTTTTCCATACTGTCCCTCTGGAGTCTGAGCTCTGGCTGAGGAATTGTTTTTAGGTAGAGAGTGGGTGTGAGTTGTTCCCCAGGGCTGTGAGGCTCTAAGCACCCCTGCTGCCGGCACCATCCCCTTCTAAGGCTGAGGCAACTCTGGCTGATCTGTTCCATTGTTCATCTTTAAGGATGAGCAGCTGTGGAGCGCAGAATATGTCTGTACCCTATCTGGCTGACAGGATATCGGGGGCCACAGCTATTCGTCCCTTCTGTTGTGGGTTGTACCTCCTGCCTTCTTGGGTGTGACAGGATTTCTGTGCCTCGGCTCCTTGCATGTGCCATCTGCACACTACCTGTGCAAGAGGGTGTGGAGGTGAGCGCAGGATAGCTGTGTTGGTGTATGGGCCCACAAAAGCCAGAGGGCCTCCGTTAGCAGGGGGTGAAGTCAGGAGCCAGCTGGAGGTCAAGCCATAGCTGATGGGTGGAACATGAGCTTATTGAAGGCAGGTAATAACAGTCCCTGAGTTTCCACATTCTGAAAGCAAAGGTCTATGTTGGTGACCAACAGACAGAAATAACCACATAGCTCTACCCTATGGAGGACAGGTAGAACACTGAGCCACACTTTCCTGAGGGAGAGAGCTGACTAAGCAGTGCTGAGTTTCAGACAGGCTCCTTGTGTTCTCCCCTTCTCCCTTTGGGGACCCTGTCTGCACAAGTACAGTTTTTATCCTGTGATAGTTCGCCTACCTTCTGACCTTGATCTACAAGGCTGAAGATGGCTTTGCTCTTTGTCAGTGTGGAGCCTTGGCAGGGACACTTTTGCCTGACATTTAGTGTCTGTCTGTCTGTCTGTCTGCCTATTTTCTTCTTTCATACATTACATCCCCACCGCAGTTTCCCTTCCCTCCACTTCCCAAGCCTCTCCCTGTGCCCGCCTCTCTTTTCCCCAAGATCCCCCTTCCTCCACCTCTCCTCAGAAAGAGACATCAACTAAATACAGTATAACAAGCTACAACAAGATATGCCTGTAATCCCAGCACCTGGGAAGGCAGAGGCAGGTGGATTTCTGTGAGTTTGAGGCCAGCCTGGTCTACATAGCAAGTCCAGGATTTCCAAGGCTACTCACAGAGGGACCCTGTCTTGGAAACAAAACAAAATAAAAGGCCAGGCATATACTATCACATTAAGGCTGGGCAACCCGGTAGATGGAAAAGGGTCCCACAGGTAGACAAAAGAGTCAGGGATAGCCCTGGCTTGCAGTGACAATTTTGGAATTTTGGTTTCTTAAAACAAAACAAAACAAAACAAAACAAAACACAGAAATAATATAAGACCGTGTTTTTGTTTTAATCCCAGGTGTGGGGATATGGGGCTGCCTCAGACTGTCCGCAGCAGCTGGCTATGATTTGCCTCGTGCTCTAGTAGAGGCATGGTATTGCCGGCTGCAGATCTTTTCAGCGATTGTGGATGTTTGTAATTCTGGGAACTTTTCAGAGGCTATGTAAATGTGTGAGCTCTTATAGGCAGAGTTGGTGTTTGTTTGTTGCTCGTTCAGGGGAGTTGGTTGTGGTTTGTTAGTAGTTGTGCTCAAAGAAGAAATAAAAGGAAAGATATTAGATTCAGTGCTCTCGCTCTCTCTCTTTCTTCTATCCTTGTTTCTCATCTGTCTAGTGTTAGATGGTGAAATGGGGAGATTGGTGGGGAGAATAAAGAACCCACAAAGTAGCAAAGAGCAGCTATACATCCTCTCCCATTGTTAGGATTTCCACAAGAACACCAAGCGACTCAGCTGTAACACATATATAGAGGACCTAGGTCAGACCCCCACAGCTTCCCTGACCTCTCACGTTCCCGTGAGTCTTGATCAGTTGATTCTGTGGGCCGAGTTCTCCTGCTGTGTCCTTGACCCCTCTGGTTCCTCCAGTCCTTCTCCTCTTCAGCAGCTCTCCCTGAGCTCCGCCTAATGCTTGGCTCTGGTACTCTGTACCTGCTCCCATTGGTTGCTGGATCATACTTCTCTGGTATCTTTGATAACGATTTCGTGAGGCTGGTCCTAGCACATTCTGTAGGCAGAACAAACTGTAGGTGGAAGGTTTTGTGACTGGGTTGGTGTCCCAGTCCCTCCATTTGAGGCCTTGCCTGGTTACAGGAGATGATATGTTCAGAGCCTGTGTTCCCCTGTTATTAGGATCTTTGCTACAGTTAAAGATAGAGTCTATAGAGTTTCCATTGCATTAGGTTTCTGCCTGCTGTGGATATGAACCACAGTTCCAATTTTGTTTCTCCCACTGTCTTCTTCCTCTCACTTTTCCACTTGGTTTCTCCTGTTCCCAATTCCACCCAACCCTAGTCCACCTATGAAATCTATTCTATTTCCCCATCCTGGGGAGACCCTTGCATCTCCCCATAAGCCTCCCTTGTTACTTAGCCTCTTTGGGTTTGTGGAACATAGCGTGATTGTCTTTTACTTTACTTTATTTCCACTTATAAGTGAGTACATACCATGTGTGTCTTCTGGATTACCTCACTCAGAATGATTTTTTTTTCTGGTTCCACCCATTTGCCTACAAATTTCATGATGTCATTGTTTTTTAACAGCTGAGTAGTACTCCATTGTATGAATGTACCACATTTTCTATATCCATTCTTTGGTGGAGGGACATCTAGGTTGCTTCCAGTTTCTGGTTAATACAAATAAAGCTGCTATGAACATAGTTGAGCAAGTGTCTTTTGAGAGGATGGAGCATATTTTGGGTATATGCACAGGAGTGGTATAGCTGGGTCATGAGGTTGATGGATTTCCAATTTTCTAGGAAACCACCATATTGACTTCCAAAGTGGCTGTACAAGTTTGCACTCCCACCAGCATTGGAGGAGTGTTCCCCTTGGTCCACATTATCACCAGCATGTCTGTCACTTATGTTTTGTTTGTTTGTTTTTTTTTTTATCTTAGACATCTTGACTGGTGTAAGATGGAATCTCAAAGTTGTTTTGATTAACATTTCTCTGATGGCTAAGGATGTTGAGCATTTCTTTTAAGTGTTTCTCGGCTATTTGAGATTCGTTTGTTGAGAATTCTCTGTTTAGATCTGTACCCCATTTTTAAATTGGATTATTTCTGTGTTGCTGTCTAGTTTCTTAAGTTCTTTATGTATTTGGATATTAGTCCTCTGTTGGATGTGGAGTTGATGAAGTTATTTTACTATTCTGTGGGCTGCCATTGTGTCCTACTGACAGTGACTTATAGGGCCTGTGTGATCAGGAGTGAGGGAACTCTTCTGTTTAGGTACCTCTTCTCCCTCTTCCTTCTTCCCTCAGCCCCTCTGCCCCTTTCACACCTCCTTTTCTTTACAGAAGCTTTTCAGTTTCATGAGGTCCCATTTATTGATTGTTGATCTTAGAGCCTGTGCTATTGGTGTTCTGTTCAGGAAGTTGTCTCCTGTACCAATGTATTCAAGGCTCTTCCCTACTTTCTCTTCTGTCAAGTTCAGTGTATCTGGTTTTATGTTGAGGTCTTTGATCCACTTGGACTTTTTGTGCAGGGTGATAGGTATGGATCTGTTTGCATTCTTCTACACACTGACATTCGGTAAGACCAGCACCGTTTGTTGAAGGTGCTCTCTTTCTCTATTGTATAGTTCTGTCTTCTTTATAAAAAATTAGGTGTCCAGTTTAAACTTTTTATTATAGGCTAGCTGTGAATTCATGTCCAGTTAGAAGAGAGAGAATCTGGGTACCCACTCTTCTATTCCCCCAGGGATAGCTTCTTGCAGAACCAGTAGTATTGAGGGCACCTCATGTAGCCGGGACCCTCTATCCCAGAGAGGTGCTATCTTTTAGCGACACCCCCTTTGCTTCTGCCATTCTCTTCCTGTATGTCCAGGAGCCACTGTCTGCTCCCTGCTCCCAGGAGCCTTTGGGGCAGGTGCTGTTATTTCCTTTCTGTGACAGAAGGGAAGACTGAATGTGTCTTGGGGGAGAAATGGACAGAGAGAGTAACAGCCTGGGATGGGTGGGGAGTAGGGTGCTGCTGAGGCTGCAGACAGATCCCCTGATGATAGGGAAAGGCCACCCAGGCTCTCACCAGGCAGCCTGAACAGCACCCACAGTAGGCTGATAGAGGCACTGGCCCGTAGAGCCCCGAGGCTGCTGGTCAGACCTGAGGCAGCGCTGAGGTTGCACTGGCTGCCCTGGCAGCAGGAGACAGAGAGGGCGCGGCCATCTGAAGACATGGTGCTGTTGGGGCAGGTTGGGGCGCAGGACTTCATGACCAGGATGCCACCAGGGTTGGCCGTGGATACAGGAGGAATGGCCATGGATATCTGGCCACAGTCACCTCAGCTGTCACTATCCAGTCAGCTCTCAGGGAACCTGCAGCCATTTTAAGATAACCTGAGGTCATCTTAAGCTTTCTGTGGCATGGCATCATGTAGCCTGTGGCTTGTGTGCTTCCCAGTAGTTCCTGGAGGGTTCCAGAAGTTGCTGTGACTATGGAGTCCTGTTTCACAGTATGGGCAGTCTGCATCTGAACAACTCTGATGCCATCTTGTTTTAGGATTCTCATTGTTTATACAGTCCGATAGTGGTGTGTGAGGAAGCTGCAGTTGGACAGTTGAGCCTCTACCACCTGCTGGGATGACTTTGTGACACGTTCCTCTGGATCCCCATGCAGTTCATCAGGCAAACACCAACATATATCACTGTGTTTCCTTTTATTTTACAAGACCCCTCCTGACAGATTCTGGCACCTTGTGGCCTCTTCTGCCCTGGGATGTGAGTGCTGCTGTGGGGTAGGGAGGGACTCAGCGGTTACCACTGTTTCCTCTCTGACAGCTTCTCAGTGCTCTGTGATGTGCCCTGCCATGCCGTGGCATCAGCCATCTGTTGTTGGCAATAGGCGCTTAGTGTTTCCTGTGGAGAATGGTGACCTTGCCCTAGACCCCCTCGTTAGTGTCTCAGGGCAGCATGCGAGGACAAGCAAGGGTTGGATCCCAGGTGTGCACCTTTGAAGCCATGACACATATTGTTAGATCACCTTCCTAGGTGGACGTGGAGGTCAGTGGCCGTGTCATCTAATTTGGTCTTGTGTCCCAGGGGGCACACCTGTATTTCCCTACAGGAATGAGCTTGGAAGATGTTTAGAAAACCTGTTTTGTGCTTTTTGTGTGTGTGTGTTTCTGTGATGCTTTGGTGACCTGCAACCTTTCCTCTGTGTAATTATGAAGGCATCATGCTGAACTTCCTGTCACAGAGAATTATTGCTGTTGCTTGTTGTTAGGGTATTTTTTTTTTCCTCTGTCCATTCCAGATTACTTTTACACATGAGCCTTGAATTTACATTTTAAAATCTAATTCTTCCATCATATAATATATGTATATATATATATATGTATATATATATATGTATATACACGAAGCAAACCCCAAACCTGGTTTCCTTTGGCTTGAAGTTTGACCACATTTATAAACTAATTATATATAAATTGTTAAATTATAAAATTAAAAATAATTTAATAATTATATAATAATTCCATATAGTTATATTAGTAAATCTATAATTAGTTCGTAAAGGTGTCGGGAAGCAACTGAGTCTTCCATTTTCAGAACATGTCTTATCTTTCTGGTTGCTGAATCTCATGTTGCTTTTGTAGCTTTTAAAGAGTAGTAGTAATTTTTAAAAGCTCATGATGTAGGGTGGCTTTGAACTTACTATCCTCCTGCTCTTGAAATGCCGGGAGTACTGGTATGCCACATGCCAAGGTTACATTTTCTTTTCTTCAGATACTGGGTGCTAGTGCCTTGCCCACGCTAGGCAAACCTGACACCACTGAGCCGTGCCTCATTCCTTAACTGTTTTGACTGACAAGTTGTGGATCTTAATGGTGTGTACCATATCTTGGGGATGGATGGACAGACTGACATGTTTTCATGGAGAGAACATTCCAGCCTGTCTCTTACTGATTACACATGACCTGTAGTCACATAGATTTCTTGAGCCCCTTACATCTCCTGTTTCTCCTGGGACTGACTGGCATTTGCTCTCCACCCCCAGATCACCATCCCATAGTTCTACTCTGCTTCTATGATTTCAGCCATTGGATTCCATATGGGGTGAAGTCATGCCATGTTTGCCTTCCTGTGTGTGCCTGGCTCTTTGCACTTAACCTGATACCTTCTGGGGGTCCCCCCTGTTGTCACACGTGGCAAGATTTCGTCCTTTTTGAAAGCTGAGTGGTGTTGTTATGCCACTTTTTCTTCATTTGTTCATCGCCTGGTGGACACAGCTTGATTCTGTTTCTTGGCTGCTGGGATCAGTACTGCTCTGAGCACAGGACATAGATGCCCATACACCCCTTTGGTTTTCCTTGGCTCGGCGCTGGGGATTGCTGGAACTTACATTGTCCTGTGCTTAATTGTTGGGGGGGATTACTATACCATTTTCCAAAATGTTTATACAAGATTGCCACATCCACATTTGCACAAAGATTCTCTTTGGTTTGTAGGAGCTGGTCTAGCAAGCATGGGGGATAGCTCATTTGTGACTCGCATTTATATTTTCCTGGTGACAGCAGTGTTTCCATGTGTTGGCCACTTCCATTTGTTTTGAGAAATGTCTCTTTCAGTCCTCTGCCCATTTTGCAATAATGTTTTTGGTGTTGTCAATACTGAGTGGTTGAGTTTCCTATAGGTGTGATTTTTTTTTAACTTCTGTGATATATGGTGTCTTCTCCCATTCTTCCTACTCTGTTTATTGTTTCCTTTACTTCCCAGGATGTTTTAATTTGATATGATCTCATTTCCATGTTCTTCCTCTACGCTATCTTCCACTGGTTTTATAGTTTCATGCCTACTCTTTCTGTCTTTACTGCACTTGAGTTGATTTTTGCATGTGGCATAAGATCAGGGCTCAGTCTCTCTTGGAGGTGCAGTAGCCCCAGCAGTACTTCTGGAGAGACTGCCCCTTCCCAATAGGGATCTTGGCGCTCTGTCCAAAGTCATGTGACTGGGAACACACTGGTTTAGTTCTGGGCTGTATTCGCTTCCTTGGCTTGTGTCTTCTGCGGGCACTGGGCTGTTTTGGATGCAGTCGTTTCTCAAGCTGGAATCACAGTTTCCTTGGTCTCAGGATTTTTGTCCTTTTACTGTTAGGAGGATTTTTTTGGTTGCATTTTCTTGTGTATTTATTAGTGGGATTATGTTTGGTTCTAGATACTAGTCTTGTCTCTTGTTAGCTGTTTTCACGGTATAGAGTCTCATCAGCAGCAGAGAGTAGTGGTTAAAACCACTTCCCCAACTCTAGTTCTTATGGACAGAGACCTTCAGCAGGGACCTTTAACAAAGTGTTGATATCCTTTGGTAATGCCACTGCTGTTACCCTACTAAGCAACATGTGTCTTTGAATTGAGGTAGGTATGATAGAGCCTATATGTCTGCCTTCCTTCCTTCCTTCCTTCCTTCCTTCCTTCCTTCCTTCCTTCCTTCCTTCCTTCCTTCCTTCCTTCCTCTTCCTTCCTTTGTTTCTTTCCGGGTCAGGGTCTCATGTAGCCCAGATTGGTGTCAAACTTGCTGTGTACCTGAGGATGATCTTGAAGTCCTACCTCTATCCTACAAGACTGTACCTCCCCAAGGTTCCACGACCTCTAACATGTGCCACCAGCTGGAGACAAAGTGTCTAAATGCATGAACAATGGGGGACATCCCACATTCACACTACAGTACTCACCTGATCATAGTCCCCTTTTCCAAGTGTTTGAAAGCATTCTGTATTTTAGTTTGACTCTTGTTATAAGGAGTTCCCCTAGGCATGGTTTCTTTGAACAGCGCCCTAACACAGCAAGGAGAGTTTTTTGGCCACTGGCTGCGGTGGTTTCTGATTGCAGGGTTTGGTTTCTAGCTTGTGCCATTTTCTGGGTTTAATAGCATCCGGCTGAGCCTGTTGGTTATTCTCTGTGCACATTTGGTTCTCAGGAGATTCCCTTGTGGCCCATTGTGGTGTCTGTTTCCTTGCAGCCCTGCCAGGGTTTGGAAGAAAGGTGGCATTCAATTCTGTCTTGCAGAGGCCGGGTGTGCCCAGCCACTCAGTTCCCTCCTTTACCTGTAAGCTCCGTGGGCCTCTCTGCCTCGATTATGGAAAGAGATGGTTCCTCTGCACCATCTGTCTTGCTTTCTGGTCCCGGAGAAAGAGGCCTGCAGTATTATTGAGAGACAGTTGTTTAAGCTCCTACAGAACCTCACATTGCCCTCTGTGTGTCTGCATGTCTGGCCAAGAGGCCATGACTGTAATCCCCTGGGTAAAGTGTGATGGGAATACTCTGACTGGACTGGCCCCTGCCAGCCATTCCCCCAGTCGCAGGGCTGGGGAAGGTTGGCTCCATTCCCAGAGCTTAAAGGAGGAGTGCAGCCCAGTGACCCAGCTGATTTGGTGTTTCAGGCTGCTGAGTTTGTGGTAATTGTGGTATGGCAGCAGCAGGAAGCCGGCACACCTTCTGTGGGTGATTATCACATTAGCCTGCTTTCCTTTTTTTCTCCCAGCGCTTCGTTCTAGTCAACAGTAGTACTTTGTCTGTCTTCGCCTTTGTACTGTTACATCGCCTTATACTTCTGCTAGTGAACTGTCAGCTTTAAATACATCCTTTGATTCCAGTCCTTGATGATGAGCCAGTGAGCTAATGGCTCTTTCCCTCTGCCTTGCTCCTGTTTTCCCGGTTCTTATTACTCGCGACTCCTTAGCAGAGCACTGCCTTATCTGTGTCCCACTCGGTCATCGTAACCTTTGTGCTAGGCTTGAGTCTCCAGGTAACCGTTCTCAGCCGTACTCCTTGACCATCCTTTCAGAGCATTTCTTAGGCCCGTGGGAACTGGGGTCTCCAAGTGCTGCAGGTTCCCAGGGCAGCAGAAGAACAGTATGGCTGGGGTGGAGTCCTCAGTCGCTGCCCATCATATCGGTGTCACTTGGCGTCATCTGACTGTAGAGGTTGCTCTGGAGACGTCTGAGAAATCTGCCTGGTTCCCTTCCCTGGATAAGTGGTTTAATTTCTTTCTTTTCACCTCATTTTCTTTACTCACCTCATATTTGTAATACTTTTAAAAATAGGATTTTTTTTTGGTTGAGTTTAAACTGGCATATTCTGTGTAGTCAGCTCTCAAGGGTACATCTTTGCAGACGCTTCCTCCTGCGTGGGGAGCTGCCTCTTCCCTCTTGGTAATGTGCTTTGATGCACATTCTTGGTTTTGATCGAGTTCCATCTGTCTGATTTTTCTTTTGTTTTCTGTGTGTTTGATGTCATAGTTAAGAAACCATTGCCAAATCCAATGTCATGAAGTTCCCCCAGTGTTGCCTTATAATTTTAGCATGTACATTTAGTTCTGTGACACATTTTGTGCTAATTTCTGCAGCGGTTTAAGGTAAGGGCCCAATGGCGTTGTGTGTGTGTGGATGTGTGCTTTTCCAACACCATCTGTCCGTTCCTTGTGGGATGGCTTTGACACCCTTGATGATGATCACATGGCTGTTCACATGAGAGTTCACTCTTGGGTTGTCTGTTCAGTCTTCTGGTCTATATTCTGTCTTTAGGCCACTGCCACACCGTTTTGATGACCAGAGCTTTGGGAATGTTTTCAAATCTGGAAATCCAAACTCTTGTTACCTGTCACTCTGTTTTCAAGATAGTTTTGATTTTCTGGGTTGGCTGTTCATTGTGGAATAAATTGTTTTTGTTCTGGGTCAGCTCTCGGTAAGAGCCCCAGGATCCTTCCAGAACAGTTGGGGGCATGGCTGATAGCTCCACTAAGGCCCTTTCTGGGTGCTGCTCAGACCTAGTGACTTCTCAGGAGGCTTTGCTGCTCCATGGATACACAGTTCCCATTGGGTTGTCGTTTCAGAGAGAGATGGTAGAGTGAGGTGGTGGAGGGTCAGAAGGGTAGAATTACTTCTGACTGAGGTTGCCCCTACAATCCTGATGCCCCCTCCTTCAGCCCTGCAGCTTCCCATTGTGCCTTTATAGTCCTGCCATGTTCCTCCACCCATGTCTCATCCCTGAGGCCCTGAAGTGTCTCCATGCCCCTGTGGTGCTGCTGCACCCGGTCACCTCCCTCCCCACACTTGAGGCCCTGACATTTCCTTACAGGCATGCCCCTGTCCACACGACGGCAGGGCTTCATCCTCTCCCTACTCTGGTGGAAGTTCTCATCTGACTCGGGGCCTAAAGACGTTGTTTCCTGTTGTCTATAAACACGAAAGTATAGATTTGTAAACCTTTTCTTTGTTAGTTCGTGGGCTTCCTCCTTGTTGTTTTAGCCTGGTTTTTAGAGAGAAGTGGGGAAAGACGTGCTGATGTGTAAAGGTGTTTGTACTTGTCATCAGTGTCTCTTTAATGACCTCATAGATTAGTAACTTTTAGAGTTCATGTGCCTGTCCTGGAGGCTGTACACAGGAGGCGCTTAGCAAAGACTCACCTACACTCTTGTCCCCTTGTGTGATAGTTGTGGGGAGGGGAGAAGCTGAGCTTGAGGCTGGAAGAGAGGTGACACCAGTCAGGCTGCAAGAGCAAAAAGGTAGTCGTGGGCCAAGGCAGCATTGTTCCGGGCTTGATGCTCCCAGGACCTTGGATAGCAACTGGCTGGGGTGAGTGATGTCTTTGCTCACTGGCTGGTGCCTGTATCTGGCTACCACTGGTCTGATCTACCTGACCTTCCTTTCTGAAGGTCACTGGGTGAAAGGTGGAGGCACAGAGCTGTCCTGATGTCTCATTCTTTGTCATGTCCTACTGCCTGTTATCCGCTGGTTGGGGCATGCATTCAGGATGGGGAAAAATATTGGGAGTGATTGCTGGGCTGTAGGAGATGGGAGGGGAGACAAGGAAGAGAGAGACGTGAGGGCCCGGCTGTGTGAGCGACAACCGTTATATGGGTGATGATGTAGCAGTCTCTCCAGTGTTGTTGCCTCATCTGGAGGGATCAGAACAGGCCTGCTGTTTGCTTTTTATGGAAGGGGACAGTGTTCTGGGAAGCTAAGAGAACAGTGTGGGTTCTCGAGGGTAGAAGGTGCATATCTTGACTTGCTGTTGGTTCATGTGCTTTTGTGGCTGAGCCTGCCTCTAGAACTACCTCTGTCCAAATGTTTGCCCAGTGCATGAGCTATGCGGTCTTCTCAGTGGTGTGCCCTTCATCCTAAGGGAGAGCAGTGTCTCCTGTTGAGACACTATTGAGAGCCTTTGAAATTCTCTAAACTGTCCTTATTTTCACATTTTTTGTCTGGGTTCCTGGTGGAGTGTGGCACCAGGGTTCTGTTACTGGGCAGAATTTTCCCTCCTGCCTCTGGTGGGTTGGCCTTGTTGTGAGCATCCTGTGGACTGCCAGGCTGGCCTCCTATCCCCACGTCTCCCTGTCCTAGCATTTCCCTCATGAAGCTTCAGGACCTGGCTGAGTCTGCTGAGAAGGTTCTGGCTTTGAGCTGATGTCTCTGTGGACATCAGGGTGGTCAGGGTTGGCCTGTCTCTCTCCAGCCTGGCTGCACAGCCTGGCACCTGGTCGGAACCTCCTCTGAGCCTCATGCAGATGGCACACTGCCTCTCTCAGGAGTCCCACTCCAGACATTGAGAGTGGCTTTGGGCATGGCAAGTACACAGCAGCCTTCCCATCAGGCCATATCTTACTAAGTTGAACTTGTGCCCAGCTTTGCTGACCTCATGGGAATCTGGATCTGGCACACACAGTTGCTTGTTCTGTAGCCTTGCAGGCTTCCAGATCCATGGCCATGGCTGCTCGCAAACTTAGCCAAAGCCTGTCCATTGCCAGTGCAGCTTGGCAGGAGAGGGAGAGGGACCTGGGTCTGGATTCCATCTTGGCCTCTCACCAGCTAGATGGCTTAGGTCAGGCTTAGAGCTCTCTGAGACTCAGCTTTTAGGCTGTGATGTGGTGACATAGATTCTCTATCCACTGAGGCCTGAGGTTTACGTAGTGGCTACAGGCATAAAGCTCACTGGCTAAGTTGTCTCCTGGTAGGCTTGGGTCACTTGGTTAAAGGAGTAGGTTTTCCCTGTGAGTGGGATGTGCCCAAGGGAAGGGGGGCCACACCTCCCTCTTCCCCTACTGTCCTTTCAGCCCTAACCAGACCCTCTTGCTTGCTAGCCATGCTAACGGGGCTCTCTACCTGTGTCTTTGTGACACAGTTCTCTGCAGCTGCCGTCCTAGGGAGAAGGGACTCATCCCTGGAGCAGGCAGCTGGGCTGTGGGCAGAGCTAGAACAGATGCCTGGCCTCTTGTGGTCCTCCTGAGGGTAGGAGGGAAGGAGGCTGTGATGAAGACAGCCTTGGCAGGTGGAGTTGGGGAAAGAGGAACGCACACTGCTGGCATTTTGACCGCCCTTTCACGATGGTAGTGATCCAGCTTCTCCACTGCTGATTCTAGGCATCATTTTGCAAAGGTGTCTGGGGGGTGCCTGGCTGCATTCTATTTGACTCAGAGTTGAAGTTGCTATAACAACACTGATTCATGTAATTGTAGATCCCTCATCAGGGCCCTTCTCTGGCTCTGCATTGCACATACAGGCACACATGCTTATGATCAGGTACATGCATATAATCAGGAGATTGCAGAGGGCCAGGGGCCGTGTATGGGTAAGCCTCCCATCCTACCATAGCGCTGTGCCTCAGGGCGTGCTGTCTTGGTTTGAGGGGTATCCGGTACCGGAGGAGTAGGAAACGGTCTGCTCCCAGTTGGAGGACTCCACATCCACGATGAGATGCTAGTGTGAGTTGTGCTCTGTCTCAGTGTCTTGGGCCCGAACAGCCCTGGTTACATTAGTGCTTTCAAGATTTCAGTGCTTGCTTGGATGTGAGGCAGAGCCAGGTCCCGGGTGCTGGCTGGGCTGGTGTGTGTGTGTGTGTGTGTGTGTGTGTGTGTGTGTGTATACATGTGTATTGGTATGAGGTTGGAAAGAAAGCACATTGGAAAGTTTTGGCACATTTTTACCCTTTATTTGAAAAAGAGAGGGCTGGGAAAAGAACTAAATTGATAAAGTGCTTGCTATGCAGACTTGAGGACTTGAGTTGGATCCCCAGAACTCATGTAAAACGAGCTGGGCAAGGTAGTGAAAATCTGTAATTCAAGTGCTAAGGAGGAAATGAGATGGGAGGAACCTTTGGGCTTGCTGGCTAGCCATTGTAGCCTTCCTGATGAGCCCCAGGCCAGAAAGACCCTGTCTCAAAACAATAACAACAACACAAGACAGATGAATTCTGAGGAATGGCACCCCAGGTTGTCGTCTGGCCTCTACGTGCATACACGCATGTTATGTTCGCCCATAGACAGATTGTACCCGTATGCATTCATGTGCATGCCTTCCACCCTCCCACTCCTCACGTACACACGTATGCTAAAAAGAGAGGACTTCCTTTCAGTTTCTCCAGAGTAGGACTTCTTCCTTATTGAACATTCATAAGTGAATGAAGGAGGCATACCCCATGTCCTCATGTCCTGGTGGCAATCACTCACCCTCTTCTCCAGAACTTTCTTCCCAGTCCTTTTTTTTTTTTCCTTGTGGTTGTCTGCCATGCAGCTTGTTGCAAACAGCTTGCTGTTTCTCTGCGAGGTAGGCAGGACCTTCTTTTGTTTGAGTGGCTTGCAGAAATGGCACTGAGCAGAGGTGAGAGCCTTTGAGATGGCCACCTTCTGAAGTGGGGGTAGCCTGGGCTAGGAGAGCTTAAGGCTTAAGGCTGTAAACATGTAGAGCAGGGTACAGATTTCTGCTTATATTGACGTCAGGGAGAGGGTCTTCTTGGCCTAAGGTTGTCTTCTTAATAACTTCTGGACCAGTTTGGCAGCATGAGACTCTATGATGCTTCATGTGAAGCCCAGGCCCATAAGCATCCTTGAGTTTCGCCTCTACCCTCACACCCCATTGTGTGACATCTGTAGCTGCAGCTTCCATTTTCTGGATGGCTTGCTTGAGAGCCAGGCTGGACCACACTGCTGACATCCTGGGGCCTTGGGCTTGTTGTTTTCTCCGTGTAACCTCATTTTCTGTAGCTCTGTGGCAGTGTCTTAGTGTGTCTCATTTTCTCCTCTGTATGTTAGTGTGTCTCATCTCTTCTGTATGCTGGTATGTACAAGTGTGTTTGTGCTTCTGAATTCTAGGAAGAACACTTGGCATCAGGTGAGTATGCCACCATGGCTGGAAGGTGGAGTATTCTTTCTTGTCATCTTCAGCATGTTCTTCTTCATCATTGTTCCTGTGATCTGCAAACTTCCAGTGTAGAGTGGACAGAAGTAGGTACATGGAACACCGAGTTTCCTTCCTCCTGGGCGATGCCACGGGGGCTGCTCAAGCCTGGGAAGACAGAAGTAGACAGGACCACATGGTTCTGTCTGGGGCTCATATACCTGCAGAGATCCTTTTTTCAGTAGATCTTGTTGGGTCAGAGTGAGTATCCCCAGAGGCTGACTGCAGCCGTTGAACTGCTCCTGGGGGACACCCTAGCATGGGAAAGTAGGTTGCCAAATGCGGCCCATGGTGATTGTGGCACTGGGGGCCTGCCACCAGCCTCTGCACTGCCCTGTCCACTCTTCTCTCGGGCCAGGGGCAGCTGCTGGCATGTTCCCCTGTGGGAGAAAAGGGCTTTAAAGGGTTTAGAGGAAACTGTTTCATGTGGGGCTCAGAGTGTAATCCTGGATGTACCTTCCTGCTTCCTGGAGGGGGCTGTGTAGGTACACACATTTAGGTATTATGAGCCATTTTTCCTTTGCTCGTCTTCCTGGTCCATGGGCTCCATGGGGCATTATTCTCCTTGACAACAGTCTCCCTGTTCGGTGGCTCCAAGCGTAAACATGTCCTATCTGGATGTGTAAGATGCTGTTCCTGGCTAGGAAGAGCAGGGTGGGACCTTAGGGCTGGGTTGTGGACAGTGGCAAGGGAATTGACCTATGCTTATAGCCATAGGGACACTTACTGTCTAACATGATGCTGGCTCTGAGCTTGGTGCGTGCTTAAGCCCATTGCACACTTGGAGTGAAGTCCTGGCCCTGATGCAATCGTGGAGGGAGGGGTTAGGGAGAGCATGGAGTGGTGTGTGTGTGTGTGTGTGTGTGTGTGTTGACCTCTTTAGTCATTTGTCCTGCAGATAGACAGCTGCCCTTGGTAGTTGCCACCCCAGGTCTGGGAACCTAGTGGCTTGTGTGCAGGGTCAGGATGACTTGGGAACATCTGCCAGTAAATGTGCACTGCCACCTGCTGTGTGTTGCTGTTGTGTGTTGCAGGCTCTAGGGCCATAGGGACAGCCTCGCCTGTGTTTGAGTTCACCCCCACCTAATTTCCAATGATAGACAGTGGTACCTGCAGCTGGCAGAGAGGCTTGGAGTACCTCAGGAGCAACATCGGGCTGCCTCTTGGGGGGGGGGCGGGGACCTGAGTGACCATCCAACAAAGCATCCTCCTGCAGCCCATGTTTTTTTCCCACCTGCCGCACGCCCCCCCCCCCCCCCCCGTCACTCTGGCTGGTGTGTCAGAGCTCTGAGATCTAACTTACACACCAGTGAGATTCCTCTCACAGTGTCCACTTCAGTGTTTTTCGTACTCTAAAATGGGCGACCACCAATACCTTCCAACTCCAGAACAGTCCCATCGACCCAGAGTGAAACCCTTTGTCCACAAGCGTTTACTTTCCATCCCCACTTCTGAGCAGCCTGGCAGCTGTGGCTAGCTCTGTGGAGTTTCCCATTCCGAACATCTATAAAAGGAACCTGACTTCCCAGCATCCTCTGGGCCTGGCTTTGTACCCGGATCTCCATGTAAGGCTCCGGTATGGTGTCTGTCAGCTCCTCCTTGGCACCGGAACACCCTTCCTTCTGGTTGTCTTGGACAGTTGCACAGTTTTGACAATGCTAGTGCAGTGAGCAGACGTTTGGCTCTCTGGTGTTCAGCATGCTGAGTCGTGGCAACTGTATGGCCTTGCTGTACCTGCAAACATGAGCTGCTTCCTAGAACATCTCTGTGCCCCCTCTAGCCTGTCCCCACGTAGAGCGGACCTGACTTGGCCTTTTCCTGCAGTTCATGTCACGGGGCCCACACATTTCTTTATGTCCGGTATGATAGGCATCCTTTGCTCTGCCCTGTGGCTTCAGTGGTACTCATGAGACCTGTGTGTGGTTGTGCAGCCCGTGCACTCCCTCTGTAGTCTGTCTCTGGTGTTCGGGATGCATGGTTGTGTCAAGGTTACTCTGAACACGAAGAGGAATTCACGGGACACACGTTTCCAACTCTGTTGGTGAATGCCAGTGTGCCTGGCAGGTCAGATGGTCTTTATTAGAGGCTGCCAGACGGCTCTGTGGCGTGGTGACCCCCACCATGTACCTGCCAGCCAGACACAAGCTTCCCATGCTTCTTGTGGGCTGACTGACTGATGTTTTTCTGGCTGTGTTTTCGCTCTGGCATCCTCCAGCAGTTCTCCCTTAACCATGTGAATCTCAACGTGAGGCGGAGTCACTAGATTTAATGTAGATAGATATGTGGCTTCATGTCGTTCTCTGGCTTTCTCCTTTTCACTGTGTTGCCTAGGCTGAGCTGGCGCTCTGTGTCACACCAAGGCTATCCTCAGACTCTTGATCCTCCTTCCTCGGTGTTCGGGGTGTGGGGACTGCAGGTGCACACCTCCCCGCCTGGCTGCTTGTCATCTTTTTTTCAGTGCTCTGCCTTCTGATGATTTCTGCTGGGATTTCTCGGTGTAGAGGTCTTGGGTGGGGGAGGGAGGAAGGCAGTGAGCAGAGTGAGTCCCTCAGCTGATCATTTGCTGGGGGCATCTACTGCACTGGTCAGGTGGGCAGAGATAGCCTTTGAGACTTGTCACTTTCTGTTCAGCTGTGGGCTGCTGGTCATGCCTGTTCTATTCCTTGCTCCAGTGTCCATAATCGTCATATTATTGGAAATATTTTTGCTTTAGCTTTTGCCTTTTAATTTTCATAGATTGTATTTTGATTTATAGAATTTTATTAAAAATGTGACACCAAATCTCTCCCTCCTCTCTCCCTCTGTGTGTGTGTTTGCAACACTACTTTCATACTTAGTTTCTTTAGGTTCTGAATGATTTATTTTACAACTATTTTTTCAGTTATTTAACCCCTTATTTCATCTGGAACTCACCTGGATGTAAATTATGAAATGGAGAACAGGCTGCCATTTTCCCAAACTAGTCACTGGTATGTCTGGCCTTTTAATTTGAACGAGGAGTCTGCTGAGGAGTGGATGAAGGGTGCACTAGAGATGTGAATGCAGAGGTTGGGTTTCCTGACCCTCCTTTGGCCAGGAGCAGAACTGGGGTGGGAAGCCATCAGAAGAGAGGGGAAGGTAGGCCTGAGCGTTGCTGCATGTGTGTGTGGCTCTTTGCAGCAGCAGCAGCAGCAGCAGCAGCAGCAGCAACAGCAGTAGCAGCAGCAGCAGCAGCAGCAGCAGCAGCAGCCATCATCTCTGCCAGTATGTTTCCCTCTCCACCTGAATCAGCATGGCAGTTTAGCTGAGGCCATGTGGAAGTCTGCTGGGAGTGTGGTCAGCTGGAGTAGGGCAGGCCTTTCCGATTGGCGTCTGAGTCAGGCGCCTGCAGGGCTGGGTACCATGCCACTGGCCGCAGTGACATCTGCATCTCTACACGGTAGAGGCAGAGAGAAGCGAGCTATCTGGTACCCAAAGGGTGCCCATCCCATCTTGGCAACATTCTCCAGATCCAGTCACATCTCAGGGCTCCTCTTACCATTGCCCTGGGAGTTGATTTCAGCATGTGAATTTGGGGCCAGAGCTACCGGGCACTGTGTTGCCCTCTGAGTTCCGGTTGCCCTTGAGGGGAATAGGAAACAAGGTACCTGTGTTCCATTTGTGGAAGGTGTCCCTGCCTTCTTCCGTGCACTCGAAAGGGTGGGCTTTGTGTGTGGGGTGACCAGGAAATGTGAGGGGACTTTTTAAAGGTCACCTGCTTGTCAAGTCTACATCCAGATGATATTGCAGTGTTGGGGGTCTGGGGGCGTGGTCACTTCAGAGAGCAGAGCTAGTTTCTTTGCTATTGGCACAGTGTGTGGTCATGACCTCATATGCCAGGCCACTGCTAGGAGGGCACCCTAGCATCTGCCTGCCTCCTGCTCTCAGGGCGCCCACTAGTCCATCCTGTGCTCATGCTGTGTCTGGGCCCGTGTAGCAGCTTCAGTCAGGAGACCAGGGAGGCCTGTGGTGAGTAGTAGGTAGGAGTCCCTGGAAAAGAGCAGCCATCTCCTCCTAGTGGTCTGCCCAGTGCTTTTAGAGCCTGGGTCCTGGCTTCCTGAGCCATGGTGGAGGTCGATGGCACATTGAGAATGTCTGCCTTACCACTTCCCTCCTAGTGGATGAGGCCCAGCTGGGCTAGGTTATGGTCTCAGGAGCCTTTATGACCATCCCAGCTGTCCTTTGAAGGTGGCCAGGCCCAAGCCAGCTCCCATGGCCTCCGCCCAGGTCTGTGCCCTGTGGTGTCTTCAAAGACCAGACGGTTTGCTTCCCAAGGGATTGGGGCTCTCACTGGGCTAGAATCATGTGCTCATTGGCCAATCCTGGGAGCTGCTCCACTCTTCCCAAGTCCAAGAGAATCTTTGGGGGCAGGGCGCAGAGGCAGCCTGATAGGGGAGGGTCAAGAGGGAAGGCAAGACATAGACAGGACCAGAAAGGAGCCCAGAGGCCTCGGAGGGTGTCCCGCTGTCCTCTTGGCTTTCCTTTTCTCTCTCCTGAAACTTAACCACTGTTTTTCTTATCCACCCAACAAACAGTTGCAGGGAACCCCCAGCTCTGGCACCAGGTGCTCAGTGCCAACAGTTAAGGCTTGCAGTGAGCCACTGCCGAACTTCCTCCTGGCCACCTGCTGCCCCTTCTGCCCGGCATCTGTGCTCTGGAGGCCCTGCTGGCACCCAGCCTTCAGAGTGTCTGTCAGTGTGGACTGAGCCCTGGGTCCCAGCTCTGCATTTC
This sequence comes from Meriones unguiculatus, assembly GCF_030254825.1. Taxonomy (NCBI): domain Eukaryota; kingdom Metazoa; phylum Chordata; class Mammalia; order Rodentia; family Muridae; genus Meriones; species Meriones unguiculatus. The sequence continues at coordinate 26,032,817 of NC_083356.1, forward strand.
CAGTGAAGTGGTTTCCTGGCCTTTGCGGTTACCCCATCCTGCATCCATCCTTCATCCCACAGCCTTTGTCCTCCCCGCCGCTCCCCTTTCAGCTCTGTGACTGAACCCTGTGCCTTGTGCAGGATGAGCACTCTACCACTGAACTACATCCACGGCCCGCCCTTGTCCTCTTAATGGTAGCATTGCCAGTGAGGAGACCGCAGCGCCTGTGTGCCGTCACAGATAAGGCGTTGACATGAAATAGGCACAGAGAAATCTCTCTTCTAAGTGTTCGGGGACTGTGAGATTTATCGTCTGGCAGGACAGGACTGTTGCCCTCCTGTTCTTGGGTAGGCCTGACCCAGTGTCTTACAACGGATTTGTTGACTTTGTCTAAGCTGCTGGTCTCACAGGCATAATCATAGCTGGAGTGTTTGTGATTACTAGTTAACACTGTCACTTCATCCTTTGGGTATCCCTAGATCCTGACAGTGATGTCCCGGAGTGCTTGCTGGGAGCAACATTCCACTGTGGCTCCATCTTGTGCTTGACACTTGCAGTGAGAACACTTTCCTGGGAGTGCTTAGTCAACACTTTCGTTCCGCCTGGCTTCTTCAGAGTGTTGTCAGTAGATGGAATAGGGTTCCGGCCTGGCATCCTTATCTCGCCTCCTTAGATAGGCCACTGCATTGGCTAACCGAGTTCCTGAGAGAGACGTCTGTTGTTCTCTCACTGTTTTCCTGGTACAAGGTCACGAGGAATTCTTCTCTGTCAACTTCTAGGCCTTTATAATTTTTGACTTTTAAAAAAAAACATTTATTAACTGTCTAATTATTATTTCTTGCTTGGTTATCTCTTTCCTTGCATCTGTTACTCTTGTAAGTGTTATTGAGGTCCCTGTGGTCTGAGAGCTCTAGCATCTGTCTGCCTGGTCACCTTCTCTTTGTCCATGTGCTTCCCTGTGGGGGAATCCAGCACCTTGTCTCCTGGCTGTGTCGACTGCTGACCAGATCCTCACAGGCACCCGTCATTTCTGCTGTTGGTGTTTATTACTTCTGGCATTCGTGATTCTCAGAGTTCTTACCTCTTTGTAGAGTTTTCCATGGTTCCAGCCTGTGGTCTGCTCCCTTGGAGCCCGTGATGTGTCACAGTCGTTTTAGGGTCTTAGTCTGAGATCGAGACCTGGCTGGCGTCATGCTCTCAAATACCTCGTGGGGGTTGTGGACTCCTGGGATGTCAGAGGTCAGCAGCATTCATGTCCAGAGATAGATGCATCCTGCTTGCTTGGTGTATTGTGTGGGACTGAGTCCTACCTGTGGTGAGGATTGCTTTGCCTTCGTGCTGCAGTGGCTATCCTCAGCCTCCCTCGCATGTGGTCGCCTGTGTTTGGGTTGGGCATGTTGGTGATAACTTTTCTGGGGACCTCAGGCTCAGAGGTGGGTAGTCTCTTTCCACCCTCGTGGCCTCTTTCTGCTCTCTGCTCTGCCTGGCTATCCCTGCTCAAGTTCCTGGTTCCCATTGCAGCTTCAGTTATGGCAGGCATGGTCCAGGAATGGGCTTTCTAGGAACCCTTGCCCCTGCGGCTGTCCAGTTTTGCTATGGCTCTTGCTGGCGTTATGAAGCGATTTTTTCCCACCACCCATGAAGAACTCCTGCTTTCTTTCCAGAGGCAGAGGGTGTTTTATTGCTCTTGTTGTCTGGTGTCTGTGGATATCCTGCTTGTCCAGGGATCAGCTAATGATGCTTTCAGACCTCTAGCTTGGCCTTGGTGCTGTAGGGAAGAGGGGACTCCCACCCCAACAGAGCTACCACAGTCCTTGTCCCTGCACCCTAGGGGTCCTGTCCCATCTGCTTATGGAGAGGAGGGTGGAGTCACTGTGGTACCCAGGCTGTTCCACTGTCTGAGAACAGGTTCTGGTGATGCTCAGAAAATGACTGTGTGGCTCATTACGCCTGGTCTGTGCTTGCTTTTTATTTTGTGGGCTGTCCCATTTTTCCTCTGGTGGCTTCTTCCCTAGCAAACTTCCCCTTTCCCACAGGAATATTTTCTTTTTGTGCTTGCACATTCGTGTTTCGCCTTTTACAGTGACAGCCATGATCTGTTGGAAGATACTCCTTTTCATTATGTGAGGCATGAATCGATTTTTATTTTTCCACATGGCTGGCCAGATGTCCCAGAACCACTTAGGGAAAACTCGTCTTTGATCCTGGGTGCTTCGTTTATCTCACACCGCATTTCCATAGTTGCTGGGGCCTATTTTTAGACCCCCCCTCCCTATTCCCTGGTCTGTTTGTGTTTTCATGCACAGCATTTTAATTATAGGGGCTTTCTAGCATTTTTAATAACAGCTCTGTTGTCATGTCATCCAGATACCAAAGGCTCACCCCTTTCAAATGTACAATTCAGTGGGTTTGGCCTGTTCATAGAGTGGTGTTCCTGTGCTACCACTGAAATCTAGAACATTCTCCACCCTGGTTAGCAGCTTCTCCCTGGCCCCCTCCAGCTCCCTGCTGTGTCTTGGGTTTGCACACCGTGGCCATTTCATGCAGGCAGAACGAGGCTGTTGGTGCCTGGCTGTGGAACGCATTCAGGATCCACCCACGCTGTGGCATGTGCCAGTACTCTGCTCTAGGATCTGCTTGAGTCTGCCAGTTCTAGGCCTTTCTGTTTGTTTGGTGTCTTCCTGTATGTTCTCATACATTTGTTTTCCCACATGAACTTCCCTGTCAATTTGTCTAGCTCCATAAAGATGCTGTTGGCGCACTCCCTCCGTGTGGTGGGAGAATGAGTGTCTTTGAGAAACAGAGCTGTTGCATCCAGAGACTGGAACACGTCTCGACAGAGCTATGTTTGGGGCTCCCTCTTAGGCCCTTTTCCAGTCTCGTGCTTCACTTCCTCTCAAGTCCACTGCTGTGTTGCTGCTGGAGCTGGGATTTCTCCATTCTCTCCTCAGCCTGGCAATTTGTGTGAGAAGGCTGTTGATGTCTTCTTCTTTAAGACGTTTTATTTTTACTTATGCATATGCCTGTGTATCTGTGAGTATAGACAGGTGCTGATGGGGGCCAGAAGAAGGTTTTTAATTCCAAGGCGCTGGATTATTGGATGGTTGTGAGATGTGCAAGGTGGGGCTGGGAGCTGAACCCCAGTCAAATGTTAACCACTGAGTCATCTCTCCTGTCCCAGCTGTTGGTTTCTGCATATTAATATTTCATCCCCATGTTTGGATGTTCACTTGAATCTCTAGGGTCTCATGCAGACCGTGGTGCTACTTGCAGAGACAGAGTTTCAGGTTGGCTATGTGACTTCTTTCTTCCTCATTTCAGTGGCTCTAGCTGGCCCGCCCAGAAGATGTTGGATCCTACAGAGAAAATCCATAAATCTTCCCAAGCTTTGCAGGCAGTTCGTGGTGTCTCCTTGTTAAGTAAGACGCTTGGTTTAAGGGTAGACAGGTATTTATCACCAAAGATGTCTTCTTCTTGAGCCATTTACTAGCAACAGGTGTTGAGTTTTGTGCGTATATTTGTAGCATCCGTGGAGAACCCCACGAGCACTCTCTTGTTGGTCCATTAATAAAGGATGCCATGTTGAACCAGCTGTGCTTCCCTAGCAGGGAAAAATTCATCCAACAAGGCCTTGAATCTTGTTTGTTAATGTTAAACTTACTGTTTTCCAGTTGACATTTACACTGATTTGTGGTTTTCTTTTGGTTTCAGACTGTGTATCGGGTTTAAGCATCACTGTTACATGCATGTCATAAAAACAGCTAGAACCAGGGCCAGTGAGATGGTTCAGTAGGCACTTGCTTCCCACCTTGCATTTGATCCCTGGGACAGAACCGGTGCTTGCAAGTTATCTTCTATATCCTACTCTCCTACCCCTTCCCTCAAACATGCAAAAGCAAACAAAGAAAAAAAAAACATTTCATAGAATTAAAAAAAATAGTTAACAAATTCCCGAATAATCAGACTTTTTTTCATGTTTCTGGTGGTCTGGATCCATTTTCAGAGCAGGGAGAAGCTGTCTTGTGTTCCTGCAGCATTGTCTCGGAGCTCCTCGGGGCAAGTTTTGATCCTTTTCCTATCCTTTCCCTAGCAAAAGCTTTGTTCTTCCGTAGGTCCCAAGGTAAACATCCTTGTCTGGGTGCATTTCCATTTCCTGTGAACCTTGTTTGCTCAAGTTTAGAGGTGGGAGGGCTGCTGAGTCCATATTCTGCGCTGGGTTCTTTTTCAGCTTCTATGTGGCCCTGCTTGTGTTTCTGTCCATTTTCTTTTCATTTAGAAACAAGGCCTCATGTAGCCCAGGCTGGCCTTGAACTTACTGCATAGCTAAAGGAGCTCTTGAACTCCTAATTCTTCTGCCTTTGTCTCCTGAGTTCTGGGACTGAAGGACTGAAGGCGTGGGCTATTGAACCCAGTTTAACATAGTGCTAGGGGTCAAACCCGGGGCCTGTGCACACTAAGCAAGCTTGCTACTGAGTGAGCCACATCCTAGCCCCTCCCAGTTTTCTTGATTAAGTTGGTTGTTGGATGTCTATCTGTTAATTTTTTTTCAGAAACAGCATTTTGATTTATTAATTAGGTTTCATGTTTTCTATTTTCTGCCTCATTGGTTTTTGCTTTTATTTGCATTATTTCTTTCCTTGTGGCTATTTTTGAATTATTTTGTTGTTGTTGTTCTTTTTTTTTTTTTTTAACCTTTTGAGCTAAAAACTAGTTCATCTGTTCTCAGTTTTTCACGAAATGTTGTTTAGACTTAGCCATTCCCTCCTATTCCTTCTTTAAAGGTGTCTGACTGATTTCTAAATGTAGTACTTTTCTTATCAGTGTGTTAGCTTCTTCCCTTCTGTTCATCTTGTGGAGGGGTATCTCCTGCCCCTCCTCCCACAAAGGCTGTTTACTGATCCCCTTTCCAGAGGCTCAGGGGTCCTTCTCTGTTCTCCCTCACATCTGTGGGTACCCTGCACGTCTCAGGCCATGCACGGGTCAGTGGTTACCCTTAACCACCTGCTTGACCTTGGTGCCTTAGGGAGAGGGGCACCTGTCTTTCTCTTTCTCTGTTTATATTTTTCCTTTTCCCCCCAAGGGTTGTTTATTAGATGATTTTTGTGTGGAAAGGGCTTCTTGGTTTGGCAAATACCCGAGTGCACATCCGTTTAATTTTGTTCCTGTCTCTGAGGTAGGTGGGATCTTCAAAGCCCTACCCTGACTGGGATGGAGTCTTGCCATGGAGGCCAGACCTAGCAAACTTCCTGCCTCAGCCTCTCAAGTCTGATTGTTAACCTAAAGTTTTAAAGAAAAGACAGCTTGTCGAATGGACTTGGAGAACTTTTAAGTATCCTGTTTATTAGCCTTTCTCTCACTGGCTGTAGTGCTCAGGGGACATTATTCTTCCCAAGTCAGGTCTCCTCATGATAGCTGTGGCTCTGCCTTCCTCTACTTGGGGGAAGTCATCTCGGTTCTCTTCTGAGTCTGGGGCAGTGAGTTACACTTCTTTTCCCCTGTCTGTGCCCAACTCACAAGTTAGAATTCTTTTTAAAAGACTTATTGATTTACTTATTGTTTGTTTGTTTATTATGTAGGCAGTGTAGTTAGCATTCTGCCTGTGTGTACACCTGTATACCAGAAGAGGACACCAGATCTCATTAGAGATGGTTGTGAGTTACCATGTGGTTGGTGGGAATTGAACTCCTGACCTTTGGAAGAGCAGCCAGTGCCCTTACACTCTGAGCCATCTCTCCAGCTCCCTCAAGTTAGAATTCTAGCTGGGTGCAGTGGGTTAATGTTGCCAGCAGAAGACTCCATAGATGGATCCGTACTTGTATGGCATTATTAGGAGGTAGGACACTCGGAAGTGGAGCTTGGTTCCTGGGTACACTGGAAGGATGTATTACAACCCCAGCTTCTTTCTCTGTCTTCTTTCTACCTCCACTGTGAGGTGAGCAGCTTTGCTCCTGTATATCCTCCTTTCCAGAAATAACAGCACCGAGCGACTGTGTCCTGACTCCTCGCAAACCATGAGTGGAAAGGAATCCTGTGTTCTTTAGTTCGTTTCTCCTAGGCATTTTGTCAGAGTTGTGGAAAGCCACTATTTCACCGTCACCTATTTTAACGCTACCTGTCCTGGCTGATTGTGTCCTCATGTCCTCCCAAGATGCCCTGATCTTGTCTGAGCCTCCTTTCCATGCTCCTGTGTGGGAAGCATGGGACTTGTCTTTCTCCTTTCCCTGGGGATAGCCGCTCCTCTCGGGAGCCTCAGTTCCTCTTATTCCTTTATGGAAGAACAGTGTTTAGAAGCTAAGATGGATGTGCTGGTTAAAGCCTCAGAAGCGGCAGTGTTGACACAGCTTAATCAGAGAGTGTGCAGACATGTGCAGGGGGCTATGCAATTCCCACAGCCTATGCCCGTGTTTCTCTGTGCATATTAAAAATGATGAATACATGCCAGTTCCTCTAGATGCTGAGCTCCTCAAAGGTAAATGGGGAAGGGATTGGCCAGAGAGATGGGGCAAGGGAGAGGGTGCTGCCCTCTTTCTCTGTAGCTTCTGGGCCAGATGGAAGGCCAGACCTTCATGTCTGGTGTCGAGAGCACTGAAATGAGCCGCATGGAGTGGAGGAGACACTGCAGCCTGTGCCACTGTGTGGTACACTTGGACCTTGTTCCAGGTCTCTTCCTTCTTTGTTTCTCTGCCCTTTTCTCTCCTAGATCCGCTCTGCTTACCCGAAATACTGGGCTTTGAACTGCTTTGGCAGATCTCTAGCATGGGTACCTCTGCTTCTGCACTAGGCCCACGGGGCATATCTGCTGTCACTCAAGACCCCCTTTGAGTTTAGAGCAGACATTTTCTCCACATTTACAGTGCAGTCTCGGGAGTAAGCATGTGTGGATTCAAGGTTTGGCCTTTGGTTGAGTTAGGGCTGACAGTGGCAGGTCACCAAGACTTGTGTGAGGTTGTGGCCTTTTTATAAAGTCTGTTTGTGTGGCTTTATGTCCCAAAGATGTATTCATGTGGCCAAGGAGGCAGTGGCCAGTGGAGGATGGCGGAGGTCCAGATGGCATTAGTCAAAGCTTGGAGGCTCTGGTATGGGCTGACTCATGACATCCTGCCTGGCTTGGGAGATCATCGTCACCTGGACCATCCTAGGAGGAGCCAGGCAGCCATGCCTCCCAACACTGCCTTCACTGGGGGAAGCGGCGCAGCCTGGGGCCTCATGCCTCTCTTCCTGCACTATAGCATGCCAGGGTGGAACACAGTGCAGGAGAGCCCCCCTCCCCCCAACAAGTAGAGAGCTGTGCCAGTGAGCCTTGGTGTGGCTGTCTGTGGAGATGCCCTGAACAGCCAGCCTCTGAGCTACAGATTTGGGGGCTCTGACAAACCTCATTAAGTTTTTCTTCTTTATCTTTTAGTTTTGTTTTGCCTAGAAAATAATTTTTCCTGCCAGGGCAGGCTTTGGGAGAAGGATTTTCCAGGGCTTGGGTCCAGTGTGTGTCTCCTCTGTGTGTAAGGCAGGACCTGGGGGTGCAGGCCATGTGCTGTAGTGGTGGCATTAATCCAGCTACTGACCATGGCTTTGATGCTAATCCTAGTCCCACTCCTTGCACTTCCCTCATCTGTCTTGGAAATGTCTTTGGAACTCCTAAGGTACAGGTGTGTCCCTGTAGGCTAGACAAGCTGAGATTCTGGGAGACTGAATTCTAACCTAGGCCACCATTAATGCCTGAAATACAAGGGGAGGACAGGTACCAGAAAGGCCATAAAGCTGGCCTGCCTACCTTGTGACAGGGATGTCATGTTGAAGGAAAGGGACATACACAGACCCTTTGGAAAGTCTAAAGTCATATCCATAGAGCAGTGGTATGGAATTAATGTGGGGTCCTCCCAGGGTTCACCTAATGATCCATGGCTTGAATTCTCAGGATTCTGTGTCCTTACCTATGTGGTGTTTTCTGTTAGCAGCAACCCATCTATTCCCCATCTGTGTGACAACTGTGGCACCATTCTCTGCTTGTCCCTGAGTAAGAGAGTCCACCAAGGGGAGGGCATGCCTGGCTGACCTTTTCTTCTGTGTGTGATTCCTTCCTCCAGTCCTAGGAGGGAGGCCGCTACTCAATGATGAGTGACAAAGCCTGGGACAGGGGATGTGGCATCCCCTGTAGGGATGTGGCAAGCCTCATTTACTAGGGAGCCCCTCAACTCACGGAAGAGGAGAGCCCCATCCTAGGGATTATGATTTCTTATCAGCTGCTGAGCAGGGTGGCCCCAGCTTGGGGGTTCTCCATGGGAATGGGTTCTGGAAGGGCTGGAAGCCAGGACATGGAAATTGAAGTCAGAGCCTGGCCTAGGGTCCAGGCCCTGGGACCCTAGCCTGGTACCGTAGATGGGAGTGCTGGCAGGTGGCAGTCAGTTGGCTGGGGTCTTCCTGTCCTGGGTCTGGGTGCTTTGTCTTGGATTAGGGCTTAGCTACTGGGGCAGCAGCAGGCCTGAGGTAGGCGTTCCCTGGCACCCCCACTTCCTCTGGCACCCTGTAAACAGGATCTGGACAGTGCAAGGACAGATGGCTCCCTTCAGGCTGGCAGGGGCTTGGGGTCCCTGGGAAGAGGTGGCGCCAGCCTGGAGAGCCCAAGGCCGGAGGGGCTGGTAGCTGGCCTTGGCAGCAGTCACGGAAGCTGCATGGTTGGAGGCCTCCTTGGGAGCAAGTGAACATTGTCTCAGTGGTTTCTCTTTAGCCTCAGTGGGTCAGCCTCAGGGTTTGGGCCATTCTTGGGCACAACAGCCTAGCAGCTTCCGCCCACCCCTCTGGCCAGGCCCTGCTGGCAGCTTCCGCCTGCCTGGGCTGTGAACCTGGCCTCTGTTTAGCTTCTCTAGCTCATCGTTGCCCACTCCAACCTTACCACACCCCCTAGGGCCTCCTGGATTCCCACATGCCTGGCCCATCCCTTCCTGCCTTAACCTGTAGCCCTTGTCCTCCACTCTTGGCTCCTGCTAGATCCTCTTGCCTACCTCCCCTGTAGTCCCCAGTTCTGGCCTGCCTCCCTCTGGAGGCCTTAGGCACATTACAAGGTCCTGGACCGCAAGCACTCTGAGCCACCAAATGGACCATGACACTTCAGGAAAAGAGACAGGCCTCAGTGAGATCCAGACCCAGCCCTGAGGCCTGGTTCCTTCCCTTCCTTAGCTGAGTAGTGCCTGTGGTTTCCCTATCACCTTCTGCCTCCTGGTGCTTATGCCTCTGTGCTTCACGTCACTCAGTGTGGCTTCGGGAGGCTCTTATGTCTCAAGTCCTGTTGGAGCTCGCAGGAGCAGGGGCTGCAAACTCATCCTGCTGGTGGCCATGGTGTCTGTGACGGGCAGTGTGCTTGCTTGGAAAAAAGCTGTGTAGTTCAGTGACACAGCCTCCTGCTGTGTCCCAAACTCTGCTGACTCGGCAGCTGACCTTGGACAAATTGAGCCTTTAGCCTCCCTTTCTTCAAGTAGAGCTTGCAAGGGAGCTGTGAGAATTAAGATCTCTGATACAGGTGAGGTGGATTTGACCTCCAGCCCCCTCTCCTGAGGTGTGGAGCCAGGTGTGTCTTATCTGCCTCTTGGCTCTCCTGGTTCCTGTGTAAATAGAACTCATTCGAGCATTGGCCTTGTGGAATTGGAGGGTGCCCTGTGACATGAGCTGTGCTCAGTCCCTGAGGTCACCTTGTTTCCATGCCCCTACTCCCCTCAGTAAAGGATCAGGGATGAGTCTGTGGTGGTCAAGTACTGGAATATCTGTGAACTGCAGCAGACGTGGTCCCCAGTTCACACAGGGTGGTTGGCTGAGGCACTTGAATGGGGCTGGCTCTGGGAAGGGTGACTCCACATGGCACCCAGTTTCCCCAAGGAGGGCCGTGTTTCCTTCAGCAGCGGGAATCAAACTTTGGAATTCAGGGATTCCTGGTAGATGAGGGCCCACGTGGGATTCTGAGGTCAGGCGTGGCAGGAGAAGTGGGATAGGAGCTGGTTGCAGGATATGGGCAGAGACAGAGAGGAAGTTGGGGACATAGTGTGGGCAAAGGCACTGGGGTGGAAGATAGCCTTGGTGCTGACGAGTGGGATCCCAGACAACAGGCTAGAGCGGAGGAAACACTGGGGCTGAAGTGGCCCTGGGAAGGCCAGGGAGGGCACTAATGCCTGCAGACCATCAGAAGTCCTGGGCCAGTCAGGACGATAGACTTGGTCCACATTGGTTAACTTTGGGAGGGGCCTTGTGGTAGAGGGCTCAAGTTTTGTCCCCAGGCTTTAACATGCCTGTGATTTCGCTTGGTGCAGCAGAGTGCCTGTGGGTCTTGCGGTCTCCCAGAGACGGGCATGCGTCTGCTGGATCCTAGCATCCACCCAGAGCCCAGAAGGGCTGGCTAGGAGGCAGGGGATGCACACTGCTATTTCCTGTTCTTAGGCCTCAGCTCTCTGTGTTTCTATAAACGGCCTGCCTTCCTCTCAGCGTCTGAGCAAACACATTCAGCATGCAGCAAAATGAGATCTCAGGTCTGAGCAGGGGATCTGTCACGGCCTGTGCCTGTGTGTATGCCTTAGCCTGCCACCACCGGAGACAGACCTTGCTTGTCCAAGGTCCTGGGCTGCTTTCCCCAGTCCTTTTCCAGACATCCCACCTGTATTCAGGCCCTAGCTTTGGCAAAGAAAGCCTGTCAGAGGCTCAAACACCTTCCCACCTCCCTGCAAAGGGTCATCTGCTTTTCAGGGACCCTTGTCAGCTCACTTTACCTTTTCAGGAACCTGTCAGACTGACCAGCCCTCTGCAGTCCTACACAGTGACTATTCCTGCTCCTCTGGGCTTTTCCTGTTTGGACCTGGCTTGGTCTATTACTCTCCCCTGTAGCATCTCCTTTAGGTGGTGACTTTGACCGTCCCCACTCTGTGTTCAGTCAGCTGTCCTCCCTGTGCGCATGGCTGTTTACTTTCTGGTGTGAGGAGGTCACAGTACTGGCTACCTGCTTTCTCAGTAAGAGTCTATGACTGGTCCTCTACTCTTCCTGCTGACAGCCAGTTCCCTGGGTTCCCTCTACTCTTCCAGCCCTTGGCCCGGCTCTCTCTGAGGCTAGGGAACATTACATTATTAGCATGGTTCCTGGATGTGTTGGGCTAGTGTAGGGGATGGGTCCACACAGGCACCCAGAGCAGGGGACATTTCTTAAGAACCTGGGGCCCTGGTCTCCCTCCTGGCTGCCTACCTGGCTTCTGTCTGCTTAGGTTCCTGTAGCTTCCGCTGTTTACAGACCTATTTGTCTGACTGATGTTTTGTTGGAGTCTTGCGCACGCAGCTTAATACTTTAAAGTTATACATGCAGAGAGTTTAGGGAGTAAACGAGCTCTACAAGATTAATTAAGAACAGCGTAATCCCCAGTGCCTTTCTACTGCCTCCCCAGAGGAGCTCCTTTCAGGAGATTCCTTTGATATTTATCTTTTCTCTAAATGATGTGCTGTATTGCTGCTTGATTTAAAAAAATCATTTAGGCATTATTTATTGACTTGCAAGATGAGAACTGCAGTTTTTATGCCTCTCACCGGCATGCCCACTCCCACACCCACTCCTTCACAGGCATGTTCTCATGCAGTGCACGTGTGCACGCACGCGTGCGCGCACACACACACGTAACATACAGCATGCAGAGACACACCTGCCTGCCATTCTCCAGCTTCTGTCTCACTTGTGGTCTTCCCCAGAGTTTGTAATGGCCTCTGTGTGTGCAGATTTTATGTTCTTCTCAGGGACTTAATGGAGTCCTTCCTCCAGTTCTTTCTGACTCATGTTCTTGCCCCTCAAGGGTCTGGTCCTCCTTTCATCTTCCTGAAATCCCTCCAGAAGCTTCTGCAGGACCTGTTCAGGAAGAGTCCACCTTGCTTAGACACTCGTTCCCCTGGTTTCCCTTCATCTGAGCCAGCCTTTTGTTAGCCACTGGATGAAACCTGCCACCAAGTCTCACGGGGTTAAAGGGCCCTGGTACATTTCTCTGGGGCTGAACACAATAGGACTACGTACAGCAGACAAAGCCCCTGGACCTGGCCATTTCTCTGGTGTGACATAATAGGTCTGGTGGCAGGGCCAGAGTGTCTGAACCCAAAACCTTTCTCTGCCGGCTTCCAGCTGTGCGACGTTATCCCTCCTCTGTGCACATCTGCCTGGTCAGAGCTGAGAGGCTGAGCCTGTGAGCGGCCAACTCAGAGGCCTGCATGTACACTGTGTACTGACTCCCTCCTGCCACCATTCCTGCTTTCTCTAGTGAGCTGGTCTCTGCTCCACTTCTGGCACACACACCTCCCCCACCACCCCATGTCAGGGGTCTCTCCCAATGCAGTCCTGCCATAGGGACCACTCTGTGCCTTACTTCTCGACTGACACTTAGAGTTGCTGGGCTGTCTGGTCCCTTGTCCCTCACACCAACAGACCTATCACCGTTTTCCATTGAGGTTGTTTTCTGTCACTTCTCCAGAAACATTTAGAAAGCAAAGTTGGGGAGAAAACAAAAGATGGAGGCAGCCACTGGCACCTGCCTCAGAGCTCTGAGGAGCCTGAGAGACCCAGGGAGGCTCCAGAGGATGATGTGGCGACCGAAGAGGAGTCCGCAGAGCCTGCAGTAGTCCCAGAACAACAACAAAAAACAAAAATACTAGGACAAGTCTTATGGGAGGATGCTCTTCAAAAGTGGACTCGCAAAAGATGTTGGATCTCTTCCTTTCACTGCTGCATCTCAGCCAGTGGCCTTCAGGGTCAGAGGTCATGCCGATGAGCCGTGGGGCAGCCAGTGCTGATGACAAGGAGATGTGCATTGGCCTGGAGCTCCTGCAGAAACAGGTTGATACCGAATAGAATAGGCCTGCTGGCTGTCCCCCAGCATGGAGCTGTTGTAGATGCAGCCTGCCTGCTGCCTACAAGCACAGAAGTTGAGCCCGGCAAGCCTGGGGTGGCAGACATCGAGGGTGGAGAGGTATGTGGCAGCTAGAAACTCATATAGAACCTGCCCCCAGATGTCCTCCCTAGCTGCGGCATCACGCTGACTCCCAGCAGCAGCAGAATGTCCGAGACCCTGCAGTAATCCAGGATGTATGTACTTCGGAAACCAGAACCCTTAAACCAGACCAACGGTTCATTACAATGACTATTTGCATGTAAAGCTGTTGGAGAATTAAAAAAAAAAAAAGCAAAAAAAAAAAAAAAAAAAAACCTGTGTGACACACTGCAGTTTCCAAAGCCTCTGCAAGGAATGGATATGCGATGGAGAGGTGAGAAAGATGGAGGAACAGAGCCGTGAGTGTGTGGTAGAGAGAGGTGGAGCTAGAGACTCGACAGCAGTGACAGGTGTGAGAGAAGATGCAAGTGGACGGGGGCGGGGTGATCATGTTGTTGCTGAGTAGGACTGACAGGGTGGTTGTGCAGCAGCCCGGAGCTTGCGCTCACTCAGCCCCCAAAAGCCTGTCAGACTGCAAGCTCGCCCTGATTCTGAGCAACGACAGGATGTTCTACATGAACAATGGTTCATTTTCTGGATTGGACCTCCTCAGAAGACCTCTGTGGTCTGTGCTGTCTCTGGAGACCATGTTGATATCCGTGGTCCCCTGTTACATTGGAGCCTAAGGTTCTTGTGAATGCCTGTGGTCTGGGCTGCCACCGGAGGCCATGTTGGTATGACTGGCCTGTGCTTCCATCTGAGGCGATGTTGATGTCCATGATCTGTGCTGCTGCAGTTGGCCAGGTCTGGGTCCATGGTCCTGCCACAGTTGGGGGTTGGGTCGATGTCATGTGCCACTGCCTAGAGCCATGCTAATGTCCATGAGGTGGGCTGCCTCCAGGGACTGTGCTATTATGTCCCGCATTGAGCCAGAAGCCATGATGGTGCCTATGGCCTGTGCTGCAGGAGAGATCTGTGTTGATGTACGTGGTCTGTACTGCCACCAGAGACCATGCTGTGGCACATGCTGATGTCAGAGACCATGTGGATGATTGTGATCCCTACTGTCACCAGAAATGATGTGGAAGTTCATGATCCATGTTCCCGCTGGAATAGACGTTTATAGTGATATAGTGATATCAATGACTGTGGACTCACAGTTGAGAAAAAGGGACATAGAAGGCCTTAACCCCCTTTACCCCTCATCTCCCCAAAAGTAACAGCCTAGACAAGGAACCATTGAAGAGAACTTTTAGAAACTGTGATAAAAATGCTGAAGTATAGCTCTCCACAGTTGATGGCTTTTTGTGAGGGTATGGGTGGGAAGGACTCAGTTTTCTTTAAGGGGCTGGCCACTGGAAGTTTGACCATGCTTTAGTGAGTATATGGGCAACAAAAATTGGACTTCTTCTTTTCCCTCTCCATTCTCCTCTACCACCTCTTCCTCCTCTTCCTTTTCTTTCTTCCAGGAGTGAGTCCTCAAGGATAGAGGGCACACCTGGGAGGACTCCGTGAGTGTGATGGGGTGCATGATGTGAAATTTCCAGATAATCAATAAAAATGTTGTGTGGGGAACAAAAAAAGAAAGTAGAGGGAGACCTTATGACAACCTCACGTAGGTCTCAGGATACAAGGCCTAAGGGGCCTATAGGGAGAGAGGAGTCCTGAGTGTTCTCGGGGGTCCTCAGCCCTTCCTCTGCCAACTGCCTCCCACCGTGGGGCTGTCTTTCTTCCTGGGCTGCAGGCAGAGCCATGCAGCCTGCCCCGGGAGCAGATGGGAGTGCCTGTATATCCCGCTACTGTTGTCACGAGGTGCTGTAGGGTGATGTTAACGGTGATAGGCTTATTGTTGTTTACTTCAAAATAAACTAACGTGCAGTTGAAAAGAAGCCTGTTTTAGTTTTGAACAGGGTAAATTCTGTTGATAGAATTCTGTAAGCCAGAGCTTTCAGGGTTTCTGATTCTCAGCACTGTCGTGGGCCCCAGAAGCTGAAACGGTTGGAGCTTCTGCTGTGTACTTGCCTTGCTAGGCTGAGCCCAGGCCCGTGTATGTGGTGGATATAATGGGGAAGCCTGTGGAGACCCGGCAATCCAAAGTCTGACTTGAGAGGGCCTGCATGGGTAAGGAACAAGGAGAGCAGGGATCCCAGTGTGGGTAATGTGTATATATGCTTGCATTTATTTATTTTGTATAGAGGAAGAGGGGCCGTGAGCCACAGAATTCACGTGGAAGTTAGAGGAGAGCTTGCAGGAGTTGGTTCTTTCCTCCTCCTAAGTCTATGCCGACGTTTTAAATTACGAGCGTACGTGTTTGTGCATGCAGTGCAGGACGGACCCGTGCAGGACAGAAGAGGGCGTTGGGTCCCACGGAGCTGTTGTTACCGACAGCCGTGAGCCGCCTGATGTGAGCGCTGGGTACTGGGGTTGAGTCCTTTGGAAGAGTAGCAAGTCAGCTTAGCTGCTGAACCATCTCTCCAGCCCCTTCTACTCTGTCATCTTTGTAGAGGTAGCCAGAGAGCTTCTTCCCAGAGTCCTTGAGAGAGAAAACGGCATACCCTCACCTTGGCCCCGTTTCACTGTTCCCATATGTTCACAGGTAGAACAAATAGCCACCTACAGTGACCATTTGGTGAACGTCAGAGCTCTGGGGTTGTTGAGAAGCCTGAGATGGCCCCGGGAATGGGTACAGAGGAGCCAGGTGGGCCTGAATGGACCCGAGTGGGCCTGTGTTCCGAACCTGAACTCTTCCTTCCTTTCCTCTTTCCTCTTCCCATCTCTCTGCTATTTTGTGTTTTCCCAGTTTAGCAAGGAGGCTTCCTGCCTGCCCTGCCCATCAGAAGATGTCCTCCAAGTCCATCGCAAGCAGAGGTGGCTTGGGGAGCCATGGCTCTTTTAAGGGACCCTCATGAAAAGGCTGCCAGGCCCTAGGTAATGGCACAGCAGACACCCAGAGGTGGGAAGGTGGTCTCAGTGTATGGTCTCCATCAGGTCACACTCCTCAGAAGAGTGACAGACACCAGTGACTACTGAGGCCAAGGTAGGTACTCTTGGACAGAAGGATAAAGGCTGCTCTGTGTGGGTGCACCGAAGAGTTGTCATTTCTATGAGGCATGGTACAGGTGTCCACTGTCACACTCCTAGAATGTTCAAGGTGTTTGGGGGTATGACTGAGTGACGGATGGTTTTGGCTGGACCTCCTGACAGCAGTGGAGCAAGCTGTGATTTGCACGGCGTAGACCTAGGGACACTGTGGCCCTTGCGTGATAGGCTGTTCTCAGGGGTTGCGTACTTGCAAAGCTAGGATCTCCTTGTAGATATCTGAGTTTGTGATTCATAGAGTCCCATGCCTTTTCTGCCATCTTCCCCCTGCTGTGGGGCTGGCCTGGAAGTTGCCCTGCTCCATTTGGGTCTATATGAGGTTGTGTTATGGCTGCCTCATCTGGCAGAGTTCCCTCATCTGGCCCAGCCTCTGATTAGGGGGAGCTTCCTGTCTTGGAGTAGGAAGGACAATGAATTTGGGGTCTGCTTGGGCTCAGCTTAGTGGCTGCTTCAAGTTAGGGGTCCTGTGTCTATGTTGGGCCTGGCTCCATTGAGCTCAGGGTCTTTCTGGATTAGCATCTCCCCTCAGCATTCCCTAGCATCTCTGCAGCTAAGTGAGGACCCCCGCCCCACTGGACTATTCTACTTCCTTCTTTGTGCCTCCCTAGCTAAGGGTACCTGGTATCTACCTTGACCGTGCGCACTGTGTCAGGGAGGACAATGGTTGCACGCACTCTCTTCATGGTGCTACTACCATTTAGGGCCCCCTCAACTGGGATGAAGTGTTGTCTGTCCACCGGCCACCCCAGGCTTTCCTTCCCACAACATTACGGGGTACTTGGTCTCCTCCCATCTGGATGCCTTCTCTTTTTCTCTGCTAGGTTTGTCTGTATTCCAGGCTGGTCTCTAGGTGTTGGGTCCTGAATAGAGGAAGCAGGTGAACCCCGGACCTAGGGGCTGTGTTGGTGGGTGGCTTTCTGAGATGTCATCACATGCATGTTGAGACCAGAGACAAAGACTGAGCTGCCTGGGTGGGAGGGGTCAGAAATGTGGAGGGAACGGCCATGGGGAGACTTGAATGGAAAGGCACAGGGCCAGCGCTGAGTCCCATGCTTTCCTCCATGTGGCCAGGCAGCAGGTGAGAGCTTAAGTGGGATGCAGGAGAGCTGGATCTCAGGGGTGTTAGGTTACTGTGGTCTTGGGATGCTGAATGTCTAAAGGGGACATGCATATACGCAGTATGTGCTCATTGGATGCTCACAGTTCACTTTCGTGGTTTTAAAGATGGGTGAGCTGCACACCCTATCACTTGCCTTTTCCAGCCCAGCTCCTGCGTCCCTAGTCCTGAATCCTGTTTCGCCCTGCTTGCTTTTTTTTCTTAGTTTGACTTCCTATGTTTGTTTCCGTAATGGTGCCTGGCTGGATTTGGCATGCTTTACCGAAATGGGCTTGGCTACCACAAGGGTCTGATTTGCTGCCTTCATTCTTGTTTTGATGCCTGTTGGTATGATGTGGAGCCTTCACGCTTTAGCTCTCTCTGTCCTCTGTTTGGCTGTGGGCATACTAGGGCCACTCTGCTCATTCCACACGCCGGGGACATTAGGTGGCTTTCTGTTCCCTGCCACTTCAGCCCCTATTGCTGAGCCCACAAAGGTGAGAAGGGGTGCCCCTTGAAGTCTCCTCAGGCCATTGGTGGTTGGCTTGGGATTGTATGTCCACTGGGTGAACACGGGGGAAATCAATGTTCTTGTCATCCTGTCTTCAGTCTTTGTATTGTCAGTCTTTTGTCAGGTCCTTCAATAAAGCCCTGTGCAGTGTTCCATAAAGATCTTATACATCATTTCTTAATTTAAAAATTCATAACAGCGTGGTTTTTTTTGTTTTTTGTTTATTTTTTTTGCTTTTTTTTTGCTGTTATTAGTGGGAGGGTTCTGCATATCAAGTTTTTTCAAGTGTTTGTTGCTGGTATGCACACATATTTAGATTTTTTGTGTGTGTGAAAAGCAAAATCTGGAGTTCTTTCTTAATTTAATGTTTTGTTTCTTAACTTTATAAATATGGTAACTCTCACATATACAAAAGATTTACAGGGATGTAGCAACCCCCGAGCGCCCTCCCCCCCCTTGTCCCTTGTTACTGCCATCTACTCCTGATTACTTGGTCAGGTCTCATTTTCTCTCCTTCATCTCATCTGCCAACATCTCCGCATGTCTTTATGAGGTCAGTGCCAGCCATCTCTGCTCAAAAGCCACTTGCTGAGGCAGGCACTGAGCTCCCAGGATTGCTGTGGGAGGCAGGCTCGTCAGACCACACATCTTGAGCTCTGGGTGTTCTTCCACATCTCCACGCTCGCCTCCATCTTTTTTTTTTTCCTTTTGCCCTTGACGTTTATTTGTTGAAGGAACCAGCTTTTCCTGTGGAGTGTAATTGAGTTCATACCCAGCCATTCTGCTGAAGTCTTTTTTATGAATTGCAGTAATTTGTCTGTGAGATCTTTTGAGTTTGCTCTGAAGATGTTTGTGAACGGTGCGGTTTTCTCTTCCCTCCCAGCAGTTTCACCTGCTAATGCTTTCCTCTCTTCCTGAGCTGGCTGGGGACTGTTTTAGGATGCTGGACTGACATGGGGACCTCACATGCCCCTGGATAAGCCAATACGACACAGTGAGTGGACAGCGGTTGGTCTTGTTGAGCCTTGCCGTGTAGCTGGCGGTGTTCCGAGTCCTCCCTGGACGGCAGGTAGTGGGTAGGCTGTCTAATGCAGTTCCAGCTATCCTCTGCACACATAGCTTGTGTAGACACAGGATATGCAAAGTTAATAGATGTTGGCCCTGCCAGTTCCCCTGGTGTGGCATCTGGGATCCACCCAGTGTGTGCTACCAGGGGGTTGTGCCGCACATTACCAGCCCAGAAAAGGTCACCATTCAAAATCCCAGGTGCATGAGGAAATGCTCTACCATGAATCCGTGTTTCAGCTGTGATGCCAGGCCGCCACGAGACACGTCACTATTGTAGCATAAACTCCTGCTGAGGACTGATTCTCCTCAGAATTCATGGAGGAAGGGTATGTGTTCCTTGAATCTTCCTGAGATTTTGCTCCATAACTGTTTGCATATAGAAGCATTTGACTTCAGTCAGTCTTCCGAGCTGTGAAAAGCCATTCACGTGTTTTTGTTCCTTCTTGGGGCAGTTTCAAAATGTGTCTGTTTCACCCAGACATTGAGATTTATTGAAGTAAAAGTGTACACTGCGCCTCTCCTTGCCAGTGACGAGAGGACAGCCCTGCGGACAGCAAGTGCAGAGCCTTGACACACCTTGCTCAGATCCCAGTTCCTCTGTTGTGCCTCTTTGCAGCTTGGTTTCACCTAAAGACCCCTTCCCTGAGGCCTTGTAGGGCTTGGATGAATTGCGCCCCTCCAAGCAACAGCAGCCAGGGCTGCAGAGAATAGGTTCATTCTCTGTTGGAACATGGTCCTCGCAGGGTTTCAGCCTCTTTCCTCCCACCATTGAGACAGTGCGCTTGCTTGCTGTGTGTTGGCTTCCAAGGTCACTGTTTCCCCCAGCTTCCTTCATGAGTCAGAGTTGAAGTTTTGTTGGTCTCTGCTTATGTTTCTTAGTTTCCCTCCTCCTGTCTGTTGCTTTTTTGACTCCCAGATTGGATGTTTACCTTATACCTATTCAATGCTTGGCTTTTATTCTTCGCTAATAAAAGCATTTAAAGTTATAAATTTTCAAAGACTCGCTACTTTAGTTGAATACCACACGTTTTAAAAACATGTACCATTTTACATCTTTGTTTGGTAATAAATACTTCCTGATTCTTATTGTGATTTTTTTTCTTTGACCCAGGAATTATTTTGAAGTGGATTTCATCAAATCTAAGAGTAATTTGTCTTCTCAGCCATCTTAAAAAAAAATGATTTTTAAGGCAACTGACATGGTTGTGATTCCTTCAGCAAGGGGCTGCCATGTGCCATGTAGAGGAATTGTCATTTCCTCGTGTGTGTGTGTGTGTGTGTGTGTGTGTGTGTAAGGGGGGTGTTGTTGGGATGTTTGGCACACCGGGATCCACATTCATGTATGGCCTTCTGTCCTGGGCGGCCTAGGTAGGACCCCTGTAAGGCTGGCCCTAGATCTGGGGGAGGCCTTCCAGGTAGGAACAAATACATGGATGGGAGAACAGCTCCAGTCACTGCTGACACTGCAGCCCCTTCAGGCCCAGGTAATTACCTCAGAGTTCTCTCTCCGTGTCCTCCCCCTCCCCCTACTTCTCGTGTGGAGCACCCTCAGACAGCAGGCTACAGACAGGTGCTTGTAGTCTCCACTAAGCAGCTTTATTCCAGAGCACATCACCCTGTCAGCTGTGGTGAGCTGAAAGGCAGGTCTCTGGTTTAGAGAAGCTAAATGTAGACATACACCAGGACCCAAGAGAGCTGGTGCCTGTGTCCAAAAATGCTGTTATCAGTAAAGTAAACTGAAGACACATCCTCTATATGGTCTGCGTCTGTGTTGGGGTGATGTTGGCTGCCATTAGATAGACTTCTCAGTTTTTGTGCTTTTGTCAGACTGGCAACACCCTGTCCCTGTCCTACCTGAGGGTCTTGATCAAAGGTTTTGTTTCGCTCGGAGCCAACTTTTAGAAGAACTGTGGTTGAGAGACTGGTTTGGAGCATATGGTATTCGGAACTCAGTGCTAGCTTTGAGCCCAGTGAGGATGGGAGGCAGGGTGCCAGGGACAGCTTCCTGTAGGAGGAGGACCTAAGTGGAGCCACTTGTACCGACAGGCCAGAAGTAACCATGGCTGTCCCTTGTCATCCAGCGTGGGCTCGATGTTGGACCGAGTAGGGAATTGGTCATTTTTTTTCTACCTGCTCCTCCCATGGAAGGCCTGTGCAGGGAAGGATGGGGAAGGCAATCTGGGGCCTCGAGCATGCCCTGAAGTGTGAGGGCCAGGGAGCCAGGTACTTCCACTCAGATTCCGGCTGTGGAATGGTCTTGGGAAGGCTTCCAGAGATGCGATCAGAGGAGGGAGGCCCCCACTGTCAGGGCCAAGTCAGCTTTGGCATCATTAGTCATGTGTAGGAGACTAGGGAAAGGACTGTGACCCATCTGCCTTCACCCAAGATCATCAGGTACTGGGACAGGATTGAGCTTAAATCTGTATGATGGCTGTCAGGGTCCAGGGTAAGGACTAAGAGAGAAGGGTGCCTCTTCCTAGATGCTTAGGCTAGTGTCCCAGCTCTTTGACTCCACAGTGAGGGCTGTTGGTGTGTGATTGGGGAGGCACAGGTGCAGTGAGCCCTGTAGAGGTAGTCTGGGCGGGCATCCCTCCTACTGGAGATCCACTCTTGGTGCCCCAGGGAGATTGGCACACAGGAAGGGCAGTCTTGAATGCTTCTTCTCAGTAGGGCTCCAAGGTGCCTCTGCTGTACTCAAGGTCTTTCAGCGTTGGGTATGGGAGGGCTCTGGCCCTGACTTTGGGAAATCTTTGCCCCTTCTGAGCCATCCCTTGGTAACAGATTCCCTGCCTCCGGGAAGACATGGTGAGGTTAGGGAGGAAGCAACTGTGGGGGTGACAGGGAGCCCAGCTGGACCCTTGTTCTGTGAGTGGGCAGGGTATGGGTTCTGGGTGGCAGTGAGCTGTGCTGTGCTTCTAAACACATTGCCTCTCAGCTGTCTGCCCTGCTCCCAAGAGCCAGAGAGGAGCCACAGCATTGCCCGCCAGACACTTGACATACAGCTGGCAGGCCTGTCAGGACAGCAGGCCTGTCTCTGCCAGTCTACTCTGATGGTAACTATAAAGGGCAGGCTGGGACAGTATAAAGCTTTATAAACTATAAAGCGCCGTGGCTGGGAAGTAAAGTGTCTTGCTGTCACCTAGCTAGAAGGTCTCTAGACAGGGGTGGGGAGGAGTGATGAGCAGGAGTGGGCAGCTGTGTACTGACCTGGAAGCTACCAAAGAGGTTTTCCAGGAATTCCCACTGCTCACGCCACAAACACCCACCGTTTGGTGCCTTTCCAGGGTCAGGGGTCTCCTCTGAAGGTAGCCAGACATCAGAGTCCACCTTGCCTTCCATGGGCCCAAGGAAAGACTCTGCCAGTGGACTCCGTGGCTGGTGGTAGCACCACTTGTGCAAAAAGGAGGAAACTCAACTTTCGCCTTCAGGAGACTGAGGTGTCGGTGTCCAAGGTCAGCAAGCACCCCAGCTGCTGTTTGACTTGGAGCTGCTGGAGGCTGAGCCCACCCACAGGCACCACGTGTGGAACCTGATCCTACGGGTGAATGCCCTGGGCCACTGCCACCAAGATGCGGTGGAACCCGAAGCACAAGCGGCTGGACCTGTGTGCCATTCTGTGTCAAAAGCGAGCTCCAGCAGGTGCCTCTTGGAGTGGGCTCTGGCCTCAGCTCCGGCTTTCACAAGCCGCAGGCCCTGGTGCTCACACCCATGGAGCAGGCGGTGCCCGAGATGTTCTGACGCCGGGCCCTGCTCCCCGACGGATCCCACCTGTCGCTGCCCACAGGTGAGTCCCCGGGCAGCGCTCCTGCTGGGCCACCACTCTGGCCTCTAGATGGGAGGTGCCACCTTAGCTGCCTAGCTTGTACCTCCCTTCTGGGTGACTTGTTCTTGCTTTTTCTCCTTATTGCCCTCACTACCACTGTGGCCATTCTCTGCTCCACTCATTTACCTCCTCACGTGTCCATCTGCTCATGATACTTTCAAGATCTATGACACTTCATGAGTATACTGCCTGGCTAGCTTTTATCTCTTCCGTACCCAGTCCTGGACAGAGCTGAGTTGAGACAGAGTTCCGTCCCTAGGGTCATCAGCCAATCTCTTGGGCTATGGTACAAGATATTGTATTGGCACAATTGTGAGACACACTTCCTTCAAACAGTGCTCGCTCATTCTAGCTCCTTCTCAGGTGCCGATGCTGTCCTGAGCTGTCCTTGCATACAGACTGCTCAACATCTTGCTGATTTGTCCTCCTGACCTGGCCTCAGAGCTATGGGGCGAAACGTGTGCCGTGACTTACTTTTTTTTTTTTTTAAGAGATGGAGCCTCACAGTGTGCCGCAGGCTAGCTCAAGTTCCTGGGCTCAGGTGACCCTCTCTCTGCAGCCATCCAGGAGTGGGAGGAACGGGTATGAGAAATGCTGTTCTGGCTCTGCTTGCTTTTTATCCCCAGCAGAGATGTTCTTCCTGGCAGGTCCAGCACTAGAGCATTGGGTAAGTGCAAGTTGGGACCTGGAAGGGAGAGTGTCCTTAGGGCCAGTCTTATATCTTTTAGGCTGGGGGCTCTCTTGGCATCTGACAGGTTGATGAGGTCAACAGAGGTGCAGACTCAAGGCCCTGGGGCCCAGGCACTGGGGAGTCAGGCTGATGTGTGGACATAGATAGTCCCAGGGCTGTGGCAGCAGCAGGTGAGCTGGACAGAAGGTCCCTGTGTGGGATTCTGGAAGCAGGGGGGAAGGCGATGATGGTAGTGTGGCAGCTGTCCAGACAGGTCGCAGCACTGGGAATTCAGGTTCCCAGAATTCAGGGCTAGCTTGGGATGCCTGCTCAGACTATCCTCCCACCCCCTGCCCAAGTGAGAGCACAGAGAGGAGGGAGATATCCCGTGCTGTTGGTTGCAGCAAAACTGGCAGTACTTGGAAGAGGGTCTGGTTAGAGCTTGAGCCTGACCCCTTTGCAGGTACTGTAGCAGTCTATTTTATTGTTTGTTTTTTTTTTCTCTCTTTCTGACTCTCCCTCTGTCTTTCCCCCTCCTCTCTCCCCCTTCCTCCCTGCCTCTCTCTATTTCTCCTGTATGTATATTTATTCAAGTGTGTGTGTGTGTGTGTGTGTGTGTGTGTGTGTGTGTTCATGTGCATGTGGAGGTCTGAGATTAACCTAGGATGTCATTCTTCAGGAGCCAACCACCTTATTGTTTTTTTTTTTTTTTTGAGACAAGGTTTCTCATTTGTTCCGGAGCTTGCTGGTTAGGCAGGTTGGCCACTGGTCAGTGAACTCAAGGACCCATCTGTCTCTACTTCCCCAGTGCTGGGATCACAAGTGCCCCACAATTACTGGCTTTTTATGCGGGTTTTGGGAATGGAGCTCAGATCCCTTGTGCTTGCACAGTAAGAGCTTTGCCCACTGAGCTGTCTCTCTTGCCTTTTGTACCATTTCTTTGTTGCGATAATATGCATGTACTGAAACTCTCCACTCTACCCCTCCCTCCTACACTTTTCTTCCCTCCCGGCCTGTGAACGCCAGGCAAGTGCTGTAGCCCTGAGCTGCACCTCCAGCCCTTCCCCACCCCCTTTCCAAATCCAAGTTCTGTGGTTTTCAGTGTTTTCTTTCTTTTGTGTCTCTGTGACCCCTTCTAGCTCCAGTGCATCACTGTCACCCCTTTGGTCGCTGGTGGTAGTCCCTTCCTCTGCTCCAGCCCCCTGACAGCCTGTGGTTTGTCTACTGTCTTGTCTTTGCTTCTGGTAGTTCCTTCCTGCTATGTGCGAGTGTGTCTTCTCTGCAACTCGGAGTTTTACTCTTCTGTCTGAGGAGACAGTGTGCTACAAGCTATGTGGTGGTGCCTTCCTCACTCTGAGTTGACTTATTCCTTTTAGTGTTTAAAGCTTGCTTGATCTTAGCATTATTCCTGTACCCCAACCTTCTTGCACACATCTTCCCTAATAGCTATCTGCTTTCCTGGGGTGCATTGTGCCCTGAGTCTGGCCACAGGCTTGGTCCTACCCTAGCCATAGCCTGGGCCCTATGCTAGTCATATGCCCTGGCATTCCTGTGGCATAAGTTGACTTGTGCCACCTCTCCATCCTCGTTGTGTGCTCCACTTGGTAAGCTATCCCCGGCCTTCTTTGCTCTTCAGTCCAGTATGTTTTGGAGGCTAGGCTCTCACCATGCCTGCCAGGGACATGAATGTTTGGTGGTAGCGTGGTTTGCTAGATCACAGGGAGGAGCAGAGCTTGTAAGGGCATGGCTACTGAGGTGCCCAGTGTCTCATGCCAGCGCATGAGCCCATGTAGCGTGAGGCCCTGCCCTATGGCTCTCTTATTTTTGGCTTTTCTTTTTAGCAGATCCCTCTGGGAGCTCACTTCCCGATCCCACAGGCATGAGAGCACCCTGGCACAGATAGCTCCTGAGCTTTGTACAAGGGCTTTTGAGCGCTCCCCTCTCTCCTCTGGGATCCGTAAGCATTCTCTCACCCTGAAGACCATCATCTGCTTTGCATGTGCTTGAGGCTTCTCAGCTTGGCTCAGGCCAAAATCTTTCCTCATCTTGATCGCACAGATAGGACCGTGCACAGAGCCCATGTCAGCAGTTGCCTGGGCAAGTAGTGTCATTTGGTGCCACTCCTTGGTGAAGCTGTTTATGCCTTTTGGAGGTGAGAGTTTGTCATGTGCCTCTGGAGAGCCAGGCATGCCTTGAAATGTGGAGAGGGGAATTGCTGCATGCGGCAGCAGGTGGGGGCCAGTCTTCAGGATGCTCAGTCACCACTTATTATTAAGCTACATCCCTTTCCTGCTGCAGGTGGAACACGATGTGTGCTGTCGCAAGACCTGTGAGGGTACTGGACAGTTTTATGTCAACTTGACAGAAACTAAAGTCATCTGAGAGGATGGAGCCTCAGTTAGAAAATGCCCCCGTAAGATCACTTTGTAGGCAAGCCTGTGGGGAATTTTCTTGTGAGTGATGGGGGAGGGCACAGCCCACTGTGGGTGGTTTCATCCCTGGGCTGGTGGTTCTGGGTTCTATAAGAATGCAGGCTAAGCAAGCCAGAAGGAGCAATCCAATGAGCAGCACCTCTCCACAGCCTCTGCATCAGTTTCTGCCTCCAGGATCTTGCCCTGTTTGATTTTTTGTCCCGACTTCCTTCAGTGATGAACAGTGATTTAAAAGCATAAGCCAAATAAACCCTTTCCTTCCCAAGTTGCTTTGGTCATGCTGTTTCATTGCAGCAATGTTAACCCTAACTAGGATGGAAGGGACACAGGCAAGGCCCCTCTCCTTCCTCCTACTTCTCAGGATGTCGATTGTCCCTGTCACAGCAAAAGCCAGAGTAAAACATGGAGGAAGACAGGAAAGCCTCAAGAGGCTTGGCTGGCATTTTATTCCATATTTTACTGAGTGTGGGAATCTGTGCCTAGGTGAAGTGAAGATGGCATCCCTAAGCCCAAGCTTCCTTTTCCTCTGGGAAGAACTGAGGCACAGGGTCTCCTCTCTGGTCTTCCCTTGAGGATGTGGCAGAGCCATGTTATGGTTCCCTTCTGTCTTTGTGAAAGCGATGCCTCCTGGACAATGGCTGCCCCAGGAGTTCTTGAGGCCTCAGGGGAGGGATTTGTCAATAGTTCACATTCTGATCTACATACAATCTGAAGCCATGCTGCATCTTGTATTTCTGTTGTACTTCATGAATCCAACAGGGGCTGGACAGGGTGAGGTGAGACAATATGGGATACCTGAGCTGGGTTTTAGCCAGGTGGCCATGCCCCAGGAGTGAGGTGGCTGGGTAGAGCCACATGGCCTGGTGTTCATGGTCACTTGGTGTCTTGGGGTGTGTCCTGAATTGTGAGTTTATACTGATCTCAGCAGTCATCTCCGGGACATCTAATTGTTCCAGATTCCAGTTGAGGATCATGGGGCTGAGTGGGCAGAATGGTCCTCTCTTACCTACAAGGAGATGTCATTTGGAAGGCAGAGCTTTGTCAAGAAGCCTTGGCCTGCTGGGCTTGCTTGGGTGGGTCTGCCTGGGCTGTGCAGCTGGACATGGGAAGTTGGGGCAGGGTGGAAGCAGGCATGGTGGCTCTGGCGGGGGAGAGAGGTGCATTGTTCTGCATATGTTGTGCCTCATCCATTTGTTCACAGATGCATAACCACGCATAGTACATGTCCCTGTGTCAACTCTGCGCTGTCTCCCAGTCGCCCATGTCATACCCATCCAATGAAGGGAGAGGACTTTCAACCGTGTAAGAGTAACTTTGGCTTCTGCCTGGTTGCTCTGAATCTCCAAGACCTGGCTACCTACTTGCTTTTGGCACTTCATCTCTAGTTCCTCACCCCTGGCTCTGGACCCACAGAGCACTTCCTGCTCAGTAGGGTCACACTTTTGGGTTGGCTCCGTCTCTGGGTCCCATCTTCTTCATGTATTTTTTTTTTCTAGCATGGTTGTGGAAACTCTGTATGGCGAAGGTTTCTCCTTCGTGTTCTATTTTTTTTTAAACTCTTTATTAATTCTTTGTGAAGTTCCATCATGTACCCTAATCCCACTCATCTCCCTGCCCCTTTGTATCTGTCCTGTGCCCTTGCAGCCTTTCCCCCCCCCAAAAAAAACCCAAAAAGCAAAATAAGATAGAATTTTTTAAAAAGTCTTGTCATGGAAGCTGTCCTGTGTGACAGTGTGTCCCGCAGCATACCCTTTTGTCCGCAGGTCCTTACTTGCAAATGTTCATTGCAGTGAGTCATTGGTCTGTTTTGAGGCCTCTGGCTTCTGCTACATAACAGCGCTCATTTTAAAACTGTTTCATTTGGGGTTCCTTAAAGCCTCTCCCTTCCAAACCCCCAACCCTAAGCAGGAGAGAGAAGGTTAGTGGGGAGAGGGGCCACAGACCCCATTACTTCTCCCAGATATTTAGGGTTGGGGGTTTCTTTTAGGGCTGTGCCAGTCTCTGTCAACAGCAAATGCAGCCAGCAGTCTCCTCTAAGCCGCTGTGTCCTGAAGCGAAGCATCTCTCTCTGTCTGTCTGTCTCCTCCAAGTTGCCACACCATCCGTCTCTGGTCTCTCCAAACTGCCAATCTCTGCCACCACTGTACCACACTCTCTTTTTCTGGGCTGTCATATTTATATCCTCAGAGCGCTAGACCACACCCCTCTCCGTGTAGCACAAGGCAGGCGCTGTTACCAGTTGTCAAAGGCCACACCCCGCAGGAGACAATTAGTAGCTGTGGACAAACTAAAGCCCAACTAGAATCCCACTTAGGATTAAAACAAACACATATTTACACAACATTAACTAAATTTACAAAGACACCAAAACTGCCCTTACAGCTACACTGTCAATACTGGATCTTCACGGGGACTCCTCTCAGTTATGCCCTGTGTCGTGGAGATCCTGCAGCTTTGGATCTGCAGGACCTGCCCTTTCATGCACTTCAGCAGATCACAGATGGGGTAGATACCAATTCAAAACCGTGGATCTGAGCCTGGGAGGTAGCTGAGTTGGTCATCCATGAGCTGTTCAGTGCTTGCTCCACCAGGGTGATCTCCTCAGCATTGCCCTGACTAGCCAGCTCTCCAGTGCTCACACCCTCAGGGCCAGCTCACTCACGCCTCTGCCTGCCTCCAGCGTGAGTTGCAGGACCTGCTCTCCCGGGTGCTGCCGCTGGTGAGGGGCGGGGACAGTTGTCCAGCTCTCATGACTTCAGGGGCAGCTTTTCCTCCTGCCCCAGGCATTGAGGGGCCAGAGTGAGGATGGCATTTCTCTTTGATACAAGCTACCCCATGGCAAACTAGGGGTAGGGTCAGTTTGCCTGCACTCATGCCCTCAAGGCTGGCTTACCTGCATCCCAGCTATACTGGGCTGATCCAGTGAGAGGCAGGGCCTGAGTGCGCTGGCCAGCAAGGGGCAGAGTCAGTTCAGCACAGTGCCT
The DNA here is from genome assembly GCF_030254825.1 of Meriones unguiculatus. Taxonomy (NCBI): domain Eukaryota; kingdom Metazoa; phylum Chordata; class Mammalia; order Rodentia; family Muridae; genus Meriones; species Meriones unguiculatus. The sequence continues at coordinate 26,061,411 of NC_083356.1, forward strand.
CAGTTGGCAATCTACACCAGGAGCGTCTACATGGCTGTTGGTGTTAACAAGGGCCTGGGACACAGACCCCGGCTACCATAGGACCATGAACCCAACATGGTCCTGGCAGCAGCCTGGTCCTGGATGTCCTTTTGGCCTCAGGTGGCAGCACAGGCCATTCAGATCACCATGTACCCCTCAGCAGCATGGCCCTAAGATATCTACAGGGTCTTCATTGGCAGCCCAGACTACAGACATTCGCTTGGCCTTTGGTGGTAACTTGGGCCACAAACATCGACATAGACCCAGCTGCAGCAGGACCACAGAGCCAGACATGCCTCTTGGTGACAGCCTGGGCCAGGACCTTACCGTGGCCTGCTCATAATTGCCTGTTTCTCACAACCACTTCTACCTTTCTCCACAGTATCCAAACCCCACAGCTTTGCTTTCTCTTCCCTCTCCTTACTACATCCTTCATCTTTCCCATCTCTATCACACATTTGTCCACTGGAGTGGTGCCTGCAGCACTTGGGTGTGTGGGTGTCTTTCTCCTGGCCTTCCAGGGCTAGTGGTACTGGGGTGGGGGGGCACTTAGTTATTTTTCTTCCTTTCTTCTAGCCTCCCCAGCCAGTGGTCTCTATTTTATTTTATTTTTCCAGGAGCGTTGATGCCCAGGAGAGGAGTCACTGGTTGTTTGGTTGGGGTGACTTTGAAAGAAATGTTGTTCTCTTGTGAAAGCCTCTGAGCAGCAGGTGCTCATTGCCTCTTCACCCTCCCAGGGCCACAGTGGATGTTCATGCTTAGTCATTGCACGTGGCTTTTAATGTGCACTTTCCTCCGACGGAGTGCTCACAGGCATCGGCTATCTGCACTCTCCCCGTGCATGCCTGCTCAGCTCCATTGTGTTCTATTGGGTGGTCATGTCGTGAGTTTGTCTCTTCTGGAGGCAAGGGCTTTGTCAGTTGCCTGTAATTTAATATTTTCTTGTAGACTCTGGCTAGTTTTACTTTTCTTAACTACGGCCTTTTGAAGGCTACACACTCTGCTATTTGAGCAGTTTCTTTGCCAGCTTTTCCGTTTGTATTCTGCCTGAGAAGATTGACCAGCGCAAGGTTACAAAGTGTTGCCTTCCTACTTTGCCTCAGATGTTGGAGCCTCAACATGTATGTCTGTGATGCATGTTGCTCTCTGTGTTTGGGAAGTTGAGGTCCTGTTGGTTGAGAGAGGCTTCTTTCTCCACGGATCACTTAGCTCTTCTGTCTTCTTCTATTCAGGTGGGTGTTTGTCTGGATGGCTGCTTCCATCAGAACTACACCGTCTTGATTGCAGGGTCTATAAAATGTGTCTTGAAATAAGTTGGGAAGTGATTCCTCGGGTTTGTGCAGAATCAGTGTGATCCTTCCTGTGAATATTTGGCAGACTTTGCCAGGGAGCCCTTCTGAGTCTGGGGTTTCCATTGAGAGACACTTAACTGTAGTTCATTTTCCTTCAGCCTGCAGTGGTGCCCAGGGTGTCTGCTGCTTCTCAAGTGACATGATTCTTAAAGGCCTCATGCATCTCAAGTTAGCTGTCAGAACAGCGGGATCACTGCACGTCTTCTTCTTGTCTGTAGGATCTGCAGTACTGTCTCTTCCATGGCTGCTGTTGCTGGTCTGTATTTGATCTTGCTCTCCCTGTCTCTGTCTGTGTCTCTGTCTGTCTATCTGCCCATCTCTCTGTCTCTCTCACTCTCTGTCTGTCTGTGTGTGTGTGTGTGCACGCGGGCACACACACACACACGCGCGCTCATGCATGTACAAAGAGGGTCTGCCTGTACAGTCCTGGCTGACATGTAGCTTGCTATGTAGAATATGCTGACTTGGAACTCGTGGTGCCTCTTATTCCCCTGCCTCCCAGGTGCTGGGATTCCAGGATTCCAGGTGTGCACCACCACACCCAGGCTTACTCTTTTGTTTTGATTATCTGGTAAAACTTCATTGTTTTAGATAATCTAAGACAGAACTGGAGTTAATGCAACTAACATAAAGTTATAAATTTTACTGTTTCAAAGAAGCAGGTTCGAATTGCATTGATTTTTCTCTAATGTTGGTTGATTTTTTTTTTTTTTTTCCTTCTCCTTCATTGCTTCCTTCTGCTTCCTTTGGGTCAAACTTGCTTTTGTTCTTTTTAGGTCATCAACTGAGACTCTTCTTCTTTTCTGATATGCGTTTGTTGATAAAAATTTTCTCTGTGTATTGTTTTACTTGTATAAATTAAACACACCTTTTCCATTTTGTGCGCTTAATAGTTTTGGATTCCCCTTGCAGTTTCTTATTTTACTTTTTAAAAGGGTGTGCTGCTTAATTTCAAGGAGTCGTGTATATTCACTAGCACCTTTGTGCTGTTGGTTTCTAATTCTCACTTGTTCAGAGAGTGTGTTTTTTACAGGATAACTGCTGATACAAACATTCGGCGACCTGTGACACATCCTGACAAGTATCCTCATGTTCTGCCAGTTCACGTGCTCAGCCCCTGTTGGGTGGCATTGATTGGTGCTGTGTTCAAGTCTCTGCCTCCTCCCTGATTTCTGCCCACTGTTATGTGCTATGACTTATCTCTGGTTGTGACTTTGCAGTTTCTCCTCCCAGCCGTATCAGCTTGTCTTCGCATATTTTCAAGCTGTGTTACTAAGTACATTCGTGTTTACCATTCAACCTCTTGTAAATGTCCTTCCCTTGTCCCCAGTTGTATTGGCTCTGAACTCTGCCATCTGATGTTGGTTTGTCCATGGTGTGTTTTCCATTCCTTTTTACCCAGCCGTATCTGTTCTGTAGGAGTAGAGTTATGCATATGCTGTGTGAATTCTTGCTTCTTATCATCTCATTTGGCAGCCTCTGCACTGTGACTGAGTTGGGTGCTGCTGGATGGAGCCTGTGGAAACTGCAAAGATTCATGTTCCACCTTCTCTACTATGAAGTAGTACAGGAACACTTCAGATGTGACTGTGCAGCTGAAGAAATGAATCATTTTATTTAATTTCAGTTCATTACAGTTTACATTCTGACTCTGCCCTGGCCAGAACTTGCTGGCCTGGCCACCTCCTGTCTAGCCTTTCATCCATGCTGCAAATGTCAGGTGTTTGTTGCACTCTGCCCTCTTAATGCTTGCTTTCCAGTTCTTGGTTGGAACAGCCTCTCCACTTTTATTTGTAGAAAATAAACGTCTATTCCACATCTAGTTTTGAAATATATTTCCAGTATTTCCCTCCTGTCCTTTTTCTTTTCCTGGCCCTTCCTTTCTTGGAGCAATTGATCAATTGATCAGTATCTATTTTTTTTAAAAACCTTTTTTAGGGCTTATTAATGATTTCTGTATATTATCTTAGTAGTTGCTTTTTAGTTCACAGCATCTTTAACTCTTCAGCTTGCCCTCAAACATGCATCCGTCTGCCTCCATGGTTTTTATTGCCTTTGTTCATTCATAGTTATATTGTGTGTGTCCCCCACCCCCAGTATGTTCACAGCCATCATTAATGGCACATTATTACTGATTTTGCTTTAAGTCAGTTGTCCTTTGGATACACAGAAGTGAAAAGATGTCTGTTTAAACTTATCTCCCTCTGCACCATTCTGGCTTTCTTCAGCTCTTTATTTAGACCGAGATTTCCTTTGCATGACGCTTCTGACCTGAATAACTTACTTTAACACATTCTGTGGTGCACATTTGGTTGGAACAGGCCTCTCAGCTTTTATTTGTAGAAAATAAATATCTACTCCACGTCTATTTTTGAAATATATTTCCAGTGGGTATAGAGTTCAGTTTTTTCTTTCTTTTCTTTTCTTTTTTTTTTTTTTCTGCATTTAAAGGTGTCACACTGCACTGTCTCTGCTCGTCCTCCTCCCCCACCACACGCCCGTGCTGGTGCTGGTCCTCCTTTGCCCACAGAAGCTGTCTGCTTTCTAGTGGCTTCCTGCCTAGGAGGATAGGTGTGTCTAAAACTCTGCTTAGGGCTTATTGACGCGTAGTTGCTGCAGTTTATCATTTCATAGTATTTGGATGCTTTTGGCCATTATTTTTCAAAATCTCTTTTGATTGCTTCCTTGCTTATGTACCCTCTTCCCATGTGCACCCTGGACTTTGGGATGTGGCGAGGGACCCTGAGTGAGCCTCCTTTCACTTTTCTTGGCCTTTTTCTTTTGATTTAGTTTCTCCTGTTCTTTTTCAAGCCAACTAGCCTCTTTATTCTACTCCACGATTTCTCCCTAGCCGTAGACAGGTACTTCCAGTATTTCTGCTGCCTCACCCCTTCCTCTGATGCTGAGGATTGAACTCAGGGCCTTGCCCATGTTCAACAGGCCATTTACCACTGAGCTGCATATATATATATATATATATATATATATATATATATATATATATATATAGTTAGCCTCTGTGGGCTTACAGCTCCCCGTAATCCTTGCTCCCCTGAAATTGTTCTTTCCTTGGCTCCATAGGGCTTTGGCTTCTATAGGCATAAATCTATGCCTGGCTGGAGCCTGGTGCCCTGGGTAGAGCTCCAGAGTGCCATGTATGCCCCTCTCTCACCCACTGTACTGGCCCCACCTGTAGCAGCTATGTTTCACCATGCCTATGCTTGACTTTATAAACCTCAGAAGCAGTTGGGTCTTCCCAGGGTCCCTCCTTGCTCAGCAGGCTCATCTAAGCAGCTCATTTTTTCTCTCACTCTCAGAATTACAATACTGTACTGAGTATTGTCATTGGTCAGAGTCAGAGAGTCCTTTCTGGTATTTGATGGGTTTCCAGCAATAGGAGGGAACTCAGGCCTTTGCTCCTTTATGGCAGACACAGCTCTAGGCTGTGCATCAGAATAGTGGGGTTTTACCATAGTCTCTGTGTAGCCTAGCCCAGTGTTGAACTCTCAGTCCTTCTGCTTCAGCTTCTGAGTGCTGCAGAGATGTGGCTATCACCCCTGACAGCCACAGAGGACAGGAGCCAGACCCGTCCACTCCCCAGTGTCCAGCTGCAATTCTACCTTTGTGGTTTCCAGTGATTGGCAGAGGGCACCAGATGCCCCTCTCTGTATTCTGTTGCCTCACAGGTAGGGGGCATAGTGGCCCTACAGAGGCTCTGCTGCTTCCCTTGGCCTGCCATTTGCCTGTGTTGGCACAGTGCTGGGCATGGGCTATATAGGGTTAGGAGATATCAGGAGATGCAGTGTGCCAGAGCAGAGCAGTGAGGTATATTGGGAATGTTCAGGGTTCTAGAAGAGGAAAGCCTGGCAGTTTCTGGAGGCTGGAAGTAGAGGAACTAGTTTGACCCAGGCTATTATGGTGAGAACTGCACATGCAATTTCCCTTTGCAGAAGGCAGGGCCCCCTTGAGCCCCTGAAGCCTTTTTCCCTGTCAGAGAAAGTCTTGCCTTCTCTAGGTGGGTATAGGGACAGGCCTTCACCACTAGACTAGGCAAAGAAGGACTGAGTTGGCCTTGGTTTGGCACAGAGAGAAGGTGGGCTGGAGTAGACCAGGCAGAACAGGTCAGCATGTGAACAGTCAGTACCTCAGCAGGAGGTCAAACCCTAGGACCCTTCAGCAGTTCTAGGGTGAATCCTGAAGGCTTGTAGGCCTTTCTTACCATATGAGAGGAAACCCAGCTGTGGCATTGCAGTCAGCCACGTGTAGCAGCCCGACTCTGGCTCTAGCTCTCTATCACACTTTGGCTCCTGTTCCGATTCAGCCCCTCTGTCAGAGCACTGTCCTTGAAACAAATATTTGTCACTTGATTGCAATACCTTCTTTGGGCAGGTAGGCAGCCTGGAGGACAGGACACAGCCTGAGGCCTGCAGTTGCTATGCAGGGTGATGGGTGGCAGTAGTGTGGCAGGTGGCCTCTGGTGCTCTGGAGGTGGGTGGGGGAGGGCTGAAGACTTGTGTATCGCCCTCTGGCCCCTGGGTGTTTCTCAGCAGTAAGACGGCTCTCTGCAGCATTTTGGCCTCTAGAGGATATGGTGAAGAAGGTGTCCACACTGGGTTGGGCTCTCCAGGAGACGGAGCCATGTATGTGCCACGCCTCCCCCTGCAGCTCAGGTACCTGTGAGAACATCATTCTAGTGTCTCACTCCTGCCTGGGCAGCTCTTGGGGTCAGTGTGGACTTGGAGCCCATTCGTTTGCTCTCATGGTTGTGCAGCTGTTATGATCATGGCAGGGCCAGGGCAGCCTTACACACTAGATGGTTGTGCTTTCATCACGCTGAGCCTTCTTGCCCTTTCTTCTGAGTACCCTTATATCACCTGCTGCTCACTGTTGGGCACTTGTGACTGTCCAGCATCCTTGTCCCCTTATCACTGGCATTTTCTTAGCTCTGACAAAGTTTCTGTGGCATCCTTATATAAGCTTCTCTTGAGAGTCTTATTTCTCTGAGCCACTAAGGGCATGGCAGGCCTATACCCAGCCTGCACACCTTCATTGCAGGGAGTCTTGATGCTTTTTTTTTTCTCATAGCAGAGTGATTTTTGAAATTTCCACTGTGTTCTTCAAGGTTTTGTTAAATTGATATAGAATTTATCTAGTACTGAAGTAATCAGTTCAGCTGTGTTGATGAAGTATCAGTGTTTTTAGCATATTTATCCACATCCTGGTTTCATTTTTGTTAGCGTAATAAAATACCCCAAGAAAAACCCACTTATGGGTAAAAAGGCTTATTCTCGCTCACAATGGCAGGTTATAGTCCATTACTGCAGGAAAGCCATGATGGAAGGAACCTGAAGCAGTCAGTTACATCATAGTAAAAAACAGAAGGGATGAATGTGAGCATGCTTATTGCTCAGCTGACTTTCTCTGCTCTTACTCTGAGGTGCTGTGGACGCAGCCTGGAATGTGAATTTACAGCAGGGCGGCTGGGGTCCAAGAAGCATCCAGAAAACTTCAGGGACCTCGAATGTGTCTTGTGCTGAGCTTTTATTAGGAGCAGCTGAACATACAGATACTATACTGTCACTGAACTCTGTTCACAAGGAAGGGAAGGTCATTCCTAACAGATCACCAGTGAGGACAGAGACAAGGAAGTGCGGACAAGAAATACACTGGAGCAGAGCATGCCTTTACATCCCCAAAAGTACATTCCATTCCTTGAGCTATGAGTGCTCGTGGTTCAGATAATTTCCTCCTTCCTTTAGTGGGCCAAGGGTCGAAGTGCTTTTAGAATGTGTTTCTTTCTCAGACCAGGCTCCTGGCAAGTTGATAGTCATCCCATCAAAATTTGTATGAATGCATATCATACAAATGCCATTAGGAGTTAAAATTTTAAGATAAGCACAGGACTGCCACGTCCTTATCATCTCTATGTTGACAGAGCTGCCTGCTTTAAAATTATTATTGTTGTTGTTGTTGTTATTATTTGTGTATGTGTGCACTGTATGTGTGTTCCTGCATGCCACAGGATGCTTGTGAAGGTCAGAGGACAACTTTGCATAGTTGACCCCTCAGTCATTACAGGGTTCTTGGAATCTCCCATCTACTGGGCACTTCAAGGGGGGAAGTAGTGTTTCAGTCCCCCAATGGCAGGAGTGACCTCTGAGGACCACACAGAGCATATCAGATTGACCGGGGTCACACGTGCTGAGCTTTTCAGCCTCGCCCTGTACCAGGCAGGGGGATCTGCTCCATAGGGCCCAGCCTAGGCCCCCATGTCATAGGCTCCCAAATTTGAGCATGAGAGTTGTATCAGTAACTTCACAGCTTAGTGGTGGCAGGGACAGTGTCTGTCAGGCTGTGGGTGGCCTAGTGTCATCTCAGGGTGCTGTTTGGAGTCCTAGGTACTTGGCTGGGCGAATAGCTGTGATCCTAGAACCTCATCTCACAGTGTTTGCCTGGTGCCATGGCTCAGGCACTACTGTAAGTGTTGACAGGTAACTGATATTGGCTGAGATGGATCCACAGCAGGCTCTGAGTCAGCCGGGGTCAAGGTATATGTGGAGATCTCTCTCTCAGGAAAGTAGAGAATATTTCTGTGTCAGGCTCACAGGTGGCCAGGTGGCTTAGTTAGGGTTTCTGTCGCTGTGGTGAAATACCATGACCAAAAGAAATTGGGGAGGAAAGGGTTTATTTGGCCTACACTTCCACATCATAGTCCATCACTGAAGGAAGTCAAGACAGGAATCCCAACAGGGCAGAGACCTGGAGTCAGGAGCTGATGCAGAAGCCATGGAAGGGGGCTGCTTGCTGGCTTGGTTCTCATGGCTTGCTCAGTCTGCTCTCTTATAGAAGCCAGGACGACCAGACCAGAGATGGCACCACCCACAGTAGGCTGGGCCTTCCCTCATCCATCACTCATCAGGGCCACGGAGCCTGAGAGCATGGTATCGCAGCCTGCTGCCGTTGAGCACGCCAGTACACAGACATCTGACAGCTCAGGTGCAGGAGAAAGCCACTCCTCTCACTGCTGCTGGAAAGGGTCTGAGGATGATTTAGCTGTGGCTTTTGGAGGCACTCTGGGGCCCACAAATATAGGCATGCCCCCTCCACTCCACCTGAGGAAACTGAGGTGCGGAGGAAGGGCTTTTTCTGGAGCTACAAAATGAGAACAGAGGTGGTAATGCCATCCAAGGCAGGGATGCCATCCGAGTGTTTTCTCAGGCTTGGGAGAGACTGTGCACAAAACCAGTGCTGCCCTTGCCCTCCTGTCTCAGTCCTGTGCCTTAGTCTGTGGTAATGCTTGTCTCAGCGGTGTGACATCCTAGGGTGTCAGGGCTTGTTTGGTGTGACAGTAGGGTAACCATGGGTCTTGTCAGTCCTCCTCAGGCACTTTTGGTTCCAGGACTTCACCAGAGGGCCTCTCTAGATGAGGCTACCATACCCCAGCCGGCCTCACCCATGCTGAGGTGCCAGAAGGCATACCTGGTTCTGCCTGGGATGTCGTCAGTGACAGGAAGAGCTCTCTCAGCCTGTCCATTCTGTCACTGGTACCCATGTGTGTGTGGGTGCAGGGGGAAGGAGACAGGGGGAGTGTGGGTGTAAATCAGCTCCATTGATAAACATGCCACCAGTTAGCATGCATTCAGTAAGCCTGATACTGTGTGTGCCCTGCAGTCACTCTGGGTGAATGCTGAGTATTTCATTCCTTTCAGAAACTCCCTCTGGTTCCTTCCCACCTGATACCCTCTGCCCAGTTCCCAGTCTCTTGTGACCTACAGGCAAGCACAGTCATGGGTTCTCTGAATTACTCAGTGCTACGTTTCACCCACGGTGGCCACGCTGAGTCCTTTCCTTTTTTTATTGCTAAGTAGTATTCAGCAGTGTGGCTTTATCGCTTTCTCTTTACCCAGCACCTTGTGACGGAGCCAGGGCTGATTCCGGTTAGTGCTAAGGCTGTGCTGTCTCCACAGGTTTTTTTGCGTGTTTCCCCTTCTGGGTGAGTTGCCTGAAGCAAAACTGTAGAGCAGATAACGAGAGCAGATTCTAGGTGAATCCATCCAGCTTTCCAAAGCAGCTGAGCCATTTTCAGGACTCCGTGTTGGCTTCAGAGCCTGCAGCAGGTGTTGGCAGCTGTGGCTTCACTGTGTATTTCAATGTGGTATGGTCTCCTCTGGGTGCATGTCAGTCTCCTGCCTGTTGTTGTCATTACTTGTTCTTGCCTTGTGAGTGTGGGCTTGTTGGAGCTCTTATGTTCTCAATGCAAGTGCTGTGTCAGGTGCTAAGGGGAGACTCTCCTACCCTAGGCTTGTCTTTAGTAAGTGGACCGTATTTCTGACATTGTTGAGGTTCCCAGAGGGTTCTGTCCACTGCTGCGGTGTGAACATGATTTGTGTCTTACCCCTCACTCAGCAACCATTGAGAAGGTGAGCATTCAGTCCAGCCTTGGTGCATACTGAGGCCTTCGGGAGATGGTTAAATGCAGGTCGCCAGGGCAGAGGCTCGTGATGGAATTCTGGTGGTTTGTGGAAGGAGAGTGGAGAAGTACACGTGTGCCTCAGCCATGGAGCCTGGAAGGCCCTTGCGGGGGCCTATGCCATGCTGTTGAGATTTCTTTATTAGGTAGCCTGCCTCAGGCACTTCGTTACAGTAATGCAGGGATGGAGTAATTTGTGGTTTTCGTATTTTCAGCTCTCACATTTGAGCCTGACACACTCAGAATTTATTTTTGTGTATGCAGTGAGGTAAGGCTGAGCTCATTAAACAAAAGAAAAGGAAACAAAAAAAATTTAGGTGTCCCGTTATTCTTTTTTTTTTTTTAAAAAAAAAAGTCTTTTCCTGTTGATTGTGTTGGCATCCTTTTGGAGAGCTGCCTGAGCCTATCGCTATGGCACATCCTGGGCCTGTGAGACTTGAATTCCGGTGTGGGCCCTCAGCTGCAGGTGGTTCTGAACCTCTTCCAGATACCCAGACCTTTTGTGTTTCAGTTGACCTCTTGTTAACTTCTTTAAAAAAAAAAAAAAGAAAACTTTTACATTTTGGATTGCATCGCAGCAATATTGCCTTACACTCTATAAAGCTACTTTTCCTTTCCTTTGTTTTTTCTTTAGGCAATTCCTTGTAGTTATCAGTGACATGCCTTGTTAATGTTGCAACATATGTCCAATTCTTCGGACTGTTTTCACGGTTTCTATACTGTCACAAATGGTATTGTTTAAACTTCACTTTCCAGTTTTGGCCACAGTTCAGAAACATGGCTGTTGTTTATACACTGCTGCCCTGTGCTACCTGAGGTTTCTTCATTTATTCTGGGAGGTTTCCTTTGGCTTTCTCAGGACTCTCTGCAGATGACAGACCCAAGGCACGGCCATGATGTGGACTCCCAGGGGACCCATTTCATCCTCCTGTCTTTTCTGACACCAGAGCCCCAAGTTGTGGCTTCTGGTCCATGCTGTCCCAGCTGCACTGTGAGTCTCTCTGCTCCATATCCTCATGACTCTGCTTTCTGCTTCTGATGGTAGTTGGGGCTGTAGACAGGCTGACCAGATCAGCTGCCCATAGTTTCTGGGTTGGGCCTTTCAGTACTATGAAGGTCCTGGAAGACAATCTGTAAATACTTTCCCAGGCTGCTGGGATTACTGGTGGTATGCACTCCTTTTCTCCATGCTGTTTCTTGGGTTCACTGGCTGTGTGGCTGCTGTCTGCCAAGGCTGTGGCAGAGTGACTTAATGCATGAGGCATGCCAGGCTGGGTAAGGAGGTTGGCTTGCTTTTCTGTCATGAGATGACCACAGTCTGTGAGAGATGGAGAGGATACTCATCTTGGAGAGGACACAGAAGTAGACTGCTTTCAGTCTAGTGCTGATGGTTCCAGAAAGATGAGAGTTACACCAGCAGCCTTTCTGCTATTGTTTGGGACAGAATCTGAGGAGAAGAAGAGAGGTCTGTATAGTAGGAAGCTCCTGCCACTTGTACTGGGGCTTTGCCCACTGCTCTCTGTCTGAAGCATGAACCATGGGGCAGCATCTGGGCTGCTGCTACCCTCTCTAGCTGTCCAGGGGCTGTAGAGCAGTGTCCTCGATGAAGCTGGTGCATAGTTAGGTATTCAGCTTTGTTGGGAGTGGAACATGGAATTGCTGTTATGTGCTAAGGATGGAGGGACATGAACTGGCCTCTAAGAGCCATGCCTCAAACCTCTCCACCTGTGATGGCATGAGAGGTAGTGACAGTAGATAACCAGAAGGCACTACAATAGTCTGGACACATGGGGACACATGGGGTGAGGGAAATGTTGGTATGTGCATTCCCCTAAACATACTGCAGCAGCGCTGACTGATGCGTTGTGTTGTGGGCTGGATGGAGCAGGGCTTTGCTGCCAGGACTAGAAGAACGGGGATTTTAGAGGCTGAGGTGGCAAAAGGGGGCCAATGTGATACCTGGGCAGAGCTGCCAATGGGCTGCCATAGAGGCTAGCTTGCAGTTAAGAGCCAGCTGGGAACAGAACGTAGGCTGATGACATTGAGATGATGTCAGGTCCAGAGATCATGAAGGTGGGTCTCATAGGGAGTGGCTGGTGACAGGGTCCTTGGGATATCCGTGCTCTGACAGTTTGAGGTTGGCCAGGAAAGCGGATGGGCTTGGGCCGTAGCAGGAATGTAGGTCAGTGACACCTATGTCAGTGACAGATCTGTGACAGGAGAGCCTCTGCTACCCACCCACCCTCTGATTTGTAACCTGTGGCACAGTGTCCTTATCTCATGCTTGTCTGCTTACTTTTCTGCTTGTTTTTCCTCCCCATAAAGGCTGCCATGACTGTGTTCCCTGAGTGTCAGGGCCTCTTTTCCTGGTTCTGCAGTGGTCAGTGGTATCAGGCAGGCTGCTTTGTGGTAGGTGGCCTTTGAGAACCCAGGGTTGGTATGGTACACATGCTGACCACTGCAGTGAGGGGGTTATGACCTGATGCCTGTAAAGTGAGGCTTCAGGGAAACATCTGAATTGGGGGTTTCTGGCTCCTGCCAGGTCAGACCTCCTTTTCTATTGGGCTATGTGTATGTTGGGGTCAGGCTGGGACAGGGTTGCCCTGGATTGCAGTGTGGGTAAGGTATATAGGTTTATCCCTAAGAAGCAGACTAAAGATGTTTGGAGGGGTAGGTCACATGGTGTTGTAGGTAAGTCTTTTGTGCTGGAAGGACCTGAGTCCCCGTCTAGTAGAGGCCCCAACTCTGCCTAAGTTGAGGTTATCACAAGGCAAGGAGAGTGGTGCGGTGGTCCTCTCTGTGTGACAGTCGTTGGCCTCAATAGGATCAGAAAAGTCTAGTCATTTGTCTGGGCAAGAGTTGGGGCCATGGTGGATTGGTGGCTTCCACCCCCTGCAATGCGTTTCTCACCCTCTGTTCTGCTTACCCTTATCCACCCCATCACTTCGTGCAGTCGCTGCCTGTCCCTCCAGGTCCCTGTCCTTGCCTCTGTCTCCCTTATTGTCCTTTAGGGGATGTATTTATCACCCATCCTGTGCCAGCCCTTACTTCTATATCTCTCCATTCTGCTCCTGACGGTCCTTGGCTCCTTTCTTCCTTTATCTGCACATGTCCCCACACTCATCTGCCCTATCACCCTTTCTCAACCTCCCTGCTCTTCTCTCTCACCCTGGGCTATTCCCGAGCTTCCTGCCCACCCCTCTGTTCCTATCTTCTCTACTCCAGGAATGAAGTCCAGCAGGACACCAACAAAACCAGTGCTGCCAGCTCCAGTGCTGTGAAGCAAGTGTCGGAGCTGTAAGGCCCCTACCCGGCGTGTTTCCCCCAGGGACTTGAGGCTCGGTGAGGTAGGAGCATAGAGGGAGAAGGAAAGGGTTCCCTGGTACCTGTGGTAGAATGTAGACATCACATGGGAAAGATACTGTACTGATATGTGCAGAAGGATACTCAGGACAGCTGGACCCAGCTTGTGGTCAGCACACTTACTGAGAGGCCCTGCCCTTCTGGAGCCCCATGGTACAGTGGGCATGAGGGCAGTCTAGTCTGCCTGGAGATGGACGCCCTGAACATCCTCTCATCAGTTTCATGGTCCTTGCCTCTGCTACTAATGTCTTCTCATCCTGCCCTGCCTCCAATCCCCTACCCTTCTACCTACTGCCATCTATACGGTGCCTCCGTGTGTACCCTCACAGTTATACCAACACTGCTCTGAACACATGATGGCTTTCAGAGACCCCTGCCACACGCTGTCCCGGCTACTGCTACCCCTTCCTTGCATGTCCACTGAGCTCCTGGAGACTGGAGAGTGCCCAGGACACACAGGTAACTGCTGTAAGCCTGCAGTCTGTGGAGCAATAGACCGCTGCCTGCCAGCCCCTGCCTGCCCCATGCTCAGCCTCACTGGTTGATTCCACTGTTCCTGCATATCTGGAGCAGACTGCCCGCAAAGCCCGGAACACCAAACATCTGCCCTTGACAGGAAATGTCTGCCACCCTGTTCTGACGAGCTATGAGCGATGTGGCCCACACTTGCAGGAACTGTTCGCAGCAGCGAGGGTTGAAATAAGGAGACCTCCCTGTGTGGGAGTGGCTCAGTCAGCACAAGTATGAAGTAAGGACGGAACCTGCACATGTGGGCATGCTCCTGGGAGAATGTCCAGACAGTATGGGTCGTGGAGACAGAACAAACTGCTCCTGTGGTTTTGGTGCCCACAGAGATACTGACTGAAGATATAAACTGTGATGGGCTTAGGGGGCAGGGCAGAGGGTGTGAGGACACATGGAGGAGGGGGTGTGACTTTGTGGGGGATGAAGTGGGCACAGGGATCTCTGGGAACCAAAACCCTGGTCCCTGGGCCAGGCTGGACAAGGGTGCTGTAAGAAAGGCCACCATCCGCCGGACTGGCTGAAAACCCAACTCTCAGAGGCCATACAGCTATGGCATGGTGCAGAAGGTGAGAGGCTGAGAGGGATGGTGTTATTACTCCTTTCCTTGAGCACCCCTCCCCAACTGTCTTGTTCTAGGTTTGTTCAGCGTAGCCTCATCACCAGGGTAGAAGAATAGGTATTCCCTAGGCACATTGTACAGGTACCAGGATCTCACGGGCACATCTTCAGGGTGTATCCTAGGAAGGACTTGTTCTCAGAAGTGCTTCCCAGAGGTGGCCTCCCAGCACCTCCCGGAAGTCTGGAAGAGCAGGGACTATCATGGATGAGCAGCAGGGAAACTGAGACACAGGGGAGATGATAACGGATTAATGGAGGCCATCCAGTAGATCCCTAAGAGGCAACCTGTCACTGGGAGCAAACAGCGTAAATGTATGTTGGGTACTGCCTGGTGTTAGGCCATCTTTCTCTCCTTTTGTATTCTCCCATACTTCCCATTTTGTTTTCTTTCTTTTTTTTTTTCCGACAGAGGATTGCAGAAAAATCCAGAGCACTGTTTCCCAGGATGCAGCGGGAGAGCAAGCAGGTAAGGACCAAGTTTTGACTGTATCTGGAGCCTTGGGGACAACTCTGAACCTGCTGTCGTTTGTGCCTTGGGAAAGGGCAGGAGGAGCTGAGGTAGTGCCCCTTGATGGTTAGGTTTTCAAAGCTCTGCTGGATAGTGGAACATGGGGAAGCATCTAAGAGGCAGCCATAGGTGGTTCTGTGTGTTGGGCAGGACTGAAGGGTGTTCACATGGTCTTAACCTGCTTTCTAAAGGCTGGGTACCTTGTAAAGAGAAGCAACATATCAAGCTCAGTTCCGGGGCTGAATGGCCAGAGTGGAATCAGAGTGGCCTCTGATAAAGGGTCTCTTTGCAAAGTCATTATGATAGAGGCCACAGAAGGCAAGGTGTTTGCACTCAGAGGCAGTCAGTGTAATGTGAGGAAACCCACAAAGTCCTCACCACAGGTAGAGAAGAAAACTCAAGAGAAAACTCAGCCCCATAAAGGGAATGACCTTGACCTACAAAGGTGTCTTTGGAAGCTTTCCGCAGGCACCACACATGCCGGGGAAACAGTCTCTTGAGATTGAGGGCAGAGCATGGGGTCTGGTCTCCTCCTTTGCCATCTCATGGGGCTTTGCAGCAGGTATGATGAGGAGACCACAGGTGGGGACCAGGGATAGCATGGCTGCGACACTGACACTGAGTGTCACTCAGAATATGCTTTCAAATAAGATCACCTATTCCAGGTCAGCTTCTAAGAAGACAGTGAGCTTGAAAATGGCATGTAGGAATTAGTGTCACGCTGAGTCGGTAGGGCAGCATGTGCCTGTGGTCCCAGTTACCGGATGATCATCTGAGCCCAGGAAATGAGGCCAGGCAGGGTAGCATAGAGACACCCTGTCTTGAAAAAGAAGAAAGAAGTAACTGCGTGAGCATGGCATCAAATGAAGGAAGAGAGCCAGGATGGATGCTTCTAGCCTGTATGTGGAAACTCACCTATCATTGCTAAGAAAGCAGAGAAGGTATGAGGACTGAGGGTGCCATGTTGAGAGCTGAGGCCAGCTTGTTATTTGTGCCAGCTTCTTTGTGTGTGTGTGTGTGTGTGTGTGTGTGTGTATTTGTCTGTAAATGGAAGAGACATAGGGTAGTGAAGATGAGATTTCAGCACTGAGGAATTTGATCTACATACCACAGACACCAGCCAAACTGGTGGTGTGGAGTCTGTGAGGTACACAGGTTGCTTTGGGATGGTCCAGATGTAGCCCAGGTGTGTGCTGGCTGGTGGAGGTAGCCTGAGGAGGTGGCTGTCCTGGGAGAACTTGAGCTGGATGCCAGCTTAGTTGAGTCTGACAAAGATCCTTAATGAATAGAAACATTCCCTCTGAAACCCTAGCTGTCACGAGAGAGGCAAAGCAGAGACACCCCTACAAGCAGGAAATACTTTCCAACTCCACAGCGGAAGGACACAGACCTCGGGGATGAAGACTGATGGCTTTATCAAAACCAATACACCGGCCAGAGAGTAGAAGCTGCCCAGAGTTAGAGAGCTTTTGCATAGCGTTATGACAAGTACTCTGCCAACATTCATGAAGATCTCTTACAAATCAGCGTGGAGATGTTCCCAAAGAGTATTCCCAAATGAATAATGAACAGTGAACATGTACTCAACCAGAGTGGCTACTGGAAAAAGTAAAGGGAGCTTGGTGTACCTTTAATCCTGTAATCCTAGCGCTCAAGAGGTTGAGGCAGCTAGATCATCATGAATTCAAGACCAGTGTAGGTTATATAGTTTTAGGCCAGCCTGGACTACAGAGTGATGCTCTGTCTCAATTTTTTTTTTTAAAGGTAGAGGACCGTCATAGTGTTGGTCACATACCCCAAATAATTATTTGAACAAGAACTCGAATAAAAATACCAGAACCTGGTGCTGGTAGATGTAAAGAGGGGCAGTGGGGGCAGGGTGTGAATTTGTACCCTGATGCAGAGTGCTAGGAGGGTCAGCTGAAGGTGGACATTGTTTACTGTGGCCCTGAAATCCTGCCCCAAGGAAAAGTATGTGTGCATTCGCTGAAAGTCATGCTATGATCCTGGTAACACCACATGTGTCTGGGCACTGCTCATCTCTGATGAGGCAGAGACATCATCCATGCTGGGTTCAGACAATATGAAGGTTTGGAGCAGTCCTGAGGATGAGCCATGGCTGCTAGGACCCCCATGCAGTCTCCGACAGCGTGTGGCTCCTGGTTGGTCTGGACAGTCTGGCCCCAGGCAGAGCTGATGGTTTGGTTTTGGGGACGAGCCTCGGGGATCATGCTATCTGCCTTTGTAACACCACTGGCTGACATAAAAGAATAGCTGTTTTCTTTCTTTCTTTCTTTCTTTCTTTCTTTCTTTCTTTCTTTCTTTCTTTCTTTCTTTCTTTCCTTCCTTCCTTCCTTCCTTCCTTCCTTCCTTCCTTCCTTCCTTCCTTCCTTTCCTCCTTCCTTCTTTTCTTTCTTTTTATTGTGTGTGTATGCCTGGACCACAGGAGGCATACATCTTTATTTCTACATGCTAGCTAGAAGTCACTTGTCATGCTACCATATTTGGGGCACAGGGCAAAGTTATCCTTCGTCTCATGGCCCATGCCATTTGGAGAAGCTGAACACCAGATGTTGGGTGCCTTTCCTGATCCCACTCTTAGCTGGGATTGGAGGGCGTGAGAAAATGCCTAATTTCCCAGAGCCTGAGCCCCAGACATTGTCTAGGTCTGAACTTCCCAGCTCCTTCTCCCTCAGCAGGAGGAGGGCTGGGTCAGCCAATATCATTGTCTCCAAAGATGCCCGTCCCAACTTTGTGTCTTCTCATGGGAAACCTAGCCCTTTCTTCAGTGGTCCCACAGCAGGATTTGTTTATTCCTAAGTCTCTGTGTGTTTAAGCCATGTCTAGGGGTGAGAAAGCTGCCTTTGTCAGCTTTTCCCTAGCTGGAAAGCCATCACAGGCCCACTCTGTACCCCAGCACCTGGCAAGCAAATCCTTAATCTGGGCATCAGAGCTAAAGACCCAAATTGAGCCTTTGTAGGCAGCATAAAGAAGAGCTTTGTCTTCCTTTCAGGAGGCTGGGAGATCTGCTAAACCGTTTCTTCAGCCCTGTCCTTTGTCATGTATGCTAAGGAAGGTGAACCTGTATGGAGGTGAAGGAGGCCCTTACAGGGTTTCGCCGGCATGGTTAAAGTGTTCCCCCCTCCTGCAAACTCAGCCCCACACCCCCTCTCTGTGTCCTCAGTGGAGGAGCCCATTAAAGGCACAAGTTCCTAGCAGCATACATGAGTAGTCTGGCCCCCTCTGCCTTCAGCTTGCAGAGAGATGTCCTCTGAGACTCAACCCCCAGGTTATGTCCCACTGAGTGTTCTCTGGCATTCTTTCTCCAGGAGATCTGACTCGGTGCTAACTGATCCACAGCATCTGGTCATGAGATTGGACCCAGTTTCTTCCAGCTCTCTCTTCTGGGCTTGGCCAGCTGTTAGAACATCTGCAGGTTATGCACAGGCCATGAGGAAGTGCCATAAGCCTGGCAAGATGTGTCAGAACAGTGACACAGAGGCAGGTGAAACGGGCCTGTGCATGGCTGGTTTTAGGGCCTGATAGTCTATGGGTGTCCCATGACTTACAGGGGACAAGTCTTTAGTGTCCTCTCTCAGAACTGGTAGTGATATTTCTCAGTGTCTTTGCTATGCACTGGCCCTTAATTGTGCATCTTGTTTTCAAGGGACAAAGACGGTAGCAGCTCAATGTCATAGATGCTAAAACTCTCTCTGCCTCTTCTTAGGCAGGCAGGTCCCCTGGGAACCAGGTACCCAGTGCTCTGCAGGTAGGTGGGACCACAGAGTAAAGGTGCTTGCTGAACTCAGATCACAGGTTGGGGCGTTGTAGCACAGCATTGGTCATTCTCAGTTGACAGGTGGGTACACTGAGGCCCAGATAATGTGGGGTGCCATGCTTGTATCTCACAGCAGGTGCTATGCTGGGGCAGGACCCTTGCCAGAGTCCTTTCCATGAGCCTATAAACTCCGGAGACTGCAGAGGCATGGCGGGTGGGGAGGGTAGAGTGAGGTCTGGCTCAGGGCCAGAGCCTCCCCCACCCTCAGGCCCTGCTCACTTCCTCCCACCCACAGGGAAGGGAGGCGATAATTACTGCCTTGGATGAGAGCGCTTGTCAACAGATTTTTAGATCTTTTATTTTACATTCATCTATCCACATATTTGTTTATTTAAAGGCCTCTGCTGACTTCCTTGTGTTCCCATGAGGCGTGGGAAGGACGTTGGCTTAGGAAGGAGACCTGAGTGAGGGTGGCTTCACCGTCACTCTAAGTGCAATGGCTGTGCTTACTTTGTGGGTCCTGAGAAAAAGCACCTGGCCTCTTGCCTTCTCCCTCATAAGGAAATATTCTAGCTCCATCATCACCAACTCTCCCAGGCAGAGCCATGGGACCCCAATGTCTGTCCCTAGATAGAGTTGAAGGAGCACACAGCTGTCCTAGCTTCATGTGCCTACCCAGGATAAGTTCTACCCCAAATAAGCTGGCCAAGCTGGAGTCCAGACTCTCCCCTGCCCTTCTATTCTAGCTCATACCCATTCATTGTTCCTTAGACCCTGGTCCAGAATGACACTGGAGACAAGGTCCAGCCATCTTTCAATCCAGGTCCCAGAGAATCTAGCCATGTCGCAGCTGTACTCCTGCTTTAGGACTCTGGTGCCAAGGGAGAGGTGCAAGCTGCCTTGGCCATATGTTTTAAAGAGAAGGCTTCCAGAGATGGAGGGAGGACCTTGAGCATGCCTTCTGTAGACGACTGGGGAGGCTGAGTCCAGGGTCCTTGGAGATGACTGCAGTGCTAGGGCTGAGCTGCATCTCAGTGTTGGCATGGAGTCCCTCCCTCTGAAACTCCTCCCAGCCTGACCAGTGCTTGGGGACCAGATGGATGTTCAGTGACTGTCTCTCTGAAGCCACTGCCACAGAAGGCTCTGGAAATGTGTCCAGATTGTCCCATCAGAGAGCAAATGGGGTTAATTGGAGAAATATAATTTATTGTGTTAAAACATTTGGTGAATTAAAGAAATAAAGGAAAAATTAAACTGCAAATCCCCCTCCCCCAAGCTCCCCATCCTCAGTTCATTCACCCGGAGCTCATCCTCAGGCTCCCCAGGGTGGTGTTTGGGCCTTGACTTGATGGTGTCAGGTGGCTAATTATTTCTCTTGGAGTCTGACTTCACAGACTCTGCCTATAGCTGGGCCTGTGGTGGGTCTGCAGCCTTCAGTGAGACAGTGGACTTTGGTTTCTTTCACAGGCATGACTTTAGGACTCACAAAGAGGCCTAAGACCCCAAAAAGCTAGACACACAGAGTATTGCTCCTGGGGGTCAGGGCTGTAGCCCTAGACTTGCTATGGTCCAGCACATGGCAGCTTTGTATACAAGCATGGATTGCAAGCCTGCTGTAGTCTCCTCATGCCTGAGGAGAGGATACGTACACACCACAGGACAGGTGACCAGGGACCACTAACCCTCACTCCTGCCTACCTTACATAGCAACCTACGGTCTCTTCTCCCTGGAGCATAGTCTTCTGGACCAAGGCTTTCCCAGGCTTTCAGCATCCCAGGACAAGGCCCCAGGACATAGGTGGCCCAACTGGGTCTAGGGAAGAAGACCTCCAGGGTATGGAATGGTCATAACCTGAGCCCTCATTTGCAGGCCTGGCTGATAGCCAGAAGCACCTTTAATGGAAGTGACAGCATGTGGCAGGGCCAGGAGCAGATGACTAAGGAGGACCTGGAAGCCATCCAACTGCAAGAGGAGGCCTTCCGACAGATGGTGGTGAGACGTGCATGTGGTGAATCTCAATACTACCATGGGGGCTATCAAGACCTTCAGGGCTCAAGGAGCCAGCCTGTTGTAGGCTCTCACCCTTTTTCCTGGTGACAGGAATTGCATCTGGCCTTGCAGTGCTGATTGACTCTCCTAGGAGTCTTGGGATCCTGATGGTAGGACAAGGTGTTCTACACAGCCTGGGCTCGTAAGGGGGTGGGGGGACATGCCCAGGTTGGCTCTAAGGAGGAGGCTGAGTGCCTGACATGTGGTTCCCAGTGGGTGGTCTTCAGGTAGTCAACAGGAACTGAGCCTGCAATTTGATGGTGCGGCCAGCAGGTGGCAGGTGAGCTGTCAGCACCTGCTGTGGGTGTCAGGACTGGGTCCTGCCTGTTCTAATTTCGTAAGGTTTGCTTATGTGTGGTATCTGCTGACAGGCTGTCCCTGTAGAGCCCACAGCGACTCTGTGCAGCCGCTGAGTGTGCGATCTTCTGAGAGGCACACAGTGTGTGTCTATGAGTGTTAAACTTTCCCCTCCCCATGAGGAAGCGGACAGCACAGTAGCTGGGCTGGGGGAGACCTGACCGTTGTCTATAGCTCTGAGACGTCCCTCCTCTGGGCTGTGTCTGCTGCAGGAATGTTGGAACCTGCTCAGGAGCACCCAGGGGCTGCCAGCAGTGGTCCTTCAAGAAAACAGGGACACGGATATCTCTCCTGAGTCTACTAAGGCCCCAGCTAAGGACTATCATTTCTCCACTTTCCAGGGAGGGCCAGGCTCCAGCCTCTTTATCTTGGACCCTTTCTTTGGGCTCAGCTCAGCTTTGCCTCTGCTGTGTCTCCTACTTTATCTTGGTAGAGAAATGCCTATTTCTCAGGACCTCCACCCGGTGCTTTCTGAACCCTGTTAGGAACTGCCCCCTCCCAAGAGGGTTAATGCCCACACCCTAGTCTTGCCCTCAGGTGGAAGCTGAGGCACTGTGCTGGTGATGCAGGGAACAAAAGAGCACGCATGGGTGTTTTTGTCTGTCTGTTGGCGTGGCAGAGAACATTTTCCCAGAGAAACCCATGTGGGTCCAGGATCCCAGGAGACCAGAGAGGCAAATCAGAGGCCTCTATAGCTCTCAAACTCCAATCCCTTAGGACGTTCCGAGAACAACCCTGGCCTGTCTGTTGGAGTATGGCAAGATATTCATAGCAGAGCTGTACAGTCAGGTCCAGCGAGGGAACTTGGAACAGAAGCTCATGTTGCCAGTAGGATTGCATTTATCCCCAAGATAAATGTGGTCGAGGCTGCTTGGGATGAGCAGTACCTGACCTGAACCTCATAGGATGCAGTTCCATAGCTGGAGATCTGGACAGCTTGCATTTTCAGTCTCTCCTTGACACAAGCGCTTCCTACCTCATGGGCAGCCTGGTGCTGTGGCATGTTCTCTGGTTCGGTATGGTGCATATGGCAGAATAGAAGGCTTTTCTAGAGATCGCTGCAGGAGCCTAGTGAGAGAGGCCAGACCCTGCATTGATACAGAATCTGGCTTGTAGACCTGGCTGCAGACCAGGTCTGAGCTCAGCCTACTTAGGACTCTACATTTTTGAAGCTTAGTGGGGTCCTCAAGTGGACAGTGGGCTACTCATGGAGACAGCATGGGCTTCTGATCTGAGGTGTCTCTGCATAAGACACAGAATCTCATGACAACACTCACCAGGTGCTAGGTGGAAGGTCAGTGGGACTGGAGCTGTCATTTTTTGAGACATCTGCTGTGAGTGATGTTCTCCCCACATCACTCACTGCCTCTGGTCTTTGAAAATGAAAGAAAACAAAACACAAATGTCATTAGCCTTATTGTCTCCCTCTAGTTTACAGCTGGTCCTGGTGACTTAGCAGCTCTCCAGGCTCAGCGAGGGAGGAGGCAGGGACCCATGCCTTTTAGGTTGGGAGTGACCTCTGCAGGTGTCTAGTACAGAGGGGACTGGCTATTGAGTGATTGTTAGACAGGTTAGAAGTGAATGTCACAGCGGCCAACAAGGCTGGTGTCCTTCTGTCTGCTTTCCCCGCTGTGAGGCAAGTGTATAATACAGTCCTCCAAAGGCTCTTGGGTCCTAGTTTTACCTGGGTGACTTCTGAAGACATAAAACCATGCAGATTCCAAGGCTCCTGGAGGACACAAGAGGCACTTGGAGTGGGTAGCCATGTAAGCCCAGGTTCCCAAGGTGTTGATGGTCTGGGTGCTTTTAGGGACTGTAGAGAGCTGATTCCATGGGATCTGATGGGAACCATGTTTGCCCCTAATATCCCTTCCATTCTTGGCTCTCCAGAGTCATCCTGTAAGAGAGATAAATGGCTGCTGTATCTGTGGTGCAAGCAGTGCAGCCTCTTAAGCGGGTACAGAACATGGCCATGTCATCCACATGACACTGGTTTGCAGGCAAGCAAAATGCAAGAGTTACTCGGTCGTGGAGGCTTGCACCGAGATTTCTGGAGCCACCGAAGCCAGGCAGCATGCGTGCAGATTCAGAGTCCCTGCCTGGAGCCCTTGTTGGACAATGTGTGAAACTGTCAAATTGCAGTTAGAAACAAAACAAAACAAAACAAAACAAGATAGTGGACATACCACAAATATTAGTGGAAAGCCCTTGGCACTGAGTGGAACTCACCCAGAAAGTACATATGTGCTGCAGACTCAAGGGCTGCAGGTGCAAGGCTATTGGAGCCAGTTGGAAGAAGGGGTAGGGAGGCTGTTGCTCTAAGGGGAGCCTGGAATTTGGCATCCCTGCCTCTCCTGCCCCCATCTCCAACCCTGCCCATTCAGATCTTCACTGGACCAGATTTTGGGCTGTCTTCATGAACGCATTGACAGCCGGGGCAGAGCCAACAGGTAGTATTTGGATAATAACAGGACCCTGGATCTGGCATGGCTTGTTTCCCCTGAGCCTGGAGCTGGGGAGTGTAGCCCTTGCTTCAGGCCCAACCATGTAGGATCCCCGGAAGCCTTCTATGTCCCTGGGGAGGGGACCTACCCGACAGGGCTCTTTTATTTCCTGCCTGCATAGAGGAAGTAGGTGTCTGATTCAGGTCCCAGGCCCAGTCCCACAGTGCCATCTAAACAGTTTTCCTTAGTTTATCTGTATAGTGGGTATACTGGCACAAACCTGCTTATTGAGAGGAAACGAGTATGAAGACTTTTGTCAATCAAAAGGTGGAAAAATGCGATGGCAGTCATGTGTCTGGTTAAAAAAAAAAAAAGCCACCTAAAAAGAGCCATTGCAGGAGGTGTGGGCTCTGGGGAGCCCTCTTCTATGGAGGCCTTCTTCTCTCCTGCCCCTGTTATGGATGCCTGAGAATTCCTCCTAGATGAGAGAAGCCTAGATGTGAGAGGACTGGCCTGGAATCTCTTAGCCTTGCAACTTCCTAATGTTAAGACCCATGGAGACCTGACAGGCCAGGGGCTGGTGTTGATGAAAGCAGAGGCTGCTCTTCCATGAGGGATCCTGGGTATGGAGAGCCCTCTAGCCTAAGGAAGCAGGCCAGGCCTTCTTAACATGGGGACTAGGTAAGTCTTATCTGAGCCCCCACAACTGTCTAAAGTATATTGGGGGCCTTCTACTATGAGGGTCCTGTCGTTCCTTACTGTGTGGGAGTCAGGAGATTTCTCTTTTACAGAATTCAGCATACCCCATATCCTCAACATATGTCCTTAATCTGTGCAAAGCCCCTGAGTGTGAGCTGTACCTTCTGTCTGAGATCATGGGCATATGTGTTCTGTGCTATGATGGGCCGGGTTAGGACAGGAGCCTTCCTGGTTCTTGCTGCCAAGTTGTGGAGCCCATGCTCAGGCATTAGGATTCTAAGGTAGCAGGGACCCCATATGGTAGAGGGGCTGGAGAGCCTCCCCTGTTCTCTCTTCTGTCTTTTCATCACCCAATCCTTCTTACTAGTAACCTTGCTCGTGTAATCTAGTAACGTTGCTCTGCATGGAGCCAATTCCAGGCTGGAGCACCCCTGGTTTTCAGCAGCTTCTGTCCCAGCCTGTGTTCCCTCCCAACCCCTCCAGTGCTCTTCTTCCCCCTTTCCCACTTCTGACCCTCAGGCCAGATTGCAGTCATTTTCATCCTAAAATTTCCTTTGTTAAAAGAACTTCAGCATCCTGCGCTAGCATTTCTCAGTGCCTCTTTCTGGTCTTCCATTACTTCCCCGTGAAGCCTCTTCTGGGAGCTGCCCCAAGCTGTCATGAATCCCTGGTCCTGTCCCTGTTCTACCAGGAGACCCCTGGCCCCCTGTTGTATATGAGAAGCTGCTTATCATTTTCCTGCAGAGACTCATCCGGGGTGCTCAGGCAATGCTCCTTCCTGCCTGATCCTCCTTGGCAATGTCATCAAGAGCCTTTCCCTCCTGCTCTCAGGGGCCACTGATAGCCCGAGATCTCCTGAACTTCAGTACCTGACCCAGCCCATACTTTCTTGTCTTTTCAAGTCCATGACTGAGACCCCACTGTCCTTTACAGCTCCCTTTCCCACCTTAGCTTAGGTCAAGGCCCTTGGGCACCCCAACTTCTCTCTCTGCCACATTCATCTGCTAGTAAGTACCTTTGGTATATCCCTTGCCTTCCCCCCTGCCCTCTCCTCTGTTGCTCCTCATCTCCCCTATGCAGCCCACCTGACTCCCCTTCCTCAGTTCCAGTCCCTGTGCAGAGTGCTTCTTAGAGATGGGGCCAGTCATGCTGTGCCTGGTTCCTGTACCAACCTGCATATGGCTTTGGAGGCTGTAAGCTGCCATGCTTAGTGTGCTAACCCCAAACTCAGAGGCATTAGAGAGGGCCGTAGAATTCCACATCAGGCATTAGGATAAGGCTCTGCAGGGTTAGCTGCTGTCTGCCCTGAGGCCAAGAGTGATGAAGACAGCTAGAGGCTGGAGCCATGCTGAATCCCTACTTACTCTGCCTTTTGTACCTAGGCTTGGAGGACTCGCAGGATGATGAGGCTGTTCCCCTTGGTTGTCTCCCCCTGATTTTTCCCCATGGCTCAGGCTTGCTCACACCTCGAACCAGCAGCTCAGAACTGCAAGGCCCCAAAGCCCACGGTGATGTTTTCTTCCATTTTGTTGGTACAGCAACCAAAACTTCCCTGATTGACAGGAAGGGCTTTAGGCCCAGCAGCAAGACTGTGAGGAACCCAGGGCACACTCAGAGGTGCCTGGGAACCTTGGCAGAAGTGGTATCTGTGCTGTGTATGATGGCATTATCATCATTTATAGGAACTCCAGGGTGTATTACTGTCAGGGAGTCTTGATGGGGTTTGTTTTCTCTGCTGGTTAAAGAATTAAAGGGCAGGGAAAAAAGCTCAAGTGTGACATCAAGAAATTGAGAATTGAGAAGCAGACAAATCAGCAGTTGAAGAAAGGCATTTATTAGAGTGAGGAAACACACATGCACACATACACACACACCAGAGAATAGCCTTCCACAAAGCTGTGGCGGGGAACTCAGACTTGGGAGCCCCAAAATTTAGTCTGTATTTGAGGACTTAATCCTTTGAAGGTTCTTAATCCTTTGAAGGGTCTTTCTTCCCTAATTTAGGGTTGTCTGAAGAAAGTTAGGAAGCCCATAACTATTGTGTAAAATGTCCTGGTCAGACTTGGACTCGGTGGGCCATTATCAGTGGGAGGTCCTATTGGTAGAAGGGGGGGAAAACCCTTTAGGTCTTTGTTTTCAGCTACCAGGCTGTTGTTTCAGGTCAGGAGGAAGAGGAAAAAGCTGGCCATCTTGGAAATTTTCCACCTTTATTACCTAGTCACAGGTCATTTCCCATCTATGTGCCTACTGAGTGGTCTGTCCAACTCCTAGTCCTTCAGTTGGCCAGAGATATAGCAGCCTGAGACAGCCTCTGTGCCAGGAGCCCTGGCCTCTGTGCCATAGAACCCTGGCTTCTTGCTTCTGCTGGCCTCTTGGGTTCCTTCTGGCTGTTGCCTGAGGCAGAGCTGGGGCTTTTGGCCTGAACTCCACATGTGTGGTATGACCCATATGCTGGCTGGTTCCAAGGCTGGGTTCTAACTAGGAAGCTAAGCAAGACTGTGCTCTAGCATTGCAGGTCACGCAGCAGGCCCAAGAGAGGGGCCACGTTCTCCTTGGGAGGAGGCTGTCCATGTCACTGTATGAGGAGCATCCTATGGACTGGCCTGGCCTCTGGGAGATGCAAAGTCCTTCCCTCCCTTTCTTGCTTCCTCCCTCCTTTCCTTTCTCCTTCCCTTCCTTCTTCAGCCATCACCTCCTCACAGCCTGAGGATGCCTGCCTTTCAGCCTGTGTGCCTGCCTAATCATATGACCCTCTGCCTGCGGCCTTGCTGTCCCCTCCTGGAGCAACATGCACCCTGCCTGAACACTGTCACTCCAGACAATCCCTCTGTGCCTTCTCTGTTTAATACCTTTCTGCTATTCCTCTCCCTTACACGTTCTATGTGTGAGGTGGGAAGGACCTATCTGTGTGGTGGGACTCTTGAAAGAGATGCTTTAGTAAAAGGCTTTGCAGCCAATGTTTCTAAGAACCTTAGCCCACACCAGGACCCCGAGAGGGTAAGTACTCAGGGTGTCGGTATTATCAGGACGAGACAGAAGTGTCCTGTTGCCTAGCCTAGATCCCAACTCTCAAATGATGAGGCTAGGGGCCCAGGCCAGGCTGTCTCACTTCAGGATACGACTGTCCCAACTGTGATGTTCTCAGAACTTCTTGGTTAGTCCAGTCTCAGAGGAGGGATCACTCCAGAGCCAGAATGCTAATAGCTGTCCCACGAAGCCCAGCAAGCAGTGGCTGAGTCCTGATCCAGGTATGTCCTCCCATGTCAGAATGGTGCATCCTGATCTCTGAGAGATACGATGGGCACACCCCTGAGCTGCTGCCAGCGTGCTGCTGCACAGCACACGGTGGACAGCTGGAGTTTGTCCTTCTTTGTCTGCTGCCAGCCGCTGTGTGTGCCAGGCTCCCCACACCAAGCGCTCACCTGATGGAGGTCCCCAACAGTTGTCACCTGATCTAGGTGCAGGCTCTGAGAATACTAGCTGCTCTGTTGCCATGGCTACATGATAGGCCTGGGAGGGCTGAGGACCGAGTAGGAAGATCCAAGAAGGGAAAGACCTCGGAGGGCCCAGATACGGCATTTACCACCCTTCCCTGTACTTGGCATGCACAGACAGCCCTGCACAGGCTAAGGCTGATCCTGCCTGCGCTAACTACCGACAAACAGAAAAACAAACACATAACTAAATAGAACTTGGCTATTCTGTGAACTGGAGAAGTTGCCTTTGCAGGTAGACAGTTGCCAAACTCCTAATTGGAAGAGGAGTTCTGTGGCAGAGAAAAATGTAGTGAATTTTTGCTTAAAATAAAGATAATACATTGCAGGTACATATATAAGCTTTCTCTCTCTTCTCTCTCTCTCTCTCTCTCTCTCTCTCTCTCTCTCTCTCTCACACACACACACACACACACACACACACACACACTGAGAGAGACTTTGTTATGTCTTATGTGAAGTGGTGCCAGAGAAAGAAGGCTCTGTGAGCTTATAATGAGTTCTAGCTTTAGAAGCAATCAAAGGAATAATTGCACAACTTAAACACTAAGTTAGGGTGTTTCCCAGTATCCCTTGCTACTCTCTGTTGCTCATGCTGGGGGGGGGGGCAGAAGCTGTGTTGTCTGTACCTTTCAGCACACTGGCTGTTTTATCCTAGGTAGCCGGGATCTGGGTAGAGGACTCCAGGGCTTATAGAGTCCCTTCCCCTGAGGCCTAGCCTTATCTTTCACCAAAGGGCAATAGGTGAGCTTCTGCTTGGAACTGGCTTCTTGCCTAGCACCGGCACAGAGGTGGAAAGTGAAGTCTAGATCCCTGCACATATCCCAGTGTGCCTGGGAGTCGGATCCTGCCAGAGACTGAGGTCTTACCCAGCAGCCAGGGACAGGAGAGATGCTAGTCTGTGTCAGCTGCCGGCTCCAGAGCCCTGTCAGGGTTTGCCTTCCACCGTCAGCGATAGACCCAACACAGTGCCCCAGCCCTACTGCACCTGCCCAGTCCTGCCACCCTGAGACTGCTTCCTGCTCTGCATCCTTCCACCAATGACGGTTGTCAAAGAAGGGTACAGAGATGCAGATGTTGTCACTCCTTTCACAGCAGCTCCTGCAGAGTGCGTGGGGCTTCCTGCCAGACTGGCTCATCTTTTAGTGCCCAGTATCATCAAGGCAGTCTTCAGAGCAAGGGTGCCCACCTAGTCCCCTTTTTTGGGGGCTAGGACATTGTGTAGCTTATATGGAACACTCCTCTCTGAACAGCACTGGGAGGGCCTTCTTTGATCACAAGAGGGGAAGGGGTCCTAGTATGTAGTAGGCATGAGTCTGCCCTGTCCACACTCCTGGAGGGCTTAGGGTCTACGAGAAGGGTGCTTACCTGCAGTGAACCAATATCAGGTCAGCGGTTGCTTTGGTTCCGACTGTGGCTTCTCTTTATCTAAAATGGGAGCCACACATTAGTCATTGAGACCTGCAGAAGGTACCTTGGACAGACAGGCATCAGAGCCGGGGCCAGAGGTCAAGAGGTCACAGAGCTTGAGTTGTTCTGGTACCAGCAGCCAACCCATATGCCAGGTGGTGCTGTAGTGTCACTTGTGTGAGCCAGATGTTATAAAGAGAGACGTCTAGAAAAAGAGGAGTGTCTGCACAAAATCTGGTTGCATTCCAAGAACCAGAGAGTGAGTTTGCATCTGCATGTAGCTCCAGCTTCCCTTTTTCTGTGTGGGCTCTGACCCCTGTGAGAAGGTTCCGCCTCTTTGCAATGGCCTTGCTGCACAGACGCCCTGGAAGTCTGTGTCCTCCACACTACCTGTGGTGAGAATTTACTTCCTGTGTGTTTAAGCTCATCCCATAGATAAGCCATGGTTCCTGTTGCCTCTTATGCTGAGTTCAGTATAAGCTGACTGAGCCACTGGTCTTACCTCCTGGGACAGCTATCCTTAGCTCCTCTGTTCTTGTGGTTCTAACAGACACCACTGTATAATTGGCTAGGATACTGGACATTAGATTCTGTACCTGCAGCCCATGATGGGTAGCCACAACCAGGCTAGCTACAGTTAGAGGGAGCCAGGACCCAAGCTTTCTGTGAAATGCTCTGAGGTCATGGCTAGACTGCAGTGAATTTAGAACCCCTCAGCCACCGTATGTTCACAATGGCTCACCCAATGCCCAGAATGGAAGCCGTCCACGTTGCATTGATGTATCTGATTTGGACCTGGGAATAGTGTCTTATCCTAACTCAGTTTATGGGAGTCAACACTGCCCCAGGCTGGGCATTCCCATGCAGTACCCTTTGTACAGGTACTAAACTAAGATGTGTGGATACGTAGGGTCCAAAGGGACTTGCAACCTGGACCCCTAGGCTAAGGGATTGGCAGATTCGTGGTCACGCCAGTGGTTTGCCTTCCTGCCGTCTTCCAAGGCTGTGGTAGAGCCATTCATATCCAACAAGGCAACACAGACCACATTGTCCCTCTGCTGCTAGACCACAAGGAAGTGATGCAGTGTACATGCTGGCTGTATCCATGCAGCAGCCCCCTATGTCTCCATCCTAGGGGAGACCATTATCCTTGGGTGATGGCCACCTCTCTTGTGGGTAGTGACTGGGGGTACAGTTGGCCTCAACTTGGTTTTGGGTGCTGGCTCTAAGTGTGTAGCTTTATATGTTTGCCTGATCTCTACTGTGTAATCCTGTCCATCTGTAGAGTGGAGTAATACCGAGTGAATGACACAGAGGAGGAAGATGAGCGAGTCCCTGACTATAAATGTGTTGGGACTGGGCTGACAGCAGCCAGGGCCAAGGCTGTCAGTGCCTGGTCTCTGACAGGGTTGGCACAGTAAGCTTGGAGTTGGTGGAGTTAGAACCTGCTTGCCCATGGCCAGCTGAGCTAGGAGCAATCGGCTCAAGACAGTCCTGAGCTGGGATCCCACTCCCAGAGCACGCAAATATTCAGAAGGACCTGGAAGCCGACCAGACAGCACCCAATTGTCCCAGCTGCTGTTGCCCCCATTCGCTACCATGAACAAACCGGAGCTGACCGGAGCTGAGACCCCATCCCAAGCTTCTCACTACCTTTCCATCCATGGCTGGTTTCCGAGAGCAGCCACCCGCCCTGAACCATATTTAAGCCCGGTAATTGAATTGCAATTGATAGTACATGCCGGTTTAAGATCATGCTAATTGCTTCATTTCCCAGAACACTCCTAAAAAGAAAATGAATTTCCCTGTAATATTTGCGGTGGGGTGAAATGACCCTTGTGGAAATCAATCCTCACTCCATGATGAGCTATGAGTGCTGGGGCAGGGGCCACCTGCACTTCTCCCTGCCCGCCTCAGCAGGTGTAGGGAGTGTCCCTTGCCTGGACCTGTACCCAGCCATGATTCAGATAAGGGAGCAGACATGACTCCCAGGAGACTGGCTTGTCCAGGGTCTCACAGTGCCAGTGTGGCACCAGGGCAAGGTGGGTATCCAGGCTATGGGTATGGGTGTGAAGCCTCCTGTTCCCCTCCCTGAAAGGCTAGAGTGGTCACAGGACCTCTTGAACCATCCTGTCCCTTAAGGTGTCCCGTAAGGTCCCTTAAAGGTGGCAGTGTGTGCCTGGCCACCAGCCCAGCCCCTGGTATAGTCCTTGGCAGTGTGGGCATATCCCCTCATGGATATCTTGGCTATGTCAGTGGACAAAGAGTTAAGATAAAGTTAAGATAAAGGATGGAAGAGACCAGATGGCAAGCTGGCGTGAGGAACCCAGAATCTTTCTGGCGCAGGTTTCTATTCCTTACATGGTTCTCTTAACTTCATTGAACCACTCTGTGCCTGGATAGAAGTGAGGGCCACTACCCCCAACCCACTCACCCACTACTCACTAGCTGCTTACACCACCCACTTCCTCCTCCACCCACTTCCTCCTCTACCTCCTTCCCCAGACTTACCTGCTCATACTTCCTATGTACCTTTGTACCCCTACCTGCTGGCTGCCCATCCTTCTACCCATCATACACCTTCCTGCCCCCATCTCTTGGGTTTGCTCAGCAGCACCAGTATGACCCACATTTCTCTCAGGCAGCCCCTAGCAACAAGGGATGGGCCATTACTGGAATGGTGGCCCTATATGTAACATGGACATGCTGTGCCATGGATAGCCTCCAGCCTCCCTGACAAGCTACCACCAAGGTGCAGGGAACACTCACTTTTGCTCTAAACTGCAACTAGACTGTGTAGGCTGTGGGGTCTCTACATGCATAGCAGGAGCTTGTGGTTCTGAGTGGAAACCTATGGGTCAGGGTCTGAGCAAGTAGGCCTTTCCCTCACACATCCTCCCCCCTCCCCAACCTTTCTGGGCCATAGGCACTCCTAACAGGCAGGGGACCTTTTCTTGAACTCCAGGTGTTAGATGGCTCTGGGTTTGTTCTCATCTGCAGGTCCTGCTTCTATCAGGATTTCTTCCTATTTCTTCAGTGTGAAATGCTGGATGTGAAGCAGATCATCAAGGACTTTGCCTTGGTGATTCCAGAACAAGATGCCAGTGGTGGGTACTTGCTTCACTTGAGCCACCTGCCAGCTAGACAGCTAGCTGTATGCCAGCCCTCAACATTCTTTTTTTTTTTTTTTTTTTTTCTGACAAGAGTTGAGGAAGGCCCAGGATGAGGCCTCTTCCCCATGTTTCCTTGCCCACTGTGGGCTTCCAAAGTGATGGCTTCAGCCATTGCTGCCTTGAGCTCACCATCATGGCTGGGAGATGCACAGTACAGAATGGCTTCTCTATCCTAGATGCCTCGCAGTCCCTGTGGGCTGGTGGAAGGAGCCATCTTACGGTGGAGATGATGTCCATACCAGCTGTTGAAGGAAGCAGACTGTCCTGGGGAGAGAGTTATGCAGGGTTGACCTGTTTACAGGGGCAGACAGGGAGAAATAGCCGAAGGCCAGGCAGTTGGAGGAAGAGTGCCTGGCCCCAAACCCCCAGCAGGGTGGACATCAGTCGCCAGAGCACCAGCAGACCCTGCTCAGCTTCCAGTATCAAGATCACATGGCACAGAGCTCCAGCCCAGAGCCAGCAGAGGCAGTCCTACGGCCAGGCACTCACTCCTGTACCCAGACATGCAAGCCCACATTCATCCCCCAGGGGATGGAGGTGCTGGCGCACAGTATGGCATGCCACTACCCGCTGCTGTTCCGAGCACTGCGGGGCACATGGTAAAGAAGCATTGGCTGTGGGGTGTGGAATATGATCCTGCAGGCTGTGAACTCTGTGCTACAGTGACCTCAAGCACAAGCAGAAGGAACTCCGTGGTACTGTGAGCAAGAAACTGGGTGAGAACACTGCCCCTGGCCTTGTCCTTACTCCCATTGAACTCATGGTAGCCGAGACCTCAGCTTCTATCCCTCAACACAAAGGCCAAGCAGGGAGGGGAGCCATATTGTGGGCTGTTCCATACATCCCACCAACTGAGGGCCTCCTATGTTGGCCACTTCCAGTGTTTAGATGTCAAGTCGGAGATTCTGTGAAGGAGTAGGAGGCCCTTCTCCTATGGGAAGCTCAGGAGCCACATCTTGGCCTTAAACTTAGGGCTCTGCTTTAGTCGTCATAGTGTAGCCGAGAACCTCTAGGTTTCTGGAGGCCCCTCATGAATTTACTTGCAGGCCCACAGTGCGCACAAGTCTTCCCTCCTCAGGGGAGGAACGGTCATTTTCACCACACTAGAGCAGTGGTGGTGAGGAGTGCCGAGAATGCTGGGTGCCTGTCCCCACCAAGGCTGTCCAGACAGGACCCTAGAAATGTCAGGGCTTAGCAGGCTGTCCTGCATAGCTTGGCACAGCACAGGCAAGCCTAGGGCTCCATCTCCACTTCTTCTATGTCACATCTAACATGTGGAGGCTATAGGGTAACCATCTGACTCCTGCTTAGTGCCCTCGTGAATGTACTTGACATGCAGAGCTCAGAGCATGACTGTGATTAGGCCGTCTGACTTGAAAAGCTGCAGGTCACGGCAGAGAAAAGTAACTCCCTGTGCTGGGTGCCAGGGCAAGTAGCCCTGGAGTTTGGTAGGTGGAGGAAGGCCACTCCCCTCGTTTCCTCCTTCCCTCTTCCTGGAGGCTGAACCCAGACCTGGAGGGTGGGTGTCTGGGTGAAGCTGCCTTGGAGAGGTAAGCCACCTAGTGTCCCTCACAGTGCCTTCTGGCACAGGAGGCCTATGGGCCAGTCTTCACTGCTGTTGAGTTGGATAGAGCCAGGAGGCTACTCAAACCTTACTGCCCATGCCTACCCCTTTCTCACACTCAGGCCTGTGGTGGGCTGGATGACTACCCCTCTCCTATAGGCTCTTCCTGGCCAGACTCTTAAGGCTCTCAGCTGTAATGTGCTATCCTCCACTCTCCTCCTTGAAACCTTTGCTAACAGTTCCTTGAGGTAGCCAAGCAGAGAACCTGCAGTCTTCATGTGTCTGGGGAGGGGAGGACCCATGGCCCAAATGATCAAGCATGTCTCTCAGAGCCATGATGCAAAACTGGGCAAAAAAGGGGTGTCTGTGAGGCCTTTGTAGGCTGTCTGCACCTGGGATGGGTCACAGCCCTGGCTTCAGCCATGAGACTATCACCCAGTCATGTCCCCATACAGATCCAGGACATGTACTCATTCCTCTTGCTCACCTGAGCATTGTCATGGGGCAGGGCAGGGCAGGGCATGTGCACCAGCGTCCTCCAGGGCAACATGGAGGCTACGGGCTGTAGAGCTGGGTCTCTGGCTGTCTGATATCCCCGGAGAAGTACTGAGTTTGAATGTGGGGTGTGCCATAGCCAACTGGATTTACTCATTAGCCTGTGGCCTATAGCTTATGTGCAGAGAGCCCTTGGCGCACTGGCTTCTTTCTTTTCTGAGTGTGGCAATGTCCTGGAAACAAGCAGCAGATAAGGGACTCTCAGGCTCAGAACCCATGGCATGGGGGTGCTGTGCAGTACCCCATGATTAGAAAAACCACTCCTGTTCCTTCCTGCCTCAGTCTCTGACGCACAGGTCAGCTCAGGAGCATACCTTGGTGTGGGAGGATGTCTACACAGAGAAGAACAGGCAGGATAGCAGGTAGATCAATGGACTAGATAGGTGGACAAAAGGCAGCTGGCTAGATGGTGGGAGAATCCAAGATGTAGGATCATATTGGAGGGGCTGTAGTCTGGTCCTGGTGTTAGAGGAAATGTTTCACCCAGAGGATCCTGGTTTACTCCTCTCCCTAACGGCTGCAGTGCCCAGGTTCTTTGCATGAGGCTGTCACTGGAATGTACCAGCAGGGGCGAGCATGGCCTGATATTTGTGTCTTCTTCCATTATCCAACCAGGAGGATGAAGCCCCCAGCAGCCTGTGGCTACCTGTAAAGACTGTGGATGGGCACAGCCAGCCTGAACCTGAACCCTTTAGACTTCTGTGGAGTCTACCATTCATCCGTGTCCTCGTTCCCCCCACCTGCATCTCCAACCTCAGCATCCCCTGCAGCCACAAGCATGGAGACCTTCAGCCCCTCCCTGTCCTTGAGGCCAGCACCTGTACTTCCTTTGCCCTCTCCGGAAGGACCCCCGAAACAGCAACTGAGCCCTCCGCCTTTGAGCCACAGCTGTTGCACTTGCCCAGGCAGCAGGACACTTTCCTGGCCAGCTGGTCCCAGGACGGAGCACACTGACGGCCCAGCAAAACCAGCTGCCATAGCAGCTGACTGAGTAAAGCCAGTGACTGGCTGATGGCATCAAGGCCCTCAACCGAATCCCTGAGCACCATGCTGCTTAGCCCAGGAAGCCTCATCCTCAGTCCCTTACAATGTCCGAGCTTGTAGAACAGCACAGAGACCTACTCCATGCTACCTACCCAGATTACCCACCTGTGTCTGTAGGTCTTCTCAGGGATGATCCTAAAGATGGAAGGGGAGATGTAGGTTGGGAGAGGGGCTCCAGTCCCTCCTCTCAGCACCTGGCTGGAAAAAGGTGACATGACCAGACCCATAGTGAGCCAGGACAGCTGGAATCCTAGAGGCTGGGAAACTGAGAGTTGACAAGAAACACTTCCCCATGGTGCCCTTCTGTCCTAGTCTTTCCCCCATACCCTAGGGGAAAGAGGCTTAGCACAAGCCTACAACGCCAGGGTGTACTCAGGGACCATCCTAATGGGAGGAGGCAGGACAGTGAGCTTGGCCTCCCACCTTTCCAGTCAGCCAATGCCAATGGCCTGAGTCACTGTAGGTCTCTATGCAGACCCCAGTGAATATGGAACGGCATTCTTTAAAGCCCTCACCCCAATATTCAGGTGAGCCACAAAGCCTGGGCTCTTGTTCCACCAGTTCTAGAGCCTTCCCTTCAGTGTTATCTCTGTGATTACAGATGCCTGTGTGCAGTGTCTTCAGCTCTGTGTGTTGTGGGCCACCATTATATACCCGACTTTTCCTGAAAAACAAAATATTCTTATGTGAGCACAAAACAATGGCAGAAGCTGCAGCAGTGCCGTCAGTAAACGAGCTCCTGGAAACTGGCCCTTACCCCACAGGATGATAAATGGCTCTGCTTCTAGTCTTCCAGCAGGGCAGCGAGATATTCTGGTCTCAGACCATCCTCTCTTTCCCCCAGGCTTCATGCTTCCGGTTCCAGTTGGCAGGGCACAGGCCATAACGTCACAGACGAGGAGACCTCTGGGAGCCAGGTCTGGCCACCAGTGACCTTGGTCTGCCTGCATCTCCAGCTTGATCCCTGTGGAGGAGGTTAGAAGCCATACTGGCCTAGGTGAATAGCACGGTGGGTTGGTGTCTTGACATGGATGGGAGCTTTCTCTTGATTTACATGTCACATGGGTGAGCAGTGCCCACGATTTTTGCCTAGGAAAAATCTAGACTTTATGGCCACACATCCTGCTACCCTTGACACAATGCCTGGCTCTCCCACCTCACCCCTGCTCTGGGGTACATGGTGCTGTTCCTTCTGTAATTGCCAGCCTGCTATCCTGTCCTGTGAATCCCAGAGGTCCATCTCAGTACCACCAGCTCTGAAAAGTCTCTGGGGAGGTCTCCATTTTAGGTTCTCGCTGAAAATAGCAGTGTGGCCAGCATCTGCCCCTCCTTGAAAGAACACTTACTGGTGTTAGGGATTTAATTTGGGCCCACTCTAGTTCCAGCTGAGCCCTAATCCTATTAATACTGAGTCTGGATCCTGCTCACAAAGAAAGCTTCCACCGTCATACACTGAGCCGTGGTTCCAGCTAGACAGTGAGCCCCAAACCTGTTCAAATACTGATCAAACAATCCCAGTTCCACTCATACACAACCCTGGTCCTGGTCACATACTGAGCTCTGACCACTCTGCTCACACCGAGCCCTAGTCCTGGTCATGCAAAACCCTGGCCTTGAACACATGGGGCCCGCACTTTGCTGCATTATTGTGATGATGATGATAATGATGATGTTGATGTCATCGTCTCTGGGAGCATCCCCTGTGCTGTGCCATGTATTAGGTGTTGAGGACACAGGTGACCAGAGCAGAACAACACCCCCAGAGTTCACAGTAGGTTACAGAAATTACATTCTAAGCAGGCAAGGACCTATGTGGTAAATACTCTGTTAAGCCAGCAAGACAGCCAACTGCTTTTGACAGAAAATTCAGTACGTGTCAAGGCTGGTGTGATGGCCTTTACGTGAAGGCTGACAGTCACAGCTGACAGCAAGCCTGAGGTTCAGGTGGCTTCAGCTACCCCATCCACTGCAGTTCTTACTGGGCCAAGATGTTTGTTGGACTGTCGCTATCACACTGGTGTTCTGAGTAGCTGGAGGTGGAGATGGCTTGAAGAAGGAGGCATGCCCATTCCAGAAGGATGTCTGTTTGCCTCTCGATCCAATTGGCTGGAAATTGGATGCTCACACTTAGCTGCCATAGAAGCTGGGAAATAGTTCATATTTTTAGCCCCTAGTAGGGATTTTGTTACTAAAGGGAAAGAGACATGCTGGGCTAGGTGCCCAGCAATCTGCCAAACTTGGGGAGTTGACAGAGCTGGGCCCCGTGTGGTCTAGAGGGTTGGGTATGCTTCCCTGAAGAAGAGATGGTTCAGCAAGGCCGGAACAGGAATTTTGGAGAAAATCAGTGAGTTCTGCTGATGTTGGGAAGAGGGAGGCAGAAGCAGCCTGGGACAAGAGGGGAGCTGGGAGACCAGCTCGTCATGCGTGTATTCTAGTGCTGTGGGTACAGGCTCTGAGTGAAGCAGGGTGCCTACCCTGTCTGCCTGGTCCTCTGAACTAGGGTTCCTTCCAGTAGCTGCTGAGAGCCGGGACAGCACCAGGGAAACAGGCATTGACCTGACCTCTAGCTTAGGGTAGGTGAGAAGAACACGTCAGTGCAGAGACACTGTCTTCAGACTCAGGACTGGACTGGATACTGCTCCTCCTGGGACTGGGCAGGACTGGCCCAGACTTGCTGGGAAAGAGAATAGTTGTGTGCCTGTATGTGTGTGTGTGTGTGTTTGTGTAACTAGAGTCACCAGCGTGAGTGTTTGATAGTGTTTTCAGAGGAATATGAGATGGAGGCAATACAAGGCTGCCTTAGAGAGGCCAGGTAAGCGTATGTTACATAGGTTAAGCAGGTCTGCCCAGCCTGCAGCTTTCCTGAAGACTTCTTGGGACTGGGCCCTGAGGAGAGAGAGAGTGCAGGCAGAGCTCTGAACACCTGCCAGCTAACACAGAAGTTAGGAGGGACAAAAAAAAGAAGCTAACAAAGGAGGCAGGAGGAACTGGAGGAATACTCTAAAGGCATCTGCAGTCTAGCGGGAGGGTTTCTAGAGAGTTCCCGTCAGCCTCAGATACCTTGGGAAGGCCCCAGTGGAAAAAAGACAGACAAGGTCCTGGACATCTAGAGGGGTCAGTGAGCATGTCAGATAATGACACTTGCTGGATAGTAACAAGGTCTGCAATATGTTTCAGAAGAGGGTGGCTGGGAGAGTTTCCTTCAGAGCCAGGAGGTCTCCATCACCTCACCAAGCATCACTCTTGGCAGAACAGAGGGGCCAGGTGGAATCTAAAATTGGGAGAGCTTTGATATCTGGGTCCAAAGCCCACACTTGCTCCAGGCTGCCTGGTTAAGAATGTGAGGTGTTTCCTATAGACCCCATCCTTCTGACTCCAGAGAACAGACAGCCTGCCCTTTGTCCCAGGTCATCAGGAAGGAGAAACTTGGGTGATCTGGCCTGCTACATGGCATCAGAAGGCTTGAAAGGCCACATAGCAAACTTCTGACCCCTGAGGAAGCAGCTTTCAAGCAGCTGAGCTGGTGGGCATGATAGCCCAGACCTTGCCTCCATCCTTTCCTTTTTTCCTGTCAGAAGTACTGATGGGAAGTAGATGTAGGTAGATCTGCAGGGGACTCTGTGAGCATCAAGCAACCCCCATGATAGGCCAGGCCACTGGGTAGAAATACAGAGGAGGACCTGAAAGCAAAAGCAAATGAACATTCATTCAATCCCAGATTTTAGACCCTGTGGTTAATCAGACACGGTAACATTTCTGTGAAATATTAAAAAATAAAATAAAATAAAATACAACACTTGAGCGGTAGGTGATGATAGCAGTAGTTAGGCATGTCCAGAAAGCCAAGATGGCTCGGACCCGAATGGGTGGCATGTGAAGGATGTGGGGAAGCTTGCTGTTGATATCAATGCCTATTACAACAATCCAGGGATTTCTGTCAGATCCTATCCTGTGGCTCTGAGTCCCTGTGAAGGTAGCATATCATAGCAGAACATGGGACAGCAATGGCGCTTACTCATCAGCCAGGAAGCCAAGAGGAAGAAGAGGGATAACCCTCCTTCAGGAGCACACTTTCAGATATATAACGGTCTCCCACTTGTCCTTGTAGCCTAAGGATTCCACTAAAGTACCACCCTAGGCCAAGTTTTAAACATGAATCTTTGGGGGATGCTTTCTATTCTCAAGCCATAGCAAGTGGACTAAGCTGTGTATGAATAAGCAAGAAGCCAGTGGGGAGGTACCCAAAGAACTCATAGCAGCTAGGCCTGGTGATCCAGGTCTATAAGCTCAGCTATGCTGGGGGAGGTAGGAGGCTTGCAAGTTCAAAGCCAGCCTGGGCTACGGAGTGAGACCCTATCTCAGAAAGCAAACCAGGCTGTGCATATGACCCCGTATTAGAGCACTTGTCTAGTACACACAGTTATACACAGTTACAACCCAGGAATGGGTGAGGGGATAGAAACTGACAGAGATGGAGGATGTGGGAGCAAGTTAGGAACCTGCCTAACCTGCATCTGCCTGATGGGAGTCCTCAGAGAAGAGAGTTAGTCTGATGGAAGAAAAACAGTGAGTGGGGATGGGGTGTCAGATGTGATCCAGAACTACAGACACCAGGTTGCTGCACCAGATAGCCTCAGTGATCCTGAACCCCCAAAGGATGAAGAATGGCATGATCCAAGAAGAAGCCGCCTTGCAGGAGCACTAACAAGAGTCCCGACAACTTTAAAGTTGCAACCCAAACTTGTCTCCAGGGATAACGACAAAATAGAAATTCCAAAGAGAAAGCTGAGACGTTTTGAAAGGGCCTTCCCAAATATGGGCTTTGGCATGAACAGTGGTTCCCCAAGGGAAAGAGCTGGGGTGAAAAAGAGAGTGTCCAGGGGTCTGTGTGAAGTGGCTCATGTACCAAACTGTGAAAAGCTGGTGATGACAAGTGTGCCTATGTGTGTGGGATTATAGTTCAAGAACAGAACAACCACGGAACCATGGTAGAATATTAATTGGGAAGAATTTTAAATACTCCAAGCTCCATGGATTTGAAGAAAAATTAAATATTGATTAATATTAGCCTTCATTAATAAACTTGCATGATCAAAAGAAAGTTCCTTCTTCAGAATTCAGAACTACAAGAGCCAGTTAAAAGGATGAAAAGAGAGGCCACTGACTTTTTTTTTTAAGTACAAATTGCCTATCTGGCAAAAACTTGAGCCCAAATATGTAAAGAGTTCACTAGATTCAATGATAAGCTAAACAAACAAGAAAATAAAACCGACAGAATATAGGCAAAAGCCTCAGTGGACTGCACCAAAGACAGACAGAGCACATGCAGAGCTGGTCAGCACTGCCAGCCACCATGAGACACAAACAAAAGCTACAGTGACCCATGCTGCTCTGGCTAGAATAACCACGTGATGCACATGGCTATGGAGAGGTGGGGGAACGGGGCGCTCCCAGGGGGACTAGATGGCAAGCAAAGCCCTTTGCAAAGCTTGATGTTAGTGCCACGGAAAGTAAATGTAACATCACAGACACCAACAGTTGCACTCCTGGGCATTTGCCCGAGAGGAGTAAATTCGAATGGTCACATAAAACCTTAGACACAGCATCCTTGCTTCTAATTTTCTCAGATCAGAAACAAAGCAAATGTCCTTTAGGGGATGCGTACACGGACTGTGTGCTTTCCCTAGGATGGAGTCTCACTCGGGAGAAAGGAGAAGCTGCAGGTCTCAAAAGCCTGCTATGTCGGACTCAAACGGCAATTAAGTTGTAGGAGCGAGGAGTGGGCCAGCTGCATATGGGGGGTGGGGAGTTGAATGATGAGGGGCTGCACGAAGGTGCCTCTGGGCTTATGGGCACATCTGTATCTTGGTTGTCATTACAGAAATCTGTGCAAGTGACAAAATGTCCTGGAAGCACACGAAAGAAAGAGTATGGGAGTAGCAGGATAAAATAAAGCTTAAGGCAAAGTCAGATGCTAAAATAATGTCGGAACCTGGAACTCCCAAGACAGTAGAGATAGAATCAGCACAATGAAGGAAGCAAGAATCTTCAGTGAATTGAAAGAAAGAATGAAAGAAAGAAAGAATAAAAAGAGTTGAGGTTTTAAAAAGGGGAGGGGATGACAAATAGAAAATAAGCCTTTGTAGTAAGTAGGATGTCAGAGCTGTCCAGGCAACAAAATAGAGGCAGGTAGATTTTTTTTTTTTTTAATCCCAACCGACAGCTAAGAATTGCAAAACCTGAAAGCACGACTTTGCTGTTTGTAATCGGTAGGTACAGCACAACGAAAGATAGGGAAAAGTTGAGAGTGGAAAAGTGAGAGCAGATGTGCAGGCCCAATGCCAGGCAAAAGGAAGCCTGGGTGCAATGTTGGCTTCAAGCAAGCAGACCTGAGGAGCCTGCAAACTGAACATCTTGCCAGCACTCCAAAGGTTACAGTGTTTGGAGCGGTTTCTTTTCTTTTTTTCATTTGAGATTTTCAAATTAGGGAGGCTCAACCTGTTCGCACAGCAAAATGTACAGGGTACCTCAAATTAAGTCCATACCCGTAAGTACCTGTGCCACAAAAGACCTGAGAATGAGTGTGCTAGGGGAAGACAGTTTGGATGGCCAGCAATCGACAGAACCCAAAGGAACAGGGAGCTTCTAAAGGGAGGCCAACTCCAATTTTACTTTTATTCAAGCTGACGTAGGCCATGTCCAACAAAACCTTTTCTTTGCAAAGACGGTTAAAAGGCAAATGGATCCAGGAGACCGGACAGCGTATTCTTCTAAGAAAGTAAGTGAATCCTAAGAATATCATGTCAACAAACTGAGAATCTGAGGGGAAAACAGACAAGTTCCTTTAAGAATGCAGCTTACCAACACTGCCTCAAGGCTAAGTACCCCCAATAGTTGTGAACCCACTAAGAAAGTTGAACAAGTAGGAAACATGTTACCTACTGCGAAAGCCTTGAATCTGGATGATCTTAAAAG
This sequence comes from Meriones unguiculatus, assembly GCF_030254825.1. Taxonomy (NCBI): domain Eukaryota; kingdom Metazoa; phylum Chordata; class Mammalia; order Rodentia; family Muridae; genus Meriones; species Meriones unguiculatus. Next base: position 26,103,811 of record NC_083356.1, read on the forward strand.
TGCATGCCTGAGTTTCAAGTGAGATCTGCCAACTTTGAGAATATGCTTTAAGAACTCAGGAAAAGAGGGGCCATTCTTTAATGCATGGTAGGAAGCTGAAGTCGCTGACACTCAAATGAGAAACTCGTAAAGCCAGCTTGTTGCGTGAACCCAAGTGAAATATCTGCGAACTGAAACACAGTGGTGTCAGACAGCATCCTGTGTGGACTGGGTACCAGACAGATTCACACCATGGCAACTTGACACTGGTTAAGCGTTCATTTCATCGACGTAAAACTCATGAGCTTAATCTCCCACGTTAACAAGGTAAACTTGGGGAGTCCATGAGAGTCATTCTAATAACAGATTGCAAAAAGAAAACTGAGAGAACAAGTCTGGATTTCGTTTACTGGTAAGAATGTCTACCAGACCCAAGCAGTTCGTGTTAGCAATGCCACCAAACTGAGGGTCCCGGCTAGGTCTGTGGAGGGGTGGGGAGACAAAGACTGGAAAGAGTCATTATCCACAGAATTCCTGGGTGGGGCAGGAACCATACACATGGTTGGTAGGGTGGCTCATGATCTGTAGAATAGATTATTATTACAGAATATTATTACAGAATATTATTACAGAATAATAGAATATTATTACAGGTGTTTAGAAGGTGGGTAGGTATGTAACATATTCACGAATGGCGAAGTCAGTACTGTTAGCTGTCAGCTCTCATCAGATCCCCATATAGGCTCAACATGATCCCAAACAAGAGTCTTACAGTGTTCTTGAAGTAGTTTGGCAAACGTAACATTTATGAGTGAACAAAGGCTTAACACAGCATGGTGGCCGTGTTGGAAAAGAAGCGAGGGGTGGAGAACATTGCCTCCTTAAACTTAAGACCTTCCATCTGTCAGTAGAGTGAGAACTGTCACAGTTGCTGTCACCTTTGCGTAGCTGTGGGGAGCGGTGTAGACTGCCCAGCCTGCAGAGTTCATCCAGTTTGGGCCCGAGACAGCATGGATCTGAACATGATGCCTGGCCTCGGGGCTGAGACCCTATCCTGCAGGCTGTGGAGGACCCCTGCAATCCTAAGCATGCTGCTAAGGTGACTGGCCTTGCGTCCTGGAAGATGGGCTGACTGGTGAGGGTTTCGGGGGGCCCGGGCACAGTGGGAGTGAAGAAATGGCCACCAGACATGTCCTGTTTGTCTGATGGCAGTCTTGAGTGGCTTTGTCTAGTAGAAGTGGTAGCAAGTAGGACCCTTCAGATCTACCCTTCGAGGTTGTGTGCTTGTAAGGGCAGTTCTGAAGAATGAGAGAATGCTAAGCTAGGTACAGGAGGGCTAGGTACTGGACATGGGACTTTTTGAGGAGAATGTTGGGTTCTGTGCTGAGCACTTTTTGAGGAGACCACTGGGTTCTGAACTGAGTGCTGTTGGAGGAGGCTGTGGTGAGTGCTGAGCTGGGTACTGTTTGAAGAGGCTCTACAGGCTTCTGAGTCATGATCCCCAGACCTTTGGCCTGCCAGTAGGGCAAGAACTGTCATTGTCACCTTTGTGTAGCCATGGAGAGCACTAGGTGACACATGACCTTGCAGATTTTAGCCAGTCCTGACCTAACTCTCTGTCCACCCTGAGCACATCATTCTACAGTTATTTACCTCACTCTACCCATTTTCCTCTATCTAGAGTCAGGTAAAACAAGCCCAACGTACCTTATACCTACGCCATTCAGTGAAGGGGTGAGTTCGTGGTAGCCGAGGCCCAAGGAGAGAGTTCTCCATTGGCTCTGGAAACCAGGGATGTTTCCTGGAGGAAGGAACAGCTCTGATCTGTACTTAAGTGGCAGGGCTTGGGCAGAAGGAGCCTGCATGCTTGTGGAAACCAGGTACTATGAAGGTTCTGTGGAGCCTGAGCCTGCTGTAGTGAGGGTGCCTGGGCTACTGGTTGGGAAAGGCCCTTGGGTCTTGGAATCCATGGATGGGGCCTCTCCCCAGGAACACTTTGGTTGGAGGATGTGGGAGGGGACTTCCAGTTTCTGACTCCTTTCATGGCATTCTCGGGCACTTCCTCTTGAGAACTCTGGGATCCAGGAATGCTGGCTGGTGGCACCCGAGGCGGATTGCAGGCAGACAGTGCCTTTGAAGGGTTGGGAGCTGACTAGAATCCTAGATGGGGTAGGGTAGGAGGGTATGTGTTGGGGTCTGACGAGGCTGCCTTTTAATTTGGAGGCTGAGCAGGTTAAATAAACAGCAATTGGATTTTGCTGAGGCTGGGCGGTGTGTGGTGTCCCTGGGTAGAAAGAACACTGGAGAATCTCATTTTGGTGATCAGATTATTATAGATTCTCTCCCAGACTGCTGAGAAATGTAAATGTGAATTGTGTTTCCAGGCGCTTCAGAAGACAGCTTGTGGGGGTGGGCACGGGCTTCAGGAAGGTGACCTGTCTGAATTCAGCGCTCTTAGGCTGGGGCCCTTTCCTGTCTTGAAAAGGTCCCCAGAGATGCCTACCTGATCTGCCCTCCTTGGGAGAATGCTGAACAGAAAAATAACCCGAGGCAAAGTCTTGAACCAATCATCCTGTATTTAATAATATTAAGGTTCCGGTGCAGGAGAAGAGAGCATCACCCCATCTCAGTGGGCTCTGCTTCCTGGATCCCTCACTTCAGAGTGTCTGTGACAAGGCTCATGCCTGTCTTCTGTCTTGCCCACCTCACCCCAGAATTCTCTTGACCTATTCAGAGGTCCTCCTGAGTGTGCAGATCTGGGTATGAGGCTCGCTGTTGTGCTCAGTATTCCCATGGCTGGATGATGAGGCCAAACCTGAGTGGGTCCACACCACAGACAAGGAAGGCCTGGCAAAGTTGCTCCCAAAGCTGGGGTGTCAGCAGATTCAGTGTCCACCGTGCTGAGCTTGCAGCCATTGCCCAGGACAGCCAGCCATTGCCTAAGCTTGTTGTCTGGCTTGTAGACTCCTGACTGGTTGGTGAGTTGGGGGAGTGAAACTGAGATGGAAGTCTGCCCATGTTTCAACTGTGGGTTACTTCTGCTCAGTGAGGTTGGCTGGGAAGGCTGCTTTGTTCCTACCTCCTGTGTTCTGTGCTGTAGGGGCAGGATCGGAAGTGTCCTTGATACCTACAAGAAGGCACTACAGAGTGGCTAAACAGATACTTGTCTTGTGAGCAGAAGGATGGAGGCTAAATCAGTAAGGTTTAATCAATTTGCAAAGGCCTCCAGGGTGGTAAGGTGAAGGTAGGCACCTATCTCCTCCCCAAAGCCTGAGAACAGCCACCCCTATCAGAGCCAGCATTGGTGAACATGTCACCCTGTTCTGCCCCCACAAGTAGCTGAGTCACAGGGGAGGACCCTGGGGCCAGAGAGGCAGAGGCTGGTTCTGAGACAATGAAGCTCGTAGGCATCCTTCCCCTCCTGGGGAACAGGTGCAGGCTGCGCTCGGGATGACAGCTTATGTACGATCAGTGTGGGGACCTGTGTGTGCACCCAGGTTGTGTATCATGCGCACCTATGTGTGTTTCCATGTCCCTTCACATGTACTTGTGGGCATGCTGCAGCCAAATGCATTTGTGTGTACACTGTGTATGAGAACGTGGGTGCGCGTGTGTGTGCGTGTATGTATGAGCTTTCATACACATGAGCAGGGCATGATTTGGGCACAGATAAGCAGGGCCAGCCAGGAAGGCAGAAGGTTTCTCTGAGCGATGGCTGGGCCCTCAGGAAATGATTGAGTCACTAAAGCAGAAAGGGCTTCTTGGTTAGGAAAGTGGAGCATCTGCAGCTCCTGAGCCATCCCTGGAACTCATCAGATCAGCCTTCTCTGGAGTCCCACCTTACAGATAACCTCTGAGATAACCTACCTGGAGGGCTAACCTCCTCTTGTGTGATGGTCCAACAACACCCTGCAACTATGCAGAGGCTGCCTGGAGCCTGAGCAGAGAAATGAGATGGGTGGATGGGAGGGGTGCGCTGGGAGACTGCTTGGGAGGAAGGTACCCAAAGGAGGAGAGAGGGCTCCCAGAAGCTCCCTGGGCTGGCAAGATGCACTTCAGGAATAGCTGTCCTGGTAGGTCCAGACGGCTGGCGAGCTTTGCCAAGCCCTCATCACACGACCATAGCCAGAGACTGCCCCAGGTGGGAAGGCTGTGGTCCAGACAGAGCAGGATGCCTGTTCAAGGTGAACCCTGGGGTTGGGACTGAGCCAGGAGTGGGAACTGCTTTCTACAAAGAGGTGATGCAGGGAATTGGGGACATGGCCTCAGTCAGGGTCTCTACATGAGAGAAATTGGGGGATGGGTATGTGTAGGAAGGCCCTTTTCAAGGCTCAAACAATGCACTTTTGAAGTGGTGGGGAGTCTGGCTCATTTCAGCAGCTGTATGCAAATTGAATGCAAATGACTCTCTTCTTGCTAGTACCTGTATCTAAGAGCAACAGGGAGGGTCAGAGAGGCAGGCCCAGCACCTTGCTCTCTGACCCTATAGGAGGACTCCAGAAGGGACCTAGGTTATGATTACTCAGGATGGCTCAGGGGTGGGGTCATGGAACTCTCATTCAGAAATCTTGGGGAGTCCTGGCAGCTGTAAGGTAAACAATCGTCTTGACTCACAGGACTGTGATGTAACTCCGGCCAAGCCAGTGACCCTTCGCACACTGCTTATCCCCTCTTCATCTCATGACCCTCTGCTATTTAATAGGATACCACAGAAGCCTTGGGCTGTAACTGAAGCACTGCAGACTCCTGCTGGTGCTGGTAGTGAAAGCTGACAGTGCAGTCTAGTATGGCTGGCAATGCAGAAAATGGGGTGGTGGGGATGGAGGTGATTGTCAGAATGGTAGTGGCCAGTGACGGTGGTCGTGATGATGATAGAGGTGGGTGGTGATGATGGTGTTGGTGCTCGGTGATGGTGTATATTGATGGTGATGGTAGTGATGATGGTTAATTGATGATAGTGATCTTGCTATCGTAGAAAGTTCCCCATACTAAGCACTGTGTAATGCCCTGGGTGAAGAGAAAAGCTAAACTCTTTGAGTTGCTCATGTCTTATTCAAAGGCTTTCCTAGGTAGAAACAAGATTCCCATAGTGTCTCATTACCCAGCAGCCACTGGGGGGCCTCTCTGCAGGATCCCTCTGGCGCCTCACACAAACTGTTCTCAGCTTTGCTTGCGGCTGCCCCACCCCCACGCTCAAGCTCCTAAGAGTGGGCACGGGCTAGTCTCTCTGTCATCTCAGCACGGGGCTGAGCTTGGAGGGTGTGCCCAGGGCCCCTCGCAGGGGTCGGGGCAGGGGGCTGGTTTGGCCTCAGAGCTTCTCTTGAGGACAACAGAGAGCACAAGGCACAGTTTCAGCACTGTAAGTGCAGGACTCCACTTCCTTAACCCCCGCACCTCGTGTTTGAATGGCATAGGTCTGTGAGTGTGACGCTGAAGCTTGGGAGAGTCTGGGACTTGGCTGCTTGTACAGCCGTCTAGAGGCAGAGGCCAGTGTTTGAATCCAGGTCTTGCTGATGCCCACACTTGCCCCATAGACCTTTGTGCTTTTTATAAAGTTAACAAGTTCAAGAAGGCTAGCTAGAGGGGAGGAGCCAGAAAAGGGACAGCCCTAGCAAACTCTAGAGTGAACCACCCCCAACCCCAAGCTGGCCTTGCACAGAGGGCTTAGAGCCCTCTGGAAGTGTTTTCTACCTGTAGGGGCAGCTGGGTTGTTGACCAAGTGGCTGCTCCAGGCTGCATAGTGAGGCAACAGCAGGAGGCTGGGGTGAGGCTCCTGCCTGGAAATCCAGCCCACAAGGCTCTGGGGAAGCCAACTGCTGCTTCCAGTGCCTGGAAAACCCAGCAGAGTTCAGCCACAAAAGCCCTGCCTGTCATGTCCAGATATGGATCGGTCTCATTAAAAAGCCTTAGCATCAGCCAGCTTTCTGCCTTGCTGGAGCCTGTAGCCCCAGCAATGTCTGCCAAGAGAGCCTAACCACAACACCAGGAATCTGTATGCAAGTGGCCATGTCTTCTGGAAAGGCATGGTACTGCCCCTCAGTTAATCCTTTATTCTCAGCTTGGGTCTGGAGGGGTCTGAAACAATGTGGGGCACAACTTGAGACCAATGTCTGCTTCTCCCCCCTTGCCAGCCCTCCTATGCCCTGAAATCTGTGACCACAGTGACACAGCCATCACGTACAACCCTGTTCCAGGTCTTGGCGGCAGACAGACAGCGCTCCCCAATACACGGGAAAGCCCTGGCTATGAGTCAGGGTAGCCGTCATTGCTGTAGCTTGGTTAGGAAGGGAGAAGGATTCTGGGAAGTCACTTACACCCACGGCGTTGAGGGTGGTCACAATGATGCCACAGCGATTCTGGATGAGGCATGGAATATAGACCACCATGCCCAGATTGTCACAGAGACAAGAGAGGCAAGACAAGATAGTGGCAACCTCCAGCCAGGAGAGCCATGGCCACGTGGTCCCACGTTATTCCCATCCTCAGCAGATGGGTGAGCTAGAAACCTCTGTTCTCTAATGCCTGGGCTTAAGGCATGGTCTTTACTGTCCCCACTTTTGTAATCACTGCTACAGTTTCTCTTGCTACCAATATCCCTGTAGCCACTGTATGGGAGTTGTCACACTCTGGTGCTGGTGGGCTAATGTCTGGCTTCAGGACCCTTTTATGCTCAACACTGAGCCTGGTTTCTGCTGGGTCCAATTGCCTGTTCCTGTTCGTAGTCTACCCTGTCCTAGTTGGTTTTCTGTTGCTGTGACAAAACACTGACCACAGACAACTTGGGGATGAAAGGGCTTATTGTGGAACTCTGCTGGAGGAGGTTGAAGTCTGACATTTGTGGATAGCCTTGTGCCAGGTCTAAGATGGTGGACTCGCTTTTCTCAGTGGGGTTTTCTTTCCACCTGATCTGATGACCCCAGATTTTGTAAGGAGTGTCACATAGCCCACAGAGAAAGATCACAGGTCCCCGCCTTTCCTGATAACAAAACCAGTTTAGCAGCCACCTGGAGATTCCTGGAAATACACACCTTATGCTAATAAGGTGCTTTGGTGTCTTGGAGTATAGGATAATTAAGTATTGTGTTCTTCTTAGCACACCAAGCTACTGCATGGAAACAAGGCACTGTACCACTACATGTAAATCAAGCATCGCTGGCATCCCTGATCCTGTGGAATCAAACACATTCACCCTCCTCCCTGGAGATTCACTGTCTGACCGCCCTTGAGCTTCTGCACTTCCCTTGGCTTGACTGCCAGTTGGTGGGCCATGTGCTGCGGGGCCACCATGAGCTTCCACTGTTCACCAGCTCAGCAGCCATTGACCTGCATCTCTCAGGGCATATGTCACCAGAGATCTTGTGTCCCAGCAGCAAGCCAACCAGGAATGGGCTTTCACCTGCACCCCTGCGTTTAATACAGCGGCTTAGCCAAAGGGCTGTAATACTTTGGTACCATCACAGGCTTCTGGAACTCCCAAATTTTCACTGCCTATGATACTGGCAATTTCATTTTAAAAGAGCTAAGTTGTAACACTCAGTGGAAAACTCTTTCCAAACCCTGGTCTAGTGCATGGGCCTCTCCCTAAAGTGCTTTAGCCATTCCTGAGATCTGGGACCTTTGATCTCTGGGCTTCCAGAGTGGCATTCAGCCCCGAGGAATATGACAGCCCCAGTGCCACACCCCACAGTACCTTCTCAGGGTCAGACAACAGTCAAATCCCGAGTACCATCCCAGGTTCCCACCAGAAGGAGAGCCACAGTTTATTTCATCTTAAAATTTATAGTTCATCATGAAGGAAGTCAGGGCAGGAGCTCAAGCCCGGAACCTGGAGACAGGACGTGAAGCAGAAACCATGGAGGAGGTTGCTCACTGACTTGATCCCCATGGCTTGTTCACCCTTCTTTCTTTCACCATCCAGGACCACCTGCCCAGGGGTGGCACTTCCAATGTCAATCATTACTCAAGAAAATGAATCATTCTTGATCACAGTTCAGTCTAGTGAGTACACTTTCTCAGTTGAGGTTTTCTTTTCCCAGATAACCCTACTCTGTGTCAAGCTGACAGAAAATTCAGCATATGCCCAAGTGTAAACTGTGTCTTCCTAAACCCTCTTTTGTACCAAAGGATGGATGTTCTCCCAGGCTGAGGCGTGGGGTCAGGGGCAAGAAGAGGCACACATTGTTCTAGGTGTCACCTTCCCTAGACAGGACCTGATAGAGAGCAGCTGTGTCCACTCTGGGACTCATCCACACTCATCATCCTGGCCTCCCACATACCTTTTTGAGGTCAGATGAAGGCACAGTGAAAGAGTAAGATAAGCTGGCTGAGGAGCCAGTTCAGAAGAACTGTGGGGCAGGGAGGGGGCTAGTGCTTAAGTGCCCACTGTGATCAGCTCACCATGCACAGAAGAATAATGGTTGTAGGTGGTTCTCACTGTATTCCCTGGGGACTTACCTGGCACTGCTAAGAGTCCTGCTGTGCTGGCTAGGTTTATGTCAGCTGGACACAAGCTCTAGAGGAGGAAATCTCGATTGAGAAAACACCTCGGAAGATGGGATGTTAGTCAAGCCTATAGAGCATATTGTAATCAGTGATTGGTGTGGGAGGGTCCAGCACATTGTAGGTGAGGCCAACTATGGTCTGCTCATCCTGGGATATATATATATATATATATATATATATATATATATATATATGACAGCTGAGTAAACCATGAAGAGCAAGCCAGTAAGCAGCACTCTATGACCTCTGCATCGGCTCCTGCCTCCAAGTTCCTGCCTTTTTTTGAGTTCCTGTCCTGATTTCCTTCAGTGGTGGACTATGATATAGAAGTATAAACTAAATAACCCTTTCCTCTCCAAGTTGCTTCAGTCATGGTGTTTCCTCACAGCAATAGAAATCCTAAGACTCCAGCCCAGCCATGTCATTTACTTGGGCATTTGATTTTCTGTGAACTGTCCTTTCCTCACCTGGAAGATATTTCCTTCACTGGATTTGGAAGACGATGGCATCTATCCTCCACCCTTTCTGTCACCTTCATCCCTACCTCAAACCTCAGCCAGGGCAGGGATACAAACTTAACTTAAAGGTAGCCTCAAGTTTATTCGTCATCTTGGTCTGACCACACAGCCAGGTAGTGCCCTGATGCCCCAGTGGGTCCTTCTTTCTCTCATCTGTTGACAATGCACTATAGGTCCAGGTCTGCTAAAGAAGTCATGCCATGTGTCTGTTTACGTTATGACAGTGAAAGTAAGAACAATTAAGCCGAACAAACCTTCTGTCCCCACCTCCCACCCGTGATAGCAAATGAACTTCTCTCACACACATGATCTACAGTTAAAGAAGCATATGAGGTTCCAGCCCTGATAAGACCCTGGGGAATGCAGGTCCCTTGAAGGAACCATGGCTAGTTCCAGGAGCAGTATCTAGAGCCTGGCTAGTTCTCCTAGAAGGTAGAATTTCTTGACAGTGCTCAGCAATGGGTAGGTAAGTACCACTCCCTGTTGGAGGCAGGATTGTCAAATTGTATGTCCCAGGGTGACTGTTCCCAGCATACACATGCAAGTTGGTATAAGCAAGGCCATACTCCCAACCTTTTCTATCTACCTGCTCATCCACAGCTTCAACAAGAGCAAACTCTTCTTCCATGATCACCACTCTTTGCAGCCCTAGCTGAGGCCAGCACAATCTCAGAGAGAGGTCATGGTCATACGGTTCAGGAGGCAGCATCTGGTCCTGCTCAAGGAAGACCAAGAGGATGTAGAAAGACCTCTCTTAAACCCCAGCATCACTTGCTTTCTATGAGACTCTAAGCGACGACATACTTCTCTGTGAAGTGTCCCATGACCCCCGCCAGGGCACTGGGCTTAAGCACTGTGGACAGCTCCTGACTTGGGCTGTTAGCCTGGGAACCTGAAGATCTGCATTTTTCTGGTTTAGACCTCAGGCTTAAAAACTTCATCATCAAATACTTCTTCCCCTAAAGAAGGAGGACATCCACTTTGGATGGAGTGTGTGTGTGTGTGCGTGTGTGTTGGAGGGAAGAGTATGGTGTTCTTCCCCAGATTGGTGTTAGCCTCTAGGCATTGCTATGCAAGTACCGTAGCTTTGTGTGGATAAGCTGAGTTGGCTTAGCTGTCACTTCCCACTCCATGTTTGTCTAGCCTGCAAGTTGTTATGGCGTCCTTCCTAGATATGTAAGTTTCCAGGACCGTGCCTTTGTATCCTCTGATCCCTGGCACTTGTGTTGTTGTAAATACATTTTTAAAAAAAAAAGAGTGTTGGGATATAATGTTTATTATTAGCCCTAAGATTATCTCGGCAGTATTATCTAACCCGCTATCACAAATAATAAGACACAGACACCTGTTAGATTTTTAATTGCCTTATTTACCTCGGGAAGATATTTTCCTTACACTGTCTCAGTATACTCACCATCCATCTCCCAGCCCCCATCCAATGCCATCCACCTTCATCTTCCTCATCTGATCTACCTTCCATCCATAATCCCATGGTACTTGCTTTTATTCTGGGCTGTTTATTTTAGCCTGGGCTTTTCCACTCCGTTATTGGAGTCCTTTCTTTTGGCCCATGTGGTTTCTTCTCCACACTAACCCATCGTGGCATCCTCCTTCCTCTTCTCTTTTCATCTGGCTCTTTCCTGTGATTTCCTGTCCTCAAAGCCCTGGAACCTTAGCCACACCTATCCCATTTTGCCTGCCCAGGTATAGGCCCTTTAATTAGCCTATCAGGTAGGTTTATACAACATGGATAGGGATACCCAGATCTTGAGGGCTGGTAACATGCATCAGACCAACCTCCTTGTTGCTGGCCTGGTGTTCAATGCCTGTTGTCAGGAGTTCGGATAGAGGTATTGAAGGAAAAGCAGATACAGAGAATGTCTGACCAGGGATGGTCAGGCTTCCATGAAGCTTCACCTTGGAGCCCTGTCAGTCCAAGCCGTTTGGTGCTTCTGAGGTCCTTCACAGAACAGAATCATAGCACTCTGGGCTTGGGCACTCCCAAGGAACCCAGGCTAGTGACCATTCCTGAGAAATCCTTTCCTGGACAGCACATCTGGTGGCAAGGAGTCCTATATCCTCTCATCTGCATTTTCCTTCATATACTCTTGCAGCTACAGGAATATTGATGCGGAGACGGGCGTGACCAAGCATGTCTGGCTGTCTGTGGGTTTTGTTCGTTCAGGTCTCCTTGCACGATAACATTAGCACACTCCATGAGCTACCAGGCTCTGCACCACAGATCTTGTGTGTTTGTGGACATCTACTTTACCAGACCCATTGGGGTTTGCCTGGGATCAGCATCCAGCACCATTTCCTTTCAGTGGTGTTTATTTCATTCTCCATGCCAGCCCAGATCATCTTGCTGCAGTGGCTAGTAACCCCGAGTCCTGAGTGCTGAGTAAGCCACTTAGTACCTCTTTACTCTGAGACCCAGACTGCAGGAGCCATGTTCCCTGGCACTACAGGAATTTTTATAAAGGGTTTCTCTGTGTATCCTTGGCTGTCCTAGATGCGCTTTGTAGACCCATCTGGCCTCAAACTCACAGAGATCCACCTACCTCTGGGATTACATGCATGTGTCACTGTGCCTGTTCACCACAGGGATCTTGACAGGAGGAGCCTAATATAGCCTTGAAGTGGCAATGCCACCTCTGTTCCCTGGTATTGGCCAAAGAAAGCTATTACTAGCCATTCCTGATGCCCGTGGAGGACACCATCCTGTAGGGAGGAAGGTGAAGGACGGCCCTTGAGAAGGACCAGCCTTCTGCACTAGACCACCCTTCCTTGGGAGTCTGAGAAATCCCCCAGATAGCTTTAACTCTCCCAAGTACATTCCTGTTGAGGGGCCCTGTCCCTCTTCCTTGTCACAGGCTCTTGCCCTCTCTGGCCACAGCAGGAGACATCTGGATCTGGCCTGCACCTCTCCTTTTGTTCAGCTGAACCCGCTCTGCCTCCGCCGCCTCTCCGTTGTATACTTCTCTCTTCCATGGCGCAGCCTGGCATGGGCAGGGATAGGGGGTGAAGGTGTGGGCACTGCAGGGCTTGCATAACTAGTCTGAAGCCTCCCCCTCTCAAGAGAGTTACCCATCTCGCAGTAGCCTGCGTTGCTGGTAGGTGCTGGGCGTCAGCCTGCCATGTCCCCAGGGGGGTGGGGGCTGGTGCCACGATGATGGATGAACGAACGAGGAAGCCAGAGCTGTGCCCAGGATGGAAGTAGAGTGCACACTGTGGGGAGTATCAGAAGTTTGGCAGCTGACTGATTCCTCAGTTGGGGAGAGGTGAGATGGGATGACAGGGGAATCCAGCAGCTGAGCTTATCAGCAACCGTGGTTAAGAGGAGGAACCTCACGTGTGGTGGCAGAGGGCTGGACCCATCAGCAGAGCTCAGAGATAGTGCTGGGCCCCTCAGGAGGGAGCCAGGCTTTTGTACAAGTGGTGATGAGCAGACACACCCTTTGGGCCCTCCTGGGTAGGATTTTGGGACCCTGGGGATAGGAAGGTTTCTGTTGTAATGTGGGAATCCTCATCTTTTCACGTGGGCTGTATATCATGGGCTGACTGGAATGGTGATATTTGCACGTAAGAATCTTCCACATCACAGTTAGTTTTTTTTCTTTGTTGATGGGCTTCGTTTGTTTTTGATACAGGCTAGCGACATCTGGGAAGAGGAGCCTCATTTGACAAACTGCCTCCATCATATTGGCCTGAAGGCAAGTCTATGGGGACGTTCATTATTAATGATCGGTATGGGAAGGCCCAGTGCACTGTGGGTGGTGCTGCCCCTGGGCTGGTGGTCCTGAGTGCTATAATAAAGCAGGCTGAGCAGGCCATGTGGATCAAGCCAGAAAACAGCACCCCTCGTGGTCTCTGCATCAGTGCCTGCCTCCACATTCCAGCCCTGGCTTCCCTTCACACTTCCCTTCACACCGGACTACACGCTGTAAGATTAAATAAATCCTCCTCGGGTTGGCTTTGGTTATGGTGTTATCACAGCAACAGGATGCAAACTGGGACCCTTGGATTTTGGAATCACAACTTGCACACAGAGACTGAAGGTCCCTGTGTGGCTAGGGGTCGCACACGTAAGCCCCGCCACGAGGCACTGGCAGCTCATGCTTGTTTCTATGCTCTGTTTGACAGCTTTGCCAGGCTGTGCTTGACAGGTATTTAAGGTATGGCATGTAAGGATGCCCTGGGACCTTCTGTTGACCATATCCTGACCCAAGACCTGGAATGTATGACACCCACAGCCGTGAACTGCCAGCCCCACCCTGCTTTCTGTCTCCTCAGTTCATGTCTATCATCCCCTTGTTTTCGTGTGGTTTAAATAGTTTTGCATCACTTTGCACAGACAATGTTGGTAAAATGTGTTTACTGCAAAACAATATATTGTTTAGTGTTGCTTCATGCCACAATATTTGCGTCTTCTGAGACTGGCTTTTTCAGATCCAGCTTTGTTTCCTGGCTGCAGCCATGTGCTGCAGGAGCTAGCTTCAGATTCTCACCAGGCTTGGCATTACATAGTGAGAGCGTTTCCTAATTTGGACACGAGTTTTGCTGCTGTGAACAGCACTGCCATAGGCTGCTTGTCAGGCTGCTGGTGGGGTCAGGGGTCAGGGCCTCTGTAGATATGCCCTCTCCTGTGGCAAGGGTCTTGAGTGTGTGGGTGGCTGGACTTCTTCAAGGGAGGCTGGACATTTCCAGGGTGGTCAGAGTCGTGCCTCCCCTAACGTGTATGAGCTCATCATTCTGACCGGCTCCCACTCCTCCAATATTCCATATTGTCAGACGCCTTAATTTTTGCCAATCTGCTGGGTGTAAAATAGTATCTAATTGTAGTCTTAATTTGCATTTCCCTGATTACTAACGAGGCTAGAATTTTCATGTGTTTATATTTGTGTTTCCTTTGCTGTGGAAAGTCTGTTCATGCCTTTTGCCCATCTTTACAATCGGGTTGTTGGGTTTTTATGCCTTAATGGCTGAGAAATGTGTGCACACACATGGCAGGCCCCATCTAGGTACACATCTCCATGGGTTGACACAGCCTGGGAGGACCACATTCCTCTTGAGCTGCCTTACAGTCTGCAGATGATCTGGGATCCTGCCTTATTTGCAAGCTCCCTACATTGAGGGCCTGAGAGCCTCCCACCTTTGTTTCTTTGGAAGACTTAATATTCTGCTCCTGACATCTGCCTCTCCTCCTCAGGTTCCCCTGTGAGGGGGCGTCTCCCAGCTGCTTCCCCCCCCCCGCTGAGAACAACACCCCAAGCCCCTTACTCTTTTGTGTCCCACAGGCTACTGTATGACAAACGCTGTGCTCCGTGTTTGTAGTTCATCGACAATGATGGGCATGCACTAATTGAGAGGTTGAATTAAGCAGCCCCCAACCCCAGCTGACTGTGGCCTTTATGAGGAGAACTTCACAGTGCACTCTTTACCAGTGGTTCTCTTGCTGTGACGGAATACCTGACAGAGGCAACTTCGGGAAGGAAGGGTTTATCTGGCTCATGATTCCAGGGCTCAGACCGTCACTGTGAGAAGGTAGGGCGGCTGGTCATTTTGTGTTCACAGTCAGGAAGCGGGGGTAGGGTAGTGCTGGTGTGCCACTTGCTCTCTCCTTTTTACCCCAGCCTATGGGATGTGTCCCCCCACCATATCAAGGTTTACTTTTGTTTGTGTCTTCCCTTCTCAGGTAAGCCTTTCTGGAAACACCCTCGCGGACACATCAGAGATGTTTCCATGGTGATCATCATCTAGTCAGCTTGACAATGAGGATGAACAATCAATCACACAGGCATCAACTCTCCACTGAATGCTGGTATCTATCTCTCCCGTCCAGTCAAAACATCCCTTCTCTTGGCCAACCCACACCTTCCTCCTCAGTTCCTGGCAGCCACTGGTCTGCTCTGCTCCTGCCAGGTCAGGGGCTCCAGAGTCCACACACAAGGGAGTCAGAGCACTTGTGCACTTCCCTTTTTGTACTTGTCTTATCTCACTGAACATGATGGCTACTGCGCATCCCCACAGCCAAGGATGGGGTCTCCTTCCCTCTGGAAGCTGAAGGTACTACACTGTGTCTGCATAGCAGGGTTTCTTCACAACGGGGTCGACGGACATGCCGTTTGATTCTGGTTGGGAGCAGTGGGAATAAGAATAGGACAGACATGGGGAGTGGGTGCTATTTCATTTGCTCTACGCCCAGGAGCAGCTTTACTGAACGTATGGTAGTTTTCATTTAGAGTATTTTGAGTGAATCTGCATCTTCTATTATTTCTGCACTGATTTAATTTCTACCCAACACACGAGAATCCCCTTTCCTTGCATGCTCGCCAGCATTTGCTTTTGTCTTTTCTGCAGCAGCCATTCTAACCTGGGTGACATGTCACACCACTGTCATTTTGATACATATTTTGTCTAGTGCTGGGATGAGGCCTAAGGGCTGACACATGCTCCTTGGTAGCTCGGTCGCTGAGTGACGCCACCAGCCTGGGCTTACCTTTGCTGATTGCCACTGAACACCTCTCCAGATGTCACTGGCTGTTTGTGTTTTTCATATTTTGAGAAAGGTTTGTTGGGATCATTTCCCCTATGTATTCACTCCTTACTGAAATGGCTAGATTGTGGGTGCTTTCTTCTAACCCCACTCTCTTTTCCTTTGCTGTGTAGAAGCTTCTCTCCTTTGTCTGCTGTGGTGGTTTGGACAAGAATGGCCCCCATTGGCTCATATATTTGTATTCCTAGTCTCAGAGAGTAGTACTACTTAAAAGTATTCCTTGTTGGAGTAGGTATAGCCTTGTTGGAAGAAGTATGTCACTGGAGGTTGGATTTTGAGTTTCAGAAGCTCAAGCCAGGCCCAGTGGCTCTCTCTTCCTACCGCCTGTAGATCCTGATGTAGAACTCACAGCTTCTTCAGTGTTATGTCCACCTGTGTGCCGCCATGAAGAGTTGCCTTGGTCATGGTGTCTCTTAACAGCAATTAGAACACTGATAACGACATTTGCTTTTGCTGCCTATGCTTTTGAAGTCCTAACTCTGCTTGTATCAGTGTCCTGGATCATTATCCAGCCACTCTGTGTTTTTGAGACAGGGACCCACGTAGCCTATGCTGTTCTAGAACTTGAATATAGTCGAGGTTAGCCTTAAAGTCCAAATCTTCCTGCCTCCAGTTCCCAAGTGCTCAGATCGGAGATGTAAGACACTCCTTCCCTCTCTCTCATATTTTCTTTCTGATTCATAATTTTAAGTTGTACTATTAAATCTATAAGGCGATTTTGAATTGATTTTTATTTTTGTAAAAATTTCATACATGTATTTAATGTCTTCTGTTCATTCACCCTCATTGATTTCTCTTGTCCTCTCATCCTCTATCACTCCTGATAAAACCCTCTTCTTCCCAGCTAATCCCCTCTTCACCCTGTCATGTCTTTATATATATAGACATACAAACACAGACACACAGAGATAGAGATGTAAAGGGACAGAGAGACAGAGAGAGAGACAGATAAAGTCAGAGAGACAGAGAGGTGAGGAGACAGAGATATACAGAGAAGAGAAACAGATGGAGAGACACAGAGAGAGACAGTGAGACACACAGACACACACATACAAACACATGATGGGGGAGGGATTTGGGGGGAGGAATTTGGAATCTCGTTCCATTCTTTAGCATGTGGATAGTGGTATTTCCCAGCAGAGACTACACATCTCCACTAAATGTCCATGGCATCTTTGTCAAATGCCAGTTAGTGATACAAGTGTAGGTTTAGTCTTAAGGTTTCTGTTCTTTGCTATAGGTCTATATATTTGTTTTTATGTTAGTACCATAATGATGATTTGATCATTATAGCTTTGTCTGTGGTATGTCTATAAGCCATGTGTGGGCAGTGTCAGATGAGACCAGAAGAGGGTGTTACCGATGGAGTTATGGATGGTTGTGAGCCACCATGTAGGTGCTGGGAATTGAGCCAGGTCCTCTGCAAGAGCAGTCAGTACTCTTAACCTGAGCCATCTCTCCAGCACCTTTTTTAAGGCAGTATCTCACTGAACATTGAGCGCATCAATCTGCCTAGGTAGTCCAGCTGGCCAGGGGACTCCAAGGATCCTCCTTTCTCTCTGCTCTTGCCAGTACTGTTACAGATGCACACAACTGTGCCTGGCGATTTTGTTCACCTGTTTGTGTTTTAATGTAGGGCTGTGGATCTGAACTCAGACCCTCCGTGTATACAGCAGTCACTTAACTGACAGAACTATCCCTCTAGCCCCTATCCTAGTTTTCCTGTTGAACTGGTTTTGACAAGACGTACTTCCTGGGCAAGCCCATTGTGTCTGGGTTTCTATCTCAGCACATATGGGTCTGTTCTTTCTGGAACTTCGCCTCCCCCAACCCCCAAACTTGGAATCCTGTTTATATCCAGTTACTTTTTTCTTGTCTGCTTCCCCACACTTTGTCATTTCTGTGTTTCTAAGGACTCAGCTTGGGCTTTGCTTCCTTTCATGCTTGTGGTGATTGTTTTGTTGGCTCTGACAAGTCTGTCTCTTCTCTTCCTGTCTTTGGGTGTGCTCTGTAGTTTTAGCGTCTGATTTCTAAAGTTGGCTGCTTAGCATATGAACTTTTATTTCTTTTGGGTGGGAAAAGGATTTGAGACAGAGTCTCTTGTATCTTAGGCCATCATCAAATTTGGTATGTAGCTGAAGATGAGCTTGAACTCTTGATCCTCCTGCCTACCCCCTTCCAAGTGTTGGGATGACAGGCGTGTACTACCACACCTGACTCAAACCTTGCTGGTTTTTTTTTTTTTTTTTAGAAAATAATTGTGTTTATAATTTCTTCTCCAAAATCTGTTTTTGTTGCATCTTTCAAGTTGTGAAAATATACAGTATTTTCATTATTGCTCAGTATGTTATTATCTGTCATGATTTTCTCTGATCTATTTTAATTAAGAAGTAAATTATGAAATTTCTAAATGCATGGGGATTTTTAATTTATTCTTTTTGTCATGTTCTAACAGATTCATTTTGTTCAGAGAATTTCTTTGCTATGATAAGGATTCTTTGAAACTGTAAGACTTGCCTTATGGCCTAGAACTTTCCATTTCTGTAAATGTACTTGAGAGAAACATACATTCCTTAATTGATTCATGGAAAGTATTGGTGCGCATTAAATCCTACTGCTTTGCATTTTTGTTCCAATCTCTGCAACTCTGCCCTTGTTTGGTCTGCTTGGCCTGACAAAAAATGGAGAGTGGATTTGAAAATCTCTCCCTGCAGTCCTGTGAATGTTTGCTCTATATATTTTATAGTGCTTTTATAGGTTGTATACAAGTTGAGCATTGGTGAGTTGCAACCTCCCATTGAGATGGAGAGGTCTTTCCTGTCCCACATGGTGCCATTGTTTTAAAGTCCATCTTGCCTTCTGTTAATGGGACTCTATCAGGCTTTTCTGATTAGTGTTATCTTTCATTTTCTGTCTTCAGCTGTCTCTCTGCCTTCGATATGTCCATTGGAAACTGCCAAATTATAAAAATTTGATGTTTGGCAAGTTCCATCCATTATTGATTTATGGAGTTGGTTTCTCTCAATTTGTTAATCTGCTCTGAAATGTGCTTTACACACACACACACACACACACACACACAGACACACACACACAATTAGGGCTTGAATTAGAGGTTTGTACTTTGAAAAGCTCTCAGATACTAGCAGGCTGGCCCCTCTGGCCAGGCTCCCATGCAAAGACTTCCTCCTCTGTAGGACTGCTGATGGTAAACAACAGAACACTCCACAGAGGCTCCCAACAGGAGTCTGACTCTAGTCAGGCCCTCATAGGCCCAGCTCAAGTCTCCTGATTGTTCCAGTAATTCTTTGTCAGGTCAAGATGGAATCCAGTTTCACTGAGATATTTATTTTTTAGGTCTTTTGAGCTGAACAAGTCTTTAAGATTTCGGTTACTTCTTGCTGTGTTTTAAGACCTACTTGCACACATTAATCTCTTCTCTTGCTGTTTCACCAAGGCCATGAATGCATGAACCTAAGCATGCCAGCTCACATCAACATTATTGCTGTTGATTGGAGGATCCTGGGGATCAAACCTATGGTCTCAGGCATCCTACACAAGTGTTCTGTTATTGAACCACACCCCCAGCACTTTCACCAAGTTGCTCAGACATGCTTCAAACATGTGATCTCCTTGCCTTAGCTTCCGTAGGGCTGGGAGCTTCCCAGCTCTTGTGCATTACACTGTGACATCCCAGCTGCCTCTGTCTCAACTTTACCCCAAGTGGCTCCTCTAGAAAAGTCTCAGCACTACTGCCTTTGCCATGCTGCTCTGGAGAAGATGCAAGGTGGGCTGCCAAACAGAGTCAGTGGGCTGCTGCAGAGGCATAAGGGGACCTTAAAATCCAGGCTCTGTTCTGCCTTATGTCCACTTTTCCTGAGCCCATAGCACCCACAGGCCTTTACCTCTTTCCCACTCCTTCCTTCCTCTTTCCCTTTTGTGTAGCATTCCTGGAGGAGCCTCTTCCTGCCCCACTGGTGAGCATAGGGTTTTGTTGTTGTTTTTTGGGTGTTGTGGCACCTGTGAAGGGTGATTTGCAGAGGTCTGATCCTGGTTCTTTTATGGCCGATGAGCAGGGGGCCTAGCAGGGCCCAGAGGAGATACCAGGGGGATTCAAGTATGGGTGAGCAGGTGAAGGGCAGAGAAGGCATGGCGCTGGGCACAGGTAGAGAAGTGGAGAAGGTCAACAGAGAATGCTGGCTGAGGCAGATGTGCCCACTACACCTATGATGAGTTCTGCAAGCAGCTCAGGAGGCAGGTGCACTGGGCAGGTGATGCTAACTAACCACAGTTGGTCGGTGCCAACTCCTGTCCTCAGGATGTCTCATTTGTCATTGTATTTTCTAGCTCGACTATGAGACAGGCTGGGCACAGACATGCAGAAGGGGGCAGCTTTGTCGGGAGAGGAGAAGGTGGTGATGGTCTGGGGAGATAGAACCCAGGTCACATGTGTGAGGACCTTATGACAGAGAAGACTGGTATCTCAGGGCGACTTCATTCATTTGTTCATTCATTCATTCATTCATTCATTCATTCATTCATATATGTATTCTTGGGCCTCCAGCATGAGGAGGTCTGGAGAAACGCTCAGCAGCTTAGGACATTAGTCACAGGCACAAAGAAAGCTGCTTTCTCAGGTCTGAGTGGTTCAAGGTGTAGAGGGCAGGCAGAAAAAACAGCACAGGGATGATGTTAGGTGTCCAGGGCAGGCTGGCAGGCCCCCTGGGGGCGGGGGAGAGTACCATCTTAGACCAGGTTCCCTGAAGTTTCTCCAGCCCCTACCTGTGCCCACTGCGTTCAGACAGGCTTATCTGCCCCACCAGCCTCTCTGCTCTCAGCGTCCTCTTTGAGCTTGCCTTGGGGCTATGCCCTGAGGCACCTCTTGGCTGAAGTGCACTGGATGAGCCCTTTAGAAGGCTCCTATTAGGATTTCTGCCTTCATTACAGAGCTTATTGTGCAAAACAGAAGCTAAGTGAAAAGGAAATTCCATAGCCTCTCTCACCTGCAGAGAGAGAGAGAGAGAGAGAGAGAGAGAGAGAGAGAGAGAGAGAGAGAGCACTTCTGGAGTAACAACAGCCGTGCCAGCAAATGGTTCTCTCTCCTACTGTCTGGAGGTTTACACCTTGGAGCTCCAGCTCTTACCTGTCAACCTAACTTCTGGTTGGACAGCAACACACTCAGCTGTGGCCTCTTTTTGCCAGGCAGGGAGCTTGGTTGTGTATGATTGCCATAACTAATTCACCCTGTGCCAAGCCTTGGCCAGTTCCATACTGTGTGGAGTGTGTCCTGGGTACGCCTCATTCTGCCTACTGGAAGTCATGGCCTTGGGGAGGAGACTGGCTCAGATCAAAGAGGGAGGGGAGTGGGTCCTCAGGGAGAGATGGAAAGTTCTGTGTAGGGATGCATCACTCCATTGGGGGATGCCAAGGGCTTCCATGGGGTGAAAAATGGGGCTAGGATAGATTATGCCGCACATGCAAAGGCCCTGGGACAGGGCTGGAGGTGCATGTTGGGAAAAGGAGACAGTCTGCCTGGCAAAGGTGGGTGTCAGTGAACTCTGAGAATTGCAGTGGGATGAGAAACAAGGTCCACCCCAACCCTGACTCTGAGGATCTGAGTTTTGCCTGGCAGGGTCAGCAACAGCACCACGTCCCGGAGATCTATGAGGTACCAGCCACCTTCCAGACTTTACTCACCTGCACCTTCTCCCTACTCTGGAGCCACAGCCATGCTGGGTAGAGTTCCTCGTCCTAGCTCACCTCTGCCAAGGTCCCTGGGAAAAAGTAAGTTGCCACTTGTGGCTGTCAATCAGGCAGTTCTGTTCTGCTCTTACCTCCAGTGTCCCTGTCCCCAGCACCCGAACTCCTGATTCCAAGAAAAGCCACCCAACCTGTCCTCAATGTTGCTGAGAGCCCTGATCCTTGGGATACTGATTCCAAGGCCCATGTTCCTGTTCTACAATGTTCCCTCAGGACATGCCCATCTTGGTAATTACAGTGTTGGAAATCCACTTAGAAATAGGGGCATTTGGGGCATTTTTTTGACGTGACTACTTAAGAAACAATTCGTTCCACATCCATTCATCCAAATGGCTCTGATTTTGAATAATTCTTTTGAAATGGAGTCTACATTTATATAAATAGATGTTCCTGTCGTGTCATGTGATCCAAAGGCATTGGCGCGTCATGTGATCTGAATACATTTGCACAGGGAAACAGCTTCTGGGGGCATGGGAAGCTGGATGGGGACAGTGGGCAAAGGGGCCACTTGGCTCTCAGGAGGGCATTGGCCAGCATCTAGAGTCCAGCACCCATGTTACCATCTGGCCCCAGCTTGGGGTGCTTTGCAGAGTCTTCTTTAAGGTGTGTCCCATCCTGGACCATGGAGACCAGCTGTTGAGACTCTGGATGGAGCAGGTGTACCTGCAGGTGGGAGGCCTTGGTTCTAGTCAACTCTTGGTTCAGGCCCACTCCCAAAATGCCTTCCCCAGGCTGTGCATGTTATAACCTCCCTCCATCCCTGTGTTACTGCATCTTTAAGTCCTTTGCTTCTTGAGTTTCTTTTTTTTCGCTGTTTCCTCTCTTGTGTTGTGGATGTGCTTCCACTACGCAGGGCTCAGCTGCCCGCTGTGCTAGAGCTGGCACCAGGCTCTTTGAGGTGGTGGTGGGGAGGGGTTCGCTTGTGAGGGTTAACTGCCTACACAATATGGCTGCTTGTTGGTTCTTGCCAGGCTTGGCTGTTTCCTGTACAGCCTAGACCTATACATTGCTGGACAGGGACTAAGAAGGTGGGCCTTGATAACAGCCCTGCATCTGTCCTTCCTCAACTGACAGGAGTCTGCTGAGGTCTGGGGGCCTGTCCCAACAGTAGGCAGGGCTGGGCCAACCTCTGGTGGGGCTGGTGAGGGAGTCCCTCTCCACCCATGCCCTGAAGCTGGGCTCATCCTCCCTACAAGAGCTCCCTGGGAAAACCACATTTCCTTCTTCCACAGTCTCATAAGGGAGGAAGTGAGCTGGAGGGGAGCTGCAGAAATCTGTGTAGAAAGCAGTCTAGCTGTGGAAGCCAATCATTCCACAACTCAGAGCAGGGCTGTAGAGAGAGAGGGCTTTGAAATCTGAGCAGGAACCTTCCAGTAAGGAGTAAGGCAGGAGGATGCAGGCGCTGGCCCTAACAGTCTCCCCCAAAGCCCTGACCATGCCCCCCCGAAGCCCTAACCATGCCCTCGAAGGCTCCCTCATGTCCCCTCCAAGTCCTTGACCATGCTTTCCCAAGGTCCTGACAATCTCCCCGGTAATGATAGGGGTTAAGGAGCAGACAAGGTGGGGGATCTCCTCTTCTTGGAGGTGGTCAGAAGCAATCCGGTGTCTCTAGGATGGTCTCTATCCCAGATAGAGCACTATCCAGCTAGGGAACTCCTGACTCCATAGTTGATACTAATTGTTCCCAATCAAGAGCGTAATTGAGGCTAATTGGATCCCTGCTGCTGGCACCCTTAGCCCCTCCCACAACCTGTCATCTAGGAGTAATTAACCATAGGCTCCAGGGGTTCATACCTGGAGAGAGACTGGACACTCAAGGTGCTAGGAGCCCCTTTCTTCCAGGGGTGGTGATGGCTGAAGACAGTTTCTGATGCCTTCTAGTATGGAATACCTACTTCTGTCCCCCTAAGAACTCTAGATGCTCCCTCCTGTGCTTTCAAAAATTGCCTCACTCAGAAACATGACTGGCCTCTGGCTCAGTTTGGGATGCAGTGAAAATCCTTAATCCATACTTGGGCTTCTCTAGTCCACAGACCAGAGGTGACTCCATGCTCAGCTTCGCTTCTGCCTTGTCCCCTCCTAGGACTGATTCTTTGGAGTCCCTGCTGGTCAACAGGCAGTTTATAGTGTGCTGGGCCATCTGATGCCACTGAGGCATGTACTGGGCCTTGATATTGGTTTATCAGGGATGGATATGATGTGGGCTATGTCATGAAGGTGGTCAGCTAGGTGAAGCATCCACTCACGGCTCCCAACACAGTGTGGCCAAAGCTGGGGCCTGTGTGTCTGAACAGAACTTGCATGGTTTCCCTGAGGACTTGTGCTGGGCGGGCAGCAGTGTGACCACAGGGAAGTCTCTAGGACATGAGGTGAGTGGACAAAGCAACATCTCCAGCAAATGAGTCTCATGCTGTGGGCTTTCCTTGGCTCTGAGGGCTTAGCTTTCCCCCAGCAACTCCCGTGCCAGGCTCAGGGGCTTCTTCCATTCCTTCATAGACTTAATCCCATGAAAGCCATACCTGGTCCTCAGTCCCTTGCATTGTCTCCCCAGGTGTGGCTAGACCTTGTGTATCACCCCTCTGAAGCAAGCCTTTTTCAGCTCCATTGAAGTTAAGGACATGGTTTGTACCTTTCCAGCAGGGAGCTGAAAATAGCGGCCTGTCACACAGCTGTGTGGCAGAGCTGTGGTCTCTGGTCTGCAGGGTGTGGGTGGGTGGAGTGAGGAACAGGACGTGGTGCCCCAGTCAATCTGGTCTAGCAGTGGGAGGCGTTGGTATGGGCATAGGTCAGCTGTGGGAGTTCAGATCCTCCTGGTGGGTAACTGCCATCCTGCTGTGATGGCTGTAGGGGCCAGAGTGGCGGGTGCAGTGAGGTGGGGCCTGCAGAGCTCACATCAAAGGCCTGCCTCTGCTCCTCTGCCATATGTTCCAGCCTGTGCATCTGGCACCCCTGGGTGCTGCTGTCACCACGGAGCCCGCCCCTTCCCTTGAAGTTGGTGAAAAAGGCTCCAGTGTCTGTGGATAGGCTGGAGAAGAGGCTGTGGGGCGGGCTGGGCATGGCACAGGATGCTACAGGAGTGTAGCTGTGCTCTTCTACTCTGCAGCACATTTTCAGCTCCAGCCTGGGGCCCTGTGGTTTAGGATCTCTCCCCTGGCCTCCTATGGAACACCTTCCCCTACCCTTGTGAAGCCCACTGAGGTGGGAAGTCAGTGCAGACACAGAACAGAAGGGTATAGGTGACAGACTGAAGCCCTTGCTGGCTAACTTTCCAGGAAGGTGGAACGTGCCAAACTAGGCAAGATGTGGCATACACATACACACTGGCCAGCGGACAAAGAGCTTGAATCTAGAGCAAGGCAGCTACTTGCCTGAACTTTGGAGCTGGCCATAGAGACGACAAGTTGCAATGGATATATTCCTTCCAGTTTCTGAGCACTGGTTCTTCAGAGCCCAGAAGTGCACACACTCAAGGTCACAGAGAGGAGCGGTGATGACAGGCAGGATGCTAAGGGGTAACCCCGAGCAGCTAGGAGAGCTGTGCAGTGCCTCCCTCCAATATTGGCATGGTCCGTGTAACCCTCTGGGTATATCCAGCTTAACTGTACCATCTCTCTGTAAGGGGCAAGAAGCCAGGTTCTGGCCCTGTTGCCTGGTACTATGGCTTTGGTTGTCAACTTGCCACAAGCTGGAAACACATAGGATTGTCTAGATTGGGTTGGCATGTGGGCATTCCTATGGAGCATTGTCTTAAGTTACCTGATATAGGAAGACTCAGCCCGCTCTTGGCTCCTCATTCCCTAGGCAGGGGGTCCTGAACTGTGAGGGGAGTATGGAGCTGAGCACAGGCAAACAGGCATGCATCTATTTCTCTCTGCTCTTGACTATGAATGTGACAAGCTAGCTCATGTTCCACCACTGTTACCTCCATTGTGCTGGATTTCAACCTGGAATTTTAAACTATATAAAGCCTTTCTCCCCTAAGTGGCTTTTGGTTAAGGTGTTTTTATCACAGCAACAGAAATAAAACGAGGTTGCCAGGCTCCTGGTACAGTCTGGCTCTATAATTCCCCAGGTGGTGATTTGGACCACTTCACCTCTAAGTCATCAATTCATCTGCCAATGTGATGTGACAGGACCCTCCTCCCACAGATGCTTAGCCAATGTCTGAGAAAAGGTGCTGCACTGCTTATTGTATCAAGGCCAGTGAGCCAGCAGCATGGAGCCAAGATACCCCTCTGGGTGTGGGCACCATCCTGGGTACTGTTATGGAGTCTGCTCCTAAGAGACTTCAAGAGGGCTGGGACTCAGGGTTCGTCCATCAGCCCAGTTGGGATCTCACCCAAGACTGTCTGATGTGCTTCCTGTCCCGTATCGCCACTTGAAGGTGCCCTGTCTGAACCAGCACGCCTTCACATCATCCAGGGATAGAGAGTCCTTGACAGCTCTGCCTCACACTTGCTGTGACATCTGCACATAGATCCTGCCACTCTGAGCTCCAGTGTCTGGCCGTGGAGCACAGGTAGACATGGTTGCAGTTAGAATATAAGCAGGACTGACGTGGGGGCAGGAGATCAGGTGCAATGACACTGACACAGTGTGAAGATGGTCATTGCTTTTTCTCCCAGGTTCATTGTGGATGCCACTTCCAACTCCAGTTCAGACCCATCCTCCCTAAGAGGACTTCCCAACTCCCCTGTCTCCATAGCTAAATGTCTGCCCATCTCCTCCAGGCTGTTTTAGTAGTTGCCACATATGGAGTCCTGTAGACAGAAGACAGGCAGTGGGTAGATGAGAGGATAGAGAGGAGCATGGGCAGAGTGAATGGATAGAGAAGTAGATGGATGAATGAATGGAGAGATGGCGATGGATGGTTAAATTCAGGATTAATGGATGACTAAATTAATTGAAGAGTAAGTGGGCATGTGTGTAGGTAGATTTTAGGTGGATGAATGCATAGGTAAGTGAATGGATATATGAACTGGAGTATGCGTGTGTACATGTGAAAGGTAGGTAGGTGAGCGGCTAGACGGATGGATTCCTGCATGAATGGGGGTAAGTGTGAGTCCGTGGGTGATATCTGGTGAGTAGATGAATGAACTGGTGCATAGATGGATGGGTGCTGAGTAGATGGATGGTTACATGAATGGGCGGGTAAGTATGTGGATGAGTGGGTGGGTGAGCAAATGGATATAGTTGGATTGGTACATGATGCATGGGTGAATGGGTACATGAATGGATAGATGATGTGTAGAGGGATGAGTGGGCTGCTTCAGTATCTGCCATGGCCTGTGTGGCTTTAGGGATTAACCTGACTGGATCAATGTGGAGATTAAGAAGGAAGGACACACTGGCCAGAAAAGCTGGGATTGGGTGGGCCATGCACTCTGATGGAGACCAGTAACAACAGCTCAGAACTGAGTGTGTTTATTTTACACATCTAAATCGAGGAGGCAGGTTTATTGTATAGAGTTGAATGAAGAAGTAAGGTTATAATGCATAGAAGTAAGGTTATAATGAACAAAGAGGCAGGTTTAGTTCATCTCAGCAGTGGGGATTCTGTAGGGAAGCAGTCTCGTGCTATCAACATCTGTGGGGAGGAAACAGTGGTCAACATTTCTGCACACACTGTCCACATCTGGACATGAAAGACAAGAAAGCTTTCCCAGCTTCACGAGACTGAGGCATTGGGGTCCTTGAAAGGACTTCATCTACTCTCCATAACTATCCATCTCCTGACCCCAATGGGCAGCCTGGAAAACCTGTCCTTGACTTCTCGATTCCACTTCCTTCACACATCAGCTCTCCAATGCTCTGGAAGTCCAACCTTGTGTGACTCCATCCCCGTTGATCCTCCCTTCCATGACCTGCTCGATCCAGTTCATTGCTCTTCGGCACTCAGAGGTCTTCCTGCCCTACATCCCATGTTCATCCACCCTCCAGCTTCCACTGATGCCCTCTGACCATGACCTTCTCCCGTGCTAAACTCCTCACCTCTACCTCAGGTGCTGTGTACACCTGCGTGCTAGAGGGTCTCTCCTCTTCTGTCTGGTTCCCATCCCTTGTGACCTGGCTACAAAGTACCAGATTCTCTCAGAACCTTATCTGGGTATTCCTGTGGCCCCTGGACACTACCCTGGTCTGTCTGGGAGTTGCATGCCCCGTTCTGGATATAAATGAAGCATGTGTTCCTCGGGCAGCTTCCGGTCCCCTAGGTCAGCCTATCTGAATCCACCCTGGTAGTACAGCCTAATGGCTTTGGCCAGAGAACTGTTAGGCCCATAACGACCTAAGGCTCAGTGACACAAACAAGAACGTAGGTGAGGGCTGTGTTTGGTGTTTTCCAGACTTCTGACTGCAAACTCTGCCTATCTTGGCTTGATTTAAGAATCAACTATGCCTGTGGAGTCCAAGGCACCATCTTCTGCTTTAACAAAGACCCAAGGTGCTAATAAGGGTTATGACCAAGAGCCTCAGCTTGAGGGAGGAAGCTGGGTGTCGTGCAGCCACTGTTAACTTCAGCTCAGACATCTTCATCAGTCTCCTGATTCTTACCCTTTGGACTTGGCTCCAGGTCCAGTCCAGAATGGTTTCTAAATACACATGCGCGCGCGCGCGCACACACACACACACACACACACACACACACACACACACACGAACGCCTGCCCGCACATAATTCTGGGTACAACCCTTAAGATGCTCTTTTGTTAAGCTATCCTGATCATGTTGCAATTTAAACTGCATATGAGTAGTGGGATGTGAGCCTCGTGTGAGGGTTCCTCGCCCTCAGGACTTCTGTTCACATAGCCCTTTTGATAGCCTGCAATACCTATGCGGTACAGGACCCAGAGACAGGAGCCTGACAATGAAGCACTGGCCTGGCTCAACCCATGGAAGGCCTCTGAGCGTGTGGTGGGAGTGATGGGTGTGGGGTGAGCCACTCCATCTACAGGCCCCTGTCTCCCTGTGGGAGTTGCAAGGCTGGGCTACAATAAATAGAAAATTACAGTATCCGGGCAGTGATCAATGAAGTATTTTTCACAAGCACAAAAAAAGAAAAAAAAATGTAAAGGGCTAAATTGAGGTGCATAGCAAATCATGTTTTTAATGTTTTCTGAAAGCCGTGAAGTATCGACCCCACGGCCATCGATTTCTAGTTGAGAAGCCTGCAATAGGAGTCTTGGTCTCCATAGGCCTCACATGCTACTGTGTGTACACATACCTGCACACACATGGTTATGCACCTGAAGCTGGGAGATCCATGCTCATCTACCTGCCTGATCCCCCTGGTGTACGGGTCTTGATGTCTACTTTCAATTAGGGACCTGAGCTTGTCACTGCTTAGGTCATGGGTCAGCCACTGCAGCCGGAATTCTGTGCCATGGTGTGTTCAGAAGGTCTTCCTCATCAGCCAGAGAAGCTGCTCTGAATGGAGCTGAAGGGCTTGCTCAGGAGTTGGGTGGTTTACAGAGACAGGACAGCACCCAGGCTGGTCTCTGTGTGGAATGCCGGAACCTCCATCTCAGCCTTGTGGGGCCCTCTGCCACGGGGCTGTCAGGGACACTGTGGCTTGAATGTTAAGTGTCTAGCTTAAAGACCATGGCTTGCAGGCGCCAGACCACTCCAGGGTTTCAGTGTGCAGCCAAGCAACTGCGTTGGGCCACACTGCTATGTAAGTAATAGCCTGTTCTCCTTGGCCAGGTAATCCCCATCTTTGAAGCCAGCTTCTGTGGGCCAGCGCTGGGCCCAGGGTGATACCTGGGTCCCATGCTCACTTCTCAGAGCTCTTGCCCCGACCAGAAAGTTTGTACATGAGGGCAGAAGCATGTGGGAGACTGGGCATTGCTGAGCCTGGAAGATCTGTAACCTTGTGGCTTCCTCTAGGCGAACCTCGAGTTCTTCATTGGTAAAGAGGAAACATGGGCCCCTTTGCAGTAACTCTGACCCTTGGGAGGGAGCCCTCACACCAGTGGTACCTGCTGACAGGAGGCTGCCCTCAGCAAAGGCAGCTAGCTCTGCAATTCTGTCCACTGTGTCTGTAGCTGCCCTGCTATTCACTGACATAGCCCACCTGTCTGTTTCTGGCACCAGCTCCATGATGGAGAAGAGAACCATGTTTGTCTGTCCCTTGTTCCCACATGACACAAGAGAGGCTGCAGGCTTCTTCGGTGCTGAGAGGTGAATGTGGGCTCTCTGTGGAGGAACCGGCCCAAGCAAAGGCACGGAGATGCCATGGAGTAAGCACTGGGTGGATATTGAGGGGCATTATATGGGCTGTGTTCAGGAGAAGAGGCTATTGTGCATGTGGGCTGGGATGAGCTAGCAACAGGCTGGGGAACTTGTCAACTGAGAGCACCCTTGCTGGGTGAGTGGGTACCCAGAAGGGATGAGGGTAAAGGATGGGTGAACCAGGCTTGGAGGTGCTCTAAGCAGTGGAACTGGCAGCATCCTCCCAAGCCTGTCCTGCTCAGAGCTGTAGGGTATTGGTGAAGCCCTGGTGGGTGAGGCATAGAACCTGGGGGCTGTAGTTGGATATAAGTGCACCTTTCCTCCCAGACTGGTCTTGACCTTTACTTTGCTTCTTACACCTCTGGGAACTGTCCAAGCCTGGCCAGTGACCTGCATCCCTATCCAGAAGTAGACCCCAATCCCTCTGCCGATTACCAAGTCCTGGGCCTGAAAGCTGAACCACCCCTATCCTAAACTCTGTCCTCCTCATTATTCTATTTTCTACTCTGAATCCTCAGACCAGGTAGCAGCTATACCTGCCCCTAGGTCCAATTCTCAGTCAGCATACAGTTGGGACAGCACCCAACCACATAGCAGCCATGGACTGTCTGTTTTGGACACCATACATTTGGGGTGACCTGGAGGATGTCTTACAGTTAAACTGCTTGATGCCCTTGAAGCCAAATGGGGAAGATGGGAAGGAAAGTAGCACTGCTTTCCTCTTCTTGGCATGGTCTCAGTTCCCAAGGCCACCCAACCTGTTTGTGCCTACTCCATGACCTCAGCGCTCCTCCAGGAAATGATCAAGCAGGAAATAAGTGAGAGGATCTGGGATAGGGCCCTAGCACCAAGACCAGGGCAGATCTCCTCTGTGCTGGGTGGTGGCTCTGGGCTCAGCCGCAGCCACCTAGGTGACAGGGCCACTTTGTTGATCTCTGCAGAGCACTGGTGTCACAATCTGTAAATTGAGACTGCTCCTTCCTCAGAGCAAGGAGATGAAGACACAGCTCAGAGGTCCTGCCTTGTACCCCAAGTCCCGGCCCCTCCTTCCTCTACCATCTTCTTCCTCACTCTCCCTGTTTTGTTTCTCTGGGTAATTTAAGACTGGTGCAAAAGGGAGAGATAGGGCCCTGTCTTCAGGACTCCCCCCCCCCCCATAGATGCAAGGAAGAAACACTCAGGAAGCAAGATTATCATTAGTGTTTTCTGACAGAGGGAAAAGTTTTTTGTTTTTTTTTTAATTTTTTTTTTAAACTGCAGCAACAGAGACTTCAGAGGGACACAAGGAGGAATCCCTGAGGTGAAGGCTGCAAAATGAATGTTCTGAAAATTGGGATGTACTCCACAAGATCACTCCCTCCCCAGCTCTCTCCTCTGTTCAAAGCAAGCAATTTTGCTTCCGGGTGCTTCTCAGTAATTGCAATAATAAATTGAATAATTAAGCTAAATCCACAGAAGAGAATTAAATATTAATTTCTAATAAGCTCTTCGGAGGGTGTTGATAGTGGAATGAGAATGTGCTCACTCTCCTCTTGTGCAGGCTTGGTGTCTTCCCTCACCAGTGGGGAGGAGCAAGACTGAGCCACACCAGGAGGGTGGTGGTCAGGTACACCAGCCTGGAGTCTGGAAGACCTCCAGTCACACCGGAAATGATCAAAGTTGACCAGGGCCCCATCAACATAAATGGGTACCTGCCCATCAGAATACATCTCTCTGGTGACTGAGGCTCCCAGGAAGCTGGGTGCCCTGTGCCATCTGGCAGCATGTTGGGTGATGTATCTGGAGACACTGCGTCAGCCTGTGGAACACTGGGCCCCAGAGATACTGACAAGCAAGGCCCAAGTACCGTGTGGCATCTGTGATCCAAGGAGATCATGAGCCCTGATGGGGCAGCACAGGTAGCTCACAGATGGTCTGGACTCATCCCTACACATGGAGAACTCACAGGCAGACACTTGAGTGTGACCTGAGCACGTGTGATCCCTGACCCTGGCTATACACTGAGCCTGATCCTGGTTACTCAGTCCTGAGCAGCCTCTTGGGCTACGCTAAGATCTCCTGTCCAGCTGGTGTATGGCGCAAAAACTGAGAAGAGGCATTCTGATGTGGAAGGGATGAGTGACTGGGCCCTGGTCAGCTAGGAATGGAGGTGCCAGGTCTTTACTGCCTGCTTGTTTTTGCCACTTGTGCTGGCTTCAGCCTCTCTCAGGCAGGTGGGCAAGAATGGAGTGAGCACAGTCATGAAGGAGACAGGGAGAACAGCCCTGTATGTAACACCAACCCCCCAACACACACATCCACACACACCTCCCTGAGAACTTATCTCCTGGGCCCTCAGGCCCAGGAGCTGGGACCATGCAGCAACTTAGCCCAGTCACCCAAACCTCACCTTTCTGCCTACCCCAGCCGTGCCCTGACCTTTCCTCTGTGCATCCTGCAAGCGTAGGCCCATCTGTTCCAGTGCAGAGGTCCTGTCAGCAGCCCTCTAAGTGCCATATGGCCAAGGCTAAGCTTGCAGAGGAAGAAGCAGGTCATGGAGCTTCGGGGGCTGGGGGATTCGGTGATGAGGCTAGAAGTTGCTCTTGCCCCAGGACGGTGAGGAGTTCTAGCCAGAAGACAGCCCCGGGACTAGTGAAACTGCAAGCATTTCCCCACTGGGAGTGGGGAAAGGGCATGGCTGGGTCTGAAGGGTGTGGAGGAGCTTTCTTTCTCCCCTCAAGCTATTTGCCATGGCAGGCAGAGGCTGTGTGGCTCTGCACATGACCGGGCAGGGGGCATTTTACCTCATGTTCCTTGTCAAGACCTGGCACAGCCCCCAGGGAAGGGCTGCTGAGTCATATAGAATTTTCTGGGAGTACAAATCTACCTTGGAGGTGTGAGCAGAGCACTGGTAACGTACCATGGAGGCTATTGAGGCTTATGAGGAGAAGCTAGTCTGCCTGGGGTAAGAGAGTTGGGGACAGATGAGGAGCTAGCTCTCACACCAGGCATCCCTGGTGTGGTAGTTTGAATAAGAATGGCCCCAACAGGCTCATAGATTTAAATGCTTAGGGAGTGGCACTATTAGAAAGGATTAGGAGGCGTGGCCTTGTTGGAGGAAGTATGTCACAGTGGGGCTGGGCTTTGAGATTTGAAAAGCCCAAGCCGGCCTCATTTGGCTCTCTCTTCCTGTTCTTCGGATCCAGATGCATAACTCTCAGCTCCTTCTCCAGCATCATGTCTGCCTGTGTGCCACCATGCTGATAGTGAACTAAACCCCTAAAAGTGGAAGCAAACCCCAATTAAACGCTTTCCTTTATAAGAGTTGCTGTGGTCTTGGTGTTTCTTCATTTCAATAGAACACTCCTAAGACATCTGGGCTCCTCTCTGATTAGAAGCCCCTCCAGTCTGTGCCCTGGAGGGGCGAGCAGGTGACAGGTAGATAACTGAGTACCAGGTAGTCTCAATTGGATGTAGGAGCAGAAGAGGAGGGAAAGCGGTAGAATGTCTGAGAATAACCTGGAAGGGTCTCAGGGTCTATGTTCAGGACTAAGTGTGAAGGGAGTGATGAGGAATGAGGCGAGAGGGCAATGTAAATGCCTGACCTTGGGAGGGATGAGTCAAGAATGGCCCAGAGTTGACCCATATCAGAGGCTCGAGGCGCTGCAGGACTGCCAACAGGGCACCCTGTCACCTGACCCTGTCTGATTCCTATCTGTTGTCAGTACAACACATGTTCATGAGCCTCACTCGCTAGCATGGTCCTTAGGCATCCTGCTCCATGGATTATCCTCTTTAAAAAGTGAGGTAAGGTCTCTGAGTGCAGCTGAAATCCTGATCACCTCTTAACAGGTTGCCCATTCAGCCACCCAACAGTCACTTCTGTGATAGTCATTTAGAGTTACTCTGTGCCAGGCCTGGCCAGGGCCCAGGAATACACAAGCTGACCACATAATCTCCACTTTGTAACTGTCTGGCCTGGTGAGCCAACACCCATCATGAGCCGTAGTGAGTGAGTCAGGCCTTATCTCAGGACTGAAGTGAGTCTCCATCAGTTCCGATTGTGCGAACAAAGTACCACAAACTTGGGAGCTTAGAAAGCCAGATACTTACTAAGCATTGCTCTGGAGGCCAAAGTGGTGGTGCAGGGCGTGTTCTGCTGAGGGCTGCTTCCCCTTGTTCGCACACAGCAGGAGGAGGTGGGGAGCTCTCTGGACATAACCCACCTCCTGACCTGTCAGCGTTACAGGCCCTTTCACTGACAACCTCTCCTTGGGCCTTAGTGTTCATCTTGGAATTTTAAAGGCCAGCAGGGGTGAGAGTGAGGTGGGCTGGACTTGAACAGAGGCCTCGAGTGCCCTATTAAGAAGGAAGGAGGTACTAGAGAACATTCTAGAGTCTGTGAGGATCAGAGAAACAAACATACCAGGCAGAAGAAATCCAGCCAAGGCTTAGAAGAGAGAGCTGATGTGACAGGGCCCCACAGAGGAGCCCGGGGTTGGAGCTGGGGTCAGATGATGGGAGAGTCTCCCGCAGAGAGGCTGATTTTTGGAGGACAATTAGAGAACAGTCCAGGATCCCTCCATGGGGCTCTGTCTCTTCTGGGTTTCCCCTGCCTGGAATGTTTGTCAAACTGATCCACACAGACCTTGCTCTCCTGCTTCCTGTGGTGTCTGGGGTTCCAGGAACCAGCCACTGGATAAGTTGCCAACTCCTTTGGACTCTTCTCCAAAAACCCAAGGAGGTTTCATGGCCTTAGGGAATTGTTGCTCACTGGGCTATCTCCAGCCACCTCTGGCTACAGCTAGTCAGTGGCATCTTATCTCCATTGGGATTTTATTGAGGATTTTGAGGGGATGTTAGGGGCAAACATGGTGCATTCACCGGAGAGGGAGAAAGCAAACATGGCAAAGAGCAGAGAGGGACTACTCACACTCTGGCAAAGTTTGCAGGGTTGATGGACATGGACAGGGCCATGTAGGTGACCCCTGCAGCCCAAGACCATGTGGTGAGAGCCTCAAGAGCCAGCAGCCAGCTGAACAGGACAGGAGCTGCAAGAAAAAGTGTGTGGGAGACAGACCCCACAGTCTGAATAGGTGTTTACTGACCGAAGACCTGGAAAAATCCAGGTGAGAGGGATATGATAGGCCTCTCCTCATAGAGCCTGATTCTTCATCTGAAGAAATGGATCCTGGCTCTCATGATGCCCTTTCTTAGTAGAGAGGGCAACTGGCCTTACAGTTGGATTTCTACCTTTGGGGCAACCTTTAGCACTAGGAAATCAAGAAGGCTGGGCTGTTCCCTAGGAACTGGGTTTTGGGGACTGGGGAGTGACACTATCAATGTAGGGGTTGAGGAGTGCATATGGGTGACAGTGCTGAGGTGTGGCATGTAAATGTCAGTGTGTGTGTGTGTGTGTAATGGTGTGACTTCAAGTATGTGTCTTCTGGAGCAGTGTGGCATTTAGCCTTGACAGCTTATCCAGGAGAAGCCCTGGATCCTCACAGATTCTCACTAGGGTAATCTGTAGGGGTTGGGCCTGGCTCTCAGACCTTACTGCCCTGAGATCTTGGGGATCTGCAGAACTGGGTCAAAGGACAAGGGAAAAGGGACATTAGAGCCTGTTGGACCTGTTGTGCTCCCACAGCTGCTTGAGGCTCTACGGTACAGCCTGGGGCCCACTGCTCCTCCTCGGCTGCAGCTGGGCCCCTCAAAGCACTTCCTAGACAAGCCTGCATGGTTCCGCTCACACTCAGGAAGGGAAGGTGTCTCATCCTTTATCTCTCCCCTCTGCTGAGAGAATCTAAAACCCCAACCCAGGCTGCTTTCCTGTCTAGGCTGCTCCTATCCCAAAGGTCCCAAAGAATCTTGACACTATAAGGCAGGGGACGGGTGGGTGAACAGAAGACACCCCCAAGCCCAAGCTGTTGGCCACCTTCCCAGCTCTGTAGCAGCGGTGAACACAGGCCCCAGGGTGTCCCATGGAGGTGTCAGGAGCAAATTGGATTTTACACCTCCTGGTTGCAGGTGTGAGGAGCTGGCTACTGCAGTGAGGGCGGCTGGAGGACATGCTGGCCTCTGATGCTGAGAGGAGCAGCTGTGGACAGGCTTGTGATGCCCCTTGGAGAGAAGGGCAGGGCCAGCTCAGACTGGAACTGCAGGGCAAAGTGACCATTGTCAGCTTTCTTTTCTGTGGCTGTCTATGTCCTAGGTCCTCCTCAAGGCGGGGTTGCTGGGCTGGAGTCTTGTCCACAGGGATGTATAGGAAGGGCATGATACTCTGAAGGCAGGCATGCCTGCAGGGAATGGCTGTGGGTCTGGCTGATGGGAGCAGGCTGATGGGAGCAGGATGATGGGATATGGCTCTGCCTCTGCCCAATTAAGTTTCGGCACCTTGAAGAGTCTGGGGTCTCGCCTCATGGTGGGATGATTGGGGTCCCCCAGCCTGCATGCCCCCGCTGAGGATGGCTGCCCTGAGCCCCTGCCCTGTCAGCACTTTTGAAGGGACCTGGAGGAACAGGTTTGCAAGGTGAGAAGTTCAGGAGAGGGGCAGCAGGAGGGCAGGGCTGGACAGTGCTGACAAGCACAGCTGCTACTGCCAGGCTAAACCCAGCACCCCCCCCCTCAGGCCTGGAGTGTCAGGAGTGTCAGGATGACCTTCAGGCCCCACTATCTGGAGCAGCAGGAGGCCCAGAGCCATGTGGCTGTCTAGGCATATAGGAGAGCATCTTACCTGGGGTACCCATCTGGTGTGGGGACAGTTCAGGCCTGGGCTGACGTGAGCAGTGGCCACAGAGGCTCCCCAAGGAATCTTCAAGTCAGACAGGAGTCTGGCCACAACCCCACTCTTTTTGAAGAATGAGAACAGGTGTGAGGTGGGCTTCCCTATGTTGCACATGCTGGGTCCAGAACTGACAGGCCAGGCAAATCTAGTGGAAACCAAGAGTGAATTGTGAGTTTCTCTTGGAAGTGTGGGGTTAGTGGTGTGCGTGTGTGCATGTGCGTTGTGGGGAGAGAGGTGGGGTGCTGTGATGGAGGACAGCTCTAAGAGGAGAATGAAGATGGGCATAGCATGAGGTGGTACCCAGCAGGTTCATAAGAGGTGCTCCCCTAATGGGAGGCCCTCTCCAGGGCCTGCAGGTATCTGCAGCCTCCTCTCTGCTTTCCATCCCCTCCAGAGACTCTTCTGCCTGCCTCTCTGGCTGGCTATGGATGGTGTATGTTTGGACAGTCCTACTCCAACTTGCCCACCCCTTCTTACCAAGCCTTGGTTCCTTGCCTGTGAGGTGAGTGGTACCAGCGAGAGTGTTATGACATAGGCACGCAGAACAGACAGCTTAGATTCTTTCACCTTTATGGGAGAGCAGTCACAAGGATTCTGCCTCAGGACTCGT
Source organism: Meriones unguiculatus (assembly GCF_030254825.1). Taxonomy (NCBI): domain Eukaryota; kingdom Metazoa; phylum Chordata; class Mammalia; order Rodentia; family Muridae; genus Meriones; species Meriones unguiculatus. The sequence continues at coordinate 26,140,728 of NC_083356.1, forward strand.
CATCTAGAAGGTTCATGACTGGCAGCTTGCGCTTCTGGAGCAAAAGCCTCATCTGCAAGGGGCCCCCAGCTGAGCCACCTGGGGTAAGGACCAAACCTGAAAGTCCCTTCAGGTCAGTGACAGCTTGTAGAACCTATAGAGCCCCCATGGGCTAAGGTGACCCCTAGAGAACCAGACATCTGGGTTTTCCTATCCAGGCTTACCCACCACATACTCTTTGTTCATCTTAACAATCCATCCAGGTTCTGGAAGGATTACTGCAGCATGTATCTGTCCTCTTCTGTCCCCAAGCAGTGGGTAGGGTGAGGGCCAGGCAGCTGATGTTGGATATTGAAGTGAATCCTCTATGCTCAGGGAGATAGAAGATGGTTATGTGGGAGTCTGGGCCTCATGGAAGCAGATGGGTGTTTCAAGCCTGGCTTCCTCCCCTGGAGAGGTCTCCATGTGGTCAGGATTCTCCCTAGAGATGCTGTCTCTGAAGCCCCATCCTGCTGAGGCAGGCTGAATGCTGGGGTGCTGTGCCTGGGCAGAGCTGTAGCTGGTGGCCCCGGGGCACAGGGCGAGCCTGCACAGCCTGGATCCTCTTCTAATCCCCAAGCAGTTTCTCTGCCCATTCTTTGTTCTCATCTCAAGAACTCCCTACCCTGACTCAGTTACTGTCTCTACAACTGCCACTGGAACTCTTGAGTCTCTCTCTCTGGAACTCTCTGGAAGGGCCCAGTAGGCCCATGGATACTCCTCTCTTCCATATCCTATGTGATAAAATCATCCTGGAATCTACTGTCAGGGCCTGGAGGTGTCCTGGGCCAGTCCTCCACGCCATTCATTTCAAGACCATGAGGAAGCCTGGAGAAGTCCTTTCATGGGTACTGCCTCACTCATTCCATCTCTTCCATCTCTCTGCTCACTGCCCCATTCAGGCCTTCACCCTCTTACCTACCCAACAGACCACAAGACTCATCATCTATGAATTTCATGACTGTCAGCTTGAGACACTTCTGTACTTCTGAAGTAAAAGCCTCATCTGCAGTGGCTTTTGCCACTGTCAGGCTTCTGTTCTGACAGCCCAGTGGAACTCTCCATCCCCTTTAACTCATCCAGCTGACTGCACCAGCCGCTCCTACTCTAACCTGCTTAGTTGACCATTTTGGCCTCCACCCTCTGACTTTTCCAGCTGACTGACATGTGGTCCTTCCAGGGCCAGACTCTCCAGCCCTTGCCTGGGCTCAGTCTTTCAAACAGCCAGTTTCAACCAGAATTCACTGGTGTCCAGCTCCTGACAACTCCATTGAGGAAAAATACTGGGGCTATAGAAGAGCTCATAGAAGCCATGCTGAGTCCCAGAGACTCACAAGCAGGGGGAAATCTGCTGGTCCTGACTAGGCAAGCCTCACCCTCAGGTGCCTACCACAATCTACCTCTTGACTGCTAATACCTGTGTGTGTGTGTGTCCCGTATATATGTGTTCTCGTCACTGATGATTCTCATGCCCTCACTTAACATGGCACAACTCAGGCTAATGACCAAACACAAGCACTGCACCGTACATACCCTCTCTTCAAAGGCATGAGGTCCCATGCCCTCCTCTCACTCTTGCTCTTTGTCGCCAGCCATCAGACATGGTGCTGATGTCTCAATGAAGTGGGTCCATTTTGCTCACTCATCTATGCACTTCGGCAGTGCTCTGTGGGACAGCTGACTCCTACGCCTCCTAGCATTGGGTAGGGTACCCCAGAGGCTGGGCTCATCTGAGGGTCACTTGGTCACACACCTCCTGGCTGAGGCGGGCTACCAGCTGAGGCAGGTGGGTAGTTGCTTAGTTGCTCTGCAAGTGGCTTCCCCAGGTGTGCTAGGCTTTTTCACATCCTGTTGGCAGCCAAACTGAAGGATGCATTTCAGGAAGGGAGCCCTGCTAACTCTGCCTGCTTTGTGTGGCCATGGTGCAGAAGTCACCTGGTATAGGCCCCTCACACATTTCTTGGTTGGAGCAGTTGTAAGACTTCCAGGTCCCAGGGAGAGGACATACACTCCACCTCTGTGTGGGAGAGAGAAAAGAGTACAGTGGGAGAGTCTGATCTCCACAGTTGTCCCTGAATTCCCAGTGTGCAAGCCCCACCTTCAGTCTGAGGCCCTTAGAGTTCCAGCACAGGACACTGGAGCTGGGCCCAGGAGGCCCTCTGGGTTCCATTTATTCAGGTCTCATGGTTGGACTTTTCACTCTGGTAGTCAGAGCTGTATACTTGACCACTGCCTCTCTCTTGAGTGGCGGAGCTGTGACTATGAACTTGAACGGAAACACTCTTCCACTGTACTGTCTCTGCCAACCACTGAGGTGGAGACCATGTGGGTTGGGTGATGGGGGAGGCGTCTGGTGTGGAGAGGGGTCTCCCCCTAGCCTGCGGGATAGCCTGTTCTTCAGAGCTGTCCTCAGCTGATGGTCCTTATCTCATCCCTTTCTTTACTTCTCTACCCATCCATCCACGATCCCTCCCTCTATCTCTCATCCATCCTCCTCCATATATTTCTTCATTGTCCCTCCACACCTTCCTCTTTGCCTTCCTCCACCATCTCTTCATCCATTTCTCCATCTCTCCCTTTACTTTGTCCACCTATTTCTTCCTCTCTTTACCTCTCCATTCCTTCATTGTCTCTCCAAATATCTTTCCTCTGTCTCTCCATGTCTTCTTCCTCCCTTCTATCTTCCTCCCTTCTTTTCTGCACCTTTCCATTTATCTCTCTTCTCTAGCCTTCATCCATTTCCCCACTCTTTTCTCTAGCCCTTCCTTCCACCTTTGGAGCCTCCTCACACATGTGAAAGTAAAACCGGACCGCTGCTATTGATGCTTCAGTGCTGAGACATACACATGGGAACAGAGAAGACATGCCTGATGTGGGAGATGCAGTAGAGAAGACAAATCGAGTGGTCAGAAGGCCATGCTTGGGACTGGGGTCTATGAAGACTTGTAGATGGAGCACCCAGCTGGTGGGCAGGAGGCAGGAGCTTCCTGAAGCTGATAGGAGCAACCAAGGCCTGTGCCAACCTTGAGTATGATGCTTCCAATTCTCCAGCCAGCTCCGCCTCCTTCCCCCTCAAATTGCCAATTTAAATACCTAAATTGTTTACTCCCTGAAATCAATCGACAAGGGACCAGCTTGTATTTGCGATTCAATTGACTATGATACACTGTATTACAGTTACAGCTCCAATGGATTTCTTTTTACTTTATTTTTCTCTTACCATTTTCCTTCACCAGCAATTCTGAGACTAATTGTCTTCATGCTAGCCCTCATCAGCTTTGAAAAGGATAACGGATTGCCACAGCTTGGGGATGCCGTGCTTGGGAGCTGCCAGGCACTCGCCAACCCCAAAGTTTTCGCTTCCCTCTGTCCCTCTCCCAAAATGGCCAGTTCTGTGCACCTGAGGCCCCAGGAAGCTCCCACTATCCGTGTGGGATCTGATGGGCTGAGGGTGAACAGAGTAAACGGGGAGACAGGAGATCTTGTCTGTGGCTGCAAGGACCCCCACTAAGAAGACCAGTTGTAGCCTCTGTCAGCTCTGAGTGTCTAAGTGAGACATCCGTGGTGCCGCTGAACAAACTCTTCTCTCTGGGCCTCAGTTTTCCTGCCCGTGAGTTGGGTCCCGTCAGCTGTGACATGCTGATCTACTTAGAGTATGGGAAGGGAAGGGATACGGCCATGGCTAGACTGTCACTTCTCTTTTCTACAAATACAAAACAAAACAAAACAAGAACCCAAGACATTTAAAAATGTAATTTTGTGTCTGTGTATGTGCACGTGTACATCCCATGGCTTGAGAAAGGAGGTCAAAGGGCAACTGTGGTAGTCAGGTCTCTTCTTCCTCCACGTGGGCCTGGGGGATGGAACTCAGGTTGACAGATTCGCTTGGCAGTTGCAACCATCTCGCCAGCCTTTAACAGGCATCCCCACAGATTCAATGATTGTTATAATAATAATTTTAAAAGATGACAGCCCGGCAGTCTTTTATTGATGGCCAGATGTCTGTCCTCACATAAAGGAAGGCTAGGAGGGGTCAAGAACTCCCTTTGACAGATAAGGACACTGAGGCACGGGGGCAGCCTCACTTGCCCAGGGTCCACTGCTGCTCAGTTGACCCCAGCCTCCTGACCTCTGAGTCCCAAAGGCCCTATCTCTTTCAATCCTGTCCTGATAAAAAGGACATACTGCTTCCCAGGCCCTAAACATATTTATGTGGCAGCCTTAGGAATAGAAACATCCATGTGTGAAATACACGGGGTCTTGATACCTTCATCTCAGCCTGAAAAAAAAATCCTCTTGCACAATGAGCATTTTTTTTTCCTATTTTGGGACATAGATCCTCAGGAGGCTGAGGTGCCACCTCCATTACTGGGTGTCACATTTGTGGTCGGAATCAATAGCAGGGTGAAAAGGGATGGGGGTGGGTGACGGAGCTCCAGGAGGTGCCTAGAACCAACGCTTTGCCCCAGGCTTCCAGAGCAGAGGAGTCGGGGGGTGGGGAAGCACCCAGACTGCAGCTGTGCCTCCCATAGCCACCCTAAGTCAGAAGGTAAGGACACTGAGTCACAGAAACCTGGACGGGACAAGAGAGTCCCCATCCACAGCCACAGTGAGATTGGAACAGGCTCTTTCCTGTTTGAGTTTCTGTCCCTCAAATATGACAGCTATCAGAGACAGCACCCATGCCTGCTGAACAGGAGGCCAGCTGTACATCTTTGCCCAGATATGTACCTCTACCCTCCTTCCCCTGCTTGGCTGGCATCCTAGTAGACCAGTTCATACCAGACAGGGCCAAGCCTGCCATTCCATCGAGAGTCAACCTGGGGAAGGGACTTCAGGCTCCTGTCTTGTCCAACAGGATAAGGAATTCCTTCTGGGCTTTGAGTAGGTGACAGGGTAATTCCTGCAAATGCCTGAGACCCATGGCTCTCTGTGTGTCTTTCTACCAGTGTTCACTGTCACAAGCTGGCTGGGTCACCCTCGGGCTCGAAGCAGTGCACTGGAGGAATTGTGCAATGGTAGGATTCCATGCTGACCAGCCTGGGACACTAGGCAGAGGCAGAAAGGCAGAGACCAAGTGACCCGACCACTTAGACTTGCTATGGCCCCTCCCCTACTGTACCTCTGGGGTTCTTCTACCCACGGGTGAGGAGGGTGAGTGGCTCCCCAGGGTCCCACAGCATAGTGAGATGCCAGGGAGCCGGAACCCAATTACACATAGGTGTTATGTATGTGGCGTCCTCCGGATGCATTGATCCCTCAGGGTGACAGATCTGTTATGAATTGGGTAATAGACCAGCTTGTAAATGAAATATATTGGATTTTCAGGCTCCTGGCTTGTATTGGCTTGAGGGGAATGGGGCAGATTTATGAACCTAGGTGGGTGGCTGAGGTTCTAGCCCTTTACCATATGGGTCACAGTGTGGGCTTATTCCTAGACCCTAAGGGCTGAGAGTGGGAGGGTGACCTGGGATGAAGGAGAGGGACATTAAGTGGGCTTGAAAAGAAGAGTACAGGAGGAGACGTGGGGAAACGTGGGGCCAGGAGCCAGATGTGGCATGCTGATGGACCATGCAGAGGCCCAGGGTTCCTTGTAAGGGCTGGGGCTTGCCATTGTTGACCTGGGCACTCTCCAGTGACCTTCCTTAATTATGAGTCACTACTTCCACCATCTTATTGCAGCAAGGATAAGCCCAGCTTGGGAGTTAAGCAACATTCCTTGTTATGTCTGTTAACCGTCTATTTGCTGAGACAAAATACCTGATCACGAGGGGAGCGTTTATTTTGTTTCAAGGTTTGATTGTACAGTCTATCAAGATGAGGAAGGCTGGCAGCAGGTGAGGAGGTCGCTGGTTACATTGTTTCCACAGTCAAAGAGGCAGAGAGAGATGAATGCTGGCCCTCAATTTGCTCAGCCTGGGACCTTTGACTATGGAGTTGTGCTAGCATGTCTCCCACCTTGAGCGTGGGTCCTCTCTTCTCAGTTTACCCACTCTAGAAATCCCCTCATAGATATCTGGAGCGGTTGTCTCTTAAATATCTTTAACGTTCAGCGCGAAACATGTCATCGCCGCCAGTAACTGTGCCAGGATGCTGCCAGGGAGCTACATACTGTTTCTGAGGTCATCCACGGGTGTAGCCCAGGCCAGTGTGTCTTCTCTACAGATGATGCAAGTACCAGGGACATAGGCTGTGTTTTCTCTCCTCAGTGAGGCCTTGAGAAAAGGGCTGAACCAACTGCACTATTTTTTTCCTCATTTTTTGCTTGATGAATGGCCGAAAATGTCCACCAATATCCTGGCCTCACATAACATGTATTCATTTCTCATGGTTCTTGGGGTCAAAGAGGTAAAAAATGATTATTAAGGGCTAAAGAAGGCCTGGGTAGGGCTGGAGGCATTCCAAGGCCCAGGGAAAGTGCTTCCTACCTCTTCAGTTTGTGGGGCTGTCTTCAGGCTTTGGCTTGTGGCCGTGACCTTATCATCCTGCCTCTCATTCTAGACCCATCCAAGGTCCCCCATCCCACCTCAGAGGTTTTCAGTAAGGATATCAAAGGGTGCCAAGGGCAACGTGACGACCATGGCCGTCTCAAGATCCCTTCAGCTGGGAGGATACATGTTCGCAGCACTCACCAAAGAACAAGGATAGCAGCAGCAGCCTGTGGAAGTATCCTACTTTCATTGCCTGCCACAGGTGTCACTGTTGTCCCTTCCTCAGCAATGTGCAGTTCCACCCCTCCTTTGAACACTAAGAAGTGCTTTGTAAACACTCTCGAGGGGGCTACTAGAGATGAGGCACATTCTAACGGGAGCACTGTACTGCCTATACCCCTCGTGTGATGGTGAATGCTGACTGGATCTTTACAGGATCTACAATCACATTGCGTGTTTATGAGGGAGGGTCTAGCCAGATTAACAAAGTGGGAAGACTCACCCACTGGGCTGGGTACCACCCACTGTCTGGGATCCCAGACTGAGTAAAAGGGCTAAAGCAAACACTAACTATCCTTCTCTCTCTGCTGTCTTGAGGGAGGATGCAATGTGTCCAGCTGGCTTACACTTTCATCATCCATCATGTCTTCTGGGCCAGAATAGACTGTACCCTCCTCAAACTGTGAGCCCAAATAAATCCTTCTTTCTTGAGTTATTGTCAAGAACTTGATTATAGCAAATAGAAAACTAGTATACTTCTTAAGGTTCTTCAGTCACTCAGCAAACACCTGCTCAGATGTGGGGAACACAGAGGAGGGTCTGACCCCAGGACGTTCCACTGGCAGTGAAGAAGTTCTGCTTAGGTTTGTGAATTGCCTCCCAGCATCTGGAAGCATAAGGTGAGGGTCAGCCCTTGCCTCCTCCAGCCACCCTTCTGTCTCCCACACTGGGCTTCTGATCAGAAGCAGGAAAGGACAGACTGCCAGGGCAGAGGGCTAAGGCATCAGGGAAGGGCATGGGTTTGGCATGGGATATGGAGCGCCTACAGGGATATGAGTCACTGAGACCTGTGGTGACCTGGGAACCTGGCTCGTGGACCCCACAAGCCACTTCTAGTTGCCTCAGGTAGGGAGTGGTTAAGAGTCCTGGAGGAGGAGGTGGACCTAAGGCACTGGGTCTCTTGTAGACATCTAGATGTGACAAGTCCCAGCCATGCCCCACTATGCCCATCTGCTACTTTGGCCCTTGCTGAATGATCATGAAATTCCTCTTTCCTGGGATCGACTGGAGTCTTGAGTCCCTACCATGCAGTTGTCAGGTCATTGCTGGACACCCGTACCCTGCCCAGATGACTCCTCTGCAGGGATTGAGTATCTGGTGTTCTCTGCCCTAGAAGTCCACTGGTGCTGAAGTAAGTCTACTCTCAGCCCAGCATCTAAGGTACTTCTTACAAAGTCCAATTACTGCTGGGGCCATTGTGACTCCATTGGGCTGCTTAGCCAAGTACAGGGACAAGACAGGTAGCTGAGAAGCCCAATGTTTTCAGTCTCCAAGGCCTTGTCTGTATTACTGACTTCTGCTTAAGAGATGGAGCCAGAGGCCACCCAGGGAAACAGATGGTGCCAGCTATCCCATCTGAGGGTACATGCCTGCCCTCCTGGTCCACCGTCCTGCTGAGTGTCTGAGGCATCTGTCTGTCAGAGTTCATTTCCAACTCCCTACCCATGTGGTTTCTTCCACGTGCACTTCCTACCCAAAAGGGCCGTTCCATGGGCCTGTGTCTCTTCCTTGCCCCTCAAATCCTGTCTCCCTAACCCTTCCGTGTGTGCTATGCAGGGAGACTCTATCCCTGCCTCCTGGTCAAAGACTTTTGCCCTTAGTATCCGGTCTTGGCATCCAGTGGCTCTATAGCCATGGCCATCCAGGACCCCAGGGGCACCTGTAGGATCAGGTATGAGGGTGAGATGGGGTAGGGGAGTATGACTCTGGTTGTTGGGGTGGTGCCTGGGATGCTGATGAACATCCCTCCAGCCCTACAGCAAGACACAAATATCAATAATGGTAGGTTGATGGTTCGTGATTGTCGTGGAAGGACAATGGCCACACACTGGAGAGGGTGCACTGGGGTTGAAAGAGACTCAAGAGTCCCAGGTGAGTGTCTGTGGTGGTTTGAATCTGAATGACTTCCCCTGTGGGCTTATGTATTTGAATTCTTAGGGAGTGGCACTCTTTAAAAGGATTAGGAGGTGTGGCCTTGTTGGAGGAAGTAACCACTGGCTTCGAGGTTTCAAGAGCCCAAGTGAGACCCAGTGGCTCTCTCTTCCTGCGGATCCGAATGTAGAACTCTCAGCTCCTTCTTCAGCACCTCATCTGCCTGTGTGACATCGTGCTGATAACAGACCAAACCTCTGAAACTGTAAGCAAACCCCGATTCAATGCTTTTCTTTAGAAGAGTTGCAGTGGTTACAGTGTTTCTTCATAGCAGTAGATCATTGACTAAGGAAGTGTCTTTAGGTTAGTGCATGAGGTTGTACCTATTGGACCCCTGTGATCCAACAACCAGGACCTTCATAGGGGCTGACCCTAAAGGCCTCACGGGTAGGCCAAGAGCTTAGCTTTGGCTTGGGGAATCCTGCACTGTGAGTTAAGCCTGCAGTGGTGAGAAGCCAGGCACTTCAGCACGAGCTCTCTGTCTGCAGGGTGACAGTGCTCATAGGCTCCCTTATGGTGAGAAGTGAGAAAGACCCGGGCAAGGGTGGGGCTGGGATACTAGAGTTGAAACTCATGGACAGTCTGCCTGTACACAGAGACCAACCTTTCACCCTCTGCTACAGGTCTGAGAACTCCGAGGACAGGGTAAGTTGGAGGGGTTCCTGCTTATTACTATTCTCTGACCCCTGAACTCTGACATCTCATATGGCCTCATTCCCCTGCCAGAAAGTTTAAAAACCCTTAGAGAGAAGTTCCCATCCCTATCAGGCCTTCTTTCTCTAAATAGACCGAAACATGATGATTTCATGAACAAATCCAGCCATGCATTATACATTTTGAATTCTTAAGCTAACAAAGTGACTTTGGATCTATAAAAGGTGCCAGAAATAAGTATCCCATTTATTTTTGCCTTTGGAACAGTTCTTCTGTCCCTGTCTGCCCCCCAAGGCCCTGGCTCATTTTGACAGGCCTCGCCCAGCATGCAGCAGAGCTAAGGCATCCTCAGAAGTGCAGCCCTGACTCTGCCACTATCTGTTTCCACAGAACTTCCCAAGGTCCCTCTGATGGGTACATGAGGGTGAACCCTGTTCCTGGTACATCCCTGTCTGCTTCTCCTGCTGTCCATTTACAGGTGACTCGCTGGTTTCTGAAAGGGGCACAGGGTAGTGTGAGGACATGACAGGTGTTACCTCCAGGAGTTCTGGAGGACCCATCCAGGCTCACACCCAGGGTCCACCAGGGTTGGAGCAGAACTGGCTTAGTTTGAAGTCCAGGGTCTAGGGGCTGAGAGCCAGTGCTTTGTCCCCTCTTTCCATTCCGCTGTCCTACTATGGCTCCTACTAAGTCGCAGATGACCTCACTACAATGGAAGATCGTGAGCTTTCAAGGGGCCTCGGATGTTTTGTTCCCACCATAGCAGGGAAGGCCCATTATGCAGCAGAGGGGGAAAGGCAGGGTCTGTGTTCCCCAGTGGACGATGGGAATGTTGCTCATCTCCACATACGACCTCTCCTTAGGAAGCGGTTTTGTTAGGCCCCACATTTGGGGTTGGAGGTAAGAAAGAGATCCTTATATACTCCAGAGATTTTGTCTCACATCTGGCTGGAGTCGGGAGTGAAGACATGAGCCCAAGGGACAAGTGCTGACCTGTGGCTTCCAGGGATGTGTTTCTGCCTCAGAGCCTGCCTGGAATGGAGGAGGTTGGATTGAGGAGGGTCTTAGGGGCTCCTGGGCACTCCCGGTGTGTAGTTTCCTGACAAACAGCAGCAAGTGCAGTAAATGACTGAAGAACGGACTGAGTGCCGTGGATTTAGTAATGTGGGACACCTTGGCTGGGGAGCCGGACATGGATTCATGGCACATATGGAGGTGCTCATGGGAAATGTTTCCTGTCAGCTTGGGGTCAAAGTGGCCAGCCCAGCTCTTCCCATCCTCTTACTGGCAGTCCCTGAGAGGATCTGGAATAGCTGCTCAATGTCAGCTGCTTTCTGGGTACCCAGCCTCTCCACTCCATTTTTTCAGCTCAGTTTTTCCTGCACACATGATGTCTCTTGATTATATAGAGCGCTCCTCTCATCTACCTTCAGAGTTCTGGCTACAGAGGCATGACCAAGGCCCTGGGAGACAGAGAAGCAGATGGTAGCTGGCAGGCAGGATGTGGATAGAAGGACCTGAGGGGAAAAAAGCCTCATGGGCCTTAGGCTAGCCCACGTGGCAGAACAGGGAGCAAGCACAACAAATGTCCAGCAGCTCAGCTTCCTATCCTGTTTGAATCTCTCTCGCTGTGGCCTGCAAAGCATGGGAACTGTCCTGATGAGGGCCTCCACTGTGTAGACATCACTGTTAGCTCCGCTGTATTAGCCCTGTTCCTTGAGACACCGCTGTCCCTGAAATAATGGGCATTGGGAGCTTTGAGTCTCCTTCCAGAAGTTTCTCTATGGTCCTAGGCCCTAGAGGCCCCATAAGGGCCAGGCCATCTGGACTGTTCCCACGTTCCTGGGCCTCTGGAGCCAATGCTGTCCCCAGGGGAACTCTAGAGTCTCTCTGCTCTTTGTACTGATCCCACACAGTTTGTTATTGCTAGATTATCTCCGGCATGTGCTTCAGAGGGAAAGCTGCACTCTTGACAGTTGAAGGAAATGTGGGGCCAGTGTGGGTGAGAACCATTGTAATAGGCAGAGATAGAGGGTTGGCTTCCATGGAACTTTAGCCCTTGGATGCAGCAGCCTCCCTATGTAAAGCAGACAAATATTGACAATGGCTCCCCGATACAGCCTTGAGCAGATCAGTCTCCATCCGGATATGGATGCCCAGACCTGGAGTCTGGAGGTGACTATGGAAGTTCTTGTTCATTTATTCATTTGTTCATTTGAAAGTTTTTACTGAGAATCATCATCTCTCTGCGACGTCATTCTAGACCTCAGGGACTCTCCCCTCCTGAGGAGGAGAAAAGGAAAGAGGGGATAGAGACAGTGAAGCATAGACAGTGACACTGAGAACACAGCAGTGACCAGTGGCGATCACTGCTGGTGGGGTGCTTCTCTGAGGAGGAAGAGTCCTGAAACCAGGCATGTGAAGGCCTAGCTGCAGGCTCAATGGACATCGGTGGTGGGAATAATGACCGTGATGTGGCGATGGGGAACATGGTGGTCATATGATGGTGGTAGAAATCACGGTTATAGGGACAGTGATAGCTACTAATGTAAGGGTGAGAATAATGGATGATGGTAAAGATAGTGGTGGTGATGATGATGGGGGAACAGTGAAAGTTGTGATAATGAAGACTGATAATAGCTGTGGTCATGGCTATGGTAATATCAATAATGGTAGTAGTGATGGCAGTGATGGTGGTAGCGACAATGATGGTAGTGATGGTGCCAGAGGTCATGCTGGCAGCAATGGTGATGATGTAATACTGGTGACAATGAGGGCATGGTGGTGCATGGCAATGGTGATAGTGGTTGTTGGCCTTCATCGTCATTGGGATGATGGTGATTGTGATAATGGAGGGCGTGATGGTGAGAGGTCTGATGATGGCTGTTGCTGCTGGTGGTGGTGGTGATGGCGATGGTGTCAATGGTGAGATCCTGGTGGTGATGGGGTAATGGTGATAGTAGTGGCAATTCTGGTGATGCTGGTGGTAGCAATGACAGTGATAATAATGATGGTGGTGATTGTGATGGTTGTGATGATGGCGGCAGTGATGATAGTGGTGACAGCCCATTTGTGAGGTTGTGGCCACAGTGATGATAATAGGCCTCCTGCTAGATGGAATTCAATGCCTTACCACCTTGCCTAGGAGTCAGTGGAGAACTGAAAATGGGCCATCTCCTGTTATTTACCGATTCATGCTGGAATCAGTTTGCATACAGGGAGCCTTACCTCCAAGCGCCTGCCCCTGCCCAAAGCTTCTGGTGAAAACAAGATCCCCTTTCCTGTCTGGGCTGTGTCCCACGATGCCCACCGGCAGCAGCCAGCCCGGACTTCCTTCACACACCTGCAGAGGCATGGGCACCTTGATCAGGTTTGCACATCATCTGACCTGGGAATTAACCTCGACATTAATTTTCTAATGTAGTGTGTGCAGTGGGTCGTGGAGCCTGAGCACTTGGGATGAGCTGAAACATCTCCAAGGGGATTACTGGAACGTGCGAAACGGACGGCTTAAAAGGTTACTTGTTCCTGTGCCATCCATGAAAAATCATAACAGATATAATTGAAGTGTTAGGAAGCACCAGAAGAGAAATGATAAGAAATCCAATCAGCAATTATTTTATCATTTACTATCATCCTGGTTTTATCTGATACTCTGAAAAGATGCCCGTATTGAAGTATTGTTCTGGAAAGACAGGGGAGGAAAGGGGAAGGAATCACAGAAGCATAGATGTCACAGCTGGGGCCTCTGTGAAACAAGCTCATCCCACTTTTGTGGATTCTGTGCAAGAGATGACCTGTCCACTACCAGGGCTATTCCAGCATCTCCCAGGACGTCCTACACCAGTACACCTGGGGTGACTGAGGCCCAGGGAACCTCCAGAATTCATCTTTGGGTCTTCAGAACTTAGCTATGATTCAGAGGAGCAAAGTCACTTCCCCGCAGCCACACAGCAAAGGTAAGCTGGAGTCAACCTTGGAACGTCTGGTGTGGGCTCTTTGGGGGCTGGTTTTCAGGGAGAGAACCTGGGAAAGACTAAGGCTGGTAGGCTGGGGCCAGATGTGGTACACAGAAGACACGTGTCAGCCTCGTGTCTCCAGGAGGGCAGCCAGATGTGTGTCTCTGTCTAGGGGCTTGGTGGAAGGAGAGAGGGAAACCGTGGGGCCGAATGGCACATTGAAGGGTCACCAAATGGCATCAGTGCAGGTACAACCTGCACTGCAGCTCAGAGTATGTAGCTGATATGGCCCGGTCCTGGGTTTGGGTTTGGGCAGAGGTTAAGTAGCCAGTAGTGGGTATCAAGGACTGCTGATTTTGACAGCCCTTCAGTTCCCACATCCCTTCCACGAAGGGTCTCACCGGTAGCCTCTGGGATGTGGATGGCCATGACTCAGCCTCATCCTCGGGAACTTTCTGAGGGACACTTTTCTGACTCTAGAAGCCAAAACTGCTGAGAGAGGACCATTCTAGCTTGCTATTGTGCCCTTAGCTGTGACAACAGCTGGCCATTCTGGTTTTCAGAGAACTGAGTGGTGAAATAGATAGTTGGGGGACCAGCAAGTTATGTGAGTTCCTCATTGTTTTCCTGGGAGGGATCAAAGGTCCTGGGTGCTGAGATGCTGTGCCCATATTGGGAGGTTCCTAGGGACTAGATTTATCTGGGTAGGGGTGGTCACAGGAGGAGGAGGAGGAGGAGGAGAAGGAGGAGGAGGAGGAAGAGGAGGAGGAGGAGGAAGAGGAGGAGGAGGAGGAAGAGGAGGAGGAGGAGGAGGAGGAGGACTGGGTTCAAGCTGCCTGTTTCTCTTGTGGTCTGTGTCTGACGCTCCGCCTTGCTTCCACTGGCAAGCGTATGTGAGGTTCGTGCTTAAACAGCACTAACCTAACACAGGCCTGGAAGCAGGACTATGAGTTCCAGGCCTGCCTTAGGAACTTTGGAGAGTGTGCAAGGGGTTTACCTTCTCACTGATGCTTCAGGCCACTGCTTTCTCACTTACCCTCCTCCCCATTACCCATGTTCAAATGCTTGCACTGTCTCTGTACACTTTTGTTTCACCTGGAATGCTATGTCTACCCTAGGAAGTCCCTGACTTTGTCTTTCCATAAATAATAGGAAACTGTGAAAGCGAACCCAGCACTTTAGCTATGGCGCTTCTGTCTGGCCTGGCTTGGCTTCCACAACCTCCAGTCAAGGCTGGTAAGATCCTCTAGCAGACTAGGGTAAATGAGATCAGAGCCCTCCTCGGGGTGATCTGGAACCATTGGAAATGCCCAGTTACCCGAAGCACAAGGTTGGGGACTCGGCCCTGATGCTTCCACATGAACAAAGCCTCTTGAGCCACCAAATATCCAAGGTAAGGTAGTGACTTATTTTGAACTTAGGACAATAAGACTAAGTAAGGACTGGCAGAAAGGAAGGGAAGGGGTCATGTGGCCAGCAGAAGCAGGGTAGCTGGTTTCTCATTTGCATTGGCATGGCAAGGCTAGAGCCTACCTGGCATGGGCTGGCTCTGTCCCTTTCTTTTAACTCCAGATCTGTGTGCTATGCCGAGCCAGCGGGTCTTTGCTTACATAGGCTGTTGGCCTGAGCTGAGTTGTAATTTCCCTGCCTCTGCAGTGAGGCAGCAAGCTCGGGCAGCTGAGTGACAACGTGCCCTAAGTGCTGTGGGTTAACTCAGCAAGCACAGATTTTGTCCACATTCTTGCAGGGACCCACACACTGATGTGGCTTTTGCAGCTGAGGGTTCAGCATGGTCAGGTCAGGGATGTGACCCCCCAGAATCACTCATGGGTCTTGGCAGGCTTAGTCTTTGTCTCCTAGGCTTCTCCACAAAGCTGCTTTGGACAACCCGGCTGTTTTTGTTTTTGTTGTTTTGTTTTGTGGGATGAAGGAAAGAATGGGAAAGACAAGCAGGTCCCAGGCTGAAAGCACAGACAGGGATTCTGTCTGCCTCACCTCCACCATGCCCATCTCAGGGAAAGGGAAAGGCCCCGGGGTTGTATGTATCATCTCAGAGGTATCCACCGCTCTGGCAGCACCTGTCTGGCAGAGCAGCCTTAAGGATAAGAAAGACTGTCTCCAAGCCTAGTGCTGCTATGCTCAGCAGGTGTGAGCCGTCCCCCACTGCCTGCAGCTTCTTGCTACACTACAGCTCAATCCATTAGCACCACTGCCTGTGCCGTTCTAGGCTCTCTCTCTCTCTCTCTCTCTGGGTGCCAGGGCCACGTTGATGAATGAGATGGAGCTCCTGCTGACCCCGAGGATCCCACAATTAAAATGAGGGTGTGGCTCGGCTCGGATGGCCAGGAGGCAGCAGAGACAGTGTGCAGAAGCAGCAATGGGAAGAGCTCTTCCCATTGACCCTGTATCCATCTGCATCGCCAGGAGACCCCGCCTCCGGGCCAAGCCCCTCCAGCTTGGCCAGACTCAATCTGCCGATTAACCTCGTGTTCAGAGCCACTGAGCCATGAATCGCGTGGGCAGGCGGGTGTGCGCTGCCTTTAAAACGAGCCTTATGTAACGAGGCTGTTGGGAACAGCGGACTCCAGCACAAGCCCTTCTTTTAAAATAGATCGCTTGTCTTTATATAGCCGAATGAGTCTTTGAGTCTTTCTTCTGGTTCTGCCGTCTTACAGAAGCGCTGATGTAGGTCAGATATTGCTTGGTGAGAATTAATTAATCTATAATTGTATCGAAGGAAAGCGAGAAACAACAAGCAAGCACTCCACCTACCCATGGAGCCTAGGAATAAGCATTCCAGGCTGACAAAGTGCTGGCTTTGGAATTGGGGGTCAGTTCCTATCCTGCTACTGGAGTTCTCAGAGTCCCTCTGGTCCCCAATCCTGCAACCCAACCATAGCATGTGGTAAACACCCAAGTGGATGTTTTAGGTCGACTGTGACTTGGGGTCTGGCTCCTCTGCTCCCACTAAGATTGCTTTGTGCCCTCCCTCTTGCTCCTGAGCCACCTGCCCTGGTGTGCTGTCTGTGGAGCGCCGCTCCTCAAAGTTCCCACACATCTTCACACTGTTCATACTCTAGGTCATTCTCCGCTTATCTCTCAGGTTTTCTGGTTGCAGTGTCATTTTGATCCCCAGCATAGCTGGAGGAAATTCCCAGCTTCTACCCTCCCAGCTCCTGTAGAGATGGGCCCCGTGAGACTAGTCATGGCCCCTGTGGCTTCTCCTGTGGTCTTGATCACAGCCTAGTGTCTCTCAGGAGGCTGAGGTCCTTCAAGTCAGTGCCACCCACGTATTTGGGGAAGCTGGCCCTGTCAGTTTTCCCTGCGGGGGTCTCATGGTTGTTGCTCTACCTGTTAATGATGTCATACCCAAAGTGTCCATAGTCAAAGACATCATCAAAGACTCCCTTTCCCACCTTTCACCCAAGGGTCACTTTGCCTGAAACGTGTCAGTGGACATGAGCTTCAAGTGTCTGTTGGCTTTAGAGAGGATCTAGAACCTAAGCTCACTCAAAATGTAGGTGGATCTGGGCGGGGCATGAGAATCTCTGCAGTAGGAAGAGGAAATAGATACTGTAAGCATCCTAGGTCCGGTCAACATTTCTGGCCTGCCCTCAACCTGTGCTCTATCTACCCAGGCCCTTGATACCACTACCTGCTCTACCAAGGCCCTCTCTGCTGTGAGAAGCCGGGGCTAGCGTACCGAGCCCTGCTGCAGTTATGGGGCTCCTGGGAATGAAGGCCTGGTTTTTCATTTGTGGGAACGAAATCCATTTCTTTCTTATACCTTGACCTTGCCAGCGCCTGCCTTCTCCTGACCAGGCAAGTGACCATCTACCTCAGTATCCCTGAGGGGTCTGCACATAATACTTCAAAGATCTGTGGATCCCCACCACAGCTGGGAGGAGGATTTGCTTGTCAGTAGACAATCCTGGGCCTGAATGAGTGGACTGTAGACACACAGAAAGGCCTTCCTTCTTTCCCTCTTTGCTTCCCTCCCACCCTTGATCACAGCTGGGCAAGAACAAAGGATCAAATTCCCTGCAGGTCCATCCCTAAGAAGTTTAGGACAGGGGGGATTGCCCCTCCACATCTTTTCAGTTCGAGTTTGGCTGTGGAGGTGAAGCTGTACCTACAGGACTGGACTCTTGTGAACAACATAAGCCCTCCCTTTAGGTGGTAATAGAGTGTGGCTGCACACGGGCCATGGGCTGCTGACTGAGGGCTTCATGGGGCCCGCTTCAGCCCAAAGCATCACCCTATACTCACATCTGTGGAGGAGTGGTTCTCACAACCCAGGGAGTACCACTCTGTAACCTTGCTCTGTCATCTTGGGCATGGCAAAACCAGAGGTCAGGCCTTCCTGTCTGGGGCCCTGGGAGTCCTGGACAGGACTTTATCACCTCTGCCTACCTTAAGGTCTCACAAAAACGTAAACCCTAAGACTGGCTTCCTCAAAAGTGAGGAAACTTAAGCTGGGGAGTCTGTGTGGCACTGTGGTCACACAGCTGCAACCTGAAGTTCTGGGTCTCCACGTAGTGTAAAGGACCAAAGATTTTCTTGGGGGAGTTTTAGAGAGGGACCTCTGGCCTTACAGGCTTAGGTGGGACTCAGGTGAGCTGAGGGGCCAGTTCCATGAGAAAATCTGGGGAACAGGTTTTCCCCCTTTGTGTTTTATGGGCAGGTCAATTAGGCACATATCCCACAAGGGCTGCAAAGCTGCTAGCTGTGTGCCCTATCACCTCACCCCTCCAAAGCCCTTAGTTTCTCATTTCATAAAATGGGGTCATTGAGAGGTCTAGACAAGGTCAGGGTGAGAGTTGTGGGGATGGTTGCCACCAGGATACAACACACTCCATGTCTCATGTCCCTCCCACGGCAATGGCAACGGGTCTGGTCAGTTCCTGCTTTTTTCCTCAACAGCCTCCCCCACCAGGAGCCTGTATGGCTCTGGGCTTGCTCCCTCCTGGCTGTTTTGTTCCTGTTCTCCATCATACAAATGTCAAGAAAGAATTTAAATGAGGGGAAACTGCCTCAAAGGTTGTGTTTCTGGCAAGGTTTCAGATACCGGCGATGAGGGGCTGCGGAGGGACTTCCTCAGCAACAGCATGGCAAGGTGGGGATGATTGCCAGTGTGGGTGCAGTGTGGGGACATGGGAACACCCACCTCTTGCTTCCTGGTTCTCACGGTAGCCTGAGATGTGTCACGGCAGCCACTGCACACCCAAGACAAAGAAATGGAATCTGACCCAGAGTCCCCTGATCATTTCCCATCCCTTTTCTGTCTCTGTCTCCCCCCCCCCCCAAATCCTTCTTGGGGCCTCTTTAGTTAATGCTCTGTGTTTCCCATCAATCCACTGGTCCCTACTAGTGATGAATTGTCCGCTGGGTCCATGCTGTCTTGATCCAGCAAGAGTCACCCATTGTCTGTCATCTCCAGTCTACACTGAATACTCCAGTTTGCTCACGGTCAGTGGTCCAGGTGTTTTACTAGCAACTCTTTCCTGGTGATCTGAGGGGTTCAAAGCCAGGAACTGAAAGAGACTGAGTTACATCCTGAGGACTCAGGCAGGCAGTGAGGCACTTGTTCTGGCTTTTGGATAGTTCTTTCAAGGACTGAAGTGAAGTTTGTAGGTTCAGGAGCACCAGGCAGTAAACAGAGGGTAGCCAACATTGATGGCAGAGGTATCCCAGAACCAGTGGAGTGGGGTCCTGACACGAGGGGACCCTAGAGTGGAATCATAGGAAATGGGCAGTTCTTAGGTAGGGAGAACACTGGGAGGAGCCAAGAAGACAAGATGGAGGTGGGGAGTCTGTGCAGGGACCCTCCCCCCAATTCTGTGTCTGCAGTCATAGTGATAAAAATCTGAAGTTCCCCAAGATGGAGTGGAAGTCCTGAGCTTGGGAGGGACTTGCCTAGATTAAGACAGATTTGACCCATGTGATCTCTGGGCTTCTGCCCCAGGGCTCACCCTCAGGAAGAGTAATGGGACTGAAAACAGCTTGGCTCGAACAAAAAAACACATAGCACACACCTTTTCGGCTGGCTCCAGCTCCGATGGGGAGAATGGGAGAGCAAGGGGTGGCTGTCACATGAGTGGAGCGTGTGGAGGTAATTAATCACTTTTCAATTAGCATTCAGGAGCTGCTGTCTGAGGACTCGGAGTAGGCTGGCTCTGCATCGCTGTGCCAGGCTCCGGATGCAATTTTATAAACGCTGTGAGCTGAAATAGCAGCGTGAAGCTGAGCAGGCATCCTAACCAGAGAGGCACAGAGCACAACAGCAAGGGAGGTAATGAGGCCTATGCATGGAACAGAAACCTGGAATGCTCTGCTCCTGGGAGGACTAGTCCAAAGGCGTGAGAGGGCTCTGGCATACAGCTGGTACTCCATAAGTGCTCCTGGTGTTGTGGGTGTTACCAGGTAGGGATGCGGATATTCTCAGGGCAGGTGAGGGTTTCGGTAAGTGTTCTGAGGGGTCGTCTCTGCTCCCCTCTTATCCTTGCCTGTTGGCTAAACACCACGTGGATATTCACTGACCTCCATTTTCACCTCAGCCCGGGGAAGGGGCTGTGCTGACCACTTTAAAGATGATGGCTCATGGCAGAAACCCTGCAGGGATTATCCAGGGCAGTAGTCTGATTGTGGAGTGCTACTTGAAATTGATTGCCATTCACATTTCACTGCATCCTTACCTTGTCCCTTGGCCTCTTGACCTGTCCAGAAATGAAGCAGGACCTCTCTAGGGAGAGGGAGATGAAGATCAAGCTGGCATCCCCCTGAAGGCACAAGTTAGAGAGACTGATCCTTGCATGGCACCATACCCCTCCTTGTCTCAGGAGGGGGTCCCACAGTTGGCAGGTACCCACTGTTGAGAACCATGTCATTTGGGGTCAGGCCATGGCCCAAGAATCTCCTTTTCAGACAGTGGACAAAAGATAGACCAGTGGATAAATACCAAGGGGCCTGGGTCAGGCATCTGATCCTCTAACAACTTGACTTCTGGCTCCTGCCTCCAGACAAGAGCTCATTTCTGTTGTAAGAGTCTCCCGCTTCTGTTGGACTGACTCAGGAGGCCAAGGCAACATGGAAGTAGACACTACTGCCCTGTCGGAAAGTAGCAGCTGGTGTGGGGCTTCTAGGCTCTGGCCCCAGTGATGAAAACTTAGTCACCACTGGAAATCTAAGCTAGCCAGCCAGGAGGATGGGGGAGGAGACCTTGGGAGAGGTTAGGGTTAGGTCAGATACCAGGGTAGATTTGGTCAGATCTGAGGAGACCCATGCTTAGGAGCTCTGTGTTTCTCTGTGGGGCACTCCCGCTACCTCAGGACCATAAAGCTGTCACCAGAAATGACTCTTCAACTTTGGACAGAACTATAGAGGCCCTGATGACTGTTTTCTCTCTGCCGTCCACCCGAGCCACAGCACCACTCTGTCAGTGGTGGAGGAAGGGCTGGTGCGAAGCTTCCAGAAGTCAGGACTTATGTAGTACAGAAATCCTGGATATAGGCTCAGGCTGAGCTTGGTGGCAGGGTAAGGGGGAGAACAGCTGGTATGCCACTGGGTCCCCAGAACCCAGCTTCTGCTCTCAGGAGGTGAGGCCCCTGCAGCGAGCACTTGCTGACTGCCCATCTCTAAGATACCTGTTATTTGTATATTCCTATGGTAAGGGCTTGGCCTTTGAGTCTAATAACTTGTCTCACAGGGCTGCCGTCCCCACCATACCAAGCAGTGACCAGTTCTCCATGGTTTTCACTAGGATGGGACACCAAGCCAGATACCTCTTCCCCCAGCTCCTGTCTCCAGCACCAGTCTGAATTTCCACCCTAATTTCCTCATTACCAGGAATTAGTTTGCAAATGGCAGAGGAAACTTCAAGGTCTGTCTTCCTAAGGAGGCTCATCAGGCCCCATAGAAATTCAGATCAGAAGGCACAGTGTCCCTGCCGCTCAACAGGCACCCGCACTCACGCGCCACTATTAATTCTTTTATAAATAACTTGATCTTCATCAGGCGCGTATTATTTATAATAACCGTTGTATTATTGAGGTGTCAGCAGCGTCGTGTTAATTACAGCTGCTGGGGTTGTCAGTGGCACCAAGGTTCAAGGTGATACGGGGGACCATGGCTCTTCATCCTCCTGTCCTCCCTTGCCTGTTCTGAGTGGGCAGGTGATGGACAGCCAGCCGACGTACACAGCAGGCAGTGGATGTTAAAAGAGCCCTTCTCTGTAGCCAGGGCCTGGCCTGAGGGCTTGGCGACATTCTGAGTGCTAGGATGGTGGAACCTGAAATCAGTCTGTGCAGGTTAGGAGAGGCCTCTTGCTAGAAGGCAAGTAGCCAGTTGTGGATGGGTGCTTAGCTTCCAAGGTGGTGTGTGTGTGTGTGTGTGTGTGTGTGTGTGTGTGTGTGTGTGCATGTCTGCAGGGTGTTTATGACAGACCAGCATGGTGTCATTTCATCTGCCATCGTCACAGTGAGGTAGACCCTTGTACCACCAGCCTTCAAACAGTTACCGGGGCCTAGCTATCCTAAAGCTATACTGTTCCTAAAGCTGTATGTTCTCTTTAACTCATTTTCTACTTAGGAATCAGCTGAGGGGAGGACCAATGTTTGCATGTGGGCTCTGTGCTTCTCACCCGATGTCTGCCCCAACTTCTGCTTTTCCTGTAGACACGTGGTCCGTGATGCTCATAACACATAAGCTTCTCTGTCCAGGCTGGAGCTTGAGATCACAGCCTGGGCAGGTCAGTCCCTCAGAAGCCTTGCTCTGTGCTGTAGAGACGGTGTGATTCCCCTGCATCCTCACATGGATGTCTTATTTATGTGTGTTTATGTCCTGATCTCCTTTCTTTCTTGTTTTGATTTTCTTGTTTGTTTATTTTTGAGACAGATTTCTCTGTGTAGCTATGGCTGTGTTGGACTCCCATTGTAGACGAGGTCAGCCTCAAACTCATGGAGATCTGCCTGCCTCTGCCTCCCAGAGTGCTAGGATTACAGGCATGTGCCACCGAACCTAGCTGTGATCTCCTTTCTTATAAGGTCATTGGTCATGTCTCCCCTTAAACACCCCTACTGCAAACACTGTTCCACTCTGAGGTCCCCCAGTTGGGACTTTAATATAAGATGGGGAGCCCAGTCCTGCCAACTCCCCAACAAGTCAGGTTGCCTAATTGATAGCCGAAGAGTAGCTGTAGGGAAACCCAGGATCAGTTTTGATAAGTTACTAGGGAGGACTCACACCCACCAAGACCTGGATAGTTATTGTTGGCTTTGAGCCCCAGTTTCTCTGCTGTGTTGTTGAGCATGGGGTTGCTTCTTTCACTAGCTTGTTCTGGAGATGAAGAAGTGACGCTGTTATCACATAATGGACGTCACTGAGTGGTGTGTGTGGGTGTCTCCACTCAGCTGTCACCCCATAAAGCTGCTGCTCAGTTATTCAGACCACTGGGTGAAAATTCAGGCGAGGGGAGATGACATCCCAGGTGTGGACAGGACAGTGCCCTTGTTCTGGAAGACACGGGGCAGGAAGCAGTGATGGACTTCTTGGAGGAGGCACCTTTATGGCAGTGTTGGAAATACATCCAAAAAAAAAAAAAAAAGGCTTCCCTCTGAAGAGGGCTGCACAGTGCTGGCGGCCGTTCCATGGGTTCAGTCAGCCCCACCAGGCATGAGGGCGGCATGAGAGGAGGTGGATGGACCTGCCTCGCCCTGCTCCGTGCCTCTACTGAAGGCTTTCTCCTAAAAGGGTCTGCAGTAACAGCTAGAGGTCTGTTCCACACCAAGCCTCTTCCTCCCTCCTCTCTCCTCTGGAGAAGAAGCCTCACTTCACTGTCTCTAAGTAATTTGCATAGATTTGCATACATTGTTTCCTGGAGCCTTATTTGTTTCCGAGGAGGCATCTTTAATCATAAAAGTAGTTACTTCCTCAGTCTTTTCACTGCTGCCTTTATCCTGACCCAGCCTACCCCTTGTTGGGTTTCTCCTAGTTTCTCATAACCATGCTGCTGTGGAAGATGGAGCTTCTATTTTTACTTTTCATTTCTCGCTTAGCAGCTTTCTTCTGTGGGAAGCTTGGGGCTCGCCGCCCTTTGATGGTCCCAGAAAGCAGACTAGGGATGGTGACACTTGGATGTCCCTGTTGCTGGCAGGCATCTGTCACCTAGTAGATGACCGCCCTGGACTTTCTTGGCTTTCAGTAGAAAAGAGTTTATGAGAGCCATGGGGATGAAGGCCAGTGTGTGGCTTTTTGCCCTTGGGTTTAAGGGACTGGTGAAGAAATGCAGGCTTAGACACTCCAAGTGACCAGGTAGCATGCCGTCCACATCCAGGTCTGGGCTTGCATGTATCATGGAGCCACTGTCAGAAGATGGAAGGGGATTTGTCTGCTCCCACTGAGGTTCCTGATGTCAGTGCCTCATGGATCTGGGGCTACTTTATCATGATATAGCAGCTGCTAGACACCAGCACCAGCTAGACCTCCGCCTCCAGTCAGTCTTCTGGCATGGCCTGGCCTCCCTAGATCTGTCACACTCAGGCCTGACCTGCAGTGTGGACCATAGAACACTTAGTGAAAATTGGACATCCATGCTCTGTGTTTCTGTGTCAACCAGACTCGGCCAGGGCTCCAGGGTATGGTTAAGACACCAAGCTCTTCTAGGGAGGCAGAAAAAGAAGGAAAGGAGGCCTTGGCCAACTTCAAGGGAGGTCAAGAAAACATCTGGAAAGGAGGGAAGCCTCTCAGAGTCCAGGGATAGTGATGGAGTGGGGGGGAATGTGGTAAGCCCCTCCCCCAGAGGAGGGTAGGTGCCTGAGAGACAGCTTGGACCCTGCTGCTCCTGGCACAAGGCAGGCAGGACTCTTGTCTGGTGGTCATGCAAAACAAATGCCCATGAGCTGAGCATGAAAAGGACAATTCATCTCTGGGAGTCTTGTGGCCACTAGGGTGTGATCACTCAGTGAACACACCCATAGGCAATGTTATTCTGGGCTCCTGTTCTGTTCCTGACTTGACACAGACTTTTGAAGAGAGCTTGCAAGTTCCTGTGCGCGGACATGAGGCCGGAAACCACTAGTCGGCAGCCACCTTGGCAGGGCTTGCATTATATTTTTTCTCCATGTGGCACTCCCTGCAGCTCCCCCCACCCCCCCGACCTGCTTGCCTGTACCTTGGACTTTCTAAGAAGGCCTGATGGGGTGGGAATCTCCCTTTACAAGTTGACATCTGGTTACTGAGACAGACTGTTGGGTGATAGCAAGGCCCCACTCTCACTTCCTGCTGCACGGCTCACCTGTTCCTACCTAGTTTGTTTTCTTGCATGCCCATTTGGTTAGCACGAGAACATTTCAGGCTAATGTTAATGGACAAATCTTCTCTCTAAATGAGGAATGTCTAACCACTTAGTACTGCAAAATAACCCTGCATCTACACATTGATAGCCAAGAACCATGAGATCAAATTCCTAAATAAAATTTGCAAAAAAAAAAAATATCATGTTTTATGTTTGTGTTTACATATCTATGTGCATGTGGCACGTGTATCCATGTATTTGCATGTGTTTGGGAATATGTATGTGTGTGGGTCCAAATGCACATGTCAGCACGTGCATATAGAGACCAGAGGTTGGCACCCAGTGTCTTCTTTGATTGCTCTCCACTTTATATATTGAGGCAGGGTTTCTCCCTGAACAGGAGCTTGCCAATCCTGCCATCTTGTTAGCCAGCTTGCTCCAGGGATCCCCTGTCTCTGCTTTCCAAGTGCTGGGATTACAAATAGCCCATCCCATTCACCCAGCATTTATGTGGATGCAAGGGACCCAAACTTTTGTCCTCACATTTGTGTGACAAGTACCTTTACCCACTGAGTTTTCACCCTAGTCCCCCAAATCATAAAGTAAGTAAGTTCACAGTTTTGTGTTGGGCTGCATAGCTATCCTCATGTGGGGGTCCAACATGTGCCGAAATGCGTATCCTGAGCAGGGCATGAGTGGTACACATCAATGCCAGCACTTGGAGAGCCAGGGCAGGAGGATTAGTTAAGGGTCAGCTGGGGCTACCTAATGAGAGGGACCTTTTCTCAAGAGAACAAAGCAAAACAAAAGTGAAACACAGAACAAAGCAAAACCTGCTCGGTTCACCATCCTGATGCTTCTAAACACACAGTTTGGGGTGCTCACGCCTTTGCTCACCATTGCCACCACCACACACATGCCAAGACCGAAGCTCTTTCCGCACTCTGCCCCTCCCTCTTCCCAACCCTCCACGCCCCTTTCTGCCACTGTGGATTTACCTCACTGGGGCCACAGTGAAAGGAATTGCCATGAGTGAGGACTTGCCATGAGACAGGAATCACCCCACACTTGATTTTTCTTAGCTGTTGATTCACCAAGCATAACGTCCTCAGGGCTTGTCCTGTGGGTGTCCTCTTCCAGGCTAACAGCACTCCATTCAATGCGCTTTACCCATGTTCCTCCTCCACACGCCATCCACAAACACTGACAGCTTATGTGTTGGCTGCCGTGAGCAGTGTTGTATATATAGTAGACACATATCTGTTTGAAACCCCGATTTCAATTATTTCTGGTGAACACATAGGCAGAAGTTGAGATGCTGGGATGATGGTGTTTCTGTGTTTAATTTTTCAAAGAGACGCCAGGTCATTTTCCACACCCGCTGCGCCACTTTACATCCTGCTGCCAGAGCATCAGGTTCCGTTTCTCCACGTCCTCGCTGACTCTGGCCACTTTCTAGCTGTGATAGTAGCTGTCCCCGTGGGTGTGTGGGCGTCTCAACATGATCTGATTTGTCTTTCCTTATCGATCGCTGACTATCTTTTCACAGGCTGGTGGTTGTTTGTACTTTCTTTGTAGAACAGCTACTCGAGTCATTTCCCCCATCTTTAGATTAGTTATTTATCCTATGGTTAAGTGCTAAGGGCTGCTCCTTGGTTCCACTTTCAAAGTTAGCCAAGGTTGCCCAGGCATGGAGACCCCAGGACATCTGGGGACAGTGAGCATGGTGAACACTGGAAGCAGTGGGAGCTGGTGCCTGCGGCAGGGATGTGATGCTGTGAGCTTGGACATAGAGGTGGTGACTTGGGTGGCATTGTTGCTGTTACTGGTGGTGATGATGGTGGTGACACCATAAACCAAATTGTTCCCAGATTCATTGGCCAGAGTCCTCTGAACTCCTGGTTCCGTGGGGGGCTTGGTTTGTAAGTGGAGGGAGGATTAAGGGTTCTGCAGCTGTCACCAAGGCTGGGGACAGGATGACAGGTGGGGAGGAAGTGTTTATTGAGGACAGGCTTTAGGAGCTGATCCTTCTGGTTTGGAGGAAATTACAAGCTAGCCTATCAAGCACAGTACAAAACAAGTCTGCAGCCACATCTGACATTCATCCGCCTGCATTTTGACATTAAGAAACAGTCCTGCAGTCGAGATTTGCATAAATCTTCGGGGAGAGGAGGGGTCAGGGAGAGGGATTGAGCACTAGGAGGGAGCTCTAGGGGAGGGGACAGCTGTTTTAAACTGCTGCTGGTGCTAGAGGGAGGAGAAGCCTCTTGCCGGCTGGGGCCACTGTCATTTGAATCAGCACAGCTGGCTGGGGCAGAGGTCTCCATAAGGCAGTGGGGGTAGGCAGGAGTCCCCAGATGGTAGGAACCAGGACTGAGATCTTGCCTGTCTTATTCTCTTTGTGAAGGTGACAGGGGGGCCACCCACTATCCTAGGCAGGGAGGCAAAAAGACCCTGATACACATGGAGCTTGTGGTCTGTGGGAAAGTCCCTGTGAGCACACTTACCTACCAAGGTTTGGTCCTGAGCAGAGCTCCTGACATGATAGCAGAGCAGGAAAATCTGAGGTGGGCTCAGAGGCTGTGTTCTATCCATGGCTTTTCACCTACCCGCTGCCCTAATTCCCAGGCTGTACCCCCTACCCTGGCTCCAGTATGCCTCCTTTCTTGATAGATGTGTTCCCTTGGCCTCTGTATCTCAGAGGTCTTTCCAGGCCCCTGCTTCTTAAGGGACCTAGCTCTGTTCTCTAGGCCTCAAGGGAGGTCCCAGTCTGGTCCTTGCTCTGCCTAGGTCTTGGTATGTGTCCCCTGTGATAGCATATCTGGGGGCCATCTGAGGTCTTCAGTATAGAAATTTGCCTAATAGAGCCCAGAAGACCCAGTAGTCTGCTGAGAGAGTTCATAATCCACCAGCCCTAGACTGTTGAGGTAGTCATGCAAAGGCCATGGTTAGTGAGAAGAAGGAATGATGCTACTTCCAAGGTAGGAAATGAAGCAGGACAGATCAGAGAGACACTGGGCAGTCAGAGCAAGATAGGGCCAGGCATTCAGGCCTCTCTGGTTTGCACAGTATTGAAGAGGCAGGCAGAGCTCTCCTGGATGCTGGTTTTTAGACTGCTGGCTCACCCACATCTGTAGCCAACTATTTCTTTGATTTCAGAAACTAGCCAGGCTGGCACTCTCTGAGTATGAGTGTTGGATCAGGAGTGATTCCTGGAGGGGCAGGGTTGGGCAGAAGTGTGCCTTGGTCACGTGGCAATTCTGTTCTAATACAAAGCATGGGCAGAGCTCTATTCCCCTCACCATGGAGGGACTCAGGTGAGTGAACCAGAGCACTGGTGTCTCTGCTCCATCAGTTGGGGAGTCCTGTCTGCTTGCATCGTGTCAGCCAGGTGCCATTTATAGGCTTCATGCCCTCTCTACTTCTCCTGCCATTCTGAACAGCATAGTGCTGCCACTTAATAAACCAGAGGTAGAGGCCATTATCGATCTGAAAGTCCTGGCTGCTCAGAGCACAAAAAGTCAATTTTCCCCTTGAGCTCCAAGGATAGCTACTGAATGTCTACTAAGGGCTTGTGTTAGAAGACCTCACCCAGTGGGTGGTGGACTGTACTGAAGGAGCCTAGGTCATCTGTCCATGTTCTTCATTCGCTGACCATTTTACAAGGATCCCCCAAGCTGGTGGCCTGTAGACTTCATCTCATCCAGGCTTCACACTTGTCTCATGGGTCTTAGGGAGCTCGCAGAGTTTGCTTAAGGACTCACCCACATTTCCCAGCCCATGAGCCCAGCCATGCTTGTGGAATGTCTGCATCCTGTTGAGTCAACAGAAGTCCAGGTTCAAAGGCACTTATGGGGTCAAGGGTCCTTGCTTTCTCCATGACAACAGCAACCCTGACATAGGCTTGGATGGACATAGGCTTGCATTGACTTTGTCCGTGTGGTTACATGCTTGCCTCACTCTTGGTGGCACACCATTTTTTTGTGTGTGTGTGTGTGAGGAGCAGGGCACCTTCATGGTCATGGCCAGGAAAAGGTGGAACTGGGAGAACTGGGTAAACCAGCTCATATCAGGCAGTTGACTTCTCTGGGCCTCAGAATGGGGTTCGTGTCTGTATTGACAGAATGTGGTATCCCTGGGCTGCTGGGCAATGCAAGGGAAGAACAAGAGTGAATCTGCTTTCTCTTCTTTGCTGTCCTATAAACCAAGGCCCATGTTCCCTGCACACTGTCTGTACTGTGGTGCTCAAGGCTTCCCCTGCTAAGGATATTCCAGGGGAAAGGCAGGTCACAGCCACAAGCAACAATTCTAAGGTCTTTTTTGCTAGCTTGTCACTAGTGGCACCTGCTTGTGAAAAGGTCTGGTAGGACACTGGATAGTGGTAGGTCTCTTAGGTCACTTCCAGATGGAAAGAATGGAGATCTTTTAAGAGCAGGAATTCAGAGGTGACCTGTGTGCACAGTTCTGCCTTTTGGGTGCACTTGCTTTCCAAGACCTCAGAGGCCCTGGAACACAAAGGCCTCTTCAGGAAGAGTGTCTGATGG
The DNA here is from genome assembly GCF_030254825.1 of Meriones unguiculatus. Classification (NCBI taxonomy): domain Eukaryota; kingdom Metazoa; phylum Chordata; class Mammalia; order Rodentia; family Muridae; genus Meriones; species Meriones unguiculatus. Next base: position 26,169,835 of record NC_083356.1, read on the forward strand.
ATCACACAGGGCTGGCTTGGGGGAGTTCTGTGGTGGGGAAATGCCTGCTCCACTGCCAGTTCTCCTCACAGTCTTCCTCAGATGACACAGAACTTCCATCCACCATCCATGCCCCATGCCTCCAGCTACTCCATCTCTCTTCACCCCTTCATTCCTCCCTCCTCCCACCCACTCAGCCAGCCTTCAGCTATCTCCTTCCCATAAGTCCCTCCATTCTTTCTTCTGTTTATCCATCCATACCACCATCCATCCATTCCTCATCCCTCCACCCCACCCCAACTGGATCTCTCTTTCTCCATCCTTCAGTTCCTTCTTCTATCCAATCACCCATCCACCCATCCCTCCAGATAACCCTTCTCCTTTAATCCCTCTATTCCTCCATCCATCTATTAGTCTGTTCACCTGTCCATCCATCCATCCATCCATCCATCCCTCCAGCTATCTCTCTCATATCTCTCTCTATTTCCATCCCTTTCTCCTTTAATGCTTCCATTTCTCCCACTGTCCATTCCTCTATCCCTCCATCCTCTGCTATCACTCTCTCCTCCCATCCCTCCATTCCCTTCTTTATTTATCTATTCATACTATCATTCATCATCACTCATCCATCTATCCATCCATCCTTTAATCCATCAATCTATTCTATCATCCGTTCTGCCAGCCATCTAGCCACCAAGCCATTCTTCCTTCCTCTGAGCCATCTACCATTAATTCATTTTCACTCTTTGTGCACAATCCTCACATTGTCCTTCATGCATGACTAAGTGCTCATGCGTAGAACAGCAGAGCATCCATGTAGTCAGTATCTTGTGACTGTCAGGTAGGAGGCAGACAGAGAAGGGGAAGGATATACTCACTGATCAAAGTGACTGAAGTTATCAACTTCTCTGTATTGTACTTGGACCTGGGAGGAGAGGGCAGTGGGCTTAGGGTAGAGGCTGGTTGATGGACATGTGCTATGGGTTACAAGGTGTGGACAGAGTACTAAAACCCTAGACCTATAACTGTGGAGTGACCGGGAAACCTGATTCTGGGTCTGTGTCAGGAAACTAGGTCTTGCCTGGGTTGCTCTGGTCTGAAGGCTGCCTTAAGGTCAGAAGTGCATGGTTGAGTTTCGTACAGAGGATTAGCCTTCAAGAAACAAATTCCCACTGTCCTTGAGGCCTCTGCTTCCCTTTAGTTTCATCTCCTGACACACTTCCTGTCTCCCAGTCTTCCAAGGTCTGCTGGACAGTGGTATTATCAGCTTCAAACTCACTACCTTACTCCAAACTCACAGAAACCTGACTATAACCATCAATTCTTTCAAAGACATCACACTCACCACTTTGCTATCACTTTCCCAGAGCCTATGAGGTAGTGGGCTCACAGAAGCACACTGCTGGCTGAGGACTGGCACCAGAGAACCACCACAAGACACCACCAGGCTGGGATCACAGGGAGGGGTCCTAAGAAGGTTTTCAGAAGTGGGCCACTCTGGTGGACAAGGGTGGCCTAGAGCAGCATTGGCACATCATACAAGGAGACCCAGTTACATCTGCATTTCAGACAAGCAGCAGGTAACTTTTTAGTGTCACTACCTAATAAATACTACACAGATCACACCCAGACTCAACAATAGCCCCCATGTGTCTGCACATCATGTTTAGCAGGCACTCTGTGTCAATATGAGAGCTCTGGCTTCAGGGAGATGGACTAGAAATTCCTGAGTCACTGGCAGGAAATACTACAGCCTGGACCAGAGAGGTGGGGCTGGGATAGGCTTCCTGACCTCAGGGAAGCTCCCATGCCTGTCCCATTACTGGCCTTGTCTTGATGCTGGCCATAATGAGATAGTGACCTATAGGAGATTGTGACCTATGTGCCAGCTGGCTCAGATGTTGGAAGGTCCGGCCTGTTGCTGGGTCCCAGAGCTGAACACTTTGAAGCCTTGAACCCAACCAGAGATTGTTAATGAACATCTGGGGTCCCAGTCCACATGTTTCATTTGAAAAATTGTGTAAGTTAATTTAAACTGAATAAAAGATAACCGGAAAAGACAGAGAAGACTTAGGATACTGAAGACCCACTACCAGCAGTAATCTCTTAGGTGAGAGTCACAGACCTAAGGTGATGTCTGCCATTGTGATACCTACTGTTAGAAATAGGTGTAGAGTCTCAAGAAGACAACCACACAATCCTAAGTATTTCAGCCTGGTAAAAGTTTTGCTTCTGCAGAAGGGTGAGTTAAATCAAGGAGGCAAGCAAAAGCAACAGAGGTCCCACTGGGTTTTCAGTCTTAGCACAGAGGGTCCCATGGTCAGAACTTGCCTAGCATTCTTACATTGTTAACCAACTCAGGATGGCCCAGGTGATAAGCAAACACAGCTAATGATAAAAGGATGCAGCCCTGAACACACATTTGTATTCAACTAGCTGACCCTGGGAGACTTTGAATTGCAGTCAAGTGGCTTCTTTACAAATATTTTTAAAATGGAGTTTGTCTTAACTTTCTTGTTTTTGAGTCAGGGTGTCTCTGTGTAGCCCCACTGTCCTGAAACTAACTCTGTAGACCAGGCAGGCCTTGAACTCAGAGATCTGCCTGCCTCTGCCTCCCACGTGCTGGCATTAAAGGCATTTGTCACCACCACCCAGCTTAACTTTTTGATAGAAAAGGTAAGTATTTTGCTTACATTTCCCACATCCACTGTTTTTTGGGGGGTGGGGATGGTCATATGGAGTTGTCACACACTGGGGTGCACCGCCATTTAACTGGGTGTCGCCTTGCACAGTACTTCACAGAGGTCTCTGAAGACTGCCGCACTGAATGTCTTTCGTGAGGATCTATCTAGCAAGGATGGCCCTGGTGTGACCTCTCGCTGTGTGAAGGGCAGAGACCCAGAGGTCTTACTGCTGCATGTAATCTCTTATTTATTCTATTGTCTATTCTTCTTCCTGTGTATACGTATGTGTAGGAATGTACACGGTGCGTGCCTGTGAGTGTGTGCCAGATATGTGGCTTCATGTACACAGGCCAGGGGAGGATGCCGTGTGTCCTGCTCTATGACTCTATTCTTTTGACATGAAGTCTCCTGGAATCTGGAGGTAGGCTAGTGGCTAGCAAGCCCCAATGATCTGATCATCTAATATCACATAAGCCTACAGTGCTAGGCTTATGAATGTGGGAGTATATAGCTCCATTCAGCTTTTTTTTTTTTTTACATGGATTATCTGAACTGAGGTCCTTATGTCTGTGCAGCAAGAGCTCTCTTACTCACTGAGTCATCTTTTCAGGCCCATTATTTTTTGTTTGTTTTTTTCTTAAAGAAAGCAGGAAGCCCGGCATGGTGGCACACACATGTAATCCTAGTACTTGAGAGAGCCTTATTTTATAGAATAAAGGCAAGAGGGTCAGGAGTTCAAGGCCAACCTGGACTGTACGAGCCCCTATCTGAAGGAAGGAAGATAAGAAAGAAACAAAGCCAGGCAACCTGGGAGGCAGAAGCAGAAGGATCAGAAGTTCAAGGTCATCCTCAACCTCATTTGAGCCCAGACTATGCTAACATGAGAATACGCACACAGAAACACACACGCATGGACAAAGAAAGAGAGAGAGAAGGAGAAAGAGAGAGTTAAAGAAAATAGAGGAGACCAGACCAGTATGGCAGAATATCGCCACCTGATAATAAATGACAGTAGCATTTCATAATGCCACAATGTGCCTTTGTGGGTGTCACGTGACTTTCCGGTCTTATTTAGACATTTTATAGGACATTTAAACTGCACTGTTCTCCTTCTCCCGCACTATCTGACCATGCCCCCATGCATCTTGGCTTGGGCGTTCTGCTCCGCAGAATGAGGTCAAGCTGTCCCTGAGTATCTCTGAAGGTCTTTGCCACTCTCTCTGTGGTGAACCTGTCCCAGCACTGAGCTGTAGCTCTTCTGGGATGGCCCTCCTGTTCCAATAGGCTGGGGTGTGGGTACATGTTAGGGGTAGGAGTGCCAAGGCTGAGAAAAAAAAAAAAAGGAACACCAGGGGAATTTGAATTTCAGATGGAGAGCCTGCAGGTTTTGTTTTGTTTTGTTTTGTTTTGTTTGTTTTATAAAGAATGCCCCATGCAGTATTTGGAACACAATTTTAGTGGACCGGTGTGTGTCGCTTGGACAGGCAAGGGTTAATCTGACCCAAAAGAAGGGCTTGGCTCTTGGTCCTCAGAAGCCACCTTTTTTGCCCTTGGCTTGTGCAGCCTGGTAAGTGTCCGATTCCTGGAGAACTCAGCTTGGCTGCAGCTCAAGAGTCTGAGTGGAGACCAAGGTCAGTTCCAACTAAGTGGCTGACCCTCAATAAGCACCCTGCACCCCAAGTCTTAGGGAGTCTCCGGCCGGCTGGCTGTGATACGGTGTCTGTCGTCACAGGCGGTCACTGAGACAATGAAGCCCCAACATCATGAGCTGCAGAGACTTCAGGGACATTCCTGACTCGTGTCCAGGTTGGCTAGCATCACCTAGATAAACCATGGCCGTAAGCACCAAGGCCATGCTGAATCCTCGGAGCCCCTCCAAGGAAGCGCTGAACTAGAAGATGTCCTGAAGACCCTGACTTTCAGTTGGTGTCAGAAGTGAGTCCTTCCTGGGCATTCCTAAGCCTCCTTTGGGTTGTGAGCTGTGTTTTGATTCCAATGCATTTGCTTGGGAGACAGTATCTGGAACCGGCTTCCTGCCCTACCTAGCCGGCCCTGTCCCCCTTGCTTGGAACTGGTCCCAGCCTTGTCCCACTCTCTCTCTGCCCCCTTCCCAGCCTCTGTTCCTCTCTCTCTCTCTCTCTCTGTCTCTCTCCCCACTTCCTCATCTCCTCTGTAGCTGGAGTCAGGTATATGAAGCCACCTCTCCCTTCCAGGGAAGTGGTGCCATGGCAATCAGATCACCTCTGGCTCAAGTCTCCTCCCCAGGGAAGGGCTTGCTGCCTCCCAAGGTCACCTCTGGTTCAATTGCTTATTCCTGTGTCCTGACCTGAGGTCCCTCTGTGTGCAGAGCGCTTGTCACCCTCAGGGTGCTGAGGAGCAAAGCTTGATGTCATAGGGGAGAAAGCTTGATGTCATTTGCAGAGAATGGCAGTAACCCCGGGGCTCGTGCTGACAGAATGGCTCCTGCCCTGTCATCCATGTCTGCCACTTGGACACACCTCAGTTCTCCTTTCTTCATAAAATGTGTGGTGTCCACCAAGGCTCAGGAACCCTTGTCGTTGTGTATGATTTGTGAGCCACAGTGCGCCGTTTTGAGGAGTGGCAGGCAGCAGGGGGCCCAGAGGGAACATAAGGAGGCTGCACTGGGGATGGGGTGGTTCCAGGGGAGAGAGGAGGAGGCTGCAGCAGTGATGAGGGATCTGGGGTTCAGCAGAGCCAGGTAAGCTGGACTGGAGGGGTCATGGAGGAGAAAGAACAGACCTCTGCAAAGGACATGCTGACACCCCCAAACCCTCAAGCAGGACTGAGGAAGAACCTGCTATGAAAGAGAGGCAGGGGTGGTAAGGGAAGGCCTTGTGCAGAGGTGAGGGATTCAGAGCAGAGGAGGGCTCCAGGGACCCACACAGAGTGATGGAGGCGCGAGATACAGGCTGGAGGACTCACCTACCACAGGCAGGGTGTTGTCGCTAGGCGTAAAGGTGCATGCGCCCTCCGAGCCTAACCTGAGGCTGATGGCCTGGGACGTGCCACCTGGCACTTCTGATGGTGAAGGATGACCCGAGTGCCAGGGGTTGACCCAAGCCCTGAGTGTGCTGGTGGTAAATCTTGACTGGCTTGAGGCTCACCTCTGAGCTTTCTAAAGCAGGCCTCTTGGGTGTCTGGGCATTTCCAGAGCTGGTTAGATGCGAGGGCTTTGCCTCAGCAGTGGTTTAGACATTGAAAGATGCAAATCTGGATGGACTATTAGGGGGTGGTAAGACTGTAGAACTGTATCACTGAGAGGGTGTATCTGAAGGGTGTAACTTGAGGCTGGGCCTTTCCTTAACTCCTTCTCTCCTTCCTGCCTCTGTGAGGCGAGTAGTCTGTACACTCTCCCTCCATGATGCTTTCATCACCACAGGCCCAGGAAGCAACAGAGTCACTTACTGTGATAAACCCCCTGAAACTGTGAGCCAAAGGTACCATTCTTCCCTTAAGTTTTTTCTTCCTTCTCTCTCTCTCTCTCTCTCTCTCTCTCTCTCTCTCTCTCTCTCTCTCTCTCTCTCTCTCTTTTTCCAGTAGATATTTTGTCACAGTCACTACAAAGCTAACTAAATGAAGAACCAAACTTCCTGGTGTTCTGGAAAGTTCTTCAGGAAGATTTCAGTAATTACACAAGTAGGAAAGTGAAAACCAAGCACACACACACACTTCTGGCTGACAAGCTCTTCCTCCAGTTGCTCCTCCGTGAAACACAACAGCAAGCAGGAGTGAGATGGAGGCCGACGGTGTTAGGAGAACAGGGCTGCGTCTGGGTCTGACACTGAATCCGCGTGTTTCTGGAGTGTGGAGGAGAGCTGTGCCCTTGAGCCCGCATGCGCCTGAAGACCTTCCCTCCCACTGTTCAGCAGGGACTGAAGTGCTGGAGAAAGCCAAGTCCTAGACAGCTGTCCGGTTTCTAGGCTTACAGTGACATTGTGATGGGAGGAATCGGTCGGTCTGAACTGGGTCGCCGTCCTGGAGGAGACCCAGCTCCACTCAACTGGGTGTGTGTCTTGGGGACAAAGCCAGGGGACAAAACTTTTATGATGAGCTCCTTGTTAAGGGTAGGGTGTTGCCGAGAGATCTTAGGCAGGGTATGCCAAGTGGGTGGCGGTGGCAGGGGTGGGGGGTGGGGCGTGGGGTGTGTCTACAGACAGTTACAACATTAATCTTTTAAACAGAGAAAGCCAAGCCTAAGAAAAAGTAGTAATCCCCCACCCTACCACCCTTAGATGGTAGGTAGGGCACCCATGTCCTGTGCTGTCCTCCTCACTGTCACTTAGAGCTGCGCTCTCAACACAAAAGACCTTAAGGCAAGAATTACTCATTCAGCTGTCCTTAATGTATTAATTCATTAGACGCCTAATGACCTCTTTCTTCCTTCCTGCACGCTGTAGAATATAAAACAGGGCAGTGTTTTGTGTGTCCAGGGAAGGATGGTAGAGCAGACAGGGTGAGGTGAGGTGGGATCTCAGAGTAGGATGGAGAGGGGTGGACTCTGAATGGGGGTGAGGGGCATCCCTGGGTGGTGTTGGTGTTGTGTGCTGGACGCTGGGCAGAAAGTGCTGTGGTGCCTGCCTCACAGTGGGGGGGGAGGGGCAGGTGCTCTGAGCCCAGAGAGTTCCCCTCTGAGGCAACGATGCAGCTCCCTGAGGTGGTGATGGCCAGGTGAGAAGGGCACAGAGGCTTTGTCACCTGTCAAGCACTGCTCCAGGCCTGGCCCTTCCTCCTCCTGTGACAAAGAGCCTGGCATAGTTCCCAAGATGGGTCTGCGGCAGCTATCAGACACACTAGGCTTACGTGCAGTTCCTCAGAGAAGCAAGGAGAACCTGGGCTGGACAGCCCAAGAGGAGAGAGTAGCATCAGTCATGGGCTCAGGAAACCTTGAGTCTTCATTCAGCCTCATGTATTGGACAGTTTCTTTTTGGTGACAGTAGAGTGTGTGTTCCCAACGGCTGGGTAGGGAAGGAACTGACCTCAGTCTGATAGGCCTTGACTAGGATTTTACAGCTCATGCCTGGTGCTTCCAAGTGCTTCAAAGCGCTTCAGAGGGTGACCCATTAGGATCTTGCTTGGAGACAAGTGGGCACTGGGATGTGGCTCCTCACAGAATGGGCTTCTGAGACCCTGTGGTTGCTGCTGGGTCCTGTGAAGTCACTGCTGCCCACAGTGTGTACACACATTAGGTGGAAGGGAAGAATAGTTAGCACCATCTGTCAGACTGAGCTGGGCTAGATCCCTTGGGCATGCATGTTGAGGGGTGAGATTCTTTCTGCCTCCCAGGGAGCTTTGGCCAAGGGGATTCAGATCCAAGGGGACCCGGTCCACCCAGGTCTGATGAAGAATAGCGATTCTCCACGGCAGGTGCCTTTTGATAGACTTGGACAGACTGGAGAGGTTCACAGAGTACAGAAGGGATAGGTTTGGAGGCAGGATCATGGCAGCCAGGTAAATTGGGGAAGGGTTTCTCAGAGACATTCTGGATACACAAGAGATGAACAACACCAGCACTGAAATACTTGTCTCTCTCTCTCTCCCTCTCCCTCTCCCTCTCCATCTGTGTGTGTGTGTGTAGCTATGTCCTATGGAGGAGGTACAAGAGGTACAAGAAAAGCTTGTATAGTGATGAGAGAACCCCCCTCTGAGAGAGAGAGAGAGAGAGAGAGAGAGAGAGAGAGAGAGAGAGAGAAACTAAAAAAGCCTTGTTTCCTGTGGAGGAGGTACAATAGGGATAATCAGAGTCCAAGGTCAAGGTGACACTTGCAATGGCCCAAGGTGAGCTGGAAGGCACTGGACAAGGGCCCTGGGGTGTCTGGCTGGACACCTCCAAGGACATAGCAGCTCCTTCCCTTCTCATTGAATGGTTGCCTGGATCTCTGCCTCCAGGTGACCTTGCAGGGACTGGGAAGAATGCAAGAGGTTGATAGGCTCTAAACACCTGGATTTGAAACTTGTCGGGATTTTTAATCTATCTTGGACCCACCCATATATCTATCTACCATCCACCAATTCTTCCTTCTCTCTCTCTCTCTCTTTATTAATTCTCCGAGACTTTCAAATTTTGCACAATGCATTTTGACTATATTCACCACCCACCCAACTCTTCCCAGATACATCCCATCCCTTCCCTACTCACTCAACTTTGTGGGGGGGGTTGTTTTGTCTTTTAACCTATAAGACCACTTTGTGCTGCCCAATTCTTCTTGTGTGGTGTCCCATTGGAATGTGGTCGACCTATCAAAAGCCATGCTCTTAGGGAAAACTCTTCCTATCCTAGAAGCTAACACTTGCCATCTGTCTCATGGCTAAGGGTATGATTGTGTGTCCAACTCCCCTTTCGTGCTGGGATTTGGTCTGGCTGGAGTTTACACAAGCTTTATGCATGCTGCAACAATTGTTCATATTTGCAACTCCCTTGCTGAGTTCAGAAGATGTTTTCTTGTAGTAGTCCACCGCCTCCAGTTCAACCTTTCTGCCCCCTTCTTTCCACTAACACACCTATTTATCCATCTACCAGTCCATTCATTCTTCCACTCACCCACTCTCCTACCCACCCACTAATACATCTATCCATCTGTCCATCCATCCATCCATCCATCCATCCATCCATCCATCCACCAAATCCCAATCCTTCCTTCCCTCCATTAATACATGTATCCACCTACCAATCATCCATCCATTTTCCCACCCACCTACCAACTTACTTACTCATGTATCCATCCCTCCATCCTTTCATCTATCATTCATCCAGCCAGTCTCATCCAACAATTATTTCCTGAGTATCTATTACATGCTAGGCAGCAGACATTTTTGACCTAGACCAAGACAGAAAGATGGGGAGAGAGGACAGTTTGCCAATTAAAACAACAGCAACAAAAAAACAAAAACAAACAAAAAAACAACAGTCTCCACTTCTGAAAATTTCCAACTGATTTTTGTAGCGTGTTTCTGAGTGAGAACCTTTGATGCTTCAAGGAAGCAGGTGACCAGTGTGGAGAAGGCATTCATGGTCATGAACTCTTGTATGGGAATTCACTGCCTACTGTTTGCTCAGGATTGTCTCTCTCCTCTTTAGCTGACTCTAACTAGACACCATTTTTACCTTTCTTCCCAACTCTCAATTTATGGTATTTTCCCCCAGATCTTGGCTTGAATTTCTAAGCTCTTCCTTCAACCTTATCGTGGGGCTTGTCAGTCACAACAATAAATCAGGAATCAAGCTTCCTCGGTCCAGGCTTTTGATATCCTATTAGCTGCTTGTGGTCACTCATGCTTGGGTCTCCACCCCATTCCATCCAGAGCAGCTACCAGGGCTTGGAAAACTGGACAGGTCCCTGTCTGAGCTCAGTCCTGTGCAGGTCACTGTGTGGTTAGCTTCCGATAGTTCCAGCAAAGCCAACTCCCCTTAGGGTCCTGGACGCTTCCCATAGGCAGATGTTCCTGCCCATTGAAGTTTCTGCGACTGTAATAGCCCAACCCCATTTGCACTCATCCTGAGATCTTAGGCATTTGAGTCTCTTCTGTTTTCCTCCTGGGTTAAGCCGGAACACAGTTTCCAGAGAAGGTCACTAGCCCTGTCCTAGTGAGCACAGTGGCTGAGAGACACCTGTGACATGACTGTGGGAGTGGATCTCAGTGAGAGTCTGTTGGTCCTCCCTAGAGAGATGGCTGTAGCAGTGACATCAAGTGTTCTGAATGCACTGTCTGCCCAGGGCGCCACATCTCTGGGACAGGCTGGAGCTGGGGATAGGTTGGCAGGGCAGGGTAGGCCCTGGGTCATCTGACCTTGGCTGTTCTGCACTCCTTTAGTCTAGTTTGAGCTGGAGGGCATGTGCTCAGGGGGGTGAGGCCAGAGCCCTCTGCTTCAGCCTGTGTCCTCTCCATGCCCCAAGGATCTATTAAGCAGAAAGGGCCTCTCACCCGGGGGATTTAAAGTGCTTTTAACAGGCGATTATTCAGAGTTTTGTAATTTCTGCTCCCAAAGTGTTCTCCCCTCTCTCACCCTGACCCACAGGGACTCATTTCCATATTCTTGATTGGAAATCGGGCCCTACCCGCACAGGACTCAGGGACCTCAGCCTGCCCTTCTGCCTCCAGGCTGAGAACCCTGAACTCTGCCACACTTCCTGCTTGCTGAAGAGGAGCTACAGGGTTAACCCTTTCTTTTCAGGATGACAGGTCCTGGAGGTCCTTGGAGGGGCCCCAGTCCCCAGTGTGTTGAGCTCCCTTTCCTTAACCAACACCGCCTGGCATGACCCCATGGATGACTTTTCCAAAGTTCCCAAAGTGGAGGCCACTGACCCTCTAGAAGAGGAGCCTTTATTTCTTCTGGGCAGAGTGGGAGGGGTGTGGGTGAGCAGGGGCTCTGGAGACGCCACTGTTTCTCAGCACCTTGCTTCCGTACCTTTTTCTCAGGTCCAGACCTGTGGTACCCCATGGCGGGGATGGGGTGGGGGGGAGGAGTGAAAGGGGGATAGAAGACCTAGTGGTTAACAGCCCAGGATGAGCAGCCTCTCAGGGGGCCCTGGAGAATGTCTCCCTCCCCTTTTCCCTACTATCACAGGTCAGGTCATGGGCCCCAACTACCCACAGTGGCAAGTGACTGTCACCAATCCTTTACTGCTGTCTTCCAAACAAGCCAGTGCCTGCTTACAGTCTTTCCTACCTCCCCACCCCACAGTTCAACTGTGAAGGTACCAGAGTGTAGCAGCAGGCAGCCAGGAGTGGGTGCAGAGCCCAAGGATTCCATGAGTGTTCCAACGCTGCAGGACACACAGGTTAGCATGGCTGTCATGGGCTGGAGTGTACCATCCAAGTCCTTGAACACGAGCTTTGCGGCCTGGAGCCCAAGGATGCATTTATATGGGAGGGTGACCTTTGGTTTAGGGACCACTCTAGCACTACTGTTGCAGGGGTGACCCTGGCTGCAAGCAGGTACAGGAATCAGAGGCCAGGCTTTCTAGCAAGAAGACCTTATGGATGAGGCTTCTCAAGGTCACAGTCTGCACCATGCAAGGGCTGGGAGGCCTTGTATCACACCTGCATAGCATGGGGACCCAGCAAGAAGTCAGGCCGGGAAGGAGAGCGACATAGTGTCACCTGACACAATGCAGCCCTTTGGGCATTCCCCTCTGGCCTGGACACCAGATAGGCTCCTGGCTCCTTCCATCTCAACCCGCAGTCAAGGTAGGTGGCCAGCAGCACTTGGCTGTCTCTCCGAGTGTCAGTGGCATGAAGCTAACCCATATTAGGCCAGAGCCTAAATATTATAGGAGGGACCTGGGGTCCAGTGAAGGTCTAGGGCCACCGCTTGGGGCTGTCACTAGGTTGGAGGTGGTGAGGGAAGGTTGCTGTGGTTAGCCAGTTAGAGTAAGAGGTAGATGGCAAGGTGCTCCAGAGCCACCAGGGTTAGAATAATGCACCCATTTTCAGAGAAGATGGAAGCTCAGAGGCAAGTGGCTTTAGCAGGTTCTTCCTGTCTAGAGCTTATATCCTGGTTTCTGACCACCACGAGACACAGACACCATGGGTTACTGAGAGCTTGCCAGTTTGGCTTTTGTGACCAAACACCTGACGGGAGCACTGTAAAGGGAAGGTCTTAAGTTTTAAGTCATGGTTTCAGAGGGGACATTACGCTTGGAAAGCATGGCAGAGTAGAGGAGGATGCAGGGACATTATGGCGGAGCCGAGGAAGATGCAGAGAGAGGAGATGCTAGCTCTCTACACCCAGTTCTTTCGGGACCTCTTTAGCATCAAATGACCCAGATTGCACATGATCTTCTTTTGGCTTAGTTATTTGCTCCTGGAACTTTGAGCCAGGGCCCTGCACAAACCCTTGGGCATCCTTAGCCTCAATATGTATCAGGCCCAGGGTCAATACGGGGCTCATGTTCTCCAGGTGACTGGACAGAGGATGCTGAGTGACTTTCAGGAAAGTGAGGGCTGCTGATGGGGCCAAGGAGAGGGCAGAGATGGCTGGGCTGCCCGAGTCTGGAACATGCCTGCAGCAAGTGTCATTCTCTTCCAACTCCCAGCCTCAGATGGGTATCTCAGTGTATGGGGCAATGGAGGCTCTGACCATCGGGACTCCCATAGGGTCACTCTGTTCCTTAGTGTGTCTTCTCCTGTCCCTGAAGTTCATGTACCATCCAAGTCCCAGGAACCCAAAGACCCTTCCATTCCCATGGCTGTCCTTTCCCTCAGGACTTGAGGGGGATATTTGCTTCTGTCCCCTAAGTGCCCACATGTGACAGTAAACACTGTTTGGATCCAGAGAAAATTGGCTCTAATTAACCAGCCTCCAGATTATAGCTTGGAGAGCCAGTGAAAAGGATGGTTTGGGGGAGGGGGTGGGGTACTCATTAGCATGGCAGCCAGGGCATCTTTTCCCTAGACACCGGTGCTCCTTTGTGCTCCTCCTGCTGGTTGCTTGCTGGAAGTGTCTACAGTGGACAGGGGTGGGTATTTGGTCTGTAGAAGGCTTTTGTTTTTGTTTTTGTTTGTTTTTAATTTCTCCCTCTCTCCCCTCTCTGTGTATATGTGTTCTGTGTGCATGTGTGTATGTATGTGTGCACATGCCTGTTCATGTGTGTGAGGGAAGGCATGTCAGCCATTTCTTTTCACCTTGTTTGAAATGGGATCTCTCTCTCTCTCACCACTGCATAAAACAGGCTCCCTGGCCCAAGAGCTTGCAGGGATTTTCCTGTCTTTGCCTTTTTTTCTCCACAGAAACACTGGGAGTGCAGCTATGCCCTATTCACACAGAACCTGTGTGAATCTGTCTTCACACAGGTTCCGGGAACCCGAATTCAGGTCCCATGGACTTTACCTGGAGAGCCATCTCCAGCCCACGTGTGAAAGGTTCTGTGACAACATCATGCATCTGACTGAATGATGTCTGTCCTGAGGAGATGTTTTGAGTGGTTTAGAGCAGCCATTGAGGAGCAGGCCTGATGACCACTGAGGATGGGAAAGTTCACAGTTGGTCATGTTTGAGGAATGGAAAGAAACAATACCCAATTCCAATAAAAAAAAATCAACAACACAGGAGTACCAGTACTGTGGTTACCATCATCACCATAGCTGCCACCACCTCTGCATCATTTTGGTTACTGCCCACCACATGACTGACCAGGATAACCATCACCATGGTAGCCACCACCCACCTGACCATAGTTACATCGTCACTACTATTATTACCACTCCCATAGCCACAGTTAACAACAACATGGTCATTGTTACAGCCATCACCATGGCTGCCATCTCCCATATAAACATGGATAACATTAGTACTGTTGCCATGGCTGTGACTACTCTTGCCACTGCTCCATCACTATAGTTACCATCATCTCTATAGTTATCATCATCATCATCACTGTAGCCATTACTATCACCAGGTATCTCTCTCATCCCTATCAGCATGGTTATTTATTACCATCCACAAGGCTGCATTTACCAATGATGCTGTCATTATCCAATGGCTGGGTCCACTCTCATTGACTCCATGTCTATGGAGACTGACAGTCTCCTTTCTCATGGCTTCCATTCGTGAGAGGGAATCCTTGGAGGAGATGGGAAAAACTGAGTCGGTGTTGGCACCTGACTCCTCTGCTTGTCAGGAGAGTAGCTTTCTAGGTTGCCCCTCGGAGTTTTAGGTGCACTTCCTAACCCTTGCCTGGCCATGTCTGTGGCTCCTCTCCCCTTCTGAACCCTCTTAACTTGCCTGTCCTCTGTGAAAGCCCTTTATTACAGTTCTCTGCATAAGCCTGTTTGAGGTGCCTGCTTCTTTCAGGGCCTGGACAAGGAACCCTTTGCCATGAGCAAGGCATTGTTTTGAGGTCCTCGCCACCTCAGAGAGCCCATGGGCTTCCTGTGTGGTGTGTCCTGTGGGAGACTTAGACAGTCTCCCTCTTTTGGTGGGCTTTCTAGTTGGTAGAAGCTGAGATGAGGGACTGCAGCCTTGTCATTTCAACATGTGAGAGTCAAGGCTTGGTGACACTCATGTACTCTTGGATCCATCTTGCCCTGACACCTGTGTCCATGGTCCTCCCAGATACATGAACCAGTCCAAGTGCTCCAGGCTGTACCAGCTATCTGGGTTTCTGTTACAGGATAGCAGCTGTCCAGTGAAGACCAGAGGGACAGAGTGAGGTGTCTTCACTCTGGCTGCATTCCCTGACTGGGCAGTAAGGGCTCAGAAAAGAAACAAGATGGAGCCAACTTAACTGGCTTACCATGAGTTGGCCCTAGGGGACTGTGGTCCAGGCTCAGGGCCCTGTTGTATTTCTGCAGTGGTGCTATCTATCTGACACAGGGCCATCAAAGTGACACTTCCTGTCTTGGGTCCCATCCGTGAAGGCCAGAGAACTAGCTGTGGCTTCTGGAGTCTGGCCTTCCCTAGGCTTCCCTAGGTCTGGCCAAGATGTCTCATTTCTACACATATAGTCTCTGGAGTCAGCGGAAATGTCGGTGTTTGCTCAGAGGCCAAAGCCGGTGAGACCCAAATCCAAGATGGGACCAACACAAGCAGGAAAAAGAGCTGCTGCAGGAGGAGAAGCTGTGTGATGTGAGAAAGTCCTTGAGGCTACAGGGTCCCAGCCACTTTGTACACCATTGACAGAGCTTCCAGGTTGCAGGCTGGTGGGTCTCAACCTATGTAACAGGATGACACTCCCAGCTCAGGGAGCAGGAGCCTAGAGATAAGGGCTCCAGCTGCCTCTGTGCCTGTCTCAGAAGAGGAATGCCACCCCCCAGTGGAGGTGGACACAAGGCTAAGAGCCAGGCATCCATTTATGGTCTTCAGACATCGGTTTTTAGGATACAAAATCCCACAGGGACTTTGCCATCTTGGTGAGCATTAGGCAAGGGCCGCCTCCCCACTCCCATCCTTCACCCAGAGTGGTCCAGACAGCTGAGATTTTTCTCTCTGTGATTCGTGCAAGGAGTCCACTTACCGAGGCTGGGCACTCAGTGCTCATAGCGGCTCGGCTTGCTTTATTCTGGTGGTGCCATGCATAAACATGCTGAATCTTCTTGGCTATGCATGAGCGTGTCCCAGGGAAGCGAATACTAGACATGATGGGGGCTAAGCTGCTGGCTTCACACCGCTCCGGAGTTTCAAATCGCTTTCACGGTTGGCAGCGGCTGTCTTCCCACAACTGCGCTCAGCACGCCCCTCCCAAACAGAGCAGCCTGCAGTTCCAGCTCTGAGAAGAAGCCCAAGTGTCCCTGGCACCAGTCCTGAGACCTTGGCTTTGAACTTCCTGCCCCAAGTAGACAGAGCAATGTCTGTGGTTGTGAGGATGCCTCCCCTACTTGACCTAGGTTCTGGTGTCCAGCTCCTTGTTGGCACACTGCATGCTGCTCATACCTCCGTGTCCTTGGGTCCTAGAAACTAAAGTCAGGCCTTCCCTGTCTGTCTGGATCTGCTGCAAATAGGCAAGGTGGTCCAGGGTATAATTTGCACCTCCCTAGGAAAGGGACATCTGAGCTGAGCCTTCCTAGGCTTAGAGAGAGTCTGATGGGCAGAGAGGTGGACATCAGAAGGGTCACTTGCTCTAAGGCTATCTCGTCTTAAGGTGTGAAGTGTTTACCATGGATTGCTATTATGGCTGCTGCTGCCGCTAGGCATGTAAGAAAGCAGGCTCAGTTGGTTTTCTTAATTTGTCCCTTGAGGGGAGTGGTTGGACGCAAGCAGTGCAAATGCACGGACATTCCAGGGTGCTGGATGCTATAATGATGATGATGACGACGATAAGGCCACCTGACAGAAAGTAATAGAGTTAACCTTAGGAAATTGATGGGGATAATCTGAGGAAGGACATTTGAGTCTAGCCTTGAGGGATGAGGAGGAGTGAGCCATGTAGAGTTCTGGGGAAATACCCCCCCAGAGTAGAACAAAGGTCCCGAGGAGGAGCCATAGTTGTGCTTAGGCAAGAGGCAGAGCCAACAAGGTCCAAACTATAGAAAAATGCAATACCCCAGGGCTTTGGGGCTCTGTTGATCCCTGACACTCAGTGACTGGCACCTGTTCCCAGGCTCCTGGAGCTCACCATGGGATGACTGTGATCATTTCTAATTCCAGGAGAATGCTGTGTGGCACACGTGGGCTGTTACAGGAGAGGTTCCTAGGCAGGTTGCAGATACAGTCCAGGGATATGTGCTGCCCCAAGACAGATAGGACCAGCTGTGGTCTGTCTGGCCAAAGGCCAGCCCTGCTGTGGGCTTGGAAATGGACAGACCCAGTGGGTAGGAAATGGAGGAAACAAGGGATCCTGGAGGAAGGTGATGCCACGATAGCAGTGTGCCGGGCCATGTTGGGGACCTAGTTCTCTCCTCTTCCAACTCCTCCTCTTCCACTATGTGGGGTGCTGCCCATATCAGACTGATGACTCCCAGGTTTTATGGCTCCCCCACTGGGGCCTCTGAGGTTGTGGCACAGTGAGCACCCAAGGCTTTTGTGCATGTGCGTACACTTGTATGCATAAGAGTATATTGGAGCACTCACACAGTGCGTCCGTTCACACGTGCATACACGCTGCTCACTCGCATTTTCCAGGCCGCTACTTTTGCAAGCCCCTCAGTGTGGTATCCTGTGCCGTTCAAGCTCCAATTACCACATGTTGTTAATTATGCAGAACTGTCAGCGATTTGTTTTTATGGAGTCAGGAAGCCCAGCGCCTCCAGCCACATTCCGTCCTCCTCTGTCATCTGCAGTGAAAATGCTGTTGCCTGGATCCTGGGATTTCTGCTCACCTTGGCCAGAGCTAGTCAGTTGCCAGCACATCAGCACCTGCCAACTCAGGTGCCATCTTTAGAGCTTGTGGGAGGATACGGAAGGCTGGCAGCCAAAGGCCCAGTAGTCGGTCTGGACCTTTGTGGCCATTACAGCTGTGTCCAGCCATGTGACTGCCTCTAGCTCAGGGACCTTTGCCTTCTGCCCCTGCATAAGCTGTTCCCTTGGATGCTGCTGGGTGGGGGCGTCTGCTTCCTGAGCCCAGCCGCCATGCTCGGTGGCCATGCTTACTTCTCCTGCTCTGTTCGCTTATTTCTTTTCCCTGTGGGCGCTCTCTTCCCTGGCTGACCATCAGCATCATGAATGTGCGCTGCCTTGTTTATTGTGAGATTGTGCACAATGGCAGTCCATGGGGGCTGTACATCTACTTCTACGTGTGGGTGGGATGGCCGCACAGAGCAGTGAGTCATAGCTGCCTGAGGTGGAAATGCCATTTCAGAGCTTGCCAGAAGGAATGTTCTCAACCTAAAACCAATCCAGTCCTACCAGTAACAGACCCTCATCCTTCGAAGCTGGCCTGGTGGTCTCTGAGGAATGTCAGTTTATAAAAACTAGCTTGTGTGACTGCCCAGAACAGATGAGTGACAAGCAAAGTAGAGCCCAAGCCTTTTCCTGCTAGAGACACCACTGAAGGCTAGGGGTGGAGGTGGCTAAGGGGATCATTCTCAAGCAGGCATCTGCTTGCTCGAAACTTACAGATGTGGCTTGAAGGCCCCATGAGACTGAGTGCTCTACCCCAGACCCTCGCTTGACCCTAAGTCCAGGAGGGGTTTAGGCCCAGGGGACAGACCGAGAGCAGAGCCTTTGAGATCCTATTCTCCAGCAAAGCTTAGGGGTCAGCTCTACCTTTAGATAGATTTTTTTTAATTTCAAAGAAATATTTTACTTTAAAACATTTGTCTGTGGTGTGAGTGCCTTCAGATGCCTGAAGCTGCACATAGGTGACTGTTAGCAACCTGGCATGGATGCCAGGAACCAAATTCAAGTCTTCTGCAAAAGCAGCAAGCACTCTCAACTGCTGAGCCATATCCCCAGCCTGAGGTCTGCCTTTTAGAAGTGTCTAATATGACCTCCTCCTTCCAGCCCCCTGTCTCTTCACCCTGTATGCAGCTACCATGTCTGTTTCATGCCCAGTTCTGCCCTGTGCCACCACTTGTGTTGTCTGCTTTGTTAGGGGACAATCCCCTTCCCAAGGCTTTTGCCATTGTCCTTCAGACTCCGTTACTATTGCCTTGCTAACGTCACACAACAGACCGCAGGCCTGTCCTGCAAGACAGCCATGCCCTGCCTCATACTCATCTTCCTCGGCCCACTCCATCTCTGCCATCAGTTTCAGGTGCTCCCGCAAATGGGTACACCCATGACAAAATGAGTAGATTCCCATCCTGGCACAGTGAGCATCTCAGCGTGTCATGACCGCAGGGCTCCCTGTCCAAATTGGGGCAAGTTGAGAGCGTTGTCCTAATGGCTTCCACAGATTATGGCCATCTGTGCCAGGACTGCGGTCCCTCAGCTCATCCTGCCAGACCAGGCTGCCACTGCCCTTTGCTGTCCCCTCTCTTGACTCCACAGCTTCAGGATGGCTATTCTCATGTCCACAGACACTAGTGTGTGTCTCTTTTCACCAGATGGGAGCTCTGTGGGGCTGAGGCTACTTCTAAATCTAGATGCCACGGCTGCTCCATCCAGCTGTCCCAGCTGCTGTGTGGTGGGAGTTACCTCTCCAACATTGAATGACTTATATGATATGTCAACATAGTACCTAGGAGAACACAGAAACACCAGTAACGCCACTTTAATTACTCTTCTCGGATGAGGTAATGATCGCTAATGTGTATCGGGTCCCATTAATTAACTCTCTGACTTTAATTAACTTCTTGCCTATTTCACCTGACATAATATATTATCACAAATGTCAACCTCACAGAACATTTCCCTCTTGCAACAAAACAAGATGAGCCTCCGAAACGTTGCATTTTTGACAACGTACAGGGAGGAAGTCTTCGCCGGGAAGTGGACATGCTGCCGGCGGGACGCAGAAGTGTCTGGCTGGATTATGGTGCTTTCTAAGCATCTACTAAGAACTCATAATCATAATCAAATTTGTTCCTAATCACACTGCCGTGACTTCTCCGAGCATTTGGGCACGTTGCTAACGATGAATATAGCCGCAGCACTGTTCGTACAGCGGGGTGAGGGTTCAGAAATATAATACCCACCTGGTGGATTTCCTTAGAGCAAGCTAAGGGTGGAACGTGGGCTCCCTCAGAGCAATCTGTGCCCAAGAGATGGAGGGCAGGGGTTCTCGGGGGCTTGCCTGGATGCCCTATGTGTGTGGAGCCCAGGCAATGTGGGCATGCCAGCTCTTGCTTACCTGGGCCCTCAGCACTGTCCCAAGAGCTTTGTCGCTTTGAGCTAAGGAAGCTGATCTTCATGGTGGAGGCTGGGTACATTTATCACCTCTAAGTCCACCGTTGTGGCTCTCTTTCTCCATGGTTGACTTGTGCCCAGCATCACCCTGTGGCTGGCCTTGTCACCCCTCATCAGTCCTTCGTTTTCAGCTGCACCATCACTACAGCAGGTGCTTGCCTGCTTGTCCCCGCCTGTGGCTTCCTGTCATCCCTGATATCCTGGCTATGGAGGAGGAGATCGAGGGCAGTGCTCCCCTAGAGTGAGATAGGTTCCATTCTCACATCTCTTCATGCACTGATCTGAAGGCGTATATCAAGAATATGAATCTGGGCCTGGATCTGGGCCCTGTGGTCAACACAGGAGCCTCCTGTTCAGGCTGACTGAAGACCGTTGGAATGGCAGCAGAGGTCTTCGGCAATGGATTTCACTTTCCTTGGGGCTGGTGGGTAGAAATAAATGAGTTCTTGACCCTACAGTTGGAAGTGACTTTTGGCTGAGCCTCATACCTCAGTAGGAATCCCAGAACATGGACCCAACAGGTCCAGCCTTCCTCGGTCGGAGCCCCAGCCCAGCAAGTCTTCAATGTTTGATTTTGGGAAGTCCAGGATTCTCTAAAACCAACCCTCTGTATGCTTTTGGGGTGGCCTGGCAGAGGGGTTCCATACCCTGCTTGTGAATGCACACTTAGACAGAGCCATACCTGTGTACTTTCATGTACACATGAAACCCAAGCAAGCATGTATGCACAAGCCACACCCACATCCATGAACCTACTGTGCATACAGTACCATCCATACCTATGGACAGACACACATAGACATCCTTGCACACATAGAACCCACACCCATGCATGTATACGAACCACATGCGTACTTAAGAACAGACTACAAATCCACATTCATTTGCATATACATACATATATAAACTCATGCATACCTGAATGCACATGCGGTCACTAGCGCATATTTTGCATGAGATGTGGAGCATGAACAGGAATGGCAGGTGGGAGTCGTGCAGTAAGAGGCAGGAGTCTAGTTTCTGGGCCCAGCTTCCTTGACTGTGCTCTGCTCGTCTTTCTAAACCTGTCTGTAAGCTACCTCCTGGTGCTGATAGCACGTGGGTACATAGAACCTTCTATCCTCAGGGTCCCACTCCCTCACCTACCATGGGCACAGAAGGGTGAGATGGTAAAATGTTCTCAGCTTGGGATGTGGTCATTGGGCTGGATTGGAGGATGGCCTGGGCTGAGGTCAGGGAGACTGGAGAGTGAGGACTTGTTGCTCCATGGAGGGTATTGACATACTGATCTTAGCATGGCACCCATCACGTACACACTTGGTTGACCGGTATTCCATGGGCTCTGGGACACAGAGTTCCAGTCTCAGCCCCTCTTGGCCCAGGAGAAATTTGGATCAGAGAAAAATGGGTCCACCCAGGAGGCAGCGTTGTGAATAAGGGTCTGGGCTGTGCTTCCAGGAATAAGCAGGCTCTGGTCCCAATCCTTCCCCACGCCCCATCTCTATCTGTTTCAACTGTATCAGCCTCCATGTTTCTTGTGTGAGATGGGGAGAGAGGCACTGCACTGGCCTGGATTGCTGATGCTGGAACGGCCTGATCCCACTGCTAGCAGAGAGGAATGGAGAGGCATGGTCAGATGCACTGCTGGATCTGGCCTTTTCACTTGTCAGCTGTTATGAGAAGAGCAAGACCCTGTCCAGCCTTCCTGAAGGTTAGGACACCTGCAAAGAAAGTGAATCCCTAACCCAAGTAAGGAGGCTTGCTTGTTACAAATCATCCCAAGAGCACAGGCTTGGCTGAGACCAGTCCTTTGTCCCTCTGAGCAAATGTTATGGCCTTCCTGAGTCAGGCTGCTTCCTGCACAAAGAGAGTTCTCAAAACTCCACACAGGGAAGTAATTCTGCACTTACAGGTCCCTGGGCTTGCCTCTCCCCCACCTCCTTGAGATGCTCCTACCCCCACCATTACCACAGCTAAGAGTTCACAGGGACTTTCCTAACCCAGGAGTCTCCTTTATCACAGTGATGTTTCCTGGAGGTGTTAATAGGGGAAAAAACACCGAGGCACAAAGGTAGTAAGCATTGCCCAGGGTCATGAGACTAGTTGATAACAGTGGTGCTCTTGTCCTGATAGAGAGCTCTAGATTAGAGCCTATGCTTCATCCGGCTCCAAAATCCTCCTTTCTCCACCAGCCTGTGCCTGTCAAAGATGTGAGTAGGTCGGACAGAGAGCTGTGACGTGTTCAGGTGGAATCTCGGTGGTGTGAAGGAAGACTTGTGGCTCCTGCCTGTGGCTGGAGGTGGCTCGCACAAAGACGCAGGGATGGAGAGTCACTCACCACTCGGCAGCCCCCTCCTGAAGTCTTTCCTCCGCTTCTCCCCCGCAGGTCAATCCAATCATCCAGAAGCGGGGCGACTGAATCAGGGGCCTGTCAGGCTGATGGATGACTTGAACGGACTGGCATTTTGGCCAGCGTCCAGGGTGGTGAGGGGGCCCTCTCAGGGAAAGTACGTCTGTCACCACCCTCATGTCAGTGGGCCCCGCAGACTTGTTTATTCACTTGCTACCTCTTTGCTGTCCATTTAGCACTTGTTTGGAACAGACAGACATGGGCCCTGTCCTTGGAGTTTGTGTCTGCTAGGAAAACAGACAGCAGTTGCCTGTGGAAAGGAACCCACCCAGGCTCTGCAAGCTGGTGAGGTGGAGATGCTCCCACCCATAGGCTTCTGCTTCAGGTGAAGGCTGGGCATACCAGGCCTGGGTGGGTATCCTGAAAATGCTGAGGTCCTCAGCATGACCAGGGACCCAGAATCAACTTTTCTTAGACAAAAAGGACTGCAGATGCTTGGCCATGAGGAGCAAAGGCCCTGTTGGTGACTGCCTGTCTGTCTGTCCTGGGCCCTGTTTTGGGTGTATGGGCTTATCCTAGGTCCTTGGGAAGCCCCTAAGATAACAAGGTGGGCAAAAGGGTAGAATGGACCAGGCATAGGGCCACCTCTGAAGACTGCCTTAGGGCATAGCCATGTATGCATGTCTGACATTATCTGTCACTACTTCAGCAGATGGCCTAAGTACTATCCTACCCTGTCACATGCCAAAATTGCTACTGTGGCTGTCAGAGGACCTTTGGGAGGCTCTGCACTCAAGGAAAGGGCCTGTCCCTCATAAAGGAGCTATAGAGAACTAACTAGACCAGCAGCTACTGCATCTTTCTTGCTAACTGCTGGAGAGTGTGGGAAACAGCAGTTTGCTGTCTACACTGCATGTTGGGTTTAGGACTGAGTTCTTTCATGGTTGCAGTCTTTCCTAAAGGGAGTTTCAAAGGCTGTAGCTTGCCCAGATTACATACCCCTCATTATCATGCTGTGAAGTACACTCATTTTAGTGTCCCAATGTTTGTCACAAGTAGCTTATGAGAGAGATAAGGGGGGGAGGGATAGAGAGAGCACACACATGGGTGCCTGGTGGAGGAGGTTGGGCAGGGCATCCGCAAATCACGCACCACAAAACAGCACCTCCCCAATGGCATTCCCACTTGTTGGGCTGGGGAACTGAGACTCAGTTGCCACCTCCTGGCAAGCAGTCTGTGTGACAAGGCCTCCCCTGCCCTCTCCCTATCCTGCCACTCCTCACCCTCTCTGTTGAGTTGTCCATGACGATCCAGGGGAGCTTGTACTAAGAAGAGCTTGCATGGGCCAGGCCTTCGGTAAGGTAGGGACAGGGTGATGGCCCCACCACTGGAGACAGGAGAGAAGCCAGGTCATCTCACAGGGTCAGGAAAGCCTCCTGGTGGAGGTGGCACCACAGCTGAGCTAGTCCCTGTGGCTTCGTCAAAGGGAGTGAGGCTGTGGGCAGATGGAGGCCACGTGGAAGCCATATGACACACTATCCTCTCCTCCTTTCATCCGGTGGCCAACAGGATCGCCGCCACCATGCTACACCCAACATTAAGGCCATCATCACCCCGCCCTGTGTCTCCCTCGTGGGAGGGCAGTGTTAGCGTTCTGTCTCACACAATCTTTACACAGTTCCCAGGGGGCTCTGTGCCCACATTTCCCATTACGACTGGCCCCAGGAGACATGTGGCCCTGTCTAAAGAGCCACAGAGCGTTCTTCCGGGCCTCCTGGCCTGTCTCCACCTGCCCTTTCTCTGGTCTGGATGGTATTGAAAGTACATGTTGGCTGCATCTCTGTGGGCCCTGGACACTGAAGGTGGCTCTGCAGGGAGGTGGTGTCCCATTTGTCCGGTTGGTTACTCCCTTTGTTCGAAAAGAAGATACATGCCCAGATGTGATAGCACGGCACAGTCTCCTCTCTCTCTCTCTCTCTCTCTCTCTCTCTCTCATCTCCCATCTCTCTCAACGTCTTGCACGAATCCCCAGATAAGCTGTGGATTGCAGCTCCTGCCAGCTCTCTATCTGACTTTATTTTGCCATAATAGAGGGGACGATGCAGCTGGTAATGACCCGTGACAGCTGCTATACTGATATTCACAGTCTTGCAGAGAGAGAGAGAGAGAGAGAGAGAGAGGAAAAGAAATAAACTCTTGATAAAAGTCTGATTGAAGATTAATAGTTGTCAGCTGACAGTTCACAATAAGCAGGCTGCAGAGCCCAGCTGCTGAGCTGGTCCCCAGGAGGGACCACAAAGTTCATGCAGGGCCATGGGAGAGCCCGGGGATCCGCTGACCGTTACAGGCACCTAGGCAGGGGTGCTCGAGGATTTCTGGTGTAGAGAAAGCAGATGGAAATTGTTTGGGGTCTATTTATTTATTTATATGCCACCATGTTCCAGGACGGATTTTAAAAGGCTTAGAAATTGCTTTGTATAGAAGCCTGGATAATCCCTGTGCTGGTTCCAGGTGGGTGTTGCTTTTACAGCTGCTGCATGGTGGGAGGGGCGGGGAGGCTGAGCGAGGGGTCAGACCTGCTGTCTCTGGATAACCAGGAACCTGGATTCACTGAGCTTCAGTGATTAGCCCCATGTTGGGTGATAACTGGGAGGCAGAGCCAGGACTGAAGGTCATTTGTTCATTGATTCATTCATTCATTCATCCTTTCATTTGTCTGTTTGATCATCTTATGGGAGCTTCTGTTTACCAGAAGAAAGTAAGACTAGTTTGAACCTTGGAGAAGTGATCTTAAACACAGGCAGCATAGGTTGTGTCCAGTATCTACATGGTCAGCTTCACCCAGCTACCCTGAAGGCCGAGGGTGGAGGACACACAGGAAGCTGTGCTAGGAAGAGACCAAGACATGATTCACAGTGCCTCTGGGCCACAGAAGATGGATCACATCTATTTAGCCTGTAAAAATGCCTCTGAGAGGAAAGTGGGATGACCTTGGCAGGGGCCCGCAGTAGCAGCATCTTGTGGGGACCTGCAGTGCCCCCTGTGTAATGGCTGTGTAGGGCATCCTGGGGGCCTGTGAATCCTATTACAGTGTGTAAACAGCAGAGTCAGTCCCAGCGGTTCCCCCGTGGCTGCCCTGACAAACGATCACAAAGCTAGTGGCTTAAGAAAACAGGGACTCTGGCTCACATCACCTTGGATGCTGGAAGTCTGAAATCAAGGTGTCCGTGGTCCAAGCCCCCATGTCTATAGCTCCAGGCACCTCTCCAGCCTCTGTTCCCACCTGGTCGTGGTACTGACAGACTCACTAAATTCAGGGTTCTCAGTTTAGGTCTTTAATTACATCCCCAAAGATTCTTCTCCAATTAGGCTGATTTGGGAGGTTTCCAGACTCGAGGGTATGGATTTCTTTGGGGGAGGATATCCCTCCCACAGGTGCAAAGCAACTAGATAAATGAAAATAGTCAGTAGATAGGCATGGGGGGTATGGGTGTAGAAGGCAAAGACGAAGCTGGCCCTTTAGATACGGAGAGTCATCTGGCTATAGTAGCACGAACCTTGAATCCCAGCACTCAGAGGCAGGAGCTCTGCGAGTTTGAGGCCAGCCTGGTCTATGTAATGAGTTCCAGGCCAGCAAAGGCTACATAGAAAGACCATGTCTCAAAACAAAGAAACAAACAAACAAACAAACAAAAACGGTCTACAAAACATAGCTTGCTATATTCTTAGGCTGGTCTTGCTAGTGGAACTTGGGTGTGTGTGAGGGAGTGGTATATTTCCAGAAGGGGCTCATACTGATCAGAGTAGAGTCCAGCCAACAGCAAGAGGCCCAAGGCCAGTCCGCAGGTTCCTATGGGAGAATTTCTGCCGGTGTGTCTGTCCCCACCTTGAAGATTCTCTCTCTCTTTCCATCTTTCTCTCCCCCACTCTCCCCCACTCTCTGTGTGTCCATGTATACACATGTGCACACAGAAGTATTCATGTCCCCAAACACACAAGTTAGGATTCTCAGTTCAGTGAAAGAAGTTCGCAGTAGGATAGGAAGCTGGGGCTCAGAGAGGCTGAATGAGGCCCCTAGGTGTTCCTGTGGGCACCAAGCACCAGGGAGGCTGTAGCTGCTGCCTCTGGCTGCAGGCAGGGCTTGCTGCACCCTCTCTGTCTCCTGCATCTGCAGACTCCCCGCTGCTTCTAGCTGCTGCTGCTTCTTTGTTCTGTTTTATGTATCTTCATAAGCTGCCTTAAATCCTTTCTGAACAAGGCAGGACATAAATAGATAAATAAATAAAACCTCCGTGCTGCAAATTTCAGAGCATCTTTCCCAGAGCCCTGCTCATTCCAGGAGAGAGCCATTCATAACCACTGACAACTCCCTGTCCAGGCCTGGGTGCTTCTGGGCTCAGAAAAATGAGCTTGTTTGGGAGCTGGCTTCATTGACATTTACGATACAACTTCTAGGTCCTCCCACAATGCTGCCAGAAGGCGGGCAGCCCCAACCCTGTCCCTGTCCGACAGTGAATTCACAGACCAAAGTGAGAAAGGGCAGCATAGCCTGTGCCTCAGGCATAGCCCGAGCAAAGTTGCAAGGGCTAGGAAAGCAACCAGCCCCAGACTGGGCTCCCAGATTCAGGTCAAGGGACCCAGGTATGCCCCGCCAAGCGGACCTGCTGTGTCCCAGTGCCCAAAACACATGCTGAGAGCTTTTTGTCTTAGCTGTGTATTGCTAGAAAGCAGTCACTCGCCTCACCTGGAAATAAGGGCTTCAGCGCTGCTCGTGTGCTTGGCACCACACACATGCTCTGTGCTGCACGCTGGCAGGATTCCCAAGGCAGAGAAGGCATCAGCAGGTGTTCACTATTGACTGAGCAGAGGAGAAAGCTACACTGTAGAGTAGAGGCTGGACCCAAAGGTGAGAACTTTATTCCCCCATCAAATAGATAGGGATGTGTGTGTGTGTGTGTGGTCTGTGGGCAGCTATGTAGATGTGTGTATCTGTACATGTGCACAAATGTAGTCTGTGTATGTGTGCAACCTGTATGTAAGCATGTGTGCCTTGGTGTACACACGCACACACATGTTCTCTGTGCACATACATGTGTGTGCATGTGTGGTCTGGTATGGCACTTATGCACATACATGCATATGTGGTATCCACAAATCTGCACATCTGCATTGGTGTGTATCAGTGTGGCAATACTCATCTATATGATGTGTGTGTGACAGGAAGGTGTGTGTGCATGTTGTATATGTACTGTGTGTGCATGCATGTGAGCTGGGTATGATATGCATTGAGATTCAGAAGCATGTATTCTGGCTGCATATGTGTTCATGTGTGTACCTGTGTGCTATGTGCATCTATAAATGCACAGGTGCTGTGGGTTTTGAAGTGTCATATGAGTTGGATCCTTTTGGCCCTTAACCAGATGCTGTTGGCACTCCAGATATAAACCACTTACCAGCCCTGAGTGTGACTGTGTGAATGGGTGTGTGACCCGAGGGCAACACACACAGTGTATCATTGCAGCTCTACTGTGATTATAGATAACATGATCATCTTTCTTGGCCCACCCAGGCCTGGTGAGCTGTATTTCAGAGCCAGGAGAATCCTCAAATAAATTGTGTGTCCAGGGCCACTGTGATGAACATGAACCAGTCGTGATGTCAGAATTAGGACACTTTCATCATGGATGAGTGATAGCGATAAGGGTTTAGGTGCAGCGGGCTTGGCCACTGTATTTCATGTTAACCTCACGATTTATCTCAGAGAGCATCCATACTTCAGCATCATGGGCTTCTACCTCATCGCTCAGAGCCACGTGGCTGCAGTGTCAGGTCTGGAGCACTGGGGTTGAAGGATCAGATTCTTGAACACATAAGGCACGTGGGCTGGGTGAGAGCTATTGGTGGAGGAATTGGGGAGGGAGATGGATGGGTGTGTGCAGATGTGGGGTTGTGGCCAATCAGTTGCCATAGACTTAACCTTGATGAGGAAATTCTTGACATGCAGACAGAGCCCTGGGCTTGGCCCATTCTGATCTTTTGCCAATGTCTCTGTCCCTCAGTTTCTTTACCTTCAACATGGGGTCATAGCAATGGCTCCCATCTAGTCCACCTCATGAGACTTCAGGATGCACAAACCACATAGAAGTGACTGAAAGGGGTCACCGTCTCTCTCCAATGTCATTTTATGCAGAACAAGGGTGTTAACTTTATTTGTTCTAGTCTCACAGGAAATCAATGGGCTGCTCAGTAGGTAGCTCAAGTAGGTTCTGTTTCCTGACCTGATGGTTGAGTGGGTAGACTTGGGCAGACACATGACCTTGCCCCTCACCTGCAAGTGAGAGATTGGGGTCAGCAGCCTAGCATGGATCTGCTATCTAGGGTTCCTTATTCAGGAGCAGGTTGTATTCTTCAGTCAAATGGGAAACCTTGGGAACTTCAGCAGGCCTCTGTCCAGCCTCATCTTTGGCTTCTCCTCCATAGCCAGCTTCTCCTCTGGAAACTTGTGGTGTCCTCAAGAGTGATGACCATGTAAGGATGCTGCCTGTGTGGGGCCTCTGGTGGAGAGAGCTGCTGTTGAGTTTCTTCTGGCCTCTGCACCAGCAGATGCGTCTGGCAAGCTGGAGAACTTGTATGTGGCATTACCCTTAGACTCAGGTAGAGGAGGGCGTGGTGGGCCAGGCGTGGCCACTGCTGCATTGCTCAGCCTTGGGCTCCCTGAGCCTCGGTTCCCTTGGATGTCAGTGTGACTCTGAGTTATATCACCTTCCTCGTTCCATGTGTCTATAAGTACCTAGGATGTGACCTTTTATTGTCAATAGAGTCTGCAGATGTAATTATCCCAGAGAGGCAAAACACACCCCACCCAGTCATTGATCCTCCTCTTAGGTGGAAACACGGATGCAGAAACCCTGGGGATATGGAGAGGTGGTATGAAGATGCTGCTGAAGTTGAGGCTGTGAATCTGCCAACCAAGGGACTCCAGGGTGGCTGGTGGCCTCAGAAACAAAGAAAGAGGAGGAGGGACTCATCTTAGCATCTCCTGAAGGAACTGTCGCCCACCCCTTAGTCTGGAGGTCTGCTTCCAGGAAGGAGACATAGCATCCACTGTTAAACTGCGGTCAGAGGTTCTGTTACACAGCTCTAGGTAAGCGCGGAGCCCTGGTCTCCTGGTGTTTCCAGGAATGGATTAAGACAAGGCAGATAGTGAGCCTCACTATATATATATATGAAATTATATTACATTATAAACTCTGGTCCAAGCACAGGAGGGCTGTAGCAGACGGATGGAGTAGTGCATCCTACCTTGCCTGCTGCAGAGCACCTCTGGTTCTGTAGGGCCTGTCAGTCTGTAGGTAGGGACACCCTGATTCCGCTTCCAGAAGGCCACACTCTGGGAGACTGACAGAGGGTACTGCCCCGCCCCCTTCTTCTAATGTGTCTCACAGGCATTCGGCCGTGGCATTTGGCCATGGTTGATCATTCAATCACTCACAAGTTTGCTCTGGGTTAGATTGAATACAGGCACAAGTGGAAAAGAGAGCTGCTGGGCGCCCACAGTCTAGTGGGGTCGTGGAAATGAAAGCGAGTGACCTTTCATAAAGTGCCGAGTGCAGAACATGAAATACAGATGAGGCTGGAGGGAGGAGGAGGGGCAGAGGAGTTGAGCAGTCGGCAGCTTCCTGGGGGAGGGGATGCTGGAGCCTCCGAGACAGGAAGGTATGTGTTGAGAACCAACTTCTTATGAATAGGGTGACAGCAGTTAGGGATTCAGGGCTTCCGTGTGCAGGGCATCTGCCCTAAGAACAGGCAGCAGAGATGGAGGCAGGTGGCGGGGACGGGGGCACACAGCAAGGATCAGTGCATATGATGGGGTGGGCTTGGGGTGTCGCCCTTTGCTGCTGCTTCGACTAGTCAGCAGTGCCCAGCGTCAGGATTGGCTGGAGCTGCGATGCCCAGATAGTGTCTCACAAGGTGACTTTCTGTTCAGCACCCTAGTTGGAGCATCTTACACAGTAGTCACAGAGGCCTGGGGATGGCCTCGTTTGCATTTTAGGGAGAAACAGCAGGGATGTTTTAGAGGGTATGGGAGACAAGAGGGAGGCGGATGACACCACTATCCCAGAGAGGAAGTTGACGTCGTCTGGGCTGTTTGTGTGTACATTCCAAGCATGTGTACATGCCAAACACATAAGATGAGATGGATGCCTGGCAATATTTGTAAGTGAATGTTATGTGTTCTCCCTCCTCCCCCTCCTCACCTTTTAGATGGGATCTCATTGTGTAGCCCACCCAAGCCTTACATTTGAGATCCACCTGCCTCTGTCCCCTGAGATTTAAAGTTACAGTACTCCCATGTCCAGCTGTCTAGGGTCTCTTCTCGGCTTGGCTGGACACCTCAGCCGTCCCCTACCCTGCTTTCATTCTGACCTTCCCACCTCCCTCTCCAGATGATCCTGATTGTCTCAGGCAGTCTTTCATTGTTCTTCATGGTGGGCCCAACTTGCTTCTTACAGGGTTTGGTTTCCACCTTCTGGATTCTAGTGGCACCCCTTTTTGTGACAGTAAGAATGAGCCCCACTGGTGCTGAAACCCAGGCCAGCACCAGAGCTTATCAGCTGTGCATCACTAACGGGCAGGGCCTGTCCCATGGACCAGGACCTAATAGGGGTATAAGTAACAGCTCCGGCCTTGGAATATTCTTCTGACATATGGATAGTTCCAAATGTCTCTGAATGGGCCTCACTCCTTCCCAGAGCCTCAGATGGGATGGGTGAAGAACTCTGACTTTTCACGATATGTTTTTAATTCTACCACAGTATCACATCTCCTATAGTGCAATTCACTTCCTGCCCTGCCTTTGGAGAGTGAGCACAGCCCAGCAGACCAAAAAGTGAGCAAAGTCGGAACAGTCATCTATGCACTAGAGTTGCATGCCTGTATGACCCCCGCCCCTGGCCCATTTTAACTTTAAACTTTGCCACCTTGTGCAGGGGCTCGGGTGCGCTTGGCTGGGAGAAGAAGCTGGGAGAAGGGGCTCTGGAGAAGTGACCTACTGACAGGATGTCCTGGTATTGTGGCGGGACGGGGGCGGGGAGGGGAAGGCCTAGAAACATCCCTAATAACCAAGTGTTCCCCCCCCCCGCCCCCAGAGATCTGGACCCCCTGCGTGGAACAAAGACACATTGAAGGCTTCCCTCCTTCCAGGAAGAAACTCTTGGGGAGCAGCTGGGAGCCCCTGCTAGGAGCAGACACAGGATTCTCAAGTGCTGGGGGTGACATTAGCAGGTTTGGGAAAACTGCCTTGGGGGATTCTTTTTCAATCCCCTAAGCAGAAGGTAACATTTACTCATTGAATTCAGGTTAAATTACCATATTAATTATTCAACAAACTTAATGCCATCAAACCAGAACCTGGGTACCGGATCCAAGGGGAACCAGAAACAAAATCAATGGGTCCGAAGACATTGGCTACTGATGAATAATTGACTCTCCAACCTTGAAGTCTGACAGTACAAGAGAAAGAAAGAGCAAACAGCTTGTAAGATATCCAGAGGACACAACGGGTAGATAGGCAGACATGCTGATGGAGAGAGATAGAGGGGGGAAAAAAAAGCACAAATGGACTGATAGACAGACAGATAAATAAGCAGACAGATTTTCAAGCACACAGACATAAATACATGTAGATGAACGGCCTGATGGACAGGCAGATGGGGTCTGGGTTATTGCAGTTATGTTTGTGTCCTGAGACCCCTCCCCCCTGCCATGGCCATCATCCTGTGCCCAGAGTCACAGCACTCATCTTATTTAAAATGGCTACAATTTCACGCGTCTTTCAGCGTGACCTGTGGGAGGGCTGGCCCCAGTGTACCCAGCGCAGGTTTTAAGTCGCCTATTTATATCCAAATCAATTCTAAGTGGGTTGCAAGCCCAGCTTAATCGAATCTGTCGTCCTTCATACACAAAGATGAGACACCTGACCCCTGTCCTTGGAGGAGGCCGGGTCTCCCCAGGGAGTCCAATGCCTTCTGCTCCTGGTCAAGGAGCCAAAGGGAACCTGGTGGAATGCATGTCTCTGAGCAGCTGAAGAAGCATGCTGGGTCCTCTGCCCTTCTCTCACCACTGGCATGCTTATGAATTGATCATAGTGTCAAGGGCCAGTCTGTCCTTAGCGTTCCAGGTCCTGCTGGGTGATATCTAATGCCCCTTACCTTTGGAAGCCAGACCTCCTTTGTATAAAGTGAGACCCCAACATCCCTGGGAGGGAGCCGTGGGAACCGCAGTGCAGGCTCAATGAACAACACTGGCTTAGCTAAGAGAATAATTCTCTTCCAGATGCTGGCAGCTCTGGCCTACTGGCCAGCTGGGGAAGCCTCTTGGGGACTCTGAGTTCTGGGGTCTCAGAAGCCCTAGGAAATCCATCCGCACATCTCCTCTGGCTCTCCAGTTTTCTGAGGTCTCACTTATTCTGAAAGGTAGGCAGTTTGCCAGATGAAAAAAAAAAAATCTTCCTTACCAGGACCATTCATGCCCTGGTACATGGTTTCTCAGCTCGGAGATAAAAGCCTGGCTCACAGTCCCTTGTGGTGGCTTCTGCATTCCTTTCCGCTCTACACAGACCTCTCACATTCTGCAATAAGGAGAGGCAGCAGCGACCTGTACTGCCCTTGTGATCACAGAGGGCTTTGCAAGCCCCTTCTGCTCTGGCTTGGCATCCCATAGCTCCCTTTTGTCCTGGGGACCTTGCCTTGACCTCTTCATATTCTTTCTCTTTTCGCTCCTCTCTCCTGTCTTCTTCTGACAAAGCTCTCAGACTTTGTGTCAAGCTTACTGCTGGTCTCTGGGGGACAAGGTCTGACAATCAGTGAAGCCCTGACCTAGGATCTAGGACTGCTTGGGTCCAGACTCTTGGCCGGGCTGTGGAAGGGGCTGGGAACCCCTCTCTTGGTCTGTACTCTTCCTACCTCTTTCCTCATCACTTTTCTCTAGGCCCGGAAAGAGGACATTTGCAACTTCTGGAATAGTCAGGTATGTGCTCGGGATCCACAGTCCTGGGTTTAAATCTCATGTCTGCCGGGGCACTGCATGGCCTCCTAACAGGCCTCTCTTACATACTCCCTACTTCTAAAGTGAGCGTAGCTCGCAGCCAACTATTGTCTGGGCTCTGGAGAGCTGTGAGGGTCAGCTGATGTCAGTAGAGATAATGATAAAAGCTCCAGGTGGTACTTACTCTAGCAACAGGACTCCACAAAGCTGAGGCATGCTAGCCCTGCTTCTCACCAATGGTGCGTGGCTCAGGTGGGCCTCAGCATCTATCAGGAACATCAGACCTGATATGTATCCAGTGACAGCTTGAGACCAGCACCTTATCATCGTGAGGCGATGCGCAGATCGGGAGATTCAGGAGGAGCCACCTCTCCGGGGCCTACTCTACCTAAGCAGCAGCTTACTGGGTCTGCGGGCTTCGTAGCTGTTGTGTCTTCAGCTCCGCCAGACCTGGTGTCTGCCAGATACCCTGGTTAATCTTCATAGGGCACCATGATGGGACCCTATGTGAGCTGTGCACATGAAAGGGGCAGAGTGGGTGGGGGAGACACTGGCTGGAAGTTGGGGGCATAGCCTGGGGGCTTGAATCTGCTCTATGGGTGAGTCTGCCCTGTCCCACCCCAGGGTTTGAGTGGGCAGCTGTGTTTGGGGTTTTAGGGACCCCAGCAGTCTGCAGGGACTGCAGGCCAGGGGTACCATCTATCTCCCAGGTCAGGCTCTGAATCAACCGCAGTTGGCAGGAAGGAGAGCACGGCTTAACTGCTTACCTTCTTCAGCCAGTCTTATATGACTCTTACAGGGGACCCTCAGGGGCATAGAGAGCACAGCAGCTCCCTCTCGCCCCAGCTGCAGGATAGCAGGGAGAGCAATGGGTAGCATAGAGCTGGGCGTATGTAGAGCCCTGAGAGGAAGCCGGAAGCAGTCAGACAGGGAGCCTGTACTGTATGGTCCCAGGAGGAAGGTTGTGGTTTCTCCCACCTGCTTGGGATGCATGGGCTCCTCGAAATTGCACTTTGGCTACTGTGTGAGGGCAGTGCTTCTGAGAAGGACTGCCCCAAGTCCCCTGGCTCAAGACAGATTCACCGTGTGAAATGCATGTGTTTGGTTTACACATGCAAGGACTTTTTCCTGCAGTCTTTTCTCTCTCCTCATCCAAAACCCTAGTAGTTAGTCAGAGATCCTGTGCGTCCCATCCTCCCTCCCCCAGCAAGCGGCCATCCCTCCTGGGTAGTCACACTGCTGATCCCTTGTTGCAGGTGTGGGCAGGTGAGGAGCTCTGAGGAGCTGAAGTGGGGCAAGGCAGGAACCCCTCTTGGCCAGGCCTGAGGCAGTAACTGTGTCTGGCCAACCTTCTGCTCAGTGACAGATTTATAATACAAGGGTCTGGGGCAGTAGAACCCCAGGAGGGAGGCACCCGGATCCTGGAGCAATTATTTCCAGAAAGCTGCAGCTGGCCTTGCCTGTGTGAACTGTAGAGTCGAAGGAAGCCAGCTCCCCAACGCTGAGCTGCTGAGCACTGAGATCTACCACAATGCATGCAAGCAGCTGTGGTTCCTTCTCCAGGGATGAAACTACATGCTGCACAGACCCAATCCCACCTTGGACACAGGTAGAGAATAATGTGGCTCAGGCAGGCCTCGCTGCTCACAGCCCCAGGAATGGCAAGGTCTGCAGTCAGCTCAGCCATAGTCCGGATGGGAAAAGATCAAGGTCATTCTGAGCCTTAGCTCACCCGCTGCAAGGCTCGTTTTTTCCCTCAGGGAATTGTGCTGGGGGCCCATGTGATGATGTCTGCAGTCATAGCACATTGCGAAGCACCAAATGGCTCTCTCCAGCTGCTGGCCCCCTTCCCTCCTCCCTGCCCCTGATGTTTCTGGACACCTGGACCAGTGGGCTCTGGTCTGGGGCAGTGGCTTAAGGACAATCAATGGCTCTGGTAATTGCTACTTCCCCAGCCAGGGCAGTGATGAATGGAGCCAGCACCTTACAGTTCTGGGATCAATATTGTAATATCTTCATACGCAGGAGGATGGCGAGGGAAGCAAGCGGGTTCCTGCCGATGTCCCTGGAAGTCTGTCCAGGCTTGGCGACAGGGCTGCTGGGTGATGTTGAACTCAGCTGAGCCAGGCTGTGGATTAGAGGGGGGTGTTCTCGAAGACCTTGGGATCCTGGGGAGCAGAGGGCATGAGAAGAACTGCACATGAGGCTGCAGGGCACGGCACACCCCCAGGAAGTCACGGAGAATATTTGCTGCCCCCAGGATCCAGCCGCTCTTTGACATCACAGGCACCTCTGGTGAGGCACTGACCTATTTGCTGCCTTGCAGAGAATAAAACCGATGGCCGTGTTTCTGAGCTCTTCCTGTGAGCAATGTGCCATTCTTTTAGAAGCATCGCTGGCTCCTCCTGTTTGCTCAGGTGGGTTACTCATCTGCTCACATCCATCACCTGTAAGGAGACACTAGTACTTAGAGTCTACAGATCCCATGGGCTGCTCCCAGATTGCCTTGCCTGCCAGTCAGTGGCATGCTCTTGTTAACCACACTGAGCTGAGCACAGAGTTCAGCACAGGCTGAAATTTACCTGATAGCAGGAAACCATCTGTCTGATAAGGATACAGTCGGTGATCTAGGACAGTTACCCACCTGAAGAGAGGGATAGCTCCCCATCCAGGATACCATCTAGTTTATGGAAGGATAGTCCCTGACCTAGGACACCGTGGTGGCTCTTCTTGCTTGTCAACTCGGCTGCATCTGGAATTAACTAAAACCCAAGCAGCTGGTACACCTGTGAGGGATTTTTTTATTCTTAACTAAATCATTTAAAGAGGGACAGCCACTTTTAAGCCAGATCTTTTGAGGCGGGAAGAGTCACCTTTAATCTGGGCCACAGAGGGGCACCAGAGCATTTGAAGAACTTCATTGCCACTCTTTATCTTGAGTTAGACCTTAGGGTTGGAGATGCTGCTGTTCAGTTGGATGAATTGAACACAATGGGCTTAATTGGGTCCCAAAGTAGCAGGGGCCAGGTGGCAGCACTGAATTACCTAAGGCAAGGTGATCACAGTGATCATGATGGGCAGCACAGACAAAACAGTGTCGATGATGGTCTGACCCATAATGGGAAGCACAGGCAAAGTGGTTTCTATGGTGGCCTGGTTTTTATAGGCCTTTGGTACTAGCTAATCAATCATGGTGTTTTTAGACATGAAATAGATAAGAAGCCCACTGAATTTTTGTTTGAGCGGTATACTTGGAAAAATTCTCAAACAAATGAAAGGAAGGCTACATTGGATCAAGGCAAAAAGGAATCTTGGTTCCAAGAACCAGTTTCCAGACATGAACCAATTTGTAGAACCAGAATCTCTTAAACGAAGGGATGACCAGGTTTCCCTAAGAAAGGACCTTGATAAAATAGCAAGAATTTTACTGTTAGCCTTTCTCCACTCCTTTCCAAAAGGACCTTTTCAAGGGGTAACTGACACTGGGGTGAAGGAAACAATCAGACACTCTGGGGTCTGTTGAATACTGGTTCTGAATTGATGCTGATTCCATGAGACCCCAAGACACACTGTGGCCCTCTAATAAAAGTGGGGGATTACAAAGGTCAGGTGATTCATGGAGTTTTGGCTGAAGTCTGACTCACAGTAGGTCTAATGGGTCCTCAAATTCATTCTGTAGTTATTTCTCCAGTCTCAGAATGTATAATTGAATTAGATATACTTAGAAGTTGTCAGAATTCCCACAATGGTTCCCTGACCTGGGGAGCAGGGGCTGTTATTGTTGGAAAGGTTAAATGTCAGCCTTTAGAGTTGCCTCTGCCAGGGAAAAGAGTGAATCAAAAACAGCATCACATCCTTGGCAGAACTGCAAAAATCAGTGCCACCATCAAGGACTTGAAAGGTGCAGGGGTGGTGGATCCCACCACATCGCCCTTTAATTTATCTCCTATCTGGCCAGTGCAGAAGACAGATGGATCACGGAGAAGCAAAGTTGACTATTTAAAACTCAATTAAGTATTGACTCCAGTTGCAGCTGCTGCACCAGATGTGGTGTCCTTACTTAAGCAGATTAACTCATCTCATGATAGTGGTGTGCAGCTACGGGTCTAGCAAATGCTTTCTTCTCAGTACCCATCCAAGGAAGAACCGGAATTGATTTGCTTTCAGTTGGCAAGGCCAGCAGTATACCTACACAGTTTTACTTCGAGGATATTTTAACTTTCCAGCCCTGTGTTAGAGTGTAGTTTGAAGGGATCTTGAGCCTCTCTCTCTCTCTTCCACAAAATATCACATTGGTTCGCTGTATTGGCGACATTACTCAGACTGGACCAAGTGAGCAGGATGTAGTAACCACGTTGGACTTGTTGGTAACACACATGCGCATCAGAGGACAGGAAAACTAATCCAACCAAAATTCAAGAGCTTTCTACCTCAGTGAAATTCTTTGGAATCCAGTGGTGTGTGTTATGCAGGGATATTCCATCTAAGGTGAAGGATAGGTTGTTGCGCTTGCCCCTTCCCCCCACCAAGAAAGAAGTACAATGTGTAATAGGTCTATTTGGATTGTGGAGAGACCGCACAGTCTTCCCTTGGGTGTGTTACTCTGGACCACATAACAAAAGACTCAGAAAGCTGCTAGTGAGTAGGGCCTGGAATAGGAGAAGGCTCTTCAACATGTTCAGGGTGCTGTACAGGGCTGCTCTACGCTTGGACCATAGCCTTCAGCAGACATGATGGGATTGAGGTATCAGTGGAAGATAGGGCTGCTGTTTAGATTCTTTGGCAACAGGCCTGATGGGACTTGAAGTGTCAGCGGCAGGCTCCTACAGGGGAATGACAAAAGAGAACTTTGAGATTTTGGAGCAAGGCTTTACCATCATCTGCAGATGACTATTCTCCCTTTGAAAGACAGCTTTTGTCCTGCTATTGGGCCTTGGTGTAAACCGAACATTTGACAATGGGGTCACCAAGTTATCATGGGACCTGAGCTGCTCACCATGAACTGGGTATTACCTGAACCACCAGGTAATGCACAGGAAGACACTTATAGCAGCAATCCCTTATAAAAGTGGAAGTGATAGAGGCACACACACACACACACACACACACACACACGTTTGTACATGGTTGAGCCTGAGCAAGTCTTGAAGGCACAAGCAAGTTACATGAAGAAGTTGCCCAAATGCCTACGGTTTCTACTCTAGTCAAAGTGCTGTCTACTGTCAAACATGCTCCTGTAACCTCATCAGCTGCATCCTAGGATCAGTTAACTGAGGGAGAGAAGACTAGGGCCTGGTTTAACTCGTGGCTCTGTGCTTTATGCAAGCACCACAAGAAGTGGACAGCTGCAACATTACAACCCCTTTCTGGAGCAACCTTGAAAGTCATCGGCAAAGACAATCTTCACGGTGGACAGGCAGGCAGTGCACATGGTCACACATTTAGTTTGGAAGGAGAACTTCCCAGATGTGCAAGTGTTCATTGATTTGTGGTCTGTAGCTAATGAACTGGCTGGACGGTCAGGGGCTTGGAAAGAGCATGGTTGGAAAACTGATGAGAAAGACATCTGGGAAAAAAAATATTATGTTAGATCTCTCCAAATGGGCAAAGGATGGGATGATATTTGTGTCCCATGTAAATGCTCATCAGAAAGTGGCTTATCAGAAGAGGTGTTCAGTAATCAAGTAGATCCAGTTCTGTGGGTAGTCAGGCTCTTTTCCCAGACATATCTGTCTTTGCCTACTAGGCCCATGACTGCGAGCCCATGATGACAAAGATGGGAGTTATTCATGGGCTTGACAACATGGACTGCCACTCACTAAGGTTGACCTGGCCACAGCTGCTGCTGAGTGCTAGATCTGCCAACAGCAGAGACCAGTACTGGGCCCAAGATATGGTTCCATTCCCTGGGGTGACCAGCCAATGACCTGATGGCAGTTTGACTACACTGAGCTTCCTCTGTGAGAAGGACAATGCTTTGTCCTTACTGGAGTACATACTTATTCTGGTTATGGATTTGCCTTTCTTGAATGTAATACTTCTGCCCAAACCACTGTTGGTGGAGCTAAAGAATGCCTTATCCACTGTCATGATATTCCACACAATATTGCTTCTGACCAAGGAACTCCATAGCCAGAAAAGTGAGACAGTGGGCCTATGATCATGAAGTCCCCTGGCCTTATTGTGCTCCCAATTACCCTGAAACATCTGCCCTGATAGAAAGATGGAATGGCCTTTTGAAGACATAGTTATAGCACCAATTGGGTATGGAGGGCTGGGGTAGGGATCTCCAGATGGTGGTACATGCTTTGAATCAGTGTCTAACAGGATCCTCAGTCCCAGGAACCAAGGGGTGTAAAAGGGAAAGTTCTACTCACTATCACTCCAGGTGACCCACTAGGAAAATTTTGCGTGCTGTTCCCGCAACTACACATTCTACTGTCTAAATGTTTTGGTTCCAGAAAGGGGAGCATTCTGGCCAGGAGACACAAGAAACATTCCTTTGAACTGTAAGCTCAGACTTCCCTTTGGCCACTTTGGCTTTCTGATGTCCTTAAGCCAGCAGGCTAAGAAAGGAATAACAGTGTTAGGAGGGGTGATTGATTGAGATTACCAAGGGGAAATTGGATTGCTTCTCCACCATGGAGGTAAGAAAGATTATATCTGGAATGCAGGAGATCCTTTAAAGTGTCTCTCGGTGCCACCATGTCCTGTTCTTAAGGTCAATGGGAAGCCACAACATCCTTATCCAGGCAGGATGACAAAGGGCACAGACTCTTCAGGAGTGAAGGAATGGGTTGTTCCTCCGGGAAAAGAGCCAAGACCTGCTGAGGGGCTTGCCTAGGGAGAAGGAAACACAGAATAGGTAGTAGAGGAAAGTAGTTATAAATACCAACCAAGGTCATCTGACCAAGGATTATAATTAACATGAACATTATAATTAACATGTAGAACCAAGGATTATAATTATCATGAGCGTTTGTCACATTTTGTTAAAAATGTGTTTGTACAGATATTTGTGTGGTTTTTTTCCTGCATTTTTGTTTTTGGTTTTGGTTTTTTGAGATAGGGTTTCTCTGTGTACCCTTGGCTATCCTGGACTCACTTTGTAGACCAGGCTGGCCTCGAACTCACAGTGATCCCCCTGCCTCTGCCTCCTTGAGTGCCAGGACCACAGGCATATGCCACTGCGACTGACCAGCTTCCTGCATTTCTTTATCATGTAATGTAACATCAATTAAGAGAACATCAGTTGTTATTGTATTTAAGGATGAGATACTAAAAGAATGTCCCTCATAGGACACTGTCACCTACTCTAAATTCATGATGCCTTTGGGGTTGTATGAGGGATGGTTATATCATGTTAGATGTAATTAGGACCTGGTTAAATATATAATGTGTTTGCAATTGTACATGCGATAATAACTATCATGTTAGGCATAATTATAACCTGGTTTTTGTTTTAATTTGGAAATTAAACATGACATAAGAAGGCATGATCGTGTGTCAAGTTGACAGGGGGTGGACTTGTGATGGCTATTTTGATTGTAAAGTTGGCTACACCTGCAATTATATAAAAACCCAAGCACATCTGTACATCTGTGAAGTTTTTTGTTTTTGTTTTTTTATCATCTAAAGTGGGCAGACCCACTTTTAATCTGGCTCTTTTGTGTTGGGAAGATCCACCTTTAATCTGGGTCATACATTTGCTGGCAGTCTACATAAAGGACATGGAAGAAGTAAGCTTACCTTTTTTGGCTGCTTACTCTTGCTAGCAAGTCCATTCCTTCACTGCCATTAGAGCCTAGTTCTTGGGAATTCTAGTACGTATACAAAAGACCAGCTGAGACTGAACCATTAACTACTGGATTCTTCAACCTTCTGTTGGTAGATAGCCATTATTGGACTAGCTGGACCATAGCCTGTAAGCCACTCTAACGAATCTGTGTGTGTGTGTGTGTTCATTCTGTAGGTTCTGTTCCTCTAGAGCAGCTGTTCTCAATCTGTGGATCACGACCTCTTTGGAGTCACAGGGGTCACATATCAGATTATCTTGTATATTAGATCTTTACATTATGATTCCTAAAATTAGCAAAATTACAGTTATCAAGTAGCAAAAATAATGTTATGGTTGGGGGTAACCACAACACGAGGGACTGTATTAAAGAGTCGTCGCACTAGGAAGGTTGAGAACCACTGCTCTAGAGAAGCCTGACTGATATAAACACTATCCACCACATGGGGGCACAGCCCCTACCTGGCTCACTTTATACAATGGGGGACAGGGCTGGCCTCTGACCTGCTTGTCAAAGTAGAAAAGTTAAGATCCCTCTAGGAGCCTCCAGTCTCCTGGAGGTGTTCTAGACATCTCAGTGTAGTGGGTCTCACTTCAAGAGATGCTAGTTGGAAGGGAAAGCCAAGTCAACTCTCTAGATCTCGGAGGTCACAGGCCGCAGAGCAGTTCCCCCCCCCCCCCCCACAGAGCTACACACAGAGCTGTGTGGTAGCTTCACTGTTAAAGTGCCACCTTGAGCTCAGCCACCCCCTCAGGACAGTGACTGGAAGGTCTTACTGAGAAGGGAAAGTGAGGGGCATGAGGCCCATGACAGTGTTGGGAATAGGCTGGGAAATTGTATTATTTTCCGGAAAAATGCAGGCCCCACCTACGAGGTGGTCCAGACTTGCAAAGTACTTAGACAAGGTACTCCAGTATGGAGACTGGAGACTCCATAGAGATCATAAGTTCAAGGGTCCAGGGTACCTCAGAGCTTGGTTGGGAGCCATCATCTCCCTGGATACTGAAGCCAATAGGCTTCTGGGAGTTCTTATCACAGCCCCAGGGAGAGAGGTTCCTAAGTCCCGAGAGATCCGGAGGAGCAAAGGTCAATCTCTGCCCCCAGAGTAGCACCAAGTCTTCAGGCCACTGTGACCTCCATGATCAAGCAGCTGGCCATGTATAGACTGCTGGCCACCTCTGTCTCACGTAGGGACGCCCACCTAGAGTCCAGCTTTGCAGAAGCTATGGTTCTGGGTTCATAGACTCTTCCTGAGATCACTCCTCTGCTCTATCTTCCAGAAGGCAAGTTCAGAACCCAGGACTTGTGCCCCCAAGGCAGACGCAAGTGGCATAGCTGCAAGATGGCAGGGAACCTGGAGAGAACTGGCCAAGGACAGGAAAGTGGACAAAGGACTCAGCAGCCTCTTAGGAGACCTCAGTACAACGCCGCTTGGAGGGCTGAGGTTTTGTTGCAAAGGCCCCTTGTGAAATGAGGCTACAGGGAAGCCTGGCAGAGCTCAGTTCTCATGGACTCACAAACCTCCTTATTTTATACTCATGATGTCCTTAAAAGAGACCCAGACTCAGCAAGATTTTGGCTATCCCGGCCTGTGCTGGTGAGATCCTGTCCAGGGGCAGATGAACTAGAGCCTGCTGGCTTGACCACAGCAGCCGGGTCAGTCCCAAGCCATGAGCACGTCCATGCTCAGCTCTGCCTCAGAGGGTGCTCACACTATGGTCCTCAGCCTCAGAGCTACTCAGCCTGTTCAGCCCACCATGTATAAACACTTGAGTTGTAGGAGCCAGAGTTGAGCTCTGGCGTTCTGGAGAACACTGAACATGCAGTCCTGTGTAGATAGAGGCTGAGCACAGGAGATGGCTTTGCCCAAGGTTTGGAGGGATGGAAGAGTTGGTGTGTGCCGGACCGGAGATTCTGAAGAGTCTCTGCCCACACCACCCTTAGCACTGGTGCCTTTCATCCCTTGGGACACATTGTCCCCAGGTGCTCAGCCTGTTTGCTGTAATCAAGCATCTTCCTCAGACTCATACCGCTGGGTCCAGATGAGTCCTGGGCTGATGTGCACAGAACTTCAGGGCCAGGAACCCCATTCCCTAACACCCAGGTAGCACCTACCTTCACAGAGCATGCCCGTATGTCAAATAGCATCAGAGCCTCCAGGCACCAAGCGGGGAAAGTGAGGCTCAGACCAGGCAACGAAGTAAGAGGAGGCATGAGTCAAACTCAGGGATCAGGAATCCCAAACCAAGTTGCGGGCCTGGCTTCCAGATCAGCTATTCGGCTCTTGGACCTTTACAGAGAAGCTGCCTTGCCAACCTGCCCAGACCACCCTCTGTGGTCATCCATGACTGTACCCCTGCTCCTCACGGAAACATCTGGGGAGGTGGATGCTCCGAAATTTTTCTGCAGTTTTCTGCCCTGCTGGAAGCAGAGCTGCTGGGCAGTAAAAAGAGGTCACCCCTGTGTGCTCAGGCCTGGTAGTAGGGGCTTGACCCTCCTTCCTTCTTTCTTCCATCACCGGCAGCATGCTAGGCAGTCTAAAGGGAGAGAAGGTGGCCAGGCCCCCAGCGAGCAAGAACCTTGCTTGTGTAGTCTGTGAGATTTCACTGTCCCTCTAGGGCGCAGACATGCAGATGGGAAATTGAATAGTTAACTGGCAAGGATGCTGGAAGCCATTCCCACTCCAGCTCTATTGCTGGCCGCCAGGGTCCACAGCAGGTGTGCCCCCTTCCCCAACCTGGGAAGCCGTACTGTGTTGTGGTACAGGGTGGTCCTGGACCCCCACCCGACACTGAGTCAGCACGTGACACACACTGGTGAGTGTTGTGCCTACTGTGTGGTCTTCCTGGAAGGGTCTTGTGGCCCATTTGTTAATCTAATTTCAGAGTGCCCCTGTAATTAGGGCGGGCCTGTTGAAAATTGCTCAAAACAGAAGAACAGCATTCCAGAATCGAGTTGGGGGGGGGATATTCCCATGGAAGCAGCTTGGTTCCCGAAAATGGCAGGCTGCTGCTGCTCAGATTTGTTTGGGGGAACTTCTCTAGTTCTACCTGCATGTCTACGCAGCTTCCCCACCTGTCCCCTCCCCCGAATAACCTTACCCCACGGGTGCCTGCTCACTGCATCAGGCACAGACGTCCCTGCCATGGGGCCTAGAGGGACATGGTTGG
Source organism: Meriones unguiculatus (assembly GCF_030254825.1). Lineage (NCBI taxonomy): Eukaryota > Metazoa > Chordata > Mammalia > Rodentia > Muridae > Meriones > Meriones unguiculatus. The sequence continues at coordinate 26,214,105 of NC_083356.1, forward strand.
CTCACCTCCTTTTCTTGGATGAGGAACATATTGGGAGGTGATGGGTAAGCCCAAAGGTTTTGTGAAACCTTCAACTCCAACTCCAACCGTTACCACTGGGCAAGGCCAAGTGACAGAATCCCTGGCTTCTTAGGTGGGAGAAAGGCAATACTTTCTTGGTCCCTCCAGGATCCAAGTGCAAAGGAACTGCCAGTAGTGGTGAGCTCACTTCCCAGGAAGTCCCTCCCCTCAATAGTGTGGATTCCAGGAAGGGCTTCCTTTGGGCTGGGGCATCACCTTCCTGTGACCCCAGACACCATGTTCCATTCATCTGGGAAATGTAGGCTATAGGAGAGATAGATAGCTCTGTCCAGAGATGTAGTATCCTTGGGTGCCCTAGTAGATAGGTGGTGCTCATTGTTCATGGCCCCTTAGACGGTACAGGACTTAGCATTTCTTTTTCATGTGTATATTCGATGGGGCCATGACATTCTGCGTATGTCAGGGAGACATATGGCCCTGGATGGCTCCTGTAGACAGAATCTTGCTGCTCCAGAGCCCTTCTACTTCCAGTGTTCATTAGTCCTACTATGTGCCAGCCCCACTCTGTACCAAAGTCTTGATACAGCTCCTCCATTCTCTCAGGGATGACCAGCAGCCTTGAGAATGAGGACCAGCCCCTCCTCCAACTGGGAAGAGCACTTGTACACCCATCACCACATTTATCTGGGTAGGGGAGCTGTGCCTTTCCCCAAGCACTTTCTGGAAATTGTCCCACAGGCATCCAGACACTGATGGCATTGTGGAACTCAGCTGACTCCTCCCCCTGATGAACAAAGGTTATCCAGTTACTAAGGTTTTGAGAGGAAGAGCTAGGGCTCAGGTGGGTTGAATGACTTGCCTACAGCCACACAATTGGCAAATCACTACCATTGAGCCCGACTCAAACCCAACTCAGCCAGACACAGAACTTGGCCTCCTGTCTGTGCTGCCTCTCCCATGCCCAAGAGGGGCATGTCACCCACAGTCTCTCTCTCTCTCTCTCTTTTTTTCACTGCTCGAATCACTCAGCTTTTGAGAGGGATACCACCACCTATTCGTAGACAAACCTTGACAGATAACACACTAACATTTCTGCAGCTTAGGTCTGTTGAGGGTACCGTATGCCAGGCCAGGGCAGAATTTATCCCCAGCTGAGTAGAGCTGTAGACACCTTTGATTTTTAGAGACATGGGTGAGGCTGAACCCACATTTTAGGGCATGGAAGGGCATGTATGGAAGTATGAGTCCCAAGGCAGCTAGCAGACCTGCCTCTGGCCACAGGACTCGAGGCCTGGGCTGTGTTTCTGTGTCATTCAGATTTGGTACCAAAAGTACTCCAACTACTGCGTAAAGATAGAAGAATTTCAACAGTGCTTGATGCATTGGGGTGAACGCATCTGGCCCTGGTGGGGCTGGGACTCGGGGTTGTGACTGGACCCTTCTCTGATTACCCACCTACTCCACGAGGGAGCTACAGTCTTCAGCAGTGCCAGGACTTGTCCCTGTGTCAGCATAGAGGTACATAGGCGTGTAGTTCCAATGGCATGTGGATACACACATGTATGGCTTGCACATGCAAGGGCGTGTGGGTGGGATGAGAGGGCATACAGGTGGGCGAGTATACTGATGTGTGTGGATATTTAGCACGTGGGTGCGTGGATGCGTGTGGGTGTGCATCCGTGCACTGTACAGGTTTGCGTACTTGGAGGGCGTGAAGGAATGCAATATGTAGATGTGGGTGTATGCAGGTGTGGGCATGTGCCCCAGCTCTGCTGAACCACACACTGCTCTACCTCAGTTTCCTTATCTGAGACTCAGCAGCACCTCATGGCTGTGGAGAGACAAGTGCATGCTAATGTCAACTCAGTTGAGTCAGGCCATCTTGTCTCCATCTGCCATGGGTAGGGACAGACAAGGTAGTGACCCGGATCTGGCTGGGGCTCTGGTGACCTTGAATCCTACCTCCTGAGAGCTTGTTCTTTCTCCAAGGAAGCCACCTTCCCTAGGACCTTATCACCTACCTCTTGCCCTATGATGGAGACAGGTGGCTCTTGCTGGTCTGGGGATGGCTAATTTGTCCCCTGCTTATGCCCATGATGGCTGTAGGGGCCTGTTGAGTCATGTGTGTCTGAGACAGGTTTTGCATAGAGGAAGCTGGACAATTATTCCTGTTTTATTAAGTGCCACTTAATTATTAAAAAATTAACGAGCCTTTTCAACTGTGTGAGACACATCTGATTACATAGACACTTGGAGTCAATAAATATCTTTAGAGAGCCAATTACTGCCTAATTAAGGGCCTGCACTGATGACAGGCAGGCGCTCCTCATAGATCAGATGACAGAAATGTCCCGGTGGCAGGAGGAACCTGGGCAGCTTGTGGGCAATGGTGACTAGCCCCTCCATGGGATATGGGACACCCTAGGGGAAACCTCCCTGTTGCTGGCTTCAGCACCGCTGGAAAACCTTTGCTGGCCAGAGGACTCCATTCTCTACCTCCCCATTCTGTCTTCTACTATTCCTGGTTTGACCTGTACTGGCCTCAGCTGCCTTTGTTCCTCCAATGGGAATATGTCCCTATATGGATGAGATGTCTGGGACCAGGCCCTGTCTCTGGGTTCTCTGACCACTTGCCTGTGTCCTTTTGTCTTCCTCTCCAGGAGAGAATGGTCACCTAGAATGATGTGGGAGGTAGACCTGCCCCACAGCCCCCACTGGGTACTGACCTGCACAATATGTAGTCAGGGGCCTGGCAAACCTGGACCAGTGTGGCAGGAGATTCAGCACATTAACCCACTGGCTCTGAGGTGCATTTCTTCTTATTATTCAGAAGAGCTTACATAACATCAGACACTCTCTGTTCTTCCCTTGAAGGATGGTGAGTCTAGGCAGCCTGAGGTAGGAAGAGACCTGTGCTCTCCCCTCCTCCAGGAAGCCCCCTAAATCTCTCCCACTTTTTCCAGGAGGAAGAGAACCATGAGTTTATCATGGTGGCCCCTGGCAGCTGCCACCATTTTGTTCTTCTGTCCCCTTCTGACCCCTTTATTCCAGGCACAGGGTAAAGCATGGGTACTATTTCTGAGTGCAAATCCAGACCATGTCTACTGCTGCATCACTGTGAGTAGTGGCTTATCCTCTCAGAACCTTTCCGCTCAACTTCTCCTTTCACAGAAAAGGCAAGGCCACCAGGAAGCTGGCAGGAGGGTGGACCTGACTCCAGAGTCTGGAATAGACCTAATCATGGCTGTCTGGGCAGAGGACCTTGTTTGCAATATTTGCGGATGGGTGCTGTTAATGGATTTTGAGCCATGGAGGTGAAGTCTTGTTAGAAACTTTTAGGATTCCCGGGACCCTCCTCAAGGCAGCAATAATTTCCAGGGAGAGGAGACTCCAGGGGAAGTCTTGCTAAACTAGCAGCCAGCAAGCCCCTGGCATCCTCCTGCCTTTACCCAAGAGAACTGTGGTCACAGGCACACATACTCATGGGTGCTGGTGCTTCAAACTCAGTGTGTCATACTCGCTCAGCAAGTGTGTCTTCCCACTGAGCACAAGCAAGCGAGCGAGTCTCCCCACTGAGCAAGCGAGTCTCCCCAGCCCTGGACACATTTGAGGACTCCAGTTCTTTATGTGAGCGTGTGCCACAGTGTGTGTAGAGGTCAAAGGGCAACTCTGTGAAATCTGTTCTCTCCTACCTTTACATGGGTGGCAGAGTCCGAGCTCAGGTTTCCAGGCATGACAAGTGCCAATCCACCTCCTCAGCCTTGTTTCATTTTATTTTTTTAAAACACTGATGATTATCCTAAGATCGTCAGTGTATATGCTAAGCCACTCCACAGGCAGGGTGCTAATGACTTTTATCAGAGCTTTGACAAAATGCTCAGCTGCAGGAAAGGACGGTGTATTTTGGCTCACAGTTTGAGGGTGCAGTCCATCGCGCATAGAGCTGTGGTGGCTGGGGTGTGAGGCAGCTGGTCACATGGAAGCCACAGTCAGGAAGCAGAGAGAGATGAATGCTGGTGCTCAGCTTGCTTCCTTCTCTTTATTCATTCTGGGACCGCAGCCCATGGGATGGCTCTGCCCACATTCAAGACAGCCATCCCTCCTCATTTAAACCTCTCTGGAAATGTACGTCCCCAAGATGCACCCATTGGACCATTTCTGTGGTGATTTGAATCCAGTTAAATTGATAATCTGGAGTCACTGTCACAGACAGCCCAGGGTGGTCTTGGTGACAGACTTGCTACTGCTGTGATTTGCCTTCACAAACACCATTACACCCTAATTCCTCTTGGTTATCTTTTAGAGCAGGGGGCCCAGCAAACCACCAATTGTAGGTTGTTTTTGTAAATAAAGCTTTATTGGCACACAGCCACACCACTTTTTGACACGTTCAATATGGCGACTTCCACGCAGCGCTGAGAGCGGTGTGGGTACTGTAGCATACCATCTGGCCTGCGAAACTCAAAATATCCACTCTGTCATGGCGGGAAAGCGCTCGCTGACCTCTATTCTAGATCATCTGGAGCTAGGGGGAAATGTGTGTTGTTTTACCTGCACCCATTCTGTGCAGGACTTCCACAGAGCTGCATAAACATCTCAGAGTCTGTCAGTAGCTAGGTTCCCTCTGGTTTGTCTGGGAGTCTGTTTTCATAAGCTTTTTCATTTTCATAATTGAAACTTTCACCAGTGAGCCTTCATATAATGACTTCCCCCCCCACACACATACACAAACACACACACACAAGCATTGAGAATGATCAGCTCTGGGCTCATGTGTGTTCCGCTTATTCACCTTCACTCCATCCCCAAAATTACACGCCTTCCGTACTTTTAAAAGTTCAAGACAATTTGCAGCGTCATGAGTGAACGTGGACCATATTCCCTCAGCGTTACAGACACCCAGGTGGGACTAGCCTTCCCCAGCTGCCGCCTAAGGGCTCATTCCACTTGCGAAAGATGTTTTGAAGGACTTGGTCCACAGTTTTCCTCTTTCAGCACTTCACAGATCCATTCTGTCAACCTCTTGCCCACATGGCTCCCCTGGGAAGTCTGCCGTGGTCTAGTCTTTGTTCTTTGAAGGTAAGTGTTTTCCCTCTGGTCATTTTCAACATTTCCCTTTTCTTTTTTGATTCTCAGGGTTTTAGGCAAGCAGAAGTTTGAGTGTTTGAAGTGAGAGAGACCAGGTTGGCTAATTTACCTAGCTTCTGCAACATTGGAATAACAAGACATGGCTGTTATTTTTTCAGGTCCTGCATGCTCTGTCATATCTCACCCTGTTTGTTTGTTTGTTTGTTGCACCCATGTTGTCTTTGTGCTTTATTCTGGGGGAGGCGTTGCTGATATATTTCCAGGCTCGTTGATGATTTCTACCGATGAGTCCTGGCCACATGGCAGATACAAGTTTTACAATGAGATTTTGATTTGCTTTCAGGGAAAACTTCCTTGAGCTTGTTTTGGGATAATTTTGGATTTAGAGAGAAATTCCAGAGGGAGTGTCTGCGGGGCCTTCCCTCAGCTTCTCCACTGTTAGGTGTTGGCAGAACTGTCATGTAAGTGCCTGGTGATGAGTGCTTATGCTATGAGCAGTCTCTGCTGGACCTCGGCTCTGGCTGCCAATGCAGAAGGGCATCCACAGATGATGTGCAAAACTGGCAAAGAACCATTAACACAAAACCACTCACACAAACAGGATTCTGTCGTCTCATCCCAACATGATCATCTTACCATATCGGGTGAGTGTGACGGCCACTACACTACGGAAATGCTGGATAATATCACATAGCCATGAAGGCTGTAAAATCTAGAAGTTTCACGTCAGGTTCAGCTGGAGGCTGTGTCCTCCTCTGTCTGATCACAACTCTGACCAGAGCTCTGAGTGGCCCTTGGCATCGCCACCTTTGACACAATGGAGGTCCATCTGTGTCTAACGGTTAGGGCGGAGGATGGGATAGACAGACTCGAGTACCATGCCCAGAAAACATGATGGACATCCACTGAAAGAATCACACAATTAGATTCACACAATTAGAATCACATAATAGATATTTGAGGAGAGATACTTTGAGTCTGTGCAAAGTATAGACTCATTCTCCTGAGTCTGCCTGCTAATTCCACATCTTCAGCTGACCTCACAGGAAACCACGCTATGCGCCTATACTTTCCTTTCTGTGTCTATAGTTTGGAATTCTTTTGTAAGGAAGAGTTGTTCCTTCTCCTCCACACCCTTATTTATCCAGCTTTATACCTATGTCAGGATAGACTCAGGGACAGCCATTTTGTACATCGTGTTTTAATTCTTGGCTATGTTCATTACATGTCTTGCTACTTAAATCACTCCAGTTTTGGCAGCCTACAGCCCTTCCAGACTGGTTGCATTTGTCAGCCACTTGGCATGGCTCACTGTCATATCTCTTTCATTTATCCATCTTCTATCATCACTGACTTATCCACACATCTATTCTCTATCTGTCTGCCTATCTATAATCTATCATCTGTGGATCTTTCAATGTATTATCTATGCATCCTATCTATCTATCTATCTATCTATCTATCTATCTATCTACCTACCTATCTCTCAATCAATCATCTACCCATCTATCATCATCAATCTTCCGTGCATGTGTATGTATTATGTATGTCTCTGTACTATGTATGTATATGTACATGTATGTATCTGTCTAGCTCTTGATCTATCATCTAGCACCATATAACTGTGATGGTTGGTTAGTGACAGTTTAGAGTCACCCAAGAGATGGCCTCTGGGCAGGCCTATGGGGATTATTCTGATTATGTTAACTGAAGTGGGAGGCCTCCCACTGTGGATGGCACAGTGGCGGGGATCCTAGACCACATAAATGGTGAAGGGGAGCTGAGCAGGGGCACCCATTTATTTCTCTCTTCTTCCTGGTTGTGGAAATAGTGAGACCAGCTGCTTCAGTCTCCTGTCACCTTGCCTTCTCTGCCATGAGAGCCTATACCTTGGAAGCATGAGCTAAAATAAGCCCTCCCTCCCTTAAATTGCTCTTGTCAGAGTATTTTTGTCACAGCATCACGAAAAGAAATTACGTCATCTATCCGTCCATCTGTTATGATGGATTTATTATCTATCACCATCTTACCATCTTTCCTTAGTGTTAATTGTCAACTCAACAGGATCTAGAATCATATGGGACAGGAGCCCCACGTGCCTGTGGGGGAGGATTGTCTTGATGATACCACTGGAGATGGGAAGACCCAGCTTATTTGTGATTTGTGAGTGTGACCACTCCCTGGCCAGGGATCCTGGTTTGTGTAATGGTTTGTGTAAACGCAGCAGCATGCGTTTATTGCTCTCCTCTTTTGGCTGTTGATATATCATGAACAGCTGCCTCAAGCTCCTAAGTTGCTTTTGTTAGTATATTTCATTATCACAACATAAGTGTAAGGAAGACAACATCCATCTAGTATGTATATATGTATGTATGTGTTTCTATCATCTACCTATTTACTTATTGGTTATCTCTCTGCCTATAAATTTATCCATCCAGAACTCCAGGTTCATTATATAGTTCCTTTCTTCAACTCAAGCATCATCGGGGAAGACAATGGTGTTTAGACGCCAAGATCTGGGCATTGTGTAAGTTTGTCCTGCAGTATCGCTGCTTCTGGGGCTTCTCAAAGGCAGTTTTAGGAATTCCGTGCATACATAGTAACCTATACATAGACTCATTTCCTCCTTCAGTCCTGTGTGAAACTCTGTGATTGATAATGTCCAGACTGCCATATACCACCTTTGAGAGGAGTTGATAATTCTTCCTCCCTAGCTGTGAAGAGCCTGCCTCCTGTTCTCTACATTCCCCCAACTCTCTCACTCCAGTGCTCATCTTTGTTTGAGCACCAGTGCTGACTCCCCACGAGACACAATGCACCTGCCAGCGAGCCTTGTTGATGACTGTTCCTTCCATCTTGAGCTTCGCTGGAGCATTGCTCACCTTTTTCCCCTGGGACACTGGCCCACTTCCTTCCACCTGTTCTGTCAGGAGGTCATGCCACTTGCCTGTGACCCTGTTAGAGTCACCTGTCACTTGAGATGTTCCATCCTGGGGCTCTTGACACCCCAGCTGGTGTTTTCAAAGACAGAGAGGGTGAGGTTTCCTCTCTGTGCTGAAGCTCTCTTCGGGTTCCTAAGAGCTGTTGTGTATGAACTACGTGTGTCCTCAGCATTGTCATCACCAGCCTTCCACTGTGGAGGGCAGCTTAGAAAACCCTCTTCTCCATTCCAGGCTCTAGAAGAAATGAGATCACATGACAAAGCTTTTGGGGTCTGACCCCTTTCCCCCAGCAGCAGTTCCAGTCTATCTGTCTTTTAGCTAAAACAGAGGACAGACTCTTTCCTCGCTGTACCGGTCATCAAGACTGTTTTGCTTTATTCCTTTTGTTTTCATTTTTCCTTTATCCATTGTGACAGGTGTGTGGTGTTTTGTGCTGTTGCTTTTCATTTCTATAGCTGCTAGGGAGGTCCACTGCCTTCTTTTCTGATCTTTGTCATCTGTCTGTCTTCTTTCCATCACATTTCTTATTACTGTGATCAAAGACAGAAGGCTTTATCTTGGATCACAATTTCAGAGGATTCAGCCATGATGGCAGGAACAGCTCTGTCTATCATGGTGGGGAAGGCTCATGATAGCAGGAGCAGCTTGGTTCTTGTTGGTGGATGTGTGAGGCAGCTGGTCACATCCTGGTGGCAGACAGGAAGCAGATAGGGGAACAGAAGCAGGGATGAATTACCCCTCAAAAGCCCTCCTCCAGTGACCTTCCTCCACCAGACCAGTGTCACCAGCTGGGGGACCCAGATGTCTAGACACAAGAGTCTGCTGGGGACATTTCAGATTCAAATCAAGTAAGTTCCTGTTTACATTTTTGTGCATTTTTCCGTACTGGATTTTGTTTTCCTCTCACTGGGTTCTGTGAGTTCATTATGAACTCCTATCCTAGTTTCCTATACATGATTTCTCACATGTGTAGGTTTTGGTTTTTGTGGGTGGTCTTGCTATTGTCTTGGAGTGCAGGAGTTTGTAACTTAGCAGTTTATCAACCATTTAAACCCATCCTTCTCTCTGGCGAGTGTAAGGTTTGTTGTGTTTCATGAAGTTTTGCCCAGCCAGTCGGGCACACTACCATTTCTGCTCAGGTTGAGCCCAGGACCCCTTCCCCTCTGATGCTCTCCAGAGGCTCTTTCTCTGGCCCTTGTAGGTCTCCCGACCTGCACACACAGTGCTGCTTGCTACAGATGCCTTCTCATCTAGAGCTCTACTTGTCCTGTGCTTAATCATCACAACAACCCATTTTCAGTTGCAAACTCTCTGGTGAGTAGATATTTGCCTAGGTGCAGAGGGCAGGGTTCACAGCCTTGATGGTCTGGGGCTGGGGCAGGGCCTTGGCTTTGTGGCTTCCAGGGTCAGTGATTTCTTTCTAGTGAGCCACAGTTGACCATGCACAAGAAGGAGGGGATAGAAGAGCGACGGTCAGTCCACGTGACTGTGGGAGGCATTCAGGATGGTGGCCAGGTGAAGGGAAGCAACAGTGCTCACAGGCTCCATGCTTTCTGAGGGAGCATCCATTGCTGCTGTGCAAGTGGACAGTAGACTCCAGCTTCTCTGCTTTTCTGTGGACTGTAGACCAGTGACTCTCCAAGCATTGTCCAGGCCTCTTCTACTTGTGACTGTTGAGGCACCCAGCTTCCTGGAGTGAGCACCTGCCTCTCTAGTGTGCATACACCCCTTGTTGGATTACGCAGCCCCCATCACAGAAGCCTGTCCAATATGCCATTGATAACATAGTATACACTCTTAGTTGTGTTCTAGAGACCTTCCCCTAATGCCCACACAAGCTTGTGATTCTTGAGATCGAAGACTATTGGTCAGAAAGTTAGTGGATCTAAGGAGGCACCTTATTTTCTACTTCAGCCCTCCCTCCCACCATGGTGTGGATGGGCAAACTGAGTCCTAGATAATGACTGGCAAGACTGGAAAAGGACTCTGCTTCTCCTTCTGTCATACCCAGAGCCAAGAAAAAAAAAAGTCTCCCTTTGCGTTTCCTTAATTTTTCCTGACATGCCCTCAAGCATGCGCAGTTTGAGGCTCTTAATATACAATTAGACATGGATTTCTCCCTTTTTCTTCAGGGCACGTGTTTACTTTAGATTCAAAATGGCAAACAGAAAGGGAATGTTTGAACTGTAGAAACAGTCTAAGCCCTTAGCCACGGGGCCGATGAGTCTATTAGGTATAAAATAGGGTGATGAAAATTGAAACATGCATTTCTGTGGTGTGTGGGCAATTGCAGGACTGCATTCAGGCTGGATGTCCTCGGGCCTTGGCTTCTTCATGGCTTTGATCCTGAAGAATCATTGAGGATCTTTAGTGGCTGTGATCCTGGTGTCGCCACCTCTGCTCCACCCGGTGTCTCCTTTTCTGTGTCCCAATGTAATCAGGACACTGTGGGTGTGGCTTTTCTTGCAAAAGGCTGGCGTGAGATGAGACAGTACTTGGGAAGAGGCCATGTTTTATCATAGTTCACTGTGCAGACAGGTCTAAGTCATCTTTACAGATCTTGGGCAGTGAATTCCATGAGACACTATCCACCATAAGCCAACCCTAATGCTGGCCAGGATATGTGACCTCTCTCAGGACCATGTAAAGTAGGGAAAGAGTGACCAGATAGAGCAATGACCCAAGTATCATGTCCTAAAGCAGCCATGGCTGGTGCGGCTCCCTCTACTTCCTCACATTCCTTGTTAGTCCTGCTTCCTGAGGACTTCTGACTAAATCACCCACCTAGCATTGTTGCTTACTGACATCTTGGATGGAGCTGTCTTACAGCAGTAGGGAGGCTGATAACAGTCATTTTCAAAATCCAGTTCACCACCATTCAACCAGTTGCAAGAACGGGGGTACAGTCCTGCTTGCTGGACACTTGCTAAAATATAAACACCCCAAATCTTCGGAGAATCAAGGCAGGAGTGGGACCCCATGTGAAAGGTAGGAGTCTATCATGCTACTTCAAACTTGCTTTATATTGACTTATAAGGAAAGTCCCAAGGCATCCATCCTTATCCTTGCTTCCAGCTCCGTTTGAAGTGGGAAGCATCCTTCCAGGTGACCTTGAACTCAGTTCAATACAGGATGGATGCCATCTGTATCTGACCCTGTACACCATATCCACATAACATTCGGCGATGGTTAATACTCATTGTCAACTTGACAGGCTCTAGAATCACTGAAGTCACGGCATATCAGGGCATATCAGGGAAGGATCTCTCTGTTAGGTTGCTGATGTGGAGAGACACGCCTTAGCAACTGGCTAGGGTCCTAAACTTTATTAAAGAGGAGAAATCGCTGCACACCAGCACTCACCTCTCTCCACATCGTGACTGCAGCTGCAGTGTGACCGGCTGCCTCATGCTCCGCTCCTGCTGCACCGCCTTCCCTGCAACAATAAACTATACCTGGAACTGTGGGCTGAAATAATCCCTTTCTCCCTTAAGTGGCTTTTGCCAGGGTCTTTTATTATAGCAACAAGGAAAGTAACAGATACGAGTTTTCCAAATTCACAGTGTTTTTCGTCGCAAGCATGCAGTGTCATGGACAGTTCTGTTTTTCCCATGTGGAGGAAGACTCTCTGCTTTGTTCAGTTCAGCAGCTCTCCCCTGTCCTGAGCAACAGAAATCAAGGTGCCTTCTTTAGGGTGTGTGAGCGTGATGCCTCCATCAGATGCCTTCGGCTGCTGGTCCCTTTTCTTCTCCTTACTACTTGCTAGCGAGGGGCAATGAGGTCTTATGTTGGTAAGTCCATCATGAGGTGAAAACCATGTGTCTCACCCTCTCCCTCTGTGCCTCTTAGCCCAGTGACACAGCACACCCTTGACCCTCTCTCCCTTGACTCCTTGCTCTATGCCTCTGATGTTGGAAGAGTGGTGCCTGCTTCATCTATGCAGCAGTTAACATCCCCCCCCAACCAGGGATCTTGTGTGTATTCCAGCCACATGGGCCCTTACAGACATCAATGTACCCTGATGTAATTTCGAGTGAACTTTCCAGCCATTTACTTTTCAGGAAGAATAAGTCTGGAAGGAGTCTGAATCTTCAGATCCCCTGTTCGCTCTGCAAGGTGAATGCTTGGGCTCACCTTTGTTCACACTGATAGGGCCCTGGGTCCTCAGTATCACTGTGGGTTCCGCTCAGGTCATGGGGATTAAAGGGCTGATGATAGTTTAATTTCATGTCCTAGTTAATGGAGTTAGTTGGACCCGTTTACTTCGTACTGCCATTTATATTTCTTCGGTTGGGAATGCTGTTATCTCAGCTTCTAATCTCTGCTTCAAGGTTATTGGTCCTTCTGTTCTGCTGACCTTACTGTGCTTTGGGCACTGTCACATCCACTCCAGGCCAAAAGCTTGGGTCATTCATTTATGAGGCTTTCATGTAGCTGCTTTAATTTTAACATAGTCCGAGTGCCTCTCTCCTTTGAAGCCACTGGTTTTCCTAGAGCTTACGTAACTGACTTAACCTTTCTCATCTCACGTTTGTGAAGACATGTCTGTCAAGTATTTTCTTCTGAAACTTTTGCTCTTGGATTCTGAGAATGAGGTTTATGTCTGTGCCGTTCACAAAAAGAAGGGCCTAATTTTATTTAATTATGGGAAGCATTTGCCACAGCTCCTTTGAAGAGTGTCTAGAATGTCCCACTCATTGGCGCACTTCCTGCATGCAAATGGAACAATTTCTGGGCCAGTCTTACCCACTAGGGTCATCTGAACCCCAAGGGTTCATGGACCAGCCATTGTCACCTCTTAAGTGTCAGCCTCTGCTAGGACACACCCTTCTCCACTTCTGAGACCTCTCCACTCTCTAGACCTCTGTCCCCCTCTCTCACTTTCTGATTAGCTAGCAGCTCCAGCATAAGCTCTTGGAACTTGGAATTGGCGTTCTAGGGTCTCAAGTCTTCCTTGAACTGGCCTAACACCTGTGGTCCTCCACCCACATCTCAGTCTCTTCTACCTTCCCATTTCTTGCCCCTAGGGATGCTGAGAGCCACCAACAACCACTGGAGCTAAACACCAGCCTTGGAGATAGTGGCCCTGTCATCCGTGTCATCCACAAACTTCATGGTCAGGATATTCAGGAAGCAGCCTGTCTCCAGCCTGTCCCCTGCCTGCTGAGACCAGGGCTCAGTTTTCTGGAATGTTGAAAACAATTTATGTCATGTTGTGTAAAACCTCCCAGGTAGGAATAATCTCACCACTACAAGAGTGGCAGAGCTCACTCCCCCATGAAAGCTTGGCTCCTCTTTATTTTTAACGTAATGTGGGTTTTATCATGAAATTAGTACACGTGTGAAATTCAAGGAAGGCAAGAAGCATGCAACCCTGCTCTCCAGAGGTGGCTCTGTGTATAGATCATGTTGCTCAGCACATCTCTTCAAAACTTATTGAGGTATCATTGGATACAGAGGCTGTGCAGGTTTATCATGTTCAACTTAAACTTTGCATGTAAGTGTACATGACTTTGCATGTAAGTGTGCATCCGAGGAAACCATTGCTACTGCAGATCTGCACCATCACTCCCCCCCCCCAAGGCTTCTTCCTTTATTCCTATTTTATTGCCATTTTTTATGATAAGAACATTTAATCTGATCCATCTATCCTCTTAGTGAAAGTCAAAGTATGCATTATCGTGTAGTGTAGTCAGCTGTATGCATTGTGCTGTATTTTGATCTCTAGGACCTCTTGAACTGCACAATGAAAAATGTTCCTTTTGACCAACACTTTCTCTTCCCTCTCCCCAAGATCCAGGTGACCACCATCCCACTCTCTGTTTCTCGGAGTCCGACCCTTACAGATTTATCACAGGAGTGAGACGAGCACTCTTTGTCTTCCTGGATACAGTTTGCTGCGCTTTGCACATAACCGTCCAGGTTCACCCATGCTGGAGCGAATGGGAGAACTTTACCTGCTCATGGCTGCACATCGGTCCATGGTGCCTATGGCTCAGCCCTTCTGTTGGTTCGGCCCCTTGCTGACGGGCGCTGGAGGTAACCTCTCTTGCTACAGTGAGTTCATTTCCTTTGGATGTACACCCTGAGTCGGGTTGTTGGGTGACTTGGTGATTCTGAGACTTGTTCTCCACTTCCGTCTGCACCAATGGTGTGACTAGTGTCCCCATTTCTATGTGCTGTCGAGGTCTTTTGAAACTTGCCCTTCTGACGGGTTGTCTCCCCGATGCCTACTGACATGTGCTCCTTTCATGCTGTGGCACATGTCTGCCCTCTTTGGGAAATTCTTTTGGCGGCATACTCATTTAAAAATCAAGTTATTAGTTTTAGCTTGGAGAGACCCTCACATAGCTTGCTGGTTTTCTGGCATTTATCCCTTTATCAGAAGTCTGGCAGGCTCTACATGCTTTTTCTCCCAGTACACGGGGCTCTTACATGGTTGCCCATTTCCTGGCTGCCCACAGTGTTTTCACTGGCTGTGGTCCTGCCTGTTTAGTTTACATCCAATAAGTCATGACCCAGAATCGTGTCACAGAGCTCCTCATCATGTAGGAGCTTAGATTTCACTGCCCGTAGCAGGCATCCTACTTCCCCGCTGACACGTGGCTCAGGCTGGAAGGACAGGGTGGCAGAGACGTGGGGTGGAGGAGCAGCCTGGGATGGGCGGCTCAGGGATGGGACCTTGTATGCCTCTAGCCTCCCCAGAGGCTTCTGTCACAGGACTCTCCACAACAGCAACAGCAGAGACTGGTTTTCAGCAAGGAGCTTGGGGTGTGTTGCAGTGGTTGGCTTGTTTCAGAAAAGATTAGACTTGGCCATTTTCTTTTCCACCAAAATGGCAAAATACAGTTCCCAGCAGCCTCTATGGCCAGGAAGGAAAGAACTGGGCAAAGCTCACAACCAGTGGCACATGATTACGGGGTGTGCACACAGCTGTGTGCAGTCTGTGTCGCTTTCTCACTGGCCTTGGGCACTATTGCCAGCCTTAGCTATCTTCTTCCACACACTCAGGCTTGTGGCCACCCCAACTGATGGGTGGTCCTTCCCTCTTCCTCTTCCCCTTTCTTCCTATAACATTTAAAATACATATGGAAGAAGCTTTTTTCCCCCAAACCTTCCCATCCTTCACAGCACTGTGGATTCACAAAAGATGTCAACAATACAACAGAAACTTCGAAGTATAGGCAGGAACACAGGGCTTCTGTGACCATTTTGTTTTAGGAATGATATTTTTAGGGTTGTTATTTGAAATTTGGTCCCTACTTTTCTTGGTGATTATTATAACATAAAAAATATTGATTTCATATTGTTCACATAAGTATTCTAAGGAATTACAAACATTCCAGAATACATGAGTTATAATGTATTTAACACTTCTGTTTAACAAGTAAATTATTTCTGTAATTTCTGGCATAAGTATTGTTTCTGAACTCTGTATATCCACTAACTCTAAGGAATCATTATTTTTAGAATAGATTGCTATAAATAGAATTAATGAGCCCAATGATGTACTGTGTATTTTAAAATTCCTTTTTGATCCCTCAAGTGCTTTTTTTTTCCTCAAGTGCTTTTTAATACAATGTTTAAAACTATGTATTGTGGTATAATAGAAACAATACTTACTGATTGCATTAGCTAAGTTTTTCTTTCCTGTGACCAACTGTCCAACAAGCAATAGCTTATAGCCAGGTGCAGTGACACATGCCTGTAATCCCAGCACTCAGGAGGCAGAGGCAGAGGAAGATGGATCTCTGTGAGTTTGAGGCCAGCCTGGTCTACAAAGCAATCCAGGACATCCAAGGCCACACAGAGAAACCCTGTCTCAAAAAGAAGGAAAGAAGGAAGGAAGGAAGGAAGGAAGGAAGGAAGGAAGGAAGGGGAAAAAGGGACATCTTACAGGAGAAACAACTCATTTTAGCTCACAGTCTGAAGTGCTGCAGTTTGACATGCTGGGGAGGCCTGGTGGTGGCTGGTTTTCTGACAGTAGGACCGTAAGCAGTTAACAGCTCAGTAGACCAGGAATGAAAGACATGACAGAGAGTAAAGCTGAGCTATAAACCTCAAAGCCCACCCCCTGCTGACCTGTGTCCTTCAACTATCCCTCACCTCTCACAGGTTCCACAGTCTCCCAAAATGGTGACACTAGTTGGGGACTGAGTGTACAGTCATGTGAGCCTGTGGGGTACATTTTACATGTAATCTCTAATCCTGCTTTAGCCATCTGAAGAGTACACTTTAGCGACATCAAATACATGGACATGTTTGAGCCAACATTGACCTCATCCATCCCCACAGCTTTCTTCTGTCTCCCTTAGGTGCTAACTGTCCAATCCCTGACTCACATCTTACTGCCATGTTCAAGTTTCTTGGTGAGGTCACTTACTCATCCTCTCATCTATAAATCGCTTGCAATACCAATAGTTAAGACTTCCAGGAAAGATGGAGAAAGGGGAAGTCTTGTGTAGGATGAACTGTGTTGTGCAGAGGGGTGATGGCTAGCTTGCATGCCTAGAAAACCTGAGATGGGGGCTGGGGGGCTGCCAAGTGAAGCTTGTGGGGGAGGTTAAAGACTCTCTCTCTCTCTCTCTCTCTCTCTCTCTCTCTCTCTCATATGTGTGTGTGTCTAGTTCTTTAAGCTTACAGACATAGAGTCATGGGTTAGGGTGGTCTCTGGGGAAGGGTAGGGTAGCCATGAAGGTAGAATGTTTATCTAGGACTTGGCCAAGAAGAGCCTGTGCAGCAACCCAGAAGGGAGCTACACTCTGAAGGACCGGGGATTTTTGTGGAAGTTCTTAGGTAATGCTGTTTCAGAGGGCCAGTGTATAGTTAAACATTGGTTGTCTGCACATCAAGTTGCCATGAATTTGGTCCCCAATACAGTCAGAAATGGATGAGCTTCTTGGGCCTTTTGTATCATGTGGGAATCACTTCCACTCTGAGTGCTGCATCCAGTGACCAATTTCTCCTAACACCGCCATCTTGGAAACATGTTTTCAAGTGGATTTTGGGAGACATTGTCTTCATCCATTGCCGGATGACTGGGTCCTCTCCTGGAACTCACAGGGCTTTCCTCAGTTGGAGACTTCACTGGGAGAATCTACTCCATGATTCCTTAGGTTGCTGGTAAATTTGTCTGTGATTATAGAACCAGTCAGTTCTCAAAGGCTACTAACTAGAGCTATACATAGCACGTTGCCATGTGCCTTCCCACATGTCCATTCAAACCCTCACCCAGCAAGAAGAGAGTTTAGGACAGTGGTTTTTTTCAACCTGTGGGTTATAGCCCCTTTGGCAAACTCCTGTCTCCAAAATCTTTACTTATGTGGATTCTTAACAGTTGCAAAATTACAGTTATGAAGTATAAAGGAAATAATTTTATAGTTGGGGGAGTCACCACAACATGAGGAGCTGTATTAAAGAGTCTTAGCATTAGGAAGGTTGAGAACCACTGGTTTAGAGTAAGCTTGTGCTCAATGCAAGGTCTCATCTATGCAGTGTGGCATCCCCTGTGCTGTTCTCTGTGGTCACATGAGATTTTTTTTTTTTTTTATGTAATGTGACATGGGTGACATCACCTGTGCCATATGTGGACTCTTTTGATGTGTTGACACAGGTAACACATTCGCCCTCCTTTTGGTTTAGAACAGGTGAACTACTCTTGTGGAAAAATGCAGAAGACATGCATTGTCCGATTTCACTGACTATATACGACTGATATCGTATACAAAGTAAAAGGAAGGACACTATGGAAAATGGAGGAGGGCGCACAGGCTAGAAGGGACCTTGGCACCTAGGACAAGGCACAATGGTGGCTTCACTGGGTTTCCTCAGTCACTGGATTTTCTCAGTCTCATGCATTCCAATCTTAGAACTCAAGGCCCAAAAACCAAGAACTGCAATGTGACAGACAAAGCAAACCCAGCAAAGCAGCCATCTTCAGCTATACCATCAGGAAACGGCAGCCTGGTAAGATGGAGAACCACTATATAACAGCAGTTCCACACTCCAGCCGAGTACCAAGGAAATCCATGGCCTCCCCTCAGCATGTCACACTGGTTGAGGAACCCGGGCTGCAACCTCTGATGGGTGGAATGAAGCCTCTGACACCTCAGTGGAAGGGGTCCCAGCTGCCAAGTGGGAAGAGGGGGTGAAAATTGCTACTGTGTCTTAAGTGGGTCCTAAAGTGTCAAGCCCGAATTACCCAATCACCTGAAAATGACAAGGTACCTCTCACTCTCCTTACTGGGATTGTGTTCTGACTCTCACAGAGAGCCAGGATGTTCATCAACACCAGACGACTAGGCCATTCCCACTATAGTCACAGAAGATCTAGTGAAAAATGCTGTATTTCTTTTCCTGTTCCAGCAGCAACAAGGGCTCCAATAAGTGTCAATAAGAAACTCTGTCTGTCTGTGTGTCTGTCTGTCTGTCTCTATCTGTCTGTCTTTCTGTGTGTGTGCATGTGCGTGTGCACTAAAAATGAAAAAAATAAAAATTGATACCTCACCCAAAGTAACCGCATGAAAGTCAACCAGATGCATGGCCACCAGGTAAAAGAAACCTCACTTTAAATAGATTTAACCAGTATGGATAAAGACACTGTGGTATGATAAAAGGCGCAGCCACCACGTTGCAGCAACTCCTAACTTATATGCACCAAACAACACAGTAGCACAGCGTGTTTGTGAAGCAAAGCGAAACCTGATGGGGCTGACAGACAAATCAACAGAGCCATCATAGTCACTGAAGAGTTTAATATCCCTTCTCAACAATCAGTAGAACAACCAGGTGTGAAATTAACAAGGATGGAGAACTCATCAGCAGCAGCATCAGGTGGGTTGAATCACTTTTGCAGAACATGCCACCAGACCAGGCAGAAGGTGAACTCAGTTGAAGTGCTACAAACAGTGTCCTTTCGTCGACTCTGTTCTCAGCACGTAGCAAACCTCAACAACCTCAAAAGACTCTAAATCGCAGAGTATCTTGTCTGCTACAATGGAGTTGATCTAGAAATCACCATCAGGAACTCTCTAGGCCATGAGAAACTCAAAACACTTCTGCATTTTGTCAAGGAGAAAGTGCTAGAGGACATTAAAAACAAAACAAGAATTGAATGAAAATACGATGGTAATTTATAGTCCAGCTAAAGACCTAGAGAATGAAAAAGCAAAATACACCAAAAGCAAGCAAAATGAGACTGAGATAAAGACAGAAACCCAAATCTGTGCCGCTTGAAGTAGAAAAACAGTGAAAAAATATCTGGCTCTCTGGAAAGATTAATAAAATTGACAAAACTATAAAAAGAACAGCAGAAGAAAACAACACATCGCCGAAATCACAAATAGAACAAGACACACTGCAGACATCAGAAGGAGGGTAGGGGACCGTGGGAGCAACTCTATACACAGACATCTGACAACTAAGGCGAAAGGGGCCTTGAAAGACATGAATGGACAGAACTCACCATTTCTGAAACAGATCATTTGAATAATCTCATGACAATTAGAGAAATTGAATTCATAACTTAAAAACTTCCCCCAAAGAAATATACAGACTCGGATGGTTTCAGTGGAGAATTCTACCAAATGCTTAAAGTGGAATTAATGCCAATAGTACATAATCTCTTCCCGAAAACAGCACAGGTGGGAATACTCGCTAGTTCATTTTATGAAGCTATTATTACCAAAAACCAGAAACATAACACACAAAAAAAACCACAGGCTGGTATTCCTCCTGAAAGTAGATGTGAAATTCCTTACACAATACAATGTAACAGAATTAAGCAGCATATAAAAAGTATTATAAACCATGACCTAGGGGGTTTTAATGCTGGGATGTGAGACCAATTTAATATTTAAAAAGCAAGCAATAAACCCCACCACATTAATATGTTAAGAAAGAAAAGGTAAGATAATACCAACAGATGCAAGATCATTTACCAAAATCCAGTCTTCATGCATGATTTTTTTTAAAAGGGGGGCAGAGGAAAACTTTTCAACTTGAGGAAAAAAAAAATAGCAAGCATCATTACCAGTGAGATAATAGTGAAAATAAAATACTCTCTTCCCAATGTAACAAAGCAGGAGCTTTTATCTTTATAACTTTTATTCAACACGGTACTGGAGATTTTAGCCAGTATAATAAAGTGGCAACAACAACAACGAAAACAGATTAGAAAAGAAAAATGTAAAACTACTCGCAGTGGGTTGTGCCTTCCACATCAGTAGTAATCAAGAAAATGACTCACGGGCTTGCAAACAGGCCAGTCTCGTGGAGACATCTTCTCAGTGAAGGTTCCTTCTTCCCAGATGACTCTAGCTTGTGCGAAGTTGACAAAAAACTCACCAGCCCAACTCCTCACATTGAGATTGCCACGAACGAGTCCTGCCTCTCCTTGGTCTTGTTATCGGTGGGCAGGTACTTTGACACATAGAGATATCATTTCATGCCGTCAGGTGGTAACTGGATGCCCCTGACTTGGATGCAGAAGCCCTTGTGCAAGGTTGGCCAGACAAGTTTCCACCCCTGCTTGCTGTCTGCCTACTTCAGGTATCACCCAGGGTCTGAGAATAAACCTAGGCCTGAGATGCTGCCCAGCTTCCTTCGGGCCCGACTTATGTGATGTTCAGAATCCGGTCTCCTGCAGCTAGCCATCTCCAGTGTCCTTGTGCTCTGGAAGCATCCCTGCTTGTTTGGCTATGTCTCGTGTGGTGGCCTTGGTGGCAATCTTCCCATGGCCTTTCCTAGACCCTTCTAGACAGAGTCCCAAGCAATGACCTGTCCTATGGGCCAGCTCTAGGCTTGCCTGGACATGGTTTATTCAAGCCTAACCTGGGTACCTGACTCTTATGAACAAAATAAAGCCTGTCTTTGGACCATCACCACCCTGGACCAGTTGGGGAAGTCATCATTCAGCATTGTCTTGGAGATGGTTCTCTGAATCAGGCATGTGGGACAAGATACTGTGATGAGAACATGAAGCGAAAATTGTTCAGATAGACCAGGGGCCTCAGAGCAGCAGTTCTGAGAATGTCCTTCTGGAGGCCAGGGACACCAGAAGATAGTTCCTGGTCCTGGTCCTTCATTGTTTCTCATCCCTTCTTGGTAGTTATATGAGGATAAAGCCAAAGTAGTTTAAAACCAAGTAGATAAAACTAAGGTAGTTATGTGAGGATAAAACCAAAACTGAGAGGAGCACATGGACATGACTGGGCCAATTGATCAGACCAGTTCATCCTTCTTTCCATGTCTCACCCCAGTTTCACCCATCAGTCCTTCCAATGGCAGCCCATTTCTGGGGACCCCTCCTCCTTACAGTAGCTCTGTCCTCTGTCTCTCTTAACTCTACCTATGATTTTTTTTTTAATGAATCTACAATAAATTTCTTTCTACATCTCACCCTCTGGACTGTGGATTTTACCTTTCTAACTTGTAAAACAAGAACCCAGAAGTCA
Source organism: Meriones unguiculatus (assembly GCF_030254825.1). Classification (NCBI taxonomy): domain Eukaryota; kingdom Metazoa; phylum Chordata; class Mammalia; order Rodentia; family Muridae; genus Meriones; species Meriones unguiculatus. The sequence goes on from NC_083356.1 coordinate 26,235,610, forward strand.
GAAATGTGTGACTATGGGTGTCCAGTGCCCCAGCTCCTGAGTTTAAGTCCACCTGAGGCAAGAGGAAAAGCCTCCATGCACTTAACTGTGATTCACCATTCATGTGTGAACTGTTGGCCAGCCAGGTCACCTGCCTCTCTCTGGCACAGCTGATGGAGAAGGAAGGTGATGATCAGAGCTGTTTCCTCTTGCCCAGCCCACTATCTTGGAACACAGCTGCTTTCTGTGTTCAGCTCTAGAGGGCAAATAGGTTTTCCCTATGCCCCTTTTACTACCTCTCAGTCCCCTAAGAATGTCTATAAACACACTAACCATTTCTATTCCTGGAACCTGACAGGTCCCACTGGGCCTCATCTTGTTATGTCAGGCTGAGTAAGTCTGAGTCTTCTTCAGCTCCTGGACTCTTCCTTTCACTTGGGATTTTCTAGCCTTGGGTGTTGCAGGTACAACATACTTTTGCCCCGCGGACTGTCCTCCCAGGCATCCATCCTGCACTCCCTGGCAGTGCCTGCTCCTGTGTAAGTGGTTGAGGAGCACAAGATATGTTGCTCAGAGGGTGTGAAGCCCATCCCTGGGATCCACAGCACAACAGGAATGAGAGATGTTTGGGTTGGTAGCCGAGTAGCAGAGCTGGAGGGCCAGGGGTCAGGGCCAACTTCTGAGCCTTCCAGGGGGTTGTGGCTCAGCTCAGTCCAGCTGACCCGAGTTTCAGAAAGACACAGTTGCTAAACACAAACTGCCCAAGGATATAAGGGGGCCTTTGGGATCACTGAGTCACACACTCAACACCGACCACAGCTTGTCACAGAGTCTCCCCACTGCCTGCACTGGGACTGGCCCATGTGACCAACCTGACTGCTCACAGCGCTGGCTGATCCAGGCTTGTAGCTACAGTTTGAGGATTGTCTAGATGGTTAGAAGGCTGTAGTTTTTGAATCGTTGAGATCAGGGAAGAGGCGGCAGAGGTACACCTTGATCCATGCTGGTCTCTTTTTATCTGCCTTCAGCTCTACCGCCGGGAAGAATAACAGTCACACTGTATCCCCTGAGCTCCTTCTGAGTGTTCACTGTCCACCGCTGGAAGCCTCACCACCCTTCAGAGCCCACCAACATGGATGGAGGGGTAACAAGGCCCACAGCAGCCAGGTGGCTGGTGTTCGATCCCAGTAAGTACCGGGTAGCTAGGATGTAAGCCAGGTACTAACTTCAGAGCTGGGCCGTGCACACCCAACAGGGAGCTTGTGACTGTGGGAGGGGGTGGACCCTAACAGTTGCCCCTTGGGCAGATCTGGATCACCCATCGTGTGGGACTGGATCATCGCTTCTGAGCAGAGTGTGGACAACACCATGTTCCAGGTACCATGACATCATGACTTCACAATACAACGGGGCTAATGGTGTAAGCGTCGGTCATCTGTGCTCTGTGGCAAGTCATGTTCTGCACTGCGATAAGTATTCTTCTAATTTCTCCCTTTACCCTGCTGAGTCTGTGCCCTGGGTTCCTCTCAGGCCACAGTAACGTGGAGAGTGTTCGTGTCTGCCCACTTCCTCCTGCTTCCTGGGATCTGTTGTAGATAGGAATGAGACTGTCTTTCCAGAATTCAAGTTGGGCAGTGTGTCTAAATGAGAAATTAATTGACAGATTTCACCCGTTTGCATTCATTTCAACCACTATATTTCAGGACCTACTCCTGCCATCTTCCCGATTCACACACACACACACACACACACACACACACACACACGCACACACGCACGCACACACGCACGCACGCACGCACGCACGCACACACACACACAATCCCATCCTCACAGATGAATCACTCTCCCAATGAAGATCTCCCTCTCCTCAAAGCTCAGGCTGCGTACTGCAGGCTTCTCACTATGGCCCTCTGCTCCGGCAGGGTGTGGACATTGCTGGAATGGGGGGGCTCTACTGTTCCCCTCTCCCTGAGCCAGGTTGCTATATTCTAGAACTTCCCTTTTGGTTTGTTGTGCAGTTGTTTCTTAGTCTTTCTTTCATGCGGATATGAATTCTTTTGCTTGTTTTATTTCAAAAGGTGTTACCTGATAAAGAGCTACTGCCTGGTGGCCCTGACTTGTCTGGTTCCACGCTCCGTGAGGGTGAGCACCCGGCTGTGAGGGATGATTTTGCTGGGTGTTACATTCTACACCCCAGGTTCTGTTCTTTGACACTCTGACGCCCTCTGACCTGTCATGGACGTACCACTCTGCCCCACGCTCATTCTTTTGTTGATCGTTTTGCCTTTGCCCTTCACAGGAGTATGTTGTTGGTCTTGGAATTCTCTTAACTTTCGCTTGGGTCTGTCCAGGAAGGACTTATCATTGCCTCTGCTTGGCATTTTTCATGACCCTCCATACCAGATGCGTGTCTCTTTGCTGTGACCAAATGCCTAGCTGAAGCAACTTGAGAAAGTAAGGGTTTCTCCTGGCTCACAGACCGAGCGTGTGGCCCATCATGTCAGGGAAGCCATAGCAATCAGAGTGGTAGGACACTGGTCACACTGGGTCCAACCAGGAAGCAGGGGGCAAAGAATGTTGGGGCTCAGCTAGTTTTCTTCTTTGTATTCAATCCAGAGCCTCAGTCCATGGAAAGAATGGTGCTGCTGACATGCTGACGTTTACCCTACTCTAGATAATCCCTCACAGACATGCTTGCAGGCTTTATTCTCAGGTGATGTTAGATTCTGTGATGTTGACACTATTAACCATTACCGACATTCAACCGCACTACCTTTAAGTGATAACCTTCTACCGCTCGTCCACATAGGCTCACAGTAACTCTATTTGTAAAGTGTATTCAATCCAACGTTAAAGTCCCTAGGCTTTAACAGTCCCAACACTGTTCAAAAGTCTAATGGGCAGCACCTGAGCCCCTCTCACGGTGGGGAAGTGCTTGGCTGTAAGGGGTGATTTTGCTTGGTGTTGTGAAACAGCAAATCTCCTGACACCCCCACCCCCATTGAAAATGTATACAATGGCAGAAAGTAAATGCTCTCATTCAAAAAGGGAAGAAAAGGGCATAACAAACAAAAGATCAGATCACGGCAAGACTAAACATCAACAGAACAAACACCAAGTCCTGCAGCTCCGCATCTCGGCATCTGGGACTCATGATGCATTTGGGCTCAAATGGGTGTGGGTGATCTCATCTCCTCTGCCCTGCTGCCTACAGTGCCCACAGCCTCTCTGGTGCATGATGTTTTCCTCAGCAGAGGATCTTCGGTATCCAGGGAGCTCCACTGCAACTTCCACAGCAACTCAGAGCAGCCTCTTCAGGACCTCTTCTCGGGGACTCAGGTCCTGCTATACATCTGAAACCTTGAAGCAAGGCTCATGACTCACTAGATCTTATATCTTTCATGCTTCCAAAACCATTATCATGTGGAAGATGCTGCCAAGTTCTGCTGCCAGTTCAGGATGAAGCCTGGCTTCCTTGGACCACACGTACCAGGGACAGGGAGCTCCTTTAGCATTCTGAGTTTAGTCTCCTTCAAATTGATTTGGTTTTCACAAGTTGGAACATTTGATGGTTGGGGTCTTACTCCAGGACAGCTTTCCTACCATTCTACTGCTGAGCTGTGGGTGAGGAGTGGTACTTCGCTTTGACAGTTACCTTCTGCTTCAGCGTATATCTTGGCTACAACTTCAGACTTGTTTTTAGCTATTTTCCTCAATAAACTACCCATGTTAACTCTTCCTGTCTCACACGTTCTTCCTTACTGTAGGCCTGAAGAGCGGTGAGCAGTAGGAATGCTCTCAGGTCTTGAGATGCCCATTAGTCTATTAGTGTTAAATTCGGTCTCACTCATTCAGGACACAGGCTGACTGAGGACAGATCCTTTGCCAGAATATAACGCAGATGGCTTCTGGCCCAGTTCCCATCATATTCATTGTTTCCCCGTGGAACCTAATGAGCCAGACCTTCAGTTTGCATTTCTCTATGCCTTCTGATCTCCTAAGCTCCCATTCCAAACCAGAATAGCTCAGTAGAATCTGCTTACAGCACTTGAGGGCTTTTCTAGCCTGAAGATCCAAACTCTTCCTCATTTCTCCGACAAAGTATTCCAAAGGCCTAAGAAACACAGGGTCAGCTCTATCTCAGAAATGGCCCCAGTTCTCAATATCAACTTCCTGTCCCTCTGCTGTGACAAATCATCTGACAAAAGTAACTTTAGGAAGGGCTTATTTTGTCTCACAGCTAGAAAATATAGTCCAAACTGGGCGTGGTGGTGCATGCCTTTAATCCCAGCACTCAGGGAGGCAGAGGCAGGCAGGTCGATGTGAGTTCAAGGCCAGCCTGGTCTACAAATCGAGTTCAGAACAGCCAAGAAACAGAAAGAAAGAAAGAAAGAAAGAAAGAAAGAAAGAAAGAAAGAAAGAAAGGAAGGAAGGAAGGAAGGAAGGAAGGAAGGAAGGAAGGAAGGAAGGAAGAAAGAAAGAAAGAAAGAAAGAAAGAAAGAAAGAAAGAAAGAAAGAAAGAAAGAAAGAAAGAAAGAAGGAAAGAAGGAAAGAAAGGAAGAAAGCTGTTGGTAACCACCAAAATATGAGTACCACTATTGTACCTTTAGGGATAACTTGCCATGTTGGCCAATGTGATTCACAGGGATTACTTCCCTCTCTCTGTAGCTTGAATAGTACTTTATGCTAATATGAAAGCTAGCTCCCGATCAAAACTTCTGAGTCCTGTGTTCAACGTGTGCAATGTCTTTAGCAATGGGGTCTTTCATACCTTCAACCTCTGAGTGGTAACCAACGGCAACAGTGAAAGCCTGAATTGTGTGGGAGTCCCTTGGACTATCCTGACCAACAAGATGAATAGAAATCCCATGCCTAGTACTGAGGTTCTTGTTAGATAGTCTATGGCTCTTGTGCGGGGTATTGTCAACCCAAGTGGCATAATTTCATTTAAGATATAGATTAATTAAATATTTATCTTAATGATACATATATCATACATATCTTTCTATATGCACATATTATATTTATATACAATAGTATATGTTTATATAATATATATGTGTGACCATCACTCATGGCCCTTCTAATCCAAAGCTTGTTCCCAGGACTTCTGTAGAGTCTTGTTCTTGCTTTATGATACCTATTTCTTTGATGGCTTATACACTGTTAAGATCTGAAAGACTGTGAGGTGTGCCGGTGGCCTGATTCCTAGTGCTGCAGTGTTCGGGCAGTGTTTGAGGGGAAGAGAGTGGATTCTGGAGGCTCTGGATTAATCCACTAGTGGAACCCTAATTTGATGGCATGACTGGAAGGTGGCAGAAACTTCTAGACCTGGGGCCTGGTTGTAGGAAGTAGGTCAATGAGGATGTTGTCTTGGAAAGAGGTATTTTGCCCCTAGCTCCCTTGAGCCTGTCTTCTCTTATCCCTGACCACCACAAGGTGAACATGTCCTCATGACGTGGTATTCACCTTGGCCCAGAAACATCCGAGCCGGCTGACCATGGCAAAATCGCTGAACCATGAGCCAAAATACATTTCTGCCCCTTTGCTTTTCCCAAGTGTCTCAGTGAGGAGAGTCCAGCGCATGTCTTTGCCACCCCTCTGTGAGGTCTGGTATGTCCGTTCTGTGAGTGGGTGTCCATTTTCTACCCTTGTCTGTGTGGTTAAGTCAGGCCTTGAATGATTGCAAGCCTTTGCTTGCAAATCCACTTTATTTTAAGCTTGGTGTCATTGACCTGTGACACCTGGTATAGTGTTTTGTTTGTTAGTTTGGTTGGTTGGTTGACTGGTTTTTGTTGTTGTTGTTGCTCTGTTTTGCTTTGGATTTTTTTTTCCAGGACAGGATCTTTAGAATCAATAGTTTCAATTGTACAATTACATAAAAAATAATTATGTGGAAATGCAGCTATGAAAATTTTAGAAACCAAATTTTTGGTATAGTCACAACATAGGTGGTCATTATCAGCATAACACAGCCCAGAGTAATCACACCTGTTTAGTGATGTTTCCAGAAATCTGTGCTGTCTCCCGGCAGCAAAGCCACCTGAGCCAAACTGGTTTGCTGCTTACACCTGCTCATACTGAAGGAAACCTATTTCAGCTGGGTTCATGAAAACAAAGCTGTGTGTTCATCCTACTGCACAGGTGTTAGGATCCCGAGGCTGCCATTTTAACGCAGGTAATGAGGACTGTCCCTGAACAAAGTCTTGACCACCTTCTCTAAGGTGAGTTGACCTGGCCTTGGCCATGTCCTCCAGGATCTCACTAAATAATGAGAATTCTATCTCCTATGTCAGATCACCCCTGATAGCTAAACAGGTCCCCCCTCCTTCACAGTCTCCCAAAGGACTTCTCAACACCGTAGTCTTCCTCACTGAGAAGCCTGTTGGGGCAGTGTTATTCAGAATAACTACAGCATTCAATGCTTTCTCTAGTCCATCACCATCTGTCCACCACCCACTCCTGTTCCTTGGCTGTGAACCCCTCTCCTGTATTTGGATGGAGCCGAGTGTGGTCCCTTTTTCTCACACAGATATGAGCCAGGCTAAGAAGGGCCAGGCCCAAGTCTGTCACTAGGGAAACTTCAGCCCAGGAAGGCATCATGTAACAGCCCAGGTAGCCTCCAAACTCCCCTATCCAGTAGGGGGTGTGGCTCAAGTCCAGTGTCATGGGGAGGGGCTCAGAGTACTCTGAACCAGGTTGCCCTCCATCATCATTGATGGAGGCCAAGAACTAGCAAATTCATTGAAAGCTTGCATTTTCCTGATGGGACTGACTCATTATGTGCCTCAGTGGATAAGCAGTCCCAACCCTTGTGACAAGATCTCCGTGGGTGAGACACCTTGCTTAGTAGCCACCAGCAGGAGAAGTCCATGCTTGTTTCGTGGGGCTGCTGGGCCTAAGGTTGTATATAGGGCCTACTGGCTGCAGGGGCCTGGGGGCTCCTAGAGAGAAGAAGTGGGTTATATGTGCGGGGGGGGGGGGGGGAGCTTTAGAATGCAAATGACGTGCTAATCACAGTCAACTGGCATCTATTTGTCAAAGCAGTGCAGGGAAGACATCTCCCTGGTGACCTGGCCTCTGGGAAACCTTTCCAGAAAGCTGTTACAGACATCAGGCTCAGGGGCTCTAGAAAATGATCATAACTCAATTGATCAGCTCTTGGCAAAAACTCCCAAGGAAGAGAGGAAGTGGCAGGACTGAGGGGTGGCCACTACCACCTGCTGGAGCTTCCATGCTTCCCACAGACTTAAGAAGCTTCCAGGCTATGTGAAAATAAGAACACAGTGAAAGATAGCCATCCCGGAAGCTCTGGGAGGCCAAGAAGTACTGAGCAGGTCAAGAAGGAGCAGAGGGGCTTGGCAGTGATCCGTGGCCCTGGCCTGAACACTCTAGACACCCAAGGCAAAATGGCTTAAAGAAAGCAAGCCAAGTAAATCCTGCTCCTTGAGCCCCAAGCAGGTGTCACCTGCTGCTCAGAATTACTGCCCGGGCTTCTGTGAGGGTGGACGCTATATTTGGAAGGTACCTTGGACTGAGTTTATGGTCCAATGGTCCCATGGTGAAACCCTAAGCCTTTGGCTGGTTTTGGAGATGAGCCATTGGCAGTAACGGAAGTGAAGTGAAGTCACGGTGGTAGCAAAGAGAAGAACTGGCCTGAGGAGCACTTCAAAGATCAGGCTCTTGAGCCAAGTAGCACAGGACAGGCAGGAGCAAGCAGAGACCCCTTTGCCTGACTCCTGTTAGGCATAAGAGCTTCCTGACTGCACTCTGCCTATTCTGAGGAAGAAGTGAGGGAGGAATAGTCTAAATTTTGCCCCTAAGCAGTATCTGGCCAGGATGGCTGGGTGACATCACTGGGTTCTATGAATGGTGCACCGCCCTGTGGCCTTGTAGGCAGGTCAGAGAGTCCTGCACGTTGGTGAGATTCAGTGGGCCTGCCATCATATCCAAGGTTGTCCTGGCCCAGCCTCCTGTTTCAGGTTTTTCTAAGGAAATGCAGAGGCTGAGGCTGCCCTGAACCAGGTCATATTGGTAAACAGCACTCAGGGAGGGAAGCCGGGATGAGAAATGTCACTCACCAGCAGGATTTGTTTCAAATCCACGGGTCTGGGAGTAAGAGCTGATGGATTTTGAGGTCCTCCTGCTATGTTCACTTTGTAGCTAAATGAGGGTCACATTCGGAGCTAAGAGATGCAAATCTCTGTGTGTCTTTGTCCCTGTCTCTGTCTCTTTCTGTCTCTCTCTGTCACTCTCTCTCCTACTTTTATCTTGTTCTCCCTCCCTTGCTCTCCCCAGATTAAAGCTGTGAATCTGCCTTCACATTCATAGGTCCAAATACAATACAAAAGCCGGGCATGTGTTCTCTGTAGCACACACACAAACACACAGACACAGACACATATCTCAATACAGACCTACACACATGGATATCCACCCAAACACATATACACAATTATGGTCCTTGTGTAATGAGTAAATATAAGCACATATACTGCACAGCCATAAAGAAAGGCATACACATGAGAACACATTCTGTGCACATGTGAACACACCAGCTCGTATAGGCATTCAGGTGATGCATGCCGCTGCAGAGATTCACACAGCCTGTGCGTGCATAAGCTTGCACTCACAAGGGCAGACAAAACATGCCCTCAACAGAGAGTCCCCAGCGGTTAAAAGTCAGACATTAAAAGCATTAATAAAAGACGCTGCCAGAAGTTCAGTTGCAACATTGATTTCCTGGTTGTCAGAGCTGAGTAAATAAACCCCAAGTGGCATTTAATACCCAGTCTTCTCACAAAAGAGCAGCTCTGGGGAATGGCAGAGCCAGGAAACACTGACGACCTTCTTCAAAGCAGAACGGACAGCAGTGCGCTGCAACACCAAGACCCTTCCTCCCCTGACAGCCTCGGGGTCCCTCAGCCCCATCTGCTGACTTGTTAACTGTATGTTGTCTGTAGCTGGGAACCAGGACCAAGGTCACGGGGGCAGCTCAAATGTCAGTGGAGCTGTGTGTGGCTAGAAAGTTTTCCCTCCTGGGCCACCCAAACCTAATATGGACTGAGTTTACCATGAGGTAGCCTTCTGTGTTCATCACCCCTGAGGTGGGCTGAATTGCATCCTTTGAAATGCCTAGGTTGAGGCATTAATCCCTGGGCTCAGAGAGTGACTGCATTTGGAGACAAGGTTCCTTAAAGGGGCAACAGAGTTAAAATGAGATCACTGTGGTAAGCTAATCTCACTGGCATCAGTACAAGGAAAGGTCAGGATATAGACACACAGAGGAGCAGCCATGTGAGATGTGAGGAAAATCTGGTGTCTCCAGGCCCAAGAGAGAGACTTTGGATGGAGCAGGCTCTGACCCACCTCCATCCAAGACTACAGCCTCTGGCCCAGAGACATCAGCTATTGCCCTTTAAACCTCGTGGCCTGCAGCACAGTGTCATGGTGGCCTTGGAGAATGCCATACCTAAAAAGCCTCTGAAGACTGATCCTACTTGGCCTTACATGGTCCACTGAACACTGGCACTAGGTGACCTTGACCCTGCACCAACACCTAGTGACCCTGGTCAGGCAACAGGTCCAGTCCCAACCTGCTGTACATAACAATGCCGTAGGCATGTTTATTCATATTGGCACCATTTACCAGATATAATCTGGCTCTTGGATACTTCCAAGGCCCATGTGTTAAAGACTTTGTGCCCAGCTCTACAAAACCATGAAATGGTGGTACTTCATGCCTTACTACTGAAAAGGCAATTTTTTTTTTTTTTTTTTTTACTTTTAAGTCAGCTGATTTTCTTGTCTTTTTGGTCCTTGGAAGGTTGTGGCTTCCTCGTTGTCTTTACTACATCATTTCTCAGCAATGATCCTTGTCTTTATTTCTCCATGTAAAATATATCTTAAAAAAACTTCTTTTGTCTTTGTCACTGGCATTGAGTGATTTGAGTGTGTGTTGGTGTGATTTTGTTCCTGCTTGGGTTTGTGTGTACGTGTGCGTGCATGAATGTGTGTGTGTGTGCGTGTGTGCGTGTGTGTGTGTGTGTGTGTGTGTGTCTGTGTGTGTGTGTCTGTGTGTGTGTATCTTTCTAAGTTTTTCTTTCTGAAGGACTATATTTCTATTTGGAAATTTGGAATGTTCTCCCTGTTCAGATATATGAATTAGGCAGGTTTTTGTATCCTTTCAATAAATATTCCACTAAAATTTAAAGCTAAGCATTTTTCTCTTTCAGTCCCTTCTACAGTGTCAAATCTGCCAACCCGTCCTGTCCGCCATGATTTTCATCTTAGACTTGAGAGTTTCCAGTTCTAAAAGTTTTATTAGAGTTTTCTTTTTTATTTTCCATGCCTCTTTTGAGGATGTTTTTGATTCTCTGTGACTTTGGCCATATGAAATGCAGTTTTAATGAGTGGTTTAATGCCTGCTAATCCTATCATCCTTGTCAGTTCCTAGTCTGCTTTGGCTCCTCATCTTCCTGCTTCTTTTCATGCCTGGTCATTTTTTTTTTATTGGATTCTAGACACTGTACATTTTATCCTGCTGCGTGGTGGATATTTTTGCATTCCAATAAATCTTCTTAAAGTTTGTTTTAGAAAAGCCTTTACTGTTTTAAGTCCTCTTTGGAGAGTTGACAGCTGTGACTAGACCAATGTTCAGTTTAGGGTGAACTGAGGCAAGCCCAGGCAGTGGATTGTGCCCTGTGGACAGGAGGCTGTGCCGGCAAGGTAGTGGGACAGCCCTGCTCCTGGCCCTGGGTAAGTGCTGGTTACTGTTCCCTCTGATCTGCTTGGATATTCTCCTGGCTATGTAGCTTCCTCCCATGCCTTCAGTAATATGTTGAAGACTAAAGATACTGTTACAGGTCTCAGGCCCCTGAGTTCTCTGTACCTCTCTGGTGTCTGTTATTCTAGCCTGTGAGTAACTCTCTTAGTCTCCTGAACTCTCAGATCCATGTCTTCAATTCAGAGAGTTCACAGAGATCTGCTTTGACAGCCCCCTTTGTCAGCACCCCAAAACCACCCTATCTTTCTTCCCATCTCTCCCAATCACTGTTCATTGCCTGATACTAATGTCCCTTAAACCATTGTTTTATCTATTTTGCTGTGTCTCATATGTCACTTGAAAGACTGGACAGAATGTGTAGGGCCATCTCATAGTCCCGGAAGCAAGTTTTCTATTCCTTTCCACAAAAATCTCCAATGTTCACCTCTCAGTGGTATGTGTGTGCATGCATGCATTCATATGTAATCATGCACCTATGTATGTGTATCAATGACACTTTGAGTGCTAGGAAGAAGATGAGATGAACTCTCTTTTGACAGATGTAGCATAGATGGCAGTTTCAGAGGCTTCTCGGATTGTCCTCCATGGCCTCCATGGTTTGCTCTTCACCTGGTTCTTGGCTTCCCTCCTGAAGCCTCACAATGTTGGACTCCTTGTTCTCTGAAGCTCTACCCTGGTTCCAAGGGCGTGCCTGTCCCATTGGGAGTCTTTCAGGAGAGACGAGGGTGCTATGGATCTGCTACTTGCCGTGAGCGCTTCACTTTCCTGAGGTTCATCAAGGACGTGCGTTAGGAGGATGTCTCCCCTGCCCCCCCCCCTCGGGCTTCTGCAGTGAGATGAGATTTACCTCCTGTGTAGCACTGTAGGGGTCTGTCACAGGGAGGCTGCTCCATCAGCTGTCCAACTGATGCCCACAGGGTGTGTCTAGTGAGCTTCACCCTAGCCACAGAGCATGGCATCCCAGGAAGAGAACTAGAAAGCCGAAGCCTATGAAGCCACCTGAGGCGGCTCCGGGCTCTAGTCTGCCACGGTTCCACACTTCTTGGGCTTGTCTTGCTGTCTGCCTCTTGCATGAGCAGTAGCTGGACCCCTTTGGATCCCTGAAGTCCAGAGTAGCCCTCCTCTGGTCTCCGTCCTCACTCTCATGCAGCCTTCTGGTGTCTCATCAGGAGGCAGAGAAAAATCAGGAGTGTTCATGAAGTTTCTGGCTGCCACCTGTCCCCCGCCCCCAAATCACTGCTTCACCTCCACCAGTCCATCCCAGGCTCAGGCTCAGGAGACCCTCTCTGGTGAGCCTGCCCACAGAGCCATACTCAGGAAGAACTTTGTTTCAGCACACTCAGCTCCTGGTGCCCCAATCCCTGTTGTCATTTGCCTGCTGTCTCTTCGCTCAGAGGCCAGGATCTGCAGACTGTGCTGAAACCTACAGGCTGTAATGGGACAGGCAGGCTGTGATGGGATAGGCGGGCCTCCTTGCCTGTGAAAAGTTACCTTTATGCTTTGAGTCAATGATGACCACTCACTCCCTCTTCCTCTTGGGGCTTCACTCCCGCATTACCTGGTAATCTACACCAGAAAGAGTTGCTAGAACCCTGCCCAGATTGGCATGGATGGGTCAGAAGATGAGCCTAGGGCAGGAGGCTGCAGGTGATCAATGCCACACCTCTGGATGGCCTGTGTGGTTGGGATACATCCAGGGCCAGGGACCAGAGTGGGCACCATGTCTATGGATCCAGGTGCGATGCAGGTGTTAAGAAACCCTTCCCCCTCTGCTCCCTATCTCACCCCTGCCCCCCTGTCTTGGGCGTGTTTTCCTTCTTCCAGAGATTTATTTTATTTTTAATTAACACATAATAATTGTAGCAATTTAAGAGATGTGATGTGATGTTTTGATGTGCGTGTGTGTACATTTTACAATGATCAGATCAGGATAATTAACACGTCCGTCATCTCTAAAGCTTGTCATTTCTTTGTAGGGAGATGGTAACATCTGCTCTTCTGGCTATTTTGGGACCTACCTTAACGCCAGTCATTGGCCTCCATTTGGCACGTGCCATATGGCAGAACACAGCACGCTTTCCTGCCTAACCCTGTGCCCACTGACCAGCCTTCCCTACTAACGACCCAGGTTCCTCCCCAGCATTTGGTTAGCACTCTGCCCCCACTTCTAGGAGATGAGCTTGTCTAGCATGTACATGTGACTGAGACCATGTGGGGTTACTTTCTCTGTGTCTGGATTTATCACATTGAACACAATGTCCTTCAGCTCCATCTGCCTCCTCGAATGCAAACAGGATTTTATTTTTTTAAAAGATGGTAGAATAGCCATCCATTGTGCACACACGTAACATTTTCTTTGTCCATTCATCTGCTGATGGACACTTAGCTAGCAATTCCACTCCGGGGTGTTTATGTAATCAGACATCAGAGAGATGTCTGGACTTCCATGTTGATTGTGGCAACCACTCAAATAGCCAAGATGGGATTTTTTTTCTCTCTTTTAAGAGCAGGACTGCAGAGCTTCTGGAGAGATGGGGAGTCAATATCAATGAGGGAGAAAGAAAAATTGGGGATTCGCTGAGAACTAGGAAGCCCAAGGCTGAGGGCGTGGTATTCTCTTGAACACTCAGGGTTTATTAAGTTTGACCAGAAATTGCTAGGGACTGAGATACTCTTCATGGACTGTGACTGGAGACTTGGGATAGCCCCCCTTTTCATCTGTGGGTGCACACGTGCATGTGAGTTTAAGGACCAGAAATGATGGTGTAATGCATGGAGCCTCCAAAGTTGACCAGTTAAGAGTATCCTGGCCTCTTTGACCAGTAGCTTTCTCCTCACGCAGCAGGGACAGTCTCATGCCTGTCCCATGAAGATGTAAGCTCAGGTCGGGCTGTTCACCAGCCAATATATCTTTGCAACTCCTTCTTCAGTAGTCAGTGATGAGGCCATGATGTCATGTATGGGTGGGGGTGTAGGCAGGATGAACATGGCTGAGAGTCATCTGCAAAATGCAACAGAGTTTTCTGACCTTCTGATCAACCCAGCCAGACTCCCACAGTAGCTTTCCTGGCTTTCAGGTAGGACATAGATAGAAAGCAGCCCTGGCCACACCCCATGGACCCTATCCTGCCCTGCTGTCTCCAGGATTATCCTGGAGGAAACAGTCCATTCTCCACCCCTTTTAAGCTTCCTTGTCTAGACAGCTGCTTCTTACTTCATCTCTTTTAAATGGGATGCAAGTGCTGTCCTTTGAGGTTCTATGTCTGTAAGTGACAGACCTGCCCTGTCTCCTCCTCCTCCTCTCCAGACCTGGGTTCCCAGAATCCTATCCTCCATCCTTTACCTGTCTGCAAAGTCCCCCGAATGGTGGAGGAATATTCCCGACTCCAGTTCTCACTTAGAATATGAGCCAGGGTCTCTCCACATCCACATGCTGCAAGTTCAGAGCTTACACAGGGTACCTAACCAGCCTGCCAGCCTCCTGTTAACCCTTCACTGGTAAGCTGTGCCACAAAGCAGGATGAAAACAACAGGGAAGCGGGAAGGCAGCATACCTCAGCCCGGCCCAACATATCTGCGGCTAATACCCTCATGTGTAGAAGACAGATGCTGCCTGCCTGGCTGGCTACTCCAGAGGACTTGCTGGGCAGAGGTGAGTATGTCAAAGCTCTGTGTGCAGACTCTCCTCCTATAAGTTCTCCATGAAGAAACAGACAAGGGGCATTGACCCAGGTGCAGGTCTGGGAGACAAAAGGAGAGGTGAACTCGGACATATAGGCTCTTACTGGTTCCGTCCCATTAGAGAAAGCTTCCTCCCAGCAGCTGCTCAGTCCTTGACTCCTTGCCCACCCTGATAGTGATGGGAGATCCTCTCTTGGGCACCATCCTAGGAGCAGTGAGTGTCCACTGTGTCCTGTTCCATCTAGAGACCCAACTTCCATCCTGTTCTCTGAGGCTGATCCTGGCCACACACTTGATCATATTAGTTGAGCTCCTACTATGTTCTCCTGAAGGGACCTCACAGTAGGGTGACAGGTGGATACGTAACAACATAGTTTCCAAAGAATGATCATCTTGTGGCAGAGCAAGAAGCAGAGTGGACACTGGGGAGAGGGTAGTTGGCTAGAGTGTCTAAGTGACAGTAGAGTAAAGGCCTGAGTAATAAAGGGGCCACTGTGTAGAGCTCTGGCTATGTGGTTGAGGACAACCTGGCCTCTGGGGTTGCATTGTCCATCCCTTGGGTGGCGGAGAATCCTGCTGCGGGTCTGGCTCTGGAGTCCAAGTTGACTGAAATGGCCGTTGAGCTGCTGGAAGCCCTCTCTTGAGCAGCTATGACCTAGAGACTCTTATTATCCTCATTTTTGAGGAAACACCTCAAAAGGCTTCTAAATCACATCCTGTGGGCCACGAGTACACACTGGAGAGTACTCCTAGACGGGTCTCTATCACATGTCCTGGGGATATGGAATGGTGGGGGCTCCCGGGGAGTTCAGCTAAGCCTCTGTAGCCAGCCTCTTTGGTACACCAAGCTCAGGACACCTGTGAGGAGGCTCACCCAGATTGCTGTTGCCTTCAGCCTGCCATCAACAGAGCCTCCCTGAGACACGTGACTGAGGGGTGCAGTTGGCAGGATTTCTGAGAGCCTATAGGGGCAGCCAAGGACTTTGGCCCTGCTCCTGTTGTATGGTACTTTTGAAGCAGTTGGGAAGGTAACAGCATACATGGGGATCCGGGGCCTATCACTCTTGTCAGCCATTGCTCTGCCATACCCCCACCCAGGGGCTCAAGCTCTGACCTTTAGCCTTCTTCACACGGAGCTCTGGGAAGTAGCTGTCATTTCAAGCCCCAAGCCCCTGACAGACACCAGCAGATACAGCACACACACTGGCCTTTCTCAAGCACCGTTTCTTATCTTCTCACAGTGACCAGGAGCTGGAAGAAGTTGAGTTAGCAGTTGGGACTTTACAGCTCATCCTCAGCGAGGGGAATGGCAGAAGATGCCGCTCCTGGCGGGTAGGGCATCAAGGAGGGACTGGGGAGGGGCACTGATTTCAGGTGGGCAGACACACGAGCATAACTGGGGGAGGCTGGAGTCTGTCTAGGAGGAAAAAAAAGGAAAGGAGCCCCAAGAACTCCTCCTGGGGAGGGCTGTGTATTTGGTACCTGTCCTCAGCTGGCTCACTCTATCTTTTGTGTATCCTTTTGCTGTATGGAGGCTCAGGATGCCTGTTCAATACCACAGTAGCCTGAGGGGATCCTTACCATCTGGTTGCTACTCTGTGCTCACCCTATGTCCCATGCTGATGCTGGTCTTAGCTCTCTCTTCACCTGGACCTCTATGGGAGCCATCCTGCCTCTCTACTCACCCCATACCATGGCTTACACATCCCTTTCTCAAAGAACTTCCTCCCAAGAGGTCTGATATGCATGGGTGTCACAGCCATTCCTTTTTCTTCAGCACACAGACCCCTTGGACCATCCTCAGATACTTACTGGTTGAGCATACTTTCCTTCCCCTGGGCTCTGAGCATTGGGAGTAAAGGAGGCACTTGGCAGTTGTCAGGAGAGGGACTGTCCCACTGCCCATGCATCTGGACACTGGCTCATCTCAGTTCTGATGGACTTCCGTCGGCCCCTCCCCAGCTCTGGGGAGTCCCTGTAGCATTTATGCCTAAGCCATTCTGTTCCCCTCTGTCTCCACAGTAGGGCCGCAGCCTCTTTTAAGCTCTCTTGGGTACAACCCACATCCCATCTGGTCCTGCCTCCCTGAGAGGCACACGGTAACAGCGTGGGTCAATGGAGAATGGAGATACCTGGAGACTGTGAGGAATAATCCTGGTTCTTGTGGCAGAGATGGGCAGGTGGTGGCAGAAAACAGGCTTCAATCATGGAGCAAGGAGAGTGTGGCTGCTGTGGAACCTTGGAAAGCAGCGACCCTGCCTCTCGTGCCTCATAGACAGGTACAATGGTGTACATAGCCACAAGCACATCTGCATGCTCATGTGCACACAGGCATAGACACAGATACATACGCCTACATGCATTTGTACAATGGCATGCTCATGCACATATGTGTACAGCTACACACACACACACACACACACACACACACACTACACACACACACACATACACACACACACACACACACACACACACACACCTCATGATGCCCCAAACCTCCGTGGGTATCTAGAATGGCACAGCCACTTCACTCCCTACCCTGAAAGCCATCTGTGAGCCTGTGGTGTGTGGCCGTTGATGGTTGCTCCAGCTGTGGTCCCACCAGCAGATGAAGCTGGCCTAGGTCACAGTGATAGCTAACAACCTTGACATTACCTTCTGCTTAATCCAAATTGGTGCCAGCATCCTTTTCCCCACCATGCTGGATGAGGGAGTTATAGAAAGCCCTGAACAAGAGGCTGGGCCACTTGGAAAGGTATCCTCAACTCTGAAGAAACGATGTATATGACTTGATCACACATGCTGTAGTGGACACAACTTTGGTCCTCAACCAGGAGATCACGGCCTCTGCATCAGAGGACAGAAGCAGGGCCAAACCATGGCCAAATGTTTCTTTGTTTTTATCAAAGCCATGCCTCTGCCTCCCCCTTGAGTGATATTGGCTTAATGTTTACCCTGGCCTTGAACCCTCACCAGGAAGGACATTCATTAGTTCGTGTGGCTTCTAAGGAGGAAAGGGGTTGAACCTTGCTGCCTGGCTCCCGGGAGCTGGAAGGATATTTCTGCACAGATGGCCAGACAGTGTAACAGAGCAAGCTGCTGAGGTTCCGTGCCCACAAAGGGCTAGCATGTTATGAGGCAGACCTCCCCTCCCCTTTTCAGCAGTGATTGATTGAGGTAAGTGTCTAGATGGCTGTAGCCATTTCCACCCCTGGAGTCTTGCCTGGTGCCTAGGACCTTCCAAGTCTTGTGTACATGTGGCTATAGGGGACACATTCCTTAGGAGCATGCCTGGGCAAACTTCCAGATAGAAACAGGAAGAGGGAAGGTACTGTCTCCAGAAGTAGCAAGAGTGCAAGGCAACAACCAGAAATCTGGACAGGTTCTGAAAGTGTCCCCTCAGCTAGGGGGCTCATCAGAAAACTGGGGAGCTGGGGTTCTGGGTTATACCCCTCTCTGGTTCTGGGCTGTCAGTCTTGACCAGGAGGCAGCCGGCTGGAGTGAGAAGAAGCCTCCTAGAAAGGGGCACCTCTTAGTCAGAGAATTTGCATATCAAAGAGATAACCGAGCCCAGCTGTCAGCAGATGCTGGCACCAGAAGCACTGTTGGTCCCAGAGGAGGGGCAGAAAGCAGCAGACGCAAATTCCAGACACTGGGCAGAGAATACAGTGGCATAGAAATGTTTGGATGGGTGTCTGCGGCTCGTGGGCACGCTCTTGGCCTGTCCCAGCTCATAGGTAAGTCCACCAGGTGTACCTGTCTGTTCTCCTCCCCAGGTGCAGAGACCGACCTCCTAACTGGACACTTCTTCATCGGGACAGAGTGAGGCGAACACCTAGATGGCTGTAATCACTTCCAGCCCTGGAGTCTCGCTGTGGTTCTGCTCTGTAGGAGGCTTGGTCTGGTGCCCCGGACCTTCCAAGTCATGGCACACTTGGCCATGAGGGTACATAAACGTGTGTGGAGTTGGTTGATCAGCTGATGGTCCCTATTACCACTCAGTGACGGGCGCCACAGGAGGCATGGGATTGTCAGTGGCCCCTGTACACGCCATGTGCCAGGTGCAGTACAGGGCCTGTAGCATACACCTGTGAAGACCTCTGTGTTCAGCAAGGTACAGACAGGGAACAAATGACCAGTGTTGAGAATATCATGAGGTGTAGCAGGCGTGCTGAGGGCTGTGATGGTTAGAGCAGAGTGGGTGTGGGGTACACAGTTCAGAAGATGAGCAGGTTGTGGTACACAGAGGGACATTCAGGTCAGCGTCTAAATACATTGAGGAGGTCTCAAGTTTCGTTTGGCTTCAACCCTGAGACAGCCTTGGTTCTTGTGTTACTGAAAGAGAAGAATTCAGACAGGACATAATAGCAGAGAGCAAGCAGTCAAGGGTTTAATGAGAGCAAGGAGGGATGCAAAAGAATATCCTCTTTGGAAAAAGAAAATGGGTGGAGCTAAGGGCTACAGCATGGACCGTAGCAGACCTGGGGCTTGTATTTTTCTTCCCCTCCTCCCTCCCTCTCCTTGTTTAGACATTTCTAGAAAGAGGGGTGTGTGCCTCTCAGAAGCCTATTTTACCCAGAATTCAGCTTGTTATAATTAGACGTACATGGGCTAAGAATGTACATAGGGATTTATGTACCGCAGAGTTTGAAAAGTGAACTAGGGCAAGGAAAACAGCACTCTGATCATGTTTCCCTTGAGAGGAAGTCTTGAAGCTGCTTTAAGTCTGCATTAGCAAGCATGAACCACCACCCTCCATGGTTCCTTAGGTCTCACTTTGGGGGCCTTGAGCTGGCTCATCTGGAGTTGACCACTACCGCTCCCTGAATATCTTGACCACAAGTCTCCCACTGCTATTGTCTTTATACTCTATTTTAGACCTTGAGCTGGCCCACCTCCTTTTCATTATGCTTTATCCTTGGACACCTGCTGGTCAATCACTCCTGGGGCTAGAACCCTATAGCTGTGGGACAAGCGACCACAGAACACAAGGAGAAAAGAGACATTCATAGCTCATCATCTCCAGGCATCTGGGGGCTCAGCCTGGACCTTTGAGAAGCATCCTCGGGATTCTGAGGTATAGGTTAGACTTGGAAATGGGGCTCCATCTGAGGCTAGATGGACAGGACCTGCCTCGGGGGTTGCCTACTCGCTAGGGGTTGGGTTTCAAAGCCATCCCCACCCAAGAGCGTCATTTTCTCATGGACCTTTGTCAAGCAGCCCCATTTGGAGTGATCAGGCTCTGCTTTCATGAAATGAAGCCATTGTAGGGGTGAGGGTCCCAGTCAAAAGTCCTGTTGGGAGCTGTGTGGATGAGCGTTGACATGAGTACTTAGGAGATGTGGAGTGGTCTGCCCATGCCCTCATGAAAGGAAGCTTGCTGGACCTCTTCATAGTCAGGATACCACATGTTCTGGTTCCACAAGAACCTATATAAGCCTTCCTGGACTGTGACTTTGGCCCCTGGGGAAAACGGGTGAACAGAGACAGAGAGGGAAGTCCTGTAGGGAGCTCATTTTGATTATGAGTGCTAGAGCAGGCCAAGGGCTTTCTTACTGCCCAGGACCAAGTCCTGCTGAGCGCCCTTTCAGGATGGTGCCTCTTGCTTTTGCACGCTCAGGGATGGGCTGCCAGTGCAGAGGAGAAAGCTATTAGTCTGAACTGGATTTGTGGGTTCGGAGTTTCCTGTGCCGACAGCCCTTCTCTTCAAGTGTCTCATTGCAGACACTTCAAGAGTACATTGCGGAGCATGCTGGGTGCTGTGAGTAAGTACATACTCCAGGGATGGGTTAACATGTCTGGCCTCAGGCATTGGAGGTAAGCACTGTCTAGATGGTTCAAGCAGACGAAGAAATGTGCTGATGCCACACTTGATCTAGAGTTGGGACAGCATGAGGATGAGGGTAGGGGAAGTTGGGGGGATTCAGGCTGAGCCCCAAGCTCACAGCAACCTAGAACAGGCTAATTTGTCTCTCCAGCCATAGGTTTCTAACCCATTGAGTTTCTGTGACTTCCTAAGTTCATGTGTTGAAGTGGCTGTAATTCTGAGAAGGAGCCTCCAAGGAAGCAAACAGGTTAAATGAGATCCTGGAGAAGGGTCTGATCTGTACGTGAGTGTCCTTTAAGAAGATCTCTAGGCAATACTCTTTATGCACCCCATTCCAGTGAAAGAAAGCTCTCTCGAGGACTCGGGGCAGGCTCTGCCAGGAGCTTCAGGAGAGATGCAGATCACAGCCCTCTCAACACCCAACCAGCCAGGAGAAAGAAATGTGTGCTAAGCTGCTGCCAGCCAAGTTGACTTCTTCAGAGAAGGGGCCCCTTCTACTTGGTGTATGTGTGGGAGTGGGAGACAAAGGCTGCCTGATGATGTGGACAGCATCAGAATCTGAGGAAATTCTTACTACCTAGCGAGAGCCCCAGCAGTGGGAGGAGAGCCACCGGGTCAGCAAGCTGTGTGTCAGTCTGGAAGAAGTTGTGAGGTCACTGGTTCCGACTTTGTCAGTCGAAGAGGAAGTGATGCAGAGAGAGGATGCTTACGCACACTCTGAGCAAGAGACTGGCCAAACTGACACCAGGGTCTTCTTGTCCTGCCTTCTCCGTGGTCAGAGGCCAGAGTTAGGATATAGGGGATTCCAGGCAAGAAGCAGGATGCAGTAGGACTTCAGGGCTTGTCTGGGATCCTGAAGTCCCTGGCTGGCAGGATGTGAGCTGTGCGAGTGAGTGAGTGAGTGAGCGAGCAAGCAAGCGTGTGTGCGTATGCCTGCACAGTGAGAGGCAGCTGTCAGCTGTCCAGAGAGCTGGCAAAGCTGGACCTGGGGCTGGGAGTCTCAGCCAGTTGCCATTTATGCATTGGCAATTAGAGACACGCTCAGAGCCAAAGTCCTACAGCAAAGGGGGAGTAGCGGGAGCGTTAGCTACCTCCCAGGAGCCTGGGAAACGAGCGCCCCTGGCCTTGCAGTAGCTGAGACAGCTCTTCCTCTGTGTACATCTTCCTTGTTTGTGTGGGAATGTGGGAGGCTGTAACGGCAGGGCCCTATGGCAGCACGTGCGATCTGGGAGGGGTGAGGTGTCAGGATTTAGATGGATGCATAAGGGCTGCTGCCGTGTTCCTGAGCAGCTCAGAACATAGGGTGCTGAGTGTGGGGAGCACCGGTGCAGCCTGAGTGGTTCAAGTTGCTCTAGCATCAGAGGCCCAACTACATCTCTGCAACAGACCTTGGAGCTTCTGAAAGAGCATTCTGAGCCCACTTGTGCTCCTGTCCTCCTAGGCATGCTTGCCTCCCCCAGGCCTGTCTACCTAATATGGCGTCTTTATCCACAGCCCGTTTAGCCCTGGCCCCTGGCTTTGCAGGCCAACAACCCCTGCCCAGGACACAGGACTCATTTGCAGTTGGCACTCTGGAGACTTAGGATAAAGGGTTGCCTGGCTTCCAAGGTCAGGCTCTCTTTGTAACTGGCCTCCTAGGAAGCCATGACCAAGCATTGTGCCTCCTTCAGTTACTCCTTCCCTCACTTATTCCATGAGCAGAATCATGCCTGGCTTTTTTCTGGTGCTGAGCTACAGTGGTGCAAGCCTGAGTGCTATACCTGTCATGGAGGCTGGAACAGACAAAATCAAATAAGACAGAGAATCCACTCCACAGGCCAAGGAGGCAGGACAGGCACCCAGGGAGAACCAGAAGAGGTGTGTGTGTGTGTGTGTGTGTGTGTGTGTGTGTGTGTGTGTGGCAGTTCCTGGGTCTTTGAGATGGGCATATCCTGGGAGTGAGCAGGAGAAGAAAGACAGGAAGGCAGAGCAAGGGGCTGGGAGGAGGATGCAGGGAAGCAGCAGTGGGACCTTGGGATGCAGATGCTTGAGTCAAAATGAGTTGGGGCAGGGAGGACACTAAGCCTTGAGGTCACTCTAAGACTCCAAGCCAGGGCAGGGCTTCAGGCCCCCAGATTTACCTAGTGCTCAGCATCTCTCCATCCCTCTGCCAGGTCCTTTTTAGGCAGAAGCTGTTTTGATTGTTTGTTGGTTGGTTGGTTTCCATGTTTGTTGAGAAGAAAGACAACGAAAATTTTTTGGCCAAAGATGTGGGTTAGTAAAGAATGTTTTCAGGAAGATTGTCCTGAGTTATAGGAGTGTGCCCCAGAAGCCATCACAGGGTCCTCAAGAGCAGGAGGCAGATAGGGTCCAGAGAGATATGGAAAGCAGAGCTACAGAGAAGAGACCAAAGAAACAGAAGTAGAGCAGAGACATAAAGAGGGAGAAACAGAAGAGAAAAGACAGGTGGAGACATAAAAGGGAGTAGGATAGAGATGGAGAGATATATGGAGGAGAGAGGCGGAGAAGAGCCGAGGTGGAGCATAGGCAGGTGGGAAAGGTGAAGAGGTAGCTGAATAAATGGATCAGAGAGATGCAGCCACAGCCCAAGGCATGCCATGAGCAGGAGGTGAGGCTGTGCCCCTCATAGTCTGTTAATGGAGCAAGGCCAGGTGAACACCTGGAGTCTGACTTGTCTCCAAAAGTGTGAAAGTACATCCTGAGGTTTTAAGCCATCTGCTTTATACTTATGTGTGCTAACAGCCACAGGAAGCTGGTGCTGTCTTGGAGAGAAAAGGTCAGGGAAGAAATTGGGAGCCCAAGAGCTGGCTCAGGACCTGCCCTAGCTTTCCGATGACAGAAGAGGGAGATGGTGGGGCTCAAGTGCCAGGCAGTGCCAGTAGAGCTCATGTAGGGGTGGGGAGTCAGCATGCACTCAGGGGCCCCACAGAGCAAAGGAACTCAGTGTGCACGGGCCTCCTGATCCAGCCTGGCACCCCGGTGGTCCTGGATCCTAAGCAGGATATTCAGAAGCTTGATAAGACACTAAGGAGATTAAGGCAAGGCCTGGAGGTGGCAGAAATCTGAGGGGTTGTTTTCCTTGGAGGCCAGAAAAAAGCACCAACACTCACCTAGCATGGAGATGAGGAAGCTAGATCAGGGGCTTGCTGCCACATAGTGCCATCCTCTGAGGGCCTCAGCCCACCTTCTTAGCTGGTGACAATGATGATGATAATGATGGCAGTGTTTGTGATGGCAGCGATGGCGGCGGTGATGATGACAGGACCGATACCCAGAGTCTTTTGCTAGATACTTGGCACCTAGCTCATCAGACCAGCTTCCTCAAACCCTTAATTAGGAAACGGCTTCTTTTCTGGTATCAGGATACACAGTTCCTCTCTTGGCATTGGCTCACTACAATCTCTCTAAAGTGTATACTTGTTTCACTAAAACTTCTGCTTAAACCGTTTACTGACTCTGGTTAAACTTTCCTTGAAAGTTAAACATTAAGATGAAGCCTTTACCAGGAAATGTCTCAGCATTTTCAGACTCCTTCTTCTCCCCGACCCCAGATACAAACACTTACCCTGTCTTGTGTTTTTGCTTTTAGCCCCCTTGAATCCCCCACTGGCTGGTACCTGGTTTCCATCGCTCATAGCACCCTTTGTGCCTCATGTAGTCATCTTGCTAGTTTGTAAATTACACAGGCCACCAAACTGTGATAAGGAGGCACCAAGTGGCTCCATAGGCATGACGTTACAGATACGCACAGGGACGATTCTGCTCAGCATAGGTTGTAAGTCCTGCTTTGATCAAAGCTTCAGACAACCCTTGACCCTCATGAACTTTACAGATCCTTTCTCTTCCCTCCCCAACATGGGAATTACCAGTGATCATGGACAAGCCCTCACTGCAGACAGTGGGGCCACATGTCTCAAAGCCCTGCTGTTCTTCCCTTCTTACAGAAAACCGAGGCACAGAGATGCCAGGCAATTGGTTGGGCCCTGAAATGGGTCTTCCACATTCCCGGGACTATCAGGTTTTTGTTGCACATAGCAGCTACCTACTTCCCATTGTCAGTATGCGCTGACTGTTGTCTGAGCCTGACGTAGCAGGATGGCCACGGACTCCTTACCCTTGAGCATGTGGCCACTTGGTAACACATGGTTCCATTTGCACACTTACTCACACACTTTCCCATTTTGTTTGCTTGGATCCTAGACCTTACAGATGCTAGGCAAGTCCCCATGGCTTTATTTGAAGCTCTCAAATACATCCCATGATTCAGTTCTTCAGCTAGGGGAAAGGTCAGAGGTAAAACAAGACAACTCATCCTTCCTTGGTGAGATTCTGGCTGGGTCAATGTCTCTGGAACACAGAGCTCATCTGATTCACAGGAAGGACCGAAGTTGAAATTCCTTTCTCCTATCTTACCTATTGTTATTGTGTTACCCATGGGATGGACCAAGGGGACACACTTCATCATTAGGGTGTTCTCAGAAGGAACAGAATAGAGAGGGGAGACAGAGAAGAGGTGTCCCCACAAGATGGGCCTCTAAGGTAGAAATGACCCAGGACAGGTGATGCTGACAGGGAGCTGTGTAAAAGGTGCATGCAGGTTTTAAGTTGGTGTCCACAGTGAGCCAGAGAGGTGGGTTTTGGGGGGAGAGATAATGAATTGGGCTTTGGCATGAGCTGGGATGGGAACAATTAATCCAGGGAGAGGGAGGGCAGTAGCTTGCTGGCGGTACCTGGCAGCTTGCTGGAAAGCTTCTCTAATCGGCTTAGAGATTTATGCAAATCCGGGTGTTGGGCACTTTGATTGGCTTGTGGGAATTGTCCAGCCAGGAGCCCTAATTTTCTCTCAGCACCCTGGCTCTGAGCATGGCTCCCTGATGAGATGCCTCAGCCAGGACAGGATTTTAAACACAATTAGGACCAGAGCCAAAGGAGATTTCCACAGGACAAAGTGCCTAGGGCTGGGCCACCCCGCACTAGCAGCAAGGTGTGTGGGCTGCTCTAAAGGCACACTAGGAATCGGGAAAGTGAGAACCTGAGCCCATGGTGCAGACACAGCCCGGACATAAGCACACGCTTGCTCCAGACCTACTCAGAATCCCAACATAGAACGCAAGGTGACCCTCATGACAGTCTAAGCCTTGATTCCAGGCAAACACCAGACTCTGGTCCTGTCAGATACTGAGCCCTGACATTCTACTTATGCACTAAGCCCTGGTCCTGGACACACACTGAGTCCTGCCTTTGCTCACATGCTGAGCCTTGATCTGGGCATACACTGAGCCTCGAACCTAGCCACATATTCAGCCCTCGTTCACTGAGCTCTGATCATGCCATATACTGAGCCTTGACCCTGTTCATACTCTTAGCGCTCCCGCCAACTCTGATCACACAGTTGAGCCCTGATCCTGGTGATGTACTGAGTCTTGGTTTGGGTACTCATGAGCCCCTACCTTGGTTACACTGAACCCTAATCTTGGTTTTGCTGAGCCTTGACCCTGCTCACTCATGGCCTGGTAGGATGGACACAGGTGAACTACAATCTATTACAGGCAGAGCCTGGCACCATTAGCTGGCTTTGAGCTGAAGCTACCTCCTGTATCTGAGTCTGAAAATTGCCCCAGGCTGAGCCCATGCCTTATCTCAGGAGTCTCAGACCCCCAGTGAAGCATATTATGGATGCCCAAACCTTTCAAGGCTAAGCATTCTGTAGTCCTCTGGTTTGATGACAAGAACCATTAGTAAGCATATTTTCTTGTCACTGTGGAAGTGGATGAACCTGATATCCCCAGATTCGGCAGTCATAGATTGTGCATTCTGTGGGTTTTGCAGCTGTCAACACAATTAGGCCATGAGCAAGAGGGCAAGCCCTCATCTACCTTCTACCAGATGGCTTGGTCTTCTTTTCGTTGCCTGACATGGGAGACGTATGCCCAATGGAAGGTGATCATTCATAGAGCCTGAGGCTGGCACCGAAGGTTTGAAGGCCACAGATGCTGTGTCTGGTGAGGATTGTTTCCTGGGCAGTGAACAGTGACATCTCATACCCATGTCCTCAAATTTTGACGAGTGAAACGTATCTTGGGTTTCTTAATAACACCTCTCATTCCATTCGTGAGGGCCCTAGCCTTATGGTCTAGTCACCAGAGGGCCTACCTCTCCACAAGAGTTTAGGGTAACACACACATCAAGCCACAGCACTAGCCGGCCTCGAAAACATTTTCTTGTTGATGGATGATTTGGAAAAATTCCAGTCCATAAATGAACACTGGTTATCAGTGGACTAGGGGAGGGGCATAGGAGGAGAAGATGTGGGAGGGAGGGATGGGGAGGAGATGAGGGAGGGGGCCACAGCTGGGATATAAAGTGAATAAATGGTAATAAATAATTTAGTAAATTTTTTTAACTGCAATGAGAGAGAACTCTGTAGACAGTTCACGTGGTATCTGACCCTTGTTAGGGCATCCAGCAACGAAGTTCTGGGGCTCCTACCCCTCAGCTCTTCCCAGCCTTGACTACACAAAAGATGAGGAGGGAGACTAGGCTAGCCCAGGTTCTGTGTCACCCCATCTTCCATCCTCCTTCCATCCTAAACAGTGTCCCTCCTGTCTAGTCCTCTGTGGCTGTCTAGTCCTCTAGTCCAGTGTGGTGCCAGGAGGGATGTCTCCAAGGTGAGACACTTATACCCCAGGATGACTAATTTGCTACAGGAAGAAAACACTAAAAGTGTTTATTCTTCTTTTCTTTCTTCCTTTCCTTTAAAAAAATTTTCCAATAAGTGTGTGCTCCACAGTGGACAGTCTGGAACTAATACAGTGTTCCGTGCAGCTGGTGAGGCTCTGGGCTGGACTTCCTGGTACAGAAGAAAGGGGAGGGAGGGCTCATGTGACTTATTGGCAGGGACTGAAGACAGGGCTGGACATGTGGAGAGAAACACAGAAAGGGGATGGCTATAGGCCACTGGCTCAACCTTCTTCAGTCTCTGAGCCAACGGGAGCTTTGTCCTGAGCTGTCTTATCCCATCAGGAACCAAGACTAGGTGCCGGTGGGCCTTCATCTATCAGGTTTCCCAAGGGCTACTAACAGGAAAAGAGGTGACTTATAGCTCTTCCTGTCTGGAAAAGCACTGCAGCCCAGAGTGACATCCAACAGAGACATGAGCACAAGTATGGGGGAGAGCTGTCCCAGTGTGGGAAAGGGGGCAGTGACTCCTAGGGGTATGGGCCAAGCATGGTGGTGGGCATCCATTTTAGGCTTCTGCTAAGGTGGGTGTGTGACATTCAGTCCCCCAGCAATCATCCCCACCTGTACATTCAAATCGGTCCCGTCTGACCCACGACCCCGGATATGGACAGGCTGCTGTTCTCAGCACATACCTGTTCTCTTGTCCCAGTGGACAGGTTGGTGAGGTGGTGCAGAGACGGGTGACCCAGTGCAAACTGCAGGCTCGTTGTCGTCGTCAGGGATCGAAAGAGGTGGGTATAGCAGGTGCACAGGGCAGGTTCCCACACTTTCCCCTGATCTTTAAGCGTTAAGCTCGTCCAATTGGCTATTAAGATGTAGGGAGGACTTTGTTCAGCATCTTGAGCATCTTGCAACTGATTCAGGTCACTTGGGCACTTTCTTGCTCACTGACCCAATCTCTAACCTGAGGATAGACACAGGGCACTCTGCCTTGGAGCTGAGCCACAAACTGACAGGGGCCCCAGCGTTCACCTCATGACCCCTTTGAAACCTGTAGCAACCAGGAGCAGGTATCCCTGGCATGCTCCCATCACCTGCTGGCCTGGGTGCTGGCTCCGCACTGTGTTTCCCTTGGCCTTGGAATGAGATTGCTATGCTTGGCTGACATCATTGTGTGTGTGCATGTATGCACATGTGAGGCCTGAGTTTTCTCATACGTGTTTTTGTTCCTTTAGAAAATAGGGTGCTGGCTGTGGAGGAAAGGATACAGATACAAACCTCAGAGGCCCAGGGACTCGCATTAATTTCCTGTGGGCTTTGAGGGCCTCCTGTCCTCTGCACGGCTCCTTCCCTGTCCCTGACCCCTAGACCAGCAGGGGGTTGTCCACAAGGAACCCCTTGACGCTGGATGCTCCTAGAAGGCACATCAGTACCCAGCCCCTGCTTGGCCTTGCTGTTTCCCTGCTCAGTCCTCGGGTGATTCTGAGCAGAAGGGAGTCTGTCTGACCTTCAGTGCCAGATGGTGCAGTCCCTAAAGGGGTCAGCCACAAGAAGGCCAAGGACAGGAGCAACAGAAAGTAACTAGAGCCATGAGCTTCTGTTCCAGCCTTGGCCCTAGCCTTAAATTATAGGCTGTGTGAGCCAAGCAAGCAAATTAACCTCTCTGAGCCTATTTTCTTAGCTGCAAATTGGGGATAATAGCAGGAACCTGTCCCAGAATAAGGATTACATGCAATAATTCATCTGGCTGAGGGCCTAGCTAAACAATGGAAACCACTGTTACCCTGAAAATCCCTGAAAGATGGGCAGTGTCTCATCCAAGCCCTTCAGTCTGGGACTCACATTCCTCTGGATGGAGCCTGGCTCCTGCACAGCTCCACCACAGTGTGCGGCACACTGAGGCCTGGAGAGGCAAGTTTGCCTCATCTGCGTTGCTATGTCTCAGTCAGTCAGCAGGCCTTCAGGTTTTTGCCCTGACTATGAATCTCCAAGAAGAAACCATCCCCAGGTCCTCTTCCTGTTCTTGACCTGGGCCATTCCCACGGTGCACAAGGCACTATTGAAAGACCAGGAGACCAACAGGCTAAGCCACCTGCCAGTGCACAGCCATATTACCTGAAATACGGCAGTTTGTCAGGAATGTGGAATATCTACAAAAAGAGAGAGGATGAATTTGGGGCTGCAGAAGCTGCCATCCTGCAAGCCACCTGCGGGTGGGGGTTCACAGCAGAGCCGCCCTAGTCTCTTCTGAGTGAAGCATACTGAGGTGCAGGTTCCTGGCTCTCCAGAGAGAACCTGTCCCCAGGCACAGCACAACTGAGCAGCTTTCCTCGCCCTGATGATGCCTCCTGGGTCACCTTCCAGGAAAGCCCTGCATTCCATCTGACAGCTGTTTATTCCAAAGGTGGAGGGGAGCTGTGTCCCTTGCTCCTTTGCTCATGGCTGGCACTGCCTTGATGGTACCCATGCCTGGCCTTAGGCACAGGTAGTCAGACAACCGAAAAGTGCAAAAGCCATTGTTTCTAGCCTGAGGGAGTCAGAGCACTGGCCCTAGTGGGCAGCCCCAGGCACTGGCTTTGTGCTTTGACATTCAGAACTGGGGAGAGGAAGGCCCTAAGGCCGTTTGTGGCCCAGTAACCCCAAAGTGGGCATCCCCAGTAACCTGGCAGGCATCCACTACCTTCTTGTAGCGAGGCAGCAGAGCTGAGGCCTGCAGAGCCCACACAGCCCTATGGTCAGACAGCAGCCACCAGCCTCCTTCACACAGACCCTCCCTGGGGCAGGTTTCCCAAGCCCAGTTCTGTCACGAAAGGAAACTGTCTGATGGAAACTCGGTATGCTGTGTGCTCCCAGTGGCTGGCCCATTTGCAGTCAGGGGAAGGACAGGAGGCATCTGCTTCCAGGTCTCAGTTCAGGGCTGTTAGGATCTCAAACCTGGGACAAAGGGCTAACTGAGGTGACTATTTAACATATCAAGGTGGACCTAGCTGCCAGGTTTTCCCAGAATCCTTCAGTCCCTACCTGTTACAGGGTATGGCTGGCATATCCTACCCCCTACCCTAAATTTCTCCAGCCCAGGGGCTGGGCTGCCTTTCACCCAGCTCTGCATTCCTATATAATCTGACAATTTTAAATACTGAATCTTTTTGATCTAACCTTTACAACTCCTGGCCTCTCCTGGCACACCCTCTACCCACCCTCAACCCCTGCTTCTCATGGCCTGGCTCAGGGTCATGTTCATTCTGTATTCTCCCACATGTCCTTCCTCTGACTACGCTCTTTCTTTTATTTATAATAAACCTTCTCCACCATGCCTAGGAGCAGTCATGTCCTTCCTTTTTCTTTCTTTCTTTCTTTCTTTCTTTCTTTCTTTCTTTCTTTCTTTCTTTCTTCCTTTCTTTCATTCTTTCTTTCTTTCTTTCCTTCTTTCCATTCAAGGACCTTCCACGGATGAAATGGCAGACAGTCTCCCAGGGCCCAGGGAAGACAGAGGAGCTGTGTGGTGCTAGGGTGGTACTGCATGCAGGGCTTCAGGGCTGTGGGTAGCAGTGGGGTTTCCTCAAAACCTGACTGGCCTATGGGGCTGGCAGAGGCCACTGGCTCCTTCCAGTGGAAGTAGAGCCATCCTGGGAAGTCCAGGCTCTTCCTTTGGGCCCTTCTGTACCAGAGGAAGTACTACAGGCTCCTGGCTCAAGTAGGCACCACTCAGGCTAAGTCTTAGAGAAAGAAGGTAAGGGAGGGGCCTTCCAGTCACTACCTAAGCCTTCAACAGGTTCTCAACCAGCCAGTGCTGGTGGGGAGGACCCCTATTGGAATCTAGGCAACAGGAATCTTGAGACAGACCTTCAAGTGAGGAAATGGCCTGCGATGTCTCTCCTGACTTTGACTTACAGCAGAGAATTGGGTGCTGGCTTGTGTGTGCAATCCCAGGCACAAGCCACATCTGGCTAGGATGAGACCTTCCAAACATTCAGGAGGAATTGGTTTGGAGCAAAGGCCTGAATTGGAGCTGCCTAGGTGGATACAACATGTATACTTTAAGATTGTGGTCCTGCAATTCACATGGAGCATAGTCAGGAGGCCCTCTTCGGAGGCCCTACCTGCAGCTCCCAAATGCCTTGCCACAGCTAAAGACTCTAAGTTCTGGCTTGTCCTGCTGTGAGAAGCCTCTGGTGGCCTGGGCCAGACAGGCCAGTCCTGAGTCTCATGCCTGATTGGCCTGCGTCTGAAGTCAAGTGTGTCTTTCTCCCAGCCCCCAATATCCCATCTTAATAAGCCCATAGGGACATCTAGGAGAACAAAATGATCGGGAGCAATGCATAGCATGGTCTCTCTGGGGAAACTTTGTCACGCAGCAGGCATGGATCATGGAGGTGGAAGTTTGGCAAGAGGCGATGACATTGTTCAGATGGGTCTTTCTTATCAGGCCCCTCTGTAAGACAGGGACATGAAATCATAGTCTTGGGAAGTGCAAGGGAGATGAGTACCAAGCCTGCCCTGTCCTCTGGTTTAAGCTAACCCTGAGATGGTACCCCTGACATTGTGCCCCATGCCCTGCATCTGGGGACAGATAATAGCCACATGAGGCCTTAAGAAGTTTACTAACAGGGAAGGGGCTTCAGGATATTGTCTGCTAAGTGCTGAATTCAATGTTTGCCCTTTCCAACAACACAACACACATGCGGCTACACAGTTCATCAGACACTGGGGGATGCTGGCCACACTGCTGTGTTTTCAATTGTCCTATATATCTTTACTGATGACTGTGGTGCTGTTAGGCATGCAGCTGTGACTGGCTAGATGCAGGCTGTCCTTGCAGAGCACAGCAGCAGGAGCAGGAAGTGGGAAGGTAGTGGGACTTGCTGTTAGGCTGCTGGGGGCCCCATAACTGTAACTGGCCATTTCTATGTTCCTGCTTCTGTCCTGAAGGAACTTAGAAGCATGCACCTGCCTAAGGGGTGGTGAAAGGGATGGCTGCTGTGGAACACACAGCTGGTGACAGAAAAGATCAGGCCCCAGTCAGGTGCCCAGCCCTGGGAGACTGGTTGCTTCCTCCACAAACCAACCAGGAGTATTGTAGCAGGGGATCTCCTAGAACCTGGGTCCCTGGGAGACAAGAGCCACCAAGAGGAAACTAGAGACCCTTGCCTTGGCCTGACTGACTGCCTGACAGCAGCCTCTACACTATATGCTAAGAGAGAAACCAGCTCACCCCTACCCTTGGGAACAGCTAAGGAAGCTGCAACCTGAGCTCTGTTTGAGGCTCTGCAGTGCATCGGGGTTGTCCTGGGTCCCTGTTCCTCTACTTTTTCCCTTTTGGGGAGATCACCAAGGACCCTTACATCCTGGGTCTCTGGTAGACAGTGCATGCAGACTGCATATCATCCTTTAGTTGTCACCTTGCTACCACAGTGTGCTACCTACATCACACAGACACAGCACAAGAGGTCAGTGGGTCAAGAGCCAAGTGTTGTGTGACTTCCTGCTGAGCAGGCTGACACAGGCACAGGGATTCTGCTGTAATAGGTGGGCCCAGTGGGTGCTGTTGAGAGGTGCTGAGCTCACAGGAGCCAAGGGCCTGGTCCAGTGTTGCTGAACAGATCTCCAGGCTTGCCAGCTGGGTGGCGGCCATGACAGCCTGGCCCATTGTCTCTCACAGATGGTCTCTGTGAACAAAGGATGGCAAGACAGCAGGTGATGAGTGTGATCCGGGTGATAGGGCCCAGCAGCACTTAGAGAGACCCTCCTACCACTTGGCCCCAGCCTGAGGCACAGTGGTTAGTGTGAAAGATGTGGGCATTCACATGGTTCCTGGGATCTCAAGGCCTACTCTGCCCATCTGCACCCTCTGTGCTATAGGAGACTGTCTCAGAGTGTCTCTGCTTCTACCATCAGACTAGTCCAAGACCTTCGTCTCCAACATGCCACCAACTGTGAAATTCTTCACACTTCAGCAAATGCCAGCATAGGCCTGGAAGAAGTGAGCCTTTCTGAATGGTTGCAGGCCGAAGCAGAGCAGTGGCTGGGTTGAGTAGCATCCAGCCCTTCCCCAAGTTCAGAGTCACCCAGATCCTCCAAATGTGACCTCTTGTTGAGAGAGGATCTCAGCAAATGGGGTGAGTTAAGGAGGGCTCGCAATGGATTTGGTCGGGTTCTAAATATCTGGTGCTTTTACAAAGAGGGCAGGACACAGAGAGACCTTTTTGCCCCTGAAACTGAGAGAGGTCTGGACAGAGCCTGCCTCAAACCTCCAGAAGAAGCCCTACCAGCCATAGTTCCATTCCAAACACAGCTTTCTGACTCACCAGGGAACACATGTAAGCTATATTAGGCCACTGAGGTATGGGAGTTTGTCTGCCCCATACCTGGAGTTTGGAGCCAATCTCTGAGCTAAGGAGGATCCAAGACACCCCACAGGAAACCTGGCCCCCTTTGTCTGTCAGAACTGGCTGAAGTGAGCTGAATGATGATAAACTCCATAACATAAAACCACAAGGAATAAGTCTCATCTTTGGTAGTCATCAGGGTCTTTCACTCACCACAGCATTTAGGGGACTACCGTTGGCTCCATAGCCAGCTTTAATATCCTGCTTGCTCTAGCTGAGGGAGAAGTATGTTCCATCCTTGCAACTTACCATGCCACTCTGTACCCAGGGCCTCTTCTTTACCTAGATTCTTCTGGGTCCTGGTTTCTGGCCTGAGTCAGTGGGGGAACCATTTCCTGAAAGGAGGTACTATGGGCCAGAGACTGAGATGAAAGTAGAGCAAGGCCAGTCCTCACCTAAGGAGCTCACCCTCCCCCCATGCCCACGGTCTCTATCATCTCCCAGCAAGCTGCCCTGTCTGAAGTCTCATGTGGGCTCTCAGAGATAATTACTGAAGGTTTCTGTTCAGAATAGACTACTCTTCATTTTTGTTTTGTTTTGTTTTGCTTACAGGACACTCAAATTTAAGTGGAGACCCTGTATAGTATCAGGTGATATTACTGAAAAATTGAGGGAACATCAGCAAAAGGGTTGGGATAGCACAGAAGTCCCTTGTCCTGGTAGCCAAACGGCCAAGGGACAGTGAGTGGACAAAGGAGCTGCAAGCTGACAGAGCAGGCCCTGGATTTTCCTGCTTTCATGTGCCATGGGTGGTTGCTGGAGAATGAGGAGCCAGAGTCTACTTCATGAAGACTGTTCTGGCTACTGGGGTAGAGAAAAGAACCATGTTTGGGGGGCTATGGGGGAGTCCCTGCGTGAGTAGTGGAGATTCTGGGAGAGCGAGCGTAACTCTGTGATGGACAGGGTAATGGTGGGGCCAGCATGTGTTGCATTTACAGACTTCAGTTGAGGAGAGAGGACTGTTCCAGAGAAACCTAAGTAGTGAGGACCAATGTGCCTGAAACTCTACAGTACATGTCCAGGGGCTCAGCCTTAGAAGCCTTGCTTACCCATGAACACCAAGATAAGAAGAAGACAAGTTCTCCCAGGAAACCACCATCTTCCACCCACTGTAGAGAGCCCTTTTCAGGAGCCTTCCACTCCTGGGGCAAAAAGAAGGCTAGGTACTTGAGAAGCCACACACGGAGGCAGCTTCACAGCACCAGGAGGGCCTGGAGCAGAGTCTTGCATTGACAACTCTCATCTGCTCAGGGTCTTTGTTTGACCAAAGCCTACATCTTCTGATTCCATTCTTTTTCTACAAAGAGGAAGTGTTGCAGAAGACCCAAAGCCACAGCGGCTTGCCTCCAACTCATTTCGCAGTCCAATTATCTAAATTATTGCTTTGCCCTGGCACAAAAGGAGGAGGCTCAATTTAAAAGTCGCTGGGAGATAAGTGCTTGGTTGCCTCCCTTGTCAACAATGCATAATAATTTTGATCAGGCGCTCATCACGTTTTGATAGCAGCCACAATGGCTGTGACCGGGGTCTCTGGGGACTTTATTTTTAGCTCGAAAATCACAAAGGAGGAGCCAGGAGGAGACTTCGCAAGAGGCAATCTGGGCTTTTGAATTCTGGCTCCACAAGGCCACCAAAAATTGGGTTTGGCTTCCGGAGAGCAGAGAGGTAACCAGGAGTGAGAGTGGGAGGTTCCCAGGGCTAGAACAGGGACAGCCTGGAAGGGGTACCACACTGTCTAGTGCAGAATAAGTGTCTCTCCTGGGGATGTTCGCTGTCTCCAGGCCTGGCAAGGATGGGAGAAGGAGCGGTTATTTCCTGCTGAGCAGCCCAAGCCTGCAAGAGAGAAAGAAAGCTAACAGTCTGGAGGTGAGAGAGCCTCTGGGAAGAGGCAGCCACTGGCCTGAGCCAGGAGCAAGCTTTGATGGTCACAGATGGAGTGGGCAAGGAAAGAAGGGTGTTTTGTGTGGGTGCAACTGTTTAGGCCTGGGTAGGCCTGGGGAGGAATGGGCCTGGCCCAGAAGAGAGTGTGGTGGGCAGAGGAGGAGATGGGTGCAATTTTAGGTCTGTGGGAGGACTTTGTTCAGTGGCATGGCAGGGAGCTGTGGAAAGCATGTGAGCCTGTGAAGGATCAGCTGGTGCTGATGTTGATCAGAGGCATCATTTCCAGGGTGGTGTGTGTGTTTGTGGCCAAGGATCGGTGGAGGACATAGAGTTTGGTTGGTCTTTCTCTTTCCTGGTCAAGGATTTCCCTTAGAGGGAGGGAGAAGGCCCCCAGACTCACCTAGAGCTGGTTTTCCTAAAATGGCACGGAAGGCTGTGGCCAGACCGAAAACATACCAGCCAAGTCTTAGGCAGGGGAGGTCCCTGAAGTCCCTGACAGAATGAAATGTGATCCTCATGTGGCTTGCTTAGGTTACCCACCCTCCTGAGTGGTGACTTTTTTGTTTTGTTTTGTTTTGTTTTATTTTGTTGTTTCTTAGTGTCCCGGGACACTGGCCTGGTTGTTTGAATAGGACCCAAGCTTGCGTGGTAGTCTTGGGGGGCCAAGGGTGCTGAGAGGGATGGGAAGTGGCCCTGGCCCTCTGACTTTGTATTGTAGAGGGGCTCAGAAAGAGCCACATGCTGACAGCTGGAGATTCTGACAGAGATCTACTACACTTTTTGCTGTGGCCGTGTCTCTCCAGGTCTTTTACCTTGGGCAAGAAGTCACTCAGGATTCTACTACAGTGGGAGCTTTTTTTTTTTTAAGAGGAACTTTGAAGTAGGTTGTGTTCAGACACAGAAACTGAAATGATAGCTGGCTGTTTCCTGAAGCAGGATGCAGGGCTCTAAGGATGTACAAGGGACAGGGCAGAGGGTACCAACCTGCCTCATGATTCCTATAGGATGAGTGAGGTGGACACAGGACTATAGCTGGATACTTTGAATAATGTTGGTGGGCTCTGGGTTGCTGGGGTGATCCTTGGCTGACCACTCATGGCTGGGCAACTTAGAAAGAGGGTGAGGCCCCAATGCAGGAACTTGTAGTGTAGAGTCTCAGAGTCAGAAGATTGTACCATCCCTGGGGACAGGAGGCCTGGAAGACAGTTTTTATGGGTCAGATGTTAAGCATGGAAAAAAAAAAAAAAAACATTAGGAGACCTGGGTCTCCGCCTCATCCTCCATCAGTCACTAGTTGGATGGCAGAGGACACCACATACTGGCCACCCCTGTCTTTCTGGGTCACTGGATAGCTGCAGGGTCTGATCCTGGAGCCCAGGCTGAGGACTCATTGATTGGCCTGTCTCCTAGCCCTGCCTGGGATCTGCCTCTGCCTAGAAACTTTCCTGAGTGACCTCTTCAAACAGTCTCTCTTGCTGTGACCTATTGGTCCCAGTTTCTATGCCTGGTGTTTCTGTTCCTTCTTCGTGACCTCATGGCAGGCTTTGGCCTTATATCCTGATGGGCAAACAATATGTCCCCAGAGCTGTGGAGACAGGTACCACTGCCCTTGCATTCAGAAATGAGAGGCAGGAAGCAGACCCAATTACTGGAGGAAGGCCATAAGCAGAGAGGGAAGATGACAAAGAGTTGCCTGGGCCTGGTCTGGCTTTGGTGGAAACCTTCATGGGGAGGACGAACATGAACTCTTAGATACGTGGATAGCCTCACTCCTGTGCGCCCGAACAAAGCCTGAATGTACAAATCTATGGCTCTGGTCACCTTACAACCCTACCCACCCTAGACCTTATCCTTTTGGGTGCCAAATGGGATATGACCCCCTGAGGTAGGGTGGAAGCCTGAGGTCAGGAGTAGGGTACTGCTAGGCTGATGACCCAGCCGAACAATGAATTCTGACTCTCAACATAGAACTTGGCTTGCGAGTCAGTGTCTTTACAGAGACCCAGTTCCATTTGGGCAAAGCCTCTCCCTCCCTCAACCTCTGCGCCCAGAGGACAGATCCACAGAGCAGCAGGAGGCCCTTGAGGAAGAAACCCAGTGTACTCTACTCCCTGTGGACACAGCCAGCAGACACACAGTGCAATGTTCGCTTGGCATTCCCATCATGGATCACTTCCTGCTTGACTGCTGGGAAGAATTCCCTTAACTTGGTGAGTCAGCTCTCAGAAAATTTTTGTCCCTTATTCAGAGGCCTACCCCCCCCCGCCCACATACACACCTTTCTTCCCAGTTTCTCTCCTGAGCTTCCATATGGGACACTGTCTGCATGCTCATATAGTGATTCGGTTATATGTTATGCCTTTGGGTGTTGTGGGAGACCTGCCCACTCTTAGGAGTCCACATTGGTTTCTTTCTCCTTCCTCCCTCCCTCCCTTCCTCCCTCCCTCCTTCTCTCCTTCCTACCCTTGCCTCCTTCTTTCCTTCTTTGCTTGCTTGCATTGTGTGTGTATGTGTGCCCAGGCTTTTGTGCATGTGCCTATGGGAGACCTTGGGTGCTGTCACCATGTTTTTGGAGACAAGGTCTCTCACAGATCTGAAGTTCATTGAGTAGGCTAGGCTGGCCCAAGTGAGCCCTGGGATCTGTCTTCCCTGACCTTGACCTCCGCAGCACAGTATTACAAATGCATCTTCTTGGCTGTTTAGATGGACAATGGGATTGAACTCACTCATACTTTCTCATAGGCACTTTCCCAGTCAGGGCTTTATTCTGAACTTTTAAATCCCAGGGGCATGTTACCAAATTTGGGGGTTACAGCCTGTGCTCCTAGTCAGGTCTGGCCACCCTTTCTCAATAAACCCACTAAAAGAGTTCAATTAGCCACAGAAAGCAGGAAAAGGAGATTTACTCAATATGCTCACATTGGAAAGAGAGACCAAGGGATTTGGGGATTTAGAACCCCCAAACCTGTCTTTGGGGGTTCTAAAATGAGATTAAAGTTTATATGAAAGGCCAAAGATTGCACATCTAACAGTCGCAGTGGCCCGCCCCCACTGACAACCCTCTCTCTCCATTTACCCAATCTTTCCCGAGATTTTCAGTCTCATCCTGTGAGGAAGTCTGACAAGTTGTTAGAACTGTGTGATATCTCTCTCTGTAAGGGAGAAAATCCCCCCCCCCGTGCCCTTTTCTTCTCCTAGTGTGCAATTCCTGGGGGGAAAGTCCCACTTTTTTTGAGGTCCATTGTTTTGATAGTCATCAGGCGATTAGTCAGATTGAGAGACACAGGTGTCTCCTTAGAGCATCTTCGTGTCTGCCAGGCCAGTTATAATGGCTTTCTAAGTTCTGTCACCTCAGCTGACAAAAATGCCTCCTGGGGAAGATTAGGCCTAATGTTGCATTTAAGAGAGGCTGAACAAGAAGGTGTCTCTTGGCTGGCTCACGATGTGAGGCTAATGCCAGCAGGGGGAAAAAGGCTCACCTCCCTTGACAGTGTGAACCAGTCAAGAACCAAGAGGTGCCGGATGGGAGTGAGTGAAGAACAGACCTGGAACCTTGGCACCTGTCATGGCCCCTGCTCTGGAGGGACTTCAGGCTGGGTGACATGTAATGCAGCTCTTCTGGGCAGAGACTGTGACCATGCAGCTCCTATGGTACCCCGTCCTTCAA
Source organism: Meriones unguiculatus (assembly GCF_030254825.1). Lineage (NCBI taxonomy): Eukaryota > Metazoa > Chordata > Mammalia > Rodentia > Muridae > Meriones > Meriones unguiculatus. Next base: position 26,274,504 of record NC_083356.1, read on the forward strand.
GGGTATCTGGGAACAGCTTCCTACTACCACACTGCTGTGTATCTTGACTTACTTACCAGGCACAGGGGTGAAGCCATGAGTGCAGCTCGCTGAGCTAGATGCTGGTGGCCCTGTGAGTTGCTTCATGTGGAGAATGGGACGTCTCCACACTGTCCCTGCCTTCTTGCTGCAGATGGATAGGAGAGTTGCTCTTGGACACAGGGAGCTCCATGTGCCAAATGTAGCCACAATGGCATCCACCCTAATCTGCAGCTCCAAGAGGAGCCCGGTGCCAACAAATAACACTGAGGCTCATATGAGAGGCCAGTGTCTTCATTCCTGTTCCTCTGCATGCCGGAGAGCTGTGCCCTTGAATTGTGTTGCTGGGTCTCAGGGCTCTAGCCCCACTGGCAAAGAGAGGTGAATGGCAGCACCTTCCTACTGGCCTTGGGTGTTTTGTGGGTGATCTGCCTCTATACTCACCAGGGCTGCGGGGATAAGAGGCAAAACTCATAAGCAAGGTTAAGACAGGGTGAAAGCCTTGCATTTGGTCAGACCATCAAAGTGCCAGCTTCAGGAAGTGGTTAGCATGAACACCCAGAAGGGGACCTCTGCCTCCATTGCTACTGAATTCCCATCTTCTCTTCTCTGACTGAAAGGGACAGCTGTCTTGCCTCAAGGTCTGCCCCAAGGATTTTATGAGATAACAGGGAAAAGGGACCTTGAAAGTGATCAAGGGTCACTGCTACATGGCCATCGTCCTAATCTCTGTAAGTACAGAGGGTAAATTTTAAGGACCACACAGGCCTGCAGCCCATGATTAATACACATGGGTCATGGATACTTACACAGTGAACCTCATTTAGAAGTAAATGACAGCAACAAGTCAGTGCTGGCCACAGAACAGCATAAGCCTGAATGCACGTCTGCCTGCTCTCTGGGCCCTCACCCTTTACTGTACATACAGACGGATACCCACAACCACAAGAACCTGTCCCTCCTGTGTGTCCAGAACTGAGGCCTGGGATGCTTGGAGACTGGATGTGACATGGGTAGAGCAGCATCCTCTGTCACCCCAGAGACAGCCCAGTTTATTGTGAGCAGCTGGACTGCAGAGGAAGTGCAGGTTTTGCTGCCTCCGGGTTGCATCTGTGACTTCTCAGCTGTCTGCCTTAGCAGGGTGCTTTCCCACCCGTTCTGTGTAGCTGTGAGCATCATAAAAGAAGTCAACTAAGCGCGGGACACATCTCATTAAACCAAGGGCATGCATGGATGATGCTGAAATAGTCCATGGCTTAAGGTACCGCTAAGAAGGACAAAAGACCAATGGTGGGCTCTAGGAATCTACAGCCACTAAAGCATGTCTCGACCTCAGCTTTGCTCCCTCGGGAGCAAATGTGGTCGTCAGGTAAGCAGATATCTACTACACATAGTCATCTGAGGGGCTTCGAGGAAGACAGTCTGCTTGATGTGGTTCCCAAAGCCAGGAACAAGAGCAGTGGCGTGAGTTATGGGGTCACAGAAGCTCAAGGGAGCACGTTGTGTGGCATCAAAGATGGTGGGCTTGTAAATGCCCCAAAGTGCTCAGTTAAAGAACTACCCCTCTTCCATCTCTAGAGATGACCTGCAAGGGAGGCGGGTAGAGCAGCTGCCCCCAAAGTCCTACTCAGCTTTGAGTCCCCCAGCTGAGAGCTGAGTAGGGAGCTGCCCTAGGCATCCTTTGTCCTGTTCTTGCCTGGTAATTGACATAGTGAATGGTCGCTAATGAAGAACAGAGTGGGACTTCCTGGGAAGTGACTGAGACAGCCAGAAAGACAACTGCTAATTACCAGTGCCAGCTGGTGGCCCTGAGAGACCATGCTGACAGAAAAGACTAGGGATGAGAGGATCAGGCAGAGAGAAACTTCGGGAAGACTGCTTACTCTAGGGCCTTCTGCACCCAGGCACTGGCTCCATGCATGATGGATCAAGAGGTCAAGACCACTACCATCCCTGAGTCTCTCTTCAGGTTAAACCTGAGGAGGACCTATTTGACCATCAGCATGATTCTGCTAGTGTCTTCCAATTGGCCTCAGCTATCAGGTTGGGCCAGCTTTCTTTCCCTCTCAGATACACAACACTGATTTCCTCTTTCTCTGGCTCATCCCTGCCTCTGACCCTGTCTACATTGTTGGCATCTTGCTTCAGCAACCCCTGGGACATGCTGTAGGTACCATCCCTACCCCCTTCTGGCCCTGGGTGAGTGAAGCAGGAAAGCAGGAGCTTGCCAGTGACCCTCACTTACACCGTGATGAAGGAAATGGGGCAGTGATCACGTTGAAGAGAGAGCTATCTTAATGAGATATACCAGCAATGTGGTTAGTCGTTAGGCATTCCAAAAAGCCTGGTAAAAAGCAGGCTGCCTCTCCACAGGGAGAGTGGTAGCTGCCTTCTTTGGTGTTCCTGCCTCATAACTCATGCTTTTCTAGTCTGGAGTTGTCTCTCCCCTCGCTGAGCAGGTCTCAGTTTCACACACACCTGGTGCCTCTGAGCCTCGTCCATCCTCCCTCAGATCTACTGTCTCCTCATGGATCCCTGTCCATAACTTCTGGGCTGCACTCTGGGCCCCTGGTCCTTCAGGGTCAAGGCTCCTGCTGGATTGGGATTCTGACCATATGTACCTGCCCTAACTAACTACAGCCTGCTGTAAGGGGCCCAGCACTTCCTTCCACTCTTCAATCTTTCTCTCCTTTATCTTGGCCCTGTCACTGACAGGTGTGTGCTGCTGTAGGGCAGGGAAGCCTTCAGTGGCCAGAGTGTCTCCCCTGAATCCCAGCTGTCCCTTAACCCTAAAGATGCTGAAATCCTCAGCTGAAATAGTAGCAGGAGAACCCTGAGCCCACCTCCCTTTCTCCTCTCCTCTATCGTCTGCTGGGGCCATACAAACTGGCAGGTTGTAGCTTTGATGGTTGGCAGTGCTGGAGACCTTAAGGCTACAGCCCAGGTGTGGGCAGCTGGCTCCTCCTGAAGGCATCAAGAGAGGCAATACTGGCACTCCCTGCCACCTTGGCAGTCTTTGCCCTACCTCCACAGAGATTTCTCACCTGTGTCTCTGTATTTCTTCTATAAAGAAGGACACTAGCCATTGTGTCAAGGACACCCTAACCTAGTATGGCCCTACCTTGACTAATCTCACAGATTCTCCCACAGAAGTTGTGTTCTGAAGTTCTGGTCATGGATGGTGAACACGTGTGGCCAAACAAACATCACAGTGGGCCCTGATTCTCCTCTTTGAAGCTCAAGGTGAAGACATCCCTTATGGAAGAGATGGGAAACAAGTGCTTCCCCTTTCCCCTAGATCTTGCTCTGTGAGCAGCCACAAGGCCCTGTGACCTGAATCGCTTTCCCCCAGAGCCCCAAGGCTAGGTAGGTGCCTTCCTTCCTGCAGAAGCCATCCTCTGTCCCCCAGAGCCCAAGCTTCTGTGACAGTGGATCTTCTCCCTACCCACGTAGAGGAGAGTGGAGCAGAGTCAAGGCCCTGAAGCCAGCATGTTCTGTGTGACAGCTGCTTCCCTCTGTAAGCACGAGCAAGGCGCTGATCCCAGAGAGACATCACCCATACACGTGTCTGCACCCATGTACACACGTGCACACATGTAGGTTCTCTGTGTAGTCCTGTGCTGATTTTTTTTTTTCTGCTTCGCCTCAGAGGCAGCTGAAGACTGAGGCAAGGAAATGAGATGGGGAATCGCGCTTCTCGGGCAATTACCCACACCTCGTATAGTCTAATGAGCCGTTGAGGGGCCCGGATGGAACATTTAGGGGGGTTATTGAATGTTTCCTCACAGTTTACTCAGTTGCAGGAATTAATTGATTTATGGACTGGAAGAGCATGTGTGTCTCTGAACATAAGTGGGCGCCTTTTTTAATGTAGCTTTCTCTCGGTGTGAATTTGGGGTGACCCTGAGCTCCCTGGCTTCGGCATCTGGACTCCACAGTTATCTCTTCATCTGCCTGCACTTGCTAATGAGATGCTCCCGAGGAAGTGGCTACTCACCAAGGTACAGGCCTGCAACCACGCATGATCTTGGGACCAGATTTCCCCTTGACTTTCCCAACATTCAATTAATCTTGCCCACTCAGAGTTGTGCTATCACTAGCAGGCTGTTTTTAACTAAACTTAATGTTTTTTTTTTTTCTTTCATTAACTGTTTTAAAGCCACTACACAATAATTGTGAAATCGTAAGTTTGGCATGATTGCTGTTCCCCTATTTCCTTTCTTTCTGTTGAGAAAGTTAGATTTACTTGTTTTAGTGTGTGTGTGTGTGTGTGTGTGTGTGTGTGTGTGTGTGTGTACAGAGGTCAGAGACAGCTTGTGAGAGTTGCTTTCCTCCTTCCACCAAAGATGAAAGTCAGGTCTTCAGTCTTTGTAGCAAGTGTCCTTAGCAACTGAGCTCTCTCATTAACCCCACCACCTTTTTTTTTCTTGTTTATTTTGACATGGGATCTCTGTATGAAGCCCGGGTTGTCCACAAGCTGGCAATTCTCCTGCCTTCATTACCCGGTGGCTTCCACTCTGCCTGGCTGCTGCATTTTCCTTTTGCTACATTTTCTTTATATACGTTAAAATAGTCCTGCGACTGGTCACTGCAAAGTATTTTTGTAGCCTACAAATTGTTCCCCCAGCATAGCCTCCTTGAAGAGTCCTAACATTTTGGAGATAAGAGCAGTGGGTAGCAGGGAGAGAGGCGGCTTGCACATCTATAACCTCAGAGTGAGACACGGGTAGGCTCACTCTGGGTGTTGGAAAGCCAGGCCAGCCAAGTGTCCCCTATGTCTCTATTTCATCATCCTCCATAGAAGTATCCTTGGTTCTACCTAGGCCTGAAGCCAAAGGAGCCAGGGAGAAGCAACTGCCCTCCTGGGCTGGCCACTCTCTGGTTCATGAACTCTAGTGCGTGAGCGTATGTGAGATTACATCTATGATGGCTCTGGTGTAATGAGATGGGACCCAAAGGATGATTGGCTGGAGGAAGAGACTCCCCCCTACCTTGACTACCTCATTAAATTTCTACAGGCCTCATCCATGTCAGGTTGTCCCTGCACAGGGCCTGCAGTGCACACACCGCTCCAGACTGCTAAGGCATTACAGGTCCAGCCCTATTTAGGAGGAACAGGGGCAGAAGTCAGAGGATGTCCTCCCTTCCTCCATCCTGTTCTGTCCCGGAAGTTCTGGGATGCTCTTAGACTACCAGGATGCCAGGCCCTCCCTCCTGAAGTCCCCTCATGGTGAGCAGGATCTGATTCTCTACAATGGCAGGACAGCCAGGGTGTGTGATGGCTCTGGCAACACAGTGCAAGCAGCCTCATTGGCCTTGCTCAGCTCTACCTTGCTGTCCACCTTCTCCAAGCTTGGTTCCTATATACCACTAACAGGGAATGTGGGTTGGTGCTCTTATTTGTGTGCCAGGCTCCCAAGACACAATGCCCTGGCTGCCTTTGCCCCCCCTCAGGGAACCCCTTCTCTTGTGGGGTTATCTCTGAACACTACCCCAGGGATGGAGCCTCTCTTAACCTGGCTTGTGCCTGGTGGCCTCTTCCCTGATTTACCTCAGCACGATGGCCAGCAGCCTGTGCAGCCAGAGCTGCAGGGTAATTCTTGTCACTTGGTTTCCACCCTGGCTAGTTCTGTGGTCCCTGCTTTTAGCTGGAAGATTAGAGAAAGAGAGATTTGCATAGCAATAAAAAGTAATTAAAGTCACCAACACATGAAAAGCCCATTATAAGATTCCCTGGGAAAGACGCCTCCCCTGGTCAGGAAAGATACAGTGAGCGGGTGGGGGTGGCGAACCAATTAACCAAGCCTGTTAGCTGTCCATTATCAGCACTGGGTGCTGCACATGTAAATATTAATTGCGGCAGGGCCAACTTGCTAACAGCCAACCGAGCTCATAAATATCCTGAGTACAATTAATGGTGACGAAGTGTATGTGTCTCTGATGGTGGGGCTTGGTGAAGCGCCTGGGGGATGACTCTGAGCAGGCAGCTACGTGCTGCCGCCACAAATCTGTCCCCCTGATCATCCATTTCAGACGTGACCACACTTCCCTCAAGTATCTGATTGCATTCTGGGGCCTGAGTTATGATGTGTCAGTTTATTCTTTTATTCATTATATACAGCCACTTAGAAAGAATGCGTAGGCGTCCATGTGCCTCTGTTATGTGCACACTTTCGGACTGGTAGCCCATCAAATCACCCATGAGTTGCTGATTGAATTAGAGCTGTCTGACTCTTATAGACAGCAGGAGGCCCATCTTCCTTTGGAGGGGGGCATTCTGAGAAGTCACTTCAAGGAAAGTCACCCATCAGGCATGAACACGGAGGGGAAGTCAGAAGCTGGGGTCCCGGGCTTCTTGCTGACATCATTGTGATCCCAGGAGTCCCGTAGAGGTGTGCTGCCTCTCATCCCTCTGTGATCTATCTACCCTGGAAAACAAATAGAGAAATGTTCCTTCACCTCTTTCTTTTCAAAGACTTTAACCTTAGTGGAGGTCCCAGTCGGAGGGCTGTGACAGGTTAGATCAGAGCCTCTTCATTCCTACCCCAAACCTGCCCTCAGAGACAACTGGTTGACCTCTCCCACTGAAATGCCAGCCCATGGCTCAGAGTCCTTGAACTTCATAGAGTCCAGGCTGGACTAGGAGAACATGATCTTGAAAAGGTCCCCAAACAGGACCCTCCCACTCTGGCAGCTGTCACTCCACTCCTTAGCAATCTTCCAGGCGAACCAGCAGTTATGGAGAGCAGGGTATACCAGAGGCAAGAAGACAGACTGGCATCACTGCACTGACTTCCAGAACAAAGCAGTAATGGGGCATGGCCTGTGCCATCATTCTCTTATCCCTTCTGAACTCTGTTCATACAATATGGACATTTTAGAACAGGAAACAAGATTGGGGGACATGAGTCAAATAAAAAAAAACATTGCAGAAGGTGGGCAAGAGAGGTACCTGCTGAGATGACCCTTGAACTGAGAGCTGAAGGCTGAGGGGGCTGGAGGGCACTGGGGAAAGAGTTATCTCTGCCAACAGAGGACAGAAAGGGAGAAAAAAGCCCTGGCTGGGCACATGTCATCAGGAGGGGATGTGATGCTGAGAGATTGTGGGGGAAAGTCCTAAGGCTTTCCAGGAAGTTCTACACTTTTAGAGCGGGGGAGGACAGTGCGAAGTCTGAGCAGAGAAGAGGCATTGGCCACTTTGACAACACTGGCCTAAAGCTGAATATGGAGATAAAGGAGAAGAGAAGGAGGGAGGGAAAGAGAGAAAGGGGAGGAAGAAAAATGGAGATAAGAGAGGAAAGAAGAAAGAGGGGTGAAGAGAGGCAGATGGAGAAAGTGAGAGGGTTTTGACAAAACAGAGGGAGATGGTGAGATAGACAGAGAAAAAGAATGGAGACACAGACAGAGACAGAGAAGAAGAAGGGGGACCAGAGAGAGAAGGAGAAAGAAGACAGAAAAAAAAAAGAGACAGAGGCAGGAACACAGAGAAGGGGTCAGAGACACACAGAGAAAGGGAAGACAGGTTATAAGGAGACAGGAGGCTGTAGAGATAGAGTTGGAGATTGATATGGATAGTGAAGAGGCGATATGGAAGAGCAGAGAGGAATATGACAGTATGAGATAGCAGCAGATGGACCCAAGGGACTGGCAGTAGTTGGTGAGAGGCACCTTAGTTTATTCTGAAAGCTTTTCTGTTGTTGAATTGGATGTAGTTGGTGTGGTGTGGAGGAAGGAGCCAGAGCATCTCCAAGGCTTCTGACACAAGAAGCTATCGAGAAGATCTCTTCCTTATGGATGGAGATGAGGTGGGGGGAACAGGTGTCTGGGAAAGCAAGGGATTGGGCTAGGTTGATGGGCTCATTGCCTCTTTTAGACCTCTGAATGTAGTTTGGGTTCAATACTTGGATACATGAATATGAAATTTCGGAGAAAAAATGTGCCCAGACAACTTATCCTATGTAGGAAGTGAGTTAAGAGAAAAGATTGGCCTGGTTCTCAGGGACCTGCAGAGTAATGATGAAATGAGGGAGAACCAAGAGTGCAAGGTGTCCTTGGGGCCAGGTGGGTCTATCTTGCCAAATACTGGCAACAGGTTGAATCTAATGAGGCATGAGAAATAACCATCATGCCTGGCCACAGGAAGTTGCTGACAAGCACTGTGGTAAAGGAGGGAACTCCCAGATTAGCGTTATAGTTGGTACCAGAGGGAGAGGAGGCAGAAGCAAGCAGAACATTTCCTCGGGCCATGTGATAACCAGGAGGGTAGTAACAAGAACATGGGCTCACATTTTGTGGGCCTGTGCACATACATGTACATATGCATACAAGCAGATACACAACACGTATGTGCAGAAGATGATCACATGTATTTCTGTCTTTGGGTATATGTTTATGTGAACATATGTGTGTAATATATGTGGCTGCCCATGCGTGTGGAAGCCAGAGGTCAACCGAAACTGTTATTCCTAAGTAGCCATCTACCTTTTTATGAGGCAGGGGCTCTCATTGGGATTTGGGGGTTCGATGCCAGCAAGGCCTGGAGATCCACCTTCCTCTGTCTCCCTGTTCTGGGATCATAAATATGTACCAGCACACCTGGCTTACACAGATGTTAAGAATTGAACTCAGGTCCTCACACTTATACGTCAAGCGGTTTACTGACTGAGCCATTCTCTGGGCCGCAGGTGTTCATATTCATTTCATAGACTGACCTATCCACACATGCGTGATATTTGCAACAGAAAGTTATAATTCAGGGGAGTGGAGAAATGTCATGGTGCAGGAATTGTGTTGAGTAGTCCCAAGGGTGGAATAATGCAAAGCACTAGTTTTTTAGGCCTAGGACCTTCAGCCGAGCCTGCTCGGCACGTGATGTTGTCTGTGGTTCTGAATTCAACTTTCAGTCAAGATTACCTTGGGAGCACAGAGAAGGTGCTCAACATACAATTTATGGCATGGTGTGGGCTACATCCACCTGCATGCTCAATTGCTATTTTATCACCCATTAAATCACAAGCCTTAAATAATCTGTTGGGTTCTATTCCGAGTAGCAGGGCGGAGTCTGGAAGGGAGGGGCTGGGGTGCAGGGAAGAGGCTGGTTGCGTACACAAGACCTGTCATAGGCAGATACCCTGGAGGCCGAGGTTTTCATAACACTCTCTGGTCATCCTACAAGATGGATACCACAGTTGCTTCTACTCAGAGAGTCTCAGGGACATGAATGGACCAGACGGTTAACAATAATGTCAGGATCTGTTTCCCAACTCTGCTCGCACCCCCTTGTGTACTTGCAAGGACTTAGCCACCTCCCACAAGACACGTTTCCTGCCTTCATCTCTGCCTCACTACCATGGTTTCCATGAGATCCATGGCATCAAGATGAGGACAGAGGCCAACAGCCTGGCTAAAAATGTGTGGGGCAGCTTGTGTTGTGTGGATCACTACCTGGAAGAAGATTTAGTTAATATCTTAGATCCTCCATAAAGTAGTATGTTTTCACCAAATACGGATGTGTTCAAGCCACTGCACCACACACACACACACACACAGTGAACAGAGATAACCCACTGAGATACTGTCTCTTTGAGACACAGTACATAGCCTGCGGTAGGCAAGAGAATGTTCTCAGAGGAGACAAGACCGTGACTCTGAAGATGTATGTGCTCTGACCTGTAGCTGTGGGGAGCAGAGTCCACTGGGCCCCACAGCCGCTGCTGTGTTCCTCTTAAGGCCTCCAGTCTCTTTCCTCTCCCCCACCTTTTTATTTTAAGGCGCTGAAAGCTGCCCTCCCCCGTTTGCCTTCTCCACTTCCTTTCCTTTACCCATAGTGATTCCAAACTAGCCGAGAGAGCAGAGGCTCCTCCAGGGCACTGTCATCAAGGCCACTTCTACCATCTTTCACTTTTAATATCTGTCATATCTATCTACAACCTGTATGTTTATAATATACTTATGTTTTATCTATCTAATCATTTATTTATCATTGTTTTATATCTATCCATCATCTACTTGTTCCTTTCTATCATCTATCTAATTATCTATCATCTAAGTATCTATTATCTATCATTGGCTTATATCTATCCATCTATCACATACTTGTTTATGCCATTTACCTCTATGTATCTACCTATATATCTATTTATCTAGCAGTCTGTCCATATACCTGGTATCTATATCACCTACACATACATAGAAGAGGAGTGTCCTGGGTCAGAAAGAGCCAAGCTGGAGTTCTATGATACAGGCGTATGCCCATGCTATTTCCTGGTCCTGAATCTGCTCAGCTTTGCAATGTGAGAGAAGGGCATCTTTCAGTTTGGCATAAAGTCAAACCCTGTTTCCTCCTCATGGCAGGGAGATTCATTAATCCCTGGACCTCTCTCTCTCTCTTTTTTTTAATCTGGGAGATGACAACAGCCCTCAGATTTTGTAGGGCTGCTAGGAGAAGTTAGGGATGTATGCATTTGTCATTCCTGATCTCTGATCTGAATGCCTCAGTGTCCCATGTGAAGCAGCACTGAGCCTTGGGAGACATTCACCATGCCTCTAATGTACTTGGTCATGTTCCTGCTACATGGTGACCTTAGCTTTTCCAGGCAGAGCCACATCAGTGTGGCTCTCTCAAACCTAGTGACTTTACTAAGCCTATATCAAGAGCTGGCTTATCTCTGATGTGCCACGATTCTCAGGGGCATGTTCCCCTGCCCTCCTGGGCCCTAGCATCCTAGTCAGAAGGACCTGCTGATGGCCTTCTCTTCCAATTAGCTCTGAGTGTCAGACTGCAAATTGACAAAACTGTCAGACAAGCAACAACAGAAGAAAAAAAAAGGTTTTAATTAGTTCTTCATGAAGATCAGGAAACATGGTAAGAGAAAAATGACTGAATCTGCTTGAGGTTCTTTGAACTATAATTAGAATGTGGGATTTAAAAGCCGTGCAGGCCCATTAGCTCTCTGCTTACTGTTCAGAAACTGGATGGAAGGGGAGTGTGGGGGAAGTTGGTGATGGTCATGTCAGCGTAAAGACACATGTTCTCTCAGTTAAATGCCTAAGATTTCCCTTTTCATCTGTGCTCCTGGGAGTCCTTGAAGCTGGATACCAACCTAGAACGTGGATACAGTATCTGCTCATGAAGCATCACATCTAAGCTAGGCACTGGATTCTTGGGGAACGGAACCTGGCAAAGATGGGAGAGTGAGTGCAGAGTATTTTTTCAGGGGCTTGGGGAGCAGTGCAACAGCAACTTGGTCCCTCCCATCTCAGACAGCTGCAACCTGGCCCCTCCCATCTCAGACAGCAACCTGGCCCCTCCCATCTCAGACAGCAGCAACGTGGCCCCTCCTATATCAGACGTTGTGGTTCCTCTTAGGTTGAACCAACCTGGCTCCTCCCATCTTAGACTGAATCAATCTGGCCCCGCCCCACTTCAGATCCACCCAGAACCTGGAAGGGGACTTGGCCTCTTATGCAGGAGGTTCCTTCTCAGGAAACAGAAGAAGGTAGCTCACAGGTAGGCTGCCAACCCTCTGCTTTGCTTGGCAGAGAATCTTATTTAGACATAGTGGAAGGGAAACAAAGGAGGAAGCCCCAGTTCACCTGAATGAAGATGTCTCAACTCTCATCTTCCTGAGGCCACCTGAGGACCCTCTTATCTCAGCCTTCCCACGGCTTGCCACCTACAGGATTTCCTTCCCCAAGCTCTAATTAGAGTAATTATCAACACAGACATGGCACGTTCTGTGTGCTTTCTAAGTCTTAACTAGGGGAATTCTCACATCATTAGGTGCATTTCATAGACGAAGAAGCAGAGAACAGAATGTTGAGTAACTTCCAAGGTCGGGCAGCTTCAGGCATGGGGCTTAGATTCCACCCTAGGCCGCTGGATCTAGAGCCTTCACACTCATCCGATACCTAGCCTCACTGCTGGCTTTTAATTTCCTCTTTCTTAGACTGCTTGTTGTAGACCACATGTTGGCTTAGGTGCATCGATTCTGTTGTTTGTTCACCCTCAAGCAACACTGTCCTGTGGCTGTAAGATGCGGCCATTGTAGTCGAGGAAGGTGAAATGTTTTCTCCTGGGTTAGGGCCAGGTGGCTGTGGGACCTGGATTTGAACTCAGAACTCTTTGTGAGGTATCCATGTTGCATTGTTCAGATCTCACTGTTGGCTAGCTCATATAATATTCAATTTTTTTAAAAAACAGAATAAACAGTCTAAAAGATGTTCAGCTCAGAGGTGAACAAACAGGTGATAAGACATCACAGTGAACTTCCTGCCAAAACCAAGGAGGATAGGAATTGAATGACAGCTGGTCCTGAGGCCTCCATACCTCCTGCTGTTTGGACCCATCTCCTAGCCTTGAACATCAGTGCTCAGCTCTGTTTGCTTAGGGCATGATGCATGCTCTCTTGTGATTCCTTTCTTCTTTAACTACTACAGAAGTAGCTGCTTTTTTTTTTTTTTTGTAGTTATATAGTATACCATATGAACACATGAATTTTATGTCTACCTGTGGCCTTGCTGACAGGCAGTATAATTGGTTCTAATTTTCTGGCTATTACAAATACAGCAGCCATAAACTTTTATCTCTTAATAAACATCAATTAAAGACGTGACATTCCTGCCAGGTGCACATGTGTCAGCTGGAAGGACCAAGTCCTGAAATCCCACATGCTCCAGAGAGTCCAGAATTCAAATCCGGGACCTTCGTCTGCCGAATCCTAACCTGGGAGAAGACAATTAGACCTATCCTCAGCGATTTCAGTCCTCTCTTTCATCCCCTGGGCGGGGTTGCTGGAGGTAAAATAGCTAATATTTCTATTGCTGTCGTAAAACACCCTGACCACAAACAGCTTACAACTTTCAGGCCACATTCTGTTGCTGAGAGAAGGGGGGCAGGAACTCAAACAGGGAAGGAGAAGGATCCTGCAGGCAGGAACTGATGCAGAGGCCATGGAAGGATGCTTGGTCCTCACGACTTGCTCAGTGCTTTCTTATACACCATCCAGGACCACCTGCCCACGGCGGCGCCATCTACAATGGGCGGGATCCTCCACATCAATCATTAATCGCACAAGTATTCAAACACTAATTAGTCATTCCAGATGTAACACTGTTCTGTAACCTTAATCTGTGTGTTTCTGATAACTAATGCACCCAGCACCCTGTTGACTATCTGGTTCATGGTTGCTCCCACCAAGCCATTTGCCATCCTTTAAAAGATGGGTTGACTGGTTTCTCCATTAACAGAAGTTTTTCTTGAAAATATAAGCCTTTCGATAAACATGAAGGGTAGATTTTAATAGAACACAATGTATGAGTTCCTTCCTCCCTAGTGACACCTTCGAGATCATAAAGAAAGTGGTCAACTATCTTCTAGAGGCTTCACTGTTTAACTTTTCCCATTTAGGATTAAAATCTGGAACTGGAGTCCCATGGGTTTTAAATCGATTTCAGGTGGTGTGAGGGAGGGAACATTTATTTTCCCCATCTGGGTATTTGGTTAAGCTGCTGCAGTCTTTGGGAAGTCTTTGGGACCATCTCTCCCTGCTTCATCCAGAATGAGGGAGTCCTTTGTGGGAAGAGCCATAGGGCAAAACTGGCTTCTTTCAACCAGTAAAAGGCCATTTCCTTGGGAGACTTTGGTTGTTTGTATAGTTAAGTGATCTGTGTTTTTTTTTTCCTGTCAAAGTTATTGGAATCGAATTCGCAATATTTCCTGGATGTCTCCTCAGTGTCAGGATACCCAGTACTGACGTCATCTTTCTGGCCTCTGATATTTACAGTCCACTGCTGCTTTCCTCCTGATTGATCTGGTTATGGGCTGAAATGGTCTCAAAACCATCAGCTGTGGCTTCATTGATCTCTTTGCTGTTTTCCTGCCCTCCGATTCCTTTCCTTTGTTTCTTCATCTCTGTTTGATTTCACCTTGATTCTCTCCCATTCAGCTACTCCCTTAAAGAAGAGCAGAGGGTTATAACTTGACACCTTTCTTTCTTGCCTAGGTTGTACTCTCTCAGTTTCTCCACCTTCCATTCAGTGTTGCCTCACACATGAGACACGCCCACCTTCTTTCGCATTCTTTTAAGGACACCTTTAAATTTCTCTCTGGATTTCTTCTTTGGTGTGTGAGTTATTTACCAATATGTTGTTTGTATTTAAAACACTTAGGGCCTTTCTGGGGAGGATCATATTGCTATCGATTTCTGATTTAAGTTCATCGCAGTTACTGAACACACTATGTATCACATCTCTGTCCATCAGTGCAGCTCGAGCAAAATACCTGAGACTGGGTAATGCTTGAGGAATGCTCTCACAGACCTGGAGGTTGTAAGGTCCATGTTGGGGGAGACTAAAAGGTCCTGCTGAGGAGAGAGATACTAGCTTCAGGCAGAAGGCCACTGGGCAGAGCATAGCTTGAAACCCCTTCATGAACGCCCAAGACCATTCTGAGGCGAGTGGTCCTCACTGTTTGTACCAGCGGTTCTCAACCTGTGGGTCAAAACCCCTTTGGGGGTCAAATGACCCTTTCACAGGGGCTGCATATCAGATATCCTGCATCTCAGATGTTATGATTAATAACAGTAGCAAAATTACAGTTACGGAGCAGCAACAAAAATTAATTTTATGGTTGGGGATCACTACAACATGAGGAAATGTGTCCCTTAAAAACATCATCTTTAAGTACCTGGTGCCATTCTTTGCTCTGGAAGCTGCTTTGTCTGATACTGATGCCGCAGTGGCCTCTCTTCTTGGAGGAGTGTGAGCCTGGAACACTGGCCTCTGTGTTCTGTCTATTCCACATGCTTTTTGGTTTTTCTACAGCTTACACCAGGGCCTGTACCAGGGCCTGTACCCTGAGTTCAGACGTATTTATGGGATACTGGGGGTTTTTGGTTTTTCTACAGCTTACACCAGGGCCTGTACCAGGGCCTGTACCCTGAGTTCAGACGTATTTTCTTTGAGATGTGGGTAAGGTTTAAATTAAAAGTAATAGAGATGTTGAGATGGCTCAGTGGGTAAAAGCATGGCCAACCTGATGACCTAAGCTTGACCCCTGGAATCCAGAGTGCAGTGGTTCTCAGCCTCTGTAATGCTGAGATCCTTTAGTACAGTTCCTCATGTTGCAGCGACCGCCAACTGTAAAATCATTTTCATTGCTGCTTCATAACTGTAATTTTGCTACTGGTATGAATCGTAATGTAAATATCTGTGTTTTTCGATGGTCTTAGGTAATCCTTGTAAATTATTCAACCCCTCAACGAGGCCACGACTCACAGGTCGAGAACCTGTTCCATAGCGGAAGGAGAAAATTCACATTGGAGAGTTGTTCCTTGACCACCCCACATATACCATTGCACGTGCACACACACACACACATATCCACACATACATATGCACATACATGCACTCACACACATATGCTCAAACATACTAAATAAAATAAAAATATATTTCAATTATCAGTAACACTCTAGTTAATGGTATTTTCCATTTTGGCTTCTATCTATCCTGCTACTATATGTGTTTGTGGTTTGCTCCCCTCTTTCCCGCCTTCATGGACGTGGTGGTTTCCAGCTTGGGAATCAGTTCAGGACCTCGCACATCTGTGTCATTGCTCTGCCTGATCAGCCTTCAGTTCTCTGCCTCAGCATGAACACGCTGCTGCTAACATCTGTGCCAGTGCTGTGCTCCTGCTCTCTGAGCTTTTCTGCTCACTCACCTTGGTCAGGTTTTTGTTTGTTTATTTGTTTGCTTGCTTGTTTGGTTTGTTTTTCATGTGTGAGTTTCGGTTGGAATAAAGTGACTTTCATTTATGGGATACTGGGGGTTTTTGGTTTTTCTACAGACATCGTTGAGTTTTGCTATGATCCACATGGATACAGAGGACCCTTCCACAATCTTCTCTGAAGTCTGGTGAGTCAAGGAGGCATCATGAGTCTAGAGAAAGTGAAGCAGTGCTCCAGGTCAAGGTGAGGCCCTTTGGCCCCTTCAGACCTTGAGTTTTGAAGCCTTGCTGTGACCACCTTGCCTGCGGGAGTCTGAGGGGTCAAGCTGTGGTCACTAAGGCCAATCTTTTCTCTAGCCCTGTCAATTTCCTCATCATGTCCAGTCATACCCTTTTATTCCGTTTGTGTCAGAGACTCTGTGGTAATTGGTGCCGTAGACCTGGGAGCCAGGCTTCTGGGCATGCCTTAAAGGGATTATCCTGTTTTTTTTTTTTTTTTTTTTTTTTATCTGAGGTAGGAAGATTCTCCCACTGTCGGCGGCACTGTTCCATGGCTGGGATCCTGGACTTCCTAAGTGTAGAAATGCACTCATGATTGTGGATGTGAGGTGGGCAGCTGCTTCAGGCTTCCGCCTTGACTTTCCTGCCATGACGGACTGTGCCTTGAACTGTGGGCAGAAATAAACTTCTCCCCCTCAAGAAAGAAAATAATTATGGCAACAGGAAAAGAAACCAAGACAACCCATCCTGAATTTCTATTCATGCTTTAAAATGTGGGGTTATTTTTAAAAATATTATATTGCAGAATAAAATGCATACAGAAAATCACGTAAAACAAATGCGTGGTTAACACATTTCTTTTTTTCTTCCTCCAGCAAACACGAATTCAAGAGAGAAAGCTTGCCTACTTAGGAGTGAGCCCTGCACATCCCCCCCCCCCACACACACACTGCTTCACCCTCATGCAAACGTCAGCCCGACTCCCAGTATCTAAAAGCCTGGTTTTATCATTTAAATGTGAATTCCTGGACATTACTGCTTAGTCCTGTATGATTTTTGAAAATCTAACATGTCTTTTCAGTTTCCTCCACCCTGTACATTCTCCTCTCATTTCTCTCCTCTCACGGCCATTATCTGCAGGGAAGCCTGGCGCCTCCGACTCATAGCCTCCCTCCAGGCTGGATGTTGCCGATAGCATTCTCTACACCCGCCTCTGCCCTTTATGCCTTCCTGCACACGAGAGTCTGAGCCAGGGACCGAGTCAGGCCAAGCCTTAAGCCCTCTGTAAAGTCGTTATTTGGTGTCTGGCCAGAAGTTGAGTGTATCTCATTTTGCCATACAAATAGCTCCGGGCTGTCAATGCCTGCAGCCTCTCTGTCCCTCAGAGTTGCAAAGGATGCCTTTCCATTCTGCACTACTTTTTTTTTCTTTCTATTTGTCAACTGGCTTTTCAAGAATTTAAGGGGAAAGTCACCGCTTGCCCACTGTTTAGCTCTCCGAGAAGCGTCTCTCATTTCTCCTTTGGTGGAAAGAATTTTATCTTTCCTTCCAGTGTGGGAGTACAGATAGTGGATTATCTGTTCTCATGTTTATGAAAACATTTTTATTTGACCCTCAATTTTAAAGGCATTGTGTCTGGGTACCCATGCCTAGGCTGAGATTTAAAGATGGCTCGTCTTTGTCTCCTGGCTTCATTGTTCTTGGGGGCAAATCAGCTGTGACTTTTGTCTTTGCCTTCTGTGGGAAACACTCATCTTTCTGCCTTTTAACCATGAGGCTTAGCGGCTTTATTCCTGTGCCCTCTGTTTTCCTGCTATCCTTCCTTTTACTGAATTTCTCTTAGTATTATTCTATTTTGTCTATTATTGATGTGCATATGTGTGTGTGAATATAATGTGTATATTAATGTGTATATGTGTATGTGTGTGAAGTCACACATGTGTGGAAGTCAAAGGACAGCCTTAGGGAGTTGGTGATCTTTTTCCATCATGTGGGTTTCCAAGCTACAGCTTGGGTCATCAGGCCCCATTTTATTGAATTTCTCGGATTAAAAAGTTGGCATATTTCTGCTACTATTTATTAAAGATGTTTTATCTATTTCCTTTGCTTTGCCTTGTTCAGTTGTGTGTGTGTGTGTGTATGTATGATAGGTGGCCCCCTGTTGCCCCATGAGTTATTGACAACCCTCAGGCTTGATTCACATTTATACTTGACCTTGTACTCCAGTCCTCAGCCAAACCACCTTGACCATGCCTGACCCCATCTGCCCAACACCGCTGTTTATTTTAAAGTCTAGCAGCCTTTCTGAGTTTGGCTTTCCCACTCGTTTCCAGACACTCCTGGTTGCCCTAGGCTTCCTACCTCTTCACTGCTTACACTCATGCATTTATTTCCCTCTTGACTCCCAACACCATTGTCAATACACATTAAAGTGATTTTCACCTATCCAACACCTACGCCCTAGCTTTGTTTCTACCTTTGATTTCTTCTTCTGATTTGGGAGTGGCAGATTTCCTCTGGCACCCACATGAGTACTGAATTATAGGGTCTTTGGTTTCTGCCATCTTCTCCTGAGGGTACCAAGTCTTGCTCTACAGGAGATTAAAGGATTCTTTTTGATTGCTAACTAGACTGGATTGAGTCATGGGTAGGAGATACATAAAGCACAGTCCCAGGCTGTGTCTACAAGCAGGTTTCCAGAGATGAAAGGAGGTAGGGAAACACCTGCCCGGAAGGTGGGTGGCAAGAAACCCAGACAGAGTGAAGGAGGAAACGGAAGCTAGCTGATGGCATTGTGCTCTCTGTTTTCCTGTCACCATGAAGCAAACAGCTCGGCTCTCTCATGTGCTCCTCCCCAGAAGCTCAGGTGTGGGCCGCAGAGAGGAAGAAGACAGTCGGCCAGAGGACTGAACCTTCTGACAGTATGAGCTAAAACCAACTTCTCCTGGCAAGTTGTTCCATCAGGCGTTTTGTCCCAGTGATGTAGAAAAGGTCAGGAATGTCTATTGATCCTGCACTTCTGTGGGCTGTTAGGTAGACTCTGTTTTAGGGTGTGGTTTTCGTTTGTTTGGCTTTTTTTTTTCTTGTTTGTTTTGGGTTTGCTTGTTATTTATTTGATTTATTTGTTTGTTTTCTCTTGTTTTGAAACAGGGTTTCTCTATGTAGCCCTGGCCATCTGGAACTCAAAGTGTAGAACAGGCTGGCCTTGAACTCAGAGAGCCACCTGCCTCTGCTCCCCAAATGCTGGAATTAAAGGCATGTGCCCCCATACCCGGCCCTAGGGTGTAGTTCTTAATCCTAAACTGCTTTCTGGGCTTCTGCTGAATACTCGGTATTTTCTAAGGTCGAAGGATGTAGTGAAACTTGGACCCTGCACTCTGTCTCTCTGCAGTGTCAGCTTCTAGAGTCTCTGCTCTGTCCCTTTGACTTCGGTGTTCTGTGTGTGTGTGTGTATGTGTGTGTGTGAGAGAGAGAGAGAGAGAGAGTATGTGTGTGTGCATGTGAGCATGCATGCATGTGCAATAATACAAGGCCTGCCATGCGACCCTTCCACAGCAGGAGTTTTTAGTCACCTCCAGCCTCCTGTAGTCCTGGACAGAGCTCCACAGCCTCACCATCCTGCCGCCACCTAGTTCACACCTGCTGTGGCTGTGACTGGGGATTCCCCTGGGAGAAAGGCCAGACAAATGCAGCGTCTGCCCAAATTAAGTCCCTGATCTCTGGGGCGGCATTGCCTCCAGCTCCTGCCTGCTTTAGTCACTCTCCGGTGCCTTCCAACAGTCGTTTTAATCCTTCCCCGGAGTTTATAATTGCTTTTGGCAAGAAGGTTAGTCTAATATAAGCCACTTCCCATTCTGGGAGCTGCGAGATTCTCGTGTATTTCTGTTCTACATGTGTGTGCAGCCTGCCAGTTCTCGGCACCGTTACCCCCACTCACCCTTCCCCTCACTTCTCCTTTCCCAGTGAGTCACCAGGCTTCCCCGACAAGAGCAGAACACAGCACACCCCTCCCAAAGACTGTCTCATCACCCACTCCTTGGGCACTAAACTACCGCACCGTAGCCTTGTGGCTTCTGGGATCTTTTCCACCTAGGAGTGCCCATATACCTTCTTCAGTGAGGCTGGGCCATCTGCTTCAGGGTCTCCTATTCCCAACATCTTAATGCTGTGGCCCTGCTGGAGGAGGGCCTCCCCTGAAGTTCCTATTTTCTGACTGACACACACACACACACACACACACACACACACACACACATCCTGTAGTCTTCTGTTATCAGGTCATTGTTCTATTAAAGTTTCTTTGTGAGTGATTGTGATCTCCTAGCCCGGGTCCCTGGTACTCACACGGCCCTTCTCTTCGGTTATTACGTTTCTCAGCAGATGCGCTTGCTGGTTGTCTGATAAAATTCTCAATTTAGTCATGCATTTTCTTGAATGCGTTAATGAAACTGATTTTAAAAATCTGTGTCGGCAAACTTCGAAATCTAGATTCTGTGCAGGCCTGTTCCCATTGTCTTGTTTTTCTTTCCAAGTCATTTCACGCCTGATATGTTTTGATCGACTGTTGAACACTGTGCACGAACGGCTCCTTATGAGGTCGCCTTCTCTAGGCATCCGTAATCTCCAGCCCACAGGGTGGAGTGGAGGAAGATGCTGCCCAGTGCAGGGGCTGAGGTGTTTTGAAGCTGGTTTTGGGTGCCGGTGAGGCTAGTTTGCAACACCTGGTCTTCATTCTGGTCCACAGAGCTCTAGCACAGGTGTTCCCTGGGCCCTTATACTTCTCCCCGGTATCCTCTTCTGGGTTCTGCAAGCCTCTCACTGGATCTCTTTAAGGCTTCCCAATCCTGTGCAGTGACTTCCTGTTTGGTTTCTGAAGCCCTGTGGCCCTTTAAGGCTTAGGACATGGCAGAAACATCATAGGTGGCCCCAAGTTTCTCTTTGGTCTTCTCAGCATGAGCAGTGTCACTTTTTGCCCGGGGCCCCAAGGATGCCTTGATTCCCTCTGTGCGCCCTGTGCTTGGGAGAGCATGTTGGTGCGCTCAGGCAGCACCTTCTCTGGCATTCCCCAGTGCTCGAGCTGTCAGCTGTGTTGGGCTGGGCTGGTACACATCGCCCTAGCTGCGGTGGGCATCTGTTTCAAGCAATTAGCTTTCCCATAAGCAGGCTGAGTGCTCCTATCCTCTGTTTTCCTCTGAATTTTCAATTTCACACAACCTAATTTGGTCCTGAGCACACTCTGGGGGTCTGGCAAACATGATTTTATGCTTTTTTTTTTTTTTTTTTTTTTTAAATCTGAACTGAAGCAATTACTTGGATTATTTCAGTAAAGTCATCTTTGGTCCTAATTTGTCCAGGCTGCTTGTACAAAGTCCAGTCAAACTGAGGAATAATTTGGTGGTGCTTTGCAGTGCAGGCAACACAAACATTTGGATTTCTTAAATAAATATTAGTTGAGTTCTACCATAGCCAACGCTGCGACTCATACGAGCTCAGCTCCACCTGGACTCATTTTTTCCAGGGCAGGAAAATGTAGCCCTGGTGTGACCACCACAGCCTCTCCAAGTCTCTCTCTCCCTGTGGGACCATCACAGCCTCACAAAGTGTCATTGCTCCTGTATCACAAGGCCTCAGAGGCAGATTTGGGCACAAGCATGTTTTCCAATTATAATCTCACCTGCAAAGGAAAGAGAACATGTGTCCTTAATACGACACGA
This sequence comes from Meriones unguiculatus, assembly GCF_030254825.1. Lineage (NCBI taxonomy): Eukaryota > Metazoa > Chordata > Mammalia > Rodentia > Muridae > Meriones > Meriones unguiculatus. The sequence goes on from NC_083356.1 coordinate 26,295,963, forward strand.
TAGACCTATCCTTCTGGAATCATCCAAGGCTATCACGTGTCCCTTTGGAGGCGAGACCCATCCAAGTAGAGTTTCTAAGCAAGGGTCTGGTGAAAGTTACTGACTCTTTCCATTTTCCAGCTATTCAATAGTGAAAGGAGAATGTAGTGTCTGTCTCAAGAATTTGCTGTGCAAGTTCTGTATGGCGTGTATAAGCATGGAGAGGGCTACCACACACACTACTCTATATATATGCCGTGTTCCTTCCTGACCCCACAGAAAGTCCTTCCATCATCTGACCCTATATCTCATGGGAGTCCTGAGCTTGGCCTGATCCAGTCTGGCAGAGCGATTATGCACTGCAGTGCTGTGGAGGAAAGTAGAGTTTCCTCCCATGAATGTTCCCGCTGCATTCTGCACACACCTGCTCTGGGCCAGAACTTGGGGCTACAGAAAAGAGGAGGACTCCATGAGTCCTCCTGCGGAGTGGGGGTGGGGGTGGGGTAAATGGTTACCATGGAAACGTGAAGGCAGGTGCTCTGAGAGTGAGACTGCCGGGCTATGGGGAGGAACTCCGCCACATCCAGGTGGAAAGAGGCAGCAGGGACCTGCTGTGAGTCCAGTGGGTGGTTGGAGAGAGACAGGGAAAGCGTTGGCTTTTCCTGAGCCGAGGCAGAGGCTGGGGTGTTCGGGAGTTGTGGCCACCAGAGCTATGCCAGTCCTGGAAACCTCTGCATCTTCGTGTTCCAGATAGTTTTGATAAGAATCAATTGGAGACAAGGCTGCCTTGAAGCCTATGAGGACGTCAGGTGCCAACCCCATCACCAACCAGATGTGCTCAGAAACACCACCGAAGGGGGGCCCAGGGCTCTCCTATTGTTTGTGCAGTACAGACTTTAGATTGTCAGTGGTGATGAGACCTCAAGCTTCAGGACTTACTTCTGACCTTGTTTCTTTTTTTTTGGGGGGGGGGTTGTTTGTTTGTTTGTTTCCTAGAAAAAGATGGGGTCATTATCCCCGCCCTCATACTAGACAGAGCTGTTAAGGCTCCAGGCTCAGCACCTTCTGAATTACTGTTAACCTTGTTCATTTTGTTAGTAGTTGGTGCCTTTTTCTCTGTCCCCTGGACCAGCAGCTCTGCAGAGCTGCAGCCTGCCCTGTTCCCTGTCATGTGACTTTTCCTAGAGAGGGAGGAACCAGCAGGCCAAAGAAAGAATTCTGTCCAAGTCCAGCCTGGTGAATGGATGGGTTTTTTGGGGGCTTACTTATAGAAGTATGGGTGACCCAAAGGCAAACTGCACCACCAGGAAAGTCTCCAGGGCAACTTACAGGCACATATGCCACTGTAGAATCCCATACACAGCATGGAGGACTACAGCACTGAAGAGGGTCCTCTGGCAGTTTAGAAGGCAGCTACAATCCCTAAGAGTCCCATCAAGCAGCTCTTTACCTTTTCTACAACTGTGGGCCACCCAGCATAGGATGCCCAGGCACTCCACACCAGGGAGTTTAGGCACACCCATACTAAGAGTTCCCTAGACAGACTTGCTACTGTGGCATACTGGAGCACAGCTTTCTCAGCTGCCTCAGCAAGGACCCACAGAGCCCGTGTGCAGGGGAGAGAGGGCTAGGTGAGGGTGTCTTCCTTGTGCTGCTGGACAAGGAAGAGTACTTTGGAAGTCAAGTTTATTACCAGCTGAAAGTTTTAGGGTCCAGGCCTGCCAGGCCCAGGCCAACTGTCTGCGCAGTCTAGGCGTCAGTGCCAAGGGCATCTTAGGAACCCAGATGGAGTCCTTCTCACCTGGGAAACTCCACATGGAGATACATGCTGCCTTGGCTTGAGCTGAGGTCATTTCTGTGTTCTCGGACATCAGCTCCTGGGCTGACATTTGTAGCCATGCTGGAGAAGATGGTTCCTTCTGTCCCATTATTTCCTATAGAGACATGGGCACAGTAAACTTTCTTGTATCCCATATCCCTAAATGTGCATACAAGCATGCATTTATGTGTGCACACACGTACATACATGGACCCTGCATGTACATGCCCTCTTTAAACACCCTCATGCATCCATTCCTGTGGGCAGGCTTCCCAATTCTGCCTTCACAGATCTCATCGATTCTCTGTCTGTGGCACATTGCAGGCTTGGAATGAGACATGATATCATCAGGTACCCAGAAATCACGTGGGACACACTAGGAACACACGCTCGCATTACGGACAAGCTGGGTTGGTGCCAGTGTCACCACTGAGTTCTTTGTCTGTCCTCAGCTGTTCACCTGCTGTTCCTTAGAGCCATGCTGATGGAGGGGAAGGAGCCCTATTCTTGTCTGCCCCAGTGTGGTGTCACTAAGCAGGTGCTGGCCAGGAGGAGGGAGCCAGGCCACATGGTAGCACTTGCAATCACCTGAAAGTCTAAGGAACAGTAGGAAAGAAATGGATGAGTAAGATCCCTTTGCACCAGGAGATGGAATAATGATTCTCCATCTCTATTCCTCTCGAACGGTGTTAGCTGCCCTGTCCCCTACCAAGAGATCTGGAAGATCCCAGGGCTGTGATCCCGTTGCTTCCTGTTCTACCTGGTATGGAACTTGTCCACTTGTCCACCTTTGGCTGAAGAAAGGTGCCAGAGGCAGTGTGAGGGAGGTCCTCAGGGACTCCCTACTAGAGTTCTCTTGCTCTATTGGTTACCACAGAGCCTGCCCTGGCCAGTCCACCGAAGAAACAAGGACCCTGGAAGCAGCCTTTGCTTCTCTTGATGGCCAGGCTTGCAGCTCCACAGCCCCACAGACAGCCATGTTGCTTGCTGCTGTGAATCTCTGGGGGGGTCTTGCTACACACCATTAGCACAGCAAGTGCTGACTAGTACAACCGTGTCAGACCCAGGCAACCATTGTGCGAAGGTGTCAGTTAACTTCTCCTCAGCTCAGTGAGGCTCGGCGTTATCTGATCAAACCCTCAGTCAGCATTTTTATAACTGGCAAAACAGATTCCAATTTATGCGTAGAAAAATACGCCCTACGAATAGCTTAGAACGTTTTGGAAAAAATAAAGATGAGCAAAATTTGGGGAGAGGGATGAAGGAAGCTCACTTACTGGGCTTCAAGACAGCAAGGCAGGGAGAGAAGAGGACCTGGAGAAGTGATCATGACATGGGCAGAAAGGGTAAGTTGTTCATTGATAGGGTTGGGAAATGCTGGGCAAATGTGGAGAAAATAAAACGTTTTATCTCTCACATCATGCTGACTAAACTCCAGATGAACCTTTACATCAGCCAGAAAGATAAACAATGAAGATAACATTTATAATCCAAAAAATACCTTTGTGACATTGGGATGGAGCGAAGGGCTTTCCTTTCTTTTTCACTCTTCTTGAGATGTTCTCACTCTGTAGCCAACCAAGGCTGCTCTGGACCTCATTATAAAGTCTAAGTTGACCTTGAATTTGATCCTGAGGCAATCCTCCTGACTCAGTTTTGCTAGTGACTGGTATAGGGCTGAGCCACTTTTCTCCTTAAGACCGTGCTGTCGGTCCAAAGGCAAGAAGGAGCCACAGAATCATTCAGTGAGGGTGACCTTTTATTCTCAAGGAGAGGACACCAGAGGCCATGGGGCAGAATGACTGACCACATTTTGCAATGTGTGAACTCCAGGCAGGATCTTCAGCAAGGGCAGTAAAGATGTCCTACCCACATAGAGGAAGGTGGGACAGCCATCTGACTGAGCAGCACTCAGGAAGAGGTCTCCCTCAGAGAGAAGGCCCTGCGGTCATGTGATGTACAAACCAATTCAATGTCCCTCATGGCCAGAAAAAAGTCCTTACCACTGACTACACCCAGGCTTTCTAGAGTGATTTCTGGTGTAGGCAAAAATGCTACCCATCAGAGGACAGAGGGGACAAGGCCCACATGGTCAACTAGCTGCATGTACAGAGTTTTAGGTCGGATGCCAATAGTGAATCTATCCTCAGGACAGACAGACAAATATCCTTAGGCACAGAGTGACTTAGAAACTTGAGAAAGTTTCAGAGGAGTAGTGTCCACAGGAAAGTGACTTTGTGAGGGGGATTGGGAGTCTTGGACCCACAGGTTCACCCAGAGCTCTCAGCTTCTGCTGTGGTTAAGGCCAGTCAGGTTTCCCTTACGGTCTCCCTAAGAGCCAGATTGACCCTTGGAGGTCAGTGGAGAAAGGTGGGGACATCAGAGTTGAGAGCACACCCAACTCAACCATCCAACCAGTGTACACCTGAGCCCTGCAACTTGCCGTGCTGATCTTGACTTAGGTCCTCTGAACCCTGCCTATCTATGATTTCAATGCTGAGGCTGAGATCATCTGTAATCTGCTCCGCTGACACATGCCAGCCTCACTCCTAGTGTCACCTTCACTGGCTTCCTTGTGCAAATGGGGTCTTTTATTGTTCTTGTTTGTGGGACGGGGTCTAAAAGAACATTGCTGGCCTTGAACTCTATGTGTAGGCAAGGATGGTCGTGAACTCCTGCTCTACCTGTCTTTACCTCCCAAATGCAGAAATCACAGGTGTGCCCTACCACACCCGACTGCAGCAGGGTCACTGCCTTCTAAGGCCAGCCTGAAGGAAGCACCAGTTCACAGCCACACCCTCTTCATATATACCACTCCTCAGGAAACCCTCACGGGCTAACCCTGGCTTCCTACCAGCCTGACCCTGGCTTTCCCCAGCCTGGCACCATCTGTGTCTGGGTTCCCAGGAAGGCATTTTAGCACCCAGAGCAGCAGGTTGAACCTGGTGCCAGCAATTGGGCACCTCAGATGTACGGCCATCAGCTCAGTACCCAGGACATCACTGAGTTGTCTGTTGATGGAAACTCGACATGATGCCCAGCCTGATCAGTGACATGTGACACATTGCAGACAGGAGTTTCTCAGGCACAGATCCTGCCCTTCTGCTTCTCCAGATGGTGTGGCTCTGGGCTCCGAGCAGATGTTTAGACTATGCTGTGAGGCTGGCATCTCACCTCCTCCACCTAAAAAGGGAGACTCGGGGTCTGGAACGTCCATTTTGCTCCCCTTGAAGCCAGCACTGGCTGCTCCACAGACACCTATTGGGTCTCACACTACACGTGACCTCTGCCCTGTTGGTGCACAAAGGCTGGGCCATAGCCCCTGAGTCAAGAAGTGAGGTTCAAATTGAAGTTTCTGAGAGGTCAACAGTCATGAGGACATGAGCCCAGAACAGCTCACCACACATGACTTCCAATGCAGGAGGATGGAATCACGGCGGGGGGGGGGGGGGAGAATGAGACCAACTCAAGCTCCTTGAGCTAACTCTACTGAAGCAGAGATGCTCTTGTCTCCCCAGCTATTCTTTGAGCCAGAACTTTTTTCCCTCCTCTACCCTCCATCCCCTTCCCTTCCCCACTTCTGTGTATATATGGGTTTGAGTGATACACATTAATTTGGTTGCTATTACAGTAGACATCCCTGAGTTACACAGCTGGGCAACTCATAGTTGTCTCCAGTCTCCATGACCCTGGGGGACTTCCATGGAAGGCCTTAGTTAGGCCTCTTCCCTGTGGTCGAATATTTCCTGGCTACTTTATGTTCCAGAACCCATCTTGGGCAGGCTCCAATGGTTCTCCCTCACTATCTGATAAAGCATGGGAGGGGCAGGTAGGGGACATTTTGGAGCAAGGCTTGCTCCACAGAGGGACTGACTTTTGAAAGGCAAGGTCCCTGGAGAGGCTTCAGTCTGGTCCCTGGAGACCAGGAATCCCTACAGAGACCATGGGAGGTGGGAGTGATGAGTGGGGGAGTCAAGATGGCCCCTAAGCCTGCAGTGCTTGTATAAATTGGAGTTACTTGACATGGTGTTTGGGTTTTTTTTTCCATTTTTCTGTGCACAGATGAAGCTACAATGGCCAGAATATGTCAAAACTGGATGGCTGGCAGCCATGGAAGACCGTGAGGGTCCCTGCTCGGAGCTGGCACTTTCCAAAATGCTGATGTGGCTGAAAGTGTGAATGTGTGGCTGGCAGTAGCGAGATACTTGCAGCGGACAGATGGTTCTGGCCATGCCCGGACTCTTGCCGGAGGCCCCAGGCTCCCTTGTGCCATCTGCTTTGAGGATCTCTCGGCACCGCTGAAATCAGGGTCAGTGCCTGGTATAGTGCTGCTCAGGAGTGGGGCAGATGAGAGTGGTGCCAATCATCAGCTTGTATCGATGGGCAGTGTGTTGAGTAGCTCGAGGGAGTGGACTCTGCTTTTCCTACAGAAACATATTGTTTCCGAGAGGAAAGATGACACAAGGAGAAATGGAGGGAGAGGGGAGGGAGGTTGCGGGGGGAGGACCTGGGCAGCAATCCAGAACTTTCCTAAACTCCTGCTCATATCACCCAGGACAACTGCTGGAAGGGGTATTCTGTTTATGGGGTCCAGGATGGGGTCAGCTGGGGGAGGTCTTGACTATTGGAGCTGGGCTTGGGAGAGGCTTCGGCAGCTTGGATGTCAAGGTCAGGAGAATGGGGACGGCTGGAGACCCTGGGCCAGGGGGAGGTGGAAGTATCTAAGGGACAATAGCTGTATGTGTACAGGTGCGTCAGCATGCTCTGTCTCTCTGGAGGGCTTTGCTTACCTCAGGGCATGGAGAGGTGAGAGGGGAGGAAAGAAAAGAGTACAGAAGGGAGGAGCAGTGAGAGATGGAGGGGCCTGAAAGGTGCCCCTAGTGCCAAGTACAACAGGCCCTTGCCTGACATCCTGTAAGTTCAGTCCAACCCAGGCCAGTAAGCAGGCTTCCCACACCACACCCAGGGACTCACATGGACTTGACCAAAAGCCCTGGGAAGCTCTTTCTCAGCATGCTATTTTGGTATCTGAGACAAGCTCTCCGTGCCTTTGCTCTGGCCCCACCCAAGTGTCTGGCACGCACATAAGCTTTCTGGTGCTGCTCCTAAATGTGAGGGCATTTTTCAGGGGCCCAGACCCAATACCTAGGACCCCGGGGGAGACTATAGTTCCTACCTAAGGTCCATGATGCTCTTTTCCTCTGTACTCACTACCCCAGCTCCCCGCTACTTACTTTTGGGCTCTGTTCCAGAAATGGGAGTCAGAGGAGACAGAAGCACCTCAGCTTTTGCTCCTGTCACATCCCCTTTGTCACACCTGTTTTGCTTACTCACACCTGACTCTTGCAGGACTACCTCTCTGATGGTTCTCTCAGCCCGTTTCACCAAAGCTGCTCCCTCTTCAAATCCTTACCTAGTCTATGCACCTGCGCCAGCAGTGACCTTTAGTGGCCAGGATGGCAACCTTTAGCAGCAGAGGGGTGATATCAGAGACATAGCTCCACGCTGCCATCCACAGCGGCCAGACTTCTTTTCCAAGCTGTTTCCTCAGGATTGTCCCTAAAGTGCCTAAGTGAGATTGGAGGAAGGTCCCTAAGTTCCACTAGGTGGGATGACAAAGCTGATAAACACCTTCAGTTGAAGGTGAAGTTAGGGTGTGTGTTTTTTTTTCTTTTTTCTGTAAATAAAAGTTTATAGTCTAGTTCATGAGAGCTCCAGAAAATTTTAAGTGTGCATCTGGGGAAAGAAACACAGCTGTACTTGCAGGTCATATGCCCTTAAACCTTAAGCATGCTTCATCGCTATGTTAACACTTCTTTATGAAAATATCTCTATGTGAAAAAAAAAAAAAAGTTGTCTCCACATTGACAACCGTCATGGCAAATGTTAATTGTGTTGGAATTCATGACTCTCAGCTGGAGAGAAGCTTCAACTTGACTCTGGGGTGAGGGCGCTTTATCTTCTATGTACCTACAATTTTCTCTGTCTTTCCATCCTATTCCTCTCATCTTGGATTTGGATCTCCTTGGGTAGGTAGCTTACCAAGACAGTGTCTCCCTTCCCCCAAGTACTGGTGGCTGGATTGCCTGTGTTCAGAGGCGGATTGCCTTCTCACTGAACGGCGCCATCAACTCATGATGTGAACCCAGGCAGGTACTGTTAGGAATCCAAACCTCTATCTCTGTCACTCCTGAATGGTAGCAGCGGGGCTGGAGCATGGGCTTTCTGGTGGGACACGGACCTAACCACCAGCGTTGAGTGCTAGGATTCATACTGCCCTGCCCTGTTCTATGTTTGGTGGGCTGACCCAGCATGGTGGTGGTTGTGGTGTATGTATGACCTGCAGCCACAAGCGAGAGTAGGTTCTAGGGATGGAGCATACACAACTCTGCTTGTGCACTCTGAGCCAGAACCCCAGGGTTGATTGGCAACTGTGAGATGAGAAGTATGGATGGTGTTCCAAGGAGCTCTTAGGTCACATCCCACCCCGAACCCCCAACCCCAGTGGCCATCACAGTGACCTGGGAGCAGAGCAGCAGAGAGGGTTTGATTTCCTTCTCACAGCTTTCCTGTCAGTCCTGGAGCCTTAGCCACCTTGCCCATATAGGGAGCTCAGTGGTACTTTTCTGCACTGACTCGCTGTGGGCTGCACACAGCCATGCTGGTGTGCAACCTGGTGGCTAGTTTGCAGAGGGTCTGGAGTCAGCTCTACCTTTGCAGCTTTGGTGGATGGTTTATGAGCCATGTGACCTCGGCTTGTCCCTAGAGTGCTCAGTGTCTCTGAGTCTCATTATTGATCTGGGGGTGACTGCCAAGGAAGGTGGGCAATGGGTTGAAGAAGCTGATGTCTGTAGGAAGCTCAGTAAATACCAGTGGTTACTTCCTGGGTCCCATCCTGTGGTTCACATCCTGATGAAGAGATGGATGCGTTTGCCTGTCAGCACAGGAGGACATGTTTGGATAGAGGACTCTGAGCCAGGTGAATAGGGCGGAAAGGTCTTCAGGGGAGGTCACCTCGATGGAGCACCTCAGTGGAGGATGACCTTGACAGAGGGGCGGTGTAGGGAGAATTTAGAACTCAAGACTCTCAGACTATCCCTTCTCAGGATACCCAAGGCAGTTAGAGGAAAGGCCTGGTTACAGACTGCTTCCATTATCCAGTGCAAGGGACCAAAGCACCTCACAGGCAGTGGCCTCCAAAGAGAAGAGGCTGAGATGAAGAGAACAGCCTGGTTGCTAACTGCCTGGGTCAACGCTCAGTGGGATGCTGGGCCAGCTCTGCAGAGGGACAGGGACATTGGTGACTTGTAGTTACCTGGCAAGATTAAAAAAGGTCTCAGGTCAGTTCCTCTTACCTCTTGCTCTGTCATTTTCCTGAACAACTGAGAAAGTATTGATTAGGTCCCCAGGTAGGGAACATGCAGGTTCCTGAGCAGTAGATGTGGTCAGTAATCTACTGTATGGCCCTAAGCAAGTTGTCTGCTTCTGATAAGCGGCAGCATGTCCAGTTCCCAGGGCCAGTGTGGTAAAGAGGGTAGTGAGACCATGACAGGCCTCAGACAGTCTCTAAGACCAAACTCTCTGAGCTGTGGTTACAGCCCTAGAGACACCTAGGCAGGAGCTGCTGGGATTCTAGTTTCTGAGGGAGGCAGAGTAAGCAAGGCAACTCATCATTGCCTCAGTTTCCCTATAACTCATGAACAAGTTGGGAGAGATTGCTTACAGCTTGCTGCAGATAAGAGTGAGGTTACCCTTCACCTTTTTACCTGGTAGACGCAGCCTGAGGGCTGAGCTGGCATGTAGAGACCACATGCCTTGGATGTCTTTGGAAAATGAGACTGGGCAGGATTGATGAGGGCCAACAGGAGTAGCTTGGAGTCTGGCAGATCTGTTTGCAGGTGGGGCCCTGATGCTGCAGAGCCTCTTAGAATTTGCTTCCCTGTGACACCCTGGTAGCAAGTGACAGCTGTAATTGGATCTGACGACACAGTTATCAGCTGTCAGGAAAGAGAGAACAGAAGATGACTGTGTGGCTTATGACATGCACATGGCATGTGACAGCCACCAGGAGGATGCAAGAGACAAGTACCGTGGGTGAGGTTGAGGAATGGGCAGCTTACCCAAAGGAGCATGTGTAGGCTTTGGGGAAGCAAGAGAGCAGAAAGTTCTTCAGTGGAGGTTAAAACTATCATCAAATCTCATGGTCCTATCCTCTTCCTAGGCCTGTTGCTGATTTTCCATTAGGAAACCAAAGGAGAGTGTGATAGGAGAGGGAGAGGTTAGAAAATAGAATAGGGCAGGAGGCAGAGGCAGACAGATCTCTTTGAGTTTGAGGCCAGCCTGGTCTACAAAGCAAGTCCAGAACAGCCAAGGCTACCCAGAGAAATTCTGTCTCAGGGAACAAAAAAGAGAAAGAAAATAGAAAAGGGGGAGCAATAAACCCTTCCTGTCACAGTGCACTCTAGAATACAGCATTCTCCCTCAACATGTTGGTCCTACAGAGCACATTCAGAAAACAAGGCCAGAAAAATATAGTTTACCATTCCTGCTTTGCTCTGTGTGTCCTGCCATGAGGACACTGTGGCATTCCTGGACAGATCTTCATGACAAAGGGAGTCTATCCATCTAGCCAAGTAGGGGCACTGGCAAGAGCGAAACCATGTCCCCAAATGTGAATGCAGAGACCCCATCTCCAGTACCTGGGAGCTGACTGTAGAGACAGGTCCTTCACCAAGATCATTCAGAGATCAACAGGGTGTCCTTAATCCTGTGGGATATCAGGACCCAGAAACATAGAGGATTTACCTTTCAAGAAGACAGGGCAAATATGGCGGGCACAGCCAAGGGCAGAAGCCTCACAAGGAACTTGCCCTGCCAACCTTCCTCTTGGACTTCAGCCTCCAGACTGCTGAGCTTCGAATGTCTTCTGTATAACCCACTCAGTATGGCAATTTGTCACAGGGGCTGTAGTCAGAACATGAAAGAGAAATACCCTATTCAAAATCCCATGTCAGGCTAGTACAGTCTTCAGTGAGTAAACCCTCATGGAGTCTCCTGTCTCATGGAAGGTTCTGCGAGCTCAGATGCTGTCCTAAAGTTGAAGAGAAGTCAAGACTTAGAGGTGGGGTATTGCACCTAAAAGAACACTGTCCTTTCATCAGACCCTCCAGTGTATAGGGTGCGGAGGCACGCACACGAGCACATAAACACAAATACACACACACACACACACACACACACACCCTCACACATCTTATTGAGGTGACTGAGCTAAGTGAGGCCTACCCTCCCCAAGAAGCTCACTGCCCAGCAGCGATAAAGACGTGAGTAGGGCCTGGCAAGATGCTATTATGCAGCTATTAAAATGGATGAGGCCCAGCGTGGCGCGCTGACCCGAATGATGGCCTCTGCAGATTATTACGTGAGCTAAGCGTCTCTGGGGACCGAGGCCGTGGGATTCCATTCTGGTTAAAAAAGGAAGGCTGCACATTTACACATCTAAATATACATCCATCCATCACACACATACACACACACACACACACACACACACACACAAACTTGCACTGCCCTGTGTTTGTATGAGATTAAAGAAACAAGCCAACAGAATAGGTGCTGTTTCATCTCTCCGGTGACCTTGGTGGAGAGAATGGGGGCTTGTTTCTTTTCTACGCACAAGCCTGTGTTCTTGGGAGTCCTGAATGAGGTGGCATTTGTCACGGAAAAAGTACTCAAAGAGAAGCTGAAAGGACTGCAAGAAATGGTGGGGAGGAACCATGCCAGGGCAGCTCAGGCCTGGGGTGAGGAAGCAGCCAGGAGGATGGGCCCTGGAGCTTCAGAGGACACTGTCCGGCTGGTGTCTAAGATGATGAGAGACCCCAATATTGCACCTCTCAGGTTTTGTGGAGGTTAGAGACTGGAGGAGAGCAAGGTAACAATGCTCAGAGATTAGGTGGCAAGTTGCCTGCAAGGATTTCCATGGGGCCCCATGGATATCGGAGCCTGACACAGGATACACTGGACCCAAAGGGTGATGGATCTCCAGTGTGTGATGGCCAGGCTGCCAGAACAGCAGGTAGGGGCTCCAAATAATGGAGACTTCTCACTGCACCCAGTAGCGAGGGGCTCTATTACTGGAAGGTCCCTCCCTGAGATGACCCCTGTCCACTATGACACTAGCCAGACAGTGTCTCTGCACCTTAAGGGTACTAGAGGAATGATTCCTGCTGGTAGCTGCCCAGCTGTCCAGCTGCCGACATCCCCCAAAGCATCTTCTCCTCTCTAACACCCGTTCTCACATTTGGCTAATGCCTTCCACCTCCACTTCTTCCCAGTTCCATCTCCTCCTGGCCCTGGGCTCCTCTGATTCTTGGAGATGCTTGCTTCCTAGGTGCCCTTGCTACCCTTTCTCTGTCAAGTGGCCATAGCACATTCCATAAAGCTGTGGCCTGGCTGTGCCTGGTCCCATGGCCACGTGAGAAGGGAAGTGCTGGTTTGCTCTTCTTCCACTTCAGAAAAGACACGAAAGGCCACTGCATGTTCTGAAGCCAGGGAGCAGTAGCTTTTTCCAGGTCACAGCCAAGGTTACTAAAGCCTCATGGACCCTTGCCCAAGTCACTGGGGGGACCTTCATGGACACCTGTAGAACCAAGAGGCCAGCTTGGTGGTGGGCAGAGGCTGGCTGGTTGCACTGTTCAGATATGACTTGTCTATGAACAGCAAGACCTGTACATAAGCAAAATCTTTGTTTTGCTTTGGGCCTCGGTTCCCCTATGTACAAGAGCAAAGTGGTTGGGAGGACACTGTGTGAGGTCCAGAGTAAGTCCCTTACAGCCCATGTCTCAGCCCCAGCACAGAGATGGAGGTTGGGTGACTCCTTGTTGGCAGAGCTGCCCTGTGTGATAGTGTGCGAAGCAGTAGTCCCCCCCCCCCCGTCTCTGTCTCTGTCTCTAACAATAGCACCAGACATTGCTACATGGCCCTGAGGGCAGAATTGCCACAGTGGATTTCCCTTGCCCAAAAAGTCTCTTGTGATCTTGATTTAGGATGCAAATCCATACTTCAGGGGTCCCTGAACTCTGGGCATACATGCAGAACAGTGCATATATGAGCTTGTGGAAAAGAGATCTCAGGGGTTAGAAACTCTGAAGGGGTGTGTGCACCCCAAATTGAGAATTGCCGTGACTTGTCTGCTCCAGCATCCATGCACATAGAAGCCTGTGGACATTCTTATTCCTGGAAAGCTATGCTTTCTCTCGGGCTCTATCACATTTCTTGACCCTTATCATCCCTCATCTTCCCCTCCCTCCACCATCCCTCAGTCTCTTTAGAAAAATCTCTTCCACAAATTGCTCCTTTATCTGAAGTATTCCTACTGGGTTTCTAAAGCCAGTTGATGGAAGAGGGCTATTACATATGCAATCGCCTGCATTTATTTACATATCAGCAGCAAAAGGGGGGCCGATTTTTCATCTGGGTGACACAGCTGTGCTTGTAAAAAGGGCGTCTATTAAAAAGGCCGTCGCTGGGTACAAGCTGCAGAGTCTAATTGGCTTCTTGGGGACATTTTTTTATTATTATTATTTGCTGGGGGAACTGTTCATTTGAGCAAACGATATTAAACGACTATTGTCTCAGTCTTTAAGGAATTACCAGCTGAAAAACAACGCAGCGATGTCAGCCGTCTCGGAACAAAGGCTAGCCCTGTGCAGGCCTGTCTTCGCTGATCGATAATAAGCTGGTTTCAATGGTGACGCCTCAAACTCTACTTCTGCAGAGAACCTACAATTAGCCGGCACGGGTTTTCCCTTCCCCTTTATGACTGCCTAAGGAACAGTGGGATCGAGTAGAAAAGAGAGCTCTCGGGAATGCCTGTTGAATTGTGTAAAGACGAAGGGCCATGCAAGGTGGCCAGAGAGCCTCATGCTAACATTGCAGCCATGCCAGACCTGACCCTTCAAGGGAGTCTCTGGACGCTTTCCAGCCCCGACAAATGACAAAGCAGGCCGAGGGTGAGGCCCGTACAGTCAGGCACTTGAAATTCTGTCGCATAACCAAAATTACTCCTGCTTTGGGTTTTTGTGCATGTAAAGTGGGGATGACAGTAATTCCCACCTCGTAGGCTGCTGTGAGTGTTACAGGGACTAATGAGTGTGACAGTCCTGGACGGGCTCAGGGACCACGTGTTTGCTATTGCTACTTGGGGCTCACTCCTAGAGGTTTTTTCAGGGATGTGTGTTACCACAGCAAAAATGAGGCTAACCCAAAGCTCTCAGTGGCACGATTTCACCATGCCTCCCTACCCCCAGCCCACCCCAGGCACTAGCAGGGATTGTGGACTCTTGGCTGTCACACCAAGGTGGAAACAAAGGCTTTAGGGTGTGGAGGTCCGGACTGTTGCTGGACGTGAGGAATGCATTCATCAGTGGGATGCTCCTTCTACAGTGAACGGGTCGACCGTGTCCAGGTTGAGCAACCTGGATGGGAGATAGCATATGGGAGTGGGTGGATGGAAAGAATTCAGGGTCAGGAGTGAAAGGGAGTGGTGGACCTTACAGTCCAGACCCCTCAGGGTCACACGTGTGAAGATCCATGGCTGCAAAAGCTTCCCTATACCTCCTCCAACAACCCCAGACCCTGACAAGATCTGACAGCCCAGAACTCCGGGGTTTGGAAAGACAATACAGCTCAGGGTCCGTGCTGAGTGTCTTCCATGTTGACCTTTGTCCATCTCCTTCTGCCACTGTGGGGCTCTGCTGGAGCCTGTATGGACTTTGAGCCTGTAGTCTCTATGGGGTGAGGAATGAATCAGGACCACTTGAATGGAGCAACCCAGGCCAAGAGAGGAGCTTAGGAGAAGTTTGGGGTCACTGAGCGGCACCAAACCTCCATGACCACAGCTTCATAGTGAGGTGAGCCATTACCCTTTGTCTAGGAAGGTACGCCTTCTGCAAGTCTGCAGCTCCTGCCAGCCCGGTGCCTCCAACACAGATGATTAATCTTAGAATCTTATCTAAGACTAGATAAGATTCTTATCATCCTACTCGATTTAAGCAAGCCAGGGCAGCTCACCCTGGGCTGAGAGGCAAATGGGGTGGCTGCTGAACCAAGTAGATCCACCAGCCTCCGGGCTTCTGTCTGGTCATCACCACCGTGGTAGAAGTCAGCCACAGTGACCAGGTTCTCAGCCCCACGACACCATCCTGGATGGTGCCCACACCAGGGCTGTGAGGTGAAGTGAGCTCTCAGTGGCAGTGAAGAGAACCAGGCCTAGATATCAGAGTACCTGCGGGCAGATCTGGGGGGCTGGGCCTCCACAGAGCCCATGTTCTCAGAGCGGTTTCCTGTGAGCGAGCGGGGAGCCCGTGACTCTGCCCTGCCCGCTCTGGCCTCCTTGGTAGTATCTCTAGGGCTGTCAGTGGAGCTCTAATTAGGCTCAGTGATGACACACACGGTTTTTGTGACTTCCCCACCACCGACTCCTTTGTGCAGCTCACGAAAAGCCCCGAGGTGTTTTCATCACGCTCCTGAGCCGCCTCTAGGGAGAAAATCTGACACGTAGGATGCACTGAAGAGAGGCAGGTTTGGGGCCTTGAGGACTCGTAAACACCCTGGAAAGGGGTGCGTGTGAAACGAAGCCAGCCCATGGCTCACCTGCCATCACCTGCATCCCATTCCCGCCCCATCATCTCAAGTCAGAAACCCTGCCTTGAAAAACTTCCAGAGCCGTGCACAGGTACACTGAAGTCAGCTGAAGCTCCGGGGAGAATGACCCTGGAGTGAGCTTCCCAAAATAAAAACATAAGGTCTCATCAGACCAGTATGCCATTGCATAGATTTTAACTGCAGGGCTTAAAATAACCGCTGCTCTGATAGCTATTGGATCTGTAATCTGCAGGCTTCCAAAGAAAGAATCTGAATGGCCAAGACAGGATGTGCCAGAGCCTCTTGTGGAGTCTGGAATGTGGCCAGGGTTGTAGCCCCTGGTGACAAACTTTCTATAGCCACCAAATCAGTGGTTCTCAATCTACGGGTGTGGACACCTTCGGGGGTTGAATCATTCTTTCACAGGGGTTGCCTAAGACCAATTAGAAAACACAGATATTTACATTACGATTCATAACGGTAGCAAAATTACAGTTATGAAGTAGCAACGGAAATAAAACTTAGGTCGGGGGTCACGACAACAGGAACTGTATTAAAGGGCTGCAGCAATAGGGAGGTTGGAAACCACTGTGCTGGATGATCTCTGAGCCTCCTTACTCACTGCAGATGTGGGCAAAGCATGTCCAGCAAGGAAACCATTGTGTGACTGGGGTGTAGCTCAGTGGCAGAGCTCTTGCTTGGTATAGGTGAGATTCTGAGTTTGATTCCCAGTACCACATAAAAGTCCAATATGAGAAAATGAGAAACCTCAGGAGTTGTATGCGGCCTTAGCTTTTCAACCCAGTGTTGTGAAGCCCCCATCTCACTGGGCTTTCAGGGAGGACAAATCTATGCCATGTTGCCTATCAGTGTCCTGAAAACAGTAATGGCTTAGGGTCCAAATGAGTCCCCATTCCTTGGGTCTGTTTGGAATTTCTGTTGATTGATCTGGTGGAAGATATCCAGAAACTTCTGTGCTGTAGAAAGCCCCGGTGCTTCTCCACAGAGAGCGCCACAGGGATGTTAGGGGTAGGCCGGGTGATGCCTGCCCCATGCACCCTACAGAACACCAGCTTCTTTCAAGGCATAGTCTTACACAATGCTGGTGATGGTGGAGGTTGGGGTCTCAGTCCTGATGTGATCCCATCACTGGGCAGGCAGGTCTCTGTGGGGTCCTGTGTAATAACCTTGGTCAAGGGTTTAAAACATATGGTAGATTTTTGGCTAAGATGGCTCCAGTACTCTTCCACATGCTTTCCATGCTCCCTTTTCTCTGTGATGATTAAGCTAGCTACCTACCACGACTGGGAGGCAGGGGTTATTTCTATGTTGGTTCCAGGCTGGCCCTGACAGGATTCAGTAGAAAGACACATGTCCTGAGGTGTTACGGCTTTCCTCTGGCCTCTGGAGACTCATCTCTAAGGATGAGGCCTCATGAGGCTGAGAAGGCTCAGCCAACAGCCAGTATCAAGTGTGCCCACAGGGGGAAGGCCAGATGACACCAGTGACTGCATGGAGGAGAGCCTGGAAGGATCTATGCCGGGCTCATGGGGCATTTGTTAGGCCACAGTGGGTAGCAGTACATCTCCGAGGCATACTGTCTCCATCTTGCCTGTCTTTGCCTACCTTCTAGTTCAGACACTCCTGTTTATAGAGGTCATCCCCAACTCAGCCCAAAGAGCCCAAGGAGGCCATAGCCACTTATCCTGGAGAGAGAGAAAGAGAGAGAGAGAGAGAGAGAGAGAGAGAGAGAGAGAGAGAGAGAGAGAGAGAGAGGGAGAGAACAACAACATTCTTGTGGCTCCCACTGCAGCAGCCAGATCATCTGAGTGGAGAGGCTTTAGGTCAGGGTATAGCCTAGGAGTGGGTGCTTTCAGTCCGTATAGCTGACCTTGCTGATGTTTTCAAACTAAAAGGGCCTTGAGACTCCTCACCAGCCCTGCCTGTTGCTTAGGAACCAATTTCTATTCATTCTAAGGGGTAGAGCCACAGCAAGACATACTCTTTGGACCCTTCTGTGAAGGGCCCTCTTCTGAGCAGTCGCTTGGGCAGGCAAGGGCAGAGCCAAATTCCCACACTCTCCTCTCTTCCTGCTTGGAGATGAGACTCCTGCCAATGGAATATTGGGTCAGCAAGGGAATGGAGTGCACACTAAGTGAGAAAGCTCTGCAGCCAAGGCTGTGGCTTAGACAGTTATCTAGCCAGCCAGGTCATTTTTACTCTGTGCTTGGAAACAAACAGTATTTAAAGGCCTTTTAGGTGTAGGACATTGTGCCATAGGACCACAGCTGGGTCCATGGGCTCAGTCCTGACATCCGGCATAGCCATGTGAGACCAGATTTATAGGAGGGTCCCACACTAGGTGGCCTTCTGTATGCTGTGTTGGACCCCCTTGGCCTCTGAGCATAGCCACACAATGAGATGGGGACAGGTAGGAACACCCAAGCTTTAACCTTCTCCCCTTGGTCACCTGGAGGCAGGCCAAAGGCCCTACAATGTGCTAAGTGCCATTTGCAGGCCTTGCTGTACATTAGGCAGCGGCAGGAGGCGGGCTGCTGCTCTGGCTACCTTCCAGGCTTCCTGGGATATGCTGCGAGGGCCCAGGGGAACCATTTCCTCCTGCAGAGCCCCTTGCCTTCTGTGGAGTACACACTGAGCCCCGTTCTGCCTTCCCGCAGGGTCCCCCAGAGCATCAAACGAGGTTAGGCAGGTGGAAGCCGATGCGACTGCAAAGCCCTGCACACACGGTGCAGCATAAATCATCATTTAGAGCAGGAAGCCGCATCCCGTCTGGGGTTAGGAGGGGAGGCAGTGCAGGGGAGATGTGCAAAGCAAAAGGCAAAAGAAAGGACTGCACCAACTTGGCCATGTGCTCACATTTATGCAAAAACATGCAGAGGTGGGCATTTGTACAGGGAAATTAAATAACAGTTTTAAATCAGTTAATTAAGCATCTTAAAGGTTCTACAGGAGGAAGACATTTGGCAAATCCTGAGCCTAAGGTTTATGTGCTAAAATAAGGGGGGGAAATCTTTAACAATATTCTGACATTCAGTTATCAATGACACCTGAGAGGAGGAATGCAGCTCTAAGCCACTGGCTCTTAACGATGCTGTGTTTGTCACTTTATTCCTATTTCACTGCATTACATTTAATAAAGCACCATGCTTTATGACTCTAGATTGTCCACTTATCTGTGTCATCCTGAGACTTACACCGCATCTACAGGCATCTTGACATGTGCTGCTGAAGAGTGCCCAGGTGGCAGAAGGAGGGCCCCACCATGACCTCTACCACTGTGAGTTCTGGTTCCTCCCCAAGGAGCAGGCTCTTCCCCTCCAGGCATCTCCCCTGAGATACTGCTGCTTCAGGGAGCTCCTGGGGTTCCCTCCTGCTCTCCCTGCCTATTAATGATCTGTGAATTAGCTCATGAGTGACCAATAGTCACCTCTGCCATCTCCTTGTCTTATGAACAGACCAGCAAAGAACCTGTATTGCATTCACACTCGGCTTTCCTTCTGACCTTTAAAATATGTAAATGCTCCTATCATTTTGATGGCAGATGGAAGCCGGTGATTCCCAGAAGGGAGCGGCAGCCCTCCCTTTGACAGGGCCGTTCATATATCCTCGTACAGCAAGGGGGTGCCATGGCTGTGTCCCCCCCCCGGTTAATCCAGCTCACAGGTGTGGCTCACTGGGATCTTAAACATGGCACAGAAGCAAAGAGCTTTAATTGTTCCCTGGGGAAACCAGGTTCCCCTCCCTACCTCCACCCTGTACAGGGCAGAAGAAAAACACAATAAACCTTAGCGAAACATCATCAATCCATCAGCCTGCCGGTGAAGCCTCTGAAGGAGCTTGGTGCCGGGAAGTTATTAACTGTGGAACTACGAGTTCAAATTAATTGGTTCAGCTTTGACCTCTGGTCCCTGGGAAAGGTTGGGAGTGCTGACGACACAGGGTAGAAAAATCCATCCAGGCAGACACAGTAATTGATGGCTAGTAGAGGGCCAGCTGGGTGGTCTGTGAGTAGCACTTTTTTGCCTGGCTCCTATCCTCCAAGAAGTCTATGGCTGCTGCCAATATGGAGAGGTCGGAAGTCAGCCCAGAAGAAGGGAGGTCAGAGCCATGGGAGGCGAGTTGGAACCATGGGGGCAGATGGGTATCATGGAGAACAGGTCAGAGCTACAGGGTGTCTGTTGAGGGAGGTGGGGGTCACAGAGAACAGGCAGGAGGCATGACAGGCAGATGGGAGTCAAAGGAGACAGGTGGGTTCCACTGTTGGTGTGACCCGTCGATACTGGGGTCACAAGTGGCTGGGACCTGCTGAGGAAAACATGGGGTCTGACTGTAGGCTCCTCCTCCTCACATACACAGCGACTGTTCTGATTCTTTCCCTCCATACAAGCAGTATGGGCCACTCTGCCATCATGGGCCTCACATATGCTCTTGCTATGCCCAGCCTTGTTCCTGTCCTATTCTTTCCTGCTTCCTTCTGGTGGCTCTTGGTTCCCTGACATGCCTCTGTAACCTTGTGTCAGCTCCGTCCCCTCTGGTCTTCACCATCCACCTCTGGCCACTCATGAACATGCTCACGGCGTCCATCACCATCCATTTGTTTACAGTTTCCAGACTGGACCACACTTTGATACAGTCTATTCTTCCCTTGGCTTATTTGAAGTTGTTGCCTTTCATTCATCTCCCATGGAGACCTTTCTGGAAAGCCCACCTGGCTCTGACATCGTCTGGCATCTCTTACTGTGGATGACAAGTCAGAGACCTGTGTTATTTTTGTGCATCCGTAGTATAATTCTTCTCCCTGACAGTGCTGGAGGATGACATATTCCTTCTTGGAATCTCAGAAATAGAGCAGTAACTGGCAGGCCCCTGGCACTCCTCTGATGGCACTGGGGAAGGACAGGTCCTTTGACCTTCCCACTCTGTTCTCTTTCTGTCCGGTAACGTTACTTCAGCCATGTTCTTCATAATTGTTCCAGGCTTCCAGGCATCCTCAGAAGCATTTCCATACACAGAGCTTCCATTGTTGTGCTCTGTCCATGTTAGCAAAAACAAACAAAACAAAACAAACAACCCTTTTCACTTAAGATTCGGGATTTTATGATTTTTCCTTAAGGTGGGGAGCTGCAGCTTAAGCTTGTTGCTGACTTGGTTTTCTGGCATATCCCACCTTCCCTTACGCCCCTTGTGCATATTTAACTCACAAAAGCATTCAGCCTTTGCCGGCAGCCTCTGCTTCTCTCCTCTCAACTCTCGTTTTTATCTTGGCTCGCTTTCCAAGCATTTCTGCGCCTGCTTTAGAGAATGGTGGTGTTGTGCATAAGCTAGGGATCTGGCCTTCTAGAATGTTCTGGCTTACATGTTATTCTTTCCCAGCGTTCAAGGAGATTCTGTTCATTAGTCAATATAAAATGCATCATATGCCCAGAGCATGTATAACACACCCACGTATCCATGGTGACCTGAGTGTCCACAACATTTCTAGGGGGCTAAAAAAAAACAGAAAACAGGAACATTTCTCGAGCCTCAATTCTCTCCCCTGTGATCCTGGCATAAGTCATATTTTTTTTCCTTGTGTCCTTTACTCTCTCTGTATGTAACTTAGGATGCTGCTGTTGAATCTTGCTTGATTTTGAGCTTCATAGCAGTGGAGGCAGCTGTGTGTATCTTTTGGGGGAATTTCTTTTGCCCCTCAACATTCTGTTGATGAGGTCAGGACAAATGAGGCTACAGCCAAGTTACTATAAATCCAACTTGAATTCACCATCAAGGGTCTAATGGTTTGGGGGTGTCATTGGCTCTCTGGCTTATGTGTGCAACTTCCCATGTCCAGTCACAGGCTGTTCTTGTCCGATGAGGACGAGAGGCCAGGCCACTGCCCCTTGCAGTCTTATTACCCCTCACAACGAGAGTTCTATCCCCTGCTCATCCCTGTTCACCGGACAGCCCTGTCTATTGGACTTGGTCTTCGCTGATTGTCTGTACATATGTCTCACCATGACAAACATTTTATTAAAACATCTTTCTGGAGATTTTTCTTTTATGTGCACAGATGTTTTGCCGGCACGGATGTCTGTGCACTGCATGTATGTAGTGACCTCAGAGGTCAGAAGAGGGCATCAGACCTCTAGCCTAGGGTTACAGGTGCCTGTGTGTGCCCTGCTAAGAATTAAACTCTGGTCACCTGGAAGAGAAGCCAGTGCTCCTGACCTCTGTGCCGTCTCTACAGCCTCAACATTTGCATTTTAATGAATGTTTTTTTCAAGAGCAGCTTTGGCCTTCTCTCTTATCTGTTGCTCTCCCATTTCATTAATTTAGCTTCTCTTTATTATTATTAATTTTGCAACTTTATTAGTCTGTGCTGGGTTTAATTTGGAAGGTTTTCCCCTCTCACTTCCAATGATGGATGTTTTCATCATGAACTATGGTCTGTCTTTTATCCTCATGATGGCGTCCAGGCCATCCATTTTCTCCAGTCTATTGCTTTGGCTTCAACAAGCTGGGAACACGTTCATTTTCAGTCAGTTCTCACTGTTCTCCTGTTGTCACTATGGTTTTATATTTGACTCCTGGTTCGTCCCCCAGAGGGCCATGAACAAGACCCCGTGCTCTCTTGGGGTCTTGGAACTCTTTGTCAGCCTTTAAATTGAGTTATTACCTTGCTGTTTTCCAAAATGCACAGTGAGTGTGAATTCAGGCTCCAGGCCCATTCAGGACTGGCTCCTGCTTGAATTTTCTCTGCTGGTGCCTGGTCTGAGTCAGTTCATTTTCCTTGCACCATGCCAGGGCAAGGTGTGGGTTGGCACCTGGTTCACAGTACATGGAGCCCATGGCCCTGTGCAGGACTGGTTTGTTGGTGGAAGGACATGGCAGATCCTACCCACTGGATATTTATAGACATCTTCTGTTCCCAGAGACCTTGAGAACTGAGTTCAAGGTCATCCAGTTGGAAAGACATCAAATACTGTTATCTGTCCTTGGTGCTGAAGTTCTTTCCAGGTTGTCAGGATGATGGATGTTATTGAAAAGATTTCTGAGTGTGAAAGCTGACGTCTCCCCCCCTTCCCATATGAGACCTCAATTAACAATAGGGTTACGGTTTGTTTGTTTGTTTGTTTGTTTGTTTTTGTTTTGTTTTGTTGGAGGTAGGGGTTACTGATTCTCTGTGCGTCACACCACATAGCAAATTTACATCCTGTTGACTCAGCCTCCTTGTACAGGGTTCTGTCTCTTTTCTGTGGAATCTAAAAGTTGAGATGGCTCAGCAGTTCAGAGCTCTCCCTGCTCCTCCAGATGACCCAGATTTGGTTCCTCATGTCCACTGCAGGTGGCTCATACCTGCCTATAGCAAAATCTCAATGGGTATACAACATCTCTGACCTCTATAGGCACTCACTCTATAGGTGAGTACCTCCACACATACACAGAGAGTTTAAAGTAAAATGTTTCTGAAATGTTTGCACTCTCCATATCTGTATTTAACACGTCCAGATCTTTCTCACATAAGAAACAATCTCAGAGCTTTGACGTTAGTTTGTTCCCCTGTGAACTGTAGCCCTGCTCCTACATAGACAAGCCTCTTGTTCTTTTCTCCTGACCATCTACCCAGAATACTTCACAGTAAAGCTTCATTTTGCACAGAAACAGAAAAGCTCTGGGAGTGGTGGAATACCAGGTGACTTCATGCCAGCTCCTGCACACTCCTTACAGCCTTGTTCTCCCTTCTGGACAGTATTTACTCCCTTTAAGCACCTCTGGGAGATATTATGTGCCCCCTTTTTTATGACCTCTGACCCTCCTAGCAGCTGTGCTGGGCTTCACATAAGTTATAGCCCTCCTGAACGGCCATTTTTCAAGCATTGTGGTATAGCCACTGCTCTGCTTCACCTCTGGGCTAGTGCCTTTGATTCCCCGCCCCACCTAGCCTTTTATCGGTGCCTCAGCCTAAACAGTCGAGGTTCCCTGGAAACACATCTCAGGTGGAGTGTCCCAAGTGATCACTATACTCTTGTCCTGACCTAGCCAGCTAGAGTCTGCTCTTGTTCTATGAAGAACCACATGTCATTCTTTCCAGGCCCTTACTTCACTCTCAACCCTCCATGGTGATCACCATTACTCTCTTTAGACCCTCTGACTAGCCACAGATACCTACCTGTTCATGCCCAATGTAAAGCCTCGGGTTCCTTACGTACAAACTTCATCTCCACGGGCAACTGTCATCACAGCACTTCAGGATCATTTGCTCTGGGCTTCCAGATGCCAGGATATAGCTACCTCAGGGTAGGGTTCCCAGGCCTTCAGAATGATGGCTCCTGCCTCATCTCCCTCACTCCCAATCCTGCCCTGGGCTGCACCTCCCAGGACCTTTCTGGTTCTTAGAAGGGATAACTTCCTGTTCACCTACACTTTCTGCCTTTCTTCCCCCTCTGTTTTCATAATTTCCTCCCTCTTTACAGGATCCTGGGCCACAGTACCACCTTGAACAAGCTCAAAGATAACCCTGAACTCCACAATATGTGCTCTCCCCATCTCCCATGAAAGTAGAGTTTAGGTTCTTTTCCATAGCAGTGTGGTCCTTGTAGCTACCACATGGGTGCCTGAATGAGCCAGTGAAGCTGAGAGGCAGGCGGTGGCTTCCATTTAACCCCTGACTCTAGCGGCCAGGCTATCTGCCTCATCCTTTAGGCTTCACATCTTCTTCACTGTTTATCAGAAGAACAGCAACAGAAGAGCATATCAACCCCAGTTACACATAAGACTCAACCGGGCCAGCATCTGTTGTACCCCTTCACCAAGGGACAAACAGCTGTGTACCCTGTCATCTCAGACATGAGCATTCTTATGTCCTTGGCAGTAAGGTTACAGGTGGGGCAGGCAGAGGTGAGGTGCACCTGACAAGCCCTTCTCAGTTTAGGATTGTCCCTTCATGTCTGCTGAGGCAAGCAATTTTAATTTGCTTGTCTCTGAGGTCCTGGTTCCCAATGCTGAGACCTTCTACCCAGGCGACACTGTTGCAACTCTCTCCTGAGAAGACTCAATAAAGGGGTCTCAGAAATGAAGGGAAAGGACCAAAGAATAGAAGGAGCGTGGCTTGGAAGATTTGCTGCAGATCAAAGTGACTGTGGCCAAGACTCAGCCCCAGCAATTCCTGTGGCATAGGTCCCTAAAGACTAAGGAAAGCACCAGCATTAACACAGGGAATATCTGTTCTTGTCATTTCCATCAGCCAAGTTCGAGAGATACAGGGACCCAGGAGAAAGGGAAGGAGAAGAAACCGCTGGGACAACTAACAGCCAATCCCCCTGCTTCCCTTCAGGGACCCTGGGGTAGGGTTAACATATGTGTAATATGTGGGCATTTTATATGTCTGGAAAACATGGTTCCCTGGGGAGCTACTACCCACCTTTACCATTCTCAGAGATGTGACCAAGTGCAGTGAGGGTGCCCCTCAGGATACTGAGCTAGCTTGCATAATTCCATCCCAGGAACTGGGATGGATATACCTTGAGGGAGATTGATGGGATGTTCCGGGTCTCTGGAACATTTCACCTTCTGGTGCTTAATGGAACCTGTGGAGACTGCCAAACCTTATCTCTGGGGATTCTGGCCAATGAAATAACTATAAGTCTAGTGTGGAAGACAGGTTCTGAGGTCAAAAGCGGTGTAAGATGTCTGCAGGTTGGGAAGCCATTCTTTGTTATAATGTTGTCCCCAGTGTGCCCCACATCCCTTGAGGAAACAGGAAAGATGATACCTCAGATGTCCTAGCCCCAGTACTAGCATTCTGAGGCTCTTGGGTACAACAGATGCTGGCCCAGCTGGACAAACCCCATATCTGGGGGCCCAGGGAATTGAGACCTGTTTGAAAGTACATGTTGGATATGACCTAAGTGGAGAGCCATGGACGGGGCTGGGGCAGCAAGGATCCTGGGGTCCTGGACATGCTGTAGAAGGCACTGACATCCTATCTGGTCTCATGAACAGCATATGGGCTGGCAGTGCTTCCCAGGGAGAACACTGCTCTCTATTTTCAGCTAACATGTTGCTGGAGCATGGAAAGCTCTACTTCCTTTCCCTTCTCCTCACCCCTGCCTCTGACCTCAGCACAGACTTAACACTTGATAGCCCTCCCCTGTGCCTCACTGGGCAGTGCCTCTCACAAGGCAAGAGGCCCTGCAGGAAGAGATGCTGAAAACAAAGATGATCCAGGGGCTGGCAGCGAGTTCTCAGAAGAGTAGCATGACCTTGGGGAGTAGGGCTGGCTATCAATTCCTGCCTCGGGGATGCCTTTGGCTCAAGCTTGGCCAGAGACAGGACCCTTGCCATCACTGGGCTGCAGAGGAGATGCTAAGACTCTTGTCAGTTAAGGCCTTCCCTCTTTTATAGTCTGTCCCCAGAGCTATTGGTGCTGGCCATGACCTTATGCCTGTCACTCTTGAGTTTCCCATCCTTTCGGCTCTCATGCTCCTGTGCTGATGACACTCCACTGATGAGGAAGCACCAAGCTGAATACAGTATCTGGCCAAAAAGCTCCTGCAGGCTTCTTTCTCCTCACTGACAACTGTCTCCTTCTACTGTCCCCACTGCTCTCGTGCAGGCATCTCACATGCAGGAATAAGAGTTCTGGACCTTCTTGATCTGTTCAACTCTTCTATTGGCACCCACACTGGTGTTTCCCTGCTCTGCAAAAGCCTCTTATCTGACCCCTCTGCTTCTTCCTGCCTTTAGCCCACCCTTGCATCTCCCACATTGGCTGAGACTACTCCCAGGGAGGCACACTACTGAGGTCTAGAGAGAAACTAGACAGGAGGGCAGAGGAAGCCACAGCTTTGGCCCTCTTCCTCTAACCTGGCTTCTATTTGTGTATATCTGAGGAGAAATAGGGCCAAGGCACTCTCTGTGCTGGCCACAGGTACCCATTTCCCAGAACAGAGCTGTGACAGTGGAGCAAAGAGGAGACCCAGCCCACTCCTGCCTTCTGGATCATCACCCTGTAACTTCCTCATCTCTGTAGTTTCAATTCTCTGAATAGCCGGATCCATCACCTTGCTTCCATCTCTCTTGCAGAGTGGTCCCTGCACCTGACCCACTTGAAAAACTGGGAGCCAGGGCAAATAAGCCTGGCCTTCTCAGTCTCTACCCCAATGGACCGCTCAGTGTGTCCACACTCAGTGGCTTCTTTTGGTAGCACAGTCCTGTTCCTACTTTCCCACCTCTCCCTCTGGCCACCATCCATCCATGCTGATGTCTTTCAAGGGTGGTGGGAAGCCCTTGTCCCTCCACCATCTCTCCATGGGAAATCTTCCTGATACCTGTAGCGATAATGTTTGTATTTATGTTAATGACTCTCCAATTTATCTCCCCCGTGCCTCGCCACAGAGCAGGTTTCACCAGGAAACAGATGGTGTGCTCGCACGGGATGCAGGCAAGGACTGTTTACAAGCATGCGGGCTCTTTTAGGAAAGCCAACAAAATTAGCACCGTAGGGAGCCAAGCACTCCCCAGAACTGGAGGTGCAAAGGAAGGAAGGGGAGCAGAATTCTCCTGAGCTATGGGATTGGGGTCAATGTGAAGGGTCTGGCCCAACATGGCAAGTGGGGGGGTAGGATACCAACACCCTAGTTCACTCTTCCCACCCCCAAGAGGCCCAGAAGTTAAGCTCACCAGAAACAGAGAAGGCTAAGCTCTAGCAAGACGTGGAGCCTGGATCTCAGATCAGACAAGGAAGAGATGAAGCACAGACCACCTGCCAGGACCATGGTCCTCCCACATCACCTTCTATTATCCGTGTGGTCTTAGCCTAAGTGATTTACTTAACTGCTCTTTGCCTCACTCTACTCCTAACCTGTGGGGTGTGAGTGTAAGGTCTTTGGGAGAATTACATGGGTGACATCTGTAACTCACCTTGAAAGGTATCTGGTGCCCAGTGATAATTTAATAAATGATCAGATGATGACTTGATCTCTCTGCTGATTGACTCTGGGGCATCCCAAACGTGGCTTGTCTAAAACTGATTGCAGTTATTTTACTCCAGTCCCCAGCAACATCCCATGTCTGGCATCTACTGGCTTGCCTGTACAGCACTGCTCCCTCTGTCACCCAGGCTCAGCCTCATCTCAGCCCCAGTGGGTCTATGGTCTGCTTTTTGTTTATGGCTCTCCAACTCATAGCTAAGGCTTTTGCAAGACAAGGGATCTCCTCTAAGCGTGGGGAACACCCTCACACTCTTTTCAGGCTTCAGCATTCTATGTGGGGTCACTCATCCAGGCCTGAACAAGTCTGACCTTGCTGTAAAATTGCTCTCATCAGTGGACATCAACTTTTTACAGTTGTCCCTGGGACCGGCGCACATCTTGATCTTAGTCCTGCCAAGCCACCAAACCTGATGTAGAGGAGGACTGTGCTGGGGAAGAAGTTCTGACATTGATGTCAACTCCACTTAGGACAACACAGACTTTTTTGTGTTGTTTTGTTTTGTTTTTATGTGTGTGAGTGTTTCACCTGCATGTACGACTCTGCACCCCACCCATGCAGTACCCACAGAGGCCAGAGAAGGGCATCAGATTCCCCACTTTCAGGAGTCACAGACAATGCTGAGTCACCATGTAGGGGCTGGGACTCAAACCTTGGTCATTGAGAAGAGCAGCCAGTGTTCTTAACCCCTGAGCCATCTCTCCAATGCCCCGAACACAGAGTTATTTAGAGAAGGGAAGTGCCTTTGTGACTAAAAGTGGAAGGCTTTATAATGGCTCACAGTTCAAGGATAGAGCCCTGGTTAGGGCTGGAGGGTTAGGATTAGGATTACAGTTAGGGTTAGGCTTAGGAAGCAGGACCCCGAGGTCGGTGGTCATAGTGCACCCACAATGGGAAGCAGAGGGAGATGTCGCTGTGCTCAGCGCTCTCCTTTACGTTCAACCCGAGACACCAGCTCCTGAAATGGCACCACTCCAATCACTAAAGGTGACTCTTCATGCCTCAGCCAACCTAACCCAGACAGTTCCTCACAGGATGCACCCAGAGGCTTTTCTCTGGAGTGATGCTGGCTCCTCTGAGCCAAGTGACAGGGAAACTAGACCATCACAAGGCCATTCCTACCTGACCCGGGGCAACTCCAGCACGTTGTGCGGAACACACCTGCGTCTGTTCCCTCTGCCGGCTGGGTAGACACAGCTCACTGTGCCACATTGAGGATGTGTCAGTTAATAAGTATCACATGCCAAGATACAGTAGACAAAAAAGGGAAGCCACCGATAGTTACTCTTTACTGTCCCCTGGTCCCTTCCTCATCCTGTCTCCACCCCGTTTACCCTGTGTTGCCTGAATCTTCTAATGATTGTCTTAATAGTTCAAGTGGCATTGCTATGCCACCATTATAATTTGTGCCTGCATCCGAGAGCACCTGACAGACATGGGCTACCTTACCTCCTCAGCCAACAGTTACCACTGGGTTCCCGAACTATCCCAACATTTTTTTTTTCAGGTTCTGAGGTCTCCATTGACTCCTGCTTCATCGAATGAGGACATTGGCACCCAGTTCTAGAACTGTCTACAGATAAATCCCTGCTAGAAATAACATTCACATCTGTCCTAAAACCCACACGGTGGGTGACATTTTCATCCTCAGGTGATGCTTCCAGGAGGCAGTAGTTTTTTTTGGGGGGGTGAGTAGGCCTGAAGGATGGAGCCTTATGGTGGGATCAGTGTCCTTCTAAGATGAGGCCAATGTGGCAGCCATTCTGTTGGTGTGAAGGCATCTGTCGTCGGGGAGGTCTGGTGGGAGGCAACCCTCACCAGACACAGGGCCTGCCTGGCTCTGGGACTCAGCTTCTGGAACCGGGAATGAGCACTCCAGTCTTTGATGGCTCCGGTCTCTGCTGTTCTGTTAGGGCAGCCAGGCTGTGGAGGCAGTCCCTCCCCCCAGTTAGCCCATCACTTTCAAGATGTAGGAGCCCGCCTGGCCTGGATGTCCGAGACAGGATCTTCCACAGCCAGTGTCTGCCCCCCTGCTACTCCGTTCCTTTGTCGCTTTGTGTCCCGCTGGGTGAGCACAAAGGTGAGTGACAGCATTTGGCTCTTCATTTCCAAGAACTGGTGGAAAATGAATATGAAGGCAGGCTGCAAAACTGACAAGGCAACTCTCCCTGGTAGGTTCCTCTGTAATTAAAAATCACCCAATTTGAATTTTGCCCATTGCAGCTGCCTCCTCCCTGAAACTTTTACAAAGCTCGGTGTGCTAATGAGGATGCTGGCTAATTACTTGCAAGATGATTAAGAAATCACACTGGGACAATTGATGGTTCTCTGCAGGGGGCCGTCAGGCACTGCTCAAGCCTCCAGTCCTGTGAGGATGCTTTCAGCAGCTTGGAGCTGAAGTTCTGCACAGGAAGCTCCAAGGTCAGGATGGCAGCGAGGGTAGCAAGCTCCTGTGGGTCTGTTTATCTCCCCACCCTATAGAAACTCCAGATCTCCTGGCTCATCCCCTGATCCCCCGACCTCCGCTTATCTCATTTCTAGCAAGTTCCCTGGCTGGCCTAAAACCCCACCAGTCAGCTCTATGTCTGGCAGGCTCCCAGATGGCTGACGGTGGGGTGCTGCTCTGCTCCTGGTTGACCTGTGCAGCAGAGAGCAGGTGAGGCAGGTTCAAATACAGGGACGGGGGCGGGATGAGGGGAAGCCCTGTGGGCAGGACAGGAATTATGTCTAGGGCCTGCCTGAGCAGCCCGGGGGGAGGGGGAGTGAGAGAAAGAGAAAGGAACTATGGGGGTTGTCTTTCCAGATCCTTTAGGTCAACAGTGGATGAGGGACTACTGCATTTGAGCTGCCTAAGGCAGAGTGGGGGAACAAAGGCGGGGGAGGACAGGCAGATGTAAACTAAAGATGGTGACTTTGCACATGGCCTTGAGAGTTTGATTGGGTTAGTCTTCGTCACAGAGAAGGAATTCAAGGCCCTTTCCTGTCACTTGCTGGGTTCCCTGGACGTCTGGCTGAGAGTGGTGCTTGTGCCCCTGGTTCATCCACCATCTGGTTCTTCTCTACCTTCTGGAAGGATCCTTCTTCCTCCGAGCCACTGGAGAACTTTGGCTTCTATGGACTTCTCCTTTGGGAGGATGTGCAAGGGCCTAACCCTGACCTTGCTCAGTCAACCATTACTGAATGGGTCAAAGGTCACTCTCTCCAGCTAAAACACCCAGTGAATGGATATGAAGCTGCAAGATGGTCACAGGAGAGTCCACAGAAGCCAGAAAG
Source organism: Meriones unguiculatus (assembly GCF_030254825.1). Classification (NCBI taxonomy): domain Eukaryota; kingdom Metazoa; phylum Chordata; class Mammalia; order Rodentia; family Muridae; genus Meriones; species Meriones unguiculatus. The sequence continues at coordinate 26,326,669 of NC_083356.1, forward strand.
ATGCTGAGCTCAGAGAAGGCGAGGGATATTTACAGGAAAAGTAAAACCATGCAGAGGTGCAGTGTACACACTCATGCACACACACACATACCACACATACACCACACACACACACACACACACACACACGCACACACGCACGCACGCACGCACGCACGCACGTACACGCACATCACATGCACACACAACCCCGTTTAATCATGATCTCCAGACAAGGCCTGGCATTAGATGATTTAAAAATAGGCTTGTTTGAAGCCATCACTGGGCTGGGCCTTTCTTTGATTTTGCTTCTAATTATGAAAGCTCTCAGGGGGAGGCCTCCAGCTGTCCAGCTTGCCCGCCCTCCCTGCTCTTTGGAAGGCTGTGGCTGTCACCAGCCTCCTACTTATGGCTGCCATTTCTGAGGCCCTGGCAACAGAGGTGGGGTGCCTCACCTCCTTGGTGAAGATCCCCTGCAGATAGGAGAAATGACGTCTCCCACGTGTCCTCCCATCTGAGACCCGAAGCAGAGGCCAAGTCAGCACCCAGGATCCAGGAAGAATACCCGCACAGTCCCCTTGATGTCCTTGGGTGCTCAGCAGCTGGTAAGGAAATGCCTGCTCTCCCCAGTCCTCCACCTGTATTAGTTACTTTTTTTTTTTTTAATTTTTGTGACTAAACACCTGACAAGTTTGTTTTGGCTCACGGTTTGAGAGGATACACTCAGAGAGGGTGGGGAGGGGAGGGATCCTGCCTATGGCTGTGGGAGGGGGATGCTGTTTGCTTACAGCTTGGTGGATTGGGGATGGAATGTTGCCCTCCGCAGCTTTCTCCTTTCCTCCCTTTGATTCAATCTGGGACCACAGCCTATGGGATAGTGTCAGCACATCCAAGGTGAGTGGTCCCTGCTCAGTTACCCCTCTCCAGAATATAGTCATAGACGCATCCAGAAATGCACCACACTACTGCCCCAAGCATTTCTCAATTCAATCAAGCTGAGAGTGGGAATTAACCACCATAACACCTTTTCAATTTGCAAAGCGTCTGACGCCTGTCACCAGCCTTGTTTCTTAACACTTTCATCCCGCTCCACAGACAGGACCCAGGAGGGACACTGAGAAATCACGAGTGACCCCAAGCCTCTAGCTCTAGCGTGGAGCTCCTCCCCACCCTCTGGTAAGCTACAAAAAAAGGACCCAATTCCCAAACCCCTGCCTAGAACCCCTGTGGCTCTGGAAAAGATATAGAAGCAACTAGGTAGTATTCCACAGTGTGGAAGGTAGTTTGGATTGTCTGTGGCTCTGGCTGCTGGAAGCTGAACTTCTGTGGGTGTTCTTGTGCACAGTGGACAGAGGCTCTCATTTTTCTGGAAGGGATGCCCAAGAGTGTGGTTGCTGCGCCATATGGTAAATATTTACCTGCCTGACCGTTTTCTGAACTGCCTTTACTATTTTACCTTCTCACCAGAAATCCATGGATGCTCCAGTTTCTCTGTTCCTCCACCTGCTTCTCACCTTCTTTATACACAACAGTTCTAGCTCTTCTGTCTGCCTCCTCGCTGTTTGTCCTGTAGAGATTTCTGCGTGGGCCTTCCTATCTCCAGGGGTCACCATCAGCGCATCCCCGAGTCTCTGTGTCCCTGTGCCCTCCTCAGTGAATGGCCCTCAGTCTTTCTGTGCCTATATGTCCTCCCCAGTAGAAGGCCTTCAGTCCTCTGCCCACTTTTTAAACTTGGGTTTTGTTTTCATACTAATTAAAATTTGAGAACTTTTCATATAATTTAGTTATGAGTCCTTTATTACATGTGTGGGTTTCAAATACATTTCTCAGCCCATGGGCTATATTTTTTTTTTTATCTTAACAGACACTTTTATGCAATAAACCCTTTTAATTTTGCTGAAATCCAACTTATCTTTTTTTTTTCTTTTATGGTTCTTGCTTTTGATGTCAGATCTAAGAACCATTCATCAAGATTTTCTCCTGTGTTATATTTTTAAAACTCTATAGTTACATTTAAATATGTGTTTCATTCTGAGTTAATTTTATATAAAGTTTAATCTTCAGACTGGGTTTCTTATTCTTTCTCTTCTCTTCAAACTGGGTTTCTTTTCTGTTCTCTTTTCCCTTCCTGCCCTCCTCCTTTTCTGTTTTAGCTTTTATAATTTACTTGCCTTTTCATGTGAACATTAAAATAATCTTAACCACATATAAGAAAACGTCACATTAGAATATCACCTGGAATCCATTTAAATGTGTGTATCAATTTGGAAAAATCAACGTCATCATCATTATGCTGAATCTTACAATTGATAAACACGGTACATGTCTTTCTATGGATTTAGAACTTGTTTGATTTCTTTCATTGAATATATATATATATATACATATATATATATATATATATATATATTCAGACTGTGAAATGGTATTTTTTTAATAGCTATACAGTTCATTTGGGTGATTGCTTAAAAACAGTCTCTGGGGTTTTGATTTCTCAATACTCTTTTCAAGTATTTAAAAGGACAATCCATCTTCGTGTGTTGGTCTTGTATCCTGAAACCTTGATCAACACACTTTCTGGATCTAGGAAATGTGCATATGTTTTAGTGGAATCCCAGATATTTTCAGTGTAGATTATGCCTCCAGTCAACACTTGGTTTCATGTCTTCCTTTATGACTCGTCTGTCCCTTATTTCCCTTTCTTGTCTTCTCCCACTCTCTAGGACCTCTAGCTGAACTGCTGCGGTAGGAGTGGGTGTCCTTGTCTGTCAGTATGGCTGTAGCAACCATGTCCGTTCTTTCAGTGATATTTACCATTCTGTCTGGTGTCAGTGTCAAGTACAAATTTTGTAGACGTTTTCACTAAATGGAAGCAGTTTCTCCCTGCTTTTGCTCTCCAAGTGTTTCTAACCACAAGTTTATGTTCGGGTTGTTAAAGTGATGCACTCGGGTTTTATTGTGAGGGAAGACATGGTGTAGGATAAGAAGGTAAAGGAGTGAGCCTGTTGGGCCCGGGAATGGAGAAGACACCTGTGTTTGGCTCAGGGAAGAAGGGGAAAATAGGGGGACTTTTAGTGGGGTAGCACATTGACATTGGCTCTGAGACTCTGCCAATACCTGGAAACGGATACAGCACAGGGCAGACAGGGACCAGGATGGAGCTGCAGGACCCAGTGCAGTGCAAGGATGGGAAAAGAGCACAAGGAGGATGGACAGGAAGGCTGGGACAGGATCCTGCCACCACTGGAAATCATCAGAGCTTCAGTCTGTCCAGTGGCAATTAGTTGAAGCTGGGAAGGGCAGAAGGGGAGAGATAAGAACATAGAAGTCATTGCCACTGACATCAGCAATGATGACCGTGAAGGCAGGAGACAGGAAGAAAGTAAAACCCGTTGGGATTATTGATGGTCTGGGCATGAGGGGGGCAGACAGGAAGTCAGCAGATATGAGCTCAAGTGACTGTCCCGGGAGTGCTCATTGCCCCATTCCCTCGGTATCAGAGACTTCCTGGGCACAGCATGGAGGTTGTTTCCCTCCACTGCCACCTCAGGCTGCTCTGCTCAGAGCTCCTTGGTGACCAACAGCATTGACGTTGGCATTTCGGCACTGTGGGTTTTGTGGCCAGCTGCCCGCTTTGCCCTCACTCCCGTTCTCTGAGGGGCTTCTATCATGTGGGGTTGTCTGGACCTTCCCATGCCCTCTTGCTCGTCTCACTCTGCCCTGCATGTCCTTCCCCCTTGCTCTTCAGAAAGATATGGCCTCAGCTTTTCAGGCCCAGAAAAACCCCTTTGGTCTTCCATTTGGAGGCTTCAGAATGGGCCGCTGTACTTCAGTTCCACATGGCAAACTCTCTTTTCCACACACCGCTGGCGCCTTCTCTTGGCTGTTGCTCGCTTTCAAGCCATGCGCATTACAGCTTCAGCTTCCTTGTGTGTCCTCTGCTCTGTGGCTTTTCCCAGGCAGGTGTGTTTTCATTAAATTGGACCCTTCAGACCCTGGAGAAAAGCTCCGTGGAGCCTAAGCTTAGCTGGTATGGGGTGTCCCTGTAGCTCAGGGAAAACTGAATAAGCTGAGGACTGTGATTAAGCCCATCAGAAGATGTAGAGCTGGTGACCCTCTTTGGCCTCTGGTAGTTGGGGGACTGAGGTGTACAGAGGTGACAGGCACTAGGGTTTCTAGAGTGGCTGGTGTTTGCAATAGCTGGCAGGCCAGAGGACCCCATAGTGTGCACACCTAGAAGGAAGATCTTAGCTCTGCTTCCTGCTTGGATCGAGGAGGCTGGAGGCAGTTGGGAACCCCTGGGTGAATGCTAGGAAGCACTCAGTGGGCTCTGGAACTTGGCAGTGAGGGTCTTTCTGCCACCTCTGCTGACATGTCCTTTCAGCAGAAGAATCTGGTGATAATGGCTTTCCAAGTCCCAGCCTTAGCTTCACAGAGCAGGGCATAGAAGGGCAGGTTAGGGGCTGACACGGGTGTGTCACACAGCTTCGTCCACAGGCAAAGGATGCGGCATCTTTCATAAGGAACCCACAGTAAATTAAAAACATATGCCTGCGCCTGACTGTCCAAATTAACACCGTGTCTGTTTTTTGCTTCAGAGTTCTGTAACATAAAGAAAGGAACCATCCCCCAAAAAGTTGAAGTTTGAAGTTGCTTTTTGTTTGTTTGTTTTGTTTTCCTAGGGCCCAGAAAAATTACCTTCTGACCTGTGGAGATTGGCTTTCTGGAGCTTACATTTTCATTCGTATGACGTGTTTCAGCAACCAGCATGTGTAACTGGCCTTGGAGATCTCAAGAATTCCCTTACAGTGGATTTATAAATCAACACCTGTGATGAAGTGACGGCTATCTGCCCTTGTGCTGTGTGCCTTCCACAGCCCACTGCCTTCACTCAGGCTGTTTTTGGAACTGGTCCACAGCATTCATTCCACCCTGATCCACCGGCATCTCAAGCCTGCCTCAGAATATGTGCAAACAAATAGAGCCCTGGCTTGTGGATTTCCAGTGTTCGCAGTTCTAAATGCTGAAGTGAGCAGCCTTCAGCGTGGATCTCCGTTCGTGTTAGACCCCTATCAGACCTTGTAGCCCTCTAGATCCTAGCTTTCTAAACTGTAGGCCATGACCTCGTGGGGTACATAACTTCATGGGATCATGAAGAATACCACAACAGCTCAGGAGTTCAGAGTTCTGAGCAACACCCAAAGATTAACTCAAAATCGGTGTGTATTGAGCCTGAGGTGCTTCTGAAAGGGCTGGCCTGTGTCTCAGGACCCCACTGCAGCTTTCGTTCTGGGAACAACTATGTGTGCTCTGTACCTTACATACATCATGCCGCATGTCACTCCGTACACCACAGAAACCAGCCTAAAACACCTCATCTCGGAGACTCCAAAGCCTCTGTTATGACTGCAGTGCTTTTACTGTACAAACTATTCTGCGCTCATGGAAATATAACAACTACGCAAAACAAAGATTTCTGGGTATTTTTGTACTGTCATTGCTCAGCGTGTAAGTATCAAATTAGTGTATCTTTGGATTGTGTTGGGTTAGAATGTCTGATTTTAAAATTTGCTGTTTGATCTGGAAACCTACTATTTTGTAAGCCAATTAAAAATGTGAGTATGAAAAAAGAGAGGGTTGGAAGGGACATATTCTGCACAGCTTGATGCCATTGTTCTTAGAAGCCAAGGCTGTTAAACAGAAATCTCCCTGCCAGGTGTGGCCTACTCCTTATAAAATGTCATTGGTCAGGCATTGGTCAGGCAGGCCACAGAAGCCCCCAGACAATACAGGCCCTCGCTCTTCCTCCTGGTTGTTCTCAAATGCTAAGCATTCTGTTGCTGAAGACACCACACACCTTGGTTGCGAGGTATAGAGAAACGAAGCTAGAACTGAGCAAGAAGCTTCCTTCCTGCTGGCTCGCTTTCCTTTTGCTGGAAGGCGCTGTGGAGCTCACCAGAGGAGAAAAGGCCTAAGTGTTCTTACCCAGCTGTGAACTCAATGAACTACAGTGCAAACTGTCAGGCAAGACATGCCTACAGCGGCAATAGTGGCACAAGTGTTATGGGGCAACTATCCTATGACGTAGCTGAGCACTTCTCAGTATGGTCCAGCTTCTAATAACACGGTCCCACACCCTATGGCAGTGAAGCATTCTGTGATATGGCTGAGCATATAACTGCATTCCAGACTAAGGCTGGGTGTCTTGTGGTATGGTCCAGAATTCCACAGTGGGTTTGACCATTTCTGAAAGATTCATGAAGTCGATGTGTTAGTCTTTGCAAGATGTTTCACCTGTTTCCATGGCATAGTCTTGAGGTTTGGACTGTCTCCTTGAGGAGGGCTATGTCTATGCGTGTGCATGTGTACAGAAACTTAAAAATGTATAAGCCACTAACTAGCAGCTCATTTAAAAATAAGCCTTTGGCTGCACTTGGATCATGGACCATAGTCTATTCTTCATCTTTCTCAAGGTCACAAAAAGTTTCTCTGATGCTCTTTCTTCAAGAGGCTTCAGACTCTCACACTTTGCTCCTAGAACAGTAGTCCACTCTGAGTTCGTTTCTGTGTGTCATGGAGACTGGGCATCAAGATGCAACTTTACATGCATTGTTTCAGCACTGCCTGTTGGAAAGCAGGTTCCTCCTTCATCAAAGAAGCACCTGCTGTGACATCTTAAAAGAAGTCCCTTTACCAGATTTGTGTGTCAGCTATGGACCCTCTTCAGCTCCATTGCTCAACGCTTTTAGAGCCTGTTTGGAGATTTTGAGCCGGTTTAGAAAAAAAAAAAAAACTCGACACAGTCACGGACCCCCAGCATCACCACCACGTCACCACCACCATCATAATTTGCAAATGTGTCTAGGGTTTGCTTTAATGGCTCTTTGACATTCTGGCATGTGTGGTTACTCTACACAGGTTTTCCATCGTAAGTGCCTCTCTAGACAGCTTCGTTCATAGCTCTCTGTGTGTACCTGAGAAGTTGGCAGGGCATCTTGACCCATAGTAGACATTACTGTCCACTGTCAAGCTGTCGGAATCTGGTTATAGGAATGCTTACACTTCTGGTGTATAGAGGTGAGAGGCCAGGGGAGGTGGACATCATGATGGATGAGTATGTTTCGGAAGAATCAGCCTCCATCATGGGCAATATTGAGGGCCCCATCTGAGCACCCATGGAGGTAAACTTTTACCCAACCTGGCAGAGGGTGATGGTCTGGATGTGGTTTGACCTCAAGAGGATCACGTGCTTGGTCCTCGACTAAGCTGTGGGGCCTAGTGGAAGGGGTTATGTCACGGTGTCTGCATCACTATCAGTGAGTCAGTGCCACCCTACAGTGGCGGTGGCAGTTCTCACAAGACTGGGTCACTATAAAACAAGCCCCCTACCCCCATGGACCCTTCTGGATGCATCTGATTCCCTACCTCTTCCTCACTATGCGGTGAGACATGAACCCTCACCAAAGGCCAATGCCATGTTGTTTGGACCTTTCAGCTCTCTGGATCATGAGCCAAACAACCTCTTCTTTATCAAGTGCTCAGGGTCCGACATTTTGCAACAGCCAACACAAAATGGATTAAGGCTCTTATATGTAAAAACACTTCTCTTTTAAACAGATATAATGTAAACTAAACGTACATGCTGCACCTTCTCTGCAGAGCTCTGGATGAAACCTCACGGAACTCAGAACTTTATAAGAGAGACTATTGTTCAGGTAGTTGAGTCACTGATAGGCGATGCTCTCGGGGTCTGGGCTGTGACAGTGTATCACACCATGTGGTTCCTGCTCCATGATGTCAAAGCCACCAGTCAGAATAGCCCGCAGCTTGGCGTTCATACTGGCCGGGTAGATACTTCCTGTGGTATTGAAGCAGTGGGCACTTCTGGCTGTGGGGTGGGTGCCTCTTGCATGGTGACTGCCTCTTGTGAGTCCTCACCAGCTGTTGGCATCCTGGCACACTTTGGGTTTGCTCCCGTGGTGGCGGGAAGCAGTGTGGGCTGCTAATCTCATGCTGTCCCGGTGGCTGCTGACTACACAGCTTTCTTTCCCTGCCATCAGATGGACACATGGGGACCTTCTTCAGTGGCTTGAAATCTATATCCTTTCTCCAGTTTTTGTTACATTATTTAGTTTTTCTCACTGATTGCTAGGGGACACCAGTGCATCTTGGTCTCTCGGTCTCTTGGCTGCACATTGCTCATCAACTGGGCTCATATTTCTTGAGACTTTTCTGGAGGGGGCAGTGGTGAAGGTTTTTATTTGTTGCTTTTGCTTTCTTTCTCATTAGACATCGTCCACTGTCTAATAAATCATTTTTTTTTTATTTTTAGGTCATCATGAAGATATCCTATAATTCTGAGAAGTTTTAAAATCCTTGTTGTTTTTTTTTTTTCCTTTAGTCATATGAAACTCATTATACTGAATGTAGTAAAAGAGAAAATCTAATTACTTTTTTTTTCTGATGGAAAGTCCCCATATGAAGTCATCCATCTCCTCTTCACTGACTCCCAGCACCACCTCTGTAATCCATCAGATGCTCGGGCACGTCATCCTGGCGCAGGCTGGTCTGTGTTTTGTTTTGTAGCATCGATCCATCTGTAATTCCTGTACCAGGGCAGCTCGGGGTGCTTACTCTGTCTCCGTAATCCTCCCTGGCTTCTGTGCACATGTCCTTCTCCTGAAACCTAGTCTCTTCAAAATCATTCTGTTCATTTGCCTCTCCCACATACATTCTGGAATAGATTTGTCAATTTTCGCTAACAAGACTGTTGAGATTCTGATTGAGGTGCCATCGGGTTTGTTAATCAGTTTGGGGGCAGTGATGTAGTATCTACTCATCCATGAAATGTGTTCCACTTATTCACATCTCTGTATTCATTAATACATTTCGCAATTTCTTCTTCCTTCCTCCCCTCTTCGTCCTTTCGTTACCGAACGGAGGTTCCCACACATGGCAGGCAAACGTTTTTGTTGCATTCTGTTGCTGTGATAAAAACCCTCTGAGGAGGAGAGGGCTTATTTGGCTCACACTTCCAGGTCACAATCCATCACGGAGGGAAGCTGAGGCAGGAACTCAGTGTAGGAGCTTGAAGTAGAAACCAAGGAGGAATGTTGCTTTCTGGCTTGCTCCCCCCGGTCTCGTGGTCAGCTAGCTTTCTTTACAGCCTGGACCCACTTGCCTACGGAGGGCGCTGCCCACAATGGCCTGGGTTCTCCTGCATCAATTGTCAGCCAAGACAGTCTCTCACAGAGGTAGCCATAGGCCAGTCTGACCGGGGAACTATGTCAATTGAGACCCCATTGAATGATTTTAGGCTGTACCAAGCGGATTACAGATCTAAGTAGTACAGTAGGGTCATCATCACCGAGCCATTCTTCAACCCGCTTTTTCATGTTATCACGAGACAGTGTGGTGGTTAGTTTTAATTGTCCACTTGACCCGATCTAGCATCACACGGGGCAGGAATCTCAATGAGAGACTGTCTAGACTAGGTTAGCTTGTAGGCGTGTACTGGAGGGATTATCTCCATCAGTTGGAAGACTTGCCCACTGTGGGTGGCGTCATTCTCTAGGCAAGGGATCTTGGGTTATGGAAGAGTGGAAGATGCTAGGTAAGCATGGGCATGAGTGCATTAATCCCTGGCTTTCTGCTCTTGACCGTGGCTATATTAGTTCTTAGTGATTAGTTCTTTCAAGTTCTTCTTGCCTTGACTTACTGGCCATTACCTGGAATTGTGAGATGAAAAACCCCCTTTCCTCTAAGCAGGAAATGAAACTAAGACAGACAGGGCTTCACTGAGTTACCCAGGCAAGCCTTGAACCTGTAGTCATTTTTTCCCCCTCAGCCTCTCAGGTAACCAGATTTGCAAGGTGCATCGCTAGGCTCAGTTAGCAATTTTCTCCACCACATCCATTTCTCGACAGTGTGTAATCGGTGTTGCGAATGTGAGTGGGACTTTTTCTCTATTTTTCTTCTTATTTGCTCCTTGATGATGCATAGGAACACCATTGATTTTTTTTTAAAGTGATAGTTCTATCATTTTCCTGTGTTGGTCACTGCACCAACACAGGAATGCTGCCAGATTCTTTCCTCGGCACTAGTAACTTGCCTATATCGTCCTGGATTTTTGAAGTACCCAACCATGTAATTTGCAAATAGCCACATGAAACCCCTCCCCCCGTTTGTACTTCCCCTAGCTTACTGTACACAACAGGCTGAAGAGACAGAGAAGAGCATCTAACCAGCCTTCAGCCTTTTTCTGACTCAAGTGGAACTTCTCCCAGCCAAGTGTGCTAGAATCACTCTCGCCTGCCATTGATACTGCTAGAATCGCTGTACTATAATTAGCAGTCTCTGCTTTTGTTTTAACCTTTCCATCTAGACGAGGAGGAATTTCACATCGATTCCCACTGTATAATCTGTTTTTAGCACGTATGCACTTATTTAAATTCAACGCTGCTATGCTGAACTCGCCTCCCCTTGCTTTTCTTTTTCTTTCCCCTTTTCCTTTTCATCCCCTTTCTTGGTCTATTCGAAGTATTCATTACAAATGCCCTGGGTGTGTGGCTCACCTAAGCCTTTCTCCCTCACAGTTGGGGTATCTGACTTCAAGGCTTGGCAGATCTGGTTTGGGGTGAAGCTATCTTACCCGTCTATAGGTGGGCGCTTCTTTCTGCCTTCACGTGGTAGGGATCTGGGAGAACATGTGCTCCCACCTGTCTTTGCTTACAAATGTACTAACTGAATTGGGAGAGCTCTATCATCATGACCTAGCCTCCCGCCACAGACCCCCTGCTACTGCCATCTATGGAGATAAATTTTTCTCTCTATGAATGTGGAGAGCATGCATCCAGATTCTGCCTCCACTACTGGCTCCTGTTGTACTGATACCTTGCAGTAGGTTTAAAGAATTGCCCTGCAAGCATGTTAGTGGTTACTTAAAATCACACAGTGCTCAGTAACGTCAGTATCTCAAGAAGAGTGGAATTGTTCAGAATTCTTTCCTCCCTCCCCCCTTTTTCTGATCAAGGTCAGGAGCCGTCCTTCCTTCCATTCACAAACCATTAATTACTGTTCTTTTGGTTCTGATGTTATTTTACACAAAGTTTCAGGTAGCCCCAGATCAGCCTTGAACTTGCTACATAGTCAAGATTGACCTTGAATTTCTGCTTCTCACGTGTCCCACTTGAGTGCTGAAACGACAGGCATACACCGCCCTACAGTGGTGGGGAAGGAGCCCAGGGCTTCGAGCACCATCCCAACTCAGCTGTAACCCTAGATCATTCTGCCATCTGTGGCATTAGTGGCACATCAGATTATTCTGCAACGATGCCATCAGGGGCAGCCTGGCTGGGCGTAGAATCCCAGGCTAGACACCACTCTTCTTGGTGATTTGATTTTATCACCTTGCTTTCTTATCTCTAGCATCCCCGTGGGGGTCAAAACTAACATCTGCCTGAAGAGTTTACATCTTTCTTTGGCTCAGGACCTTTCTTTAAAATGCTTGTGGGTTTTAAGCTTTTTCCATTTATGTAGGACCATTGAAGCCTGCAGCTCTAATCAGCATTGTATGTGTTTCCCCACGGAGCTTAGGCCACTGCCCTGCACTCTTTCACCTTCATTCTTTGTGCATTAATTGCCTGCCAAACAGATGCTCTGCCGCAGCCACCATTTCATCCACCGTGAATGATGGGGCTAAATTCTAGTAAGCATTAATCCAATTCTTTCTTCACTGAGGAGGTCTTCACAGCTGTAGGAGCTGTGGTTGTAGCAACCGTGGGTATGATGGCAGCCACGGTGGGGGGGGTGTGCAGCAGTGATAGCGACAGTGATGAGGGTGATAGCGGCTGTAGTGGTGGCAGTGACAGGGGAAGACAATAGCAGTGGTTACGCCTCGGAACCAGCAGAAGCCATCATGGCAGTAAGAGCGGCGGGGGAAGCAAAGTGGCAGTGACAGCGTAGAGGTAAAGAGAGTGGTGGTCACAGGGGTATCACTAATGGTGGTCCTGGCGTGTCCACAGTGGCAGCAGCCCCAGCTCACTTAAAAGGGCTAGTTCCAAAGGCCGAAATGCAGCGTGTGATCTATAAGTCTGCCCTTGTCTGCCTCTGTCAAAAGCATTGCCTTGTTCACTTCTCACAGTGGCCTGAGTGGGTGGCAGTGTCAAGCTTCCCCTTCTCACAATGACAGTCTGAACTGAGAGTGTCTTGAGTGACCAAAGTCACAGAGACAGGCTCCCAGACCGGGGCTAAAGGGCCAGGGGAACATCCCTGGAGAAGCAGAGAGGTGTGGCTGGCATCCTGTGCTGACCCCAACGAGGGTGGCCTGGACTCTCCTGTAAGCTGAGCAGCCTTTGGCGTAGAGCTTTGAGAGCTTATGAGGGAGGCAGCAGTGAGTCCTAGACATGAACCACCCGCCTAAAGAGAGTTAAGCCTAGGTGCCCAGCAGGACTCAGATCCACTGCAGGAAGCGGGAGATGGCAAGTCAGGTGAACTATCACCAGCTGTGTACAGCTGGAGGGCACAGAGTGAGATCTGTGGCCAAGAACCCGGAAGACAGAGGAGGAAAGATTTCAGAGATGCAAGGAAGCTGCCACAATGGACCAGTCCTCTAGCCTCGGGCAGGAAGCTTTCAGCTACGTGAGACCTTCATGTTAGCTAGTGACCGGGGAGGCACTGAGGATGTCAGGATCACCAAAAACCCACAGATGAAGATTTCAGGCTCGGAAGGGTCCTCCTTTACAACCCACACAGACATTTTCACATCTGAACGTGCTCCCTCTGCACTAGTGTGTCTCTTGGTGACACGGTGGGGTCATTTGTGGGTTTGGATCACATCCGGAGTCACACAGAGGGGACATAAAGAAACATCAGTGGCCAAGGTTCTTGCCTCGTGACCAGAAGCAGTGTGAATGAAAGACTTAATTTGAACAGTGATGTGTCTGTGATTTAATTTCAACCTCCAGATTAATGCGTTTCCCCCTAATTTCAACCTTGGGTGCACCGCATTCATTCGCTCTGTTATTGGTGGGTCTGTAGACAACCGCCAATCGCCTCGTTCTTAATGATGTTTATCCCTAAACAGATTAGCAACTGCAGAATGCCAACCTGCACCCTGCCAGGCAGGACTACAGCTCCCCGCAGGATGCTGCCTGACCTTCTGTCTCTCCCTCAAGGCTCAACTCAGGATTGGTTCTAAGTTCACTGAAAACCTCTGGTCTGAGTACTATGGCATACAAAGAAGGGCCAGACATGTTCTGGTCACTGGAACCCCATTAAATAAATGGGGAGACCACTGTGACACAACATCAGTTAAAGCTCCCCCCCACTTGAAGACACGAGCTCAGGTTCCCATAGAAGGCTAAAGGCATCCCAGGGAGGAATCAGGGCGTCCCTGACCAATACACATCTGCTATGTGGTCTGGAGGAGACAGCGTCACGTCTCTGTAAAGTTTGAAGCTATGACTTCCAAAGAGGGGGTTTCAGGAAGATGTAATGAGGCCATCACGCTCCGCAGGATACTATTCTAACTGCTTAACGATGCAGAGCTTCGTAATGAAGAGAGAGTCTACCAGACCCAATATAATCTGAAATTAAAGAAAAATGGGATGTATTAAAAAATGTATTGCAGCACTAATGGAAGATGTCAGCTCGACAGCCCCGAACTCCACATGTCACCTCAGACTGCAGCAAGCATGCTCTGTGCTGTCAGCTTGAACCTTGGGCCTCACCCAGGTCTGCCCAGTGGGTTCCAAATGCCAAAAGGATAAGAATCAAAAAGGCCAGGGTGCCAGGCACCTACAAATTGCCAGGCTCAGTTGCTTCGCTTCTGCCTCTCACCTTGAGTCAACCTGGGCTGCTTTTTTCTGCTGTGTTTGTGGATCTCCTCTTCCTCGAGAGCTAGCCTCTGTTCTTCTGGCCTTCACATGCGGCTTCACCCTGAGCCCTACTTCCAGGCTCGTTTTCAGTCAGCACAGATTTCTCTCTTCTGTAGAGGTGAGTTCAAGCCCAAGGACGTCTGCACACAAGACCCTGCCACTGAGTCACACCTCAGCCCCTCGCATTCCTCTCTCCTCCCTGTTTTGTCGAGACAAGATCTTTTTTACGTAGCCTTGCCTGGCTTTGAACTCACAGCCACCCTTCTTGCTTCAGCCTCCTGATTGCCTACATTGCCACTCCTTGGGTTCACGTTCTTTTTCCTTGGAGGACCTCTGTTAGAATTTTGAGAGAAACGTCAGGTTCACTGGATAGATATTATTACCAGGATGAACCCTCCTGAGGCCCCGTCCCCTAGGTAGCACGTGGGTGTTCCCCTCTAGCCATGCAAGGCCCACTCATTAGCGATGTATGGCAGTTCTGCCTGCAGTAGGAGGTGCTGGTGCTACCTGGTCTCTGAGCTCTCCTCCTATGACACCTTCCCCAGCCCAATCTTGCTGTGAAATATACCCTCGCCATGATGCCATGTGACCTTAGTAACCCTAAGACTCAGAGGCTAGCATGAACACATATCTTTCTAATCACATGCCTGCACTTTCCGGCTACAGTGGCTTCAGCAATGAGCATGTGACTAAGCTGCTCCCAGCGATGCGTCTGTGAGTATGCTCCTTCGAGGCTGCTTCTGCAGGCTGGAAGGCTGCAGCCATGCTGCACCTGTGAGGACCCTGAGGAAGAGCTGAGAGAGTCAGAGAAACCAAGTCCCCAGGCATCACTAGGGCACTGGATTTAACAATACCTAAAGTGAGACCTGTCTATGGACCTTCTTATTGCATGATTGTTGTGCACCATATCTCTCTCTTTCTCTCTCTCTCTCTCTCTCAGCACAAAATTTCTTCTCTTAAAAAGCTGCTTCGAATCATGTACCCACCCACCCACCCCTGCCACTCTCCCTACAGCAAGGTTCTATCTGATGAATGAGGCCAAAAGTGTCCCACTCACCCCTACACAACACAGACATGATACTTGGGGTCAGGTGGCTCCATTGCACAGTAACAGGATGAAAGGCAGTGGGAGCCACCCTGGCACTTAGGAAGAGAGAGAGAAGAAGCAGATGAAGCAGAGCAGACTGGCCCAGGAAGGGCTTGTTGCAAACCACAGCAGGTAGAGCAGGGACTGCACCAGTGGAGGCAATGAAAGATGGCGCCTGGAGTAGGTGTGCCCTAGGGAAGAAGAAAACACAGACAGCGAGACCGAAACCTCTCTCTACCCCCAGCACAAGTCCTCAATGCCCGCACACTCTTCGGTACCCCACCTCCCAAAGAGTGGCCCTTGTTCCCTTCAACCTCAGTGTGTACACGCTCTTTGACACTCCTCCTTCAAAGGGTGGACCTTGCCATCCCCCCGCCCCATCCCCCACCCCCACCAACCTGGCATGAGCTGGAGAAAACCCTTAATTCTGACAGATAGAAGGAAGCAGAAGTGAGGGTTTGCACGTCAAGCCCGGACACCAGATGGAGGCTCCTCCTCTTCTCTCCGTCCAGCCCACTCTCTTTACCGCAACCACCTGTGAGTGACAAAACGCAAGTGCTTAGTGGGAAGGAGCTGAAGTCTCACATCCAGAGGGCGGGTGAGTCATCCCACAGGCAGGTATTTCCTCGTGGGGACATTCTGTGCTGTGCTGACTGCCCTGTGCTGCCATGGCCTCCCTGTGCTGTCCTGGCTGCATCCTTAGGGTGACTTAGACTTATGAGCTTGACCTTTCTGATTTTTGTTTGTTTGTTTAGTTGGGTTTTGGGGACAGGGTTTCTCTGTGTAACAGAGCCCCAGCTGTCCTGGACTTGCTTTGTAGACCAGGCTGGCCTCAGACTCACAGAGATCCACTTGCCTCTGCCTCTACCTCCTGAGTGCTGGGATTAAAGATTTGCACCCCCATGCCTGGCTCAACCTTTCTAAATTCTATCTTTAAAAAAAATTATTATGTATACAGTATTCTGCCTGCATGTGTGCCAGCAAGCCAGAAGAGGTCACCAGATCTCCTTATAGATGGTTATGAGCCACCATGTAGTTGCTGGGAGTTGAACTCAGGTCCTATTGGAAGAACAATCAGTGTTCTTAACCTCTGAGCTATCTCTCTAGCCTCTAAATTCTTAAGTTGAAACTGTGAGAGATTATCTTTGCCAAAGCCGTGGAGGTCAGAATGAGATGCAGAGATTGGAGCTGGGCCGCCATCGGCCACCTGGCTGATTTTCCTGGATTTACTCTCTGAGCACGTGTGTAAGGAGTGAAAATATCAACTTTGCAGCACTGCTGAATGGGCAAGGAGAAAGAAATTCTCGGCTAGCCTCCACAAGATCCCTATAGCAGTGACTGGTTGGTACTGAGAGCTCAGAAGCTTCACCGTGTGCTTGTAACCTGTGACTCTGGCCACAGCAAAGACAACCACTGTTGAGCATGCTAGGGTGAACCAGAAGGCAGTGTCCAGCATCACAGCAGCATTGGAACTATGCCAGATTCAGTTATTGTTGGAAAGGTGCTGGCATAGGGGACTACGGCTCCTCTGCAGCATCTAGCAAGGAACACGGGAGTGTGTGGCATGGGTAACACTCGTGGGTGCCATGGGAGTGAGGTTAGGCATTGTCAGGTGCAATGTGGGGAATTGGGCTTGCCGTGTGAGCCTAGAGCCCATCCCAGGCAGGCTGACGTGGAGGAAGGGTAGGGAGATAGGCCTCAGATTGTAAGTATACAATAGTAGCCTACAGGGCTAAGGCTGCAGGCTACAGGCTGCAGGCTATAGGCTGCAGGCTGCAGGCTACAGGGGTGCCTGTTCTGTTCTCCGTCCTCCACCAGCAGGTTCTGCTTCCCTTGACTAAACTGAGACATCCTTTTCTTTTTTTCCTTATCATTCTATCTTCTGGCCAATTAGTGCATTTCAAGCCGGAAAACAGTCAGGAGGGCACCAGGAAGACTGCAGGCGGGAACTTCAATGCAAGCAGGCATTTTGCCAAACATGCTTCTTGCCTGTTCTTCTGGGTTCATTACCTGCTCTTTCTCCTGTGCTACTGTAATTCTAGCCACCAGAACCTCCTCTCTAGATGAGAGGGAGGCCACTACAGAGCCAGCAGGAGACAGGGACCCTGATATCACACCTGCTGATCATGCAACTACCTTGCAAGGGCACCTTGGTCTTAGTCTGAGGAGGGTCTAGGAGCCATGCTAGGTTCTGGGAGCCCAGATCTAAGAAGGGCAGGGTACTCTCCCTAGCCTCATGGCGGTGAGAGAAGAAGAGTTAGACTCTCTGTGTTTGTCTCCTTCCATCTGAGGATGGCCAGCAGATGTCATTGAAAATCAATTTAAGAGGTGAGAGACTAAGGCGGAAAGGGGGGACCTGTTGGGTAGTGAATGTCAGGCAAGACAATGGAAGGCTTGAGAAGCACCATGGCAGGACATGCAGGAAGTGTGTAAATCTGATGGGAGCTTTTGGTGGTCGCCACACTTGTCTCCCATCTTTTGTCATGGAGGTGTGTGGTGCAGGATTATAGGAGGACTAGGGATCTGTGTCATGCATGGGAAGGGAGAATCCAGTGGCTTGGGATTCACTCAGCGTGACTTGCAGCCTCTTCATTTAAAATTTTCCCTTTCATGCACTATATTTTGATCTTGTTTTTCCCCTCTCTCAACATCTCCCAGATCCTTTCCACCTTCCTATACAACATTCGTGTTCTCTGTCTGAAGAACAAACAAACAACAAAAAAGAAAACCCCAAACAAGCAAAACCTCAGCACAGCAAAAGAAAAAGAATAAGATAAAATAAAATAAGATAAAGCAAAAAGCCCACAAACAAAACTATAGAATCTGTTATTCTGCTGCTCTGGGGCATAGAGCCTGCCCTGGAGTGTGGCTGAGAAAACCGGTGACACTCCATTAGAGAAAACTTATTTCCCTTATGCTGATTAGTTAGGGTGGGGGACCCCGTGTCCACTTCCTCCTCTCTGTCCTGGGACCCTCACCATCTGGCTTGAACATGTGCAGGCCGTGTGCCTGCTGCCACAGCCTCTGTGAGTTCAAATGCGGGTCAGTCCTGTTGTGTCTGGAAGCACTGACTCCTTGGTGTCATCCATCACCTCTGGCTCTTACAATCTTCCTGCCTCCTCTTCGGCATAGACCTCTGACTCTTGAGGGGAGGGGTTTGATAAAGGACTGAATGTTCCAGAATATCCTCCTGCCCCCTCTTGCTCTTTCTGCACATTGTCCAGGTGTGGGTTACCATGTTAATCCCCATCCATTGCAAGAATTGCAAGAAGGTGAGTATTTAATAAGGATTGACCTATGAGTATAGCAATATGTCACTTGGTTGCTATTTATTATAAAGGTTGCTATTTATTATTATTTATTCCTTTAGTAGGACAATATTAGTAGGTTCTCACCTGGGCCCATGATCTATATAATTCATTTTCTTGGCTAGGTAACTGGCAGCCCCACCCACAGCAAACTGCGAACCCACAGCCACCAGGAGCCCACACAGACCGATGGTCCAGGACACCTGGACAGCCCGCCACTCTCAGTTAGTCTGGAAAAGTACAGCCAGCCAAGAGCTACCCAACCCTGAACACAGACTGGATGACTTTCCTAGTCCAGTCAGGCCTTTCTCAAGGTCACACCTCTGCATTCTAGCTGGATGGCACACCAGGCTTACCCCTCTCCAAGGCTAGATCACACAGAGAGGTAACGGTTGCCGTCTGCCTGCCTTTCACCCTTCATGGCTGTCTTTTTGTCCTCTGTGACAGCTCTTCTTTGTCAGGCTCAGGGCTGCATGTAGGTCATGCTGTGAGAACCTACTGGAGGTGCCACAGGTCCCTGCTCAGCTGTAGCCTTGGGCGTTTCTTTCCCTGATGTAGACCTAAAGACAAGTCGCCCAAGGCTCTTGCCAGCTGTGTTTGAAGACAAAGTTCTGTCTGGAAGAAACCACGTCCTCACCAGCAACCTGCGTTCAGGAGCAGTCTTGCAACGCCTCTGGGCTTCTCTTCCAAAAACCACTACATGGCATTCCTTTTGTCATAGAACAAGATGAACCAGTCTCTATTTTTTTTTTAAGTTGTCTCTGAGGCTTACAGCCTCCATCAGCTCCATCTAGGCCTAGCCCTGGAAGCTTCTAGCCTCTGTACAATCTAACCGAGGCCTAGAACATTTTCACCCTCTAAATAAGCACGCCCTTTCTCAGTTCTTACTGAGCTCATAGCTGCCGGGTTCAACTCAGCTGTTCTGGCTCAAACTCCTCTCCCAGCTGACTTCTTTTATCCGGCATCTCTTGGCCCTGGAATTGCTCTGCTTGGCCTCAAACTAACTCCAGCAATCTGCTCTAATCTCCTGGCTCCTTCTCATTCTCTGGCTCGTTCCGTGTCTTCACCTTGTTCTTCACCTGTGTCTAGCTTGTTCTCTCAGTGTGGGTCTGGTTTCCCTGCTCACTCCCTGTAGCTTGCTGACACCCATGGCTGCCACCACGCGTGGTAGGCTGAGAAGCTCCTCTTCACCACAGCCTGTGACTGACAACACAGGAGGCCACACACACTCCCGTTGCAGGAGGCCAATGTAGGCATCGTGCTGGCAGCTGGCTTTTTGCACCCCTGCTAAGGCACTTCCAGGTAGCAACTTGATCTAGCCTTTTCTTTTCTTTTTTCTTTCTTTTTTCTTTTTCTAGGATGTCATTAGAGAAGCAGCTCTAGTCTTTGCATTCTGCCTCCCCGATGACTTGGGGTGTGTGTGTGTGTGTGCAATTTTAGATGAATTGAACAAATTTCCCTGTCCTATGGGGGTACCATGCTTTTGAGAAGGGAATAGAAAGAGCTGATAAGTGTGGTCTCTCTCAGCCACCAGTTTGGCAAGCTAGAGGGAAGGTAGTGCTCCCTACAAAAGTGCTCCCCACAAAGACATCCTCATCAAATCCCTGGAGTGTGTGAGTGTGACCTCACTTGGAAAAGGGTCTCTGTAGATGTGACAAACCCCAAGCTTTTGGCATGAGGATATCAACATGGTTATCTAAGGGGCTTTCATGCTGTGGCCAATGTATATACAGAAGGATTCTACAGGCAGCAAGGAAGAGAGCCTGTAATTCCTGGGCTTGGGATAGGGAAGTACAGCCACAAACATCTGGAGACCCGAAAGCTGGAAGAAACAGGAAGAAACTTTCCCTACCGTGCTCAGGGCTCCGTGGACGGCAGACATCTTGGTGTTTTGCATTCAAACCTACTTGGGAGATGAACTCCCTCAGAAGTGAGACTCTTGGCCCACTCCTCTCATCTCACCTTTTCTTGAGTCTCTTGGCCTTCCCACCTTCACCCAGAGCTAGCCCCACCACACATTCCTTGGGAGGTGGGTGCTGTGTGAGGCCCTCAGGCCACTGTCCTTGGCAGTGTTGGC
The DNA here is from genome assembly GCF_030254825.1 of Meriones unguiculatus. Lineage (NCBI taxonomy): Eukaryota > Metazoa > Chordata > Mammalia > Rodentia > Muridae > Meriones > Meriones unguiculatus. The sequence continues at coordinate 26,346,997 of NC_083356.1, forward strand.
AGATTCTGGATGGCGAGTCTTAGGCAAGAAGTGCCTCTTTCCTGCTTGATGGAATGGTTTTCTGGGTCAGTTTTGCTCTTTATAACTAGGGGTCCAAAAGAGTAAACTACATGTCACATGCCTTATGAGACATGGTATCCCAAGTCACTTGCCACAGAGGATTGTTGAAGTCAGGATTCAAATATCCCCTTGAGAAGGCCTCTGGTGGTATTCCCAGCTTGAGCTCACTCTCTTTTGGGGCCTACAATCACCCTGCCCAAAAGCTTTCTGTAGCTCAGTTATCTGTTTGATAGCATCTATTTTCCAGAGGAGAAAACCAAACATCGCAGCTGTTTAGAGGCTTTCCTGTGGACCAGAGGTTCTAACTAGAACATAACATGCTCTGATTCAGATGCCTATCTCGGTCATTTAAGGTTGGCTCTCAGTCATGATGCAAGGGGCCATCCGTGCAGAAGGAAATGTCCAGCCAGGTCCAGAGCAGGTCTGAGGAATAGTCAGGGGCTTTGCAAAGGACCAGAGCTTCTTCCTACCTTAGGGTCTTATGTTGTCCATAGACTTTGTATAGTCTTGGGCCAGCAGCACAATCTGACCTCCATGTTGGAGAGGCCCACCTAGTGCTAGCCAAAGTTGCCTTCACAAAAAAGTCTCGAACCAGGCTCCGGACATGTTGGGGATTACGTGTGAATGGTGACCAAAGAGTAGAGTGGGCTGACAGGCAGATCCTATACCCTTTGTCTCTCACCTGGTGGCATCCTGATACACCATACAGGGCTGGAAGACCAGCCTGCCAGGAGGCGCCTCCCTCTCCTCTGTGGGCTCATTGCAGCTCAGGGATGACAGTGTGCAGGACGCCTCCAGGCAAAATCCAATGCAAAGCCCATTTCCTCCCTGCCAGAGATGATTCCTCACTCCTGCCCGAGTGAGGTGTCTGCTCACGAAATCAATTTCTCGGCTCCTGCACAGCCCCAAGCAGAAGCGACAGGAGTTTTATTGATCCGTGCCCTCAGCAACATGCTTGCTGGGTAAGTAGGAGCCAGGTAGCTTCCCTGTCTTCCTGCTCCTCCTGTCCTACAAGTACTCATGTCCCACACCCAGAAAGCTTGTCCCAGAAGGCAGTTAGTACAAACTATAGTCCCTAAGAACTTCAGGATACCACGCCCCTTCTGCTGACCATGAGGTACCAAACACAAGGTTATCCAGCTTGTTTGTTTGTTTGTTTATAGACAGGCTGGCTTGAGCTGACTATTCAAGTGAGGATGACCTTTCACCTTCTGTTCTTTCACCTTCACTTCCCAGGGTTCTGGGATTGCAAGCATATGCTACTTTGCTCTCTTTATGCTATGCTGAGATCAAACCCAGGGCTCCGTACCCTCCCACCTGAGCTACACCTCAGCCCCGTGGTGCTCAAGTTTGCATCATTGCCAGAATGTCCTGCATCTGCTCTGAGGATCTCACTCCACCTCACCTGTCCCTGTTGCCTACCATGACCTGTGCATGACCCTGGAGTACTGTTACTCTTCTTTACCTTTAGTTCAGTTCTAACCTCACCCGCTTTGCCTAACTATTGTGATGCAATCTGGCATCTTTTTATTATACTCATTACCCTGAGAATGGGTAAACAAATGCACATTGTATTGGAACAATGACTTGACTCTAAAGAGAAATAAACCAGGCATGAACTCCTAAATGTGTTGTTGAAAAGGGAAGATCAGACTCAGAGGTACCCTGTTGGGGTACTCTATTCACCGGCAGTTCTAGAACAGTCGTGACTAACCAACGTGTGATGTCAGAAACATAGGAGCAGGTGCTTCTGGGCATGCTAAATAGGGTGAGAGACGCTTAGGTGTCAGAATATTCTGGACATCACAACCACACCTCATCAAACGGTAGCCTTAAGCTTTGACATTTTGTATGGCATATGCTGTTTCTCAGGGGCCTCTTATGTCTAAAACAAAAGAGCTTGAGGTGCTGAGTGACCACTTCATCAGCTGCCTCAAACTAGCACGAGCAAAGGAATGCAGGCTTTTCCACAGCAGGTGACAGACAGCAAACCTAGCATGGGGAAAGGGGGTCAGGAGCACTCAACAGTCCCTGTGGAGACAGTTTTCCAAGCAGGCACTGAGAGCTGACTCTGGGCAAAGCGTCATGGCCCATCATGGTCTTTGGGGCTCTAGGGACAGCTGGCACCAAGTATTGCAGCTCAGGCAAAGGCCAGCCTAGAGTAGGGCTCAGATGAGAGCTTCAGATGAGAGCCACAGGTGGCAGGCCGCCAGTGTACACCCCAGGGTAGAGTGGCCAGGAAGATGGCCAAGGTCTCTTCCAAATCACAGATACCAGGCATCACAGGTCCAGGTGACCAGTCTGGAGTACACTGCCAGCCACAGGAGCAGCAGCAAGCATCAGAGAAAGAACACTGAGGAGTCCAGAGCCTCCTGGTCTGGTCTGGAGTCCAACCAAAGGGCACTCTGAAGAACATAGGAGCCCCCAAAATGTTGATTCATAGCCTAGAAAAAAAATGAGTCAACAGGACACAGAACTGACATGGCCCTCTGCCTACAGGTAAGGGGTTCCCAGTAGTGGTTACAAGTTCCCCCAGGAAGATATTGTCAATGAATTAAAAAGAAATGAGGTCCTAGGGGTGACCAGAAACACGATCTCTGCTGGGAAGTGGAAATTACGAGGAGAGACAGAGTGGAATTCTCTCTTTCGTGTTGACTTGGGTGGCTCTATGTGTCTGAAGGCGCCCTGTTAGCAGCTGGTAGCATGTCTGCCCCGTGACTGCACGCACCATTCTGATGGAAGTAACACAGGGCAGCAAAGCACGTGAGGCTCCTTTACTTGGGGAGTGTCCAAATAAAGTGCTCTATTTTGAGGTTTACAGTAGGTCTCCATTAACTACATTACTACAGGTGGAACTCTTTTCCTCCTGTCCATCCACATCTGGGTACATAGAGTCTACTTCCTGTCACCTCCCATCCCTTTCCTCCTCCCTCCCTCTCTTTCTACTTCCAGGAAGTGCCGCAATCTTTTAGCTCCCACTTCACAGGGAACACAGGGTGCTTGCCTTTATGACGCTGACTTGTTTCACTCACACAGTTTCCTCCAGGCCCATCCACTTTGCTACAGATGATGGGGTTTTGCTCTTTTCTATGGCTGGGTAATATTCCACCACGTGCCTTGTACACAATTTCATCCATCTCCGTGGATGCTCTGTCTCGGCTCTGTGAAGGGCCATGCATTAGACCCATAGAGATGCCTTCAGATGAAAGGTGCAATGAATGCTTGAAATAAAGAATTCACTGCGAGAGCTTGTCAAAGATTGGGGCTGGCAGAAGAGTAAGTGAACTTGAGGATGGATCAATAGAAATTATCCAATCTGGAGAACAGAGGGGAAAAGACTAAAGAAAAATGAACACAGCCCGAGGGACACACACAATAATATCAAATGGAAATAAGTATTTGAAGAAACAACGGCGGTAAACTTCCAAAATTTGATGAAACTATCAGGATACAAAAAAAGAAGAAAAAAAAAAAAGGTGGAGATCTTAAAAACACTGTGAAGCCAAGGATAAAAGCACACTGATGGGCTGCTCCTTGTTCCAGAAACAACCGAGTCTTCTCGTGCAGTGCCAACCTGGTCCCTTTAAGATGGGAAAGGTAGGAGTGAACAGATTTGGCCATGTTGGGTGCCTGGTTAACCGGGTTGCTTGCTCATCTGGCAAAGTGGATATTGTTGCCATCAATGAGCCCTTTACTGACTTCAACTACATGGTCTACGAGTTCCAGTATGACTCTACCCACAGCAAGTTCAACAGCACAGTCAAGGCTGAGAACAGGAAGCTTGTCATCAACAGGAAGCCCATCACCATCTTCCAGGATCTAGCTAACACCAAGTGGGGTGAGGCTGGTGCCGAGAATGTTGTGGAGACTACTGGTATTTTCACCACCAGGGAGAAGGCTGACGCTCACTTGAAGGATGGGGCCAAAAGGGTCATCATCTCTGCCCTTTTGGCTGATGTCCCCATGCTTCTGATGGGTGTGAATCACAAGAAGTATAGCACTCACTCAAGCTTGTCAAAAATGTTTCCTGTACCACCAACTGCTCAGCCCCCTGGCTAAGGTCATCTGGGACAACTTTGGCGACGTGGAAGAACTCATGACTACAGTCCATGCCATCACCATCATGCAGAAGCCTGTGGATGGCTCCTCTGAAAAGCTGTGCCATGATGGCCATGGGGCTACACAGAACATCGTCTCTGCATCTGCTGGTGCTGCCAAGGCTATAGACAAGGTCATCTCAGAACTGAACGGGAAGCTCACTAGCATGGTTCTCCATGGCCCTACCCCCACTATGTCCATCCTGGATCTGACATGCTGACTGGAGAAGGCTGCCAAGTATAATGACATCAAGAAGCTGGTGGTGGAAGCATCTGAGGGCCCACTGAAGGGCAGCCTGGGCTACACTGTCTCCTGCTATTTTAACAGTGAGTCCCATTCTTCCAGCTTTGATGATGAGGCTGCTATTTCTCTCAATGACAACTTTGTAAAGTTCATTTCCTGGTATGACAATGAATTCAGCACAACAGGGCGGTGGACCTCATGGCCTATGTGGCCACTAAGAAGTAAGAAGTCCAAGACCACCCAACCCAGCAGGGACATGAGAGCAACAGAGAGGCCCTCGGCCACTGAGGAGTCCCTGTCCCAACTAGGACCCTGACACTGAGCATCTTCCTCACATGTTTCTATCCCAGATCCCCAAAATAAAGAAAGGGGCCCAGGGAGCCCTACTCTCTTGAATACCATCAATAAACAGCACACTGATACTTGCTGCCAAATCTTAGCTTCTGATGCATTTAGCAGGCATTTGGATATCACAAAAAATGGTTAATTTCTTAGTTCAAAGGGCTAAAATAAGAACAATCACAAAACAACAAATTGTCAAAATGGAGGGAAAAAAGAGAATAATAAAGGATGGAAGCAAACATTCAAAAATAGAGCACAAAACAGCCACATTGGGCTTACTTCGGGTTTTGTTTGTAGCTTTTTTTGGTGATGGATGACAAGAAGGACTGACCCCCTGACAGGCAGAATGAAGAAAAAAGTAAGAGAGCAGAAATAAGCATCCTAGAATGCTAAAGGGGGAGGTACTGTGAGCAATTTCACACAAACAAACAGAAGCGCTGCAGGCGTGAGGAAGCTGCTCTGTGCAGGGAGCACGTTGAAGCCACACAATCGACACAGTTTAGCAGCTATGATGCACGGACAAAGGCAACGGGCAGTTTTGAGTTGTCAAGAGGCTGTGTAGTCATGCTGAACACGCAGCCGGTGCAGCCCAGAATCCTCTGTCTAGAGAAATAGGGCAGAAACTCACACTTGTGTCCAGCGTTGCCTGCCGCCTCCGAATGAGTGATAGAAAAGATCTAACACTGGCAGTGTGGGGCGAGCAGGGGGATGCCTGCTTTTCGGGTAGACATCGTGATGGTGGCTGGATGAAGGATGCAGCACTGAAAAATCTCCACTCGATGGAAGGCAGAAGCACCTTGGCAAAAGCGGATGCTATTTTGGTGAGGGTCAATGCCATCAGGCCAACCATACTTCCAGTTTATGCCTGTAAGCTGGCAGGATGTAAGCAGAGAACGCTGGCTCCTTTTGGCACCTGAGGATGCCAGGAGGAGGAGCATAAGCAGATAAAGGGCACAGGCCATGAGCAGGGAGCTGAATATGAAAAGTGGTGTTACCGGGCTGTGGGGACCAACGCACCCCTTAACTTTGCTCTTTGTGTACTTGAAGTACACAACTCAAGGTCAGAAACAACAACAAATCATTAGTCCCATGGTTCCTAGGGGTGGAGTCTGGAGGCCATGGAGTCAGGAAGCGAGTCCTTCTCACAGGAGAGGGCTATCCCAAGAGGGGAATTCTCACTCAATCTGGAAATACAGAGACTACATGCAATGTGGCACCTACAGTGAATCTTGGCACAGAAAAGAATGTCAGGAAAGACTGAGGAACCCAAGCAGAGTGAGAGCCTCCATCATCAAGTGTGTATCAGCACTGGTACTTTAACTGCAGACAACGTGCCTTCAGACTGTGACAGACGAATAGTACAGGTACCTGGTGGGTGTGGCTGTGCCCTGCTTGCGTGCACCCGTGTCTGTGGACCCAAAACTAGTCCGAAGTAAAAACATTTATTAAGTAAACAAAAGCGTGGGTCCTCCAGTGTCTCATGACTCTCTCACGTGATAATGAACCCGCCTGAGTGGCTAAGTCAAATATGCGATGGTTGTTCTTGGCTGTCAGCACAACTTGATTGGCAGCCTTGGGAAGTTAGTGAGACGTGTTTTCAGGGAGGTTACATCCTGATGCTCTGCCAGGTGAGCTGGGCAGAGGAAGTAAGAGCATCCTTGAGGGCCAGATCTCTTGATGGCCCCTGTGTGTTTCCTGTCCTCCGGGATGTGAGCTGCTCTGCTCTCTGCTTCCCATCTCCCGTGAGGTGAACACCCTCCCACCATCATAGTGTTCTCCACTTGCTCCCCAACCCTGCATCCTTGCCTGAGTTTAGCTGAGTCACCTCTGATTCTTGCTAGTATCTTCCTCCAGGGATACTAAAGCACCTGAGTCAGGAGCCTTTCTTTGGGTTTTCCGTGTCCTAAGGTCCTCTGTACCCCAGGTCCTCTGTCTTCTGTGTACTGGGTTTTTTGTGTCCCAAGGCCTTCTGATTGGTGGTACCTTTCCCTGGGAGGGAGGAGGTCATGTGACCTTGGAGAACACGCCTTTCTCAAGGGCGCCAGTGGAGTGCGGGAAGTGCAAAGAGTAGAAGGAAAGTACCCCTTGGGTCCTCCTAGCTCCTGTTCAGCTACCAGCTCAGGGCCTGGAGCTCCTCCTGTCTGTGGCAAGGCATGCGCAAATCTGAATGAACACCAGACAAGCCATTTGTATTCTTTGCAAGACCTGGAATTTTTATATGGGAGGTTTTTTTCCCCCTCTGGGAAAGACACTTTAACTGACTAATATTTTTTAGATTAGCTATGGATGTCTGTTAAAAAATCAAGTTCTGTCCCTTGTCACAAGTGTGAGTCAAGGTAGGAAGAGGCTGAATGACTCAGCACACAAGACACATGAGCACTCCCCTCACTGCTGGAGGGGGACAGGAAACCCGACCTTGTGAGGGTGACTTGGAGGTATATATCCCCAGACCTCCTGGCCACTGCCATTTCTGGGAGGTGGGGAGCCTGGTGAACCCTGGCTCTACCCGACTGTGTACCAGAGAGACTATGTCTGGGTACCTCTCTGATGCTTCTGCTCCAACCGGATTATTCAAGATGATGGCCGGTGAGGACAGGATCCACCCGTTCTCACCACTCCCACCCAGGCCATGTCCCTCCATTCCTCCCTACGCCTTCTTGTTCAGGCTATGCCCCTGCTGTTGTTGCTCCGTAAAAGCAGGGGTCAGCTCTCGGTGACTCGAGGCAGATACCCCTAGAGACTTCTGGATAAGCAGAGGCTTCCCATCTCAGAAATGGCTTTCCCGGGCCTCCCTCGCCAACAGTCCATGTGCCCCAATACCACAGTCATGTGTCTCTGCTCTCAAGGAGGCCCTGTGGGACAGAGCCAGAGGCTGTACCTGCTATCAACACCAAGACAATGTTTCTTCCTTGGTTTGTTACTATTTCCTCCTTGGGCTCCTATCTGCAGTCCATGTGTCGGGAGCAGGCAATGCCAGGGTGAGAGCAGTGGCCAGGCGGGGTGGCTCCTGTTGGGCATGCTGTGACATTGATCACTTGTCCTCGTGATACAGACGGTGGTGTGTGTGTGAGGGAGAGATTTTCTTGCTTCACTCTCTCCTTCTATCCTCTCTCTTGGCTTTTATTTATTTGTTTGTTTTCATTGCTGAAATTGGGCCAGAGCTCTCAGCGAGCTGATCTTAACTCGGTTTTGAAACCCAAGTGGCCCAGTGAGACACTGAACCACTCTGACCCTTGAGCTCTTTCTCCACTGTCTACCCAGGTGTGAGCTGTGTGAGATACGATGAGTTGATATCAGCTCGGTTTTCAGTGTGAGGCGGGGACCCGGTGAGGGTAGAAGACCCAGTGTGGTAGGGGGACCCAGAGGGACTGGGGATCTCATGAGGAGTTGGGGTATTTTGCCTAGCAGTTGAACTGCTCCTCAGGCTTTACCCTTTCCTGGCCTTTGGGTTTCAGATGGGCTTATAGGTGGGGCAATTTCTGGGGTCTGACTTCTGGGAATGCAGGTCGGGACCTCACAGTGAACAATCTAAGCCAGGGCGTACCTGAGAATGATGGGTGGCTTGGGGAGAGCAGCTTGTGTAGGCTGCTCGGGCAGTATCACTTCCCAGGTCCATCCATACTGCCCGTGTGGCTGCTGCACAATACTGATCCCATAAGCCAAGGGCCACATGGAGGTCACCACAGGGAAGTGACTTTGAGAGGGTCACAGTGGGGACTTGTGACTGCCACCTCCTCAGAGGCCAGCTGGAGTGGAAACATGACTCTTTCAGATAGGTCCATTTTCCTCCCTTCCCCCTCTTCTCAGCCTCATAGAGATACGTCCATTCCTCAGCCTCAGCGCAAGCAGGTCACTACCGCAGCCACTGCTATCTGCTCAGAGGCCTAAATTACCGGCAAAGGGAGATAGATGGCCAGCCCTTCCCGGCTCAAATTGATTCTCACCCGGGGCTCCCAGCCCCTCTCCCCGGTGATCACTGGAAAAGCTTCCTCCTACACATAATGGCCCCTCATGAGTGCCTGATAGGAACAAAGATGAATATCCAATTGCACCCTGATGGGGTGAGCTAGTCAGAGATGCAGGGATGGGGTGTGTTTCAAGGCTGTCCTACCACACAGCCTAGTGGCTTTCCAGGAAGATGCTGCGTCATCAGAGTTCCATTTGCCCTGGATGGTGGGAACCCTGAGGACAGACTCCAGGCTCTCTCTGCTTCTTTCAGAAGAAAAGCGGGGGTGCAGACAAGGTCACCAGCACATACTGAACCCTATCCTGTTGTAGGCAAACTGGAGTTCTGGAGGGAAGGAAAAGCTAGGAACTTTCCCTAGGCTACCCAGCTAGGGAGAGTGACTTGGCCCTGTCTTGTCTGTCTTGTCTTGTCACACCCTCTCTCTAACCCCACCCTCCCTTCTCTCATCCCTCTACTCCAACCCTGCTGGAACCCCATCCCCTTGTGTGACCTCACCCTCCTTTCTTCTCAAAATCCCTGGGGGTCTCATGAAGGCTAAGCTGGGAATAGCCTGGGGAACACAGCAGCTCTGCAGGGCTTCTGTCTCCTTCCTGACTTCGCTTAGCGGGAGAGAGGGGTGCAAATAATAACATGTGGTAGGTGGTCATCAGGTACAGTGGAGGCCACCTTCAGTATCCACAAGCAATGCCACACGAACGTTCTGTGACATTGACTGAACAAGTCATACGGTCCCTCTTTTCTTTCTTGGGATAATCTGATGCAGAGAGACTGGGTCTAGATGTTCCTAGCAGATTCAAGGGTCCTCTAACTACCTGCCAGGGGACAGCAATGCTGCTAATAACATTGATGGTGACAGCGGAGACGGTGAAAATCATGATGATCGTGGTGGCATAGATGTGGAGTCAACAGTATTCATCATAAGTAGTGACCATGGTGACAGATGTGATGAAGACAAGGGTGATGGCAGTAAAGCATCAAGAGTGGCCACGTCAACAGTAATAGTGATGGGATAGTGAGGATGATGCTGTTGGTGTTCTTCATGATGGGCATAGTGATGATGAGGTTGGCGATGGTACCAGTAGTGGTGGTGCTGATGTGATGAGGTCAATGATAGTGATTATGAGAGCGATGATGATGACAGTGGTGACTATGATGATAACAGTGATGGTGACAGTGGTGACAGGGAAATTATGGCATTGTTAGTGTGACCGGTGATTCCGATGGTGCTGTTGAGAGTGATGAGGACAGTTATGACATATGGCAGGGGTACTAGCACTGCTGATGGTGATGGTGTTGAAGGGATGGTGATGACATGACCCTGACAGGCATGATGGTTGTGGGGGGGGGTGTGATACTAATGCTGCTGAGAGCGTGTAGGAGAGTGACAGTTATGACAGTTATAGTGTTGACAGTGTGATGCTGATGGTGATAGTGTTGATGTTAACAGGGATAGTGTCGATGTTGGTGCCCATGAAAGTGATGGTGATGGTGGTGAGGATGTTGGTGACAATGAATTGTATTAAGGACAACAGTGTCCATGGGCCCTTGGGCCAGACAGTTTGCTGAGTGACTAACCTACACAGGACCTTCCCACAAAGCTCCTGCTATCAGTTGCCCCATAATATAAAAATGCAAGCACAGAGTTGCATGCCTGGGGCCACGAGCAGAGCACAGGATTCACATCCCTTTTTTCCCCCAAACCCCAGAGCCTCGTTGCCAACAGGCCCCCATTTCCTCCTCCAGAGCCCACCTGCCTCTAACTAGCTCCCTTACAGGCTGACAACTAATCTACTAATCTCCAATGTGTTTGGCGCCTTCCATTGTCATCCTGGCAGCCAGTGTCACACATCTGCTAATTACATGTTTTATTGTCTCATTTGCTGTTAAATATTGCCTGAGTCTATCGTTAAGCAAACCTAGCTCCTCTGTGGATTTATCCTCTCCTGAACTCCCATGTACAACCCTTTGGGGCTTACTGGAGGCATGTCCCTTTTTGATGACCCTCTTTTTTGTCCTCCTGACATGACCTTTGACAGTACTGCTGCCTCCAAATTACCATCTGCCCATCCTTCCTCCTACCTACTGTACTGTGATGTCTTTAACCAAAAGACTACACACAGCCCATCGGTTGCGGGGGTGTCCTTTGGGGTATCTATAGGGTGGACATAGAGCTGCACTCTCGTCATGGCTTTCAGCCCTTCTTCTGCAGGCTGACCTGACAGGTGTGGCCTCTTTCCCTTCCAGACCAGCAGCTGGTTTTCTGCTCTCCCCACTTCCTCCCAGAGCTCTTGGGCTCCCCATCACCCATGGGGGCCACCCTAGGTCAGCTTCTTCCTCCAGAACACTTCTCATTAAGCCATGCCCACCCTTTCCCGCTTGTGCCTGCCCACAAGGCTTTCTAACTGGGCCCCAGAATTCCCACCCAGGATGGAAATCATCCAGGTTTCCTAACACTGCCTTCTCCCCTCAGTTTGATGTTCAGCTTCCCATTACCCTGTGTGACTTCGTTGCTCAACCACGATAGGCTTCATGCTCCCTCATTCTATTCCAGGCATCTGTCATCACCCTCCATTTCTGTTGTTGCTGGCCATCACCTTCTGCTGTGGATCCCCCTGCACCTCCTGCGAGCCCACCCAGGCTACGTGTGCCTGCCATTTCATGCAGTGAGCTATGCCAGGAGAACAGAACAAAGGTCAGCTCCAAGGGACACATCCCCCACCCTACCTGTTATGATTCCCCGGATGGAGCTTTGATGGGGCCAACTCTCAGGGAGCCTTAAATGCTATCGGACCCTCCTCCCACCCCCAACCCCATTTTCCTATCACACCGGTGGTCTCGAATCCCTATAAGATGGCGACATTTCAGAAACTTCCATCCTAGACTTGCAACCAATACTGTTTATCTTCCTTCCTAGACAAAATGGGATCTGGCCAGATGTGCATACTTCATCACCCCTTAAAAGCCTACTGGGACACTGCAGTGAAAATACTTCTTAATGTGGCAGGTGTCCCCACCCAAGTCTATGCAGGAGAAAATTATTATCCAGAAGCAGCAAATGGTGTTGCTTCAGGCCTCTGTCTCAGCCCCAAACTCTCTCAGGAAGATGAGACCAGATCACAGGCATCTAGCCTTAATTGGCTTTCCTCACCCCACAACCAGGGGCCAGAGGTGCTTATTAGCTGGTGCTTTCTCTTCTCATCCTCAACCCTGGGTGTGGCCTGCATGCCCCTGCCTCACTGCCAGCATTTTCAAGAGTCCCCTGTGCCTCACTGATAGACTCCAGGGCTTTTTTTCCTCCTCCAGGGGCGTATCTGGCCAGATCCCATTTTCTCTCAGAAGAGGAATAAATGGTATTGGTTACAAGTCTAGGATAAAACTTTCTGGAATGGTGCCATCTTCCAGGGATTTGAGACCACCCATATGCTAGGAAAATGGGGCTGGAGGAGGGTCAGAGAGCTTACAAGGCTCTTACAAGTAGCCCCAAGAGCAGGGGCTACTGAGGGCCATCTGAGGGGCTCTTCAGGCTCACTTATGTGTCCCAAAGGCTATTTTGATCATCAAAGTGTTCCTCAACTTAATTCTTAACGCACCCAACACAGAGAAGTTAAGTGACTGGCCTAAGCTCACACAGGAGCTGTGTGTAAGGAGGCAGAGACTTACCGTCTCCTGTAGAAGGTCCAGATCCTTGGAGGCCAAGATAGCCCATGCTTTTCCACAGCCAAGCTCCAGATGGCCAAAGATGCTGCAGCCCTAACCCAATGCAGGGCGGGGCTTGTCTTGCCCCCACCCTGCATTGGATGATCCCTTGAGAGACCACTTCTCACCTTTCCTTCTGGTAACACCCACACCCTCAAGGGGCAGGGTTAACAGCTTCTTGGGCGAGCATTCCCAGCTGCCCCCATGCTCTGCAGGAAGGACCTATGTGACCCAGAACCCTGGCCACACCATGAGGTATGTCTCGCCTCAGCTATGAACATGAGTGCACGCCATGTCCAGGGGCACCTGAGACTCCCTTGACACCTGACTGTCACCACCCCAAGAAACAGGGGCACTGTAACCCACTGCTGAAGAGACACAGCAGCTCTGAATCACCCCAAGGTCTAGGCGGTTCTGAAGGGGTGGGAGCTTGCTCATCCTCACCAGATCTACTTCTCTTACTGTTTAGGCTAGACATGCAAGGCTGAGTGTGTGTGTGTGTGTGTGTGTGTGTGTGTGTGTGTGTGTGTGTGCATGTGTAGTTGAGTATGCATGGCAAGACTGTGTGATGATGCACAACTCTGTGGAGTGTGTGTGAGAGAGAGAAAGAGAGGGTGTGTGTTTGCACAGTGCTTGGCTAGGGCACAGTACCTCCTGACAGTGTCCCCCTGGCACACCACAAGAAGAAAGGTGGGCGGTCTGGCCAGCAGCCTTTGAGGGCAGTCCTGCAGGGTCTGCACAGCTGCTGGACAGCTGGGGCAGAGCTGCCCACCTGCAGGAGCCCTGGGCAGCCAGCTGATTGGATCCAACAAGACAGACGCAAGAAGGCTTTGTGAGCCACTTTTATCTTCTTCATAATACATTTCTTTAGATTACACGGTCAATATTTGTTCAGTGCGGAACCTGGGAAACAAACAATGGGAGGAGAAGATTGTCTGTAATTACGGAGACAAACGTTGTCGCTTTGGGGGGTGTGCTGTCTTCTCCCCGCTTCCTCGCTCCTTTTTCCTTGCGCATATATCAAAATTGCATGCTGTGGTTGATCCTCTCGGCTTCCGGAGGTCAGGCTGAGGACATCTTTTTTATCCAACCACGGCTACCCACCACATTCCTCCTTTGCATGGCTTGTCCCATGGTTTGTCCTGTCCCCTCCTCTGGGTCTCTCCTTCCTTGAAAGGCCACACCTTCTGCCCCTGTCTCCAACAACCTCTTTCCTGTCCAGCCCATGCATGGACGGTGGCTTTGTCCTTCCAAGGGCCTCCCGAGGCACAAAGAAGAAAGTGTAGCTTCCGTATGGGTTGAGAATCTTCCCTGGCCATAACTCAGCCTTCCTCTGCCTACTTTCGCAAGGGTCAACCTGCTCTCGCTCAGATACACCCGCCCCTGCTATGGATGCACCTGTCTGAAGGGCCCCACCCTCACTCCCACTGTCCCCATGCTCCCCATGTCCCCATGCATATCTAAGTATGCACTCAGAGACAGCTGGGTTTTCCAGACTTCGTGAGACCACACTTTCACCATCACTCCATCACACACATTCAGCCGAGTTCACGGCACACAGCAGGCATGATGGCAGATGAATAAATGAGTGGGTTCCTGCCCCAACTCCATCTGAGACAGTTTCTCTGTGTAGCCTTGGCTGTCCTGACTTGCTTTGTAGACCAGGCTGGCCTCGAACTCTCAGTGATCCGCCTGTCTCTGCCTCCCTGAGTCCTGGGATTAAAGGCATGTGCTACCGTGTCCCTTTACTGCCCATATCTGTACACACATTTCCACACACAGAGTGTCTCTTCAGGACACTCCTGTCAGCAGGGCATGATACATCATCCCCTGCCCCCTTCCTCCTGGTCACAGGCAGCCTGTCACACAGGCTCCCATATTTCCCACTGAGCCACAGCTGTTGCCATGTTTGGTGGGTTTGAGAGTAAATCCCCTGCTCCCACTCATTTTGGTGGCTATTCTGTAATTAACTGTAAGCGATTTCTCATTTACGTGCTGACCGCTTGGGTGACTTCTCTTGGCGGCTTTCCGCCCTGTGTGTGTACGCCACAGGTTTGTTTTTGTTTTTGTTTTTAAGATGGTCTTTGGATCATTAACCCTTTGTCTAAACACATCATGAAGTATTTCCTCCAGCACCGTGCTCAGGTGGCATTTGGGCAGGGAAATGCAAGCATGTATGTTGCCACATCTGCCGTCAGCATGAGTCTTGGTGAGGTTTACCTTTTGCCTCCTAACTCGATCTCCGTGACAGGGCTGCAATGACATGCGTGTCGTCTATGCTGGGTCACAATGGCAGGTCAGTCCCCAGCCCAGCCAGCCTTGGGGGAACTGAGTTTATCTAGCTTTATAATCTAGCTTCTCAAATAGTACAAACACTTTCCCTTCTAATTTTAGTTTAGTTGTTCCCCCCCACCACCCTTGGAACAGCCATGAGGCAGATATTTCCAATTCATTAAACCTCCCACATGTGTTTTAAATTTCATTTCCAAGATAAAAAATCCCAAAGACAACACAGAAGATGAGAACACACATTCATTAAAATGCGGTTGCCTCCCACGCCCTTCTCCAACTCCCTAGATCATTCCTACCCCATACCAGAGCCTTCTGGGAATAGCTCTCTCTCTCTCTCTCTCTCTCTGTCTCTCTGTCTGTCTGTCTGTCTGTCTGTCTGTCTCTAAGTCATATGGAGTTTGGGCCACAGGCTCTCAGGGTTAAACAACTGAAATGCATTGCCTTCCATTCTGGAGGATGCAGGTCCAAGGTCAAGGCGTCAGAGGACTGGCCTTCCCAGCGCTGCTCCCTGAGGCCTGTAGGTGGCTGCTGCTTCCCCGTGTCCTCCACCCCCGCATGGTCCTCCCGTGCTTGTCCACAGACAGGTCCTCTCCGGAGGACACAGTCAGACTGGACTAGGCCTTGCTCCAGTTACTTACTTGACCCTTCACCCTTTGAAGGGTCTATCCCAAATCCAGCTCCACTCTGGGGAGGGGAGACAGTTCCGCCAAACACACTCAGACAGGAGGGTCACTATGACACCACCCACATCCTTTTTGAGTACATATGACAAGAACCTGAAAAGGCATAAGCATTTGTTTGCTTTTCAAGCCTCAGGGTGTCCTCCAGAGCACTGTGGCACAGACACAGGGATTTCCAGACGGGGCTGGTGGGATCTGTGGGCAGCTGATCCCTTCTGTGTCTCTAGAGTGGGACTGATGGTAATTTGGGGAAGGTTAGCCCAGGACCATCTTCCCCACAGGGGCAGGGATATGATCGATGGAATTTCCTTTCCCTGGATAGAGCATTTTTACACACCCCCCATGTTTGACTTTAAAATTCATTCTTACCTATTTGGGAACTGTACAGAATACTAAGACAAAGATGTCCCAGAGTTACAGCAACCCTAAGGGCCACATCTTTAAGGAGTCCCTGCTGTTTGTGTGTGTGTGTGTGTGTGTGTGTGTGGTCAGTGTGGGGTGTAGTGAGAGTGTGTATATATGTATGTGTGAGAGCGTGTGTATATGTGTACGTGTTAGAGTATACGTATGTGTGTGAGTGTGTGAGAGTGTGTAACTATATGTGTGTGTGAGTGTCTATGTGAGAGTGTGTATATAGCTTTGTGTGAGACTGCACATATGTGTATGTATGTGTGAGTGTGTGTACTTGTTAGAGTATGTGCACGTGTGTGAGGGTGTGTGTGAGAGTGTGTGTATGTATATGTGTGAGAGTATGTATGTATGTGTAAGTGTGCGACAGTATGTGAATGTGTGTGAGTGTGTGTGCTGCTAAAAGCTCATCCTGGCCCCCCTTCTCTTCTACCTGCAATACAGCCTCTGTGCATGATGACAAAGACCTTTGCCCGGCCAACCTTCAGTCGATTCCAGACCTGGCTCCACCTCTCCACTTCCTTGAACTCCTATGAGTAAGATTAGCCAAAGGGACCATAGCCGAGCACCCTTGATATCTGTGATGGCTAATTAGAGTATCCATCTTGATTGAGATCTGCCCGGAGTATTAACCAGGCCTGCTGCTGAGTGTGTCTGTGGGATATCTCAGGAGGGATGAACTGACAGAGAAGACCTGCCCAGATGTGACTTCACATACTTAGAAAGCCCCTGTTGTCTGTGACCCCATAGACTTGGGAAGAACCCACAGGCCCCAGCAGATAGCAAGGCCACAGCGGAGAAGGAGCTCAGGCCCGGGGGGGGGGCCTGTTCTTCACTTCATCCCCATGCACCCCACAGTGACTTTCGTGCTTTCCCTGGCTCAGGGGTAACTAGGTGTCTCAGCTGGTGTCAAGTCTAAGGGACACGGACGCCATCCAGCTATTTCCTGAGCAATAAGCTCACAGGGTCTCACTCATTATTCTGAGCTGCCTCCTCACCTCTCACTTTTTGAGTCGTCACAAACAGTGTGTCATTAAAACTCTCCAGTGCATCCGGCTCATCCCAGTGCCAGGTCTAGAGCAAGGGTGTCCTATGGTTGCAGCTGGTGCCCTTCGCTAATGAGACAATCTACATGCCCATTTCTTACCTGTGGACCTCACTAAAACCAAGGCGCGATGTATTTTTAATTCAACCTGTGAGGCATGAGGGTGAATTCCAACCTGCTGTTTTCCTTCTCTGAACCCTGAGTCCTGAGTACTCCCATTGGGCTGTCTGGTACTTTCAGCTGGTGTATCTGCAGCTTAAACCACGTTTCCTTCACTATCCGCTGCCCCTCACCCTTGGTTTCCATGCTGCTAGGGTTGACAGCTCCTCCTGTTTGGCTCTGCTTCCCACTTCTGCACACTGGTCCTTACGGCCCCTCCTTCTACATCCTCCAAGTTTTAACATTCACATTTGCTTTTGCCGCCAGGCTGGGTGCCCCAAGCCAAGCTCTGTTTCTGGAATGTTCTTAGAAGGGGGAAACCGGAACTCTAGGTGGACCCCACAGTGTTGGCTGGTTTCCCTTGCCAGCTTGGTTCAGTGGGTAAGAGTACTTGCTGATCTTCCAGAGATCATGAGTTTACCATGAGCTCACACCCATCTGTAACTAGATCTCTAGGGAGATCTGATGTCATCCTTTGTCCCCCAAAGGCACTTTACACATGATACACATATATACATAAATAAAAATAAAATAAAAAGAGACACTGAACAGGTACGTCCAGCCTGAGGCCTATGCTGCATGCAGTGGGGTTGGGGGAGGGTGGCTATAAATTTCTGCCCAACATGCAATCATTATGGGATAATTTTGCTTTTCCTCCTACGTCAGTCATTCTCAATTATGAAGTCTGTAGATAACATGCCCATCCCAACGTGAAGAGGTTGGACACACATGGGCGGGCTAGTCTTACGTCGACTTGACATACAAACTAGAGCAGCAGTTCTCAACCTGCGTGTGTCAACGCCTTTGGGCGTCAAACAACCTTTTCACATGGGGTTGTATGTCAGATATCCTGCATATGAGATCTTTACATTACGATTCACAGCAGTAGCAAAATTACAGTTATGAAGTAGACACTAATTTTACGGTTGGGGGTCACCACAACATGAGGAACTGTGTTAAAGCATTAGAAAAGCTGAGGACCACTGAACTAGAGTTATCTGAAAGGAAGGAGACTCAACTGGCAAAAGAAATGTCTCCGTAAGATCTAGCTGTAGGCAACCCTGAAAGGCATTTTCTCAATTAGTGATCAATGAGGGAGGGCCCAGCTCATTGGGGGTGGTGCCATCCCTGGGCTGGTGATTCTGGGTCTATAAGAAAGCAGGCCGAGCAAGCCATGGAAAGCAAGCCTGCAAGCAGCACCACCCATGGTGTCTGCATCAGCCCCTGCCTCCAGGTTCCTGCCCTGTTTGAGTTCCTGTCATGACTTCCTTCAATGGCAGACAACAGTGTGTGGAAGCTTAAGCCGAGCAAACCTTTTCCTCCCCAACTTGCTTTTGGTAATATTGCATTGCAGCAACGAAGACTCTGAGACAACACCTGAAGAGAATTAATGAGGCATTTGTGATGTATCTGTGAAGGCATTTCCAGAGATGATCGATCAGGGCAGATTATTTACCTTGAATGTGGTGATACCATTGATGAGCTGGGGTCTTGGACTGAATAAAGAGAAAAGGGGAAGAGCTAACCGCACACGGTATCCCCCTTTCTCTGCTTCCTGCTGCATCTAGGTGCGAACAAGCATCCTCCCAGCTACAGGCAGGGGCTGGACTGAACACCTGTCTACACTCAGGATGGACGGCACCACATGTTGAGAGCCAATAAAAAGAAACCTTTCTCTTTTAAGTTGCTCCTTGCCAGGTCTTGGGTGATGAGAAAAAGTAATAGAGAGGCAGTCCCAAGTGCAGGAGGTGGAGGCGGTCTTCTTGGTAGGGTACAAGGGCTCCATTCTCTATAACTGCCACCTCATCATCACAGAGTCACTGCAGACAAACCCAGGCCACCCAGACTCTATTTTCTCCCTCTTGCCTGGACCTGTGGTCTTCCCTTCTCCTTCTCCTCCCATTCTTCTTCCTTCTTCTCTTCCCACTCCTCTTCCTCCTCCTCCTTTTCTTTCTTCTCCTACTTCTACTCCTCCTCTCACTTCTCTCCTTCTTCTTTTAAATAATTATTCTGTGTGTGATGGGCTTGTGCCACAGCTTGCTTGTGGAAGTGGGAAGACAGTTTTGTGGAGTGAAGCTCTCCTGTCGCCTACACATTGGTCATGAAGCTTGTACTCGGGTTGTCAGGCCTCAAAGCAAGGTTTTTTAACCTGCTTAGCCATCTGGTTGTGTGGATGGTTTTGTGGACTCCCGCCACCTTTGTGTCGTCTTATCCTTCCTGCCTTTCACAGCCCAGGTGTTTACTCCCAACACTCAATTATTGTATGTATGATGCGGGGTTCCCTCTATCCAGAAGCCCCCAGCTCACACAGGAAAGGGACCCAGTGTTCTTTCCCTAAGCTTTCTATTCTGCCCTCTGTTCTTCTGGCCAATTCTGCACTCTCCTCTTTAGATTCCTGTTCCCCACTGTTTTCCTTCTTCAGGAAAAAGGAAAGGAAAACAGTGAAGAAGGAAAACAGTGGAGCCTTTCTTAAGTGGTCTAAAAGACAAACAGGATGGTCCTTATTCACTCTCTCCCTGTGAACAGAGCTCATGGGTGTGTGAGGGGCCTGGGTAACTCTTTGCTCCAGATTGACTATGAATGGAATCCACTAAGGTGCAGCTGCTCAGGCGAGAACAGCCACCAGTGTGCTTTATGTCCTTGACTCTTTCCTCTCTTGGAAGTTCCTCTCACTGCTGCTGCTCTTTTCTGTCCTGGTTGTTGGGTAACACTTAGTGACACTATGTTGCTATGAGTCTGGATTGGTCCCACCTGGCATGGCATAGGCTCTCTTCCTTTTCAAGGCTGCATTTCTCTTGGGCTTGAAAATAACAAAGTTCACACACTCTTTGCTAGCTCATCTTGCTCTCCTCCCTCACCTCTGCCTGGCTCTTGGACTCTTGGAGGCATCGTAGTGTTCCTTATCTATTTGCTCACAGTGCCATCCCTACATCTCTGAGATCTGTGCTCTTCAGTGTTCTGAGCCTGACTCCCACCCTGCAGTGTTATGACAGGGCCACAGCATATTCCAGAGCCGGTGCTGAACTGGAGTGACTAGTTCTCGCTAGGTTTTTCTAGTTGTCCTATCCCATGGCTTCTCTGAAACTAGCTTCCTCTGACTTTAGGTGTCTCTGGGACATTTGACTCTATCTTTCACACTGCTGGTCCCTCGGGTGTACTGACAACCTATTTGCACGGGAAATTAAAGGATAAGGGTGATGGTGTGTGCCTCCTGTTTATGACTTCTCAGAACCGGCTTTTGGCTCAACTGGATACTCAATCACGCTGATTCGGCAAGGTCATAAAGACAGGTGTGTGCTGTGAGGGTGTCTGTGAAGTGAGGGTGTCTGTGAAGTGAGGGTCTTGTGTTCACTGACAATGTGCAAAGGTCTTCTCTCTGGGATCTGCCTAGCTCTGGCTGCCATGCTTGCTTGCGGTGTGCCTGCAGGATACTCGGCTTCTGTTGTAAACTCTCCAGATTGGGTGCACACCTGAGATCTGGTGGCAGGGGCCCTGGAGAACTGTTCAGGGAGGTTGCCCCATGTGTAGCTCAATGCCGACACTATGTCTGTCTTGGTACTCACCAGCCTCTGCTGCTTCTGCTTCTGTTACCAATGGGCCTCTCGACTCCCTTAGATACTAGGGGTAGATTTACTACCATAGGTCCTGGCCTGGGCTGCAGCTTCTTCCTGGTTTTTTAGGTCAGATCCCCACTCCCTCTGCTCTCTGCCTCCCAGAGATTCATTTAAACCTCTTAGTCATTGTTGTGAGGATTAAAATGTAATTGTGTATGCAAAGCACAGGAAAGCTTACCTGCCACAGAGGCATGAATGCTGGCAATTATCATCGTCCAGACAAGTGATGGCCTTAAGACCCAAGCCCTTCTTCAAGGAGGCTGTGTTTAGAAAGGCAGCTGCTGGTCCTAGCTGGCATCTAGCACAGTCACCAGCCCTCTATGAGATGATGCCACACAGCCTGCCTTGCGTTGGACACATCGCTTGTGGGAGAATGGTCCCTCTCAGGACACCAGCCTCTCCCAATCCTGGGCACTGGCTTGTTGGCAGAGGGCTTCTGGGCGCATCTTCCTAGTCTTTAGTCATTCGCCTCTCTTTCCTTCTCATTGCTGGGACATACCACTTAGCTGTGCTTCCAAGAAGGGGTAAAGGAAAGGCATGCAGTGCCAGCTACAGACACCCTTGGAGGACACAGCTCATTCCATTTAGGGGGCTCAGGAAGGGTAGGGCAGTCAAAGGACAGAGAGGCTTGTGCAGGGACAGTTATGCACGAGGTCCTTGACCGGGAAAACGTCTTTTGTCTGTCTTGGGAGCCGCAGCCCTGCTGGCCTTAGGGGATTTTTCTGATCCTGAAGAGCAAGAGCAAGTCCTCTTGAACCACCATTCCCTGCCTTAGCCACAGCCCTCCCCACTAGTGTGTGGAATGATGATTAGCTCCGAGTCATCGAATGCAACAAAGGTGACAGATGGCTTTCTGTTGGAATGTCACATTGTGTGTGACTGCCTGCTGCCCCTCCCTGGCTCGCTTAAGGTCACAGCTGTGTGAACTGTCACAATCTTCCAGATGCTACAGGTGGCACTTGGGCACCTTACGAGACTCAGTGCAGCAGCCAGCAAGAAGCCCGGGGCCATACACACTCCGGGCAATGCATCCTACCAACCGCTTGACGGGAGAGCTCTCCTGCCATAGAGCTCTATGTAAGAGCTCAGCCTAGCCCGAAGCTTGCCTGAAACCTAGAGGCCCCAACAGAGGCCATAGCAGCTTGCCCCCCTATTCCTTCCCTGCCTCTGCACAACCACGTCTCTCAGTGTGGATATCATTTGCTTGAGGGATAGCCATGACTCCACCCCGGACACCAGCCATGATGACTTGCAAGGCTAGAATGGGTGCCACGTTGCCTGTGGGATTGCTGCCACTGTCACCAGGCTCGGCTGTGCTTAAATGTCTTCGTCAGCTTGGCAATGGTCCAGACAGAGGCCAGAAACTCACTGAATTCTTCAGAGCACTGTCAGCCTGATGGTCCCAAAGGACCCTGTTTTCTACCCACGGAGAAAAGATCTGAGAGCTGTTGGAGCTGATACAAACAAGCACAGAGATAAATGACTTTGTTCTACCCCATCGTTCGTCTGGAACAGGTGATTCAGGTCTGTTCCCACTGACCACTCACCCGCTCGGCAGGCTGGAATAACTGTGAAGGCTGACATTTATGGAGTCACAGGCGACATACTCACCATGAGAGAGCACATGTATTAGGAACCCATCTAGATCTCGCCACAGTCATATGCAGGAGGAACCCTTGGCAGCCTCGTCCCTGGTGGGGAGACAAAGCATGAGGAAGTTCAGTAGATGCCTCAAGGCTGCGCAGCTGGAAACAGTGGAGCCAGGGCAGACGCCTCTGTGACGCTTAATCTTAATTGTCAGTTCGCCTGGATTTCAAATCACCATGGAAACGCACTCCTGGGTATCGCTATGAGGGTATTTTCAGAACAGTTTAACTGAAGAGGGAAGACCCATTTGGAATGTGGATGGCACCATCCCCTGAGCTGTGGTCCTTTACTGCATCAAAGGGAGAAAGTAACCTGAGCGACAAGCATCTCTCTGCTTCCGGGCATGACATGACCAGTTGCCGTGTGCTCCTGCCATCATGCCTTCCCTGCCAAGATGCACCCTATGTTTCCCTTCTCCAGAATAAGCCCTTTCTCCCTTAAGTTGCTTTGGCACGTGTTTTGTCAGAGCAGTGAGAGAAGTACCCAGTTTGTGTACACACTGAGCTTTACTGCCTCCAGCCAGAGACCGCCAGAGCTGGGTGCACTTCCGCCCATGCTGAGCCTCAGTATTCATCCCACACTCAGACTCTGCTCCCCAGATTCCCATCTCCTGTGGCTACTACTGAAACAATATGGCACCTCTGTGGCCTCTGGTCAGGTCACATGTTACTGGATGGGGCTGTCTTTTGTGCTTGGAGAATGTGTCCTGTCCCCAGGGTGGAGGATAACCCTTTCTCAGAGGAACTCTAGCAATAGGTAGGCCAAGAAAAGAGCCACTCAGAGATAGACAGCTAGCTTGTTATCCAGACCTCTGGGGTCTAGGAAAAATGACCTGAACTCAAAGATCCTACTGGTCTGTCCTTCAACTGGCATTGCCACCATTAACAACCTCTGACTAGGTCATTTACGTAAGACACTGTCTAGACGCATAGAGCAGTCCTCACCCAAGAGACTCGGCTCTTGGTGGTATTGCCCATGACCCTGTCTGGGGAGGTAATATGGGCATCAGGGATGCTGGGTGACTTTGAATGACCCTCGAATTGCCTCAGTTGGGCAACGTAGAATTATCTGGACAACGCTAGCACTTTCTGAGAAAGCAGACACCCCATACCCATCCCTGTGATGAGAGGGTCAGACACTCACCCACATCTGTCACGTGCTGGAAGTCACCAGCCCTCTGTCCTCACCTCAGCGTGCTACGGTATGCTGGGCCCATTGTTTTGCACTGGAAGAAACTGAAGTTGGAGGAACCCAGGGAATTACCCAAGGTCACACTGATGAAGGACTATCTTTCTAAAGATTCAAAGAGCCATAAATCAGGGGGATATGATAAGGATCAAAGCTACGTAAATGAGATGAGTCACAGCCTTTTATCTTTATCAGCTACTTGCCTGGAGTAAAACCTGCTTCTCAGAGTTTTTGTGGAAATTCTATGATCCATCAAATAAGAATGTGCCTGGCGCATGTAGGGCCATGCAGTAGAGACTTAGCTGATGTTTAGGGACCGGAGTCTAATGAGGACTGATTTAAGGCAATTTTAGGGCAATAAAAAGGAATATGGCCATTTTAGCTGAGGAGCAGGGATCAAGAGTTTATGGAGCAGAGAACTGAAATGGGACTTAGTGGAGGAGGCGAGTGGAGTGGCCTGAAGGCTCAGAGCACAGTATTTTCTAGAATAATGAGATTCACTGGACTGGGGAGCACTTTGAAGAGAGAGGGTTGAATACCTTGGACTCCCTGCTGCAGAAAGCCACAGTGGGGAAACCAGAGTGGGAGTCCTGTGTGTCTATGTGGCCATCTCTGGGTATCTGACGTGCAGGTTGGGCCTGCCACTTTCCAAGTCTAGCCACTTGAGCGTCAATGGACCTGGCAGTTTTCTCACAATCGTGAGCAGCTAGCACACCTGTCTCTTGCCCACTACCACAGCCAGGCTCTCTGACATCAGGATGTATTTTGACTGATTCCAATGGCCCAGAGCTGGTGGTACCTCATGTCAGTATCTCTCAGTGCAAAGATCTCAGAGATCACGGAGGGCGAATGGAACGGCCTGGGATTACTCACCTAAAGAGAAAACAAACCCCAGGAGTCTACAAAAGTAAGAAGAGCAGACATCTGTAGATCATGATGGTCAGGCAGTTGAAGACTGATCCCAGAAGAAATCCACAAATAGGCAGACCTACTGCCGTCCACCCTACCCACCTAAAGAACACGCTGGGTGAAACACAGGAAGGGGACCCAAACAGAACCCAGAGGCTTATTTACACTGAGTGCAGTGTGGGTTTGTAGGGTGGAGATACAGGGAGCAGGAAGCCATGCACAGAGAGGTTCTATGCCCTGTGAATAGGCGCAGGACATGAGGGCCAAGCTGTGCAGTGCCAGCACTCCCAGAGCGAGTACTTCTCTCTCCTAGTTGAGAACACAGCGCACTTGGTAGGTGTTCCAAAGGCCCTGAAAGGAGTGCTAGCTTTCACCTTAGAGAGCCAAAGAACAAGAAAGAAGAGGCAGGTTGATATCCATGGGAGGTCTCCCCTTCTCTGAGAAGAAAGGAAAGGGAGCACAGGGGGACAGGACAGGAAGAGAGAAGGAGGGACTGGGAGGAGGGGAGGGAGGAGAACTGCCTACTGGGATGCAAAGTAAATAAATTAATTAATGAGGAAAAAAGAAAGAAGAGGATAAAGATAGTCCCAATCTAGGCCACCTAACAGGCTGTCAGACTCTTTAAAGGTATCTAACAAAAATACAGCATTTAAGAAAACGGGAGCACAAGTTTACCTGTGCAGAGCAGCCAGAAGGAGCATGAACCTTTAATCCTCATCCGGGAGGAAGACAATCCAGTGACACAGTTTCGGGGGAATTGAAATCTTGGGAAAGCAGGGAGCCTATTACAAAGTAGGATGTTCAGGTTCTTGCATGGAAGTGAAATGCCGGAACCACAGGAAAGGAGTGGGTGCCATACATAGCAGCTAGGTCTCAACAACAGAGTTAAGGTGTGACACAAAACTAGGTATAACTCTAATAAGAGGTGAGATACAAGGGAGAAAAAAACTGGTCATCCTGTGAACACAGAAAACTGTACAAAGCAAAACATAATAAAACATGAAATCTGAAAGCAGATTTTATGACCTGTGGGATAATATCAACTGTCTGGTAGCTGATAATTGTGATTATCGAACATGTGTGTGTCGGGCAGGAACATGGGGGTATGCTTGAGGGGATGATGGCAAGCTTCAGGAGTTAGAAAATCCCCACAAACCCAAGCACATTTTAAAGGGCAGAAAATACATACATTATGTCACCACCATCACTATCATCATCACCATCACAGTTATCACCACCACCACTCTCACAACCATCACTGCCACCATTACTGCCATCACCATCATCACCATTACAATCACAACCACCATCACCACCAGCAGGCAACATCAGCACCACCACCACCGTTTTCACCATCATCACCTTTGGATCTACCATCACCATCGTTAAGAGACAAATAAAGAGAAAAAAAAATCTTTTAAAATTAGTTGGGAGAAAGAGTGTAGCAAAAAATCAAAGATAAGAATAATCCCAAATCCTTGTCATGGGTTTATGCAAGCTGGAAGACAACAGAATGGTGCTTTCAAGTGCGAAAAAAAAGTGAAAAAAACACTGTCAATCTAGAAATCTATATGCAGTGAAAACCTTTCAGAAACAAAATCACCGTGCAATTCTGTAGACAAAAGCTGAGAGAAGACATCGCCAGAACAATGACACTTCAAAAACTGCTACAGGAAGTCCTGGGGATAGAGGGAAGCTGACACCAGATGGAAACTTCAGTCTCAACAGAAAGAGGAATGCTGCATACTGAAAATAGGGGGACCATAAAGAGGTCTCTAAAATTATGTGAACGCTAAGTCCCTAATTAAAGTGAAAATCGTGACCCAATGCGGGGCCCATCACACAGGGATACCAGGTGTGGGGCAAGAAGATGGACGTTGAGGTAGAAGAGCTGACAGGGTCTTCATGTTAAATTGATGCTATCTGAAGATGAGTTTTGGTAAAGGAGACATGAGCCCTGCAAACACCGGGTCAACAGAGAGCAAAAGAGAGGGAATCAGAGCCAAGAAGAGCATCAGCGGTGACAATGACATCCTAAGAATATTCAGGGGAAAAGAGGCAGATAAGCCAAACTGAATGAGTAGCAAGGTCGTAGGTTTAAACCTGGCCTCACAGAAGAGAGTGTTCTACATAAGGCATGGGGGAAAAAACCTCTGCAGTTCAGCAGCCTTCATGGGAATTGGACTGCACCTAAAGAGAGGAAAGGCAGATATTGTCAGGCCAGGCAGAAAGGGCAAAATGTGACTACCCGCTATTTATGAGAATCCAGCTTTAAATACACAGTCTCGTGTAATTATGAAATGAAAATGTTTGTGTCACCTAGATTCTGGTAAAGGATTGTTGTAGTGGCCACCGTAATACCAGAACAGTAACCACCAAAAAAAAATATTAGTGTAAAAGAGGCTTGTCTATAATAATACAGTAATATCTATCCATAACAGCACAAAGGGTAGGTTGCCATGATGACAAGGTGATTGCTAATGTGTGGGCACCAAACAAGAGGAAGGAAAAGGCGGGTTGAAACAGGGAAGACCCACAGGGGCCTTTAGAGGTTCCAATACCCAGCCGTACTAACTGAGAGGACAGATGGAAAGTCATGGATGTTAGAGAAACTCAAGGATAACATCTAGCGGACTTGAGCAGTAGGCCTTCAGGAAAGCGCCAGGAGGAGTTGGTATGGTTCCATGAGTCACCATACATGGCTGCAGAGGTGGCTCGCTAAAGGGCTTGCCATGCAAGAATGGGGACCTGAGTTCGGATTCCCAGCACAAGGGTAAAAAAAACAGGTATGAGACCCCACGTCTGCAGTCCTTGCTGGGGAAGAAGGGACAGCCAGGTCCTTGGAGCTCGCTGGTCAGTCAATGTATGTAAATGAGTGAGCAGCGGGGGAGCTGACAGCGACCTCCACAAGCTTATATGCCCACCTACATGAACACACTCACACCCGCACATGTGTGCACGGACTCGGCATGTACTGGTTATAAAGAGGGATAGAACAGCTTTTTGAAAAAAATGAAACCAAACGGAGTGTGTTCTCTGAACAATAAAAGGATTAAACCAGAAATAAATTAACCATCATATCTAGAAAAGAGCCAGGCATTTGGAACTTGATGCACACTTCACAACAGAGCTGGAAAGGGCATACAAATTGGTGGAAATGTAAATAGTTGTGGTTCCAAGCATGGGCATGCAGCACAATCAATGCCCAGAGGAAAGCTTGAGCGTCAAGTGCTTCCCTTAGTAAAAAAGAGAAATCAATGAGCTGAGCTCCTAGGCTCAGAGACCCTGGAGAGAACAAGATAAACCCCCGAGATGGGCACACTGAGTTGCTGTAAAGAAAGGGCATGAAAGACAAAGTAGGGTAGCAATTAACACAAGAATGACACAAAAATGGTTTGCATAGAAAGATCGATAGCATTTAAATGCACCAAGCTAGGGTGTCAGGAAAGGAAGCCATCAGTTTCCTAAGTAAAAAAGTAAAGCCCCCCACCCCCCACCCCCATTCAGACTCTATAGACATGGGCAGGGGAGGGGTGAATGCTGGGACACACCAGTGCTCATGACAGTCTTCAGCAAGAGAGGCGATTCCTTGGAAAGACAATAATCAACGGAAGGATACAGTGAGAGGATCTGAGTTGGAAGAGAGTCTCTGGGTGGAACCCCAGCACAGGTGGGCTTCCTTGGAGGGTCTACCAAATACTTGTCTGTTTTGAATAAGGTCTATAGGAAACAGAAGAAGGAGAAACGTGGACAGCTCTGCTGACCAGACCAGTGTCTCTCCAGTGCCGTAATCAAGGGAAGCAAGTTCCCCTCAAGCAGGGATACGAATCTTTATGAGCTCATTGGCGGTAGGACAAGCGTAGGCCTGTAATCCCAGCTCTGGATATGGAGGCCGAAGGATCACGTTCAAGAGTGGTCTCCATTACATGATGAGTTTGAGGTGAGCTTGGGTTACATGATATCCTGCCTTAAGAAAAGAAAGAAAGAGTGGGGGAGCACCCCTACCCAGACACCCCAGCTCAGCAATACGCATAAGGACTGAGTTCATCTTCCTCCTCTATGGCCTGGTAGAGAAGCCTAAGATGCCCACCAGACATATCTTCTTGGGGTCTGTGCATTGTACTCTGTCTATCCTGTACTATATGAGAAAGAGGGGAGAAGGGATGCGGGAGGGAGGGGCTGGGAGAAGAGGAGGGAAGGGCCTATGACCAAGATGTAAATTAAATTAATTAATAAAAAAGGAATATATTGACATGGGTTTGGAGACAGGGCTCGGAGTTGAGAATGCATA
Source organism: Meriones unguiculatus (assembly GCF_030254825.1). Taxonomy (NCBI): domain Eukaryota; kingdom Metazoa; phylum Chordata; class Mammalia; order Rodentia; family Muridae; genus Meriones; species Meriones unguiculatus. Next base: position 26,375,636 of record NC_083356.1, read on the forward strand.
CTGCTCTTTCAGAGAACCAAGTTTGTTTCCAAGTTTGCCTGACACCCATGTCAAGCAGCTCACAATTGCCCATAACCCCAGCTCCAGGAGATCTGCACCTCTAGCATCTAAGGGCACCCGAACTTATGTGCACATGCTTATACAAAAACACATATAAGTACATATGATTTAAAATAATAAAAATAAATCTTAGAAAAAAGTAACATCAAATTGCAGCACATACAAAAGAGGCTACCACGCCATCACTAGGTCATGTTGGTTCCAAGGTTCTGTGAGCTAATAAATAAAGTGTTAGCATGTAAAAGAGCAATACACATGTTACAATGAGAAGGAGACACGGTTTTGTCCTGGTAGATACAGGAAAAGCATATGATGAAATTAAGTGCTTGACAGAAACAGTCTGAAGGAAGCTTCCTCCACTCAGTAAGGGTGTAATGACAGAAAGGCCTGCGGCTGATGTCACCTCCCCAAACTTGTGCTGAGTGCTCACCATCTGCCTGCTATTTGGGGTTGTACCGTCTAGACACAGTGGAGAAAACACAGGCTGGGAAAGAAGAAATGAAAGTTTTATTGCTGAATGATCTCCTCCTGACAGCAGAGGCAAGAAGAGGTGATGAGATGGTCCAGTGGATAAAGACACCTGACACCCATCTCTAAGCCTGGTGACTTGAATTCCTACCTCGGGGTCTCACATGGTAAAATGAGAGAATGAACTCATTCTCTGGCCTTCACACATGTGCCATGCTGCATGCACATTCACACATGTGATGCGCATGGGTACACACACACACACACACACACACACACCATGTAATTTTTAAAACTTAAAAAGAGCCAGAAGAATCGTCAAAAGGCTTTGGAGACCTGTGAATGGCCAGCAAAATGTCAGAGACAGGCCACTACACAAAAATCCATTTCATTTCTGTCTCAGCCACTATTGTGACCTTTGCACAAATGCTCAGAGTACACTAACCACACTCAAAGCAACCATGGAGAACAGAGCTGAAAGGGAACATTGTCTAATTTGCATAAAGCCTAATCAAGAGAAGGTGATGTCCCTGTGACAATTGACATCTCTTCTCAACAGAGTGGAAGGCCTAAAAATAGACTCACGATGAGCTCTACCAGCGTTTACGCTGATACTCAGTTAATTCAACGAAAAGAACATCTTTTTCTTTAAGAGATTGTATTGGAACATGTGGATATATGTGGGAAAAATGAACCTTGACCCTAACTTCAAGCTATTAGCAAATATTGAAATAAATTATACAATTAAATGTAAATCCCAAACCTTAAAGGTTCTAGATAAAAATCAAAGGGTAACACCTTGACCATCTGTTCAGGACTGTGCTGGAAGAAGCAAGGATTTCAGTAGTAGCATCCAAGGAGGCAAAAGAAATATTAGCAAATTAGGCTTCAATTTATGCAGAAATGAAGACCTTATGTACCACAGGGATACCATTAAGAAAATAAAAAGAAAAGACACGAAACACAAGAGATGTCTTTAACACACACACCTGGGGAAGGTCTTATAATCAGGCCATGCAATGTTCCTTAAGCTTCAGAAGGAATCCACCCAATAATAAATAGCCCAAACATCTGGACATCTCAGAGAAGGAAAAGGCAGACTGATGGCTAGCAGGGACACGGAAAGAGCCTCTTCACTACTGCATGCCAAGAAATCACACAGAAAACCACAGTGGTGGCCAGGCCTCCTGGAGGTGGCCAAACCGAGAGGCTTCTGTGAGGGGCCTCGGCCTTCACTGCAGAAGGTGGGCCATAAGGAGTGTAAGAGCCAGAAAGAGTGGATGACAACAGTGACATAGTGTTTCCCAGACACCACAGGGCAGTCCTCCTATGACCCCACAGAGACTGTGACAAGCATGCACAGGGCCCACACAAGATCAAGCCAGACCAAGTCCCACCCCTAACCCAGGAGTTAGTGACCGATGATAGCGCCAGGAGAGAGACAGCTAGTTTGCTGTAAGAACACAGCCCTTGGTGGGTTGACCACGCCCCAGTGGAAGGCTACTCATCCAATCGTACATGGGCAACACAAATTGGACTAGATGGGTTTTAAAAGAGGACTTAAAGTTGGGTGGGTAGGGAGGGTGGAGTGGATCTGGGAGGAGTTTGGAGGTGAATATGATCAAAATACTTTGTTTGACATTCTCAATGGACAAATAAAACAGTTAAATACAAAACAAACAAACAAACAAAACCAACCTGGAACTCTTTTGGGAACAGCTAGCAGTTTCGTGCTTAAATATTCACCCAGAAATATTTAGCAGGACCAAATGTACCCATACACACACACACACACACACACACACAAACACAAACACAGAAATGCATCCTTAATGTTCATCACAGCTTCACTCAAAATAGCCCTCAAACTGGAAACGACCCAAACGCTCATCAGGAGGTGAATGAAATAGCAACCAAAGAAAATATTAGCTAAATTGGGCTTCATCAAAATTTTAAATGCTTGTGCTTCAAAGGACACATCAAAACATTAAAAAAAAAAAAAAAAAACCAACAACGCAGAAAGTGAGGCAATTTTTGCAAATCAGATATCTGATAGGATCATGTTTTCAGCATATACTAAAAACTTTCACAACTCAACAGGAAAGGGAAACAAAACAATTAAAACATGGACAAAGGACTCAACTAGACATTTATTTTGGGAGCTGGCAGATGACCACTAAGCGCATGAGAAGATGCTCAGACTAGTTACCAGGGCAATGTAAGGGGAAAACATGAGTTATTCCTTCACACACACACACACACACACACACACACAGTAGTGAAGTCTGCAGAGGCAGTGGATGGCAATCCTTCCTGTGGGAAAGGCAGTCCTGGTCCATTCTTGGTTGTACAAACTTCATGAGCCAGTTTCTCATCACTGTGTCAAAATACCTGACGTAGACAGCCACCTCCACAAATAATCATCATCATCATCATCATCATCATCATCATCATCATCATCATCCAGCCATGGTGAACATTTGCAAGTCTGACCAGGTTCAATGAGATACCGTGTCTCAAAAAATACATTTGAGAGCAATCGAGGAAGACACCGGGTGTAAACCTTTGTCCTCTATGTGCAGGGAAATGAACACACATGAAAATGTCATATGCATGTACCACAAACACAAGAAGAAAAAAAAAAGAAGGAAAACTGAAAGGAGGAAGTGTTGTTCGACCTCATTGCTTCAGAGGTTTTGGTCGGAGGTTGCCTGACTCCATTGTTTCTGGGCTGCCGTCAGACAGAGCATCCTGGTACAGCATGCCTGGTGGTGTCAGGAAGTGCATCTTGTGGCAGACAGGAAGCAAAGAGCGACAGACAGGGAAGGGGGCAGGGCAAGATGTCTTTCAGAGACACCTTCCACCCAGTGACCTACTTCCTCCACGCAGGCACTCCTTTCATGGTTCTTCCTTCTCCCATGGGGATTCATCAGTGGGTTGATCCATGGATGAAGACAGAACATTCAGGATCCAATTCCCAAAGACCCAGTTCTGGATACTGCTTACACTGAGGACCAAGCCTTAAAGATATGATTCTTGCCAGGTGCGGTTGGGCATGCCGGTAACCCCAGTGCTCAGGGAGGCAGAAGCAGGCAGATCTCTGAGAGTTCGAGGCCAACCTCGAACTCTACAAAGTGAGTCCAGGAGAGCCAAGGCTGCACAGAGAAACCCTGACTCTGGAAATATATATATATTATTCATGGAAATATATATTATGACTCTGGAAATATATATATATATATATATATATATATATATATATATATATATATGCATGCCTTTGGGAGAGATATTTCATGTTCAGCCCATACCACTCTGGAAAACATTAGGCAATTCATAGAAAAGTTAAACAGAGACATTTGACTACAGAATTCTAATCCTTGGGTTTTCTGCTTAGGAAGAGTGCATGTGTGGGGGAATGGTTCACACAAAATGAAGACTTGACACATGCTGCATTGTGGATGACGTGGAATGTTGCACCAAAAAAAAAAAAAAGAGCCAATCACAAGAGACCAATTATTTTGTGAGCTCATTTGCATGAAATTCTCTAGGATGGGCCAATTAGGAATCAGCATGTAGGTCAGGGACTGTCAGAGCATGGGGAGGAACTGGGAATGACCTCTAGGAGGCCTGTGCTTTCTTTAAAGACCGATGAAACTATCCGAGCTTAGATTGCGAGGCTAGTGGTCAGACTCTGTGACTATATTAAAGGCACTGAACTGTGCATTCTACAGGAATGGAGTCCATGGGGTGTGAGCTAAAGCTCAATAAAGCTGTTATTAAAATGGAAAGGGAGGCTGGAGAGGTGGCCCAGTGGTTATGAAAACTTGCTGCTCTTATAAAAGGACCCAAGTTCAAGTTCAGTTCCCAGCACCCACATAGGGCAGCTCACAATCACCTGTAACTTCAGCTCCAGGGTATCTGACTATTTCTGGTCTCCATGGGAAACTACACACATCACAAACACACACACACACATTATATATCTAAATATGAAGATGGAAAATGGAAAAAAAAATGAGCTGTAGGATGCCCACACACCATGGCAAGGAAGAAGGTACTCTGTAGGAGTTACATTAATGTAACTCTGCAAAACACAGACCTGCAGTGTGGGTAAGCCAGTCAGTGTTTGCTTGGGGGCAGGTGGGCCTTTTTGGAAAAGAAAAGGAGGGAGCCTCACAGTGGATAATGGTGCTCTTCATTACAATGATGGTCACTCTAGTCTATATACCCTCAAAGGGCATTGCCTGTTCACTTAAAATGTCTTCATCTTGTTCTCTGTCATCCTGTGGTGCAGTGGCCCTGCTACCTGTTAATAAATCATTGCAGTTTATTGGGAGCCCAAGAAGCCTGAAAACTCATAATTAACACACTCGTTACAATGACATTCTGTGTGCTTTTCGTATGAAATCTGCTTTTCTTCTATCCTGCTATACCATCATGACAGACGTGTTCGGTTACACCGACCAGTGTTTCCCATCATATCTACCCATTCTGGTCCACGGTACCCACCTGGCCGCAGGAGGAGGCAGTAGTGGTGTCTATCCAGGGGAACTAGGCGATGGGCACAGACCGGCTGTTGCCTCTGTATGTGGCGTGGTTCACTGTGAAAAATCTTTACCCTTCCTTTCTACTTCTTCATGGCCTTCCTCCTGACTTTGCCAACCCTCCCCATGCATGCCACCCCCCGTCACATCCTCTCAGCACCTTCCTGAAGCGGACTTCCAAGGCCAGATTCAGGGAAGGTAAAGAGACAATGAGCATTTTAAGACACAAAGCTTTGTGATCTGTGGTGTTCAAGTCCCTCAGCCTGGTGCAAGGAGCCACAGGGAAGGGTGTGGGGTTAACACCATTGGCTCCCAGCTCTCCTCGCGCCGCTGCCCACCAACCCGGAAACCAAGGGTAAAGCCTTTAACTTCTGAGACATCCACGTGTAGGTGCTTGTGCCGACGGCATTGATGGGTATCAACGTTTTCAACTCCACACCTACCTATTCCTCCTACCATGGTGAACCTCAAAACGCACCTGCTGCAGGTCTTCCCTGGTGATGGTACTGGGAAGTGTTTGAGGTGGGAGGTGGGGCCTTTGGTAGGACTGGTGCCCTTATAAGATGAGGTCAGATGAAGTCCTGCATCGACTCTTGCTCATTCTACTAGAGGGGAAGACAGGATGAGAAGACAGTCACCTGCATCCTTATGCATCATCCCTGATCTTGGCTTCTGGCCTCCAAAGCCGTGAATATGCCTGCCCCACTGCAATGCAGGTCAGGCAGTGCTGTCCCCATCACACGCATGGGAAGGGGTGGCTGAGGTGTTGGATATTGTGGTGCTCCCAGGGCAGTGCCAACTTCACCTTGCCATTGTGCCCGGTGGTTATCATCACCATGATCCAGCACCCTCTCTGGAAAGGTCATGGCCTTCCGCAGCCCCAGCTCAGCTCTTAGATTTCCCCTCAGCCCACTCAGCTTGAAGACATGCTTTCCTCCCTCCTCTTAATGAGGGAAATATAAGCTAATGAGCTCACAAACGAGCATCGGGCACTTTCTGGAGGAGACCCCAGCACAGTGTGCATGGAACTGCGAAGCTGTGTGGAGAATGGAGAAGATTAAACAGAGGCATGCGAATCCGTGTGCTGGCCTCTCACTGAAGCTGTAAAAGGGATTGTCCTTAAGCTTGAACTTTCCCCCTCTCTCCAGCTATTAAATGTTTCCCAGGAAATTGAACTGAAGGAAAGTGTTTAGCTCCACTTCATGTAGAGCACACAAGTGGGCTCTTGAGAGGTGGTCCTCTCTGCAGAGAGCCTGTCCATGGTGTCAGAACCTGAGCCCTCGTGCACCTCTTTTCCTTCCCATCATCCCTTTTGGTAAGGCGGCCCACAACTCTGTGTATTTGACTCTTATAGAAAGTAGGGGTGCAGCCTTGCCAGGCCACAGAGAAAGACAATGCAACCAGTCCTGATGAGACCTGATAGGCTAGGGTCAGCTAGAAGGGGAGGAGGACCTCCCCCAACAGTAGACTAGGGGAGGGGCATTGGGGGAGAAGAGGGAGAGAGGGTGAGATTGGGAGGAGATGAGGGAGGGGGCCACAGCCAGGATACAAATTGAATAAATTTTAATAAGTGGTAATAAAAAACATTGTGCACAAGGGAAAAAAAGGAAATAGGTGTTGGGAGGAAAAGCGCATTTATTGTGTTCATTCGAAGTGCTGAGCCCTTGATATGTGTGTGTGTGTGTCTGTGTCTGTGTCTGTGTGTCTGTGTGTATCAACCCCCAAAGAAAATTCAGCCCCCAAAGACAATTCACAAGGAGGCATTATGACCACTTTGTAGATAAGAAAACCATTTCCATATGTTAAAAACCAGATTGGGATGAGACTTCAAATTCACAATCATTGCTATATGTTCTGCTACCCCAACAAGCAAAGAGTGGTACATGAGACAGGCCCTGGGGACCAGTGGACAGATGGATCGGCATTTGTTTGCCTCATGATGTAGTCTTGATAGTTCAGGATCTTAGGAGGCATAATTTAGGTTTCAATTCAATTTAACACATCTTAATGACATCTCACCAAAGGCTAAGGGGAAGGAGGGGACTATATGAGAGCTTTGGACTTGGCCTTCAAGGAGCTCTCGATTTAATTGGAGAATGTAGGACAGATAAACATCGGCAAACAAGGCCACCCAGCTGGTCCCAGCGGGCTGAGAGAATGTGTCACGGGGACTTTGGCTAAGCTGGTGGATTGAGTATGAGCCTATCACAAAAGTCTCAGCAAGCCTTGTTACAATGAGAGGCAAGGGATAAAAAGACACAAAATTATAGCACGAAGAGGTTTCAGAAGTAGTTCAGCCAGATATCAGCACAGTTGCCGGCAGAGAAGAGGAAGGCAGGGAAATTGCAGTCCCCGGCCTCAGACAGAAGCCAAAGGTGTTCAACGAGGTGTGTGTGTGTGTGTGTGTGTGTGTGTGTGTGTGTGTGTGTGTGTTGGTGGGGGGGCAGGTGGATGAGAAAGAAACAGTGGTTTTTACTAAAGAAGGTATGCTATGATTCTCTCTGCTTGCCCCTCAGCATCAAGCCATGGTTCTAAGGTGTTCTGTGGGTAGAACATCAACATGGTTCAAGATGTTCTTGAGGGAATTCTTAAGGATCACGAGTGGGGTGGCTGACTGAGAACAGAGTTCCACACTCTCCGAATACCCTCTCACAAAGCTCAAAGATGGGGGGATGCTCTCCATAGCACCCACAGACATGGACCATGAAAGAAGCCCTTTGCCATGACACACTGGGCCCCCTCAGCTCCAGCATGCTGTCTGTTCTGTAACCAGCCCCTAAGAGGGCTAGACTCTCAAAGACACTCAATGCAAGGAAGAGGTCTCATGTAGAAAACAGATTCATCTGGTGCGGGTGCCGCAGTCCTGTCACTCCAGCTACTCTAGAAGTAGCTGAAACAGAAGGAATACAAGTCCAAGGCAGTGTGGGCAGCTTATGAAGACCCTGCCTCAAATAAAAAGCAAAGAGAAAAGGCAGAGCCAGAGAGATGACTTATGGGTAAAAAAAAAAACATGATGGTCTGAGTTTGGTTTCTGAAACTCACTGTGGAAGGAGAGAAATGACTCCTGAAAATCGTCCTCTGACTTCCACACTTGTGTCAGGGTATATGCATGCTCCCAGGTATCATACACACAATAATAGCAATAATGATAATTTTTACATGTATTTATTTTTGCATATATATATTTATATACACTGTGGTGTGTGTGTGTGTGTGTGCGTGTGTGTGTGTGTGTGTGTGTGTGTGTGGTCAGAGGATAACTTGTGGGAGTTGGTTCTCTCTTTCCATTATGTGGGTTTTGGGAATCTCAACCAAGTTGTTAGAATTCACAGCAAGCACCCTTGCCCGCTTAGCCACTTGATGTCCCTAATAAAATAAAATTACAACACTTCTCCCTTCCCTTTCCTCCCTCCGGCCCCTCCTATGTCTCTCCTACTCTCTTTCTCTCTCAAACCGATGGCCTCTTCTTCTTTGATTATTATTGTTACATATGCGCATAGATATGTAAATGCAACCTACTGAGTATCATTTTATTGGTTGAGTGTATACGTTTTCAGGAATGACCACTTTGTATTGGATAACCAATTAGGGGACCCATCCCTGGGAGAGACTAACTCTCCCTCTCTCAGCAGTCATTTTTTGCCTGTAGCTCTTTGTCTGGGGATGGAGCCCTTGAAATTTCTCCCTTCCAAGTTAGCATGTGTATTCATATTGTCATTGTTCAGCCTTTGTTTAAGCAGGCATATTATTGAGGTATCATGGGTGTTGCTTCTCTGTCATCTCTAGGAGATACACTCTCACAGCAGATTGTCTGGCCCTCTGGCTCTTAAAATCTTTCCACCTCCTCTTCCATAATATTCCCTAAGCCTTAGGTGCAAGGCTTGTGATTTAGATATATTTGTTGGGTCTGGGATTCCCACAATCCACTGATTTCTGCATTGTGTCCAATGTAGTTTTCTGTAATGGTCTCTGCTGTACTGAAAAGCTTCTTTTATGAGAGTTTCACTTATCAGTGGTATGTGGATAAGTATTTAGAATGCAAATAGGAATTATTTTGGTCTGACAGAGTAGCAATAATAAGTTTTCTTCTAAGATCTATGTCCTTACTAGCCCCATGTAGTTGGCTAGATTTCTAGAATCAGGTATGATTTCCTTCCTGCAGACTGAGCCTTAAATCCAATTAGAAACCTGTTGGTACCTGGTGTGGCAATGCATACCTGTAATCCCAAAACTTAGGGAGGCAGAGACCAGCAGATCTCTGTGAGTTCAAGGCCAGCCTGGTCTGCAAAGCTAGTCCAAGAGCCACCAAGAAAAAGCAAGCAAGAAAGAGAAAGAAAGAAAGAAAGAAAGAAAGAAAGAAAGAAAGAAAGAAAGAAATCAAAAAAGAAAGAAAGCTGTTGAATGCTCAACATCCTTAGTCATCTGGGAAATTCAAATCAAAAAGAGCCTGAGATTTCACCTTACACCCATCAGAATGGCTAAGATCAAAAAACTCAAGTGACAACACATGCTGGAGAGGATGTGGAGAAAGGGGAACCCTCCTCCATTGCTGGTGGGAATGTAAACTTGTACAACCACTTTGGAAATCAATCTGGCACTTTCTCAGACAATTAGGAATAGTGCTACCTCAAGATCCAGCTATACCACTCCTAGGCATATATCCAAAAGATGATCAAGTATATAACAAGGACATTTGCTCAACCATGTTTGCAGCAGCTTTATTTGTAATAGCTAGAAGCTGAAAATAACCCAGATGTCCTTCAGTTGAGGAATGGATACAGAAATTGTGGTACATTTACACAATGGAATATTACTCAGCAATTAAAAACAAGGAACTCATGAAATTTGCAGGCAAATGGTGGGAACTAGAAAAGATCATCCTGAGTGAGGTATCCCAGAAGCAGAAAGACACACATGGTATATACTCACTTATAAGTGGATATTAGACATATAATATAGGATAATCATATTAAAATTTGTACACCTAAAGAAGCTAATCAAGAAGGAGGACCCTGGGCATGATACCCAATCCTCTTGCAGAAAGACAAATAGAATAGACATAGGAAGAGGATGAAAACAAGGAACAAGACAGGAGCCTACCACAGAGGGCCTCTGAAAGACTTTACCCATCAGGGTATTAAAGCTGAAGCTGAAACTCATAGCCAAAGTTTGGACAGAGTGCAAGGACTCTCATGAAAGAAGGGGAAGATAGAAAGACCTAGAGGGGACTGGAGAGCAACAGAACCAAAAAAATCTGAGCACAGGGGTCTTTTCTAAGACTGATACTCCAAACAAGAACCATGCATGTCATAGCCTAGAACCCCTGTAGAGATATAGCCCGTGGCAGCTCAGTCTCCAAGTAGGTTTCCTAGTAATGGGAACAGGGGCTGTCTCTGACATGAACTCAGTGGCTGACTCTTTGATCATCTCCCCTTGAGAGGGGAGCAGCCTTACCAGGCCACAGAAGAATACAGTGTAGACAGTCCTAATGAGACCTGATAGGCTAGGATCAGATGGAAGGGGAGGAAGGATATCCCCTATCAGTGGACTGGGCATGGAAGGAGAAGAGGGAGGGAGGGTGAGATTTGGAAAGGATGGGGGAGGGGCCTATAGCTGGGATACAAAATGAATAAATTGTAATAAAAATTTTTTAAATGAACATTAAAAAAAAGAAAGCTATTGGTAACCACCAAGATATGAGTACCACTATTGTACCTTGAGGGATAGCTTGCTGTGTTGGTCAGTGTGATTCACAGGGATTACTTCCCTCTCTCTGTAGCTTGAATAGTACTTTATGCTAATATGAAAGCTAGATCCAGATCAGGACTTCTGAGTCCTGTGTTCAACGTGTGCAGTGTCTTTAGCAATGAGGTCTTTCTTACCTTCAACCTCTGAGTGGTAACCAACGGCAACAGCAATAGCCTGAATTGTGTGGGAGTCCCTATTCATAGTCTATGGCTCTTGTGGGGTATTGTCAACCCAAGTGGCATAATTTCATTTAAGATCTGTATTAATTAAATATAATCTTAATGATGCACACATCATATATATCTTAATACATTAATCTTAATATATTAATATATGCACCTATATTCATATATAATAATATATGTATATGTATGTATAAGCATATAATATAATGTTATATACATACTTAATATGTACGTATGTCGTATATAATTTTAGAAAAATACTCAATAATGTAATTCTTTGAGGCTTTTATCAAATATCCTTATTTTTCCCTCTTCCCTCCATCTCCTTCTTTTTTGACATCCTTTCTTCTGTCCATTTAGAGCCCTGTCTCTGCTTTTTTCAATTTCCCTGTATACTAATATTCCCTTCTCTAGCCTGGCACCCCACAGTTCCTTTTCACCTTATGTACGCATCTAAAGATCTGTAGCTAGGAACCACAGATGACAGAGAATCTATGGCTTTTCCCCTCTAAGTCTAGGTTACCTCACTCAATACATTCTCCTCTAGCGCCCTCTTTCCATCTTCAACATTTATGATTTCAATTTTCTTTACAGCTGAATTATGTTCCATTGTGCATTTGTACCACTCTTTCATTGCCTGTTCATCTGTTGTAGGGGGTTTAGTTTGTCTCTGTTTTTCTAGCTATTGTTAATAGAGTGGCAGTGAACACGGCTGAGCATGTATCTGTGGGGTAGGATGTCAAGTCCTTTGGGCATAAGCCAAGAAGTGGTAGAGCAGAGTCATACCATAGATTGATTTTTAGCCTTTTCAGTGTTTAGGACACTGATTTCCAGAGAGGCTGGACCAGTTTGCATCTTCACCAACTATGAACAAGGGTTTTCCTTATGCCAAAATCTCACCAGCATTGGTTGTCACTTGTTTTTAGTTTTGCTTTTGTTTTTTTTTTTGTTTTTTTGTTTTTTTTTTTCAATCTTGGCCGTTCTGGCTGGATTGAGATGAAATCTCAAAGTTGGTTTAATTTGCATTTCATTGCTAAGGATGTTGAACACTTTCAGAGGTATTTCTTAGCCATTGTTACTTCTTCTATTAAGTACTCTCTGTCCAAATCCATATTCTATTTTTTAATTGAGTCATTTGCTTTCTTGACTCTGTTTTTTGAGGGTTTTTAAACATATACATATTTTGGATACTAATCTTCTGTCATATGTCTAGTTGGCAAAGATTATTTCATGCTCTGTGGATTTTCTTATTCATTGGGCTGATTGCTTCTCAGTTTAATTGGGTCCCACTTGTCAATTGTTGACATTACTTCCTGGACAAACCGAGTTTTTCTCAGGAAGTCCTTTCCTAGGTCTATAGCTTATAGGAACTGTCTATGTCTTCTCCTAGCAGTTTTAATGTTTCGGGTTTTAAATTGAGATACTTGACCCATTTGGAGTTAATTTTTGTGAAGAGTGATAGATATGAATCTTGCCCAATGAACAATCTCACTGGCCCTTAAAGAAATACATTATTTTTTAAGTATAAAGAAAGGCCAGTAGTATAGTTAACTCAGTGATAAAGCCCTTGCCTTGGATATGTAAGGGCCATCACCAATACAGAGAAAGATTAAAAGAGACCAAAGGAAACAAACCAACACAAATCAAATAAACTGAAGACAATGCAAGGAAGAAAAACAACCTGAAGTCTGTATGCTCAGCAAAGTAGAAGGGGTGTGGCCTCCCTGCGTTGATACAATGTAACGGGCAAGCAAGCCACAGCACAAAGGGCTCTCAGGAACTGAAGAATAAAGAAAGGCTTTTTTTAATCGTAGAAAGTATTTCAGAAATAAAGTAAAAGGAAATTTCCAGGAAACAGAACAAAGTAGCAAAAAACAAAGACACTAAGACACAATCAAACAAAAAAAAATGTAGCTAATGACCAGCTCCAGGCACCCAAGGCCGGATAAGAACACTTTCATAAAAGAGAACAGACAAGGAAGGCTGGGAAATGAGCCAAGAAAAACCTGAAGAAAGCTTGCTCCTAGGTGAGCAGGAGGTCACTAGTGAGGCAGGGAGTGTAGAATGGGTGTCAGGAAAACCCATGAAACATCTTTTAAAAAATAAAACCATCTTGAAGAGCAGACAGAACCAAAATCTAGAAAACAGAATTTTAAAAACAAATTTGTGTGAGACAAGACCTTATCATGTATTCCTGGCTAGCTTAGAACTCATATGTAGACCAGTCCGACCTCAAACTCAGACATTTGTATGCCTAAGTGAACATAGGTACACAGTGTCCTGAGAGGTCAGAAAAGGGTGTAAGATCCCCTGGGACTGAAATCGCAGGTAGTTCTAAGCCAGCAGGTGAGTGCTGGGAACCAAACACAGGTACCTGTTGGGCCATCTCCCCCGGCCTTCTAACATTAAAAACAAAAACAAACAAACAAACAAAACCCCAAAACTTTTCAAGGAGAGTCGTAGACCCACAAAAACCTGTTCATGTTGATTAAAGTTTACTTTAGAGTCAAGTTCCTTCCTATTGCCATTCTCAGGAATCTTCTAGAAAACACAATTCTTACAGATGATACAAGAGGGAGAGTGGGTCCAGAAATAGGTGATCTGTGCAAAAAAACAGACCAAGCTTCCAGGAAGGTGAGTTAGGGATGCTACAGTTTGGGACTGGGTGTGGAGAGCAGCATTCTGCACGGTGGCCCGGAGTGAGCCAGGCCTCCAGAAGAGCACAGGCTCCTGGAGTAGCCACCATGGTGGCTGAGGGTAGGAAGATCTCACTCCCACACCAGTGTCTTGAGCCAGTGTAGGCACATAAGAAAATCAAGGAACTAGTTGATTAACTCCAGGGAAACCAAAATTCATCAGGCTAGGAAAGAGCTCTGTGCATCCAAGATTCAGCTGTGGCAGCCATTTCTGGCAGGGAAGACAGGGAGGCGCAGGATGAATAGAAGGTGAGCACCAAGACAGCCACAGACTCACTTCCCCTGTGGGAGAGAGAGGAGCCATCAACAAATGAGGCAATGGCTGCAGACACCAGCCTGGGCTGTGAAAGGGCAGAGCATTTGAGGAGAATCTTACTTCTGGACTGTTATTCCTTCTCAGAACTGTTATTTCTTCTAAAACCAGGAGTGGGAAGTTTCAAGAAAGAGGCTTGTTTTCATCAGAAGCTTTGTAAAGTCGTGTACTGGTATTGTTTTATTAAGAATAAGGGTAGGCTCAGTCCTGACGTGACTTGATATGCTGGAGTGGGTTGGGGGGGAGTTCCCCCAGGGGAAGGGGAATAGGGTAAACAGGGAGGGAGGGTGGAACCGGGAGGAGAGGAGGAAGGGGGCCACCACCAGAATGTAAGATGAATAAATAAAAATTAAAATCAAAAAACAAAAAATAAAGATTGGTGAAAGCAGGATTGGGAAGAAGTCTCAGACAGTGCTTGCCACATGAACATGATTCAGATGCCTAGAACTAATGTAAAATCTGGGTACAGCAGTGCACACCTGTAATCCCAGCACCAAGGAGGCAGAAGCAGGAGGATTTGGGGTCTCTCTAGTCAGTCAGTCTTGCCAAATTACTGCTTTCCTGGCTTCTTACTAAAGTAAGAGGCTTAGTCTCAAAGAGTAAGGTGGAAGATGATTTAGGAAGACATCCAGCTTTAACCTCTGTATCCAAAGCGTACACACATGCACACGTGCTCCCACGCACGTACACACACACATACACATACATGAATATCCTCCCCCCCCCACACACACAATAAGTATTAGTTTAGAGAAAGCACTCAAATGGAGAAAAACCGAATCTGTTCCTAGGGACAAGAACTCTTCAAGCCTTTGGTCACAGAGTTCATAGTTCTGAAGACCATGGTTAGTTATCCTCGGTACATGAGGGCTCAGAAGTCCTTGGTGGGAACAAGAAGACTTGTGATGGTAGTGGAGGATCTGAGAGCAAATTCAGAGAGGATGGCGTCTACAGGGCAGGCAGGGGAGCATGGTTTTTATCCTCTATATTGAGTGTGCCTTGGGGTCACGTGGGTCATGGTCAGACTGGAGTTTTAGAGTGTTTCTTTTTCTAGCACTATGGAGGCTCGAAGGTCCACAGGTGGAAGGCAGATGGCAGAGGAGGAGGGTGTGGCACTCCTCCAGGTGTGAGGATAATTCCTTCTCCACAGCAGCAGCAGGCTCAGTCAATGATCACAGCTGCGACGGAGTCTGGGAACAGCAGAATGGAATTGTCCATCCTGAGAAGCATATGCTGAAGGCAGTTTGGTGCCAAACGGTCCCCACCGTGTAAGCAAGAGCAGAAAATACCTTTTTCTGGTCAATCAAGTCATGTGCACCCAGAATTAAGACCCTGAGCACTGGGAAGACAACGTCACTGAAGGTGTGGCAGGGCGTGATCTGTTCTGTGTCACTGGACATGTGAGGACCATGTGAAAATATTTATCATCCTTAAAATTCCCTTGAGGAGAACTAGGAAGTGGACTGTGTGCAAAGGCTTTGAAGAGAAAGTAGGCCTTGGGTCAACCTTGATGAATGAACCTGGGGCGACGTTAAGCAGGATAGATGGAACAATGAGGGGACAGGGGAGCAGAAAGTTTGTAGGAAACAAGACAAACAGCCAGGCCCCACAGAAGTGGAACACAAGGCACAGTGCAGAAATAAGCTGATGACACAGAAGACATCTAGGGAGAACTGGAATGGTCTTTAAATGCTAGGATAAGGAGCTGTAGGTGTTTCCTTATGCAGAGTGACTGGGAGGTTTGAAGTGTGAAAGATGCAGACAGATTTGCATTTTATAAAATGCAGTTAGGAAGCATAGTGGAGCTTGGATGAGAGGTGATGAGCTGGGGCAGATGGGAACCATTTGGGATACTTTGGTAATCCAGGTGAGCAACTGCCTAGATTCTGCCAGTATCTTTGCTGTGAGACAGGAAGTTTGGCAGGAGCGACAGGAAGGTGGGCATTAGGGATGAATAGCGCTGTGCTGTGTCAGGATGGGATCTAAGGAATGGTGGTGGATTTGGGGGTCACATAGGAATGAGGAGTTGAGAGACACAGTAGAGAGCAGGAAAGGGAAGTGAGAGGCTCAGGGTCAATGCTATGGTTATTGCAGCTCCTATTTCAAAAGGCTTGTCCATCTGAGGACACATCAAGGAGTCCTTTAGTTTCTCCTCTGCTGGGCAGAGCACCAAGGGGGGTGCTTTCCTGTGTTCCAGAGCCCTGCAACAAAGATGGCAGCTAAGCCCTGGAACCTCTATTTCATCACCATCCAACACCTTCAGTGGACAGAAACTCCAGCCTACCCGATAGTGCTGGCTAATAAATTAGTCTTCTGAAATCAATTATAGCTTAACGAAGTGGTTTTTCTCAGCCTTGTGTCTTCTTAAACGTTGGAAGAAGCCACTAGCAAAAAGAAAAGAAACTATTGTCAATGTTTTTGTGCCAGCCATGGCTCTGTGCATAGGCAAGGCATCGATTCCCCCACAGGATGTTATTTCTGGGACTCAGAGGGGGCACAAATAACCAGGCATTTACTTAAATAAAGTCAGTTCTCCTAGGGAACAATTAGAGAACCAGGAAAAATGTGCAACTAAATACTGATGGAATTAATACATGGACAGGAAGTGCATCATTAACTCTCTCATTTGCAAAAGGGGAGCACAGACAAATGTCTCCAGAACACCCACTGAAGCCAAGCCTGTGAGGTACCTCACCCACATTCCACAAAGATGGAGTTTGCTGTCCCTAACTTACCAAAAAAGGAAGTTGAGACACAGAACTTTAAGTCACTTGATTAGAATTAAAACTACTGGTCTGCCAAGTTGGAATTCACCTGAGTGTGGCTTGGAGCTAGAAATCTCAGGGTAGAAGAAATGTCCTAATGGTGTAGAACACAGGGAGGTAAAGGATGAGCAAAGGGAGACTAGAACAGGAAGTATTTTCAGAATGGAAACATGTTTCCATTGTAATTGGGCTCGGAGAGCAGTTTGGGGAATGGCTGGGGCACTGCAGTGGGTGGGGGGCTATAAAACTAGAGGCTTTTCAAGACTAACTTTATCGTCTCCATCTATCCCTGACTTCATTTAAGTCTGAAACATTACTGGCAACATAGTCGGAGCCAAAGCCGGTGCCCCTCCTTCTTCCTTGAGCTTCGGCTCGTAAAGATTCCGGGCAGCAGCTGCAGCCATTGAAACGGTTTTCATTTCCTTCCTTTGTGTGAGCTGCAAGGAAGCACAGAACGAGAGAGTGGGGGTGGGTCTGATAAATGATTCACTGGGAAGGCAACTTCATAAATGGGTTGGAATTAAAATACAAGATGCTGGAAGCCCTCCTACTCGCTCATGGTTAATGCCGAAGAGCACTGGGGCCTTGGCTTTATTCACTTGACTCTGACGGCTTCTCTTATGAGTTGTAAATCTGCTGGGAGAAAGTGAGTTTGGAGCAACAGACGGCTGCAATGCTTTCTCTAGTTGATGTGCTCAGAAATGGAGTGTTCCTGCCAGTTGGGCTCAGCAAATTCTCCTTGAGTGCGTAGGGAGAAGAAAATATGGGGTTCAGGACCACTGACAGCGTCCAGCTTGGTAAGCCTGTTCTGGCTAACAGGGATGTTTCAGGACCTTGGACAAGACCTTTCTCAGGCTCCAGGGATCTAACTTGAAAGTTCCAGGGAAAAGGGGGAGGGTTAGCTGGAAAAGGTCTCCAGTCTTGGTTGCTCTTAGACTGAGGGAGCCTGGCACGGATGACAGAATGAGTTAACGACAGATGGTGCAGAGGGCTGCATTCCGTGAAATAAAAACAGTAACTTCTCACACCTTCGAGGCCAAGTGCAATGGACAATACTGTACACAGCTTCTGCTACCAGTTTCTAACAATACATCAGAAGGTGGGATGACCCACTTCTGAATACGGAGGTGCACTTGAGGTTACATCCCTAAAAAGGTCACCCAAAGACTCAGGATCAGGGCCAGAGTCACACCACGCCTTCTCAGAAGAGAAAGATCAAACTGGAGGTGGGGCTAGAGAGATCACTGTCTTCTCTGCTTTTCCATTAATATAAAGTTAATGAAAACACACACGCTCTCTCTAAAACACATCTCCATCGTGTCTTTTCTCCAGTTTTAAATCCTTTAAGGATTCCCTATGGCCACAGGAGAAAGTTGAAAACTCTCTAAAAGACATTCAAAGCCCCTCTAAGCCTGACTCTAGCCTGCTTTGACAGCAGCAGGACTTCACACTCCTTCCAAAGAACCTCAGCTTCCAGGGCCAAGGTAGCAGAACCAGAGAATCCTGTCCACTGGCCGGGGGCACTCATCATTCTTGCCTGCAGGGATCTTCTGCCCCTACCTAGCTGAGAGTGCGTGATGAACAGACTCCGTCTCTTAACCAAAATTCACCACCAACATCTCAGCCTCTGTGTGGCTTGTACCAGCCCAATTGGCAGAGCTTAAAGTTCTGTTCTGTGTTTGCACAAGGCTTTGTTTTTACCTCAATTATCACATTTATCCCACTATAGTCTAATTATTTGGGCACATTATTTTCTCCCCAACAAAGCTGTGAGCACCTCCAGGCTGGGACTCCTGCAGATTTCTCTCTGTTTACTCTGCCGATACAGAGATGCCAATGTTCACCGGGTGGGCTTGTAAAGAGAACCTGGGACCAGAAGAGATAGTTCACAAAAGCAACATGATGGCAAAGGCCATTGCTCTTTAACGAAGTACCTCTCAAATGCCCAAGGAGCTTGGGATGAATGGACCTGAAAGAGCATCTACATGCCAGTGAATCCGTTAACTACTGAGATGTCCTAAATCACCCTAGAACACAGACCATGGGGTTCTGGAGCCTGCCTATGGTGAAATGAGTACTGCAACCTGGAGTGGTGGGTCTGGTGACTTGATCCTCTGTTTCGATGCTCTCACGGATGGTGGGGAGGGAACTCTTGAGTCTCCCATCCCATTGATTCATCTTGTGATGGACAGAATTGACACTTGCAGTGTGTTTAGATCTTAGGTTATAATGGTTAAGGTTCATCCTACGATTCAGCGAAGCTTTACTGAACACTTGCCATGATCTGCACTCTGTGCCAGAAAGCCGAGAGAGCTAGAGCTCAACCCTTTACAAAGAATGACTGGAGAGAGGACTGTGAATAATCACAAGCCATGGGAAGGCATGTGTACTATAAGGGGTTTAGAGAAAGCCCCCATGTGGGAATAACACACATTCAGCCCTCTATATCCATGGCTCCATATCTTCAGAGTCAACCAACCATAGTTGGATTGGGACTGTTTTTTAAAGGCATCATGCTGAACATGTATAGATTTTTTTTCCTTCTAATAATCCTCTAAACAATACTACATAACTATTATGGAGGCAGAATTTACATGGCATTAGCTGTTGTAAGTCATCTAGGGCTGATTTAAAGTACACAGGGGGGTGTTCATAGCTTAGATACAGATATGATAGCATTTTGCACAAGGCTATGAGCATGTGCAGGTTTTAGTATTCATAGGAGGTCCTGAGACCATTCCCTGGGGTATACTAAAGGACATCTGTGCATACTGAGGCTCAAGTGGGGCTGAAGCAGGGAGTGATGGATGCAGGCTCACAGGGCAGCTCTCATCTGAAGGCGTTGGATTCTTGAACGATTCCCTAGCTCCAGCTGAGATGCAGCCTTTGGACCCCCTATCTTAGTCTGTGGCTCTAAAGGAGCCAAAAGGTCCACTGGCCTTGCCTCTCATTTTAAAGGAAACACGTGGATGAGGTTGGGGACAGGGGGAGGATTAAGCGCCCTCTATCTCATTAAGCCAGCCCCCACTGCCCCAGGGGCCACTCTTTCACCACCACTTCAAGGATGTTAACACCTTAACACCTCCATCACGACTAGACTCAGCTGCTAATGGGTATGTAATTTGGGGCACATTGCAAAATCTGTTAGCAATTAGTACTCAAGGTGTGCTACCACATGAAAGAGTGCATTGGGACTGGGGTGCTTCTGCATTGCATCCCTTCTCCCCCTCAGAACTATGAAAGTCACTTCACTCACTGGGTTAGCCCCGTTGCTTGGTAAGGGCCTTAGCTCTTCCAAATACCCTTTGGTGTGTGCTTCTTCCAGATCCAACCCTCACCAAGTCCTCTTAGATGGACAGGGCAGTACTGTGTTATTACTTCCAATTTATGAGTGGTACAGTAGAGGCTTGGCTAAAGGGAGTAGCTTGGCCAGAGTGAAAGGTTATGACAGGTTTGACTTCTTGAAATTCAAGTCGCTCTCCCCAGGACCAATTTCTGGATTTCTCCTAGCTCAATACATCGTCTGTGGAATGAGTGCGTCAGTTCCTAAGCACCCAGGAGATGGACTGGGGACACAGCAAGCTACCCCAAGTGTCTGCTGATGAGTGGTGCTCTGTCTAAAGACTGCAAGATCCCCCAATCAGCGTGCACCTGTGAGTGAAGTCCTTGGCTATGCTTCAGCATGCCCCCCACCATCCACAGGATAGGGATGACAGGTGAGAAGACCCACAGAAGCCTCTGGCAATTTAGAACACCCTGGATTTAGCTATTGTTCTATGTTGATTGCCGAGGGAGGGTTCTTAACACCACCAAAGTACAGTCTCCATACGGACAAGACAGGAAGAAGGCATCCCTCCTCAACTGAGAGCCTTCGGCAACATAAAACAGTCCCTGTAAGTTGCTTAAAACAGTGCTGAAGGGCTGGACATATTCTAGCTGCTAGGAGCCCATGAGAGCCACCCAGGGAAGGAGTTCCAAAGCCTGTCTCCACGAGGCTCCACAATTTCACAATCTGTTATTCAGTTACCTACTGTGTGCTGGCACTCAGAGGGCATGGAGATAAATGAGTCCCCCAGCCTGCCACGGGTCTACCAGGACTGATAAGCAACAGTCACAACAGCCTCATCCTTCTCTCATTTGGCTCCTCAACCGAACAACTGAACTGCAGAGATTGGAAGAAAAAAAAATAGGGATGAAGGAGGAGAGGGAGGGGGATGCAAGGCCATATCAGCTTTGCAAAAGAGGATGATTCAAGTGGAATACAGTGCTAATTTAAATCCCAAAATGACTGATGTATTTTCCATGGTGTTTTATTAATCAGCCCCAGACGGAGCACAATTTGCAAATTTCATGTGGCAGCTATTAAACATTTTCTCCTACGTAAGTAAATGAAAGGGATTTACTAATTCCAGAAGACACTTTGTGAATGGCTGATGGGAGCACGCGCCTCAACACAGGCGGACACTGAAGTCGCTCAAGATGGGGAGCAGCACTCAGATTCCTGTGCTTAGCCCTCACATGCGTTCTGAGCCCCCAGAAGACTTAATGAGTGTTGATACAGTCGTCAAGGACAGTGGTTGTTAGGTGAAGATTCCAGATGGAGTTAGAACTGTCCTGTAGGGAAACAAGGGGAAATAAAGCTGTTTGATAATGTCCTGGGACTGTTGGCCTCCTTCTGCTAGCATAGCTCACTCTGCCCTGGGCATTCTGGGACATTCATTCGGGTCTCTTGATAGACAGAGCAAGTACAGATCTCTAGATCTCTCTCTCTCTCTCTACTCTCTCAAGATGTGCATCCAGGAGAATCCTACACTAGGGTTACTTTTTGATGCCAAATGTTCTCTATGCCTTACACTTTGCAAAGATCTAATTAATTTGTCACTGGCCACACTCAGTGGTGTCCACCAGTGAGTGTTTATTAACTTCTATTGTGTGGGAGAAATTGGAAGGATAAAGAATAAAATGTCCTAGGTCATATGGTGTGGCAGGTGTGGGAGAGGTGACAAGACCCAAGACACTGGGTCAGATGACCCCACATTCCTGCTGATAGAACCTGGGAGCCTAGAACTTTGGAAAACTGGTAAGAGATAACTTGATGTCCTGCAGGTCCAGCTCTAGAGTAGCATCCTTCTCTGGGCCTCAGTTTACTTGTCTATAAAATGAGAGCTTTGGAATTAAGTTTACTCTGGCAAGAAGACCCTAAACCATATGTGTCTTCTCCTCAGGGGAAATGTTTTCCTAGAAAGACAGTGAAGCATCAGGAGGAGGGTAGGGCTGGTTAGTGATACCAGGTGGGTCACCTGACAGTTGTGGGCAGAGAGGCTGTCCTTCTATTTAATCCTCCTCATGCCCAGAGCCTACCAGAAGGACTAGGTCCTCCCCCATTACTCACTAATTAAGAAAATTACTTACAAGCTTGCCTGATCTTACAAGGACATTGTCTCAGCTGAGATTCCCTCTTCTCAGATGACTTGTCAAACTGACATAAAACTAGCCAGCACATGGAGTGACCAGAAGAGAAATTTAAAACAACCAAGGTTAGTTCAAGGCTATAATGGAAAAGGAAGACCACATGCAAGAACAGATGATAACCATGAGCTGGACGATGGAAATGCTAGGAAAGAGCCAAAGTGTTAAGAGAGGAAAAATACTGACAGAATGAAGGATGTCTTGGACAGTTTTGTGGTCAGCCAAGTTATTGCCAAGCAAAGATTAGAGAACTTGAGTATCAGTAAATAGAAACCTCCTGAATGGAAATAAAATAGGAAAAAAAAATTTAAAACGGGAGAGAGAGGAGAGAGAGAGAAAAGAGAGAGAGAGAGAGAGAGAGAGAGAGAGAGAGAGAGAGAGAGAGAGAGAGAGAGAGAATGAAAACAATACCACACCAGAAACTGTAGAAAGCTGGGCACAATGGTGCACACCTTTAATCTCAGCATTTGGAAGATTGAGGCAGGAGGATTACACGTGTAATTTTAACCTGAGCTACATAGTGAGTTTCCTGCTAAGCTGAACTATAAACAGTTAGACTCTGATGTAACATGTTTGTCATTGGACAACAAGAAGAAATGAGAGAATAGAGCAAGAGAAACATCTGATGTAATATTGATGGTCTTCCTCGATTTACTGAAAAAGACCAAGAGTCAGCTCCTGGCACAGTCCGAGGAGACTGAAGAAGCCTCAGCACCAGTGACAAGATCCCTGTTATGAGCCACTATCCCATGGCTCTTACTGAAGACTATCTGAATGTTACCCCACCTGCAACGACTTGGCATAGGAGTACCTGCTGGAATAGAGCTGCAGAGGAACCTCTCGGGACCAAGATGCTTGAGGCTGAGAGTTCAGTCTGCAGTCCTCCGCTGCTTGTTCACAGAGCAGTTATCCAGTAGATCTGGGGACCCCTCCATGAGTTTTCTGGTCTCCAGAAAGGAAGGTGAAGAAAAAAAGATGGAACTAAGAACTGTACAGCCAGGATAGGGATCCAAACTGCACGTCACATCCCCACAGAAGGTTCCTGCACCCTCTGCACTCACTCTAGATCACATGACATGGGTTCTCTGGGTCACATATCCGTATTCTGCCATCCATCTCTGCTTCCCCTAGAGGTCCTGGCTTCCTGGTGGTGTTGGGTCTCACTGGAGAAGGATAGCTGCAGATACAGGACCATGCCTTTGAGATGAAGTTCCCTGATTGTTTGTTTGAACTTTGTTGGGTGTTACATTTTGCAGAAAGAGCACTCTTGTGCCAAACATGACGCGGATTCATGCATTATTTACCAGCTAATATCACAAATGCTGTGTATACAAACCAGCCCTCTTCCATCCCTGCCCTGACTGCTCAGAAGAGCCAGGAGAATATCAGCTCCACTTGTTCTACACAATGAGGTCAGGCTCATCACTCCTGTCCCTCCCTCCCCCGTCGCCCTCCTGTGGCCAAGACAGTGTCATGGCAGAGGAACATAGACTGGCTTGTCACCAGCTGGTCCCGTGACAATGAACAATGCTACTTGCTAGAGTGAAGACATTCCTCTGCCTTTCAAAGCCTCTCTTCCCAAGTCATGCTTCAAATGCTGTCCCATTTTCCCTGTTAGCTTTTGCCTCAGCAGCTTTGCTCAGAGGCCTGGCTCATTCCTGAGCCCCTCCCTGCAGCCCTCCCTGAACCCCCTTACATCCCTCCCTTTGCAAGCCCCTTTGCATCCCTCCTTGTGGTCATTCTTGTGTTCCTCCCTGCGGCTTTACCTGAAACTCTCCTTTCATCTCTCCCTCCATCCTTCCCTGTATCCTTCCCTGCACCCCTCCATCTGTCTCTTCTTCCCTGCCCCTCACTGCCTGTCCTGACTGCTCTTGTCTCTTCCCACCTGTTAGCACCTGACCTCCTCCATTACAGCTTCTGCTTTGTGCCATCTGACCTTTCTCTACAAATGCCTCTCTGGCAGGAAGCCCTGAAAAGAGTCAAGGAGAGTCCAGGCCCCGGTATGTCAAGGCTGGAAAGCTGGTCCAGAGGAGCAGCATGCAATGGAGGGGGAGAGAGAATACATCTCCTGCGCACCAGCGTGGAGACAATGTGAAATCTACTAGATGCTGACAGAGTTGGGACATCTAAACAGGCATCTTATTTAGGACATAGCGCAGCTGATGGGAGGACTTGGGAGAAGCTGGGAAAGAAGTAGGTGAGAAGAAGTGTGTATACATGGGACTGTTGTGGGTGGAGAATCAGGAGGACTGTAACATGGAATCCAGAGAGGGAAAGAGAAGTAAAAGAAGGACCTCATCCCTCTGCATGTGTTGAGCTGATCCAAGAAAGTCAGGAGCCAGAGGGAGTAGAAATGTCCCTGAATGACAAGCCCTCCAGGTCACCGGAAGCCACTTTTCTCATTCCCCAAATGGAAGTCATAAAACCTGCCTGCTGGCAGAGTCTTGGCGGACACACACTGACAAAGGCCAGGGAGGCACATCATTGCAGGATTCTGGGGAGGCAGCCGCATTATTCACAAAAGGCATTTCCATATGCCTCTGTGAGGACTCAATTCCCCTTGCCTCCTCAGGGAATCCACTTACGGGGAACCCATTTGTGCCTGATTGTGGAGGCCGCTGCTGAGAGTCCCTGGTCTCTGTCTCATAGTTCTTGTCACCTTTCCAAAACTACTAGGATCCAGCTTGTTTACCCTGCATCCTCAGAGCCTTCCCCACCCTGCACTGCCATCATGGGCTTGGTCAGCATGAAGGCGGCAACCCTCCATAGACCTATCCTAGCCTGTCTCCTACCTCAGCCTCATTTGTTTTGTCCGCTGTGATTCCTAACTCCGGCTAAGGTCTGATCAGATCTTTCAGATTCACTCCTGGACCCACCACTCCCATCTTTGCATCAGCACTCGTGTCTCCTCTAGACCCTCTCACCCACTGGGTACTGCTGATTCACTGAAGCCCTGTGTACCCTATTTCCTCTCTCCTGGCTGTTGCACTGTACCCTGTGGAGAACACTGCATGGTTTGCGAGCTTGGGAGATCATTCCCCAGGACTAGCTGCCGGTGCTAGACAAGAGCGTCAGCTCACTGGCTCAAGCCTGTATGCAGTAGCATGGAAAACGCTAGAAGCGCTGCCTCCCAGGAGCTTGCTAAGAAGAGGAAATTGGAGGCAAGGGGAGTGCATCCATCCTGCCTCTTTTACCTACACATCCAGGAGCCAGGACTTGGGCACCACCAAGTCACCTCTGATTCCCTTCTGCTTAAACCCCCCTGTCTTTGAGCCATTCTACAGTACTGCTGACCACGGTGACCTCAGCCGGTGACACAGGAAGCAAGTCTGAGCCAAGCTCCCAGCCCCACATGTCAGTTCTGCTCTAGACACCAAGGACCTAGCAGTCCCGTATTTAGTGCCAGGCTTTGCCTCTTCTGCATCCTACTCTGTCACCCCAGTGCCACCCTGGCTCACTGGGTGTGACATCACCGCTCTTCATCAGCCCTGAACTTCTCTCTGTGATGACGCTCTGTCTGTAGGAAATCTGCTGCCTCCCTCTCTTCTGTTTCCCAAAGCACCTCAGTCTTTCAAATTTCCCATAATTCCCGAGGTGAGATATGTTGTTTCCCCCATCTTGTGGCAGAGTGTTCCAGATGGCGCCAATAGGGCTGTCACTGGCAGCGCCAGTCTGCTCAAAGTTCTCAGAGTCCTTTGAGCCCCCTGCAGGAGTGAGGGGCCTTGGGGAGTGATTCCAGCTGGGTCGTCAAATTATCCTGATATGGGGGGGGGGGGGGCAGGGAGTGGACCAGCTATAAGCAGTTCTGTCTTCTCCTGCCCTGAGCTTCCTCCCGTACACCATGAATTCAGCTTCTGGGCTCTCAAAACCAGACAAAGGAGAATGCTTGTTGGGAAATCCCATGCTATGAAAGCAGCACTCCTGAATTAAGGGGAATTAGACAAGGCCCAGCTGTGCTTACGCGGCTCCCTCCTCACATCTGCATGTTTGCTGTAGTGCCAAGCTCCGGGGCTGGTGAGGGCTGAGGAGGTTGGATTTCCTCCTCCTGTGACAGGCTGAGCATTGGGAAAGGGTGGGCAGCGAAGGCCTGGGACCACCGCAGGAGGATACTCCGCAATGGCCAGCTGAGTAGCTGTAAAGATGCACACCCTGGCCATTGTCACTGGGCCCTCTGCTTCACATGACTGCAGATGTGAGCCAAGGGACTCTCCAGACTAAGGAAGGCAGCCTGATGCTGCCTGAAGAGGCTTGAGGCATAGATGGCTTTGTAGAGAGCAGGGTGATGGGGCCAGACCTACAGAAACATTGCCTGAGTTTCCCCAGGGCATTGCCTCCTCACCCTCTCTCATACTGTTCACTGCATGAAAGCTGCTTGGCTCCCTGCCTCAGAGTGCACACTCCTGTCTTCTATACGGGCACTAGGAACTAGGCTGTGTCTCCCTGAAATTTTCATTATGGGGGAATAGCCCAGTACCTCTGTGATGGCTAAACTTGGTTATCAACTTGACTACATCCGGAATTAACTAAAACCCAAGCAGCTGGGTACACCTGTGAGGGATTTTTCTCAATTAAATCATTTGCCGTGGGAAGATCTATCTTTACTCTGGGCCACACCTTCTGCTGGCAACCTATAAAAAAGGCATGGAAAAAGGAGGCTTTCTCTCTTTGCCTGCTCACTCTCAATCTTGCTGGCAAGTTTTCCTTCACTGGCACTAGAGCCTACTTCTCCAGGAGTCCAGTGTATACTAAGGACCAGTTGAGACATCCAGTCTCATAGACTGAACATCTACTGCATTCCTGGACCTTCTGTTGGTAGACAGCCATCAGCGGATTGGCTGGACCATAGCCTGTAAGTCACTCTAATAAATTCCATATATATCACTCCGAGTCTTCAGGGTGAAGCACCGTAGGCATCCAGTGCTTAAGCTGTCCAATGTGTGTAACTTTCTTTTTTGCTTGTTTGTTGGTTGGTTGGTTGGTTGATTAGTTGATTGGTTGGTTGGTTTTTTGAGACAGGGTTTCTCTGTGTAGCCTTGGCTGTCCTGGACTCACTTTTTAGACCAGGCTGGCCTCAAACTCACAGAGATCCACCTGCCTCTGCCTCCCTGGGTGATGGGATTACAGGTGTGCGCCATCACGCCTGGCTGTGTGACTTTCTTACGGGAGCTCCAGGACACCTGTACTCCCAGAACATGGGCATCATGGAGAGTCCCAGAAAGCACCTGGAGGAAGCTTCTGGACTTCTGGAGGATCTGAGTTTTTCTGACAGGATAGCCAGAGCTAAGGAGAGTAGAGGCCAGCATGTGCAGATATACTCCCTTCTTTTTCTATGAGGTCACTCTAAGGCTCAGCACGCTGTGCTTGTCCTGGGGCTCTGTCCTTGGAGCTCCTGCCTCCACCACCATGATGAGCCACTTTATAATGCCCCAACACTGGCGTGCCCTATATCTGGCCCTCCACTCACTGTCCTCGCTCATGAGGATGCCCCCCCCAAATTGCACTCCTGCTGTGGACCCTGTGCACTCTGCCACTCCTGGACCCAGCATCCTGAAAAAAATATAGCTGAGACCTGTGTGTAACCTTCAAAGGAAAGGGAGGCTCTGGTGGCCATGGGAGCTTAAGGAGATGAGGACACGGAACTTCAGTGCCGGCTGCTTTAGGAGCACAGCTGTGTTTTTGTCTGTTGTGGCTAGGGAAAGGTTATGACATGTACTTTCATGTCTTGACAAAGGGAGGGCTCCCAGGAAAGATGGGCCAAGTGAGTCGCAGGGCTGTGGGATAATAGAGCCTCTTTCACGCTAAGAGTATGAAGGAAATCCTTTCTTCCCATCCAAGGCCTGTGTTACACCCACAGTGGGAATGCGAAGAAACCAGACGGGATATTCTCCCACAGCCCGGGGTCCTTCATAGGGGGTGTGAAGAAAGCAAACAGGACATACTTGCACAATTTGAGGTAAGTCTGAGGCTCAAGGAAGGAAGAAGATTGCCTATGTTGAGTTTGTGAGTGGATTTGATGCATTTTTATATTGTTGACGTATGTTATTTTGACTCCTATCGAACACAGGTTGTAAGATACATCGTTGATTTAATGATGGTTCACAGAGGGAAAGGGGAGAGCTGGAACCTGAACACACACCTCCAGCATTTTACTGCAGGAGCCCACCTCCCCCCTCATCACTGCTTTCGGACACTGAAGTGGTCAAAGCCCTGGCATCTTCGAAGCCCCTTCCAGCTGATGGATGCTACTCACAGAATCAGATAACAGGTGAATACCAACACACACTCAACCTTCTGTGGCCATAATAACATACATGAAGGAAGACTGGACTTTTCCTGCACCCCTCATTTGGTTACACTCAAGCCTTCTTTCTTCTCCATAAAGAAGACCCGGGGCCCAAGGAAATGGCTCAGTAGGCAAAGCACTTGGCACAGAAGCCTGGCAACCTGAGCTCAATCCCCGGAACCTGCATAAAGGTGGAAAGAGAGAAATAACTCCATAAATTTGTCCTCTGACCTCCACATAGGTGCTGCAGCACCCCTGCCCTGACAAATCACACACAAACACACACACACACACACACACACACACACACACACACACACCAGTGTAAACGAAGGAAAGCATTTTAAAGAGAAAGAGAAAAGCTAAAATCTCTGGCTGTGTGATTAGCGAACAAGTAACAGCCCCAGAGGGCAGAGGCTGCTGTGGGGCTTGGGCTTGTCCGTGCTGGTTAGCTACCCATAGCAAGTCCCCACAACACCGCTGCCTAACTGCCCATGCTATGCCTTTGTTCCTCTGGACAAGGGTCCTGGTGGGGGTGGGAAGCTGCTCTGCTCTGGCTTCACAGGTTGCCCACCTGTGGTCTCGGCTGGAATCTAGGTCCTCTCTCAAGCTCATTCAGGCCTTGTGGCTGAAGGACTGGTACCCCTCTGCTACCTCTAAAGGCAGCTCACAGCAGGGCTTGAGGCTTTCCTCCAGCCAGGGGAAAGGCTCTACAACCCAGGCTTACACAGCACCTTGTGGCCATGTGCCTTTGTCACGTGACAAAACCCGTAGAGGAGCTTGGTGGATGATGGCGTTGTATCCTTGGTCCAAGGAGGTCCCAATGCAACCACATCACAGACAAGCAATGGAGGGGCTAAAATATTCCAGGTGGTCATAGAGTAGAGTAACAGACTCAGACACGTGCATGGGCGAGTACACACACACACTCCTGGACCTGTGGGCTGGAGTATCCAGCAGCAACAATGCTCCAGCTGCAGTTAGTGGCCAAGCACCCAGAACTTGGTTCCTAGAAGCATCTCTGTAAGACGAAGCGGGGTTCTTTGCTAGACAGTTGAAACTGGGACAATGAAGGAGGTGTGCAAGACAAGCCTAAGGCATAGTGTTTTTAAAACATAGGGAAGATCCCCGTGAAGGTAACACACAGAGCCTTCCAGACTGCAGCAACCAGGTGAAGGAGTTACCTGTGACAGGGCCAGCGTAGTCTGAGTGGCTGCAGATAAATAGTGTTAGCGTGGATGTGACCCAAGTCTAAAAGAGATATTCATGCTCCACATAGCTGTCATAACCTGAGTGAGAAATCTCAAAGAAGCAGAGTCTCCGTGCCCGAGAATTCCACGTTCCCACATATTTCCTGAAGCCCTCCCCCTTCAAACAGGTGAAATGTGAGATGTGGGGACTAAAAGGAAAGGGGGGGTTACAGTGGCTTTACAGTGATAAACACCTCCACAACCCAAAGGTCAAGGTCAACTCCACCAGCCACAGGCTTGTTGAGAGCGTGTAGTTTGAACATGTGTGTTCCCAACTTGTGTGCTGATTCCCAGACCCCTGGGGATACAGACAATTGTTCTTTTGATTCTCCTGATTTTGAGGGCTCATAGCTACTCCACCAAAATTCAAGTGCACAAAATCATACTTGAAACCTTTACCTCAATGCGTGTCACAGAAAGCAAAGAATAAATGATCTTGAAAGATAAAATTAGATGTCTATCTCATAGCAAACGCAGAAATAAATTCCAGATGGATGGAAAAAATTGTACGTGAAATGCAAAACTGTAAGGCATTTAAAAAAAAAAAAAGCAAAGAAGAATATTTTCAACACATCCCGGTAGAGGTGTGACACTAGACATGCAGATTTCAAAAGCTAAGAAGGGTGGACCAGGGACAGGATGGAGCAGGTGGTCCCTAGGTGAGAAATGGAGTTAGAGAAATGGGCAGTTAGAGACAGAGAGAACCAAAACTGCACCGTCCATCACTTCCATCCACCGACAAGTGCTGAGAAAACCGATAACACCGACCATGGGCATGAACGTAGAGAAGCAGGACCCATGCCACAGTCGGTGGCCAGGCAGACCTCTGTGACCACCGCAGAGAGAAACTTAGCAATCTTCAAACAAGTGGAAATCACTCCTGGTCTCTAGCCAAGATGGCTGTTGATACCTCCAGGTGAGTCCCTGCAGTCAGTCAGTTCTCTCCTGTGTTCAAGCCACAAGCTGTGATTTTTTTTTTGTAGCAGAAATTCCTACCCAAGAAAGGAAAAAGGTAAACACGGGTCTTATCCACAGTAGGGTCCTCTGGCTAAACTAGAAGTGACTTTGATATGTTATTTGGGGTAAGCCTCCAAAACAATGGTAAGAGGGAGAAAGGAGGACCAAAGCTTTGTCAAGGTGATTCCAGATGTGCACATTTTTTTTAGATGCACAAAATATTGTGATTTTTACTGCTTTTATTTTTTTTAAGATCACAATCCAGTTATATCATTTCCCCATTCCCTTCTCTCCTTCCAAACCCTCCCATAAACCTTTCTTTCTTTCAAATTCAGGACCTCTTTATCAGAAATTGTTGGTACGTTCATATATGTCTATACGTATCTATTCATAAATAAAACCTGATCAGTCTGTAAGATGCTACTTGTAGCTATGTTTTCAGAGATGACCATTTGGTGTTGGTTAACAACTTGGTGTACTTTTCCCTGGGGAAGGCTATTTCTCCAGCTCTTGGCAGTCCTTAGTTGCCTGTAGTTCCGTTGGTAGGGTCGAGGCCTCCTGGTCTTTCCCTCTCCACGAAAGCATGTCTGCCGTTATCCTTGCTCAGATCACATTTAGGCAGTCGTGTTGGTGAGACTTGATAGGTGCAGCTTCCGAGATTGCTAGGGGACACAGGCTCACAGCAAACTCCCTGATCCTCTGGCTCTTCCAATGTTTCCACCCCACCATCTGCAACACCCCCTGAGCCTTAGGCGCTGGAGTTGTTTTGTAGATGTGTCTATTGGGGCTGGGCTCCATAACTGTGCATAATTTTGATTTGTTGTGGATTCTGTAATGGTCTCGGTCTGCTGCAAAGAGAAGTTTCTTTGATGACAGTGTTTATGTCTGAGCACGGTCTTACAGGCAGTCTTCGCCTGGAGGACAGAGGCAGGCTGGCGGCAGGGAGGTCAGAGCCTCATTCTATACAGGCC
Organism: Meriones unguiculatus; assembly: GCF_030254825.1. NCBI lineage: Eukaryota > Metazoa > Chordata > Mammalia > Rodentia > Muridae > Meriones > Meriones unguiculatus. The sequence continues at coordinate 26,407,348 of NC_083356.1, forward strand.
TCTCGCTCTGTCACTCTAAGAGACAGCAAGCTAATATAGTTAACTGCTAACACCTGTTTATTTGGGGTGACATTTATGTAAATGTCAATTCTATCACATTTTATGCTTCCCTGCAGGTTAGAAAAAACCATGGCAGGCTTCCCTCCTCTGCCCAGTGGAGTGTCCCACACAGCTAGGACATGGCATTACAAAAGCCCAGGCAGGCCAGGCTGACCAAGGAGGGCTGGCTTGAGAAGGAGGCTGGCCATGGAGAGGAGCCCATCCTTCTGGGGGGTCCAATGAGGGCCCATCTGGCCACTGGCATCACCATCTATCCCAAGCTGGGCCTGGGGCCAGAAAGAAGCAGAAAACGGGCCCAGCGCCATTTCGCCCAGCTCTCTTGCCAACTCCCAGATCTCATGCTATCTCTGCTGCTGGCCCACATCTTTTGAAGGAATTTCCATAACCAGATTACAATGAGTGTCTTGAAGGAAACAAAGAAGGTACCATGGGAGTAGCCAGGATTGGACTTTCTGAAGACCCAACATTTCATTTAAGAACTGAAACACAAAAAGTTATAGAAATGTGGGAATTGTAAAGATTCTTGAGTTTGGAAAGGTTTTTTTTGGTATAGTTAAGGGACACAAAGAACTCCGCTGGGGCCTGACAGAACTGAAGGGGCTGGAGATCAAGTAAAAGAGGCTGAGCTCTGGTCTGGATCACTGACTGAGCCCCAGTCCTTCATAGACTGGTCCCTGATCCCAGTCACAAACTGAGCCTTGCTCACCTTGACCTTAAGCCTTGTCTCAGATAGAGCTATGATATAGATCTCAATTTGAACTGTAAGCCTGGTCACTGTGAACTTTGAACCTGATGTCACATGGAGCCCTAACCCAGATTTCATTCTGAGGCCTGGTTATATATACTTCAAGCTTTGATCATGATTATAGATTTAGCCTTGATCCTCATAATGAAAGAAACTGATCCCTGATCCTGGACTGGGCCCTGATCTCCAGTCAGACTGTCCCCTAATCTCCAGGTATGGACTGAACCTTGATTCTTGGCTGAAGATGGAATCCCAATTTCTGGTCACTGATGGTGAGTTTTTCCCCAGATCCTGGACTCTTAGGAAGCCTGCTATAAAATACTGCTTTGGGGGATGAAAGATCCAAAAGATGACTCTAACTTTTTTGGCAGTGGGAAGTTCTACCTGTGCCCCCAAGCTCTGGCAGTGGCAGAACGGCCTGGCATGCACAGGGCACAGTGTGGGCATGAGTCACAAAGGAGGGTCAGACAAGCAGCATGAGGCAGCTGCCTCTGCATGCCTCGGAGAAGCCACCATTCGGTCCATGTTGTGATGGTAATTGCTCTCCGTGGTGCCTGATGCTTTGTTAAAAAATTTTTTAATGTTGATTTTTATTGAAAAACAGAAATAGCACAGCATATGCTCCAAGCATCTACAGCGCTAAATGGCGCCTTGTCTGGGCCCCCTTTGCAGTCCCTCTGGAAAGCTGCGGGGGCTGTCAACAGGCTGTGTTGCAGGAGTTGCTAGCTCTCCTGCTGCGTCCTGAGGGACTCCTGTGAAGTGGCAGGCAGGGGCAGGGGCCTTTGCCTGGAGAGTCGGCAATCACGTTTCTTGGCACTGTGACGGCTCAAGGCAAAAATGGACTCTGGGTGCTTTCACCTGGAGCCTTAAGCACACATTTGCTTTGTCTAGTCAATGCATGGAGGATGAACAGAGGGCGGAGAGACAACAAAAGCGTGCTTGGCTCTAGACGGGTTGTCAGGCGGACCACCCTGAGCCTCACAGGTACAGGCCACAGTCTTGACAATGGGAAGGTCACGTGGTCTCGTGTGGACATCAGGTTGTAGGAAAAATACCTTCAGTGACTTTCACTGCTACACACCCGTGACAAGGACACACGGAAACATCTTCACACGTGGAGAGTTCTCTGTTCAAACTCCTGAGTGTGTCCACGAGAACCCTGTTTGAATGGGCCAGGCAGGGATCTGGGCAGAACCTAGGGGTGGAGACTGCTGGGCATAGTTGCTACCTCCTCTGCACCATCATTTCCCCAAATCTTCATGTGTGACCCTGACTCCTCTACCCTGCCTACTGAGCCTTGGTCAATCCTAAGCTTCAGGCTCTGATCCCCAGGGAATTTTTTTTTTTCGTCTCTAGTCCATGATCTTTAAGAAATCCTGGCAAGTGGTCCTGGTCTGGCCCCATCTACCCAGGCTGCTTACATCCTTGCCTCCCATCCTCCGATTCCCTGTTCACATAGTAGCTTCTCCCAGGACCTCATTTTGGTACTTCAGCCCTGCAGTATGCCCAACCCTGCAGCACTCAAGCATCTTCCTGCTTCTTTTCCTTCCCAATAGTCCCTTTGCCAGCCTCCCTTCCCTTTCCAGAGATCCCCTGTGCAGCCTGTGCTACCTAGGGAGCCAGAACAGTCCAGGTGATATTTGTCAGCTAGGCCTCTTCCTGTCACCTGACTGGTGTTTAGAGGCCCTAGGGAACTCCTGTTTGTTTAGTAGAGCGAAATCCAAGAATAAAATCAAAGGTCCTCTCTTGATATTCACAGCCTTCTGTAAGCTCTCTATCCCACCCCCACTAGTTCCTCTCCAGGTGGCTGCTTGCTTGTGCTGCTCCCCACCCCAGCCTCAAAGAAAGCGGATGGAGCCCAGACTCCCTCCCTGTGGCCCTCTCCTGCATAACCTACAGCTCTTGCAGAAAAGCTCAAGACTGATGCTATCACTCAAAGCCTTCAAAACTGTTATGCTGTTCGGCTCCCTGCTTGCCTTCTGTGCTGCCGCACACACCTTCATGTGCCGCCACCTCTCTTCCCTAGCTGCCCAGGGAGGGTGATGTTGCCTAAGTCTGACTTTCTAACTGGAGAGCACACAGGGCTCGCTCCCTCCTCTCCCCGTCTCTCTCATGCTCTCCTTCCCCCGGGGGTACTTGATGCTCAGCTAGGATCAGTCAACCTTTGGGAAACGAATGATTAGTTGAGTGCACAGATTGACACTCTCGACGTTCTTGTGGCCAAGCGATGAGCCCTTGGCAGAGGAGCCACTGGCAGGAACCTCTGCCTTACATGGCCACATGTGGGCACCCCCTGTGGTTGGCATCTACCCCACCCTACCTATACCACCCAGCAATGCAGACTCAGTTTTCCAGAGTGTTGGCCGTTCAGTCTTGAGCAAGTGCAGGAAGGTGGGTTTCCCAAATGCTCCTTTCCAGCTGGTCCTTCACATAAAAAGTTGGCCTCAAGATGATACCTTACACTGCCCACCAAGAGTATGGAATGTCTGTTCAGTGCCCGCTTAGTCCACCCACAAGTAGCTGGCACCCTCAGGCCAGGTGAGCTGTACAGGCCACATCATTCTCTGGATGACCTTCTCCCTACTTCTGAAAAGCAAACTCCAGTGCTTCCTCCTGAGGGCACCTACAGCTCCAGTAGGCACCAGGTGAAGCCCTTGGCTCTGTGCACCTTTTTTTTTCACCTCTCACTGACGAAGGTGCTAATTCTGAGGGGCTTGACAGCTGAGCTGGGAAACCAAGCCTGCAAGGGTTGTAAATATGCCAGGCTGCTCCCTGTGCTGCACGGAGCCCTATTGCTGCCTTCCTCCTTCAAACCCTTCCCTGGGCCAGATGCAGCTATAAAACATCAGCCCACGAGGGCTCGAGCCAGGCTCATTTGCATCTCAACCTTTGCGGGGTGACGGTGACCTAGGCAGCATAGCTGGCCAGACCCACCCAGAACTCCTTGGCATGCAGAAGAGGACCAGCTGGGGAGCTTGTGTTGGGGACTTGGGGAGAGGAAAGCCCAGGAGTGCCTTGGCAAGACAGGAATATGCAACTTCAGCAGAAGAGCCAGCCTGCCTGGGGATGCCCTGCATGGAGCGGGTGGAGGAGCGGGGAGTTCGCAGCCAATGAATGAGCCTGCAGAGTCCCACACCGAGTCACAGCCCAGGGAGAGATTGAAGGGCTTCATTTAATTGGAAACACCTGCTCTTCCATCGCAGCCTGCCTCAGAGAGGGAATTAGAGAGCCTAGTGCCAGGGTACATCTTAAGCAGCACTTCCCCGGAGCTAGAGGCATCCACGCTACTCCCCAAATGAGACCTGTCACCTGGAGGAGACGAGAGGAAGGGACAGCCCTTCAGTCTGAAGGGCTCTTCTTCTGTTCACAAAGGGCATTCTCCCTGCAGTGAGGTCCAGCCTTGAGCAGAATCTGCCTTCAGTAGGAGACCTGGAGACAGGAGGCCCAGCCTGGGGACTAAGCCCGCAGAAGGCTGTGTGACTCCAGGCCCATCTCTAGCACCCGGAGGTCAGAGATAGAGCTTGGCATGACACCGATTTTCTTTCCCCTGGCCAGGATGGGACATTTCTGATGTCTTTGAGTCTTTTTCTGCTAGTCTTGTTTTGGGTTCAGCTCCAGAGATGTGAGAGGGGGCCTCACTGGAAAGCCTGGCCTCTGTCCACTGCTTCCTTCCCTCCTAGAGTTAACTGAGGCAAGCTCCCAGCATAATGCTACCACATGAGTTGAGAAGACCAATGCCTGGCCTTGGCCTTGTCCCCACACCTTCAGCTTCACACATATAGAACTGAACACCAGGAGGATGTTTAGTATCTCAGTATCTAGTCCATTCCTGCACTGGATTGGTATTAAATGAACGAATAATTTCAGGAAAGAATGAATGAGTACTTACCTTGCTAAGTAAATGAGTATCGAATAAATGAGTATATAAATAAATGGTTGTATGCATGATCAAACGTGCATGTTCTTGAAGGAACTGAGTACATGCATGCATGTATGCATACTTGTATGTGTGCATGAATGATTTCAGAAGCTCACAAGTGAATTAATCACAGCACGCATGAGTTAAGAGGAGATATGAGGCATGGAGAGGTTCAAGTGTACTTCCATTAACCTAGCTCTGACATTCTGCTCAAGACTCAGTGCAGAAAACAGGGTTTGCCTCATCTGGAAGCAGTTTCCTCAGCTTGTGCCTCCACGTCCAGGCGCCGCGTCTGCCCTCCTTGGGGAAGGACAGAAATCTGTGTCTACAAGTCCTGGCTGGGACACAGGTGACGGACGAGTGCTGTGGAAATTGTACCGCTCGGGCTGCTTTGCCAGCCTAGCAGACTGTCATTGCGAGACTTGAGCTTTCTTCCTGTGGAATGGGTGTCGAGGGAGCCCAGAAGTGGGCCTGCGTGCAGCCAGAGGCAACGCCTGGGCTCTCCAGCCAGAACGCTCACATTGGTCCACATGCTGTGCTGCTCACACCTCACTTTGTGGGCCCCTGGCCTTCTCCCTCAGATCCTAATCACCTCAGGAGCAGCTGCTACCAGCTCCTCTGAGCCCCAAATCCCCAGCGCTCAGCAAAATTCCCCTCTGATTGAAGCAGCTGCACTCTGAAGCCAGTCTTCCCAGAGCTCATCAAAGCCCCTCAAAGGAAAGATTAGCTGGCAGCCCATCATCCAGAGCATTGTCCCTCCCAAGCCGCTTTGCTCCTCCACCCACCTCACGGAGACACAGAATTAGAGAGCTGGGGGCTGGGACTCTGGGAGGCACTGCCCTCTGCAGAGCGCCTCTGTCTAGTTCCTCAGCTCAGCTTCGGTGGCCGAATTTAGGAAGACACCGTTTTTTTCTGAGCCACTCTTATTCTAACTAAGCTTGAAGTAAAATGCATAAACCTAATCTTTGACACTGTCTTAGGAGTCCAGAATCTCATATTATCGAGAGCTGAGAATTTTAAAATCTGGAGCAACAGAGCTGATTGTGGGGCATGAGAGGGAGGTAGGACCTGGCTGTTTAGACCTCTCCTCCCTAGACAGATGTTCTGAGAGCAGGCAGATCCTGTTGCCCCTGCCTGATGATGGCACATTGCCTTGGGGATCACAGATTCTACCCTTACTGCTCTGGAACCCCAAGTGCTGCTTCCAGCTCGAAGAAGGCTATCTACCTGCTGTGGCCAACAGCAGAGTTTGAGAAAACCCCTTCAAATTCCCATATAACTGCTTCAGCAGTGTCAGAGCCAAGGAGGGGGCCATGCATGCTCACACTGCCTCCACCCGGGAGGCCACCCAGGAGACCTCTCGCCCTTACCATTCAGATAGGCTTTATCTAGGAACTTATGGTCCCAAGGAAGCGCAGAATTGGAGATAAGGCCACACAGAGGCAATATGCTGGGATGCTGAAGTCTCATTGGAACCCATCACCTCGCACCCCAACTCTATAACTCCCATGGCTATAACACTGTGCAGGCCACACCTACCACGGCCTTGACTGTCCAGGTATCACAGTAAAAGAATATGACTGCATGCTATTTGATCTCAGCAGAACCAATGCTGCCCTGTAAGCACTGTGCCTTCCACTGTAGTCTGTGGGTTCAGGGAGGCAGGTTCCCTGGAGAACTACTAGCCTTGGTACCTAAGCAACCTGATTTGTGACAGTGTCCTCCTCTCTCTTTTAATCTATTGTCTCATTCATAAAATGGGCCCACCAGACCCCTCCCCAGGATCGCCACAAGTGGGCAGAGTGCCCATCAAAATATCTAAAGACAAGCAGGAGCAGGCCGTGTTAGGAGAACCTGGATATCTAGGCATGGTCGGTACAGCAGGAAGGCAGGGCTACAGTGTAGTTCTCACGGGGGGCTGGTAGAGAGCACCACAGAGTGGAATGCCTCCCTTGACCCCCATCCACAAGTTCATGAAGAGGACCACAACTGTCACCAGAAAAAAGGAATACCCCCCCCGCCCTCAGCCCCATAACTTACTGGTCTCCAATGCTGTCATCTTCCCGGACCCTGCAGAGATTTCTGAGGACTGAAATCCAGGCTGGGACAACTTTTCAGATGAGTGGGGATGATGCTATCCCTGTCAGCCTGTTCTCTGTTGTCACTCCAGGATGTATAGCCCAGAACAGAAGGCCTGTTGGAGTTAGGCTATTTCTAGGGATGTAGCTAAGTAGAGCCACCAGGACCTGGGGGACACCCGAGGCTCCCCAGAAAGTTCTCATGCATTTTCTTTTCTCCTCACTGACTCCTCACATGCACCCACAGCTAAGCCATCCCCAGAAGTTTGTCCCCGGGAACCTCCTGCTGTGTGCCACCTGATCTCAGGACCTAGTTGCAGAAATGGGGTGCAGACATAATGTCCCCAAGAAGGGGATACAGAAAAAGACAGTCCCTATGCCTCCTGAAACCTCTGCTCTTGTGCTGGGCCCATGCCTCTCCCCTACCATACCCTGCTCAACCTACTGGTCCGATGCTCTTGAACCCCATAGAAATCGGATTTTCATTCCGGGCCTAGCCATCCAAGACTCCTGTTGAGTGACTAGATATATGGGTACCTCCTGCACTCTCCAGGATCTTTCCTTAGCCATACCCAGTGTCTCGGGCAACTCAGGCAAGGCCGCACAGTTTATGCCTGTTCTTTGAGGCTCTGCAGTCAGTGTGGCCTTGAAGGAGAGAGGCTCTCTGAGGCAGCTGGTTCTGAGACCAGGGAGGTTCTCCAGTAAGACGTCAAGACCCTCACCTGTGACGTGAGCTGACATTTTTACCCAGAGAACAGGACTGAAGTGGGGTTAAGTGAAATGGGATAGGGCTGTTGTTCAACATGCTCGGTGTGGTAGCCAGCACTCAGGTGCAGGGGGAGCTATAGAACAGGCTGGGGTGGGAACCACAAACTTACAGTGCAGCTGCTCTGAGCCTCTGTCTGTCCTTCACTGTCTGTCCACCCCTGCTCTCCCCGTCTTTGTGTGCTGTGTGAGTGGGGACAGGCTTCCATTTGCTGATGACACTCCAGCTGTCAATCATCTTTGTCAGCTGCCACAGTTTTTCACTTCCAGAACCACCCTTAGCCCACACCTGGAATTGTTGTGCTTCTGACCACTTGTGACCTGGCGTGGATGCTGAAAGCAAGACTTGTAAAGTGGGGCTGCACGCTCTGGCACAAGGACCCAGGAAGGAGGATCTATCTGCCTTAGTTCCATTTCTCGCCAGAGTCCTAGACGCTCTCCAGGAGGTGTCTCCAGGGGCCCTGCTCAGAGCTGGGAGTGGCCCAGTCTTCAGCACTCACCTATCCATGTCATGTCCTAGGTGCCTCCTGACAGTGGCACCTAGCTACCCCAGCACATCTCAGCTCCAGGGGATAGCATATGATGAAACCTAGCCAATCAGCAATGGCCAACCTCTGGCTAGGAATTACCTCCACTGTGACATGCTTCTAATGGGTCCAGAAAGAGAAAAACCTTTGCTCCTGGCGACCCTCGGAACTTGCACGGAAGTCTAAAGCTGCTTGGTCTCTGAGAGAAAGGCCTTACTCTCTGGGAAGCATGAAGAATAGATGAAGGACAAGACACTGGTGGTGTGGAAGTTCCTATACTCCCTCTTTTGCTTGGCCAATGGTGATATTGTGTCCCCTGAGACCATTCACCAAGTCCTGTGTTCCCTGGTGGTTCCAGACAGGAAAGAGGTTCAGGAAGCTGGGACAAGAAGAGGCTGGACTCAGGAGAAGCCTGCCTGAGTCAGGGTGAGGGCGAGGGAAGTTGTAAAGTAGACACAGAAGGAGGGTCCAGGAGGAACCATTGAGACAGAAGAAGACAGTCTGGGAACAGAATGTAGGATATGGATGATGCTCTCTGCATGTCCTAGCCTGTGGCCCTCATGCTCTGCTTGCAGAGAAAATTCATGGTGAGCCTCACCTCGGACTCCATCCTGCACCTGCCAAAGCACACTAGAGCACAGATGCGTCCAGGTGTGCAGATGGGTGGCCTACAGCCCCCACTTTGCTGCTAATGAGAAACAGCTGTTCCCTGGGCAGGAGGCAGCTCCACGTCATGCTTAGGAACGTGGGAGCCTATCCTCCTGCCAGGCCTGTCGTCCATTATCAGCCCATTATGGGTGAGCCAAGTTTAGTGAGTCAGCCTCCTAGGGCTCAGCACCAAAATGAGCTTCTCTGTGCTGGGAAGGGGGGTGGCAGGGCATCTGGGGGCTGAGTCAGCCGCAGTAGGGTGTCAGCCATCCTCCGCAGAGAAGGAGAAGGGAGGTAAGAAGGGAGAGAGGAAATAGGACGCAGCCCCTGTGGATTATGACAGGTGAGTCTGTGCAGAGTAGACTTTCCCATGGAGACCTCGTCACTTACCTGCAGATCACAGGTCTTAAGTGGGTGTCCAAGAAATGCACCCAAATGGCCCTCGTGGCAGGTGAGGTTGCCAACTCCACAGAATTTCAACATTATAGTCTAAGGATAATATCAGGCCTGAACCCTCAATCTGGGCTGCCCTAGGCCCCAGAGCCAGCAAGGGTGGCTGCCTCCCTCCTAAGCCAGCTCTCTAGCCAGCATGGGTCCTGAGCTCCATGTTGCCCCTTATCAGCCTTGACCTTGGTTGGGCAAGTCTCTTCATCTGTCCTACACTTAAGGCCACCAACTTCAGAGCAGATGGCCTGGACATGGGGAGCCCTCTCCATGCCGCCCTCTCTCGCTACTCTTGCTACCTGCCTCCTCTGTTCTCTGTCCACCCACTCACCGGGTCGCTCAGGCTGTGAAGGCCAATGTAGAAGCTCAGCAGTCAATTAGAAGGAATCTGTCTCTAGTTCAAAAGCTGTCCCCTCCGAAAGGATCTTCACCAACCCTATATCTGACAGAGGGCTAGTATCCAGAATATATAAAGAACTTAAGAAGTTAAACAGCAACAAATCAAGTAACCCAATTAAAAAAATGGGGTACAGAGCTAAACAAAGAATTCTCAATAGAGGAACATCACATCGAATGTCAGAGAAACACTTAAAGAAATGCTCAACATCCTCAGTCATCAGGGAAATGCAAATCAAAACAACCCTGAGATTTCACCTTACATCCATCAGAATGGCTAAGATCAAAAAACTCAAGTGACAACACATGCTGGAGAGGATGTGGAGAAAGAGGAACCCACCTCCATTGTTGGTGGGAATGTAAACTTGTACAAACACTTTAGAAATCAATCTGGCGCTTTCTCAAACAATTAGGAATAGTGCTTCCTCGAGATCCAGCTATACCACTTTTAGGCATATATCCAAAATATGCTCACATATACAACAAGGACATTTGCTCAACCATGTTTATAGCAGCTTTATTTGTAATAGCCAGAATCTGGAAACAACCCAGATGTCCCTCAGTTGAGGAATGGATACAGAAATTGTGGTACATTTACACAATGGAATATTACTCAGCAATTAAAAACAAGGAACTCATGAAATTTGCAGGCAAATGGTGGGAACTAGAAAAGATCATCCTGAGTGAGGTATCCCAGAAGCAGAAAGACACACATGGTATATACTCACTTATAAGTGGATATTAGACATATAATATAGGATAATCATACTAAAATCTGTACACCTAAGGAAACTAATCAAGAAGGAGGACCCTAGTAAGATGCTCAATCTTTGTACAGAAAAGCAAATGAGATGGACATCAGAAGAGGGAGGAAACAGGGAACAGGACAGGAGCCTATCACAGAGGGCCTCTGAAAGACTCTACCCTGCAGGTATCAAAACATATGCTGAGATTCATAGTCAAACTTTTTGTGGAGTGCGGGGAATCTTATGAAAGCAAGGGAACAGGAGCTTCACAAGGAGAGCAACAGAACCAAAAAATCTGGGCACAGGGGTCTTTTCTGAGACTGATGCTCCAAATAAGGACCGTGCATGGAAATAACTTAGAACTCCTGTACGGAAGTAGCCCATGGCAGCTCAGTGTCCAAGAGATTTCCCCAATAATAGGAACAGGGACTGCCTCTTACATGAACTCATGGGCTGGCTCTTTGATCACCAGCACCTGAGTGAGGAGCAGCCTTACCAGTCCACAGAGGAAGACAAAGAAGTCAGTTCTGATGAGACCTGATAGACTAGGGTCAGATGGAAGGGGAAGAGGAACTCCCCTATCATTGGAATGGGGGAGGGGCATAGAACAAGAAGAGGGAGGGAGGGAGGGAGGGAGGGAGGGAGGGAGGGAGGGAGGGAGGGAGGGAGGGAGAGAGGGATTGGGAGAAGATGGGGAGGGGCCTACAGCTGGAATACAAAGTGAATAAACTGTAATTAATTAAAATAAATAAAATAATTTTTAAAAAGCTGTCCCTTCCTCTCACCCTGACCTCCCAGCTGCTATGGAGAAGCACTGGAAGTAAGGCAGGACATAGTGGATGACCCCAGACCCTTTGAGAACCCCAGATCCAGGTGAATATAAACTAGCAAGTCAAGGGCCCATGTGTGACCACCTTCTGCCTTCTCTTCCAGCTTTGGAGAGGACCCTGACCGAAACACCAGAATACACGCAGGGGGAGGGACAGCCACAGAGAAACACTGGAAGCAGACAGAGCCTTCATGGGGTGCTCAGAAATCTGGGGAGGATGTCTGCCGCCATCCTCCAGTGGTCCTCAACTTGTGGGCCACAACCCCTTTGGGGTTGAACCAGCCTTTCACAGAGGTCTCATATCAGATATTCTGCCTATCAGATGTTTATGTTACAATTCATAACAGTGGCAAAATGACAGTCATGAAGTAGCAATGGAAATAATTTTATGGTGAGGAACTTGATTGAAGGGCTGCAGCATTAGGAAGATCTTTTGAGAACCACTGTATTAGAGCCTGCTCTCCTACCCCGGGCAATGCCACCAACCTATAAGATTTTTAAAAACACATTGCTCTGAGACATCATAGTGGTTTCTATGGGCATTGTGGTAAGAGCTGTGTCCCTAGCTCTGTCAGGCAGCAGGAGAAGGAACAGGAAGAGCCTGAGCCATACACACTCCACTCTGCACACAAAGTTCCTGTGAGCTCTGTCCCTGGAATCACTTCTTGGCGGTTCCTCCTACCCTTTGACCACCAGAGGGCCAGAGCCCAAGACTGAGGTCTCAATACTGTCTCCAAATACAACTCCGAAAAGAAATGTGGAGTGGCTTTGAAGGCTAGAGGGTTTTAAGAATGGGCAAGCAACTCAGTACCTCAGGGCATTTAACCAGTACACTCCTGCCTATATGATGGGTCCTGGCAGCCAAGACCCCTTTCCCAGCTGGATCTGCCTCAAAGTCCCCACCTGTGGCTCTGTTTCTCACTTCAGCCCTGGAGCTAGTTCTGAGGCCCTATACTGACTCTGCCTTACTCATTTGCCCCAAAGAGGCATATCCAATCATCAAAAGACAGGGCAGCCCACTGAATCAGAATTGCAGCTAAACAATGATTTGGGGGAGGCATAAGTATGTTCTATGCAATGATTGGGGTATATGAACACTATACATGCTTTAAAAAAAAGACAACATTTGGGTCAAATTCAAGTTTGCCTGGTGCCCTAGACAACCTGCTTGAGGTTGGTTGCTGGTCTTCTCATCCCTTGACACATGGGTACCTTGGGTAGCTGGACCTGTGCTCAGAGTATAAGTTGAAAGCCTGTTCAGCATGAGTCCACAGGACCCAGGGACATGGCTCCTGCCTCTCTCTAATAATATCATGGCCTGTGTCCCCAGGACCTGTGGACCCATGCATGGGGTCCAGCTGTCCAGATGTACCCAGTGTCTTCCCAGCTTCCACTGATGAGTGCCTTGTTGACCTTAGGATAGCAAGACAGAGTGGAAGCGACAGAAGCAGCTGCTTCCACAGTGTGGCTGCTTGCACCAGCCAAAGCTCTTTTCTGTCTGCTCATGCTATGCCTAACGCCTAATACAGACTTAGCTCAGTCCTTACAAGACACTGTGAGGAGCTGCTGTTTGCTCATTTTACAGACTGAGAAGGTGAGGCCTGAAAAGGCCCTGACCATAGATTCTTATCCTGGGCTACTCCCAACACCTGTCCTCTCCAAGTCTGGACTGCCCTGAAGCTCTTCAATATTTCTTCTTCACGGTAGTGCCAGCCGCTGATCCTTCCCCGGCATCCGGCTACTCCCAGACCATGCACTCAGTTGCAGTCACAATTCTTAAGGCTTCTCTAGCCCGTGGCATAGAAGTGACACCAGGAGATGGGGCGTGACAATCCCACCTCAGAGAAGGAAGAATTCAAACACTACTCACTGGCTAGCCTCTCAGAGTTAAGACCCCAAAACCCGCAGCAGTGTCACAAAGGTCAAAGACCGAGTCACGGGGGGAAGGGGGTGAAGAATGAGTGCCTAGGATGCTTCCTGTTCCCCACAAGGGAATGCCTGGTCCCCAGACACAGTAGGGCAGAGGGCTACAGAAGATGTGTTATGTACATAGTCACCAAACTGGCAATTTTGGGAGCCTGGGGAGGATAAGTAGGGAAGAAGTTGGCATCTTGGTCCATGAGGTAGCCAGTTTGACATCAGATTAAATAAATAGTGCTAAGATGATTGCCTGGAAGAAACATTAAAAAAAAAAAACAGGTAAATTAAAGAGCTAAATATAATAAACAAATCTTCAAAGCTATTAAAGTTTAAAAAATATTTAAATGACCTCATGGTAATGATGACTTTTAAAATAAAACACAGTGAGGGCATGCAAAGAAAAAAAATAAGCAATGGATACAACTTTGAAAGCTCCTGTGTGGCAAAGGACCCTATAAATGGTTACAGATAAATAACAAAGTTTAGTGGCTGGAGAGATGGCTCAGTGGTTGAGAGTATATATTGCTTTTAAAGGGCACCTGAGCTCAGTATCCAGCACCCATGTCAGGCAACTTAGAAGTCCAGAGCCAGGGGGATCTGTCACTCCTGAGGGCACCTGTACTCATGTGCACATACCCATACGCAGACCCACAATTAAAATCATGTCTTTTTAAAAAATGACAAACGAGACAGACTTTTGCAACAGACAAGCAAGTAATGGATCAATATGCAGTATACATAAAGAGAATTCACAAATCACAGAGACGTAGATGAGCGGGGAAGCAGCTGAACCATGTGTGCAGGCATTCTTCGGAGGAACTATCCATCGTGGTTGTCCATTAGGACAAGCTCATTCACAAACAGTGAATGCTTTAATGCCCACACCACTAATGGGGCATCTTCCCGAATTCAGTATCATTGCTGTTGAAAATAGCAAGCCCAAGACCTGCACTCCTCCACTGAGTGTACCCTGAAGATATCAAGGTCAGCGAGGGCCCACGTCATGGGGTAGGCAGGCTGGGCAGGTCCATTCTGATGTCAGCCGGTGGCCTAACCCCGGCAGGACTGCACATTTTCCACGTTGTCTGTGCCCACTTCCGTGAGCAGCGGAGCAGGCGCCTTCCCTTCAAGCATCCTTTGCATAGACCGCAAGAAGACACGACTAAAATCACTCTCGTCCCACATGGGGAGCAATGCGCTTAATAGACAGCAGCTAATCTTGTTGGGACTTAATTTGTGACAGAAAACACTGGTCACGCGCCAAGTGCCCATCAGCACGGAATGCAAATGCGAGCAGAGATGTCCACGTGACAGGTGCACTGAAGCACTTAGCAAACACGGAGAACGGAGCTGTGCCTCTTACATAAAAAGGAGTAAAGAGAGGAATTATAGAGCTGCACTCGCCCCACAATCCCATTTACATAAACGTTTAGGCACATAAAACAATAGAACATATTGTCCACGGCGCCGTTGAAGGAGAGGTATAAACACGGACTGAGTGCCTCCTGATTCACGGAGGCTGGCTGCTTCCAGAAAGGGAGTCTTCTGGTTAGGTGGCTGGGATACAAGGATCTGTGATAAAATTCTTTCTGGGGTATGGTGTTAATAGTCTTGTTTGGGTTGTCTTGCCTCAAATATCCCACATTACTCCCTCTCCCACAGATTTCTTCTGGCTTCTTCTCAGACCAGGTCTAAGCTCAGCTCCCTAGACCAGCCTTTTTTCTCAAGCCACTTCCCTATCCTGCTTTCTGGGCTCTGTGTTGATTTCAGGGTTGCTTTTCCATGTCACTTTATCACTGAGCTTCACTAATGTCTTATGTCAGCTCATTTCGGGGACCGCAGGCCCTATCAGAGCCTGAACGATAGACAAATCTCTCACTCAGGGGGCTCTGATGAGTGAGTGAATATAGGGACAGAGGGGAGGCTGGAGAGAGCTGGGGACGAGGATGGGATAGCCAGTCAGGCTCTCCAAGTAGCGGTGACAGTCTCGGTGCCATTTGATGTCTGCCAGTGTGGCTGGTACCAGTGGACAAGTGACAAGGTACGTAAAAAGCAGCTCACGCTCCTATGCCCACCTGGTCTCTGACTCAATACTACCCAGGCCACTCAGTAAAGCCTGAGAGTGATCATGTTACAGCAGCAATGGTGGGCCCAGGTTCTCTCTCAGCAAATGAAACCTCCCACCCCCAGGACTGCAGCAGTGTTTGCCTGATTCCCAGGCTCCTCCCATGGCACCCTAGAGCTCTGCAGCTAAAAGGGACACAATGAGCCCTGAAGGCATCAAGCCCACTCCTCAAGCCTCCAAAGGGCCTTCCCAGAGAAAGAGGATACCCCCACAGGCAGCCCAGACCCATGTGCCCTGAGTTTCTGCATAAAAGGGAGGGTAAACATTGCTTGTCAAAATCTTCAGAGAAACCTATAACAGGCTCCTGTGAAAAAAACAAAAAACATTAGAACGGTCGTGGTTTTAGTGCTAGCATCACAGCTTGGTCCTTGCCTGTGTTCTGGGTCCCAGGCATTCCAGAACACCATGCAGGTTCTCTCTTGTATGCTGATTGGCCCTCTACCATCACACCCAGCTTCATCCATAGACACTCGCCAACCTCACCCAGCTCAGAGACGTTGACCTTGCCTCCAGGTGGACCCTGTGCCACTCCACCCAATGAGGCCCAATTTAGCAGGATAGGAGGAGGCACCAGATAATCACAGAGCCCCAAGGTGGTTCTTGTCAATGACAGAGAGCCTACAAAGCAATTAGTAGATAAGGATTTCTGCTCACCCACTCTCTCAGCTCTGTTCCTTGCTGATGCCATCAAATAGCTGACCTCTCAGGAAATGAAAATATTTTTGCAGTAAAAATAGCTGAAGCAGGATATAGCCAGGGATCTCATAGAAGTCTAGGGACCTCTCAGTCCCTGTGTGACATAGACACACACCTCATCATTATCACCAGTAGTGCTGTCACCACCATGTCTACTGTTACCATCAAATCAACTATACCATTATAACCATCACCACCACTATCATATGCAGCACCATTACCACTATTACATCATCATTGCCACCATCATCACCCTCACTATCTCCAGAAGCACCATTACCACCAACGCCGTCATTGCCACCATCACCACCATTATAATCACCATCATCACTATCATCAGAAGCAGCACAACTGTCACCGCCACCATGACTGCCAACATCACTGCCACCATCACTGCCACTATTGTCACCACCACCGCTGCCACCACTTCCACCAACACTGCCATTATTATTATCCTCTGACCACGTCTGCTATATGACCTTTAACACAGTTCCCTGTTAGCTCGTCTCTCCCTGTGCCTATGGGACAATTAGGTACTGCGTTCTTGTTCATATGACAGGAGGGTTGCTGCCAAATGCAAATCAAAGCATCCCTGAGATCCAGAGCCTTAACCCATTATGTACACCTATGCAGCGAGCCCCACCCACCCACCCACTCCCCAAGCACCTAGAATAAAGGTGAGCTATCTCACTGAAGTGGTTCCCAGAGGTCATTTCCATCATGTTCATGGCCTTCCAAGTCGTGCATTGCGTCTCTGTTCCTCCTGCCCCTGTGGGCTGGTATCCAACAGCCTCCCAGGGAAAAGGAGACCCACAAGCATTTTCCAGACCACTGGTCATTGCTTCACTGGCCTCAGAACCCTCTTCTACCAGGGAAGATGCTCATATCCAAACACAGGTCACCTTAGGCTAGGTGGGCAATCTTCAGTCACTGAGCGTCTAAACACTCCTGGAATAAGGCATGAAGAATGCTAGAATGCTTCTGGGATTTCTGTGGCAGTGCGCTAGGTCTGTATCCCCCAACACTCTATGTCACTGTGCACCTATCACCTGGGGCTGAGACCATAGCAGCCTCAACCACTGGGCTCCTGGCAATATGATTCCAAGCAGGACCAATAAACCTTCCTTCTGTGCCATAGGCCTCCATAAGAGTTCCCAAACCTATCATATGGTACTACTCTTTTTTTCCCCCTGCCCCTGAGGTGGTAATAGGGTTTCCTAGGAATGAATGTCTTAGGTTGAGCTCCCAGAAAGCCTGGGAGATGAATAATTATGCAGAGATTACAGTAGAGTGTGCCCTGTGCTGTGTCCTCAAGGAAGTGGGAGGCAGGTCTTGGCAGGGGCAGCTGTGTCCTGGAGCACTTGCATGTGACTAACTGGTGGCTCCAAGGCTGTGCTGCCCATAGAGTCAGCAAATAGAGACAAGATCTTTCCTTCTTGAGCCAGACATTGGATGACCTGCCCAGGTGTGGCTGAGGTCAGAGCCCACCATGACCTGATTACCTGGTCCTGGTCACCTGTTGGTGGTCACTGCAGTTGGACAATGGGATCCTGCAGGGCCATAGATATCCACTGGAGGAGGACCTAAGAACACCTGCCTGTCAGTCACAAGTACAAAAAAGGGAGAATCCAGAGGATTGCCAGATCAGACTACATAGCACCAAGGACCTCCACTACTGACCTCTGACCTCTAGTGGCAGGCAGCTCAGGTAGTAGAGAACCTGCCATACCCTCTCCTCAGCCCTGTCTTTCTCCCACCAGATGTTACATCCTGACTGCTCAGATATTTATGGTCTTCAGAGCTATGTGCCACCAGGCCCTAGGCCCAGTGGGGCCCTTCCCCTTGCGTCTTTCTAACACATATGATCCATTTACGTCAGGGTCAAGTCAATCTTACGACTTTTCATAAGACACCATATATCTTCCACTTCAAACTCAAGGACACTGGGGCCAAACAAGGCAGTCAGCCCACGTGACTAGAAGTGAGTAGAACGAGGAAGACTGTAGAGGTAGTTTAGAGCCTTTCAAACTACCCTTTCACAGGGGTCACCGAAGACCATCAGAAAGCACAGATATTTATATTACGATTCGTAACAGCAGCAAAAATAAAGTTATGAAGTAGCAACAAAAACAATTTTATGGTTGGGGGTCACCATAACATGAGGAACTATATTAAAGGGTCACAGCATTAGGAAGGTTTAGAACCACTGGCTTAGACTCCAGCAGCAGCCATGGGACTGCAACATCTCTGAGGCAAAAGACCTAAAGGAAGCTCCTTTCCCCCTTGTCCCTCCTCCCATGGGCCCCGCCCAGCTTGCCCCATTTACCATTGTGAAGAGGGATCCTGGGAAAAGCCAGTCTCAATTCTTATCAGCCCACCAGCAGAAGGGAGCCGCAGAGGAAATCCAAGAAACTAAGGCCCAGCTACTTTTCTTCAGTACCACATGCCCGAGTCAGCACTCCTGAATGACTCCATGGCCCAGCCTCTCTTTCTGATTGGATGGAGAGTGAGTATGACAGGCATGCTGTGGCCCCAGCTGTGAGGACCGCCCTCCATGTCTCTTGACATAGCAGGTGCCTTGGGAAATGCCCACGCTATTGTCATTTCCAAGTGACATCTTGCAACTGTGCAGTCACCCTGGAGCCTGATGTGAACTGACAGCTTCTCCAGAAAGAAGAGGAGTCCCTCATCCTTGATTTTCCACTAGAGCATGTCCTCAAGAGACCAGCCGAGCAGGCAGGGAGCTGGCTGCCTCCCTGTCAGGCAACCTGTGCACCCAGCCCTCAGCCTTGACTGTGTGACCCTGACCATCCCTTTAAGCTTTGTTTTCTCACTTTCAAAGAGAGTGTGACTTGCTCCCATGCCAGCACCCAGGGCACAGGGAGGGCCACCTCACCTTCAAGGCAAGGTTCCCAGATGCGGTAGCTACCTGCCTTAAATTAGATCTGATGGGTATACAGCCGACACACAGACTGCCCTGGCAACCGTACACACCAGCAGCACAGCAACACCAGGGCACCATCACCATCATGGACAATACCATCAGTAGCAGGGACACCAGCGCTATATCACGCTCAACCACCAACACCAGCGCTGTGATGCTGACACCAACTCCACTCAGGCATCAATGCCAGCGACGCCAACACCACCAGCAGCAACACCACGCTGACACCCGTACTGAAATGAACTACAGGGCCGACACCAATGCCACTAAAAACACCGCTGCCATCACTAGCAGCAACCAGCTTCACCCGCAGCATTTAGCAGCGGCTCCTGAGAAAACACAAGCAGCTACGCTGACAGGTGTGCTAGTCCGAGGACAGGGGAAAACACTCACAACAGCAATCCTACCAACAACCTCCCACAGCCTTTGTCATGGCAAGGCAACTGGCCTACCAGTGCCAAAGTAGACAGCCACCCCTCACAGCCCATACCATCCTCGCGATCCAGCAGGTCGCTCTGACAAGCACTGCACCAGTGCATCAAACTCACTCTCCACTCTGGGCCTCATGACAGTCTTGGGCACTGAGTCTATGTTCATCCTAGTTCGTAACAAGGGGCCCATGGCTCAGAGGACACATGGCCAAGGTCATAGCCCAGAGCTGAGGTAGCTGCCAGGAGCCCGATCCTGCTCACTGCTCAGAGGCCTCCTGCTTTAGACCACTGTTCTCCAATTCAACAGGACAAGATTCCCTCCTGGAGACTCCATGTGAGGGCCATGCGTGCCCTAGGAGAACTAACCTGGTTGTCATAGGAGAGTGAACATCCGGGTCATGGAGGGTCTCAGGAGAACAGGGCAGAGGGCACAGACATGCACTAGATGGCCACATAGTCATTCTCCTCTGCTGCTTCCTCATCCTTGCAGGCTTCACCTGGGCTCCTGGCTGCCACGGGAGCCTCCAGGGCAAGGGGCACCGACTCCACACAGGCATCAATACTGGCTCGTCAGTAGAGTTGCAGTCTTCCTTCCATGGACATGCCAGAAAACTGCCCCACTTAGTAGAGCACCCCAACTGTTGCATTGTTTGAAAATCCCAAGCGGGTTTCACTCTTCCCAGCCTCCAGCAGCAGCGACCACTCCACTTGCAGAGCTCTCCTCTCCAGATATCCCTGGTGAACCCAGGTGGGGCTAACCACCCACTAAGAGCATGGGGACAACTCTCAGGGAAAGAAAATGTGATTGCACTCTCCCAGAGACGTTGCCCTCCCGGCACTGTCCTCACCTCAAAAAGGATGCAGGATGTGAGGCCAGGGAAAACCATTTTTCATTTTAGAAACTCCAGGAAAGCAATTTCTTCTTTCAGATCTCATTTTCTTGCTCATTTACCCCAACATGCAAATTCCTTGTTGGGCATCACACTGCGGGCAGCTTGGCAGTCAGACTCCCACCTGCCTTGAGGGCTTACCTTGCCCAGCCAGGCGACCTCAGGCAGTGGATAGACTAAGTCTGCTTCTGTCCTGGCCTCTGTTGGTCCTCTCAGGAGCAGTGGCTGTGGGGTCTTGCTCCCCCGTGGTGGAGCCTGGAACAACAAAGAAGCAAGCAAAGATGCAAAGTGAGATGACCACCAGGGGGAAAGAGCCCATGGGTACCACGTTTCAGCACATTCTACATTCAGTCTGTGTCAAATGTCCAAGTTCAGTCTGTGTCACATTCTACATTCAGTCTGTGTCAAATGTCCAAGTACAGGCTTCAGAAAGCGGCTGAAGGCAGAGATGTGCTTTCTTAGCACAGGGAGTAATCAGAGAACAGCCCATCAACTCCAGGGGTAAACAAGGTGCTAGTAGGAAACCAGAGGTGGAGAAGGAGCTCAGCAGTCTGTCACTATTGTCCTCCAAGGTCAGTTAGCTCCCCAAACTCACGGCCTGGCTGCCTCATCATCATGGACCACCTCTGGGCTGATGATTTCTTTTAAACTCTAAGCAGGTTTGACTTTCTCCAACCTCCCCCAGCTGTGTATCCTTTACCTGCAGGACTGGTTTCTCCAGTCATCCCTGAGAGGCCAAGGAATAGACACTGACCTCAAAGGGACTTCAGAAGGAATGCACCCTCATGTCCTCAGACATCTGACCAAGAGGAAAGGGACAACATGTGACGACAAAGAATTTACTTTGTGCCTGTGCTCTGCACATTCTACACGCTGCCAAATAATGTGATGTGCAAGATTCCCACCCCCTTCCTGCCGTCTACCCCCACTCCTGCTACCTGCACCTGATGATAGACTGGAACCTGAGCTCCAGACAGAGGACACTAACCAGCCACAGACCTGGCATTAGAAGATCAAGGTTACACCCATTGTTAAGACCTGTGGTACCAGCGTGTGCCTTCTGGGCTCCGGAGAAGGTGGGGCTGCAATGCAAGTCACCCCACCTGGACGAAGCCCTGCTTCTCAGAGAAAGACCTACAGAGGACAGGGAAGGTGTGGGTGACACACTAGGACGCCCAGTGCATGAAGGTAGCCAGAGCTGAGTCTGTGGGAGGCAGAGGCCACAATTCCCACATGGTTCAGTCTCTTGGAGGGTCCTGGCTGCATCGAACCTTCTCGGTGGAGTTGGAGTGGGGGCTGTGGAGAGCTGTGACCCTTCATCTTGGATAGGGTTCTAAACAAACACACATTCGCTTGACTCTTCAAAGTGAAATTGAGTTTTATATGTCAGCATTTGGCCAGGAAGGAAAAATAAATGCCACTGAAGGCCAAGTTGTCATGTCCACGTCGCAATCATTTACCAGAGCTTAAACGCAGCAGTTAACACACAGTGAGAGGGAGGGGCCCTGGGAAGAGATAAGACTCAGGAGTGAGGTGAGGTGTTCGCAGTTGCCAAGAAGCTCGGGACAGGCACAACAAGAGGCTCATCATTTCGCTTGGCAGAAAAAATGGGCCTTCCTCACCCAGCTTCATGCACCAGCGCCTGCTGTGCCCTGAGATGGTCTGGGGCATCCTTCCTGCTGGGCTGGTTCCTTCTCTGTGCAGTGTCTTCCAAATTTTGCCTTGGCCACTACCCAGCATCTCTTCTTCCCCAGGGAGCTTCCACATCTCCTACTGCTCGCCAGAGTTGGGATCCTAGCACATCTGCTTATCTGCTCCCTTTCTCTTCCTCCTGAAGACATTTTCCTGGGCCCTCACACCATGCTCCTCTTCTGTCACCTTTAGGAACAATCATATTGCCAGTCCCTAAGGACGAGAGAGAAACATATAGATGAAAATGCAGCACTTGTGCCAGGAACAGTCTGCTTTGAAGCCCCAAGAACAAATCCTAGTCTGGTGGGCTAGCTGTATGGAGGTTCATGGCATCTCTCCAACTGGATTAGGCTAAAGGAAATGGGGTTACCCTGATCCCACTCTAGCTTTGTCTCATGCTAGTACTCAACATAGCTGTCCTCCATGACTTATACACAATCACCTCCAGATCTTCCCTGCATTCTTCAGCCCCACCATTGCAGGCGGGTCCTCATCCCTCAGCTCTCACCGGGCTCTGGCCAGGCCTTGAACACTCTTGGACCCCTTAATCATCTCATCTAGTGTATTAAACACATCCCTCAGTCTCCACCCATTTCCTAGGCTTGCTCCCTAACCCACCCACCTACAGCAGTGGTGGTGTCTTCAGTGTCAAGATCCTGAGCTTCAAGGTACCTTCAATTAACATACATACCCATTCTGGCTAACACCTGAGCTCCTGGCTTCTCCAGAAGTGGTTGAGTATCTTCCACGGGCCCAGCCAGATCTTTCCAAGTCTTTGCATACCCCCAGGCTGTCACAGATTGAACTCAGGCCTCCCCAGGGGCTTTCTGTCTAGGTGTGCTCCCTCTAGACAGCCTGACCCCTTTGCTACCTCCCTGTACTGCCTGTGTATTTTCTGTCACTGTCTCTAGGATAATGCTGGACATCAGAGAATCACAGAAAACCCATCAAAAACAATTATGTTATATAATGTTGCAAATTGGTCTTGCCAGCAGATTTCAACTTTGGCTTCGATAACTGCCTGGCTGTGTTGAAGAGGTCCGGGCAACAGGGAACCATAGGCAGCCCTTGGCCAAAAGTTAACATGAATCCCAAGCCTCTAGCCTACAGCCCAAGGGGCCCAAATGCAGGCTAGCAGGTGAGCTTGAAGCAGAACTTTCCTATCCAGGCCTGAATTGGACATCAGTGCAGGCCAATACTTTAACTATGTCTGAGACACCTGAGCAGTAGACACAGCACAGCCTGCCCAGCTCTGCCTCCCAGAGAGCTTGTGCACACGCATAGGAGTTTGTTACATAGTAGAGGAGCTGGTATGGTAAGTGTCTGCTATAGGCTGTGCACAGGCCTCAGTGGTTGATGGCATAACAATGTTTCCAATTCGAATGTCTCCATCAATCAGAAGATAGGCTGGCATGCAGGCAGCGGTGGCGTAGATGGCACAGTCACCCAAAGGCGTTTGGGGTGGGACCTGGGATGAACTGGGAGTTCAGAGGAGCTCCCCCCCCCGAGGCAAATGGAGGTGCCTTTAGGAGACTCTCATCTTGTGTGTGGGGAAGCACATGTTACAAGGTATGTGTCGAAGGCTTGCTCATATCTTCTTCCAGGTAGAGACAGTGGAAGTTGGGCATCTGGTCACAGTGAGAAAGCACAGCCACCGTGCTGCCTGAGGAGCAGAGATGTCCTTGATCCCTGCAGGAGCTCTGGAAGGCCAGGCAGGCAGAGCCTGAGTGAGGGCTCTGAACGGGGAGGCTGAGTCTAGGCCTCTACACTAGTCACCAAAGCTCAGGCTGCCTCATTTCTTAGGCCCTTCATCTGGGATTTGGAGAATGAGCTGTGATCTACTGTGAGTTGTGCTGATGGGGGAAGTCATTTTTTCTCCCTCCCTGGAGAAATTAAAGGTATGAAGCTTATGGCTGGAACCATACCAATTGGCTCAGCATCAACATCAAGAGCAAAGCCTTGCAGAAGTGTTATGGGGTAGGCAAAGCTGTGGGACTTCCTGACAGGCTGAGATATGGTCAGGCACAGATCCTGGGGCACCCTAGCGACCTTCCAGGGTGTCGGGTTTGGCCTTTTCCAGGATCTCTGTCCTCCTCCCTCCACTCTCCCTTTGGTCACAAGAGGATGAAATGGTTTGCCTACTGGAGTGTGGAAAAAATAGACATGAAACATTTGGAAAAGCATTGAGTAAATATTCTATTTCCAGATGCCATTGTTAAAATAATTATACATATTTTAATAGACTTCATCTTTCAGAACAGTTTTAGGTTTTAGAAAATGTGCACAAAAAATTCTGAAGGTATTTTAACAGATGATTAAACAATAATTGTCTTAGGATAACAGGGAAGCAGGGCCCCTGGCCAACATCTCTCTGAGGCCTCAGACCCAGCCAACCCCAAGGCTCTGTGTCTGCAAGAGATGATGTGGGGTACTATTGAGACAGAGAGTCCCAGAGTAGACACTTCCCAGGGTCTCTTTTTTTAAATTCTGAGAACCTGGGAGATGCCCTCCTGCATCCCAACCGAAGGGCACAGCTTTGCTGCTTAGAAGTTCCGGGAGATGGCCTATAAAGTCACACTCAGAGGTGGGTAGGCACTTTCTGCAGTCTTGAGAACTTGAGAAGTGCTGCAGAAGAAGACGGTGAGGGGCAGAGGGAGAAAGAAGTGTTGCAATCCAGGAAGCAAAACCTGACATTGATCTCTGTGGTCCCAAGCACGTGGCTGAGACCTCCAGAGCCTCACAGTACTCTGAGCCCTCACTCACTCTCTGAGTTCTTACCTAAATCAGCACCCATCCGAGCCCTTGGCACATATGCCGTGGACACAGAGCCTGGAGACCAATATAATAGCCCCATGAGTCAGCACAGCAGGTGGGACCTCCTGAGAGCTCAAAGCACTCCAAGTGATAGTATGATTTTGACGGATGATAGGAAAGGCTAGAGTCACTGGGAGAAGAGCTTGGGGGTAGATGCTGA
The DNA here is from genome assembly GCF_030254825.1 of Meriones unguiculatus. NCBI lineage: Eukaryota > Metazoa > Chordata > Mammalia > Rodentia > Muridae > Meriones > Meriones unguiculatus. The sequence continues at coordinate 26,432,177 of NC_083356.1, forward strand.
TGGCAAAGATAGCAGGCTCACATCCCACTGACTGACAGAAACTCCAGGAACCAAACAGGGAAGTAGCTATGAAATCACTCAAGTGACCCCAGAGGCAGGGCTTCGGCATAGGCTCAGCTGCATCCCCAAGGCCTCATGCTGAAGTTTTTCCCAGAGCCTGAGTGAGATTGTAGCCAGGGACAGGGCCATTAAAGGGGAGATTGGATACAAGGAGGTCATTAGGGTAGCCCTGATCCAATCTGACAATATTCCTAAAGGAGCAGATAAAAACCCAGGCACACAACAGAGAGCCAACCATCTGAGGAAGAAGATGATGAGGTCTACAAGCCAAGGAGAAAGGCCCGAGGGGGAACCTTAAACCATAACTCCACTGACCATTGAGAGGAGAGGCACACACCTGTGTTGAAGCCACCCTATCTGCCATACTTGGCACGGCCACCAAAGCTGATTCATCGAGGCACGAAGTTCCCAATTCAGCAGGAGAACAAACAGTGCACACAGCGCGTGGACACAGCAAGACACATAATTACAAAGTCTTGAAATACAGGGAACAAAGAGGAAATCTGACCCACATCCAGAGAGGGAGAAACCGAAGACAAGAACAAACACACTTCCCACAAATAACCAAGAATCAAAACATCATTGTTCCCAGCAGCAACACTGGACGTGGCAGACAAGGGCTGGAGCCTACCCATCACAGAAAAGTGAGGTTTGAGGGACCCCAGGACAGCCAACTTACCATGTGGCAGCAGCAGAATCAATCCGCAGAACTTCTCACAATTGCCCCGAGGAGAATCCACACACTAGGGTGAGGAAGAGGGACAGTCAATTCAGGGGTCCTGAGATAGGCCTGAAGGACATCTGCAAAGGACCGCTGGCACCAACCTCAAGACAGGTCAGCCGGGTGAGCACCAGAGTCAACAGACACTGCTGTCTTATGGTGTCATGATGTTTATCTGTTTCTGGGGATACCACTTAAAATGGAATCAGCATTAAGTGTAGAGAAAATGAAGCAGCTGAAAACCTGAGATCACTATTAACTCCAGGGGGGAACCACCATGATGCAGAAGGGACTGAAATCTCATACTGCGTGAATTCTCAGCACTGAGGTGGGCTTACAATGTCATCTCTCAGAAATGAGGTCATTATTGTACTGGAAGGTGGGCTTGCGAAGGGATGTGGAAAAAAAAAAAAACCTGCCCAGTCCATCCTCTTCTGTGGAATCTGCAGAAAAAAAAAAAAATCTCCCAACTGATAAATGATACACCATTGAAGACACAGAAATAAACGCCATGATGGTTGGAGGATAAAGTATTGGCTTCTGAAAGATGCGAGCATGAAAGATTCAAATGCTGAGGACCTTGACAGTCAACCTGTGTCTATGTCTGCCAGTTGGCATCCTCCTGCAGTTGCCAATAACAAGTGAGACAAAAACTACATAGCTTAAAATAATGCATATGGAGTCTTCTTCTCTGGCCTGGAATTGTAAGTCAAGCATGGCTGTTCCTTTTCCAGCAGAGGGAGGGGGCCCCCTAGAAGAGTCTACTTGCCTCTTCTAATCCCAAGGGCTTCCAGTGCCCTTCCTAGCTCGACCCCACCTTCACTGGTACTCACTCCCCTCCTTGCCTAAGGATCTGTGTCACTAGACTTAGGCCCCTGCAGATAGTCCAGATCAGTATCATCTCCAAATCTTCCACTAAATTGAATCTGCAAGGATCTTTTCTAAAGGTCATGTTGTTGGTCTGGTCTTAGGGCATGGACTAATAGAGTGGGGGGGGGGGCTACCATTCAGCCTACTGCGTAAATATCTTAAGAAATGAAAACATACAGTTCAGATTCCTGCAGAGTGCTCCTGCCCGCTGCTCCTCCTCCCGCTCAAATTCCTCTGGCGATGGTGGGGCTCGGTCTACTGCACTTGCTTCATGTTGAGGTTGGTTTATGTGGGACCTCATTCAGCAGCTCCAGGTCGGTGCCTGATGTCTCACAGACATCAAAAGGCACACACAATGTCACCCGTTTTCATGGGCAGGAACCAGGCAGGCACATGTATTGATTATGGTGGATGGGGGAGGTGACAGCTGAGCTCCTTGAAGCCAGGGTTTTGTGTGATGTGTGCCTACATACAGAACGGTTGCTAGGAAGGGTATCACAAGCCCTACCTTGTCCTGGCCTTACTGATCTCCAGTGGGCAGCTGTGCCTGAGTGGGCTGAAACCCAGCTGTGAAAAAGGATGTGTATGCGGTGTATGTGTGGAATGCTGGCAGGGTAGATGCCTCCGGTTCATCTCTAGCAGAGGGAAGCACCAATCCTTAGGCTAGCTCTGAAGATTTCACACTCTTCAGTGCACAGGACAGTGGCCTGTAGGGCACACCCCACCTCCTCGCGCAAATTGATTTTCCTTTGATTTTTCTCCATATTTTCCCCTAATCGACAATTAGCCGTGAAGAAGCTGGTGTTAAACAAAGGAAATGAAACATTAGGATTCAAATAGGCTGACATAAAGGACCGGGTAGGTATGTCAGTCACCCACCCTCTGTGACGTTAGCGGAAGCATCCCCAGAGCACAGGGCGGAGGGAAGACAGGATCCTGGGGACCCTGTACTGCTTCTCTACCCTTTATATTGGCCAATGGGTGTGACGTAAGGTCCCAAACTAGGGAAGAAGAATGTAGCTCAGAGAGTTGGGGCCAGGATTCAAGCAGAGGCCCCAAGAACATGACAAGTCAGAACTGGGAATGTCAATCCATGTAATGAATGTGGGAAAGAAAAGAAAAAAGGTGGGAGCAGGTCGTGATAATGAGGTGGCTATGGGGTGTCTGCAAAGCAACCTGCATTAACCATACACGCTTGTTCAGTTCTTTCCACAAAGACGCACAGTGAGCACTGATGGAGTCCGGTGCCTTCACACCCTCCCTTCTCATCCTCTGGTAGCCTTATTTTACACTCAGGTCAGCAAGCGTTGGGCTTCCATGTAGGAAGGGGACACATAGTGCCCATCCTTCTGTGTCTGGCTTATTTCACTTAACACAGTGACTTCCCCCTTCATCCATTCAGCTGTGAATAACAACATCTCATTCGTGTGTGTGTGTGTGTGTGTGTGTGTGTGTGTGTGTGCATTTACACATCAAGCATGTATAGAGAACAGAGGTCTACATTTGATGCTGTTCTTTATTGCTTACCTTATTTTTTTTGATGCAATGTCTCTAATTGAACCTGAAACATTCTAACTAGACTGGCTACCAGATAAACCCCTGGGATCCATCTGCGTCTATCCTACCAATGATGAAGTTGCAGGCACACACTACCATACCTGGCTCTAACATGGCTACTGGGGATTCAAACTTAGGTCCTCGTGCTTGAACAGCAAAGCACTTTATACACCAAGCCAGACCAGGCTCTCGTTGATTTGGACTAGTAATATTTCATCCTGGGTATTGTGATGGTTAGTGCTAATTAACAGCTTTACTAAAGAACCATCTAGGAGATAGGCCTCTTGGCATACAAGTAGGGTTATCTTGATTATACTGACTGAGATGGGAGACCTTCCCACTGTGAGTGTCACCATTCCTTAGGCAGGAAGCCCCAGGCTGTATAAAAGTGGATAAAATGAACTGAACACACAATAATTGCTCTTTTATTCTAAATGTGGGTATAATGTGGCCAGTTCTTTCCAGCTCCTTCCACAGTTACTTCCCAGGAATGATGTACCTTATGCGAGAATAAACCCATTCTCCCTAACATCACTTTTGTCTGAGTATTTTTTCATAGCAGTAGTAAAAGAATATACCACATTTTCCTCAATCCACCCCCTGATCTATGGACATCTGGGTTGAATCTATGCCTTGGCTATTGGGAACATGACTGAAACAAATATGGGTGAGCAGGGGTCCCTTCTCTCCTCCATAAGCTGTCTCAGCTGCACCCTCCTGCCTCCCAAGCAGGTACACACAGAGGGAGAGACACCACTCCAGGACAGGTCACGACAGCCTTTGCTCCCCTGCCCCTCAACTTTAGCTCTCCACACGCTACTCTCAACAGGTCACCTGTCACTCAGTGTTCCTCACACAGCTTCTAGAGAGGTCCGATTGTGGGGCGTTGAGGCCTCCTGCCTGTGCCTGTGAGGAGCCGTCCTGGTGGCAAGTCTTGGGTCCCACCTTCTGGCAGTGACAGCCTGTCTGATGTCTTGAATGCCGCTTTAGGGAAGACTAGTCAGGGACCCAGAGACATGGTCCCAGAGACAGTGAGGCATGGCCATCTGCTGCCCTGAGGTTTGGGTTCATTTGTTATAGGCAGGTGTAGAGGGGGACCCTGAGGGGCCGCCAAGAGACATGCAACTCACCACTTCGCAATGTACTGATTACATCTGGTTACCAGTGCTCAGATCACCTCAGAATTCAGAGAGATGTGGCAAGTCCTCTCTAACTGAAACTATGGGTTTTCAGTGTCTCAGGGAGACAGAGACACTGAACCACAGAAAGACAAAGAGGAAGACAGGCAGGAAGCAATACAAGACAGAGACAGAGAAAGACAGATGAATAGAGACAGAGAAAATGCAGAGGTGGGAGGGTCAGAGGTGGGCCCTGGTGATGCCTGGCCAGCTTGTGTCTTTTGAGAATCTCGGGTAGAGTGCTGGGGTGCAGGTAGCTTGACATGCCGTTTACAGACAAGGCCTCTCCTCCATCCAGAAGTTGAGCTTGCCTAACCACACCGAGATATCTGTCCCTGCCCGGGCCCATCCACATCCTGAGCACCTCATAACTCTGGATGGATGACCCAAGAACATGCTCAGTAGAGCAGGAGCCCTAGATATGAAGTGCCTTTGAGAAGAGAGTGGCCAGATCATGCTTTTGGGTCACAGGTGCCGTTAGTGGTCCCCACACTCACCTCAGCACTCAATGCTTGCTGCCTAAGACCCTTCTTATTTCCCCCATACCTGCAATGTGCCCCTGAGTCTCAGCTTACAGAATCTCTCTCCCGGAAACTGCTCTTCCCAGATCATCCCACATGACCAGCCTCCGTGTTGTCCCTTGTCCAAGCACTACCCATAGAACCTGGGTGCTGACCCCTACTGTGCAGGGGTCACCAACAGTGAGGCCCCAGCATGGACAGCAACAGTGTCTTACCATGTCCTTTGAGTAAACACGTTTCACCACAAACCCTGTGGAGCAGATGGCTCTCAGAGAAGCTGCCCACACCACCTGCCTTCTGGCTGGATTATCCATGACCTTGCTCCATAGAGCAAGAGCCCTGGATATGAAGTGCCTTTGAGATGGGTGGGGCCAGAAATGCAGGTTCCAGTTGGGAGGTTCTCCCGACCTTCTCCTATATATCCACCAAGGAAACTGAATTGTCTGTGGGAAGAAAGGAACCCTTGGCAGCTCCCACAGACTTCCTAGGGAAAATGCGAAGGACTCAGGAAGTACTGATTAAAAAAGAAAATACCACTCTCTCAAAGTGTTGCCTATTCCCACAGTAGGACTGCATATTTAAATATATCAGGGTGCAGGGGTCTTTCATGAGACTGTTTCTCCAACCAAGGACCATGGATGGATATAACCTAGAACCCCTGCTTGGATATAGCCCATGGTAGCTCAGTATCCAAGTGAGTTCTCTAGTAAGGGAAACAGGGACTATTTCTGACACCTCTCTTCCCCCCCCCACCCCGAGGGAGGAGCAGCCTTGCTAGGCCACAGAAGAGGACATTGCAGCCAGTCCTGAAGAGACTTGATAAGCTAGGGTCAGATGGAAGGGGAGGAGGTCCTCCCTTATCAGTGAACTTGGAAAGGGGCAGGGAGGAGATGAGGGAGGGAGGGTGGGATTGAGAGGGAATAAGGGAGAGGGCTACGGCTGGGATACAAAGTAAATAACCTGTGATTAATATAAAAAATAAAAAGATTATAAAAAAGGAATAAAAACTTAAAAAAAAAAAAGACTGCAGATTTATTCAGAATGTGTGCTGCCCCAAGAAGAGTATCTGCTTTGCATGAACACCCTGACCCCTGCTCTGCAGAGACAAGGGAAGGGGACACCCTGACCCCTGCTGCAGAGACAAGGGAAGGGAAGCTTCAAAATGTCATTCCACAGATTCCAAACAACAGACAACAGGGAGCCAGGACAATGTGGAACTGAACACAGTCACTCGTGAGCTATGGTTGCGCATTACAGCCTGCTCCAGGGAAACTGCTTGTCATAGGGTCCTGTGCCCAGAACAGGGCCAGAAGACTGAAACAAATGTGTGTTGGATAAATGGGTTACTGGATAGATGGATGGATGGATGGACGGATGGATGGATGGATGGATGGATAGAGTAGACGGTTGAATGGATGGATAGATAAAAAAATTGGATGAGTGGGGGTGGATGGGTAGGTAGATAGGTGGAAATGGGTGTATGTACGGATAGATGGATAGATGAATGGGTAGTAAACAAGTAGATATTGGAGGTATGGATACATGGTTAAATGGATGGGAGAGGAATAAATGGGTCAGCAAATGAATGTATGGATAGATGGTTGGAAGAGAGATTGAGAGATGAATGAATAGATGAATGGAAAGGAGTGGCATAGTTTGGTGGGGGATAAAGGGAAAGGGATAAAAGGATAAAGGGATAGATGGACAGATAATGGATGGAAGAATAGAAGGATGAATGGATAGGTGGATAGATAAATTTCCCGGGCCACCTCTTTACCCATCTAGCTGCCCTGTTTATGCCTGTTGCCAGGTCCCCAGAACCATGAACGAAAGCCTGTTTCCTCCCAACTCTCTTCAGACAAAGCCAGGTGGTCCCTGCAGTGGTGTGTTCAGTTCATCTGTGACCACAGAAGAAACACAGCACATAACACAGGAGCAAACACTTCATCTTTCGTTTTGGCTCTGGCAGGCGGAGGCCCCTCCCCACTCTGCCCCTGCGTTCTCTTATCTGCAGCTATACGAATCTGAAGGCAGATTTGCTGTGCGGTGGGGGGATGTGTGGCTGGGACCGGGATTTAAGCCTTGCTTTTACAATGTTGGGAGGTGATGCCCTTGAGTTGATGTCACAATTTTCTCTTTCCCCTAATTAAACAGAAAGCACAGAGCATGAGGGGGGAGGGGCAGAAATTAAGAATTAAAGGCATTTGCCTGCAGAAGTCCAGCGGTTCGAGGCTTTCTATTTGTGTCTAAAAGCTTCTGCACACATCTGCTGCACAGAGATAGGAACCGTGAAGCAAATGACAATTTCGCCCCCTCCTGCAAGCCCTGTGTGTGGGGGAGGGAAGCTGCATCAAGAAAAGGCAAGGATGCTCCCCAAAGGCCTGGAAAGGCCAGAAAAGCTGAGAGCTGTCCAGGAAAGAGCTGGGCAAATGCATAACTAAACCTTGATCTTGCTGCCCTTTCCCTCCTGGGTGAAATCACCCGCACTATGATGATGAGAAAATCTGGGGTTACAAGGAGACTTGGAGTTCAGCTGAGCGCATCCTGCTAAGCAGCCCCAGCCTGGATGCTACTGAGGACTAGAGGGGACCTGCAGAGCTTTGTGTAAGCTTACTGTCTTGGGAACGGGATCTGGCTTGTCAGAGGATGTCTCTGCATCCCTCTAGGGTCCCCTACAGTCCTGGGGATGTTGTTGTTAGGCAAATATTACACAGATGGCTCCCTTCTGGACAGGGGCTGAGCAGGGCCTCAGGAGCCCAGAGCACACTTGGACATACAGTTGGTGGGCCCTCGGGCCCTCAGTGAACTCTCTAGAGAGAGCCCAGGAAAGGAGACAAAGACATGATGACTGAGCAGCCTCAGACATCCTTGGCCTTGTCTCTACAAATCTCCCTGGAGGATGTAAACCGTGACCACAGGAAGGGACACAGCAGCAGGAAACTGGGAGAGACTGGCAACAGGCCCATGACTGGATTACCTGATGGCTCCTGGCCAGTCCCTCTCCGTAAAACCAGCTTCTCCTAAGGGACAATAGGAGGTGATCATGACAGTGGCCAATAGCTGTTAGAGTTGTAGATGTTCCTGGCGGGCTTTGACCCTCTGCTCCACAGCATGGACCATCCACCCATGAGTTCCTGGAGGTCTTCATTTCACCCGATGTCACTGTCCTCTGCTGGTACTGACTCAGATGTCACTGTAGCTCTGAGCCGAAGGCTGGCTTGTGTTACTTCAGCAGTGGGCAGACTGAGCACCCTACCATGCACAACACAGCACCATCCCTCACCACAGTGCTCTGTAGCCGCTGGGGTCCTGCAGGCTTGCAGCGAGGACGGAGCACCACTCGTGACAATGCCAGCTGACCCCTGCAGAATGGAGGCCCACTTCTGTTTGGAGGTGCTAACACCCAGGCTCCATGCTCCTGAAGGAGACTCAGCACTGCAGTACTGTTCATGGAACAGCAGCTGAGCCCCTGTTTTCCCCCCTCCAGGCTATCCCTCTGCCCTGTATCTCATGTTTATATAGTAGAGACAAACGGCACTTCTTGTGAAGCCCCGTGCAGCCCTCTGGATTCATAAGCTACTCTCTATGGTCCTACACCAGAGACATCTCTACCCATTCTGAGAGCCTATGTTTGATGCCTTCTTGGCTCTCTCATATGTAGAACTGGCCCTCAATAAAAAAAAGAACAACACATGCCTGCCAGTGTCTGAGTGGAGGAGGAGCTCAGAGGGTGACACACACATCTGGGCTTTACCTAAAGTTAGAAGGAACAAGCCTCAGAACTGGGTGGATGGATGGATGGATGGATGGATGACTCCCCCAAACTACTTTTCTCAGATCCTAGAACTTCTTTCTAGGAACTTCCCTATCTTTGACCGAGTTTTCCCGGAGAAGCTGGCTAACACCCATGGCATCATGAGAGAGGAGGAGGTAACCAGGTAGTGATCTGTCCTGTCAGGTTAGAAAGTGTAGGATGATCCTGGGGTGCTTCTCATATGGCTCTGTGTGGAAGACTTTGAACTGGCTCTAGTAGCAAGACAGAAGGTGGCATCTGGGGGTGTCAGAGATGGACAGGCTGGGTTCGCATAACTAAGTAGAGGGTGCTGGTAGCAGGCCATGCTGGGTGTGAAGCAGCAGCGGTGAGCATGCAGGGATTCACAGAGGGTGCTGGGGACAGGGAGGGCTGGGTGGACCTCAGCCCAGGTGGCCATGTAGGAGGGAAGGGAAAGGAAGAAGCAGGCAGAAGCCTATCATTTGCCTTGACCTTGCTGGGGCTTCCCACGGGCACGCTCTTTCTCCACAGACTGGCCGGGAATCTAGCATTATTGTCCAGCTTAGTGGAGGAGGTTGCAGATCTGCTGCCTGACCTCAGCCTGCTATAAGAGGCAAAGCAGGCCCTGTGCCTTTTTCTCTTTCTTAAAGGATGGCTGCCTGTAGCTGGGCCTGGAAGTGACTACCCCGCTTTTTCTGTCACTGGCCTCTCAGAGAGGCCACCAGCGTGTTTGGATGAGCCGAGCATCCCCAAAGCCTGATGAAGCTCTTCTGATGAAGCTGTGCACTGGCTGTGACCATGGCCTGAGTAACCACAGTAACACTGACCTGTGCCCTGGGAATTTCCCAGGGGGCAAATGGGGCAGGGCCTGATAGCAGAGCTGCCCAGAGTCTCTGCATGCCATCCAAATGCCAAGCGCTTATTAATCTCACAGCACGAGGCTCTGAAGTTATTACCCCCACCCCTGGCCCCTTTGTCTGGGACATAATTGTCTGGCCTGCCTCTCCAATTCTGTGATTAATTGCTTTGGGGAAGACAGCGCTGCTTAACTCATTCCCTTCTGCATTCCTTTCCAAAGACGCAGCAGCTGAAGCAGCCCTTGAGCCTAACTGAGCCAGGACCCTGTCCCCACAGCCTCATTCACTTCATGCACTACCTGCTGGCCTCAGTTTCCCCATTTCTGAAAAGCAGATGAAGTCCCCGCCCTGCCCCCAGTTTACTGATTTGTTCTAATTCAGCTCCAGTCTCTTGACAAGGATTAGACACGCTCAAGCATGTCTATCACACCAGTCAGCCGGTGGCAGGGCCTGTTCAGGAGAGAATAAACCAGAGGGTGGGAGGGAGCAGGTCCACAGGAGTCACGTGACAAGAGCCATCCAGGGCTGGAGGACTCATCCACAGGAGAGGAACATGGAGGAAGCAACAAGGAACAACAAACAGCAAGCCCCGAGTACGTGCTAAGCAGTGTTCCAAGCTGGGGCACTGTGACAAGGAGGTCAATCTGGCACCTGGAGTTGACAGGTGGCAAGACAGGGTTGGTAAACAGAGGTAGCTGTGCTCTACAAAAAACCCCGAGGGGATTCCTGCTTTGACAAGGCCAAATAACTTCCTCCTCTTGTCTCCTGTGACTATGTGCGTCTATTGGAACTGTTCACAGAAAGAGATGTTTTCCATCTCTGTCCTGAGGAGCTCTTCCAGGAACCGAAAGGCCCTTAGCTGTTTCTCAACCACCAGTTCATTCACTCTGTACATCTCTAGGAGGAAGAGGGCCAAGCCAGGAGCCTGTGGCTAACCTCCCACCCAGGCAAGAGCACTGAGGCTGGTGGCAAGCTTAGAGGCTTTAGAGACAACTGGTCACCCAGGGCCAGACGAAGGGCATGCTGCTGAGCCCCTCAACAGGGGCAAAGTTTAAAAGGACACCTGAAACTCTCAGCCACCAGATGAAAAATGATTTTAACATAAACGTAGAAAAAGTTAATACCAAGCTGACTCAACTATCCATGTTTTACTTAAAGATAGGGCAAAGTGCTCAGCGCCCAGGAGTCGAACTGTCTGTCTGCCATCTATTTCTCTAGCTGTCACAGGGGTTCTCAACCTTCCTACCGCTACGACCCTTTAATCATCATGTTGTGATGATCCCCCAACCATAAAATTATTTTGGTTGCTACTTCATAATGGTGATTTTGCTAGTGTTATGAACTATAATATAAATATCTGATATGTGACCCCTGTGAAAGCGCAGGTTGGGAACACTGTCTATAATCTGTCATCAACCATCCATCTGCCTTCTAGCTACCATCTATCTAGCTATCCATCTCTCATCTATTATCTATCACTTCCCTATGTCATCTATGTACCTATCAGATGGACCTAGCTGTCATTCAGTTACTTACATCTTTTTTTTTCCATTTATAAGATCAAACCTTCATCCTCAGACATGCTAGGCAAGTCCTGTAACCACGGATCTACATCCGCCAATCCAAGGAATGGAGTTTTAACGAAGTGTTTTTGATGGGGGAAGACCTAAAGATCAACCTTGTACGTTTCATTTTTAACTTATTCTCTCTGACCTATAAGAAGCACACCTCTCATCGGGCAGAGCACGCTGTTTTGAAGCGGGCCTGCGCCACAGAAGGCTAGCACCTGCACTCCCTCACAGTGCAGTAGTCCTGCTGCCTTCCTGTATGGGGTTGCTGTCTTTATTTCAAAATATATGATTTGGGTCTTTAGAAGCAGTTTTTAAAAATTTACTCAAATTTCTAAACTGTGCCATTGAAACAGCCCTGTCTTGTCCTGCACTTCCCCAAGCTCATATCCCATCCCAGACACAACCGTCCTGTGACACAAAATCAGAGCCAGGACACCTACGCACATGGCTCTCCCAAGGATGCTACTACCCATAGGCGCCAGCCCCAGACCCCCTCCAGAAGCCACCAAGGTGAATGATCCACACTGAGCCCAGAGCATTTTCTTTCCAAGGTGACCCTGAGCCATGGGCAGCCAGGTGGCAGGTTTGCCTGCCCCTTAAGCCGGGGAGCAAGCTTCTGGAACTGGCAAGGCTGTTAGAGAAGAAGCAGGAATGGGCAAATGTGTCCATTCCTCTCCAGCTGACCTTGAACGGGAGGCAGCATGCCAGTGTCCTCACCTGGGAAACTAGACCAGAAGAAGAACAAGAGCAGGGTTCCCCCTCTGGGTTCACTCAGCCGCCTGCTGCCTGGGTTGAATGCCACCGTGAACCTACCAGATCATGGGCTTGGGTAAGGAGCAAGGCAGACTCCACTTGGGACCCGAAGAGCGGGATAGCAGTGCTTGGATGTTGGGGTTGGTGCAAAGATTAAGCATTAAAATAATGCATGCTGAATGACGCACTGCATGCACACAGGGTGTGCCCAGGAAGCAGGGGAGGGGGAGTGAGCTTGGAGCATGAGAGTGTTGCTATGCCATCTACGTGGTTGCTGTTTGTCATCGTTTCACAACTGTGTCACGAGGCCAGGTCGTGCCAGGTACACCAGATGATGCCACAGGGCATTACCACCTACTTTGTTACCTTCCTACTTTGTTATTTCCAGGTCTGTCACACTCACGGGTAGCCAGAAGGGAGATTGGCCCTGAGTGGTAGTCATTTCTTCTATGCTTTCCCTCGCATCTACAAAGCAGCTGGTCCCACGCCCACCATCGGTTAATGATAAGTGAATTTCCTTTGTTTGCTATGCCGAGGTCTAACTTGCACGCTCTGCAATAATATATTGCACTGATGGATAACACCCTCAGTGACGGCTCTGTAGGAGCACGCAGGAAAGCTGGCCTTTCTACCAGCCTCAGCTGGCCAGGGGCTAGGGAAAAGGTTACTGTCAGCCATACCTTGGTTCTGCCGGAGGAGGACGGAGGACAAGTTCTGAGATTGCAATACACACACACACACACACACACACACACACACACACACACTAGCAAGAAAGAGACAAGGGAACAGATCCCAGGATCCAGATTGAGTCCTGCATGTGATGATGTATGATGCTATCATACCCCACATCAGCAATTCTAGCACTTGGCAGATGAGTGGGAACAGATAACAAGTTCAAAGCCATCCTGGTCGAAATAGAGGCAGACATATCTCAGAAAAAAAAGGGGGGGGGGACACTAGTCAAGGAGGCTTCTGATAGTGACAGGGACGATGCTGGCACAGGTACTCAGAGCTCATGCTGACGTGGGAGGTGCACCCTTCAGGTGAAGCAGCAGCCTGACCTCTGGGAGGGGTCATGTAGGACCTCCTCAGGAGACCTACAAGCCATGGAAGTCACCTTTCCCAAAGGCCTGTACCAACCAGGTGTGTGCAGGGGTCAGCATCCGCTCCTCTGATACCGAATCGCTAGCATCCACAGACTGACAGAGCACATAGCCAATAAGGGACGAGAAGAGTCAGCTGGGCTGGACAAGGCCTGATGGGCTAGCCAAGCTGCTGAGTGCTGGCCTGGGCTAGGGGAACTGGACAGGCTGATTCTGACTCACATAACCTTCATTTTCCTCTAGGGGTGAGCAGGCTATCTGGATATGTCTGCTTGCTGGGCAGCCAAAATGCCTCAGTACACAAACTCTCATGCCAAACCCTTGCTACATCTCAGAGAGGGAGAAAGAAAACAAGAGCCAGCCTCTCTGTCACTTTCTCGTAACCACCTCTCCAGCTCCTTCCGGAGAGAGCCGCGCCACATTGGATTATGCTTGCCTTTTCCCCTCAAACAACACACAATGTTCTCTTGTGGGATTTTCAGCCTCACCCAATGGCACGCACTCTGCACCCCACGCACAGCTAGGTGTCCACATTTGGATTTACCTGCCTGCTGAGTGGAGTTCTAGCTCAGCTGTTTAATGCTGGCCTTTCGTTTAGTTCACAGCAGTGGGCTGACCATCACACTGTTGATGGACAGAAATGTCGTTTCCAATATTCACTTGAAGAAGAATGCCTTCAACCCTTCTCCCTGCAGTATGAGGAGTGTTCTAGCAGTGGCATTTGCTGAGGCTTAAGCCACGAGAACAGTGAAGCTTGTTTTCCAGAGACAAGGCTTCTGTGTGTCATCCATCCATCAACCCATTACCATGTTGCATTGGCTATCTACCATCATATAGCTCTTTCCATTCTGCAGATGGGTATAAAGTTTCTTGGAGCAAATTGCATCTCTCCCCAGTATGGTACTGTGCTCTCTCTCTCTCTCTCTCTCTCTCTCTCTCTCTCTCTCATATATATTTTTCCATTTTGCTTTCCCTTTGTAGAGATGCAAATGCTTTACCCATTTTTTTATTTTTGGTCTATTTCTTGTTGATTGACTTGCAGATGTTCTTGGCAGCCTGGAGATTAATGTTTTGTCAGTTGTACACTTGAACATCATTGTCCCTTGTCAGTGAATAGAAGAGTCTCTCTACTCTACCCGGCTTCTTCCATTTATGCTACCCCTTTAATATTTGGTGGAGTTGTAATATGGGTCCGCAGCTTGTTCCTTTTTACAGCCAAGTGGTATTCCACTGCCACAGATGGAATCAAAGCTGCTGTCACCATGCTGGGCAAGGTTTGCTGGGATGCTTCTCCTCCAAGGAGAATGACTGGAGCACATGGTCAGCACATCCGTGCCTTTCCTCATTGCAGTGATAACACACCTGACAAAAGACATTTGGGGCATTGGAGGGGTTTATCCTGGCTTAGAGTTGGATGGTAACCCGTCCACCATGGTGGGCAAGGCGTGGTGACAGGCTGTCCCATGGCAGCAGGAGTGTGCAGCAATTACTCATTTCCTCACATCTCCCAAACCAGAAAACAGGAGCAGGACAGGAAGTGGGGCCAGGCTGCAAACCACACACACACACATACACACACACACACACACACACACACACACACACACACACACGTGCACACACACTAAGACCCACTCCCTCCAGCAACACCTCACCTCCCAGAGGAGGTGCCACCAGCGAGGGACCAAGTATTAAAACGCACAAGGCCATGAGGGACATTTCACATACAGCGCGTAACAGTATACATGTAGTTTCTAGGAAACAGGCAAACGCCTTCGAAAGCCACTGTACTGTCACACACACCGTGAGCACTAGTCCCAGTTCCACCTGTGCCCTCCCCCTCCCCCCCAACACCGTGTGGCTCGTCTTCCTAGCTGCGACTTCCCTCAGCTGGGCCTGATCCCCGATGCTGTTGTCCTTCACCTCCTCCTAATGGCTGACAGTGGTCCGTGTCTTTTCATACCCCGATTTGTTATCCATGGATCTTTCCAGGAAAGAGTCTGTTAAGTCTTTTCCTGTTTCTCTGCTTGCTAAACCGGTTGTGTTCTGTGAGCTCTCTGCGCCCTCAGGTTAAAAGTCTTTGATTCGATATATAGGTTGTACAGTATTTTCTTCCAGCTTGTATCGGTTACTTGTGGCTGTGACAATACGTGACAGAATTTGCTTAAAGAAGGAAAGGTTTGTTTGGGCTCAGGGTTTGAGGCACCATCTATGACGGTGACAGGAGCTTGAGGCTGCTGGCCACAGCGCATCAGCAGTAAGGAAGCAGAGAGAAATGAATGCTGGCGCTCAGCTCCCTTTCTCCTTCCTTGGTCTAGGACCTCCCTCCTGTAATGGTGCCACCCACAGCGACGGTGGGTCTACCATCCACAGCTGCCGCCACAGGCACACCCACAGAGGAGTTTCCTTGATGAGTCTACATCCAGGCAGGTTGCAATGAAGTCCAGCTATCAAACCAAACCGCCTCTGACCTCTCCACGGGCTGTCTGCAACGTCTTCCGAAAAAACAGTTAGCATCTTGACGAAGTCCAGTTTTGCTCTCTTCACAACTGTTTGGTGGCGACCTGTGATCAATATTCGCCTGACCCACGGTTAGAAGGCATCCCTCCATGTTTTCCTTTAGAAGTTTTATAGTTTTGCATTTCACATTTAGGTCTCTGATCCATTTTAAGTCATTTTTACATATGGTGCCTCCCTGGGGGTGTGTGGAATGTATCATTGTTCGACTGTTTGTGGGAACACTGGTCCCTTCTCCTACATTGCTTTGGCACCTTTTGTGAAAATCACTTGTCCATATGTGAGCGGGACTATTTTAAGCTTTATATTCTGTTCCATTGATGCATCTGTCTGTCTTGTACCAGGGCTGCACTGTCAGCTCTCAGTGGGTTTCTAACTCTTGAAGTCATGTGGTCTTTGTCATCCATTTTTTTTGATTGCGTGCGTGTGTGTGTGTGTGTGTGTGTGTGCATATGTGTGTGTGTGCATGTGTGTATGTGTATAAATTGTTTTTGCTGTTTCCAGACCTTTATAATTACCTCTGAGATTTCAAACTAGCTGATCAGTTTTCTCAAAAGGAATTGCTTCTGTTATAACGGAAATCACATTGTATCTATAGATCAATTTGGAGTCTTCTGACCTACTCGGCATAGATACCGCAATTTTGTTGATGTTTCATATTTGTGCTGGCTGGATTTTTTTTTTTTACCAGCTTGACACAAGTTAGAGTCATCTGAGAGGAGGAACCTCAGTAGAGAAGTTGCTCCCAACAGACTTGCCTGTAGAGAAGCCCATGGGGGTATTTTCTTGACTTGTAATTGATGCGGGGAGAGTCCAGCTTCCTGTGGTGGTCCCGCCCTTGGAAAGGTGGTCCTGGGATGTCTAAGAGCAAACTGAGCAAGCCACGAGGAACAAACCAGTAAGCGGTGCTTCTCCGTGGCTTCTGCTTCAGTTCCTGCCTAGACTCTCCTCCGTTATGGAGTGACCTGAAAGCTGTAAACTATGTATTCCCCAAGCTGGGTTCATGGTATTTTATCACGGTGATGGAAGGCCTCACTGAGGCAGTAGTTTGGTAAAGTTTTGTGTGGTTTTTTTCTTTCAATGTGCGGGTCTCTCATATATTTTTGTCTCTTAATGCTGATGATATTTCTAACTGGGCTTAACTTTGTGTCCTGGTTGCTTCTCTTTGTGGAATATCATGTCCTCTAACATCTCTGATCCCAGGTGTTGGTTCTGTCAGATGGAGGGACTTTTCAAACTCTTTCAGATTCCCACAAATCCAGTGAATGAAGATCGTATGTCTTTCTTTCCCACTGCATGACTTTCCTTCTGTTTCAAGTCTATTGGCCTGACTGTAACTTCCGACAAGGTCCTAGATGGAAACGGCAGGACATCCTTGTGCTGGTCCCAACCAGAGGCATAACACGGTCAGTCTACTTTGTGAAGGGTGCTGGGACAGGCATTTTGTGGTACAAAGCTGTCGTCAGTTTGACAAGCTTCCCTGTCCTCTCTTTGCTGGTTAGAGGTAGACCTGGTGGTACAGGCCTATAATTCCAGAACGCTGGGAGGCTGGGGCAGGAGGACTGAACGCTCGGCATCTGCTTCGGCAACTTAGTGAGACCCTGTCTCAAAAAAAAAAAAAGAAGAAGAAGAAGAAGACGGTCTGGGGATAGAGAGAGCTCATTGGTAGGGCACTTGCCTCGCATGTGAGTGAGGCTCTACAGAAATAAAGAAGCAAACCAGAGATTGCCAAACCTATGAAGAAGAAAGCCTTACATTTTTGTTTTGTTTTGTTTTAGTTTGTGTAGCAAAATTCTATGGAGTGACCTTCATTAAGTGTTAAACCAACCTTGCATTTCCGGTGATCATGGTCATGACACACTGTGTTGTCAGTTTTAACTCGAAACAATCAGATTTCACATTGACATCTCTATGTAAGTAAGAGGTGTTGGCCTGTGATTTTTTTCCTTGACTCTCTTTATTTGAGGATGAAGGTCATATTGGTCTCATAAGCACGAGCTGGCAAGGGTTCTGTCTTGTTCAGGTTTCTGGAAGAATACATATGGAACTAATAAAATTTCATCCGTGAGTGCTCAGCTGAATTCACCAGAGAGACGTTTGGGGATAGCTTCTTCTGGGAAACTTTCAACGACAAATGCAATCCCTCAGATGCAGGATTCTACAGATGACCTATCCAGCCTCCCCCGCCCCCCAAATGAGGGAGGAAGCCAAGGCCTTGCTTGCTATGCAAGCACTCTACCACTGAGCTAAATCCCCAACCCCTACCTACTACTTTTTCTTAAATAAATTTGTATGTTGAGAAAGTTGTCCATCAAAGCTCCCAGATAGATTGGCAAAAGTTAGTTCATGCTATCCTTTTGTTACTCTTTCCACTGCATACTCCTATCTCTCTGTAAAATCTGTGTGTGCTGAGATTGCCTCTCTCTACCCTATGGTGGGAATGTGTCTTCTTAAAATTAATTTTGTCTAATGAGCTTAGATGGAGGTTTATAAGTGTTATCTATTTCAAAAAATTACCTTTGTTGTGGGGTTGGGAGGGTAGTTGTTGTTATCTTTTGTTTTTCTTTTGTGACAGGGTTTCAAATAGGCCAGGCTAACATTGAACTCTGTGTGGCTGAGGATCATCTTGAACTCTTAATCCTCCTGCCTCCACGTCCCAAGTGATGGGATTATTTGTATGCACCTCCACACTGAGCCAAGAAGTTTTTAAATCAATTTTCTCTTTTGTCTTTATACTTCCAGTCTCATTGGCTTTTGATATGTTTACTTTCTCGTGGTTTAATTTGTTTTACTTTCAGGTTTCTTAAGATAAAATATAAGGGTATTGACTTTGAATCTTATTTTTTAATTCAGGCAAATATTGTTATACACACACACACACAAACACAGACACACACATACACATACACTCACACAGCCATAATGCCACTCCCAATCCCAACATCACATTTCTTCCCTTTTAGAAACAATTTATTTGTATTTAATATACACTGGTGCTTTACACTGCATGTATGTCTGTGTGAGGATGTCAGATCCTCTAGAACTGGAGTTACAAACAGTTGTGAGCTGCCATGTGGGTGCTGGGAGCTGAACCTGGGTCCCCTGAAAGAGCAGCCTGCACTCTTAACTGCTGAGCCATCTGTCCAGTCCACCATTGTCGCATTTTCACAGGAACTGGCTAAGGATGCTTTCTAACTTACCCTTAAAAGTTTTATTTTGAATCATGCATGTGTGCAATTTCCAAACACCTGGAGATACTCCAGAGAGCTTTCTGTCATTAATTCCCTTTCTCCTTCCATTGTGGTCCAAGCATACACTATATATAGATTGACTCCTTTTAAATTTACTGAGTGGTCTCATGGTTCCTGAAGGCAGTCCTTCTTTAAAACTATTCTTAAATATTTAAAAATAATGCGTGTTCTGCTGGTGGTGCCAGTTGCTCTTTAAATGTCAATTAGATCGAGTCAATTGTCAGAGTCACTCAAATTCCACGCTACTAGAGTCTCCCTGTTAGGTTGGGATGGCTCTGAAGGGAGTGAGTTAGATTCTCCTGTATCACTACACACTCCTATCTCTCTTCAGCTCTTTTTGGAGGCTCCTCGTGGATTTTAAGGCTGCTATTAAATGTGGGAACATTGGATTTCATCCTTTTGACAACCCAACCCCTTTATCATAAAATAATATATCATGATATCATAAAATGAAATCATTTTTATCCATGGCAATCTTCTTCACTCTAAAAGTCCAGTGACCAGATAAGAAACATAGCCACTCTAGTTTTCTTTTTAAAATTCCTAGAGCAGTCTGATAGGAAACTTGAGCACTGAGAGAACACGAGAACACAGGTCCTCTCTCAGCAGCTCACCTATGAACAAGGCCTTGGGCATTTGCTAAAAATGGCAAATGACATAAATGCACCAGATGCAAACACAGCTAAGAGCTGTAGATAACGCTAGGGTTGCTGCACACAGCATCCCCAGTTACGTGGATCTGGACCTGTGCGCAATGACAGGTGTCCATTATCACACCACGCATTAACTCCGCTGCCCAATCTTCCATGACTCCATCTGAGCTCCCCCGACTCAGCGTCACTGACAACATAGCTAAGTCTAACTCTGACCCCTTGGCATTTGTTTTCCAAGTGGACTTTTTATCCAGTTATAAAATTCGTTTCTGCTTGGAGGCTATTAACTGGACAATTCTAGGTTCTGTTTCACAGCCTTCGTTCTGTGACTCTAGGGAGTGCACTGTGCCTTCAGGTGACCCCCTTCACTGCTGAAACACAGACTAATAAAGGTCTTGTGCAGCAGTCTCCACTGGGTCATGGGAAGTTTGCCCTGCTGTGGTCATGGGTCTGCTTTTAGGTCTTTTACACACCCTACCTGTCTGAACACCTGACTGTGGCTGGCCTGTTGTTACTTTATGGAAACACTCTTTTTTTTTTTTCTTCAAAGAGGCATAACAATGAGAAAAAAGAGTCCCACATGCTTCTGCTATGATCTGGCTCCATTGTCACCCTACCAGCATAGTTTACATAGGAAAGTCATCTGCGGTCTTCTATCTGCATGCCTTCTGCCTCCAAGCTCCTCTCATCTCCTGCCTTCTGCCCAGGGTTCCCCCTTCCACCCACCTCACACTTCTCACCTCCTGCCTCTGCCAGGACCTGGATTCATTTAGTGTTTCCCCTCATCATTGGCTTCAAGCAGGTTGATGATGGTGAACTTGGGTACAGATCTCTTTATGTTTCTAACCTTGAAGTTGGCAAAGCATCTGGGGTCCTAAGGTCATTTTCCCACTGACTTTGATTTTTTTCAGGATTATTTGTTCTCGTGTTTTTTTTTCTGCCCCACCCTACCCTATAGACTTTTACTACACACATATCAGGCCTTTGAAATTGCTCAATCTATTTCATTTCCATATTTTTTATTTAAAAGTGTTTTTCATATATTTTGCTCAAATTCTTTATCCTCCCCTAACTCCTCCCAGATCTTCCCAATCTCCCAACCTACCCAACTTCATGTTCTTTTTCTGGATTTCAAAAACAAAACAAATAAGCAAGAAACACAACAACAACAAAAATAATAATAAAATAAAGCAAAAGGGGTACAGAAAAAAATATGGAATTTATTTTGTATTGGTTAGCTACTCCTGGTAACGGGCCCCGCCCTAGAGTGTGCTTGATATAACCACTGACATACCATTATTGAGAACCAAGTCTCCTTTTCCCATCAGGCATCAACTGCAAACAGCTTCTTAGTTAGGGGTGATACACTGTGTCCAGTCCACTTCCTCATTTCAGTCATGGGATCCTGTCCGGTCTGAAACTATGCAAGCCTTTTGGTGCTGCCACCGTCTCTGTGAGCTCCTGTCTGCATTCGTCCTTTTGTAACTAGAAAACCCTTTTCCTTGGAGTCATCCACCACTTCTGATTCTTACAACCTTTCCACCTCCTCTTCCTCATAGCTCTCTCTGCCTTAAGGAGAGGGATTTTGGTAAAGACATCCCATTTAGAATCGAGTGCTCCAAAGTCTCTCACTCTGCACATTTTCCTCTTGGGGAAAGGTGTTGACTACCACCCATTGCAAGAAGAAGCTTCTCTGATGAGGGTTAAGGGATACTCTGACCTGTAGAAATAGTAATGTATTGACAGGAATCTTTCTATTGCTGTGTTCCTTTAGCAGAACAATAGCATTACACTCTCCCTGAGGGCACACTTCCTGTCTAGTATGAGGTTCTTGGCCACTTTAGCAGTGTCAGGTATGGGCTCCATTTCATGGAGTGGGCCTTAAATCCAATTAAAAAGTGGTTGCTCACTCTCTTAATATTTGTACCGCTGTTGGACCGATATATATTTCAGGCAGGTCACTGCTGTAGGTCAGAGTGTGTAGCTGGGAGATACTGTTGGCGACTTTTCCTTTCCAGTAAAGTGCAGAGTCCCTCCAAGAACAAATCATTGATAAGTAGAGGTGAAACTTCCAGTTGGGCACCAGCTCAGTTTCTCCTGTTTAGTGACATAAGTGAGTACCTTAGTCAGCGTTCTATTGCTGTAGAGAGACACCATGACTACAGAAACTCTTATAAAATAAAACATTTATTTGGGGCTTTCTCACAGGTTTGGAGGTTTAGTCCATTTTCTGCACTGAGGCATGGAGGCAGACTTATATGTATTTCTTCTGTTTCTACCATTTTATTATTTTTTAAGTTAGAGTCTTACAGTGCAAGCCAGACAGACCTCAGACATCTACCCCTCCTGCCTCTACCTCCCCAAATGTTATCACTATCTGTATTGGGGACATTTCTGAACATTCTGCATCTGGGTCCTCGGGCAACAGGAAGAGAAAATCTCTGGGCTTGGAATGAATTCCTTGAAACCTCAAAGCCCAGCTCCAGTGACTTGTTGGACTTCCAGCAAGGCCTAATCCTTTCCAATAGTGCCATTCTCTGGTGACCAAGGACTCAAATCTAAGTGTCTCTTGGGGGCCATTCTTATTCAAGCCACCACATTAAGTACTTGGTGTCTTCAGAAATAGAGCCTTCCCATCAATCTATAGAGTGTAACTGATAGCCTTAGCTCCAATAGCCTTAGTCTGTGCTCCTATGGAACCCCTTGGTCAGTGGCTCAACTGTAACCCATTACTGACAATGGAGGTTTTACTTGGTGGCATAAAATGTCTAATGGGGACATTGTCATCTGAACTATATGGTAACTCCATTTAAATCCCTTTCATATGTATGTGTGTTTTAGGACTATTCTATGGTAGGAGGCTTCCATGTGGTTTTTCAAAAGGGCTTTAAATGCTAATTGTCTCTCCATTTCCCCTCTTTACCTCACTCTTCCATCTCCCTCTCCACTTAATCTTCCTATTCTAGTTTTCCCCTTCGTCTCTTTAAAACAACTCCATTTTATTTTCTGTTTTCATATTTTTAAAAACCTTTCTCACTTTCAGGTAGGACAACTGGATGAACCTTTAAGCTCTAGTTGCTCCTTCTGCAATGTCATCCTGGCTGTTAGACCCATATTCCATATTTTGCATCCCACATATCTGCATTTTCATGTTTACAAGTTTCTCTTCTATAATACCATGTAATGTTCTTGTTCTACCCATTAAAACTTATATGTATTTCTTCTGTTTCTACCATTTTATTTTTATAAGTTAGAGCCTTACAATGCAGGCCAGACAGGCCCCAGACATGTACCCCTCCTGCCTCCACCACCCCCCAAATGCTATCACGATATGCATTCACCATCATACCCAACTTATCTTAACTTAATGTTTGCTATGCATAGTCATGTCCTGACATCTGTGTTTTGGATTTATTTCAATTTCTCCTTTTCTCTGCATTAAGCATCGCATTGTCCTCGTATCGCTTGTGACTATAAAGCATTGTCAAGTTTTTCTGATTGCAATATCCTTTTGAATGAGTATGTTTGAGTTGTCTGGGAGGCACTGGAGTTCCTTGGAAGCAAACTTATGCTTTCATGCCTCAGCGGTGCCTCACCGTTTTCCTGCCTTTACAGCAAAACCCTGTGTTAACTCTCACTCACCACCCCAACCCAAGTAACCAGTTTCTCAGTCTTGCTGGCAGAGTGGTTACTAGTCCTGACTGTGGCCCCTGTTACCTAAACTTTCCAGGCGGCTCTCACCTTACCCAAATAATCTCCTCACACACATATGCTAGTCAGCATCTGAAGGGGCCCCATTGCATCCTTCCATGTTTTCTTTTCCAAGGGCCACATGCTCTTCATTCTTCAAAAGCCTCGGTTCCACCCCATCAGAATTACTCATCCTTATTCCTTCCAATGGATGGCATTCTACCCATACCTGCCCACTCTGTGAATTACTTCCGTGGTCTTGGTGAGGAGTAGTGAACAAGCATCTATTCACCCCAGAGATAGGGAACGAATGGACAGACTAAAAGAAATGGTTCCACCAAGGTCCAGCTTAGGGAATCAGTGACTTTGCTGGGCTTATGTAGAAGAACATGGATGACTCAAAGGCAGTTGCATTACTGGTAAGCCCACTCCAGCATGGTTGATGGCTCATGAAAGATGCATTCCTGGAGCTCTTTACATGACTTGTTGCAGCTCTGCTGGTCAGGGTTTCCTCTTCCCCAGCAGGCCTCACCATACCTATAACCTTGGAGAGGGGACTTGAGAATCATTTAAGTTTCAGGAACTTCCTAAAAGTTATGAGTTGTTTATCTCTTCATTCTTAATGAGTCTTCCTCCAGGAAAGAATGATTCAGTTCAGAGGAATGGCTATACAACATGTATGTGCACTATGCATAGAGTGCATGTGTGTATGTGGAGGCTGGAAGTAAAAATCAGATGACTTCCTCAACCACCCTTCATCTTACTTTATAGATAGGGTCTCTCACTGAACTTGGAACTCACCAATTAGCTAAGCTAGATGGCCAGCAAGCCCCTGGGATCCTCCTGTCTCTGCTTCTTCTGTGCTATTACAGGCTCATGTCATAAGGCCTAGCTTTTATGTGGGTAGTGGGGATCTTTTTCGTGAAAACCAAACCACTGGAGGGAGGTAAAGAGCAACCAGTATCTCTCCTGATCCTTCTCATGTCCCTCCATCAAAACAGTGTCAGTAATAAAGCAGAAAACCCTTACAAAAGTCAATCAAACCATGTCTCCCTACTCAAACAGCCCTGACTCAATACTCTCTCCCTAACACCCTGGATCCTGGAGTCAGCATAAGCCTTGTTTCCTGTCCCTGCTTCATGAAGGCCCGGGGTTTGGCTTCAGCCCTATACTCTGATCCTATCCTCCAATCTGCTATCAGTGCCTCCCCTCCTAGCTACCCTGGCCCCTGGCTGCTTTCTGATGTTGTGGTCTGCTGATTCACAGGCTCACAGAGAGCAGTGGTCAGTGTTTCCTTTCCTCTTCCTCCTCTCTCTACTCCACTGTGTACCTCTCTAACCCCTGCAAACCATCTAGACTATGGAGCCAGGCCCTGTCTCCCTGTCAGGCTAAGGATCACTCTCTTTCTCTCCATTTGCTTAACCCCCTCAGCCCACTTCAGGCCAAGTTTGATCCTGATCTTATGCTCCTGATCTTAAGCCTTTCTTTGCCTTGAGCAAAGAAAGACAGCCTGGCTTTGAGTCAGGAGGCTGGCCCCAAGCCATTGTCCTGCTGGGCTTTTAGTACCATTTACCTACAGGAGCCAAATATCCACCTCCTGCTCTTGACTCTACACCCACAGCTCAGGAGACCTGTGGCTTCAGCTCTGCTCCCTGAGCCACACCCCTTTCCCTTTAACCCACACTTACTCCCCAGACTCCTGTATTCATCCCTTCCCTCTCTGGAGTCCTTATTTCTGCTCTTGCTAGGAGACCCCTACGCCTGCCTTCCTCCAGCTTTGAAACTGTTTGAGGTAAGGTGTCACATCCTCTGGGATGTAATTTCCTGGCTATCTCCTTGGCCTACCCTACACTTGAGATTCTGTGCTTCATCAGTCCATCTTCTGTGTTTGCCTCTGAGGCTGTGGTGGGCAGGAATGTCCTGTTCCCTGGCTCTGGCATGGTCTTGTACAGAGGAGACAGAGCTTTATAAATGCTCCAATAGGAATAAATGCATTCTGACCTCCTGTTTCCTGCTGGCCAAGCCTTGGGAACCTTCTAGCCTCATCTCTGGATCCCCAGCTTCAGCATAACAGATCTGAGGTTACTGAAAGTGCCCCATCCCTGCTGGGCATGGAGTCTTCTTCTAGAAGAGATCACACGAAACACCATTCTACATGGAAGGACCCAGAGCACTGTGTTACCTGGTAGCAAGAAGAAAGAGGCTGTCTCTGAATTCAACTCACAACAGTGTTGGGTTAATAGAAAGGATCTTCCAGAGACCAAAACGCTGTGCACAGTTCCCAAGAACCTCGGGGCTTCCTGCCTGTCCTTGGGGAGGGAATGTGCACTATGCCAAGGCCTGCTCAAGTGGAAAAAGCTGGAGACAGGTGGCAGGCCCATCAGACACTCAAAAAAGGATAAAGAGGTGCTGACATTTGGGGAGCAGTAAAGGAGGAGGTGGGGACACCAGTGGCCATGGCCTCTGAAAAGGTGACTCCTGTCTTGTGGCATTCAAGAAGAAGAAGACACGGGTTAATGTGGGGTGGCAGCATCCCACGGGCCACAGATGGCTCCAGGATGGGGTGTAGGGGAGAAAAACACAGGGTAGCTGGAACCTTGTCACCATCACAGTTGCGATCTAGGCCTAAGTTCAGAATTCATTCTGGAAGCCATGACTCTGCTCTCAGGTGGGACACAGACTGTCATAGCTATATAGGAGGGCTTTACCCAGAGGGTGGTAATCTGGCTCTGGGTGCCCCTGAAGGGCAGAGACCTGCCTCAGAGCATGACAGTCTCCAGACTCATGAAGAACCTTGTCACAAGGAAGGGCAGGGAGGGCTCTGCCATGGTGGGTATGTCTCGCACAAGATAGATGCAGGCCGAAGTGATGAGTGAAGTGGACAGCTGAACAAGGAAAGCACCACACAGGAGCCAGTTCTGGGCCTCGTGTGGGTGCGCTGGAGACTATCAGGATACTGAGGTCCCCTGTGTCAACTGGTCATGGGGCAGGAGCAGAGAAGGTGAGAGATCTGGGCTGTAGGACCAAACTTGTTCCTATGCACCATGTCAGTATTTGTTTAGTGGTTGGTTTTGTTTGGCTTTTGATGCTGGGGATGAAACCCAGAGCCTTGCTGATGCTAAGCAAATACAGGACTCCTAGAGTTATTCCTAAAGGAAGTATGCCACGAAAGACCCCAATGGTATATGAAGTCCTTGCTAGGGAAAAGACGCAGGCAGCATGCAATCTGCTGGGAGCCGAAGAAACCCTCCTGCCAGGATCATCCTACTCCGAGTTTGCACTGAGGCCCTGCCATCCCTTTGAGATCCACAGGCCACCTCTGGGCCCAGGGGAGCCAGCCACATACTACAAGACTCCCACCACCATTAAACTGCACAATTGCCAGCCCTTGCAAGCTCTTTAGTAACTGCGATTGATTCCCAGGCTGGGGTCTAATTGCTGGTCTGTTGCTGTGATCTCAGAAAAAGGCTGCCACCATGGGGGAGCTGGAGTACAGGCTCACCGCCTTCCCTAGATAAAATGAAGGAGGTTTTCTCTTTCCTCTCTTGAATGGCTGGCGGGCAGGAAACTGGCGATTATGCATCAAAGCGCAGCATTTGTGCTGCAGGACTGATGGGAGAGGACTTACTTGCAAGCACAGTCCCTGCAGCAGTGTTCCAGGAGCCTGGGGTCATCTGTCCAGCTCCTCTCACCAGCTTCAGAAAGAACCTGAGCTGGAGCCACACAGTAGAGGGAGTGGCTGTCCGATACAGAGCCCCTAGGACTCCTAGAATCCCGAGGAGGGAGCAAGGGTCATTCTAACCAGCTTTGCCAAGCTACCAGGAGTGTGAGGGTCTCCAAGTACATGATCTCCTGAAGCTCTGCGGGTACAGCACAACTTAGGGAAGTGATGATCCCCCAAAGAGTGTCCCATGTTGTAGTGGCCAGGCATAATGGCAGATAAGGAGTACAAAGAGGATATGACTAAGATCAGTGGGCATGATGTAGCCTGTTCCTCACTGCCATGCTGCACTGGACCATCAACCAAGCCTCTCCCCACAAGAACCAGTGTCCCTCCCCCCAAAGCTCTCTGTGAAGGTGGCACTGTGAGGGTCACTACCCTCAATAGCTTGCCTTCCACCTTGGACCACACTCTGAGAGAAAAGAAGGAGGTGCAGATGGGGTGCGCTGAGGAGTGGGTGGGTTTGCCTCCTTCTAGAGGAACAGACTTTCCTCCAGAACCTGAGGAAACAGTCTGCCCAGCCCAGGAGCCCTGATCAGGGCACTGAGTGCTAAGCAGAGCTAAGAACCCCAGGCAGAAATGGCACCATCCCAGGGCCCTTGATGTTCTCTTTACTCTTCACCTGGTGCTGATCTCGCCTAGAAATTATCTGGGTTATGGTTTAACCTCCTGCTGCCATTTGGTGATAGGCTCCCCCAAGGCCCACATCTTAAGTCTTGGACCACAGTGCGGCGCTAATGGGAGATGGTGAAGCCTATAAGAGGTGAACAGTCTTTGGGTCACTGGGGGTTTGCCCTCCAAGGGATTGTGGAACCCCAGTTTCTCCTCACTCTCTTGCCACCCAGACAAAAAGGTGATTGTTTTGGCTCCACCACCAGACTTTTTGTCAATTCATCCCCCTCTCATGCTACTTTGTCATGGGCCCAAGAGCAACAGGGCCAAGTGATTTTAGATTGAAACCTCCAAAGATGTCATCCATAATGAACCTTCTCTCTCTATAAGCTCATTGCTTCTCTTTTTTGTGACAGTTACAGAAAGACAGATGACTCATCTCCATATTGCCTCACCAGACTCCAACTTCCACCTTTATCCAGTCCCAACCCCAGCTCTAAAGCTGGGCCAGGTCTCTGGGGCCTTGCCATTGATCTATGCAGATGCACCTCCCAGAGATTTGAAGAACCCAGCCACTTTCCTGCTGGCTACTGTCAATGTGGTCCCTGGACACATGCATGTCCCAGGAAACAGGAAGGTTGGCTTAGAGCCAGACACCAGGCAACTCCTTGACTTCTACTTCCAGAAACTGCAGCATGAGAGAGAGACAGAGACAGAGAGGGAGAGAGAGACAGAGAAAGAGAGATCTCATCCACCCCTTGACCCAGATACCTCATGCATCCATTGTCACCACTTGTGTGTAACAGCACACTTTCTTTCACAAAGAAGTGTGTGCACAGCACATGCACCTCACTCTAAGGTCATTCCTGTTTCTGCTGTGGACAATGAGGATACAACCAGAAAGGATAGAGCCATCGCTAAGGGGGCCCTGCAACCTCAAAGGCAGGAGTTTTGTCCACACACAGACACTGCAAGGACACAGGGCCCTCCCAATGCCAGGCCTATAGTCCATAGCCAGGCCGCCTCGGTTTTTTGTTCATTCTCAGATTAACTGTGGACATTCTGTGACCTCCCAACAGGTGCCAAAAGCCCCACGTCCTAGCTGAGTGGCCGTTCTGTAAGCCTGGCTTTCCCACAGTAAAGAGGAGATTAGCCCTCATGGGGCCATTTTAAACATTTGTTAAGGAGTGTGTGTGTGAAACACCTAATAGCTGTATAAATAGCTATTGTGCCCAACTGCTGAGGAGTGGCTGGGCCCCAGGCTCATGCCCAGCTCTACCATGTTCCTGAGGACACCATGACTGTTCCATCCACAGGAACAGAGATACACTCAGAGAAGGTATCAATGTGCCCAGTGCTATTCTGCAGAGAGAACAGACCTCCATGCTGAAATGGTTCTGAGGGAGGTCAAGCATTTCCACTCAGCCATTTGTTCACATGCTCATTGACCTCCTTCCCTGCCCATTAGGCCCACCAACAGATAGTAACTCAGAAATGAGCTAGCCTCGGGCTGAGATGGTCAAGGCTAGTTGCAGAGCTGAACTTCATTGTGGACTATAGTGCAAGGAGAGAAAGAACTTGGGGATGAGGGATGGGGCCACACACATCCAGGCCCCAGAGCTCTTGGGTTGACTCCCTTCATCTCAGCATCAAAGTTTACTCACAGTTTCTAGACGCTTTCATGTGCTTGCCAGGAGCTGGAAAATTTGTTCCTAGGAGTCTGCTGGTCTAAGCATTGGCTGGGCAGGGCTGGTGGGATATTGTGTCATAGAAGGAGTGTCCACTACCTCTGCCCATCCCTGAAGACATTGAAATGGATTCTTTGGGACTATGGTAGGCTGGACGATGGAACAGAGTTGCTGTGGTCCATAGTTCAGGGCCACCGAAGGGCACAGTGGGTGCCAGGAAGTGGCATGTAGAGAAGAAACAAGGCAGCAGACATGGCTTGTTCTGTGCTTGCTTATGAGGCTGTTCCCACCTCCAAGAACCATTGGGACAAGAGATGAGCAATCAAGGTTCACAAAGGAGATACAGGACGTCTGTTGCATGATACTGCAATTGCTCCTGTTCTTATCCTCCTCCTGGGTTCCTGTCAGCTCAGTCATCACTGAGGTGAGGGTGAAAGGAGTCAAGGAAAGTCAAGAAAACCTCAAGGGATTCCCCACAGGGTTATCAGTTCTCCAGGAGTCCAACTGACCTATGAATCTAGGAGCCTGAGCCTTGTGCCCTGACCCCTGAGCCCCTCTGCCTTCCTTTCCCTGTAGCTCAGCTCAGTGCCTGATCTGGCGCTGTCCACAGTACCATGGTGCTGAAACTGAGTGGAAAGGATGCACATCTTGATGGATCTGTGATATTAGCAAGGATGAAAATGGTGGGAGGAAAAAACCGGCAGCGGTAATGATACCACTTGTGGCCCAGGGGAGACTCACCACGTTGGATTGTGAGATGGAGCAGATAGTGGAGTCTAGAACACTATTTCCACTATCATCAGGGCGCCACAGGGTGGGGCTCATGCTGATCTGTGCCTTGGCAACATCTCAGATCTGTAGATTAACACATTAAAAATAGAGATAGGTCGGGAAAGTCCATGCCCTGTAGCAGAACCCATGGACAGATGGTGCAGTCTCTGACGGGCAGGGCCTCTGGCTCCTCCAAGCCCCAGCCCAGCAAGAGGCATCTTTTCCTGGCACTATTTTTAAAGGTTATTTTTAGTATTCTTGGAAAGACCTGAGTCCAGACATGAAGAACAAGCAGAGCTGCTTGCTTTTGCTCTGTTTCTAGCTCCGCGTGGCCCACACAGAAGCCACTGGCCACAGGTGGGTTTTCGAAAGGAAAATGACTTTAGAGCGTTGGCCCCTCACCTCATGGGACCCATTCATGGCTGTTTATTCCTCTGCAGCCACTGCTGGAGCTGGTGGATAACTCAGATGTGGACCACCCCAACCATAGAAATCTCCACTAGACGGGGTTTAGTCAGGTATATCAGCCCAGCCACAGAGACCCCAGACCTCCTGCCTGCTGGAGCAAGGCATGGTCTCCTGACTCTTGTCCTCCCAGACCCCAGTCTCCACCAGATACCAGAATGCGGAGGTCAATCCTGGCCAGGCCTCCAGTAATTAGAGCTACTGTTAAGGCTAAGGCTTTGGTTCTGGGTAGGGTTCTTGTTGGGGTTTGGGAAGAACAAGTGCACCCACATGATTCAGGCATGACCCAGACATTGTTGCACCCCTTCACTGAAGCTGCGTTCCCTCCTGGCTGCTGTTGTATCCTTAAGAAGTGTCACTCTATGCTGGCTGGTTTCTCTACAACTGGTGATCAAACTGTGAGTGATACTATCACTTCCTCTGGCAGTTTCTATGGAGTGGAAGCAAGTTATAGGCCTTGTCTACCCCAAGGGGAGGCTTCCTACAAAGACATGAATACCTTGGAGGTCACTGTTGCCTTTGTGCTGGCCACCATGCAAGTGTCCTTATTTCATGTAGGAAAGAGCTAAGGCTCAGTGGGAAGTGTCCTTCCCACACTCATTCCCATCCTCGCTCAGCCATTCCTTGCAAATGTGGGATAGGAACCCCAGTCCTGCCCTGTATTCTTCTCTAGATTCACAGGAGGGCAAATGGAAGTCTGAGCTGTCAGTCTG
The DNA here is from genome assembly GCF_030254825.1 of Meriones unguiculatus. NCBI lineage: Eukaryota > Metazoa > Chordata > Mammalia > Rodentia > Muridae > Meriones > Meriones unguiculatus. The sequence goes on from NC_083356.1 coordinate 26,463,224, forward strand.
AAAGCCCAGACCCCAGCTTAAAATATGATGTGACATTCCTTAGTACACAAGGACTTGGGCAAAATGAAAATGATCTCATAAATATGTAAATCACCCTTTTTACGTCCCCAAGGAGACTGTCCCACACCACCTCCCCTACCTGGCCTCTCCACCATCCCTCAGTACATGCCTCAGCAAGATCTGCAATGGGCTTGTTAATGAGGTTAGAATTGAATGAGGACCATAATGCAACTGGTGTAGGAGAGAGAAAGCTGCTTCTCTCCTTTTCTGGGTAAGGGTGACACCATTGCTCAAAGCAGCATGACCTCTGTCCATGGTCCTTGGGAATTTGCCTCAGCTCTGAGACCCCTACTAGGGCAGCAAGGGTCCCTGGAGGGCTGGGAAGGCACCGGACTAAGATCCTAGGTGAATGGATAAGAAGCTGAGTCCCAAGGTAGCCCTGACTGGGCTAAAGACAGATAATAGGCCCCAAACAGTAGAAGCCAGAGGCAGAAAAGATCTGGCTCCATGTTCAAGGACAGTTCTCCTCCTGCTCTTCTACAGAGCCACCCGATTTCCCTCAGCAGAGCCATGTTCTCCAGGAGGCCAGGCTGCGGCCACACAGAGCCTGGTTCTGTGCCTCTCATCCATCCCTGTGTCTTCCCCCTGCCCCAACAGGGATGAGAAATGGATACAAACCATGTGGTTGCTGTACACAGTGCTCAAAAGTCAAGACTGCCTGGACAGCAAAGGCAGAATTCTCTAGACCCTAACCATGCCCGCACTGGCCTTGACTCTCTCAAGGCTTTGCCTACCTAGAATCTTATCCCAGAGTCCCTTTCCATTACTGCGGCCTGTCTGCCCTCCCTCAGAAGACTTTGCACTTCCCACATCTTGTCCTACAATGCTCTTTTCAGCGGGAAGGCCTGCTTCTTGTCTCCACCACACCAACAGTCCTGGCTAGTGCTGACCCTCTTCTCTCTGGCTAGCCCATCCTGTCCCCACGCTAAGCTGAGTGGGGCAGGAGAGGAGGTGCTGTGGCATTCTGAGGGGCCAAGCCTCACCCTGTGGGTTTCTGGTAGCAGGTGGGTTTCTAGCTCTGTGAAGACAACACACGGAGCTTCTGACGCAGCAGAGGCTGGGAGAATGAAGGCTCCACCATCCACTTGGATCTGAGATAGGCAGGTGAACCTTTCCTCGGGTAGGGAGGGAATCCAGAACCCCAGGATTCAACCTGGAGAAGCTCTACAAGACGCTATGGAGCAGCTGACTCCCGGGAGCCCTCAGATCCCATTGTAGTTATGATAAACAGAGGATGGATGATGCCATCATCACACAGATCCAGACCAGAGTCAGACATTTAGCACGCCCCTTTAGTTCTTGCTACTAGCCTGCAGCACTCACTGTTTCTTGAGTAACTACTTACTATACATGGGCTGCTGGGGGCTGAAAGGGAAGAGATTGGTCCCAGCCAACTAGCCGGCCAAACCTACACCACAGGCAGCGTTCCACCGCCACCCTCTCACAGAACCACCCTAGTGCGTGGAGTCAGACTTACAGCAGCTACCGGATGCCGTGAGTTCATGAGGAAGCTGCTCAGCTCATAAGGCCGCTTTGCCCACGAGCAGGTGCAGCACCCACAGGCTGCCAGGAGCGTTGTAGGGTGTATCCCAGAGCCTGATCTTTTGGTTTGGGGTTCCAGGGCCTCACACGGGATCTGGATCTGAGCTACGCTTGGGATCTCACAGACCCAAGCCTACAGAATGGAAAAGGAAATGGACCCTACACAGTCGCCGTGAAGCTTAAATGAGATCATCGATCAAAGAAGTTGCTGCTGTGTGGCCACGGACACTAAACTAACAGTGGCAAGAACAAAATCTTTTCTGCCTTGCTTTCCAGGTTGGGGGAGATGAGGAGCTATGGTTTTGCTCTGCTGGAGTACTGAGAAGGGCAGGAGCTGCAGACTAAAACCGGGGGGGGGGGGTAGGTGGAGAACCAGCACCCTTGTCCCCTCAGATCTAGCAACGCTCCTTGCCAGTCATTGGCTGTCCCTGGGTCATGTGCACCCCCCTCAACCAATCCCCATGGCTGTTACAATATGATGCCGTGATTGGCTGAATTCTAGGTCACATGTCGTCCATGGTTTAATGTCTTCTGGTCTCCAGAGCTAGAGCGAGGAGGGGAACCAGTAGGCATCAAACACCAAATAGCTCTCACACTGACCAGGTTCAAAAAAAACAGAGCCACCTCTACTGGACCTCACTCCCTCTCCATGCCATGGGGAAAGTGGGTGTGGTGGAAAGAAAGAGCACCCATGAGTTTCCAGCTCTGGCCTGAAGCATCTTGCTGAAAAGAAGGACGCAGAAACCAATCAATGCCAGTCTAAGGTCAAGCTGAAAATGGGGCTCAAGGAACGAAATTAGACTCCCTCCTTAGACCCAGTGAGAGCTACACATCTTCAAGAAGGGCCAGGAGCAGGCAGGGCTGCAGGGAGGAACATGCTGCCCACGGGGGCACCGCCCACTGCCTGCCACAGCCTGAGGCCTCTGAAGGCTGAAATCCGCTCCAGCTCGACCCCTGCCAATAAAGGTTTGGGAAGCTGGTGGTGCAGGTGGGAGGCAAATGTGTGTGAGTCATTCCCTCAAGGAAACAAGAGGAAATGCAGAGCCTAGAGCTGGAGGAGGAGTAAAGGAAGGAAGGGGAGGAAGAAGGAAGGAAAGAAAGGGGAGAAAGAGGGAAGGGGGGGTCAGGCGCACGGGGACAAAGAGATCAAATCCCACCTGAGATGTTGCCAAGGCCAGAAGATGGGAGGGTCAGTTTCAAGGTCACATGTAGAGCCCCTCATACCCTAGGACTGAGACAAGCAAAGAACTGTGCAGGCCTTTGTCCCCAGGTAGGTAAAGGACAAAGAGGGCAGTGAGAATCAGGGACAGAGAAGGAGAATGGAGAGTACATGCCAGGACATCTGTGTCCCCTCTTGACAGCTTGGGAGACTTGGGCCCAAGGCTGGGGTGCTGGCACTATGTTTGAGTTCTCAAGTCTTACTGGGTACCTCAGCTCCTGGGCCTGACTCCCACACAGGGAGTCACCTTGAAAGGCACTGATTTGCCACAGGGGTCTGTATTCAGGCCAGAGACCCCTAGAGTATTCATACTGCATGAGCCTGAGCACTGGTCTGGTGAGGAGAGCATTGGCTACAGTGATGGGCAGGGCCAGGGCAGTGAGGGCAGGCAAACCTGTGTCTTCCAAAGGGACTTTGGATGTTAAGAGGGAGTCCCGAGGTTCACTTTATCACCCAGGAACCTACACTCTGAATGCCCCTCAGAGCCGGGTTTGGGTTCACAAAGAACAAGACTCACCACCTGAACATGCCGAGGCCTGCTCAGTGAAGGAAACACAGGGTGACTGCAAAGCTGTTGGCCTGAGATGGTACAGGCCATAGTCTTTTTGCGGCTGTCACCCCCACCTTGCCCCTGCTGGGCCTCTTGGAAATCGGTACTGACCAGTTCCAAGGACTGAAGGGAGCTGAGAACGCATGGCTATCCATCCCTCCAGGAGAGCGAAGCACCTCAGAATTTGTTTACCCACCCGCCCCTGTTCCCCTTGCCACCACATCATCCTTATCTTGATATCCTGTCTTCATCCCCTCCCCCTCTCCTCCAGGGATCCTAAGGAAGTTTGGGAGTATGATCAGAGACTCTCTCAGATGCCTAGCACCAGCCTTGCTCTCCAGCTTCCCACAACACTGGCCCTGTTTGCTCCCACCCACTCTTGCTTGGAGCATCACACACAAATCCACCTTTAGGAGGCCTACCCCCAGTACCCTGCTTAGAACAGGGGCCCACCCTAGATCCAGCGTTGCGGACCTTGCTGGCCAGCATGATTCAGAAAATGAACCCTAGGCACTGAATCCTGCCAGCATCCTGCCGCCTTCCTCTGGTCTTGAGTGAAGACACAGCTCCATCCCTATCTTCCTACTCAGTCCCCACAATCTCCATGTGAGGACTCCTCCCTCCTGGCTGGAGACCCTGCTCAAATGCCAACTCCATCAGCCAGCAAGTAATTAATGAGACCAACCACATTCACGCATGCAGAGGAAATGAGCACAATGGGGCAGGCAGGTGGACCAGGCACATCAGGGCAGGTGTGGAGACATACCACAGGTTTTGCAACAATGCAAGGGAGTGTCCACCTTGATCCTTGTTCTAAAGAATGAACTGCCCACAGCCAGAAATTGAATCAGAGGGAGAGTGGGCAGGAATTCCAAGAGGGAGGATGGCTATTGTTCCCAGAAAAAAAGAATGGTAGCAGAGGTTCAAGGAGGCTGGGCTGGCAGCTGCTGAAGTGTACACATAACAAACCTTAGTGATGGCTGAGCCAGGAAGAAGGTGGCAGGAAAGGCAGGGAAAGGCCTTGAGGACTGTACCTAGATGGGAGGTGGGGGGAGAGCTGAAGAAAGAGCTGGACAGAGGTCGGGTTGTGAGAATGGGTGACCAAGCAACTCCAGAAAGCCCCTGCCTTAAAATCTAGGCCAAGAGAAAGCTACTTCAAGAGTCAGGCCCTGAAGCCCTGCTTGTGTGCCGTGACCATTATTTCTACATATTGTGTTGGGCAGCCCAGCAGACCTGAGTTCCAGGATTGCTCCCAGCCTGGCCTTTAAATGCAACCCTGCAGGGGTTTTTGTCCTCAACCAGTTTCTTCAATGTACCCAGAGACCTGAGGCAGAGCCCAGTGACCCCTCCAACCTGTTTCCCCCATACCTATGCCCAGACTAAGCACAGACCTCTGTAGACCACGAGCCAGGCAGACGGACGTCAAGGACACAGGCAGGTCTTGGAACGGTTCCAGACTATGAACAACCCAGTGTCCACTGAGACTCTTCACCCCTGGACTGCCCCTGGGGTGCAGCTCACTCCTACGGGAGCTGGCTAGAAAATCAGACTGTCTTCAGACTTCAAAAACACTTTGAAAACTGAAAATTACTGCCAAGCTATTAATACAGTTTATCTGTAGGCGCCCTGTGTTGTAGATAAAGCGCTTTGACCTTCCCAATACCCAGGAAAGAAAGCATGGCAAGCCTTTTCACTGCCAAAATCTGAGCTCCCCAGCACCCAGTCTTATTCCCAAGGTCAAACATCAGGGGAGGCAAGGCTGACCCAGGACACCCCCTAGGCCACACCCCTGGGGCCCCATCAGCCTACTGACACCAGAAGGTCCTCCAAGGAGTGATCATTGTACCCAGCTCCCTGCTGAGCCCACACCTTCCCGGCTTCTCTTTCACAGCCTGGGTAATTGGCACAAGAAGCACAAATACTTTGTTCAAATGCTGGGAAGTGGAAAATTTTCTAATCTGTCAGGCAAAAATCTCCCTTTCTCCTTCTGCTTTTTTCTCCCGACAGGAAAAGGCTGCATTTGGAGCCCTTCAGATGCAGATGTGTGAAGACTTTGGAAGCGACAACTGGGGGACTGAGCGGCTTCTATTGATTGGAAAAACACACAGCCCGGGCCCTTTGCATATCACAAGCAGCATTTTTCAGGGGTTGAGCTGATGGAAAGCCAGCCGTGGGCCCTCAGCGCCCCCTATGAGCTGGAGATGGTATTGCAGAGGGGCAGAGACACAGAGGCTGGCGTAGTGGGCCAGAAGAGGGTTAGGGGACAGCAGACACACTCACCTGCTGGTCATCAATTGGAGCCTTTGAGAAAGTCAACTCACCTTCTCTGTCTGCAACTTCTGTCACTCAAACCCTTCTCCCGACCAGCAGACACCCCCAAACCCTCCAGAGTCATTTAAGAATTAAGATTGTCACTGTAAAATTTTACCTCTAAGAACCTCAAGAACAAGCTGTGTGACTTGAAGGCCAGGAGGCCTCTCAGTGCACCACCCTGCTACTCCCAATCCACCTCATGGCGGATACTATAACACAAGTGTAGAGTCAGTCTGAGGATGGGCTCACAGCACATCCGAATGCATTTGATGGACAGAGGCCCTTCCGGTGCCCTCTGAGCTCCACCAGTGACAGAAAAAGCCATGCAACACCAAAGACAAAGGGATGTCCCTCATGTGAACAGATTTGGCCGCTGCCATCTCCTGGGACATATGACCAAGGTCCTTGAATGTGATTCCCTATCTTTGTGGCTAGTCTCTGCCACAGTGCCCTCTGCCTATTCGCATATGTACACAAACAAGAATAGAATCCAACTGTGCCAATCTCTGGGATGAAAAAGGGTCTGCACAATGGCACATCCTGCAGGGAATTGGAGGTGGGAGTTCAGGAACAGAGCAAGTGATAATAAAACACATGACCATGTGTTGGTATAATGTTCTTTTGAAATGTATACCCACCTTACCCTTGTTCATTCAAATGCTGATTTCCCCCCCTCCTCTGGTTTCAATCCGGATATTGCATTGTGATACTTATTCTAAGCATCCTGTCTCAACTGTGTGTAAACAGGCCAAAATAAAGCAACTAGCTACAATGTTGTGCAATGGGAGGAGCCAGAGGACAGGAAAGAGAGGAGGAGCAAGAGGGCAGGAAATGAATGGGAAGAGAAGGGTGAGAGGAGAGCCAACAGAGGAGCAGAGCTAGAGGAGAGATCTTGGAACTACGTGGAGAGATGGACCAGACCTAAGATATCACTAAAAGCAAGTGTAATGTGGGAAATCTAAATGTTAGGAAACTATGAGGGCTTGGAGGTTTAGGATGGAGCAACTATTACCCAGCATTGTGTTCTAGGTTAACTAAATAAACCCAGTCTCTGTGTGGTGATTTGGGTATACAACTGCTTAGGACTAACAGCAGCTTTACTAAAAGGTAATTATTAGTAAATATTAATTGTCAACTACAACAACCATGCCAAAGAGGAGTTGGTCCCTGCTGTCTGGATATAGGGCCCATCCAGCTCATCCCCTCTCCCACTCATATGTAGAGGCACCAGTGGCCAAGGACAGAGTTAGGGTCGATACTTGAAGTGGTCCCTCTTGGCATACCATGTGGCTCTGGGCCAGTCAGCTGTTCCTTTGGAGGACTATGCCTCTGGTGCTATAAAGTGGAGTTCACATCAGTACTGTGTGTGCTGAAAATTGGAGACGCCAGCATGCACCAGCTCTGCAAGACCAGGCATCCATGTACCTGTCTATATACTCCTGAGGCATCCCTGGTTCTCCCATGGGGAAGCAGACTCAGAGAGGCCACAGGATGCAGGGGTGACACAAGGTGGCTAGACTGCCATCATCCTTCATGGCTCTGTAGTTAGGAATAGCATTTTCACATGATGGTCTGCCCACCCCCACCCCCACCCCGTCTACTAAGTGGTATTCAAAACATTCCCAGTTCCTTATGTCCTCCTAAATGGTTTCTCACAGAACAGACAACCAAGAACATCTCCAGGCTTCTGCTTATTCTCACAGAACAAGTGTGGAGTCACAGGCATGATGGTCAGAGTAAAGCCCCAAATGCCTGAGGAGTGTCTAGTTATCCCTTAGATGACATCGTGAGCAAAGCCAAGGATACCACAATATCAGGAGGCAGGAAAGGCATGGGTCTCTAGCAGACAAAGCTTAAAAACTAACCTTGCCTTCTCCATCCTGAGTCTGGTGGGTGAATCTGACCCAGGCTGGGTTTGTAGAATGTGACACTCAAAAGGCCATTAAAGAGGAGGTTCCAGGAGGAGACCTCGGGGAAGCAGAAACTCCCATCTGGATGGCTAGAAGGGTGAGGAGGCTGCAGAGAATCCCAAGTGGAAAGTAGAAGGGTCTGAAGCTTATGTTCTCAGCAGATGCGGCTGATCCCTGGGCTATGGCTCTCGGGGGGAAGAGGCATGAGGAATAAATCCAGTGAGACAGCATGAGCAGATGGACTCACAGCTGGCCAGGCACATCTGGGAGGGATAACTATACTGCTCCGGGGGTCTCTAGGGGTCAGTGGGGATCTCCAAGGCTGCCTTGGAATGTTTGAGACACTCCCCAGTGCTCAGATGCTGGAAGATAAATTCACATGGGTCCCAGAACCCCAATAACCCAGAAGATACCACTGGCATTATTGGGATAAGAAAGGATTTCCTGAAGAGTCCGATGCTTAGGATCAAGTCCATTTCTACCATTGATTCATAGATTATCTATTGGGAATTGAGAACAGAGCTACCTTGACCCTTGACAGATCCTCACAGCAGTTAAGCAAATTAGCCTGGGAGAATGAAGACATGTCAGTGTTGGCCAGATGTAAGAGGACTCAGTGGTCAAAGAAGTCACAGCAGGAAAACTGAGGCAGAGGCTTGGGCAGCTCAGGAGCTCTTGCATTCATAGTAACAAGCCCTAACCACAATTCCTTGTTCTTTTATTTGAAACCCAAGTGAGTTCCCAGCTTCACACGGAGGACACAGGGGCCTAAGTACTCTGCCTAATTTAACCAGGAGTACAGCCTGATGTCAAGGACAAATCCCAGCCTCCAGGTAAATCACCATTACCTACCACTCCATGGTTCCAACTTCACTGAGCACTCGGGAAACCAAAGCTCAGATCTCTGCTTCAGAAATGACCCAAAGAAACTAACTGTCCTCTGTGTAAAAAGCCATCAGCTCCAGGGGTGGGTTCAGAGAGCCAGTTTTCCCAAATGCAGGCAGTGGCTGTGATTTGGGCCCAGAACAAAGCAGTGTGAGACACACTGAGATCCTCCGAGTTTGCAGTGCCTCCATCTTGGCTACCAGGATGTCTCGAAAAGCCATCAGCATTGCTGTCTTCGCTGAGGCTGATTCTCTCTCCTGGATCCCAGAAAGCCACCTTCTCAGTGCAAGACAAAGGCCCCAAAGTCCCCAAGGGAAGAAGGTGACACCTTGACCCTGGACTCTAGCAACTTACGTGAGGAAAGTCCTGTCATGGAAAGAAAAATGGGCAGAATGCTGTATCCTAGAATATGGATGCTGTGAAAGTAACCTAAGCATAAGTGGCACACAGGAAGAGGCCAGGCTTGATCATTTTAGTTGGAGAGACTGAGTACCAGAGAGGTAAAGTAACATGTTTAGGGCCATGTAAGTTCCTTCACATCCCTCACACTAACCCTCTACTTGCTGTGTCCTTGAATGCATGGCATGCTGGGGTGGGTCAGGGTACCCAGCACCCCTGTGAGGCCTGCCTTAGGGCTAGGGGTGAAGTAACTGGGCCCTTCAGATCTCACCTTCTGCCTGTCATGTGACGTCACAGTTCCTTTCAGGGTCAGGATGAGACGAGGCTGTCCCAAGGCCTGATGACCAGCTCACACCAGACAGCATAGCTTTGTCGCCTCCGCCATCCTTGCCACACAGCTGGGGAAATGGGTCCTTCATCTACCGAGAACACTCTCTTACTCGAATAGCCTAGTGAAGATGCGGTGGTTGATTTGTGGGATAAACGGGGCCAGAAGCACGCACCTCCCCAAGCCCTCTCCTTATTAAATCGTTGAAGAACTAATAAATGACAGTATGACATGCCTTTCCAAAGAGCTTTAATATCCGTGCTGACATTTGGAGAGAAACAGCTGCCCCTGGCAACCGGGACTCCAGAACCACAGTGTCACGGGGACCGGGGTCATCAAGCAACTGACCCCTCTTCAATTTGCAGGTGGGGAGGTCCGGACAGGACCATGACTTACTCAGAGCACAGAGGCACACACTGAACATGGACATGTCTGACACCCAGCAAAACGTGTCCCACCACGTGACAGAATAGCTGGCACATTTTTAAGTTTTCCTTTCATTCCTCAATATCCTCCACCTTGTGGCAGGGTGGGGTAGGGCAGCTTAGAGAATCCCTTGGGTAGCTAGGCGCCCCTCTTCCAAGGAACATCAGAGACTCCACTATAAGGGCAGAGGGCCATGGAGGAGGAGGCGGTCTTCCTGTCCAGCCAACAAGCTGGAGGGAGAAGAAAGGACCATCAGGCTGGAGCTCCTTGATTCCGGGTCTTACTGATCCCTGGAATCCTGAAGGGTCACAAGCAGCAGTTAGCTAGCAGGAGTGAGCTGACCTCCTGATTACTAGATCTGGAGTGGAGGAGCAGACTTGTGCTTAAAGGGGATGGGCAATGAGCCATGCAGGGTCAGGGGTTGGCCTCAGCACCCTTCCCCACACCCCACCCCTGCCCCCACACTGGTGTGCCAGTCCTGACTTGTCAGCATTCCTCCTGGGAGACCCCCTCCAGGACCTTAATAATTAGGTCAGAAATCATGCAGTAGGAAGAGGTCAGCTTCATCTCCCTGGACCGGGGCTCCGGAGATGCAGGGGAGTGTCCATCTGTCATACTGTCATGCTCACCGTGAGTGCCCCATGCCCAGTTCACACCAAATCAGAGGATGCCCTCAGTGACAGTGCTGACTTAGGCTCTGGACACATGACAGAGCAGAAGCAGCTGGCCTTGCAAACAAGCAGAGTTTCCAAGCAACGACATCATAGCCACATTCAGTCTGCACCCTGGACATGCATGTACAGGCATGTTTTCAAATCCACATGACACACATATGCAAGTATGTACAAGCACACTCAAGTTATGGTGACAGGATTTGGGGGACTTCAGGGCAGCCTTGGTTATTATGAAAGGTCAAAGGGGAAGCCAGCCTTTGAAAAGCTCAGGGTCTATGCCTTGGCCAGCCTGAGGCCACCCTCATAAGAGATTCACACATGGTCTCTGAACTAGGCTAGACTGGACTTCCTGAGTCACCTTATTACCACTGTGGTTGTGGGGTCCCCTCTAGGTGATCCCAATGTGTCAGGCATTCCTAGTCCCTTGGAGAGGTAGCTGGACTCTAAGACTACTGGGGAAGCTTCCAAGTGCTGCTGAGCTCACACACCAGGGGTTCGTTGCTCTATCAATGGCTTGGGTCCTCAAAGAAGCATGGAGATTTCACAGAATAGCAGTTTCACAAGCCATTGGCAGACCCCCAGCATCATTCAGTGAAGACCCCTATTCTTCCCTGGAGCCTGGAGGGAGGAGGGGCAGTGCTGGAACTGTCTCCATGGAAACGCCTGGACTGGGAGACCTGAACATTTCCTTTCCGTTCTGTGCAGTTACAGGGTGACTTCCAGGGTCCCCACTTTGAATAAAGGCCCAGTCTTAGGATGCTTGGGGTAGGAGATGGGGCAAGAGGGATCTGCTTTCCACCCTGAGAGAGCTCCTGACCTACAGAACATCACAGACACACACCACATCTCAGCAGTGTGGACATACATTGTGAGCATACAGCAAATGCTCAGTGGGTTCTAGCTGCACTGGTGAGAATGGGTACATAATGTGATCATGCTATGCACATCGATAGGGTATGTCTCCTCATCCCCCATGGCCAGCCTCACTACCTGGAAAGGGTCAGACATGCCCAAAGCCTGGCACCTTCCCCATGGATTGCACCTGCAATTCTAAGGAGGCTCTTTTCTAGAACCATCCAGACCTCCGTGTGTAGAGGAGAGACTGGCATAGAAGTGAAGCAGGCTCTTGAGAAAGGCAGGAATGGAGGAAGGGGCAGAACCAGCCTTGGGATGCAGGACAGTCTCACCTGATCTCTGCCTCCTTCTTGTGCTAGCTCAGTAACCTTTCTGAGCTTCTGACTACCTGGCCTGGGAAATGCTGTCTTCCATCTTGCTTCTGGGTCCAGCTTCCATCCTCTGTTCATGGTCACCTATGCCAGTTTTGCCATGGCTACGACCCTAAAAAGCCACCAAGAGAAGAGAAGTCTCATGGGCTGTCCGCTGCCCACCGCCACATCCATGCCTGCTGAGTGCCAAACACAGTTCTAGGCTGAGCTATCCCAGGGCAGGATAGAATTCCACACCATGAGAGACAACTCCCTCAGGAGCGAGCAGCACAGGCTGTGCACGGGAGGGAAGAGGAGAGCCTTTCCAGCAGGAGGGTGTAGGGAGCCAATGGTGGCCAGAAGGCCTTATATGGGGGGCAGCAAACACCAAGCAGAAACTGTAGAGGACAGTTGGAGCCAAGTAGCTCCCTAAGTAAGGGCTACGGTGGAAAGTCCTAGGAGAAGAGGACTGTTGGTGGGTCCAGGCCCAGGGAAAGCAGGTGTCTGGGGCTGACACGTGGAGGGATGACCTTGGCCACCACCGCTTTACCCACTGCCATGATGCCTAGAGCCCCCCAACATCAAGATATCGCTAGGAATTTGGATAGCAGAGAGATGAGACCTAGAACTTAAAAGTCTGCGCAGGGCTAGGGGGAAGGATGGGAGAGCCAAAGCCATAGATAGCCACGTGAGAAGGAATCTGAGGACCATGAGGCATGACTTGCATGCAGGTGAGACCCATGGCTTGCTGTAAGAAAGGCCCTGAGCCTCTGTACACAGGATAGCTGAAGCATGCCTGAGGGTTGGGCATGGACAAGATACAAGTCAAGATTACCTGGCACCATTTCAGCTGGATGAACCAGCAAGTGGTTTCATTAAAGGGGTGGCCTCATCTAGAATCAGCGGCTGTTGCACGTGAGTCTTGGGCCCCAGTGCTTCCTTGTGTTGGCCCCAACAGACAGGTCACATTCAAGAGGTCTTTTTTTCATACACACGTGCTTGCAGGGTCCTTCCTACTAACAAATACACAATTGCCCCTTCCAGCATTCTTTCATAGACACCACTTAAAGGATCAACTCCTAAGCAAAGCGCCACCTAGAGGTTGGGCAGTTCACCAGAAGGCCCATGGAGGATCTGCCGACACACTTTACCTCGGGGGGCCATGACAACAGGCCAGGGTCCCATGGAACCAGGTGGATGAGGGTTTCTCTGCCAGGGACTGTTCCTAGGACACATGAGTGCCCAGTCCTCAGTCAGGGGCTGCTCTTCTGAGGAGATCAACCCCGAGCAAAAATTCACAACACCCTTAGGATCAAGCCACCTCACTGATGGGGTCCTAGGAGATTGAGGATGCCCGGGACATTGGAGCAGCTCATCCTCACGGCCGCCCCAAGCCAGCCAGCCATAGCAGAGCACTGAATGCCATGAAGGATGTGACTATGCTCGCAAAAGACACACTGAAGGCATTGAGCAGTAGTTAGCACTATGGAGTGGGAAGGAGGGCTGGATATTTGTTCCAGCATATTCTTCAAGGTCATTTCTGGGAAGGGTGTCCCTCTGCTGTGTTTATGGAGACAAGCTGTGAGGTCAGAGAAGTGTTCCGTGACTACAGAATGGCAGTAGAAGGCTCCTGACCTAGAAGACCAGAAGAGGATCAGAAATGGTCACAACATAGAAGCCTGGGACCTACCTCAAAGCCTTGTTGCTCTCTGCCAGCTCTCGACACCCAGTATCCAGGTCAGTCCTATTTACTCCTGGAACCATAATCACAGAATGCCCCGTGCTATTAGGCAGATAGCATCCTTGGCACATCCTTGGCAGGTACCTCTGTGGGTGGCCAGCTCTCCTAGCCTTGCCTCTGATTCTGGTCTCTGTTATCTGGGTTCCCCTAGAATCAGCAGCTGTTGCACATGAGTCTTGGGCCCCAGTGCTTCCTTGTGTTGGCCCCAACAGACAGGTCACGTTCAAGAGGTCTTTATTTCATACACACATGCTTGCAGGCTCCTTCCTACTCACAGTATCATCTGCACTCAAGTACAGTTCCTGCTCTGTCTCTGGAGGCCAGTGGACAAGGTTAGCCTGTGGTGCAGGGGACGGACATAGCATGGGAGAACGCAACACCAATGGCCATGTGCAGCAAGCAGGAGTCACTCCCTGGTTCCTAGACCTCAGAGCCATGGAGAAGAAATGATGGCAGGGAGCTCCCTAGCTTCTCAGAGCATGGGTAAGTGCAAGTACTGTCAGCCAGACCCTAAGATGAGCCTCCAGCCAATCCTTCACAGAAGGGATGCCACTCAGGGAGGAACAGAAGCCGTAGGACAGACATGGAGAAGCCAGAATCAGACCTTGAGGAGATGCTGCCAGCACACCTGGGGCCAAGGATTTTTTTTTTTTTTTTTTTTTTTTTTTTTTGCTACAGAGTGATCAGAATTCCTGGTGCGAATAAAGACCAGGGCTGCAACCTCAGCTTTGGCTCCTGCAGGGCTTCAGCCATCAGCCGTTGCTCTCCTGGGCTTGATCTCCTGGACTGCATGTCCACACACAGATCACTTCCAGCCTCTCCTTTCTCTCACAAAGCCCGTGGGAAGAGAGACAGAAAGGAGGGGATCACCCAGACTTCCTCCTCAGGACCCCAGCCCCACCTTCCCTAACTGGCCCAAAGATAGCTGTCCCCCTTAGTTACTGGACGTATTCATGATCCATTATGAGTAAGTGTCCCAGGCAGCCTCACACTGCCCTGGTGGGTTCACATTACTGATGCGAATGTGGAAGATGTTTCTTGTGAGATATCGGGTGATGATTAATGGTCTGCGGCTGTGGGCAGCATGGGAGACAGCACATTAACAGACTTCAACCTGCCCCACATGCCCCTCTGGAGACACAGACCCTGCTCTGCCCAGGTCAAGCATGGCATCCTATTGATGCCTGGCAGTGACAATACCTGGTCTTGCTTGGAGCTCTTCCCAGTGGCCCTACCCAGCTTGCTGTCCTGTCACTGCTTTGCCTGTCTCCTCAAAGTCCCTCCTGATTGTCCCTGCCCTCAGTCCGCTGTCACCAGACTGCCACACGGCCTGTCACCTCTATGTGCCTGTTGCCTGTTGTCTACAGATCCCTGTACCCATTCCACCCATGTCAACATCTGTGAGACTCTGCCAGGTCAGCCCTGGGCCCTCTGTGGTCCCACCATGACTGACACAGACTCATCGCCAACCGGCTCAGTTTCAACTTATTTGTTTTGTAGGCTTCTTCATGTCTGCCACATTCCTGGACCACAGTGCCTTTGCGCAGGCTACCCCGTTCTCCATCCTGTGAGTCTCCATTCTGTGCCTATGGCTCTTCATATGAGTTTTTGGAACCTCCCCTGTCATTCTGCCACAAAGCCCTGAGGCTGGCTTATGTACTTGTTTTCCCTCAAGTCACCTCTCCTACCTCACTCCTGGCTCAAGTTCCATAGAAACACTTTAACTGGCTACACAGATGACAGGAGATGCTCCCCTGCCCTTGTCAGAGGGACTCTGTCACTGTGCCAGATGGCACAACTCACAGAGACAGACCTGCAGTTGTGCCCCTGAGGGTGCTGTCTCCCCTCTCAGAGGCTGTTCTCTGGTGGCCCTCATAGCGTACATTTCAGACTTGAGACTGTCCATCGCTGTGGCAGTGCTGACTGCCTATGTATGAGGGTCTCTGGTCCTGGTCCTGGTCCAGTGGATCCAGCATTATGGACAGTGCTCGCTTGGCTTCATGCCTGCCCTGGGACCCATATGGAGAAGCGGCAGGGACTTGGGATCCACAGCACAGCCTCCTGCTCTTGAGTTCCCTGGCCTCTGTGCATGGAATGTGATGCCAAGGTCTCATTTTGTAAACATGTGTGCAGCTTCCCAGGGCTCACGAAGACCCCGCAACATCTGGGGAAGGCAGAGGAAGGGAGGATGAGGCATCCGAGGCATCCGAGGCACAATCAGTGGCTTATTAACATTTTGATTGCAGCTCAGCTCCCCTGGCGCCTTGGCCTGGACACACACATTCAATCTGGAAAGGAAGATTGAGCTGGAGAGAGGAGCATAGAAAGGAGCAAAGCAGACTTATTTTAATAAGACTAAAAATAGCCGTGTCAATATCCCTTCTGTTTAGGGAGTCATGCTGGTTCTCAGTGCACCTTCCCAGCTCGTCTGTCCAGGACTAGGTGAGAACAAGCTCTCCTGGGCCACCCACAGGCTCCTGGGTGAGTCAAGGGCTTCACAGGCCCTCTGTACTCTCTGCCCATGCCTCACTCAACTTCTAAGAACATCCAGCCCCTGGAAAGCCCGTGAACCTGTGGTGAGGGCAGGATGGCGCTTTGATAGAGCAGCCCAAGAGGGCTAAAGCTGAGTGAAGAGTTCAGCATTGGGCCAATGGTGCTCCAGCAAGACCTGAGCCAATAGGACTGGAGCCCAGACTCTCAACAATCACCAAGAAGCACCTCTGGGCAGGCAGTGTAGCAGCCCCACCTGGTGCAGTGTGCCTGTCAGATCTGAGAGGGTCAGTATCGCTCCTCACCTACCTTTCCATACCAGCCCTGCAGGGACTGTTGGCTGACCTTAAAGCTTCTGCCCCATTCCATCATGTGGCATGATCCTGGCCTCTCTCCACCCGGATGACTGATGACTTTGTCCATGCCACATAGTGACTCCTCCTGGACCACCCATGAAGCTGGCTCCTTTTCAGGCAGCTCCTCTCTGACATGTGACCACCTACTAACACTTCCTGACCATGGGCCCTGTCTCATACAAGCCCCTCAGTTACATACTGTGCCAATATTCTAGAGCAAGTGTGGCTTTGCTTAGCTCCTGGCCTGGTGACATGGAGTGCTGGAGTCTAAATCCTTAGGCTAGTCACATGTGACACTGGCTTCCAGACCTCTGGTAAAGGATCCTGTGGTCTTCCAGAATTACATCAACTGCCTACCATGCCAAATGACTAGCACATCTACCATCACCATCATCACCACCACCATCAAATCCATCATGCTCATCAGCACCAGCATCATTTCACCACCACAGTGACCAGGATGTGACAGCATCATCAACATCACTATCACTTCATCATCACCATCACTATCACTCCATCATGATCGTCACCAGCATCAGACCATATCCATCATCATTATTACTCCACCATCATCCCCATCATCACCATCATCCCCATCATCACCATCAACACCATCACCAACTTCATCATTACCACAATCACCACTGCTCCACTACCATCATCGCTATCTATCACCATCACCAATACCTCCACCATTATCATCATCACCTATGGCAGTAGCATTTCTTCACTGGTCTTCCACGCTCCTTGAGGGTGAGAACGTTAATAATCATTGTCCCCCAGAAATGTGACCTGGTCCATAGCAAATGCTATTGGATGATAAAATATTGGATGATAAAATAGCTGGGTAGGTAAGCATGGGGATAAATGTATAAAGGAAGGGACAGGTAGAGAGCTGAATGAATGAGTCTCTGGCTGTGTGTGTGTGTGTGTGTGTGTGTGTGTGTGTGTGTGTGGTGAAGAGGGAGGAATAGATGGATGAATGAGTCAGTGAATGAGTGAGTGTGCTGCGTAAGGAAGGGCAGATGGACGGGTGAGTCGGTTCCTCCCACGCCCACACTGCAGATGCTGGGCCGCTTAGCAACGGCAGACTCCGCAGCGTCCCCATGGAGCCATGATATTAAAGTCCCTGAGTGCTGTGCTATCAATTTCCGGGGGAGACTATCTCCGGAGCCATCAGCAGCAGGAGGGAGCCTCCCCGTTCTCAGTCCTCCACCCTACTGGAACAGCGACACGTCCATTCTTAAGCTTTCACAGGGACAGACCAAAATCCACATGGGTGAGCAGATTCCCGCAGACTAGGCTGGGCGGCCCAGAGAAGGCCCAGAGTGTATGAGACCCAGGTCAATGCGCACAATCTCTCCAAACACTGCACTGCTCTCCTCACCACCTGTCACGACCCCACCCAGCACACCTGGACAGGAGCAGCTCCTTGCTTCTCCACAGGCCAGCTCTAATCATCCAGCAGCCCCCCCCCCCCACTGAGCCATCCAGAACTTAAGCCTCACCAAGAAATATCAAGCCCTACACCTCCGGAGGGAACTAGCTCAGCAAAGGGGACACATCAACTCACAGTCACAATCAGCAACGCATAAGCTACCCCGCCACCTCCCAGACCCACATTTGTGATGTAGTACTGACAGCAGCAGAAATGAAACAGGGATTAAAAAAAAAATGGCTCCATCATGTTAACATATGAACTACATTAACAACAACAACAACAACATTGCTTTCCGAAAACAAAACACAAAAGAAGGGCAGCTGCACTGGCTGCAGACCACAAGAAGCTCATCTTCTCACACCTGCTCCTAGGTCCGGCTCCTGTTGTGTGTCACTTTGCTTGCTTTTGCTGAAGAGTATTGGAGCCCTGCAGGCCTTCTGAGGGATCTTAGGACTGCCGCTCTCTGAGAACCTCTGGTTTCGGCAAAGCAGAGATTGTAGCTGCCCGCTTACAGTCTTTCCTAGGAGACAGCCTCAGCTCCAGCCCCAACTGATATTGGAAGACAGGGAGGTGGGATTCTGTGTCCAGACCTCCAGAATCCAATGTTCAGGCGCCTCTCCCCTCTAAGTAGTCTGGCTCACCCATGCAATTAGGAACTGGGAACTGGACAACAGGGTGTATGCTTTTCTCTCCAGATCATGCCTGGCTTCTGAGATGGATAAAGAAGGATCATGGCCCTGTTAACACTATTCCTGTATCTCCCCACATCCCATGCACTGGCAAGGTCCAAGCTTGCGCCCCTCCATGTAGGTTTTCTGAATTGCCTCTCTTTCTTCCTCCTGGACTTGGCTGAACATGACCTCATCTAGTGAACCACACGTAGTGTGGGTCAGAAGCTGTACTGAGTGTTTCAACATGGCGCCCAACAGCCTGAATTCTGCGATTTCCAGGAGACTCAGTAGTTTTGTCTATCATGTGGGCGTAAGAGAATCTCTGATGACAAGTTGTAAAAAGGCTGCCTCTTTCCCCCCACTGTGAACTCCTGCCGTGGACCAACAGCCAGGGAACTTACCCTCTTACCCCTCAATGAACACCTGAGTAGGGCCAGAAAACTGAGGGGCCAGCTTCCCTACTTCACAGAGTCTGTCAAATTAGGGAGGCAGTTAGGGGCATCAACAGCTGGCCTGGAGAACAGAGGTGAGAGCCTATGCAAAGTGCCAGCACAGGGAACCTCCCGGAAGGCCTCAGGATTGGGTTTGGAGATCTGGAAGTCCAGAGGCCTTGAGAGGAAAGAGAGCCAGAGAGACCCCAGGAAGGCTTTCCCATTGGCTTAAAGTAGTAGGTGAGCTCTACACCAAGGGACCAAGGAATGGTTAGATTGAGCCCAGTCAGGAGCTGAGGACAAGACAGAGGTTACAGGAGAAGTGAGTTTTAAGGTTTCAGGTACAAGCCAGAAGTGAGGTTTTAAGGTTGCAGGTGCAAGCCACAGCATGGTAGGGAAAAGAGAGCTGGAGTCTGAGGCCTGTACTGTGAGTCATCGGTCAGGACACTCCTTGCTGAGAGCCCAGTGCACACAGACACAGGGCAGGGTGCTCCGGATACACATGGAGGGAAGAAATGAGAGAGAACTCCTGAAAAGAGACATAATGGCCCAGGCTGCCATTAGCGCTAAGCAGATGTGCTGAGCGGTTTCTATTGAATAAAGAAACTCACGCAGTCCTTTACAGGGAGATGAGGTTGGGCTGGCAACCTCCAAGACTATAGCAAGTTAGAACTAGTCCCCAGGCCATCTCTGCAGAGCCTGCCAATTGTGCCTGGTCTCATTGTCAAGCCTCTGCCCCTGAGCCACAAACAACTGGTGTGTCCCTCTGTGCCCACAAGGCTTTTCACAGGGCATGGCTGGGGACCCATTGTAAGAGGACTGTATTTTTATCAGTTTTATGTGCCTATGACAAAATCCCTGAGTTAGAGGACAAAGAGGGAGAAACGCTTTGGCTCACAGTTTCAGAAAGTCCAGCCAGTGGTCACCAGGCCCTGTTGCTTTGGGTCTATGGCAGCATGGTGTGTCACGGTGGTAAAGAAGGCCTGTTTACCTTGCAAGAGCAGGGAAGCTAAGAGAAGGGGTAGGTTCCCCAGGCTCCCTTCAAGAGGGTACTGATGACCTAAATTCCTTCCACCAAGCCCCACCTCCAAAATGCCCCCCTTCCAATGCCACTGGCTATGAATAAGTCAGTTTATGGGCCTCTAGGGAGCATTCCAGACACAACTGTTGAATGTGGGTTTACAGAGGAAGGTGAGGCCCAGGGATAAGACAGCTCTGAAGGGGTGAAGAGTAACCAGCTTCTGCAGGCTTACACATCTGTGTGTCCGTTTGTTTGTCTGTACCCTTAAGTATGCCTGTGTGAAGGAGGAGGACACAAAGGCAGGTAGGTGGTCACCCTAAGGTAATGACCTAGACTTAGCCTGTTCTGGGACAATCCTTTCCTGGAGTTCATGTACAGGTGAAGTGGCCTCAGGACCTTCCCACCTCAAGGCTAGATCTAAAATCATGTCATTCTTTCACAGAAGACTCAAGTTCAGACCCGCTTTGTTCCAGACCTGAGGCCAGCCAGCCAAGGGTCTGAGAAGATTGGCCTCCACTTTCAGCCTCCACTTTCTTGCCTCTGCTTTTTTCTCTATCCTCTGGCCATGTTGGCTGGGCCATCCCATCAAGTCTTTTACCCCCAGCCATGGCCTTCACAGAAAATGAATGAGCTGGTTTTGTTTTTTTGGTTTTTTGTTTTGTTTTGTTTTGTTTCTTTAGAGGACTCTATAATCATAATCCCCTTAAGACCAGAACAGAAATTCTTCTTTAGCTCCCCGAAAAGAACTGTCCATTTCCTTAGCAGGTATATTGTGAGCCCGTGTTGAGCAAATAGCTACTAAACAGTAAAGTCAATGCCTGCTTCCCTCCAGGCCAGAAGCCTCAGAGGCATCCAGGAATCAGGAATGGAGGACTCACAGTTATCTCCTCCCCTGGGTTGTACCTGGTCATGTTCATGAACACACTGTTCCACAGTGACAGCCTGGGGTCCTCACCATTGCTCTGAGGCAAACAAAAAGAACTTTATGCTGAGTTAGCGTGCACCCCAGCCTGGCACATAGTAGGTACGCAACAAAGGAAGGTAGAGAGGAGGGCAGGGCAGGGGAAGGTAGAGGGAAAAGATGTCCCCAGTGTTTTTCTCAGAAGCAGCCTTTCCCTTCCTCTCCCCTCTGCTCTGTGCACCCCCCCAACCTCCCACAACCCCCATTGGCTGGGCTCCCTTGTCCTGAGTCAGCATGCCTTGTGCATGCGCCTGTGTGGCTGTGGGTGGTGGCAGTGGGCTGGGACATTCTCATGCCAAGCAGGCTCTCCGCGCTGTCCTCACCGCCTGCACAGTTCTCGCTGCTGCGTCTGAAAATGTCAACTTCTTATCTCGCCAGAATTTTTCCTGACTTGGAGAATTCAATAAAGCAGCTGAGTAACACTTAAAATAATAATGAAGCCCGGTGTTTCTGCAACTCCCAGCTGGCTCCGCGGCCAGGCTGCCTTTCTGCCATGATCAATCTTCATTTTCACACCAGGCCAGACAGCTCTGCAGGGTGGGGCTGGCCGGAAGCCCTGGGGAATTGGCAGGCCACCAGGATGCCCAGGCATTCACCTGCTGCTCTGAGCAGTGTGTGTGGGAGGGAGACTCCCAGGCACACTAAACCTAACCCCCCCAAGCCCCTTACACCCTACAACCCAACACCCCATCCTCTTCCTCCACCTGCTTCCCTGTGCCCAGCCTGGTGCTGTTCCATCCACACCCAGTGCTCTCATCAAGGAAACTCCTACCTGCTCCTCAAAACCCAGCTTAAGGTTCAGACAGGCCTCACTAGCTCCCCAGCCTTTGGACAAAGCATTTTTCTTAGAAGGGTCTGTGGGTGGAACCTATCAGCTGCTCTCCTCTGGTTTGCTGTCATGTGTTAACTAGCTACGGACACTACATTAGGTGTGCAGAGACAACAGGCTCCCCCAGGGTCCAGGGCTGCAGCGGCCTAACCCAGACCAGATTGTCCTGTCCTGTAATACCCGGAAGCCCTTTCAATCTTCTTATGATGAAACCCTGCACTGAGGATGCCTAGCTGATGAATGAGAAGACTGGAAACAAGAAGAGTGAGGCCTGGGTCCTGACAGAGGCAGCCCCAAACTAGAAGGCTCAGATATAGCTCTGGGGAAGAGGCAGGTAAGCCCTGGTTGCTCTGCCCGTACTTGGTCAAGTTCACTGACACTGGAGGAGCCCCACTGTGTCCTTCTGTGAGAGCAGAGCAGAGCTGTCCAATCAGCAGAGTATGTGGGGTGAGTGGGCAAAGGCAGGCCCAGGCCCACAATTAAAACCTGTGTGAAATCCAACCAACCGTGAGCTCCAGCTTATCGCTCGCTGCTCTCCAGTTCTTACTCAGTCCCTTAAGAGCCTCGCTGTTTGGTTTGAATCTACTCCAATTTGTCAACAGCTTTCTTTACAGGGGCTCTTACCAAATGTCTGCAAATTGACTCCTAGGCTAATGAGAACCAATTAATCTTCCCTCATCCCTCCACCCCTGGCCAGCATCAGCATAGCCCATCTCTCACTGGTTCACTCTCTAGGCACAAAGCAAGGCCAGGGCAAAAAGGTTCAGCCTAGAGCATCCACAGGCCTGGATTGGGATGAGAGCTCTGTGGGAGACCCTACACACCACCCATAGCAGCACCCTCCATCCCAAGAAGGAAAGCAAGCCCCAATTGATACTTCAAAGATTCTTTTGTTTTTACTTATTTGTTTATTTTATTTATTTATTACAATTTATTCACTTCGCATCCCAGCTGTAGCTCCGTCCTAATCCCACTCTTCCACCCTCATTTCCTCCCATGCCCCTCCCCAGTCCACTGATATGGGAGGTTCTCCTCCCCTTCCATCTGATCCTAGTCTATCAGGTCTCATCAGAACTGGCTGCAGTTATCTTCCTCTGTGGCCTAGTAAGGCTGCCCCCCCCCAGGGGTGATGATCAAAGAGCCAGCCACTGAGTCCATGTCAGTGACAGCTCCTGTTCCCCTTACTATGGAACCCACTTGAAGATTGAGTTGTCATCTGTGCAGGAGTTCTAGGTTATCTCCATACATGGTCCTTGATTGGAGTACCTCAAAGATTCTTAGATGTTTGGATGGGTGCTGAAAAAACTTTCAGGGAGGTAGGAGAGCCTCAGAGATGGTCTGAATGAGAAGAGGGGCTGCCTGCATGGACAGGGAAGGAAGCTCTTGGAGAAAACAGTGGGAAGAGCCTGAGAGGACTGTATTTGTTTGACATTTGCGAAGCGCCAGGTTTGATCCCCAACACCCCATAAGCCAGAGGTGGTGGCACATACCTATAATCCTAACACTCTGATGATGGAGATAGGAGGATGAGGAGTAAGCTCATCTTTTCATTCACAGCAAGTGCAAGGCCAGCCTCTATTACAGGAGAGCAGATGTCAGCAAATGACCCACCTTAGTATCCACCAAATGGCTGTGTATGAAGGCCCAGTCACTGGAACCGACTTACATACTCATTACCATGGGGCCAAGCTGTTTGGGGAGCTAGCACAGCTGAGTCTTCTCCATGGGGCCCAGAATCCTTCCTGTTTGCTATGCTGCAGAGACACACTACATTAGAGGACTGACTGAGGCAGAGAAAGAGACCCCATTCTGGAGAGGTCATCACAGCCATGACCATCCCAGCAACCTGAGACTCTCAGAATACTGGACCATGCTGGCTGCCTCCACTCCTCCAGCTGGAAATTCTGCCTGCCTCAGGGCTGCAGCCCACTGTCCTCAGTGTGGCAGGATGGTGACTCTCTCCATTCAAGCCTGGACACTACAGACAGCAGCCTCCCATGTCCCTGGGGTCATGGTTGTGCACAATTCATTCTGCTTACAGAGCTCCAGGCAGGCCTCCTCGGGGCTGAATCCTGGGCATGGTGGCTGGGCAGGGCAACATATCAGTCTCTCCTGAATCTGATGTGGTATCCAAAAGGATGGATAGTGCTAAAGTAAGCTGTGGGGACAGAGAGACCAGTATGAGCCATCTGCATTCCTATCCCAGGCTTAGAAGTAAATGCAGACATTAGGATCTGACTCAATCCAGTTCATTACAAGTACCCGGGGTTTCCGAGCAGTAACTGGGGATGGCAAAGGCTGGCCCTCAGGGAGACTACATGAGAAGATAGGAAGAATGGGGAGGGCACATAAGGAGAGGATGTGTTGCTGGTAATCAGGGCCTGTGGGTCCAGTCATCTTGTACCAGATAGTAGTCCAGAGAATACAAAACAGCCAGTCTCTCAACCACAGGAAGCTCAGGTTTAAAAAGAGGGTTAGGCACTAGTCATCTGACCCCACTAGTCAGGTTAGTATAGGTAAAACATAACACTATGGTGGCAGGGTGGAAGATGAAGGGATGACTGTGGTCCTGGCCTGCAGGCTCCTGGGTATGTCTTACCTGATGAAGGAGAAGGACAAAGTAGACACCAAGCGCTGGCCTGGATTGCCAAGTATCAGGTGGGCCAGAGAGTTTGGAGAAGGAATGCCTGGCAGAGGTGCAGGGAAGTTGAGGAACAAAGGCCCAGCGCAGGGACAGGAACAAGAGGGCTAGGGAATACAGAGATGGGCCTGTGTGCTGCAACATGGATCCGGGTCATCACAGCCTAGGACAGACCTTACCTATGGATTGATGAACTCATGTTTGGCTTCTTGGAGAGATCCCATGGGACCTCCTGTATAAACTCAGGTGGCGGAGAGAAAGAGGTGGACTCAAGGGATATTTTGGATTGCTCTTCCCAGCCAATCAAGCATCACCAACAAAAGGCATGACTCAGAAGCTACGGTGCCAGGGTCACTGGAAGCTGACACCTGATTCATCTGTGCCCCCCCAAAGGCCTGGAATAGAGAACTATGCACCCCTCTTCTTCCCCCTACACCCATCCTTGTCCTGTCATTCAGCCTTTATCGCCAAGCGATATTACCAATGATTACGTGTGTGACGGTCATAGACACAGGTTACCGCTGCCAAATTGTGTCATAATTTTAACAAATGTATCATTCTGGAGACCCTGACTGCAGAGGGATCCAGCAGACTAAGGGAAGAACAGCTTCCTCCTTACACTCCTGGGCTTTTCCTCTGGTTCCTCTGCTTTTATTACCATTATCCAGGTAGAAGTATTGAGCTTCTTGGTGTCTGTGGGAGACCCACCAACCTGCCCTGCTCGGGATGCTGGATATAGTCAGATGGATATGTGCACTGATACCAGAGAGGGAAGGGGGACACAGAGAAGAGTGGATGAGTTCGTGAGTAAGGCCCTCAGCAGGAGTTTGATGGGAAGAGGAGGGTTTCCGCCAAGGTCTTCCAAGATCCTCCAGGCCTTCTGCATGTACAAGCCACCCCTTATGTGGTCAGAGTGACCAATCCAGGCAACAGCCTGTAAAGCTCCGGTCTTCCAGCCTGGGCACAGATGGGGAAGTGGTTGTCCAAGAGAAGAGACAGACAAGAGAACAACCATGAGGAGCCACCACCTCTGCCCCCAGCCCACAGGATCCCTGTCCAGTTCCTATGGGCAGCCTGAGCACCCTCATTACTGCCAAGGAAGACAAGGTGCTGGCCATCTTGATCAGTTAAAAATAGATACCAAGCTCCTCAGAGAATCTGGCGTAATGGACCACAGAAATCCCTAGCCCTCACTGCCTAGTGATATCATGACTATTACTGTTGCCATCACTAGCACCAATTAGGATCTAATCTATGAACGCTTTGCACAGAAGAAACTTCGGTCCAGCCAAAAGTAAAGTAGCGTCTGGGCCTTTATGGCACAGGAAGATTGCAAGTTCAAGGCCATCATGGAAAACTTAGTGAAACTCTGTCACCTGTCACAAAATAAAAGTAAAGAGCTTGGCTTGTATCTCGGTGTAAGCATTTGCGTATCAGGTGCCGGCGTCTAAATCCCATGTCCAATACTGCCAGGAAAATAAATAAAAATAAAAACAAATAAATAACCAGTGTCTCAACAGCAGACTCCAGTGTATCAAAGCCATGGTAGATAAACACTTTTCAAACTCCTTTGCTTGCTGCTTTGTAGTCAGAGACAACTGAGCCTCCATCAAAGCCTTTGATGCCCTGTCCAGGGTCCTGAAAAGCTATGCCTTTCTGGACCTCATGGCCAGCCATGTCTCCCTTCAGGACAGCAGGCTGTGATCATAGGGGCAATAGATACTTCATGGTCAGGAGATGGGGCTTTTCAATTCCCTGGGTCTAAAGATTGAGTTGTGGAGTGAGAGATGTCCTGGGCTGCATCCTTCATAGCAAGTAGCCCTCCATACTCATGTGTCCCTGGTAGAGTAGGATGAGGCACTCTGAGTGCCTGGGAGCAAGCAGGTGGGTGGTGCTGTGTCAAGGAAGAACGCAGAGAGGAGCCCGGTTGTCCACACACCTCGCTCCTACAAAGAGAAACAGAGGGAAAGTTGTTCTAAAAATACTGCCTTGTTGCAGGCTGTGTGGGTAGCTGGCTGCCTCCTTCGTCTACATTTAAGGCTGGCTCTGCTCCAGAGGCCCAGAGGGTTGTCAGAGAAGAGAAAGTTCAGTGGTTCTATTGTCAGCACATGCTTGCCCACCTACATCGATATCAGGGCCTACTCAGCCTGAGTCCACCATGGCCAAGGTTAACCTCCTCAGGCCAAGGTCCAAGCTCCGGGAGCAGCATCTGTGGTCTGCTAACAGACACTTGTTGAACAGCCACTAAAGCACGAGGGCTAGGGACATAGCCAGCATCATGGTCTGAGGATGGAGAGCTGTAAAAAAAAAGATTCCTAGGGAAAGAAAGGATACCCTGGGCTACCCAGGAGCCCGGGACCATAGGCCAATCTCTTGGGCAGAAAGATGTTTCTAAGAAAAGAGAGGCAGGAAGTGAACAATCCTGCCCCAGGATCACTCTGGTTCAGCCTAAAAGACAACTTCATGGTAATGCCCAGCTCCAGCCCACCTCACCTTTCCCCCACCACCAACCTCACAATGACCACTGAGTGGCCCACCATGCCTTGCAGCCAGCATTCTTCTGCCTCCTGTGAGATGAGCAACCATAGATCTCTACAATGCCAAGGATGGGTGGCTCATCCTTGCCAGCCTCAGGAACCAAACAAGTGACAAGGCCTGATGGGCCAGTGACAAGGAGATGCTGATATGTCTTTGGACTCAGATATCATGTTCTAGGTGAGATTTCATAAGAGAACCAGGAAGAATAAATTCTGTTACAGGATTCTATTTCGCAGTTTCCCCCGAGTTGAATAGCAACTGCCGACGTGAGGCTGCTGTTATAAATAGAAGAGCTTTCAGGGCTGGGAGGCCTGGGGACTGCCTGCCACCCCCTCACTTTGCAGGTGGATTTCCTTTGTCACCCTGGGATGCTGCTGCATGGGGCTGAGAGGGAGGCAGAACAGAAATGCCATGCCCCTAAAACCAATGGCACCTAGCTACGGGGTGCTGTCAGTGTCAGGAAGCCCTGCCTCAGAAGAACACCCCCAAAAGACAGCCTCCTTTATTTTGCAAAAACTGAAGAAATTGCTAGAATATAACAGGCAATATGAGAGAGGGTGGGTGAGAGAGGAGAGGGAAGGAAAAAGTGGAGAACGGAGGGAGGAGAGAAGGAATAACAAAGGGAGATGGGGTGGAGGATGGGGGGGTCCTGTTGTCAGGGGACTTATCAAGGAAAGCTGAGGATGTTCCCATGGTTCTGGGCTCTATAATGTAGGTCTAGAGTAGCTGGAGTTAGGCAGGGGGCAAACCCTCTGAGAATGCCAGGGCAAAGGACTGAGAGAGCCAGAGGACAGAGCAAGCAATGGCTCTTGGCTGTGAGAGTTCCTGCAGGAGCAGAGAGGATCTGATCACAAAGGCAAGAGGTGGGAGGTCACTGGGGAGTTTCTTGCCTAATCCAAGGGATGCAGAGCAGTGCTTAGAGCCCTGTGGCACCACAGAGACATTTTAGAAGCATGGTGTAGGTCCTCCGGGAAGTAAAAGAAAGTGGGCCACAAGCAAGCTGAGACATGGGAGTAAATCAGAAATAGCCTTAAACTCTCTGCCAGCAACAGAAGCAGAAATGGCCCGTGTTTTTTGGGAAATACGCATTGCCCAGCATGTCAGGGGCTGTGTTTTCCACTAGTCTGGATAATTGCTTTGCACTGACTCTCAAGGCCCACAAGGACACACGCATCCTGGACTGCTGAATGGGGTCCTAGAGTAGGACCAACACAAACATCAAAGCACTGCCCCCAGAAAACAGACTCGGGGGTGAGGTGTGCAGCTGCTCTCTGTCCCCGGGAAAGGGGTCCTGCTTTCAGCATGAGTGAGCTGTTTCCCTGAAGCTTTTGTGGCTTGGAATTTCTGCTATTCCCCATGACTGCCCAGGGAGTTGGGACTGTGTTCCCGTTTGAACGTGGTACATTTAAGGTTCCAGCAAGTGGGGTGCTTGCCTAAGTCCCCACAGCTACTACATAGTAGGCAGGAGTGAGCCTTGCTTAGGGGCTTCTGACGCTTTAAGGCAGTATTGGATCTCCAGATGGGTAGGGCAGAATGGCCACTGGTGCCGCACCATGGTGCTGGCTTAGAGCCGGCCAGGTGCTGAGGGGTTCCCAGGCTTCTGAGCCTGGCACCCCTACTCTTCAGACCCACCCTGGAGGGAAAAGCGGGGCAGCAGCAGCATCCTGCTCAGTGTAGATAACCACAGCTTCTCTAAGATGTGCCCAGACCACAGACTACCATTTCGAATAGAGGACCCGTCCCCCATGGTGGTGTTGGACCTGTACAAGTCACGCCCACTCCCAAAGTGGGTGACTTTCTGCCCAAGACTCAACCACAGGTAGGAAGCTCCCCTTGAGGATGTGGTATCAAAGCAAGGGCCCAGCTAAAGATGAAGTTCGGGGGGAAATGGAAATTTTATGGTCCAGCATTGGGGCCACCATGAGGGTTAAATCTGAAATGTCCCCAGTAGGCTCACATGTTTGCAGCTCGGTTGACGGCTAATGGAACTTTAATGTTGGTTGGATTTAGGTTATGGGGGTTTCTCAGTGACTACATTTTGGGGTGGCGTTATTGAGAAAGAGATGGCAGCAACTATGGAGCCTGGTTGGAAGTTGAAGCCCTCTGGGGTGCGCCCTGAAATGGTATCTTGTTCCTGGTCCCTATTCTCTCATGAAGTAAAGCTACTTCATGGCCACCGTAAAGTGAACAGAATTCCTTAGCTATACTCTCCCTTCACCACGACACTCCACGTCACCACAGAATGACCATGTCAGCTGATCACGGACCAAAGCCAAGAGGCATAATTAAGTCTTTCCTCCTTCAGGGAAATTTGCTCAAACAGTTCGTCTCAGAGACAAAAAGCAATCAGCATGCCACCCCCTTGTGACTGGCTACTCCAGGATCCTCCAGTCATTGTCAGTATAACCACATGCAGCCAGCTCAGAAGGGCTTGCTGACTATGATCAAGTGGCAGAAGCCATGTTCCTTCCCAAGCCATATGCCTGAGGCTGCTGTCAAGAACTCAGCTTCTAGCAGGCCATGATCCATGTATGCAGAGGAGTAGCCTGAGATACAGCCATTCTGAGGAGCCGTGGCATGCCCCATGGCCTCCTCTGACAGCCCTCAAATTCCCCAGGAAGCCCACAACCGCCCATGCTCCACCAAGTAGCCATGGGTCCTTCCTGGAAGATCCAGGCACATCTGAGGCCAGCCACCACGGAGCACAGAAACGCTTCTTCGGAAAGCAGGTAGGACAGGGCAACCCCATGACCTCTCACCCAAAGCAGGACCTGACCAGTAATTAAACTGAGACCAGAGACACAAAGGGGACATCTAATGACCCTGCGTATGTGACACTCAGAATGGCTGCTGTGCTGTTAATGTGAAATCTAGCTCTACTCCAGGTTGGTTCCCGGGAGAGACGCCTTCACGCAAGGATCTATCAAACCGGCAATATGAGTCTGCCGTTCGGCACGTGCCCCTGTGAATGCAGCCGGCGTCCCTGGTGGCCAACACCTTCTTTCCTGCATGAATTTATTAGGCATGTTCACACCTGCCTCCAACCACATGCCTGATGAGGGGTCCCTGCGCTGGGAGAACACAAAGGCAGGGTGCCGTCAACAAGCCTGCCTTCTCCTCTGTCATTTATTTTTCACAGCTTACTAATCGTGGTGTAGTCCAGGGTCACGCACCAGTCGTTTGCCACAAGCCACTGCTCTTGTGCTTTGCGAGGCTTTTGCAAAATATGTCTGTCTAGCAGTGCGAAGCAACCCAGGTAGGGAGAAATGAGGGAAATAAGAGTAAATAAAACAAAGAGAGCTATGCCTACACCCACCAGGCAAAGACAGCCGAGGCCAATGCTGGAGGCAGGGCCTTCCATTATTTTTAATGCACTTTGTTTCATTGCCTTTTTTTTTTAATATGGTGTGATGTCTTTATTCTGCATGGCTGGAATTGGATAGTATTATATTACCTATTAGGATCCTGCTTTTCACTCCCTAGGAGCATTCCTCTGCACACTCCTTGCAAACGTTGTTTTTTAATGGCTGCAATATTCTCTCAAGTGGGTAGACCACCGTTTACTTAAACATCCCCCCATGTTCAAACACTTAGGTTGGTTCTAATTATTTTGCTACAAATACATATTTTTGTATTTCAGATTGCTTTCTCGGGACAGCATCCTTGCAATTATCTCACCGGCCTCCGGGAGTCTCCTCAAGTGTGACGTGGGTTGACAATTGTCTGCCTGCCCCCGGGGGTCCCCACCCTCCCCCAACATCATCTTGAACACACAGCACATGGCCCCACCACACACACACACGTCAGCCATCACCACACTTTAATACCTCTTCCCCCATGTGCCTGAGACTTGGTGCTTTGTCTAAATGTGTACCTTTATTGCCAGTGAGGGAAGGCACTTCTCCATGTCAGCTTCCTAATTACATTTGTGGTTCCTGTGGGCTGGGTCGCCATGTACTTGGGCCAGTAATCTATTTGGGGTTGTGGGTGCTACCTGGGACTTCTTATATGCTCGTTACACACTAAAGCTATCAAGCCTTAGAATGCCTTTGCTGGCAGCTTTTCTCTCCTCGTGAGACTTGCTTGTCACATGCCCTCTTCCCCATGCAGCAGGATTGTCTCTTATCCTTTCCCTTTGTAATGTAGTCTGCCACTTTTTGTTTTCAATTTTTTTTATTATTACATTTTATCTACTCGCTGCATGTGTATGCAGGGATGGGGGCACATGTGCTGTGAGGCACATGTGGAGCTCTGCGAACAACTTACAAGACTCAGTTTTCTTCTCCTCTACACGGATTCTGTAGATTAAACCCGAGTCATCAGCAAGGGCCTTTACCTGCTGAGCCATCTCACCGGCCCTGCCCTCTTCCCTTTAAGTCTTGATGCTCTAATTCCTTCGGTTCCAGGTTTCCAGATTCTGGGGTGGTTCTTGGGCACCCACATGCTACGTGGGAGCTGTCTGCTTTCAGCTCCTAGTCTGTGAGAGGTGCTGTGACCTGGGCCACCTCTGCTGTTGGCAGAGTGTTGGAGAGCTCCTGGGACAGAACCTCAAAAGTATAATGACTGTCCCTGTGGACCTTGCTTTTGCTTTCTTCCATTTTTGCTCTAAATCAAAGGTTCCTAAGCAACAGTTCTTTGCCTTCCATAACCCCAAGGCGTTGATAACTTTTGTCACAAGTGACAGGAAGGGTGTATTTTGTCCCATGGCTTGACAGGATAGACCATCGCCATGGAAAGTCATGGAGACAGGCAGCATGCTCCACAGTAGTGGAAGACTTAGTCACAACTCACATCACCGTATCAGAAGCAGGGTCAGTCTTGAATCTTCAAGTCCTACCCCCAGCCAGACTCTACCTCCTAAAGGTTCCACAGCCAATGAAAACATAGCTACTAGCTAAGGACCAAGTGTTCAAACACATGGTCCTGTGGCATTTCACATTTAACCCATAACAGCATCCTGAACTGCGCAAAAGGCCAGCCACTCCCACCCCAGGACAAAGACTCATGCAGCTCAAAGTGCCAGCCACCTTTTTCATTTGTGGGGTGTTTGGTTTGGCTTGGCTTTTATTATTTGTTCAAGACACAGCCTCAGCTATCCCAGGCTGACCTCAGATTCTCTGTATAGTCAAAGATGACCTTAAGCTGCTGCTTCTCCTGCCTCTGCCTCCCAAGTGCTGGGATTACAGGAATATGGTGCTGGGAAAACTTCACACATGCTATGCAAGTACTCTACCAATGGAACCACATGCTGCTTCCAGTCATAGCCTTAAAATTAAGAAATGCAGCTATAAACTAAGCAGAAGCCTCCTGGTAAAACTTCTAAAATGAAGCAGAATTGGTAAGGTAATGGTGAGTCTGAGGTGTATGGTTCTCCACCGGTCTCCGTCCTTCCTTGACGATGGGGCTTCTCAGGAGGACATACAGTCAAAGACTATATACACCAGCTTCCCTTGCATAGGCATAGCCACATAATGAATGATTCTGATCAGTAATTTGTAAACAGACTGTGGAAATTCAGTTTGGAACCTCCAGTAAGCAGTCAGCTGCTACTCCTGCGAGCCTCTCTCGCCCTGTGCTCCGAGAGGTCTGTGCTAGGGCTGTAGCAGCAGTTCTGCTCTGTGAAGAGGCTTTGGAAGTGGAAGCCATGTTTGGCACACCAACACCGAAGGAGCTGAGGTCCTGCGGCCCCTTTGTGCCACAGAACCACCAAGCCAGGTCTGTTCAGCTGGCACAGGCCCTTTAAGAAGGAAGAGGGTCTTCCATTCATTTGTGCCTCCTCTGATCTGAGTCTGTGTCCTGCCACTGAGTCTAGCTGCTTCAAAAGGAGAAACAGGAAATGTTTACCAAGTTTCCTTATGAAAAAAACAAAACAAAACAAAAAAACCAACATGACATTAGAAGGATTAAATAGAGTAAAATGTGCAAATTGCCTAGCTGATCGTGTTACACAGCAGGCACTCAACAGTGAACTCACAAAGCCATTGTGAACCCTGCTCTGTGGCAGGCACCGTGGCACACAGCTTACACCCCATGTCTCAGCCTCTCCTCAGGGAGCTGTTCCATGGCCCCTGTCAGAGACATGAAAAAGAGCATGCAGGCATTGCCCACCATGTGCACAGGGACACTGCCAGGGCACAACAGGCACAGTCTCTGTATTGTACCTACAACTAACAAATGTCAATGGCTCCACATTTCGGAAGGGTTTAGAATTTACCAGCCATGGATATAATTCCCCTTCTGTGGTACATTCCTAGCCTTATCCCACGCCATTAGCTTTTGTTGCAATTTTGTATGGTTGCTTCAGCTCCCCCTATCTAGAATGTATCTCTAACCTTGTGGTACCCAGGTTTCCATAGGGAGCCTGAGACACAAAGAAGCTGAACGAACTCTCCACCATCCCCCTGAGTGGCAGAGCTGGGACGAAAACCCAGGAGTGAGGATTATCAAAGTCTATGTATTTCTAAGCCAAACTGCTCCCCACAACCAATGCCACTCATGAAGATGGGAACAGAGGAAATGCCCATTACAGACATGTACTGAGACACCGTCACATACTGACTCATTCAAACCCATGCCAACTCCCAATGCACATGTAAAGAGACGGAAGCACCGGGGTCAGAAAACCTGCCCAAGGCCAGCAGCCAGGCAAATGTCGGGATCAG
The DNA here is from genome assembly GCF_030254825.1 of Meriones unguiculatus. NCBI lineage: Eukaryota > Metazoa > Chordata > Mammalia > Rodentia > Muridae > Meriones > Meriones unguiculatus. The sequence goes on from NC_083356.1 coordinate 26,496,517, forward strand.
ATTGTGAAATGGTGAACCCCTCCTACCACATCCTATGCTCTATAGCCACTGAAGTCTCACCCCCAAATTGCCCCAGCTGTCACCTTGGCCCATAATTCACATGATGCTTGGGTATTTAGCCTGTGTCATGAAGGCCACCTGTCTTCATCCTGACCTCAGCCAGGACTCTAGTTCCAGAAAAGAGTGGGACCTCTGGTCTCTTTGGGATCCTCTCACCACAAGAGGCCTGAAAAGCCCTGTGTGTGCTGAAAACTCTAAGACAAAGTCATTTGTCTCTTGCTAGAGCTTGGGAGAAAGGATAACCCTCTTCCCAGGGCAGACAGAGATGTGATGATCCATCTGTACTGTCAGTCTGACTGGATTTAAACACCCTAGTAAACACACTTTTGGTGTGTCTCTGGGTACCTTTTCATCCTCAATAAGGGCAGAGCCATCACAGCAGGCAGGATCCCAGGCTGAAAGGGGGGTGGGCCTAACTGAGCAGCAGCATTCATCTCCCTCTGCCCCCTCCCGGGCTCCCCCAGATGTGCGTTCCCACCCTCTGTTGCTGCTGCCACAGCTGGGAACCTTCCCCACAGTGATGACCCCTGAACTGTGAGCTAAAATATAATTTCCCTCCCTGAAGTTGCTTCTCCACGGGTAACTGATCACACCGAGGAGAAAAGTCCCTCATACAGAAGGCATCTTGGAAAAGGTGGGATCCTACAGGGACAGCAGGCCAAGGCTGCAAAACTCCAGTCCCAATCCCGGACTCCTGGGTTTTCTGGATGAGAGGAGCCTGGGGATGGGACTGGCCTGAGGACTGATTCAGGCCTGGTAGGTAAGTGCCATCACTTGAAGTGCTTATTGAGGTTGTTAACTCCTAAGGAGGGCATAAAAGTGACTTATGAGCTGAAATCAGGTGTTCAGACATAAACACGCCGTGGCCTATGATTGATCTGACTGGGTAAATAGCTTTTATAATTGGTACGTTTTTTATTAAATTTTAAAGGCTGCATATTTATGTGGAGGGAACTGATGCATGCTGAGACCAGCATGTTGGCACCCTACATCCCTCACTAGCTCACTGCTGGCCAAGACCCAAGACCATAAAATATCTTTCTGCTTGCTGGCTGGACCCCTGGGACGTGGAGGACCCAGAAGAAGACAGGGAAGGATCATGGTTGATCAGTTGTATGTGATTACTAAGTCCATCCTAGACCTGAAATGGCTCTCAAGAGGCTTAGGGGAAGCAAAGGTAAAGCAGAAGGGTTTCTTCTCCTTGGCAGACACTTAAAACAACCAGACCTAGGTGCAGTGGGAGGCATGACTCCATCCATCTGCTATGACCTGAGAGGTCAGGCCAAGATGGGAACATCACCCGGTCACAGGAACTTTGGCAGAGGCCTGAATGCAGAGCTCCTGAAATGTCTGGGCTCTCATTAGGACCCAGCCGGGTTGTGAGCATTGATGGTAAGGTCCAGAGACCCCGTGTACATCCTAGGCAGATTATTATAGTCTCAGTTTTCCTAGCTATAGTGTGGGTCAATGGGCTGTCACTCAGAGTGTCAAGACCATGGATGAAAGGCTCTGAAGAGGAAGTCAGTTCCTCAGTCTTCTCAGCTGCCTGCTTTGGTATCTGGTTTCCAGCCAGCCACCTGAACTCGAAAGCACAGATGCGGTGTGCAAGGAGTTCATTCTCCCAAAGGAAGTGGCGTGCTCTGACATGAGTCCCAAAGACAAGGAAAGGCAACTTAGTCAGCCTCAAAGGCACATAGATCCCTAGCTTCCAGACTGGAGAGGACCAGAGCTGACCAGATTCAAAAGCTTAGTGTTTTGTGTGTGAGTGACGGCAGGGGTTAATGTGTGACCAGGATCAGGGATCATACGTGAGCATGGTCAAGGAATGTGTGAGCACAGTCAGAGTTCAATGTGTGTGCAAGATCAGAACTCAGTGTGCAGCCAGGATCAGGGTCAGGTAGTAATCATAGCCAGGGCTCAGTGTGCCACCAGGGTCAGACTCATTGAGTGACCAGAGTAGGGGCTCCATATTAAACGGTGTTCTGAATGAGACTGGTCCCATAGGCTCATGTGTTTGAATGCATTGTCCCAGTTGGTATAAATGTTTGGGAAGGATCAGGAAGTATGGCTTTGTTGGAGGAAGTATGCCATTGAGGGAGGGCATTAATAGGTTTCAAAAAAACTTAAGCCATTCTCTCTATCTCTCTGTCTCTTTCTGTTTCTATATATCTCTGTGTCTGTGTCTATGTCTGTCTGTCTGTCTGTCTCTCTCTCTCTCTCTCTCTCTCTCTCTCTCTTTCTCCCTTTCCCTCTCCCTTTCTCTCTCTCTCCAACTTCTAGACCAAGATGTCAGCTCTCAGCAGTTTCTGTCACCATGTCTTCTCTCACCATCAAGGACTCTAACCCTCTGAAACTGTAAGCCCAGTCAAACACTTTCTTTTATAACTTGCTGTGCTGAATAGTTTTATGTCACCCTGACCACAAGATCTAATCATCTGAGAGTAGGGCACCTCAAGTGAGAAAATGTCTCCATAAGATCCAGCTACAGGCATGCCCATAGGCATTTTCATAATTACTGATTGATGGGGGGCAGCCCAGCCCAGTGTGGATGGGGCCACCTCTGAGCTGGTGGTCCTGGGTCCTATAACAAAGCAGGCTGAGCAAGCTGTGAACAAGCCAGTAATCAGCACTCTTACATGGCTTCTGCATCGACTTCTCTCCCAGGTCCCCGCCCTATTTGAGCTCCTGTCCTGACTTTAATGATGGACTATGATGTAGAAACATAGACCAAATAAACCCATTTCTCCCCATCATCACAATAGTAACACTAGCTAAGACTGGCTTGCTTGGTTGGTTGGTTTCATTTTGTTTGGTCGTGGTGTTTTATCACATCAACAGAAAGTAACTAAGACGATAGCCAGGGTCAGGAATCATCTTGTGATAGGTCTCAAGATCAAGTCCACAGTGTGTCCAGGATCAAGACTCAATGTGGAGCAGGATCAAGGGTCTGTGCATAAGGATCAGGGCTCAGTTTATAAGCCTATGAGGCTCCATTCCCTACATTTATCTCTGTTCTCTTGGGGCTTTTGAGGGACAAGGGTTGTGAGTCAGGTTCCTGCTTGAGCCACCTAGCAAGGAACTGGTCACCTCCTCTGCAGGGCAGAGAACTGAGGTCAGCCCCCCCCCTTGTGCTGGTACTTAGGCAGAAATGCATGGATAGATCTGGCTCCCCCCCCCTTCCTCCTTATTCTGCTCCTGTCTAAGCTTCAGCAAATTCCTCTAAGCTGGTCCTGAGCCTCTGCTGCTCATGGGAGCTTTCCATTTGAGGTTGCAGCTGAGGCTCAGCTTGGCTTCCTCCTTCCTCTGTTAGATAGACCTTCTTCCCTGCTCACCTGCCAGCAGGCCGTGGGTGGGGGAGATGGCCATCAGCCGCCCCAGCCCGGCCTTGCCCAGGGAGGGGAAGTTTAAACAGTGGCCACTCTAAACCTTCATAGTGCATTTGATGGCCAGTTGCTGTGTTCTGTGGGTCCCGTGGGCCTGGCTGTAATTAACTCTGGTGGTCACCCTCTATCGTCTGATCTTCTGCTTTCCCTGTAGGTGGAGGCGAGGAAGCAGGTACAGCAGTGCCATAATACTGTTCTGTGCAAATTGATGCTTGACCTTGAATTCTGAGCCTATTTTCTTGGAGTCCAGGCAGAGGGAAACAAAACAAAACAAAACAAAAACCTGGCGATGGGTTCTATGGGTTTGTCAACCCTGAAGTCCCCCAAGGAGTGTGGATTTCAAGCAGAGATCTCAGGGACTGGAGGATAGGGACAGGCCAAACTGTAACCAGTCATGTAGATCAGCTCTGGCTGACATCGCTCCCCCTCTCTGCTCTATTAGACACTGCTACCAATTTGCACTCTTGAGCTGCATCCCTGGCCAGCTAATCGGCTACTCACAGTTACCCTGACGCCCACCCTTGATTAGGATCTGACCTTCTCCTAAGATCCTTTCCAAGATGTCTTTGGACAAACAGCTCTGATCAGGGGCACTGTGCTTTCTGCATAAATGCCACTGAATGCTTTATCACCTGTCACCAAGTTCTGTTCCTTCACATGGAGCCAGAATGAGGGCATTGTCCACATGGAAGGTAGGAGCTGTTTCTCTACCAGATGGCAGCTGGCCCAAGGCTGCTGGGAGGCTGCAGGGAGAATGGGTCAAATATGTCTGTAATGATTTGAATAAGAATGGACAAAACTCCTCAAGAAGACCAATAGAGTCAACTAATCTAGGACCATGGGGGTTCACAGAGACTGAAGCCCCAACCAAAGAGCATGCATGCACTGGACCTTGGCCCCCTACACAGAGGTAACTGATGGGCATCTTGGTCTTTATGTGGGTAGAGCAAGGGCTGTCTCTGACTTGGACTCTGTTGCCTGCTTTTGGATTCCTTTCCCCTAGAGGGGCTACCTTGTCTAGCCTCAGTGGAAGAGGATGCACTTAGTCCTGATTTGACTTAATGGTGGGGGGCTGGGGGCTCCTCTTTTCTGAGAAATGGAGGGGAGAGGGGGAAGAGGGTGGGAGAAGGAGACTGGAAGGAGAGGAGGGAGAGAGCTGTGATTGGGATGTAAAGCAAATAAATTTAATTTTTAAAAAATCCTTTAAAATGGCCCATTAAGTTCATATATTTGAATGTGTGATCATGAAGTAGTGGTGCTACTTGACAGGGATTAGGAGGTGTGGCCTTGCTGAAGAAAGTGTGTCACTGAGGATGGGGTTTGGAGTTTCAAATGCTCAAACCAGCACCAGTATCCTTCTCCCTTCCTGCTGCCTACTGATGCAGATGGGGAGTTCTCAGCTTCCTCTCTGGCACCATGTCTACCTGTGTGCCACCATGATCCCCTCAACAACGATAATTCCTAAATCCCTAAAAGGGTAAGCCAGCCCCAAGTAAATGTTTTCCTTTATAAGGGTTGCTCTGGTTGAGGGCTGGAGAGATAGCTTTGCAGTTAAAGGCACTGGTTGCCCTTCCATGGGACCACAGTTCAATTCCCAGCACCCACACGACAGCTCACAACTGTCTGTAACTACACTTCTAGGGGTTCTGACACCCTTACATAGACATACATGCAGGCAGAACAACAATGTATATAAAATAAATATAAATAATTTTTAAAAGAGTTTCTGTTGTCATGGCGTCTCTTCATAGCAATAAAACACTAAGACAACATCCAGAGTCTACCCTCAAGTAGGGGAGGCTAGGCCCACACTCCAGAACAGCCTAGTAAACAAAACAAGAAGAGTTCTCCATGCCAGGACTGAGAGCTTCCCACTAGGCCTGGCAATGGGCTTGCGCAGGCTGAAGAGGCACCTGAAGTCTGACAAGAGGGGACTCCAGAAGTAAACCATGTGGCCTGGATTTCACCCTGAGACAAGGGGTTTCTCTGCAGGTCAGAGCCTCCAGGAAAGGGGCCTCAGAGGTCCAGAGAGGTGAGGTCAAGCTGAGGTGCTTGAGGTAATGGTAGACTGTGGGCCAAATGAAGAGACGGGACGTTCTACTGCTCTAAATGTCCTCTCCTACAGAGAAATGGACCACACTGAAGGGAAGTCATGGCAGAGATGCTTTCACCATAGCCTCCCCCAACTCTTGCCCTCCAGCAGGCCTTTTCTGAAGAGGGACTGGCCAAAGAAAGGTGGTCCTGGCTCAGGCTCCTGTAGGGGTTGTACCAGGCTCGCCAGAGAGATAGGGGTGTTCAGAGCCCAGAGTACAGCATGGATATGACAGAGCTCTACCTCCAGACCCCAGAGTTGTGAATGTCACAGGCCCCCATGCTGACATCGCCAGAAACCCAGCCTGGCTACATAGCACCTCTTTCAACCTGGGGTAGATCACCGCCTTATAAGATGGCTGTGGGGGAGTCCTCCACGCCTCCATCTTCAATTCTTCCTAACTAGTCCCAGTGTCCTTTCCAGTCTTCCCCCCGATCCCAGCATATACTTTCCTCTGCTGCCTCTCTCTGAATCCCCACAAAGCCAGTCAGACTTTTACTATGGAAGATACAAATTCAAAAAGCAGCAAAAATGATACAAAAGAGAATTGTGTCACCCAGCATCCTTTTAGCTCTCTCCAGCCTCGGCACACAGCAAACCCAAACCCACTGCTGTGCAGACAACAGGCCTCTATACCTTTCACCAGGCGTGTGTATGAATGTGCGCTTGTGTATATGTCTGTGTATATCTGTGTATGTGTGGGCCTCTGTGTATGCATATGTCCGTGTCTACGTGTGTGTATATGTCTGTGTGGGCCTGGCTGTGTGGTCACGTCTACGCGCATGTGTACCTGTGAACACATGTGCCTGTGTGTTTACACAAATGTCTATTTGTACGTGTGTCTGTATATACACATGAGTCTCTTGTATGTGTGTATCTGTGTATTTACGGGTGTATATGGATGTCTCTGTGTACGTCTATCTTCGTATCTGTGCCAGTATACATGTGTGTATCTCTGCGTATGTGTCTGGAGGCATTAGAGCATATGTATGCAACTATGTATGTGTATACACAGTGTATAGATCTGTCTGTGTGTATGTATGTATGTAGCATTTATCTACGTATGTCTTTATGTATAGTGTCTGTCTATACTGTCACATGAATGTATATATGCCTGTATGCATAATGTATGCTTGTATTTATGTACGTGTCTGTATGCATAGCATCTTGTGTATCTACATGTATAGCATTATAGCATATATACATGTATAGCATGTGTGTCTGTGTATACATTGTATTTGTGTGTCTATGTGTATATGTATGCTTAGTTTCTCTGTGCCTATGTTTTTCATGCACGTACTTTTTTGAGGGGTGGAGTCTTTTGGGACAGGGTTTCTCTGTGTAGCCTTGGCTGTCCTGGACTCCCTCTGTAGACCAGGCTGGCCTCAAACTCACAGAGATCCTCCTGCCTCTGCCTCCCAGAGTGCTGGGATTACAGATGTGTTCCGTGCGCAAGCACTTCCATGCAGCTTCTCCCACATACTCCGTGAGCCACTATCATGGTGAGAGGCAGAACCACAAGGACCAGCCAGGACCAGGCAGGCTCAGAGCGCTGCCCTCCACACTGATGCCCAGCCTCATCCGGTCTCACCCCTACAGCCACTTGTCTGCCCTCATCTATAGAGTTTCATCATTCAAAGAACAGCCCTCAGCTCCCTCGGTAAAATCCTCCACGGCAATGGCCTTGAGGGCAGGTCGGAGTCCAGGACTCCAGAAGGAGGTCACAGACATAGCTGAAGATCTCTTTAATGGGGCTGGAGAGAATTTGGGGGATCCTGCAGCCTTCGCACTTCCTGGTCTTAGCCCAGCAGGGGCAGTGTGATGTCATATGCGGCTCTGGGTCAGGCCATGTTGGGAGGTGGCTAGCCATGGCATGGGCATCCTCAGCATTCAGGAAGCCTTGATTTTTACCAGCACTATCACCCCCTGCTCCTTGTAAATCACCAAACTCACAAAGGCTTTGTTTCAAACAAGCCAGAGTGCCGTTCTGCAGAGGCAGGGAAATGGACAGAGCTGCAGAGAGACCTGGAGGAAAGAGGTCACAGAAGGGTAGAGTGGGGAGGGGACTCCCCAAGTGTAGCCAGGCAGGAGCAAGCAGAAGAGAGAAGCTGAGAACACAGCTCACAGGAAGGCCAGGCTGGAGTCGCCTAGGTGTTTTCATGATGTTCTTCCTGGTTCTGTTTTGGAAGTGGATGTGCTAAAGAGGCCACAGTGGGTGCCCATAGGGTGATTTAAAGCATGTTCTGAGGAACTTCAGGAGGAGATAGGGTTTGGCCAGTCACAGAGAAAAGAGTGTGGCTTGAAGGGAAGGCTGTAAAGCAGGACAGCCAGAAAGACCCAGCCACGGCCATAGCACTCATACACACTGGGGTCTGCAGTGGGGGAGAGGACTGGAGCGCCTTACATGGCATGAATCAAACTGAAGCTTGGGGATGGGGTGCTGAGCAGGACCTCTCTGTCCTGTAGGCCCCAAGCCAACACCAATCCTCTTCTTCCCTGGGCCTCGGTTTCCCTAATTGTACAATGAAGGGAGGATACTGAAAACCTCTCTGTAGATACCAAGGGAGGATACTGGTTAGCCCCATCTTGGTGATGGTGTGGGAGCCAAAGCTGCTCTGAGATCAGGACCCCCAGAGCCAAGAGGTATACTGCAGTGCTAAAGGCAGAAGAAGCAGTCTCTCTGTCACTCCCTACCTTACATGTCCTCTTTCAACAGTGGTCCCATTCTTGCCTCTGAAAGTGTAGCTGCATTCAGTCTTAGTCCTCACACTTGAATGCAGGTACCAGTTACAACAAAAGTGATGGAAGAGCCAGAAGCAGCAGGTCAGAAGTCCAGTGTGGCCCCCAATGCTTTCCAGCACCCTCACACCCATGAGTGAGAAAGGAGCCAGCCCCCTTCCAAAGAGGAGAGTCACCAGCTCCCAGCCACAGCCCGTTTCTGGCACACAGCAACCCTCTGTCGCTGAGAGTGTGGGCTGTCTGTGGCTGCAGAGAGCCAGAGAAGAAGGCTGACCTCCAAGGATGCCCCAGGCTCCCCATCTGTTTACTCAAGATGTTTTTCTGGCAGACATGTTTTCTCCAGCTCCAGCCCCCTTCAGAACCAGATTCGGCTGGTTCCTCGTCTTTCATTTTGGCAGGGGAAAAAAAAAGAAATGTAATTTATAATCTAAAATTTAAAAATCCACCATCCTCATCAATACTGACTGGGCTCAGATGGTGTTTGGGGACTTATCCCTGTCCTTCTTGCACACACCGGCACATGGGATGGCAACAGGGATGGCCTCTCTTGCCTCAACATGCCACTCTGTCTGCCGCCATTTACCTTGCAGGGCTGTGCTGAGAGCCCCAGGGACTGCGAGAAGGGTGATGGATGCTGGGAAAGCAGAACAAGGAACAGATCTCCCTTCCCCCTCCCCCCACGCACCCTGCCCAACTTGTTGGCTGACAGCTAATGATCAAAAGACACAATCCTCTCTGACCTCCAGGTGAGACAGCACTGTGCCGGACTCCCTGAAGCCACAACACAGGTGGGGAGAGGTTACAAAAGGCCCCAAGCTAAAGGAGCGGGATCAAGTAAGGTTTGCCCCAGAAAGACCCCATACCTGCTGGGCCACCCAGGGAGCCACAGACCCTCCCTTGTTCTTCAGCTCTTGCCTCTGCAGGTCTGAAAAAAAAGCACTTGGCCTCCTAATGCCATCCTGAGGCATGCAGGCAGTTTGAGTGCCTTGAACTTCCGTCAGAGTTCAACCTGGTGAGCTCTCGGGGGTGGGGGTGGGCTGCGCTGCTCACATCCTCACATCCTGTGCTTTGAGAAAGAAGATCAGTCGGGTTGTTAGAGAAGCTCCTTGTGGGAAGCGAGGCTGACCTCTCGGAGCATGCACTTCCCAGCTGGAAAGACAGATGCTAAGAGAGGCAAACCCATCCCCACATCCCTGTGCGTGCGCGTCAGGAGGAGAGACCCACATTCCAGGACTGTGACTCTCTTCCGCTCCAGAAGGAGCCGTAGGAGAGTCAGCTTCCCACAGCGTGATGAGGACCTGCCAAGCACCAAGTTATGGCTTCCATCTCCCAATTTGCAGGTGGAAACCAGATGCTGTGGGGCAAAGAGACTAACACAGGCCAGAGATGTCCCTGTTATTCAGGACTCCTCGTTAGCAAGGAAAAAACAAAAACACAGACGGAGATAAAGAGTGCTTTACAGGGATGCCAGCAGCTGCCATCTCCATGGAGCTGGCCCACAGAAAGTTTCTCATTCTCCCCCGACAGCGTGAGGGCTGAGCGTGTGCGAGGTGTGTGCACTGTGAGGGCTGAGTGTGTATGAGGTGTTTGCGGTGTGAGGTCTGGGTGTCTAGTGGGTTAGCGGTACCCTCCGCACACTAACAGAGATTGCGAAGGTCAGAGGTGAACAACTGGAAAATCTAAAGGTGTCTGAGGAGCTGGCTCAGCAGTAAAGAGTCCTGGCTGCTGAACCAGGCTCAGTTCTCAGCACCACACGGGAGCTCACAACCATTTACAGGAACCCTAGCTGCAGAGGATCCAATTTCTTCTTCTGGCATCTGCCTGTGGTCACAAGGCATGCGTATGGTGCACAGGAATGAACGCATGGAGACTATCTATACACGTAAAAATAAAAGTAAGAAGAGGTGAGGGAGTACCAGGGTGGTGAGCTTCCTAGCCATGGTAGAACGGACAATGAAGGGGATATTTGAGATTGAGCATGTGAGCTCTTCTCTCTAAGAAGGACATGTAGGCTCCATGAAGCATTATCTTAGGTCACAGTCAGTTGTTCCCTCTGACCCCTGAGTGTCAGCCTCCCTCTCTGTCTGCCAAGAGAGGATGGCTGCATATCAAGCGGAAGGGCAAACCAAGGTCCAGACTCAGAGCTTTGTAACTAGGAATCTCAGGAGAGTGCTTTGACTACTCCGGGCTGGCATGGGTGATTCTCTTCAACAATGAGCAATACACAATGCACAGGGCCAAGCAAGGGTCAGCCACTCATAGGACATAGAAATGATGATAGAAGGAAGAGCAAGGCATCGTTCATCTGCACCAGGACCAGTCTTGCCTCCTTCTCACCTACACAGCAGCCCTGAAGATAGGTACTCGGCATTCTCCTACATCCTCCTCAGTAAATTGCAAGGAACATGTTCAGGGTGTTTTCTTTGCCTTCCTCTGCCCTCAAGAATCCACCTCTGCTCTTACCTCAGTGCGGTCCCAGGCATCAGGCTCCCTGACTCCCAAACCATGAGCATCATCTGACTCCATGACCCAGTAGCTGCATTCACTCTGAAAGAACCCTAAAGGTACCATTGCTGGCAAAATGGACCCGAGCAAGTTCCAACTTTATTAGGAGCCTCAACTTCTTACCTTCAAGTTCAGAACCCCAGGGTTGTTGCAGGGAGCTTAGCTTTCAGACATGCAGGACCTGATACTGCAGGTGGCCCGTATGTAAGCAGATGATATATTCCTTCCTGTGTCCGTGCAGATGCTGAGAGCCCTAAGTTCTGGACAATGTCCATAGAGAACAGATGCCGAAGTTCAGCTTGGGTGTGCAATGGGGAAGGTAGGTGGTAGGGCTCAAGGCCTTCTGGCATGCAGACATTGTAAACAGCTGTATGGTGAGAACAGACACTTCATAATTTTCAGCCTCTTCACCAAAGGGCCCAGATGTTTGTGCCCAGGACAAGTGTGCCTCAGGGGATGAAGAGAAGACTCTTGGCCCAGTCTTTCTTAGAACTGCTTGTTTGATGCAGAACCCCATAAAAGGGAAGCCACCACCACTCCTGGTCTGTGGTCAAGCCCTCCTGGAGGCACCTTCCCATGCTCCCTATGAGTCATGCACCGTGTGGAAACGGCAGTTGCTGAAATGTTATCTTGAAACCTACCACATATAGCAACCACACAAAGATGATCTCAAGCCCGGGAAGAAAATTCAGTGGGCAATCCAGAGACATCATCACTCAAATACAGTGAGCTCTGTATGCCAGCAGTAGCCTTGCTTCAATAGCTCCTGGGTTATTTCAAGCTGGTTCCTGTTTCTCTCTGTCTGAGACCCTCTACTAGCCTCTGGAAATGTGTTCATGCTCACAAGAGAAGATACCAGTCTTAGCCATGGGAGAGAGCAGCAATCAAATAAGCCAGAGACACCCTCTGCTCTTCAGTGTCTTGTTATGGCTAAAATCTCACCACAAATTCCCCATTCCTTGAGTCAAATACCTCCTTGTTGGAGCTCAGTCTCACCATATAAACATGGCCAATGTCAAATTTGGGCAAATGCCAAACTGGGCTCCCCCTCTCAGGTTTATCACTAAGGTGGGCCTCATGAGACCACTTCCTCCACCAATCTGTCCCACCACCTGGCTCACAAATTGGATTTTGGGGTAAGATTGTAACACCAAGCTCTTTGTTGAGTACCTAAAAAACAAGTGCTCCACCTCCCAAGACATCTCATGTCCTGATAGCACTGAGACAGAGTCTGACAGTTCTGTCTCCCAGGAGGGACTCTACATGTCTGCCACATCTTATGGGGGACCTGGCTGCATAAAGCCAGATTAGTTATCCTGTAGATGGGTCATTAGGACTATAGATAGGACAGCTGAGGTACAGTGCAAGGAAGACAACTAACCCTTCCAGGGAGCTGTCCACAAAGACAAGGTGCTGAAGTATGAATTCCTCCATACTGGGACAGAGACTAGGCTAAATAATTTTGTGGCTGGAAAATAAAAGGGGTAGAGACCTAGGAAGATAGCTCAGTTGGCAAAGTGCTTGTCTTTGCAAGAATTAAAACCTTAGTTTGACACATACCCAGAAACCATATTTTAAAAAAAAAATGCAGGCACATGGTACCTGCTTGTAATCTCAACACTGGGGAAACGGAGACAGGTAGGACCCTAGGACTTACTGGCTCAACAGCTTAGCCTTCTTAGAAAGCTCAGGCCAATGTGAGACCCTGTTTCAAAAAGCAAGATGGATGATCCCTATAGACTAACACTCAAGGTTGACCTCTGACCTCCACGTCACATGAACACGTGTACAACATGTACACTAGCACATGTACATACACCGTATGAACATATACACATACACACACACACACACACACGTATGCTTGTGTGGTCACATACACTTGCCTTGTTTCTGCTCTGAATTTGTGTCTTCTATAAGAAAATTAGATGTTCTCAAACTCGCTGGCTACCTAGTCCTCTGATTTGCATTGCCCTAATTTCACTTGTATTTATCCTCTGTTGGGCACTAAGCTCTTGTTCCCACTTCTTGGATTATCCTCTTAGCATAGTTTTTAAAGCCCTGCTGCTTCTGGAAGGCCACAGCTCATCTGAGAAGGCAGAAATGCAACGGTGAGCACAACAAGAGGAGCCGGCACAGCATAAGTCAGTGAACCAGAAGGACTAGGGTACTATCTCTATGGTGGCCGGAGCAATGGCACCCAGCTGGATATTGCCTACCAACTGGGCCATGTGTAACAAGAAGGGAGGGGACAGAGGATGCTCACTGAGGCAATGTCTGCAGCTGAAACAGTGGCATGCAGTTCACTGCTGTCCACAGCAAAAGAAAAGGCAAGAGTATGGTGATTCAGGCTCGGGCAAGTACCTGGCCTCAAGTGAGGGCCCATCTTTGATGCCCATGAGAGGCAGCATCTTATTCACCAGCCTTGCCCAGTGTTTTCCTGTGTAGGCATGCTGTTGCCCCACCCCAAAGCCTTCAACAATCACACTGGTCATGCGACTTGCCACCTTCTACTCTGGGACACAGATGCACAAGGGTAGAATCATAACTGATCTCATCTCTGAGCCTCAGGACATACTAGTCACATAAGATTGTTCAACAACATTATCAGAAGATGCTATTTTCTGAGTAAATGTTCAACAAGAGTGTTGCCATCAACAGCCCAAGTTCAAGGCATGCACCTGTTTCCACTAAGGCTCCATCACGGTGTAGACTTTGTCTGTTTCCTTTGTCTACCATGGAAATAGTGACCATGACACAGATAGTTCTTTCTCTCTTGGCACTGTCCTGAGAAAAACAGGAAGTGACAGATGTGCATAGCTTTGCTGTGACCAGCATATGTGTGAATGATGTTTCTTTTCCAAAGAACGCTGCTTCAAGTCGAGGAGAATGGAGCCCTGTGGACTACAGAAGCTCAGACCTGGGGAGCAGAATGAAACCATTGTGAAATAGTAGAGACATCGAACTGCTGGCTCAGTGGGGGGTTGTGTCATCTTGGATAGAAGAGAAAATTTGAGTGAGTTGAGTTGATGGTGAAGATTGGGTTAAAAGACAAAATTCTGGGATAAGGAAGATTGCAATAAATTGATGGGACTAAATTTAGTCCCATTGAAGAGAGGAAATAGGATGGAACAGGAGGGACCCAATAGAACAGAATTAAGATTAACTAAATTGGTGCTATTTGTTTTGAATTGAAAATTACATGGGAAATGACCAGAAATTGGATTAGGGGTGTGCACTGAGGAGAAGGAACTGTGGGAATCTGGGGTGAGTGGGGCAAATTGAGTTGAGCTGAACTTTGGAATAAGAGATGGTGGCTTGGGCTAAGTTTGCCTGAGGTCAGACAAGCTTCCCACCCAATGTTCCCCAGAAGAAGGGTGCTTGTGTTCTGGACATGTATGTTCAAGGAGCATCTGTGAAGCACCTTCTGTATGCAGAAGCTGGAAGACTTGGTCTCTATGCCAAGAGTGTTCAAGCTTAACCTCTTGTCATTTCCAAGGTCCTGAGGTCAAGCCCTAAAGAGGAGTGTCATGGCTACCTGAAGAAGCTTGAGTCCCACTGGGAACAGCACGACCACATAGAGAAGCTCAAGTTCCACAAGGAGCAGAGAGTCATCAGGGAAACTAGAGTCTCAAGCATTGGAAGAAGAGGAGCTCACCCTCTTACCCTCTGTTGGCACCCTCACTTTGAGTCAAAGTGAGAACCTTGCCCTGATGGGATGTCAGGCTGTGAGACATGGGCCCTGAATCTCCTCTGTTCTTTGGTTTTCTCATCTTCAGAATGGAGACAGCAATGGTTCCTAAGAGTACTACCTCTCAACCTGAGGAAGCCACTTTCTTCTCTCAACTGCCATACCCCTCCCTGACTGAGCATTGGTCAGATTCTAGATCTCTTTCACTTAAGCTTCCAAGACACTGGAGCTTGTAGAATCTGCTTAGAAGGATTTGGCCATCTCCTGGAGGCCGGTGGCCCCAGTCCTGCTGTCACATTGTGCCATAGGGATCTGTATTTCTTTTACACATCTCTCTGTCCATCTCTGCTTCTCTGGGGGTGCTCTGAACCCCAGCAGCTGCATCACTTCTAACCCTTCTCAGATGCCTGTGAGCCTCCACCTGGCAGAATCTAAAGCCCTCCTCCAGGGCTTGACACTACAGATACTGCCTCTTGTGGTCCTGGACACAGCTGCCACCACCCCACCCACCAACGGTCCCTTCTGTCAGAACTACCTGCCATGCTCTGTCCCCTTTCTCAATTTCTTCACACCCACACCCAGAGACAGGCTGAGATGTCACCATAAAGCTCAAGGCAGTGGACGGAGAACACACTGTGAAATCAGGGCACCCGTCTCTCCAACATGGAGCTCTCTCCTGGGACTTTCATTCCCTAGTCTGAGTCTGTTGGAAGCCTTTCAAGGATTTCAGGGAGCTTGTCTAAGGACACATCTCCTGAGCAGCATAACCATATTGAGAGTTTGCTCGGGGTAGCACATGCCACCCATGGAAGATTCGCCAGCTGCCTCTGAGTGCTTTTGTTTTTTCTGTTATTTTTCCCCCAACTTATGTTGAGTTCAAGGATGCTTCCTCAATTAGTCCAAGAACACCTCAGCCTTGTTTTCATATCACAAATATGGGCAACTTCACAGGCAGCAACTTCCGCCTGTGAGTGAGGTCACCTCAGCTATCCACACTGCCTTCCAGACTCTTGTCCTCACTGTTTTGTTTGTTGTTTTTGTTTTGCTGGAAAGAGAAAAGGAAGCAACAGGAGCAGGGGTGCACTGTCCTTCCCGGGGCCTCTCCACATAGATTCAGGGCCAATGCAGGCAACAACGGAGCGCAGAGTGCCAGGGCCCCCTGTTCTGAGGAGTTTGGAGGTCAAAGCCTCACACGAACAGATCGGAACCCCCCAAATTAATTGGCATCATACCCTCAACCTTAGCCCTGTGGAGCCTCAGTTTTCTTATCTTTAAAATGGGAGTGGTAGCAGATACTGCCATGGCAAGGAGAGAGTCAGCACATGGGTTAAATGAGCAGATACAGAGGAACTGTGTGCTGCAGTCCCTGGGGTGGCCATTGCAGTCAGGATGACAATAATAATGGGTCACAGAAACTACCGAACACTTATATTTTTTCTTTCTTTTTTTTAAAAAGTAAAACATACCCCCTAAATAAAATCCACATTAAAAAAAAAAGAAAGAAACTGAGGCTGGAGAGATGGTTCAGTGGTTAAGAAACTAGATGCTCTTCCAGAGAACTGTCTGTGGCTCCAATTCCAGGGGATCCAACACTGTCTGTAGTTCCACAGGCACCGAGCACACACACATGAATGCATCCAAAACACGATTTACACTTTTAAAATAATAATGATTTAAGTAATAACTTTGAATTAATAAATAAGTAAATTAATGAGTGAATGAATGAGTGAATGAATGAATGAATGACAAATCACTGTTATCCCTGCCACCCCAAGCTCTGCCTGCCTCAGAGCGCTGGCAAGGCCCTTCTTAGTGACCTTCCTCTCTCAAAAAACAGTCTGAACTTCACAGCATCGTGTGTTCTCCGACATCCTCAGAGAAAGCAGAGAAGCTCTTTCTTTAATAAAGAAATTAAGCCTTGCCTGTCACACTTGCTGCAGATGTCTTTTCCAGGCTGCGCAGCCGGGGCCTTTGGCTTTGGCAGTTTCATCTGACATGCAGAAGATTTTCATTCCGACGCAGCCAAGCCTGTCCATATTTTTTCTCCTGATTCCTTGTATTAGTTCTAAACTTAGGAAAGCCGCTCTCTCCCGAGGCGGGATGAATATTAAATTCTACTTAATTCTCACTTTTCTGGGTCCCTATTTTTTTTTAATATACTTAACGCTAATCCAGATGGAATTCGGTTCCACGGTGGGCGTGGGAGGGTTGCAGTGGGCCGAGTACTAGCAGGAGAGGGACAGCAAGCATCCTCACACCCACCACCGAGCGGACCCCAACAGGGAGCCCCAGCCCACACCCGACCCCAGCTGGAGAGGGGCTGTCTCTGCCCTCACCCCATCCAGGCTGAAGAGGGGGCACCTCCGTTCATAGTCTCAGCACGACAGAGCAGGAGGCTCAAGCACCTGAATGAGTAGAGGTGAACTGGAGTCAGGTCCTGGGTACAGGACAAGGAGCATTTTAGGGAGAAGCCTCCCACAGGCCCAGGAGCAAAGCTGGACTCTCCAATAGGAAGAGCAGAGGCAATGAACAGAATCCCATGCCCCACCGTACCTCTAGTATCCAGGCTCTGCTGACAGTTGGGTGCAACATTCTTTCCTTGAACAAACAGAAAACAAAAGCAGAAAAAAAAAACAAAACAAAAACAAAAAAAAACAGGTGAGGGCAGCAAGGAGCCCGGGGCCAGAACTGAGACCATCAAGATGCCCAGGTCCAACCTGATGATGCAATAGGTGGTCCCTGAAGCCAGTTTCTGGCTTATGGGTTGCGTTTGAAGCACTGGAGAAGGCTTTCTGCAAAGGTCTGTAGATCTTGGGCAGCTGATGGATGGGGACAGAGCCAAACTGTTCCTCAGCACTTGGACTCCAGCACATTTATGGGATTGCAAGATGCTCACCCAGTGCAGAGGGAGCTGTGGCCTATTAATTTCCTAGTTAATCATGCAGGACATTTGGAAATGGCAGTTCTTGCCATCCCACCCAGGGCCAGTGGCGGACTGAGCTGTAACTCACTCCCAACAGCTTCAGTGGATACAGGAGCTGCTACTGAAGGCACAGCGGCAGGGGCCTGCTACCACAGCCTTTGACTCTTGAGGCTCATTGCTCAGGGAGTAAGGACCCCAGCACAGCAGAGCTCGGGTCACCTCCAGGTGTCTGTCCCTTAGGCAGCCTGGTGCCCTGGGAGGCCATGGTCCTAGCCACCTACAGCCTGGGTCCTGCCCTCCAGAGAAGTTGTTCTGTTACATGCGGACTCCTGCATTACAGGGTGCCTGCCCAGTAGGGAAAGACACAGTTACCTGTTCTGGAAGCTTCCTTGCATCTCTCTGTTGGCACTTCCAGGAGAACATTTCCTGAAAGTTCCACTTTTGCCACGCCTTGCTGACTGTGTGCTTCTCATCATTCTGTGTCTGGGGACAGGTGTCCTGTGCACGGTTGCCAAGAGACAGGACCCTTGCTTGGAGGGGACTTCTCCTGCCTTCCCCATGGAAAATGCTTATGGGGAGCATGAGCATGGTATGTATGAAGCATGCCATGGGAATGTGGGTGTGGGAGGATAGGCCAGGTGCAGTGGCTCTCACAGCACTGACGAGCAGGCAGCAAACTGTGTCACCTTCCAGCCTACATGAAGAGGTCCCAGAGACATCCACCTTGGTTCGTTGAACCCACCAAAGTCCTTGGTCTCTAAGATGATAACCTCCATCTGTGTTCACCTAGACCCTGTGACTTCGATTCCGTCCTTTAATCTACATGGATGAGATCAGACTTGAAGCAGGTACTTAAAGGGTCTGCCCAGGACACACTACCCAGGAAGTAGAAGCCAGGCCATGAAAACAAGCTAGCTTCTTCATCCCTATGTGACAAGCTGGAATGACCAGTGAACACAGAGGGTTTTTCCATACACAAAAGCGACAGGCTAGGCCTGTGCCCTGAACCCCAGCATGACCTGCCACACAGGTCTGAACCTAGCATCTCAAAGACAAAAGGTGACGACTGCTTTGAGGGCCTCACAGCCAGGTGGAGAGATGCGTGCAGATCAGCAAGAACAGTGGTCAAAGTACCATGGAGGCAAGAAAGGGACCTATGTTGCAGAAAGCAACGGTCATGTGGATTCTGTGATACATTATGACTATAGTCATTGGTGGTTGGTGAGTGTCTTCCAGTGGCTGAATGGGTGTTTAAATGATCCCTAGGCCATGAACTCCAGAGCAGCAGGTCTTACTTAATGTGACCCTGCCATTAGGGTGCGCTGGGCAATTCGATTTTTGAATGAATGGATAAGCAGCCATCAGATGTGCCCTGGAACCCTGGCTCCGACAGTATAGAAGCCCATGGGGATATGTACCCCTGGGTGGCTATCCCTAGGGTGTGGCTATTTTCCCAATTCTCTGAGTAAGCCCACTTGGAGGTCATGCTTAGGATCGTCTCCCATGGTGTCAGTCCCTTTGCTTCCGTGATGTGTCCAGCTTTTGAGTCTGTAGCAATTGTCACAACTCTATCGGAACACACACTTTGGTCCTGGAGGCTCTAGTCCACACATGACCCAGATGGCTAGAGCGGGCTGCCCCTCATCTATGAGCCATGTTTTTCCTCTTGGAAATGTCCTGGATGTGACTTATAGCACCATGCAGCTTTCCTCATCCTCAGGGCGTCAGCCCTCTCTGCACTCATAAGGCCTGTGAGTAAGGCAGAACAAAGAGCCACCAGAAAGCAGAGGCCTGAAGCATTTTCATGGGTGCTGGCAAAGGGACCTATAGACAGGGCCAGTGCAAAGACCCTCTTCTTCTCTGAGTTTCAACCGTAACATCAGCAATTTTCCCTCTGTGCAATAAAGGTTCCTCGAAGCTAATTCAGCCCAGAAGCTTCTTCTCAGAGGCCGTGATCCAGCCCAGAGCCCCAGGGAGCTTGTGTGTGCTCTCCATCTCTAACATGGGGATGCTTATAGCTGTAAGTTGTTTCATCTACTTCCCCATGAGCATCAAAGCCCAGCCCAACAGAAATGCCAGGGAAGGAGGTGGGGATGGAGCGGCAGCGTCTGAGACCAAGCTGCAAAGGGCATGGAAGGGAAGAGCAAAAGGCTGGCTCCAAGCAGGCATAGGACCCCTGAGCTGAGAGCTGACTGGCCACAGGAAGAGGAAGCAGGCACAGAGACCCTGAGGCAAGAAGAGCTTGGGGAAGTTTTCCGGCAGGTCTGGGTGACATGAGGTCTCATAGGCAGTGCCATGACCAGGATCACATCAGCTACACACAGACAGTCTTCTGCTGGACTGATGTCCTTTCCAAACTAGAAGGCTCCAGCTAGAGCCTTTCGCCCACCCTTTCTCCTCAAGGCATATGTCTGCTCACAACCCTCCTCTGCTCAAAGCCCCTCGACTGCTCCCAGGGGTTCAGCTGCCATGTGCTATTGAACATGCTTTCCAGCATCCCTCTCCAGCATCCCACCCATGGTACCCATGCCGTTCCTCTCCAGGACCTATGATGAGGCATGCCCTCAGCCTGGTTCATTTCCTCCTCCTTTTCTTTTCATTTTCCTTCCTCTTTTCAGTGTGTGTGCATGTAAGTGTGTGTATATACGGATGTGTAGGGCTGCATGTGCACATGTGTGTAGGTGGAGATGGAGATGAAGGGCAGAGATAATCTCAGGTATCTTCCTAGCTACTGTCCACTTTTTTTTTGACTGGCCTGAAACTCACAGATTAGGTTAGGCTGTCTTGCCAATGACCCCATGGATCCACCTGCCTCTGCTGGGAACAGTGCGGAGGTTTCAAATAAGCACACCGTCAAGCCCAGATTTTTAAATGGGTTCTGCGGATCTGACTCATGTCCCCATGCTTGCACAGCAAACATTTAACCAACTCAGCTATGTCCCCAGTGCCTTTATCTCTCCCAGATCATCGCCCAAGCTTACTTCCCTGAGAAGACTCATCTGCTCTCCTAGTCAGCTCAGACACCGTCACAAGATCCACAAATGACCTTCTTATTCTCCAAGGATTGCCACCACCATCCTTTTCCCTTCCCCTATGAGACAACCATGCAGGTTGTCTCCACACCCTGGGCTGGGAGCTCCTGGAGGAGTTTCGCCCACCACTTCTACTCATGTAGTCCTGGGGCCCGTCCTGATGGCTCTGCAGCAGGCAGCTCTTGATGAGCCGTGGGAAGAAGGCGAATGTCATTTAACAAGCAAGATGAGGCCGACTCAGGGTTCAGTCTGGGATAGGCAGGTGGAAGATGAATGTCTGCCCAGCAGCTTGGAGAGGGGCCCCTGGGAGTTGAGATGCTGGGTGAGTCAAACCGCTTCCTTGTTCTTCCCTTTACTTCCCAGGCTTTGAACTAAACAGACCATGATCAAAAACCCACCACAGCAAGCAGAAAGTGCTGACCTAAGTACTACTGGGGCAAATAGAGTCTAGGAGTGAAAGGCAAGAGGAACTGTGCATAAGCACCAGCTCCGGCTGACACAGCACTGCCACTGTGCAGGTGGGTCAGCCACCGCGCTGCTCCTGCAGTCCCAGGGCTGACCCGTGGGATGGGGAGCCTAGGAATCTGCCTACGGGTGAGGGAGGTCAGAGACAGGCAATGAGGGGCTGGAATGCTCCACGTGGTGACAGACTGAGATCAAGGGGCCTCAGATGGACACGGTGCAAAAGGTCTGGATGCACACACCAATCTCCAGGACCGGTGGGTTAGAGCATTCAACAATGGTGCCATTTCAACCTCAGCAAGCAGCCCAGCACCCAAGTCTTATTTTCCAGAACCATCTCCAGTGAAAGGCGGTAAGGCCCCCTTGGGATGTGGCTGAGGATAAGCTGGGGTAAAAGGTATACAGGATGAACCTGAGGCACCATGTAGCCAGAACGTAGGAAAGAGAGAGCTGAGTGCAGCAGAGCCCACCAGGGGCTCACAGGGGCCACTGAAAGAAACTCCCTGTTCCAGAACCTGCATAGTCTGAGTGGCTTGTAAGTGTACAGGGGAGGTCAGTGCCCAACTCCAGAAGAGCAGTATGGAGTCCATAGTGATAAAATGCATGACTTGCTGCATGAATGCATGGATGGATGGATGGATGAATGGATGGATGGAGTGGATGGATGGAATGGATGGAAGGAATGGATGGATGGATGGAGGAATGGATGGATGGATGGATAGATGGATGGATGGATGTGTAGCTAGAATAACTTTGTTCTAGAAAATTCTAGATCTTTCACGTAGGCATTCTATCTTTTATGACATGATGCATACCCCCAATTCCTCAAGTATGGACCATGCATATGATGTCTTCACAGCAGACAGTGCGGAAAATGGATGGGGAGAATGCCTCAGCAGAGACGCCTGATAATCATCAACTGAGCCTGGCAACCAAAGTCAGCATCCCCAGGGATAGGTCAAATGAACAGGAGGTTGTTATGAGCCTCTTACTATTCCTCCCAAAGACACATCTGACAGCTTGAAGTTTCACACACGACCCGATGGCTGGGCAAGAAGAGTAGAAGAATGGCCTCACCAAGAAAAGCCTCATCCCGAGACCCAGCAGGAATTCACTACCAGCAAAGAAAGTGAACTAGAAGATGAAGTTAGTTGACGGGTAGTGTGTCAATGATTCTCAGTTCTGACACTTGCACCATGGCCACACACAGAGAGGAAAGGGGGGGGAGAATTTCTGGGAGCACTATGCTGTCTTTGAAACTTCTATTTCTATCTAAAACTGCTACCAGAAACACTTCTTTTAACTTGTAATGAATCATACCAACTAAGTAAGGAAAAGTTGCAAGCCAGACCTGACATTCAGAGTCACTGGAGGTACCTGACGCCTACAGAGCAGAATCCCTGGGGATGGTCCAGTGGTTCCAGCTGATGAGCTCCTGTGGTTGTTCAAGAGCGTCTCTGGCTGTGTTAGCAGCAACACAAAGACCAGAACATGGGAAGGGGTGCACGCCTTCACCCGTTGGCTTGCAGGGCGGCTCCCAGAACATGGAGTTGAAAGACTGAGAGTTTTAGTACAGATGCTGCTTTCTAAGACAGGCTCTCTTCCTTTCCTCATCTGGACTGCCTCTGTGCTTACCTGTCCTCCCTGCAGATGTCAGATGTGTCTGGGGACATTCGGCCCAGGTGTGTCTACAGGGAGAACTTTTCTACTGTGAATATGTCCAGTGTCACTGGCAAAAGAAGAAGGCACAAGATCTAGTCCATGTAGACACCTTCACCCCCAGCCCAGGCTGGACATGGAAGGGGTGCAGACTGAAAGACAAAGAGCAAGTGACTGACTGACCAATGAGAGCAAGTAGGTGAGTGAGTTATGTTATGTGAGTGAGCAAAGGAAGAGGTAAGTGAGTGACTGAGTGGATGAACTTGTGCCTGAGTGAGTGTGTGATTGAGCAAGGCAATAAGTGAGTGAAAGTGGGTGAGTGAATGAGTCCCTCAGACCCTGATCCAGCCTGCCCCGTGTTCTTGGCTCTTGTCTTTTCTAGCTGTGTGGCGATGGGTAGTCCCCGAGCTCCTCTGATTCTGCCTTCCCATATACATCCAGGGATGAGAAGGTGCCACGAGACATTCTAGGGTGGCAGAACACCTGAAAGCTATCCCCACTGACATCCCGGTCCACAGACCGCAGAAGAGGCAAAGCAGCCTGAAAATTTCAGGGCAAGCTGAGAAAAGGTTCCTTGAAGAGCAAGATGGTTCCCGGGAAGAACAGCCACTTGGGTCAAGGAGCAAACTTCAGCTGTGCTCTTAGCTGGGTCTCCAACAGCTATGACATCAGCATTTCCTTCCTGCTGTGGGCCTCGGTGACCAGATCTGTGAGTTGGCTATTACCAACCCCAAATTCATCCTGTGATGGTCACCGTGACGTCTCCTCCATCTACTGTTCCCACTAGCATCTCAGGGCTGAGGCTGAAAGTGCCATGTATCCCTACTTCCCTGACTGTCTCTGCCTGTCTTCAGGCTGCTGAGAGTCATACTTAGGAGCTGATATGCCCCACAATGTCCTTCCAGGAGAGGGACATCCCCAGGACGATGCAGTCCTGGAGCAAGAGAGCAAGACCTCAGGGCCCGCAGAAGTTGTGCCAGAAGAAGCTAGAGAAAGACCAGAATGGGCTCAGGACCCCACACTCACCCCTGGACATGAGCTGAGGCCCACGCTTCCTCATCCTGGGCCTCCATTCCTTTAACAGTAATGCAGAGAGGGATTTTTGTCTCTCAGGCCACCAATTTCAGGGTTCTTGTGGATGGGCAGAAGATGGCTCAACGTCTGCATCTTGGCCAGTGGATTAAAACTCTCTATGCTGTGGAGTGAAGCTGAGGCAGAGCTGGCCACAGCTGGAGGGCCCAGCCAGCCAGAGCAGTTTATCAAGACCCTCTAAACCTGAGGTCCTCAACCTTCCTAGTGTCATAGCCCTTTAACACGGTTCCTGATGTTGTGGTGACCCCCAACAATAAAGTTATTTTTGTTTCTGCTTCAGAACTGTAATTTTGCTATTGTTATCTTAATGTAAATATGGGATATTCAGGATATCTGATAAGTGACCTCTGTGAAAGGGTTGTTTGACCCCCCCCCAAAGGGGACATGACCAACAAGTTGAGAAGCACTGGTCTATACAAACCTTGGTCGTTCTTGGTGCACAGTTCTGGCCTCAGGACAGGAAGGACAGACCCAGCTGCTCTCCTCACTGGTTCCAAGCAGGGCAGGGGCATGGACTGCCCATTGAACTCCCATTTCACAAGGACCCCTCTGGTCATAGGGCAGCTACTCTCCAGAGAACAAGGAAAAGGGATTCTCTCTCTCTCTCTCTCTCTCTCTCTCTCTCTCTCTCTCTCTCTCTCTCTGTGTGTGTGTGTGTGTGTGTGTGTGTGTGTGTGTGTGTGTGTGTTATGTCACCAGAAACTTGTAATGATGTAATGAGCAGTATTCCCCAGATCCATATCCACCCAGAATCCCGAAAGATGAGTTTGTTTGGGAATAAGGTATTTGCATAGAGGAGTTAAGGCATTAAAACAAAGTCGTCTTGGGTCTAGGGAGCACCCAAACCCAATGATTGATAAACTTGTAAGAGAAATCAAATAGGATCCAGACTCAGAGACATAGGCAACCCATGGGAAGTCAAATACAGAAGCTGAGGTGGGGCTCAGCGGCAGAGCGTTTATCTGCCAACCTTAGCCCCTGGGCTTGATCCCCGGCACTACAAAAACAGGGGGGAAAGTAAGAAGCAGCAATCAGAAAGTGCAACTATCCGAATGAACACACCCAACCAGGTGACTAACAACTGCTCAAGAAATGTCACAGACAATCTTCCTTCCTGCAGGGTGAGTCGGGGGCATTCTGGAGAAGAGGCACCACCTTTGGTACAAAATATGCAGAATTGCTTTAAAAATATAAAAATACCACTTTTATGATTATTAAGGTAATAAGCACCGACTGCAGAAAGCATCAAATAAAGAACGAAGATGATGCCTAAAGGACTGAGGACATGAAGGAAAACTGCTGACGAGCTGGTCCACTGGAGCCATTAACTCACTGGTAAACAGGATGTTAAAATGCGCGTTATTCTCGCTCCGAGCTGGCAGCCTCGCCTTGAGAAGTTTCACGGAATGGTCCCGTTTGGACTCACAGCCCAGGGTCTGCATTCCTGTGCAATAATGCGCTCCGCAGGCATCTTCCCATGCCAGCAAGAGCCATCCACCTGCCCCTCTCTTTCCAAAATACATACTGCAGAAGGGCTGGCCTCCATCGGGCCACCTGCTGCATGGACAGGGCATGACTGCAGCTAGACCACAGCTAGTGGAGAGGTCATTCATGATTTAGCATGTGCCCTAAATCCACCATGTCCCTGTAAGATGAAGGACATGGATCTGGGCCTGAGATATAAACAATTCGTGAAAGATACAAGGGAAAGCTGAAGAAACGCAAGGGATAGGGTATAGCCAGGTGAGAGAGCACTTGCCTCCAGCATACAGAAGACAGTTGCACAAAACCTACACCATATCAATCAACCATATCAATCAACCATCGATTCACTCCTAGCAGAGGAATTGGTGGTGGTCAGTGGTCTCTGGGGAAACAGGAGTCATTTTCTCCAAAGGTCTAGCCACTGGTAAGTTGGCCACACTCTTGTAAATAACTGCACTCCCGTGCTCACATGTGCTACCCTAATTAAAACTCAGATGTCTCTTTTTAAAAAGACATGAATGCAGGAGGGTGACTTACTGGAAGGAGTAGGGAGAGATAAGAAAGGATAAGGAATAGAGCTTTGATCATCAATCAATCTGCCCAGCCCACAGATGTGAAGGGACACAGAGGACAGGAATAGGGACGGAGGGTCGTGGGCTATTGAATGGAGGCACATTCATTTTCTGAAGAAAGCAGAGCCTCCTAGAACTCTCCTGACTCCTTTCGCCATCTAAAATTTCTGGTCATGGGGGATGGTGTACATCTTTAGCCTTGGAGAGGGATAAAAGAGGTAAGCTAAGTCCAGACCAAATTTAGCAGTTCCCAACAAAGCATCTCTCAGCGGTCAACAGAGGGCCAAACAGGATCTGACCCAGTGAGTGGGACAGAAACTGCGCATCCTCGCCTGCTAGCCACAGGCTAAATAACACTCAGCATTTTCAGCAAGGGTGGCCCCAGATCCATGCAGAGTCATCAGGCAACTGTTATCACAAATCACATGGGGGGAAACTGGTGGAAGTTTCGTCCTGTACAGCCCAGGCAGGACTTCTCATCATAGAGATCTGTAAGTCACTTAAGAGTAAGTGAAGCTAGGTTTATTTAGGTTCCCCCCCCCCCGCAGTAAACTGCAGCAGCCAGAAATTCAAAGCTCAGTGCCTGGCTGCACAGCAGGGTGAGGAGACAAGAGAGGATGCTCTGAAGTTCGAGATACAACAGCAGGGCTCACCCTACCTGAGCAGCAGAGTGGAGCTTGCTAGGGGGAAGTGAGCAGAGCATCAGGAACTAGTGGTCTTAGGTCGAGTGTCCCATTCTCAGAGTCCTTGAAGGAGGGAAAGATGAAGGAGGAAAGGAAGATGCAAGGATGGAGGGGGAGAGAGACACAAGGAGGGACGGATGTACCAGGATGCATTTGAAGAAAAAGTGGCTGAAAACTTCCTAAATTTGGCAATACATATTCATAAACATGCAGATTTGAGACAGTATGGGAGCCCAAAGCAGGGGGAGTCCAAAGAACTACACACAGAGACAGATCACAACCAAGCTCCTGGAAGCAAAACATGAAGGGAGAAGGGGACGGGGAAGAGCAGAAGCTTATCTACAGAGAGGAGCAAGCTGGATGACAGGGACTCTGTCATCACAAATCTCAGATACTGCTAGAAGAAAGGGACAATATTTTTCAAGTACTGAAAAAAAAATGTCTGCCACCCAGCATCATCTATCCAGAAGAGAAAAAAAGGAGATAAAGACATCCTCAGGAAAAGGAAAAGGAAGAGAATTTGTCACCAATGACCCTTTCCTTGAGGAATGGCTACTAGAATCTCTCTAACCAGAAAGGAGACAGAGGGGCTGGGAGGTGGCACAGTGGGCGAAGACACTTGTGACCAAGCCTGATAGTTTGAATACAATCCCTGCGAACGACGTGGTGGAAGGAGAGAACTCATTCTCCAGCTGTCCTTTGAGGTCCATGGGTATGCTATGGCAAGCATATGTGCACACACATACACACAGAAATAGATTGTAATTAAAACAATGTTTAATCCTGCCATACTCATCAGGAGAAGTAACAGTAGGACATCAAGAAGGAAGGACAGAAGGAGGGAGATGGCGGCGGAGACAACAACTTTTCCTTCCTGTGTTTCCTGTGTGCAGGACCACAGTCCTGTTGAGGTGCTAGGTCAGTGCACACAAATGTTTAATCTATCATAGTAAGGGGAAGGCTAATTAACAGAAAAGGAAGCTTACTTCTAGTCACTCAAGCCAGTAACAGTGGCATCAATAGACTATGGAAAACTACCCACGTACAATGCTAGGTGTAAGTACTAAAATAGAGTCACAGTCAAAAGCATGTTCAGTGGGCCCACAGGAAGGCAGGAAGAAGAGAAAGAAGACACAGAGAGAATGAACAGAACACAAAACCAACATGGCGGTTCTGACATAACAAGAATTACGTTAGCCCAGCCTGGGGACGCATGCCTGCAACTACACACTTGGGAAGTGAGGCAGGGGGCTCGTGAGTTTGTAGCCAACCTGGGCTACACTGTGAGCCTTAGGCTTCAAATTAAAATTGATTTTTTTATGTTAATTTCCTAAAGACACCAGTTGAAATACAAGATGACAGGATGGAAAAAGCAACTGGATCCAACCAAGAGCTGACACAGGAGCATCAGATGTGATGAGTTAAAAATAAAAGATTTAAAAAATATGAACCATTAATCCACAGAAAACACAGTTGTTTATATTAGCCTCTGATAAAGTATGACAGAGAGAGAGAGAGAGAGAGAGAGAGAGAGAGAGAGAGAGGAGAGGAGACTATAATGATAAAATGTCCATCCTCCCAAAAGATAAAACATTCTAAATATGATAAAATGTCCATCCTCCCAAAAGATAAAAACATTCTAAATGTACAGTGATCAGACAACACAGACATGAAACACTTAAAACATAGAAGTGAAAAAGAAACAGTGTAATAATCCACAGTTATAGTTGGATGCTTCAATATTAGTCTACCAATGATAAAATAACTAGACAAAATCAGCACAGTTATGAAACACCAGGAACACGAAGTCCTAACAGATAATGGTATGCAGTGTCTTCCACACTATGACAGCAAAGCCCACATTTCTTGTGAAACCCACTGAAAGAAAGAAAATACCAGACAAAATGTGTCCCAGGTCAGAAAAGAAACCCCATCAAATAAAGGATTGCCATCGTCAGAGTGCTCTCGGTCCAATCAACTCCAGCTGGAGGTTGAGAACTAAAAGGCAAGAGAAAAGCCTCCAAACACTTGGGGACTACTTAACCCATCAGCCAAAAGGAAATCTCAGGGGATTTCTTTTAAAACTACACTGAACCAAATAAAAATGATGACGCAGCACATCAAAATGCATGGGACAGTTAAAGCGGGGCTCAGAGGGACTCTTACGGCGCTAAACACCGGCCTTAGACAAGCAGAAGCAACTCATGTCAATAATCAAGCCTCCTACTACACGATCCTAAAAGAAGAGGCGCCCAACACCCACAGTGAGCAGCAGAAGGAGAAACAAAAGCTGAAATCGATGGCGTTGAAAACAGAAAGCGATGGAAATCGATGAGACAAAAAGCTGGCTCTTTGCAGATGATCAATAAAATTGATAATTCCTCACGTGCTTAAGAACTCTGAGCTCTGCCCTCCACTGCTCCAGCAACTCTCACCCTTTCAGGGGATACTGCCCCAGGCAGCGCAACAAAAGTCAGCAGGACACCTCCCTAGCAGGGGCAGAGGCTGCCGCCAAGGCAGGCTGTGGAAGCTGGGGGGAGAGGGTGCTCTGCCAGAGCAAACAGCGGTGGGGAATGGAGCGATGGCAGGAGAGCAGGCTGCTTGGTCCCTGGCCTCACATTCAGGAGATGGGAGGCTACTGCAGGGCTGATGCGAAAGCCCTACTGCAGCATGAAGAGGCGCACACCTCGGTGAGGCCTGGGGTGGGAACGAGATCACGGCTATTGTCAGCTGGTTGACTCCCTGGTGTTCATCCATGACCCTAGATGTGCACACAGAGGTGTGATGTGTGGGAACCCCTGACAGTGTGTGAGGTGTTGTGGCCACCAAAGCCCACCACTTGGATTGGATCCCTGCCTTGCCCTGTGAAACCTGACCTCATGGAACTCCAGAGTCCTAACCTGTGTGTCTAGAATAACGATCGCATGGTGCTACCTCACAAGTCTGTGCGACAAGGTGGAGCGATCCAGGCAGTGTCAGTTCATGCCTAGAAGACTCTGGTCAAGCAGGCAGCGGATGGCTCAGATCTTGCCACCAGTGAAACCATGTCATGACTGGTGCCGACGCCACTGACATCAATGTGCTAGTGACAATGAGTCACTGATGTTGTTTTAAAATGATGTCATATATCGTGATATTGCTGATGACGGTGTCATTGATATTACCGATGACAACATTGGTGATGATGGTGGTGGTGGTAATGATGTTATTGATGATGATGATGTCACTGATGTTGTGAATGATGACATTGTTGATGACTGTCATTAATGATGTTATCATTGATGTTGCTGAGGGTGGTGTCATCGATGTTGGTGATGATATTGATTGTACTATGATGTACTATGATGTTTTTGATGCTAGTATCACTGATATTGCTGATGACATCACTAACATTGCTGTGTTGATGTCAGTGATTATGCCACTGATATTTCTGATGATGCCATTAATGTTGCTAATAATGTCATTAGTTTCGACATCCACATTTTTCTTTTATGTATTTGGCCACATGTTGCTTAGAATTTGGTGGCACTCCCTTCGTCAGCCATCACTTGAATGATCCCCAGACCCACTCTGGCAAAAACCACATCTGGGAGGCCTCATGGACCTCCTACCACAGGCCATTTGGGCACCTGTTTTAATGAGGTTTGTTGCTATGACAAATACCTAAATGATACAACTTGAAGGAAGAAAGGTTTATCTTGGCTGTGGTTTCACATGCCTCAGTCCAAGGTTGATTGGGTTCACTGCTTCTAGTCAGAGATGAGGCAAAGCATCATGGTAGAGTGAGTGGCAAAGGCTTCTCACCTGGTGTTGAAGAGGAAACAGAGAGCAAACAGAAAAGAACCACAAATAAGATACCTTTAATCCCCGCACTTGGGAGGTAGAGGCAAGCAGATCTCTGTGGCTTCAAGGCCAGGCTGGTCAACAGATCAAGGTCTCAGACAGCCAGGGCTACACAGAGAAACCCTGTCTCAAAAAGACAAAACCAAAAGATACACTTTGAAAGCTGCCTAGGAATCTACCTCTTCTAGCCAGGCCTCACCCATTAAAGTTTTCACTTTCTCTCAAAATACTACCACCTCCTGGGAACCAAAGGACCAAGACATGAGCCTGAGGTGGCTCAATGTTCCAACCAGAAGTGCTCTGTGACAGGGGCACCAGAACACGTGGAGCTTGTCGAGGTCCTTTAGACATGCTGGGTTGGAGTTCTACCAGTCTGGGTGCTGAGGACACTCACCAAGCCCGTCATGGCACTGAAGCTAGTGAGTCCTTGAGAACTGAGTCCATAAAGGTAGGACTTGAGGAGTGAGACACTGAGCATACAGGAGAAAGCTTGACAAAGTCACTGGAACAGGACCAGGGTCAGATTGTTGGACATGTGGCATGGATGATCTCTCGCTGCGTGGGACCTCTTTCAACGGGTTTTTTGTTGTTAACTGTGTGGCCTCAGGCCTCAGTGTCTTCATCTTCAGGATGAAGGAAATAATGATATCACGTGCCTCATAGTATCATGATGAGGTCAGACTTCAAAGATCCAGAAAATGTCCCAGGCCTAGGTGCACAGACATGGGTAAGACCTGGTGGCTAATATGGAGTGGCATCACTGACAGTCTCAATACGATGTACAACTGTGCCCCTTGCTTGCTACATGACTAGGGACAATCTGGCTGGCCTCTCCATATTCCCCATGCCTCATCTGCTGAGTGAGAACACTATTCCCTGACACCGAGGTGATGGGATTTCCAGGCAAGCCTTGGAACCCAGGCTGGGGCGAATTCCAATTGTCATGGTTATTCAGGACAGCAGTGGTCCAAAGGCTATAGAAGGAAGCCCTCCCACCCAGTCCCCACTTGGCCTGGAGGAGACGTACCTATAAAGCATGAGCTGTTCCATCCTCTGCATCCTGGTCCCAACTGCTCCTTCTGCTTTTCCATTCTCCTTTGATGAAGTTTTAATAACAGGGCCCTGCCTGCTTCCAGCAAACAAAAGGAGAGGAACAAGGTGGTTGATGCCTTGAAGGAGCTTGTGAAAGCCAGGTACCCGTAGCTTCCTCTTCCCTCTCCCAAGGCCCAGAGGCCCCAGGAGGCCTGAATCAGGAGTGCCAAAAGGAGAGTCAGGGCCTCCCTCAGGCTAGCAGAGCACACTTGATGGACAGCCCTCATCACATCCAGCTCTCCAGGACCCCTCAGCCATAGAATAAAGCATTCTGCAGACATCCACCACCAGCTTGAAGACCAGGAAGAGTCACAGGCCTCTGTGCCTCTGTACTGAGAGGTGTACAGCTCAGGACCTAACATGTAGAGAACAGGACAGGATGGAAATTGGAGGCAGTATTTTAGGATGAGACAGGGTGTTGAACCATGCATGGACCTGGCCACTGGCTGTACCACCCAGCAGGAGGTAAGAAGTTACCTCCATGTCCTTGTCTCCAAGATGGATTGGGTGGCCTCTGCTCTGCTGTATCTTGGGACTACTCTGAAATGAACTGGGTGAGACATGAGAGACCAGAGCTGCCCCAGATCCCAGTCAGCAATGGAGCAAAACTCTGGCTCAGCAACATCCAGGGGTTGGGATTCACTAGGTGTGTCTGCCTTGCCTTTCACCAAGACTTTTCGCCCAGGCCAAAAGTGAAGTTGTTTCTCTGACATGCTGGGTGGATGGTTTAGGGGCAGACGAAGACGTGAGTGAGGCCATTTGTTAAGCAGAAGTGACCACCATCATGATCTAGTGTGACAGACCCATCGCCAGCTAAAGCTATGAGTGGTGCTGATGGCAGCTTGCACAGGCCATGGAGTGCCTCCTGGCTTGGAAAGAACTCTGTCACCCAAGGCGTTTGTAGGCTTCTCCTGTCATCAGCTGCTCCACCTAGCCTGTGTGAAGTTCCCTCCATGTCCATCTTTGTCCTCTCTTCTCTCTGGGCACACAAAACGCAAGGCTGTGGCTGTGGCTGTGGCTGTGGCTGTGGCTGTGGCTGTGGCTGTGACTGTACAGGAAAATTGAACTGTGGCAGTTTCTACGAAGATAAGTGAACTCCTTCCTGATATAGAAGGAAAGCCCTGAGCTCTGGCTCAGCCTTGCTGGGTGACAGGCCCCATGCTGTGCTGAATCAGGCTGTAAACTTCAAAGTTACTTTAACTTTTTAATTTTTTTAAATTTTTAAAAAATTTTTAATTTTTTATAAGTTTTTTGCACCTTCCTCATATAGAAGGAAAGCCCTGAGCTCTGGCTCAGCTTTGCTGGATGACAAGCCCCGTGCTGTGCTGAATCAGGCTGTAAACTTCAAAGTCACTTTAATTTTTTAAATTTTTATAGACTTATTTATTGATCTGGGTGCCATACATGCCTGTGTATGTCTATGTGTGTGTGTTTGTATCTGTGTGTGTGTGTCTGTTGTGTCTGTGTGTCTGTGTGCATATGTCTCTGTGTGTGTTTGTCTGTCTGTGCGTGTCTATGTGTGTCTGCATATATCTCTGTGTGTGTCTGTGTCATTGTGTCTATATTTGTGTGTATGTTTGTTCGTCTGCATGTGTGTCTGTGTATCTGTGTGTGTCTGTCTGTATGTGTGCCTGTGTGTCTGTATGTGTGTCTGAGTGTGTCTGTGTGTAGATCTGTGTGTATGTGTGCCTGTGTCTATGTGTCTGTGTATATCTGTCAATATGTGTATCTGTGTGTGTATTTGCGTGTAGGTGTGTATGTGTATGTATCTGTGTGACTGTGTAGGTGTGTGTGTCTATGTGTGTATATGTATGTGTATCTCTTTGTGGGTCTGTGTGTCTGTGTGTGTGATGTGTGTGTGTGTGTATATATTTATATGTGTCTATCTGTGTATATTGTACACTTCTGTGTGTGTATGTGTGTGTGTGTGTAGGTCAGAGAACATACTGAGCCATCTCATCTGTCCAGACAAGACTCAAAATGCACACACACTAACAATTCATATAACATCTCTCAGCTGAAGGGACAGAAACCACTCTACGTCAGCTACCTATAACTGTGTAACAAACCACCATAAATGAAGAACTTCTTAGTATAGTATTATTAAAACAATGTTGAAACTAGAAAATTGACTCAGCAGTTAAGAATGCATATTGCTCTTGCAGAGGACCCACATTCTATTCCCAGCGCCCCAGGTTGTGTGGCCCACAACCACCCACACTAGAAGAACCCAACACCTCTGGCCTGTTCCCGCTCACCTCTAGAGAACACAACACCTCTAGCACCCACATGCACTTGCGCACACAGAGACACACACACAAACACACATGATTTTAAATAATAAAAATAAAGCTGTAATTAAAAAAACAATACAACTGCTTCAAACCATAGATATGAACATTGAGCTCAGGGGTGAGGGGTCCATGCCTGGCTATGATCTCCTCAAGGTTTTCTTGTACATCTCATGGCTGCTATGAGGGGAAAGGGCCAGATCTTTTGCCCTAAGTTGGCTGGGGACTGTCCCAGAATGGCCTTAGCTGGGATACCTTGGTGTGTCTGCATGGTGGTGATATCCACCAGCAGCTTAGGCTGGGCTTTTCCCAAGGTGGTGGGTTCTGAAACCACACTGCACTGCCCTCCTGGGGGCTCAGTTCTATGCTCTGGACATGGTCACATCTTTCCTTTAGCCAATCCGTGCCTCTCCCCAGCTCTTGGTATCAGGACATGATGTTGGCGGCTATAAGTCAGCGTGATGGGAGTATTTACACATGGAATATGCCAGGAGTACACATGGGGCTTCAGGCTGTGGGTGGGGAGAAAATTGTTTGTTAGCATGCAAGCTGACCATACTCAAGTAGCCAAACAGTCACAGAGCCAACCCTGACCCAAGGGAGGGCCGACAACAGGGCCCGTGCTCCAGTTTGCTAGGTTTTCCCTGCTTTGTCCCTGAAGGTCCCACAGCCCCTGGATCCTCACCCAGGACAATCCAAAGGATGGAGCATCTTCGTATAGAGCCACCAATCTTTACAGAAATGTCACCCTATGTCACATAGTGCAGGGAGATCGATTGATAAAGAGCCAAGCAGACATCCCGTTAATGCTCTATCAGCTCCGACCAAGTTCCAGCTCACGCTTGAGCAACCTTGGGCAGCAGCGCCCTAGCTACCTCCCCACCACAGCAACCATGCTCCCCCAGCCCTTTAAAAAGCTTCCCAACTTCAGGCAACTAGGAATTACAAAGGCTACTGTCATAAAATTGGTGAAATGGGCCAATTAAAGATACGGGCAATGAGCCCAAGCCAGGCTGTGAGCAGGTTAACAAAAAGTGAACGGGGATAGAGCGAGGACGCCCCTGGCCAAGCTCTGAGGCACCCCCGCACTCCCGAGTCCCGGAACAAACAGTATTGGCCTCTTTTCTTTTCCCCTGGGCAAGTGTGTACCTCAAATGGCTTTTTTAAGTCCAGCAGGCTAGAGCTGCCAGCGCTGTGTGGAGGGTCAGAGGCGTGACAACGTGAGGTCTGTCTGACTTGGGCATCCCTGGGGGTGACAGGCCAGAGGTGAATAAGCACTTGGGCTTTAAAGCTTTCTGCGGGTGGATAAAAGAGGAAGGAGAAAAGAGAGGGAGGAGTGGGGAGGAGAGGGAGGAGGGAGGGAAGAGCTACAGCCCTGACAGACCAGATAAAACAGAAGAATGTGACAGCTCTCGGGGAGAGCTTGCAAGCCCACAGAATGACAAATCGGGATCTGCGATCCCAGCAGGCTCTCAGAGGGGTGGTGGCCACCCCAGGGGACACTTGGTAATGTCTGGAAGTGTTCTAATTGTTATAACATGGACAGAGGCTACTGCTGGCATCTAGCGGGCAGAGGCTGGGCATGGAGCTCCCAGCCCACTGTACACAGCCCTCAGGAAAGGAGTCCTGACCCCAGGCAGCCTCTGAGGGCGGGGCATAGGGCAAGAGAGCAAAGGCAAGAACAGCAGAGACATCTTCCCAGGGACAGAAGGAAGAAGGCCTGCTCATCCTGTGAGCCCATGCCCATCCTAGGGGTGGAGCAGAGCCCAGAGGACAGGACACCTGAGCCCAAGAGGACCTGCCTCCCGAGCCCCCTAGAGCCAGCCACCCCAAGCCTGTCTGTGAGCAAGCTGATTGCTATTCTGCCCCAGACCCCAGCACAGCTGGCTCCCAGCCCCGGGGGGTGGAGGGCCACCCTAATTACTCTAATGGCTTGTAATCAGGCGTAATGGGGGTGTTTGTACACACCAGCAAGCGAGCTGCAGGTGTGGGAGACAGGCGAGTCCCATGGGGCTCCCAGAGGCTCCACTGTGTGCCAGCTGACAGGCCAGGGGGCCTGCAGGCAACTTTGTTTACCCCAGAACGCCTGAGCCTCCAGTGGGCTCCCCAGCTGCGTGAGAAAAGCTTGTTCCGTGCAGACCATTCTCAGAGAACATAACCCAGGCTTATCAGCTGCCGCTCCCATCAGCCATTGCTCACCGGCCCCTCAGGTTGCTGATGTAGAGAGTGGCGGAGCCACAACCTTCGCACTGATTATCTCCAAGTCATGGTGGGGAGGAAGGCATCACCACTGCCCCAAGATGCCCTGGTCCAGGGTAACACTGTAACAGTGGTCACAGTTGTTACTTCTGCTGTCACCAACCTCCACTGAGCCAACCTCCACTGAGCAAGTATTCCCCAAGCATGATGAGCCCATTCCCTAGTCATGTCACCACCACAGGACATGATTGTTCTTCCCATTTCACAGGTTAGGGAAACTGAGGCTCAAGGAAACTGATCCAAGCTATGACCATGCAGCTACTTATCTGCACAGGCTGCAGCTGAGTCAGAGTCTCTGTCCTGAAGACTGACAGCGGCCATGATGAAGCAGAAGAGGGTCAGAAGGACTGGAGAGGAGGCATTGCCTAAGCAGGGCTTTGTAGGGTGTGTAAGAGTTTTCAGGCTAGGATTCAGGGTGTTGCCCTTACAAAAGCTCAGGAGAATCCAGTGCCTCTAGAGTCATGATAAGCACTGAGTTCTAGGGAATATGTGAAGGAGACAACAAAAGTAACTTAGGTTACAAATGTGGGTCAAGGGTCAAGTTGTGAAGTGTTTACCTGGACCTACATTCTAGAGTGGAGATGTGTCCTCCTGGCTCAGATGAGGATACCCTGCAGGTCAGGAAGCCTAATGCAAAGTGCCATGTATTCCCAAGCTCAGGGGACCAGAAAAATACATGACAGAGAGCATCTTCAGACACAAAGCTTGGCTCTACCAGGAACAAGCTGGTTGACCTTGGGCAGAACTTTTACAAAACTTCTCTGTGCTGCAGCTTATGGGCTGTTCCTTGGGGGATCAGCTTAAGGGAAGGGGAGGCCACCTCAAGTGGCCAAGACTGAACCCCAGCCTCCCATCCAGTGCCTGGACTCCACATATCTGCTGGAGCTGACAGGCTTCCGGTGTCACCCCAAACCGCAGCCTTCTTGGTTCCCTTTATGGAGGCTGTAGCTCTGGCTTTCAACTGAAGAGCTAAATAGTGTCCTTCCTGCCCACTGAGGCCCAAGCAATGACCGGCTCCATCGTGGAGGCTCCACAAACAGTCCACAGAGCAGAGAGAGAGACAGAGGGAGATGAGGGGGCCCTATGGGCCTTCTCAGAGGGACTGCCCCGTTCAGTACAGACCTCATTTTGAAAACAATTCAGCAAAGCAGTACATGCCAGGATCAGACAAATTAGAGGCCACAGGTGACACCAAGAAGGTGTCATTCTTCCTCAGGGCAGCAGAGCAGGGGGAGCGGTTGTACATTTCTGAGAACCCTTATCTTTCAGGGATACTTTCCAAAGTGTTTATGGATAAAAAATGAGCAGCTCCCTGTGCGCTGATGTGGAAAATGCCCATAATTTATAACTTTAAGTGAGCTCAGCGTACTGCAGATCAGCACATCCAAAGGGGCCCAATTTGTTTTAGAATGAAACTGAGCTATATGTCTGTGTGCCATCACGCACTTGCTCACGCTGAAGAAAGATCTGGAAGGGCCAGCCATAGTGGCAGCTGGCACCAGGCAGCTCCAACAGGAGAATAAGTGAGGGTGTCATGAGGCTCTCAGTTTCTTACAGCAAACTTTCTTGGTAGGGAACATGATGGTAGTGTCAACGGGAGAGCTCCAGTGAGCTCATACATATGTATGTGTATGTGTATATGTGTATATATATATATATACATACACACACACATACACACACACACACACACACACACACACACACACACACACACATATATATATACCACTATTATCTGTGACAACCTGTAAGAGAGGACATCAGACTCAAGAAGCCCATGCTGGGAGAACCCAACATCCCTCCATGCAGTCATTCTTAGGTACCACGAACTCAGGAGATGGCAGCAAAGAGTCCCCTCAAGGCAAACCAGACAGTGGGCATGCCATAATTACCCAGGCTCCAGGACACCATCTGAACAGAGAGAAAAGGCCGGATGGGAACCCATGGACAGTAGAACTGAATGCCAATGTTTACAGTTTATTTGGGTCTGAGATCCAAATGTTCTAAAAAGCTGTGAGCCCCCAGGATGGGGACTCTGGGACCCGTGTTCTCTCACAATGCTTACAAACCACACTGAAGCTTTTTGCAGTTCATTGTGTAGATACGTACAGAGATGGACAGACGCTGGACACACTGAAGAAGGCTGGGATTTGTTCCTGAATGCTGAGTGCTGGGACAGGATGCAATATCTTGGCACAGGGGATCAAAACAGGCCACAGGCAGCTTTGACCAGCGTGGTAACTGGAATAAAGCAGAGTGTACAGGGTTTTTTTTTTTTTTTCTATTTTATCCTATTTTGGGAAGGTCCCACATGGTCATTAAAATTATTATATGAGTGGTACTGATGAACCAATCATGTTTGAAAGTGGTCCAGTGGGAGGTGTTGAAGATAATGTGGTACCATTTCTACATCAGAGCGGAGAGCAGGGAGTGGAATCCACCTAGGAGTTTAATGGGAAATTTTGGAAGGCATCAGTCATTCCACAACCTGTGGTCTTATTTTCAAAAGAGAGGAGACAGCACCCACCAAGGATGGTATTCATGAAATTCATTACAATGGGCCCATGGAGGGACAATGCCAATGTCCAGGACCCAGGAAATTCCAGAACACTTGGATACAATGAAATGTGACCCTGAGGAGGAGGATCAGGGGTCCTTGTTGACATCTTCCACAGGCAAGGAAACTAGTTAGCCCTGCCAGTGGGATACAGAGGGGACATCCAGACCTCATTCCATCTTAAGACCAGACAGACCCGTCCTATACTAAGGCATCTGCCACACACAGATATCCCAAGGTCATCTCAAGTCCATGCCTCGCTTTCTCTCTCAGGCAGGACACATAACTTGCCACCTGATGCTGGTCAGCAGGAACACTGGAGACATGAGCAGAGAAAGATGCAAATTTCCTCACACACAGAAAGTGACATGGCTCACATCACCTGGCACTCCATGCATGGGAAAGCCACCCTTAGCAGCCATGGGACCCTGTGCAGTGTCCATATCTCACCCTTAAGATCAGGGGACTGTAGGGCTGGCTTTGTGAGGACAGCTTCCATGATGACAGAAGCCTCTGCTCTAGCTCTTCAGCTCTGGGAAAGGATGGGGTGTGACCCCTGTTACCTGTTAAAGACCTGAGGCTCAGAGGGACCAAGTTTTCCAAGGTCAAGTTCAGATCAAGGGAAGATGCTTCACCTCCATTCTCTTTTACCAATGCTGCCCAAGCCGAGTCCTGGCACCTGAGGCTGAAACTCTGCTTCTCTTTTCCCTCCAGAGTCTCCCTGTAAGTCTGGCTAAAAGATGCCAGCACTAACCATGCCATGGCCTGAATGTTGTGTTGTCCTGAGACTTCCTCTACCAAACAAATTAGTCCATTCCTTTTGAATTCAACTTCACTCAGATTTTCAGGACACAGGAACAGTATAGCCGGCTTCTTTGGCAGACTGTAGCATGAGTGGCCTAAAGTCCAGTTCCCAGCATACTTCTGGCTCCCCTGAAACCCCACAAGCAGCTTTTTCTGTCCACATTTCCACTATTATCCTGGTCTTCCGAGCACTCATCATTATGGCTCATAGCTCTCCAGGGCTTCTTGAGGACAGGTCTCCAAACCCGTCAGCATCCCTCCCACGATTCAGTTGTGAAGGCCTAAGAACCACGTGGTCAAGTCCGTCTGGTACCGACATTCCACACCAAGTGCTTGGCATCCGTGTGAACAAAACAACTGGCAGAAACAGCCTAAGGGAAGGCAGGTTTGCCTTGTTTCACGGCTTCAGGGGAATCTCACTTTGACCTGATGAGAAAGACATGGTGGCCCAGAATGAGTTCAATGTGGTCTTTGGAGTATTCAGTGGCTGCCCATGTGGCAGGAGACAGAAGCAGAGAGATCAGGAGAGAACCAGGGATAAGTGTGACCTCCCAACCCCTGGGACCCACTTCCATCAGCCAGACCTTACCTTCTAGAGGCTCACAGCCTTCAAAATCACACAGCAACAGGGGCTACACATTCAAAGCATGGGCCTGCAGGGCTGTTTCAAACCATGATACCCCAGGACCCTTGGGAACAGAGATGTGGTCGGGTTTATGGGGCCTTGCTCAGCAGGCTGAAGCTGATGGAGATGATGCCGATCTTCCTAACATCACTGGGCTAGCAGGCACATGTGTTCTCTCCTATCAGCCCTCCCCTATGGAAAAGAGTGCCCATCGCCCTCCCCTCTCCTACCCCAGGGTCATGCCCCATGTCTCCTTTTGCTGCTCCAAGTCTGCCCTACCTCTGGAAGTTTCCAACTTGAGGCTCATTCCTTAAAAAAAAAAAAGCCCTCCAACCCCGGTTGAGTTCTCAAGTGCTGGTCCTCAAGCTCAGGTGACACCACTAGGCTTGGAAGAACTGACTTGTGGCCCTTGTGGCACAGTGCTCTGAGAGCATTGTCCCAAAGTGAAGCAGAATTGAACCACAGGCATTTATTGTTTGACTGGAGAAGGCTAAGGCAATGATTGCTGACTCCGTACAGGTACTGCTCCTCCTTCAGTGGGTCCTCAGACTGGGTCCCTCGGTTCTAATCCTTAAGGCCATGAGTGACCCGGAAGGTGGGGCATGTGAGGACAAAGCTGAGACCCTAGCGCTTGAACTCAGCCCCATCCTCCCCCATGGGCCTTGTGCTCCACTATGGGTTCTCTGGGCCTCAGCTTCTCCATCTGTAAAGTGGGCCTGGGAATCCTCTCCTCCATGCTTGCTTCTCTCTTCCCCTATGTCCAGAGCAGCCAGGCTATGGCAACAGAATGCAAACTTGCCTTAGCTGCCAGCAGCCCCTCCGCTCAGCTCCACTCAGCCACAGGAACAGACCTGAAAGGAGGGGTGGGCTATGCGTCCTAACTCACAGGCTTTGCCACCTGAAAGGCTGTCATGTTTTCCGCAAAGGACAAGATATGTTGGTTATTAAGCACACGCAGCCTTGCTGACTGTGGCCAGGAGATAAGGGAGCCTCCCGTGCCTGGAAATGGAGTTTTTGTCCCGATGTTTCTTTTGTGGCTTTTTTTTTTCTTCCTTCCTTCCTTTCTTTTTCAGTTTTTTCCTTCTTGCCTCGACTATAGTGTATCTGAGCTTAGAAGTGACTGCTATAATCAGATGAGAGAGCAGTGGTGAGAGGTGGAGCTGCACACAGAAAATGGGAAGTTATAAAGAAAAATAATAATAAAAGCTGGGTTGGAGGATGCATTCTAGAGACGTGCAAAGGCAGAGCAGGATTGGACGGAGTTTCAGGAGACCCATCCTCCACTAGTCAGAATTTCACAGGCCAACGCCTGGCCTTTGCAGGATCTGTCTTAGAGGAAGGAAGGCCCCAGCCACAGAGGCACAGCCACACTTGGGATTTTCCAGACACCCAGCCCAACTCTCGGCACCTGCTGCTGACTACCATTCAAGCCCACGCATGCGCACCTGTCACCTGCCAGGACTGTAAGCCCAGTGAGGGTAGAGAGGGACTCACACATTCCCTTCCACCCAAGAGCCCTGAGTCTTCCTCCACACAGCCTCCCTGGGCTCCAAGAATGTTGGTCTGAGCCTTCTTACCCCATGTCACTGTCCTTTTGGCACCTCATGTGGGGCCCCAAGCAAGGCCCCCAGAAATGTTGGCTCACACCCAGCCTCAACCTCCAGTTGGGGGTAGATCCAAAGAACAAAGACCACACTGCAAAACACTGTCAGATGTGACCATGTCCTTGCGTCGGGGGCTTCCCCATCTTTTGCTCTCTCCGGGCAATTGTCTCAATTGTCTCCAGCCTCTGGCTCGTGACTAGTCTTCCCTACCTGGTGTCCTCCTCCGGGTGGTCCTTGCAGGCCACACCAC
This sequence comes from Meriones unguiculatus, assembly GCF_030254825.1. Lineage (NCBI taxonomy): Eukaryota > Metazoa > Chordata > Mammalia > Rodentia > Muridae > Meriones > Meriones unguiculatus. The sequence continues at coordinate 26,538,223 of NC_083356.1, forward strand.
CCACGCTCCCCATCTCAAGACCTCCCTGCACTGGGATCAAACAGCTGAGTGGTTTCTTCATGGTCTATCTACCTTCCCCCAAGTGACTCTCATAGTCATCCCATGGGTCAGTGTCTTGTTCCCAGATCCCAGCACAGGAGGAGTCACAAACACACAGGATAAACAAGCAGGGAACTGCTGGGGTCTGTGCCTCTTCGGTCACATCCCTGTGGTCCAGGTGCACATCAGACTCCTGGCTGAGCCTCCCTCATGGGCCATGTCAAAGTCCATATAGGATGTCCCCAGTGTAGGGAGCTTCTCAGTACCTGTTGCCTCCCTCCATGGACCCTGGCTACAGTGCCCACTGTGAGGGTGGGAACCATAGCTGTATCTTTGACGTTCACCCTACTATGGGCAGAGTCTGCTGACACCCAGAAAATAGGCTGCCTGACATAGCTTTAACCCATTGACTCCAGCTGGAGAAGCAACATGGGAGTCCAGAGCCTCATGCCCTGGGGCTGCCTATACTCATTGGCTTAGAGGCCAGGGCCACACAGAGAAGCCACAGGCTCTCAATCATTCTCCTACACACCCTGTGCCCTGCCCAGGAAAGAGCTCTAAAGAGGCCCAGGGAGAGTGGCTTTCAGTGTTGGATATACAGAGACCAATGCAAATAGACACACAGAATGGCAGCAGCCAACAGCCAGCAGCCTGCTAGCTGCCTGCCTGACATATTTTTATCAGAGTTTCAGGGTCCTGAGATACCTATGTACTGTGGAGGACACTGCTGCGAACGTCTGGGGATTTGATTTCTTGATGGATTCTGGGAGACAGAGGACGCAAGTATCTTTACTGAGTGACTCCCGTGATAGCTCATCCTCTAAACAAATGTATTGTCCCACGTGAATGAGACAGGTAGATATTTCTGGGAACCAAGGGTTTCCATCAGTCTCTCCACTGCTTTCTTAGCATCGGCTGTGGTTGGAGCCAGCCAAACCTTTATCCTAGCCATGGGTTCACAGAGCTTGTGAATTTTGGTATCAACCCTGGTATAAGATACAAAGACCCTAGCTCCTTAGAGCCACACCCCAGCAAGAACATCTGGGGAACCCTTCAGCCATCCTGACCCTGCTGCCTCATGCTCTGCACCTGCCCTTGCTGCTGCAGGCTCAGCCTCTGACTCGTTTCCCTGGTCCCCAACATCACAATGCCTCGTCATCGCAGGCCCCTTGTCAGCCTGACCTAGCCGAGTCACACTCCCCACAGCCCAGAGAGGATCATGCCCATGACTCACCATGACTTGAGGTCTTGCACTCTTGCTTTTTATCCAGTCAGAGCGACCTCTCAAGGAAGGCAACTCTTCAACCAAGGCCCAAACTTGCGAGGCTCAGCAACGTCATTGGCCTGGACCTACAGGAGGCCTGCGCCACCTTCCAAAACCACTGGTGACAATGAAACATGTCCCAGGACATTATGGTCATCACATGTGTGGACAGATGGCCCTGAAAGTCAATATTGCCCCTGGCTCAAGGCTGACCCTACTTCACGCCATCTATTCTGGTCACAGTAAGACTGATATTTTTCTCAGCTTCTTTGATCCAGTGACTAGGCACCTACTGTCCCCTCCATTATTCACCATAACTCGAGCTCTTACACCTTGTTTTTCACTCAGTCATGGCTACCTCTTAAGGAAGTCAACTTTTCACAGCAAGGCCAATCCCATACACCAGGAATGCCCATAGCCCCTGGCACTGAGCATGAGAATATGTGAGCTCAACCCCACCATTCATCCTGAGTCCCCACCCTACCTTGGGGACTGTACACAGAGGGGCTACAGGCACCCAAGACGTGCCCAGCATGGAATACTCCTGAAGTATCACTCAGTCTGCTGCCCTCCCCTGTATGTTTACCCTCTCTGATGTTGAATCAGCCCCTGACAGGCCCTCTCTGATTCCCAGCACTACCATCCGTCACCATTAATGTCCCTTGCAACCAAAAGCAGTTCCTTGTCAGCCTAGCCTATTAGGGTCGTACTTCTCAGCATGCCCCAAGGGTGGGATGCCATGCCCAGGCAGCAAAGGGATGTGGACACACAGGTGGGGTATTAAAACAGCTCTGAAGGGGCCAGGGGGTGGGTCCAGAGACAGAGCGGATCATGAGGCCATGGACAGCTGAAGTGTGTAGCTGGGACTTGGTGAATGCCAGCAGATGAGAGGCTGCCTGTCGTTGCCCCACCATCATGACACCCCTCATACTGAGTAGTGCTTGCTTCCTGTGGCTGAATGCTGGGTCTTAGGAGCTAGGCCTGGGGCAGAGCCCTGGCAGCAGGAAGGAAGCTGAGCCACCACTGCCCCCCAGAGGCTGGCTGCTAGCCAAGCTACCCAGCACACTAACAATATCAGAAAGGAAAACCCACCCAGTCAGCCAGGCACAAAACAGGGAGCAGACTTACCAGAGCCCAGCTACCCCTCTGCAAGTCTGGGAGCCTTCAGGGCAGACCCGGAGGTCTGAGAAAAAGGGAATCTCCCAAGGAGTCAGCCATGGGCAGTATGGCCTAGGAGTCTCTGCCCACTTCCCTGAGCCAACAGTGTTCCTTGAACTCACAAGGGAAAACTGAGGTTTTTCAAGTCCCCTCATGCAAAGCTAGCACTACTGGGCTGCACAGCCTCATTGAATAAAAGGACCTGAGGTCTCAAAAGCTCCTCTGCTCCACTAACCCCACCCAAGGACAGAAATCCCTGAAACTCCAGGCAGAGCTAGCTGACCCAGGGCGGAGGCTGGTGTGCTAGGATGTACAGGCAGGAGACACCTCAGCTGTCCAGCTTCTCGTGATCGGCCTCCCACAAAGTCTGAAGTGTTCAGAGGCCCTCAGCACCCTGTATACACTCACCTGTTCCCCCACTCCCCAGAGACCTCAGAATGGGGCTCCACTTGTCACAGCCCAGCTGTGACTGCTGCTGCAACTCTCACCTGAGGCACCAGGTTAGAGCCAAGCCTGTAGCCTCTAGCAGTGATGGTACATACAGTCGTCCCCATTTTACAGAACTGGACTCTAAAATCTAGAAATGGAAACGGGCTCAAGGTACACAAGTCAGAGTCAAGGCTCTGCAGGTGGCTGAGCACAGGGTCCAATATGGACAGGGGCAGCCACAGACAGTCCTTGGGCCAAGACACGTAGCCACTGCCCTCCAAACATGTGTGCCCAGAAAGGTGTCACACAAATGTAGCTCCCCTACTCTGGCCCTCGGACACACTTCCTTTTTTATCAGCCTCAGCCTCAGCCTCAGCCTCAACCCTGTGGTTGTCACTATACAGAGGATACTTTGTGGCTTGAGCAAAAAAGACTAGGACCATGAGACCTAAATGAACTAAGGACCCAGTTACATATTGTTTGGTGGAGGGAATGGGTAGAGCACATGGGGTGCTCTCTGTGGAGTTCAGTCTGGAAGCCAAGGCAGAAAGGGCCAGGCAAGCTTGCTGATGCAAGTCCCCCAACATGGACCTGCCAACAGAAAATAATGGTCCAAACAGGGGGACCTGAAGTCAGACACATTGGTCTCCTGCCTCTGATGGTTCACTGTGATGGTCCACCCTGCCCTGGGTCTCTGAGGCCAAGGAGGAACAGGATCCCATCAGAGAGGGATGAGTCATGGTACCCTACCAGGACCTATACTGACCACAAAAGGAGGCAAGGGTCTCCTGTTTGAAATGGACAGGGGTTTCAACTTACAATCACATGTCAGGCACTATGTCCAGCTTTAGAAGGTTGCTTCTTTCCATCCTCCAAGTTGCCTTGGAGGCAGATTGTGGCCTCTCTGGTCACACAGAAGGACACCCCTGAGGACATCCAACCTTCAGGAAGAAGAGCTAAGGAGGAAATCCTTGCCAGCAGAACTTTGATCCTGAGTAGCGTTGCAATGCCCACTTCACAAGTTCTGAAAACCATGGGTATCTCTCCACTAGCACTATCCTGTGGACACTAGAAAGAATGTCAGTGTCTCCCCTCCCTTTTCTTGCTGCTCAGGGATATCTGCCATTCAGCTCCCCCTCTGCCCATTGATGGGATAACATCCTACAGAGTTGCCTGATGGATACTGGCACTTTGTTCTCAGAAATAATATTGACAGTGCCAACATTAGCATACCCCTGACCACACTGCCAGGTGGCATCTGCCTTGGGCCAGGGAGGTGACTGTATCCTCATCTGGGGAGGTCACACCGGCAGACAACCTCTTGCAGTGCTGAAATGACAGCCTGAGACCTAGCTGGCACCTAACCAGGAGACTGGCACAGACAAGGTCCCATCCAGAAGGTGCCACAGCAGGCCACCTGCCAGTCTTTCAGCTGTGGCCAGCTGAGAAAACATCCCCTGAGAAAGCCCTGTGACAAAGTGGCCCTTGCCCAACAGGAGGGAAGATGGCAGACTGGGCAGAAGACGCCAGCACTTTACTCAAGCAAAGACATGAGAGGTCAGTGGCCAGCCCACTCAGCTTTGTAGATGAGGAACTGAAGGTCAGGAGGGCAAGCAACATGCTGGAGATCACAGTGGTCCGTGGAAGCTAAGATCAGGGCTTCGATCACGCTCTTGGAATGAGGAATGTTCCAGGAGTGGCATTACTAGCAAAGGCTCGCTCATGCATCCATTCACCCCGTTTATTCACCTGTCCACCCATCCTCCATCTATGCTCTCACACGCCATCTGTCCTACCACTGGCCCACTCGTTCATTCATGTATCCTTATGCTCCCCTACTCACCCAACCACCCCTTCTTCCTCTCTGCCATCTGCACATCTATACATTTCCATCTCACTTACCCATCTGCATCCCTGCACATGCTTCTTTCTCCTATCCATATTAATCTGCCCATCCATCCCCCATCCACCCTTCCACCACTCATCCGTTCATATACCATCCATCCATCCACCTGCCTATCCATCTTTAATCTACCCATTCATCCACCTGTCTATCCATATGCTGGCACTTATCCACCCATCCATCCACATGGCACCATCTAATCCACACACCATCTACCCATCCACACACCCACCAACACATCATCCTGTCCACCAACCAGATGCTGCCTACTCACTCACCCCTCCATCCAGCTGACTATCCACCTACTATCCATCCTCCTGTCTACCTGTCTCCCCACCATCCATCTCCCCACCACCCATCAGCCAATCTTCCAGATTCCCCAGAGGCCGTTTTCTTACCAGGATATCTGTACCATTCCCTTAACTTGTCCTTCCTCTCCCTTTCCAAGCTGTTAACAAAATCATCCTGGGCTCTGCCCTCACACTGACACAACCCTGAATAGCAGATGGAAACTGTGATGGTTTTAATAGTAAATGCACCCCCATTATCTCTCTACTCCTACTTCGCCCTCTCTGCTTTGTGCTTTTATTTGAGTAAGTGATCTCTCAGTTTTCTTCCTGCTCTGGCCACCATGCCTGCTGCTTGCTGCTGTGCTTCTCCGCCATGATGAACTCATGTCTTTTGGAATCATAAGCTCAAATAAACTCCTCTTCTAAGCTACTTTTTGTGGTGGTGTTTAATCATGGCAAGAAAATCTGTATCTGCCAGTATCCACATCATGGGACCATCATGACTTTCTCTCCATCATGACCTTCGTCTATCCATCTCTGTGCCACAAAACACTGTGATGAGAGAGTCCCCTAGGGCTCAGGACTCTCTGGTTCATAAATCTAAACAGCCCAGGGGAGGAGTGAGGTCTGGAAATGTGCAGTGAGTGCACGAGGTGGGTAACTGCCCAGCCTGCCTCTTCCCTGGTGAGGCAGGCTCAGTTAACAGGCTCCAAGCCTGGAAGCCCTGCTGCCCTCCTTCCCCATGACTCACCTGTCAACAGCTGATGAGTCAGTGCTGTAACTGGGGGCATGGCTCCAACCACCCCCATAACCACCAAGGACTGGAGCTCTGGAGGGGGCTGCCCATTGTGGATGAGAGTATGTAAGGCAGACCCATTCCCTGGCCCATTTCAGCCACTAAGGTTGTCAAGGTCCAGAGAGGTGACATACGTTGCACAAACTTCACAGATGGATGGGATAGAATAAGGCCAGAAAACCACCCCAAGAGAATGGCCTGGCTTAGATTTCAGCAAGGCCCTGGACTGGGTAGGGAACACCCCCCCCCAAAAAAAAAAAAAAAAAAAAACTAGCTTCCTGTATTCTCACCTCTTAATCTTGCTCTCCTCATCCCCTTTGTCTGCTTTGGAGAGAAAGGGCTGGCTAGGCTGGGCTGTAGGGGGCTTCAGCATCCTCCAGGCTCAGGGCTATCCTCAGAACTTAAAGAAATCTCTAGCCTTGGGTAAGGAAGAGTAGGCTGTGTGGGCTGTAGTCCTGTTTTAGCTCTGGGATCGGCAGGTGACCTGGAAATCCTGGAGTGGGGTCTGCCTGGTGCACAGCCAGGGTATCTTTAACACGATGGCAGGTATGGCTCAGCTGAGGAGCTGCATAGCCCCAGATCCAAGGGTACTGACACTCCCTCTGAACGGGATAGCGTGATCATCATTCTACTTCAGGCATCCACTCATTTGCTCGCTCCCTCCTTCACAGCAGATGGGTCTGCTGAGCACGTAAAAGAACTTAACACTTATCAACTCTTTCTGCCCTGGATTCCTGCAAGGATGTGCTGGTTAATTTTATGACAACTTGTCTCAAGCTAGAGTTATCTGAAAGGAGGGAGCCTCAATTGAGAAATCACTTCCATAAGATCCAGAAAAATTAATTTTCTTAATTAATGATTGATGAGGAAGGGCCCAGCCCATTATAGGTGGTACCATCCCTGAGCAGGCGCTCCTGGGTTCTATAAGAAAGCAGGCTGAGCATGCTATGAAAACAAAGCCAGTAAGCAGCACCACCCCTCCATGGCCTCTGCATCAGCTCTGGCTTCTGGGTTCCCGCTCTGCTTGAGTTCCAGCCCTCACTGCTTTTGATGATGAAGTGTTGTATGGAGCTGTGAGCAAAATAAACCCTTTCCACCCCAAGTTGCTTTGGGCCATGGTGTTTCATCACAACAATGGTAAAGCCAAACAAAGACACCCTGCTTCTCCACCAGGCTCCCCAAGGTTTAGGTCCTTTGTTTATTCAGGACTCCCAGCCCCGGGCCCTTTGCTCTAGCCTATATAGTGTGTGCAAGGAAAACTGTACGGCAGTTTCCCCTGAGGTGCACAAGATAGTACTCCAGTGCTCTGTGAACGGATACCAGTCACAGAGAGTCTCCATGGATTGGTGGGCACAGAGAACACCCAGAGCCAGAGAGCAGGATCCAGTGTCTGTCCTGGCCATAGATTCTAGAAACCCAGTAAGAGCCATAGCCAACAGTAGCACTATGAAGACTGATGGGAGGTGGCAGAGGCCACAGAGGGAAGTCATCTGTAGAGTCCCTCCTCTTAAACAATGCCCTGTTAACCACAGTTGTTTACAAGGCAGTGGTGTGGGCAGACCCAGGTGCTGCTCACAGCTCCTTCCCTCCACATTGTGGTGCTCACTCAACTATCTGAAGAATCCAGGCTGTGGCGGGACCACCCTTGGCCCTCCTACAGCTGCCCTCGTAACCACACCTACCGCTACCACCTTTGCCTGGTATAGGACCAGGCCCACAGTCAAGGACCACTCAAGGGTGTGTTGAGCACATAATGAGTGACAGGAAGATGGGAGCCCATTTGCCATGTCACCCAGGCTTGGCACGCAGAGCTATGCTCTGGGCTGGGGATTCTGAGCAATGGCTGCCAGGCCACTGTCCTATGGAACCTTGCATGGAGGCTTCCTCAGCAGAGCCCATGGAGGAGAGAGTGTCACACTGCCTCCAGGACACTATTCATCTCCTGCCGCCCTGTGGTTCATTCTTGCCTTGCCTGCTTCCCTTAATAGTTTTTATTATCTGATTCACAGGATCACTATTTTAATACCTAAAGTGGATTTGAATTAGTATAACTGGCCCTAAGTGAAAATAAATTGATGTTAGCACATAAGAAGTTTCTCCAGACAATTAGAAACCAAACCAAATGAAATTAATACCTCTCACCCTCCCTGCTGTCTCTCAGAGGCCTGGTTTCCAGATGGCATGGGGTGGCCATGGATCTTGATGGGCTTAACCTTTCTGCGTCAGAGAGGAAAATTCTTCAGCATCACATCTGCCTACAGCTTCATAGAGATGCTGGGCCAAGAGATAGAGGGAAAACTGAGCCACAATTGGCCACCTGAGGGGGGAGAACAGCTGAGCAAGCTGAGGATGACATAGGATGGCTTTCTCTCCTCAACATAACCCCCATACTCGCCAGAATGAACCGCTGACATAGCTTCACCCTTCTTTGTACCCTTTTTGGGAGGCAGTAGCTGTGGGCCAGGTACTTACCTAAATGTTTCCAGCCCTCTCGAGGGAGTTTCCAGCTTATACCTAGAAAACAGACCCAGCTGGGCCCAAGATGATTGGGAGAGGCCAGCAGAGGCAGACCTCACACCAGAAGACAATTCTCCTCATCTCTGAGTATAGATGAGCCCAACAAAGACACCCTAAGATCCGTGTAAGGGAAGCAGCCATCCTGCCATCCTAGGCAGCAGCCTGGAATCTTTGCCCTCATGGTCTTGTGCCTAAGGAGCTGCACTCAATATCCTTAGCCGTCAGGGAAATGCAACTCAGTGCAACTCTGAGATTCCATCTTACACCTGTCAGAACAGCTAAGATCAAAAGCTCAAGTTATAACACATGCTGGTGAGGATGTGGAGAAAAGGGAACATTCCTCAGTTCCTGGTGAGAGTGCAAACTTGTACAACCACTTTGACAATCAATCTGTTGCTTTCTCAATAAAACTGGGAATAGCCATACCTCAAGACCCAGCTATACCACTCCTGGGTATATACACTCAAAAGATGCTCCACCATACAACAAGGAATACCAAGCAGCAACATTTATTTGCTGAACCATGTTCATAGCAGCTTTATTCCTAATAGCCAGAAACTGGAAACAACCTAGATGTCCCTCAACCGAAGAATGGGTAAAGAAACTGTGGTACGTCTACACAATGGAATAAAAAATAGCCATGAAAAAACAAGGAAATCATGATATTTTCAGGCAAATGGATGGAACTAGAAAAGATCGTCCTGTGTGAGGTAACACAGACTGAGAAAGACACACATGATATATACTCACTTGTAAGTATTTTAGTCATGTAGTACAGGATAGACATACTACAATGCACAGACCCCAGGAAGATAAGGCCAATGGGCATCTGAGGCTTCATGCCAGCTCACTAGTTAGGGGAGTGGGCATATCTCTGACACGGACTGTGTTGCCTGCTTTTTGATCACTTCCCCCTGATAGGACTTTCCTACCAGGCCACAGGGGAGGAAGAAGAACTCCTGTGATAGATGAGCTGGGGTGTCTGTGTAGGGGCCCCCCTATTCTGAGAAATAGGGGAAAGGAGATATGGTAGGGAGGGCAGGACTGGGAGGAGAAGAGGAAGAAGGGGCCTAGGACAGAGATATAAAATGAATTAATTAATAAAAAAAAATTTTAAAGAACTGCCAACAAAAGCTCTGGGGTGGCCCTTAGCTTGAGCCAGGATGGATGGTTAGCGTTCCCGGCACAAAGGGCCAAGCTGTGGTTCCCTGAACACTCAACAGTGGAGGTGAAACTGCTCGCAGCCACACTTGGGCTCCAGGCAGAGGAATCAGGGCAGAGGCTTCACTGAGGCCTCTAAAGACCGCCAGAGCCACTTGCTTCTTCGATGACTATGAGTCACCTATAGTCACTACACCCTCATACCTGCTGCTTGGGATGCCAGGGGGCTGGATGCCAGGCCTCTCCAGAAGCCTCCCTGCCTTCCCCCCCCATGCCTCCCATCCCATCAGCATCCTCTGACAGTTCATCTCCGAGATGAATCTTTCCACTCAAGGTCAAATAGGGCTGGCTCTCTGTGGTCTCCTGGACCTTCCTACACACCCTCCAGCTCCTTGGATGGAGATATTCCTTCAGTGGAGAACTAAGGACCAGAGTGCCAGGTGTGTCATGGTGGGGAGATGTCTTTGTTCCAAGGACGGCCTGAGGCATTAGCATGACTACTTAGGATCTTCTTCATTTTCCAGACCAAAAAAAAAAAAAAAAAAAAAGCAGTTCCCAGAGGGGCCCCCAAACAGCGTCACCCCAGGAGGACATAAGTCCCCTGCCTGCACGCAGCTGTTCCCAGGACTCCCCTGGAATGAATCAACTCTCCTGGCAACAGTGACGCATGCCACCCACCCGTGCCTGCCAGCCTCGCACCCTGTGCCCTTGCCATCAGCAATTCTCTCAAAGATAGGCAGCTTTTTTCTTTTTCTCCTTTCTTTTTCCTTTCTCCGTGGGCGTTGAAGAGAGAGACGACATCGCCTGGGATGACTTCTACCAGAGACAGCATCAGCGACAGGTCCACTCGGCAACCCCCTCAGGTGACCTGTCCTCTGTCACCTCTGACTGCCCCGTGGATGATGCTTCTGGTACTTCTGTGGTTCCATAGCAACTGCCCAGGTGGCCCTGACCCTATCCCATGTGATGAGACAGCAGCGAGCATTTCAGCCTCTCGCCACAGGCTGGGTAGCCACCCTCCACTGCCCACAGGCCACCAGTGTCTAGGGGACTGGCACCTACCACCAATCTGCACTGCCCTGAAACCCAGAAGGCTCAGTCAACCCTGCCCTCCAACACCTACCTACTTCTTACCTTTACCTGATTTCAGCAGGTGGATTCAAGCCATCTTCTCAGAAAACCTGTGCCCCATCCCGGGTGCCCAGAACCAAATCATACCCATAGCTTGCATATGCCCAGGCTGTGGGGCAGGGAAACCACTCTACCCCTCATACACGGGGACAGAGCCAGTCACTTCTCTGTTCTCATGTCATTTGGAGATTCGTGTTGATGGGGGTGAGGTGCCTGGAACCCCAAGAGGCCAAGATCTCTCTCTACAGTGAGAGAAGAGTTTAGGGCTGCAGTGTAGGTGCAGCAGTCCTGAAAGGCTCGTTGTGGATGGGGCTGCCCATGGCCTCTTTGTTCATCTCTTGTTACCCAGATGGTCATTCTGTAGCATGGACCCAGGAGATGAGGGGGCACTCAGTACAGGGCCAGAAGGAGGAAGCCAGGTCTTTGTGAGGAACACAGCACGGGACCAGGAGAGCACAGTCAACACACACACACATCACATGTTGAGAAACCACACGGAAGCATGGGGAAGAGTTTCTTGGAACCTGGCATAGGCCTGCAGGACAAGGCTAATTCAAGGCTTTGAAGAGTCGAGCAAACCCATGGCAATAAGGGTGAGGAGAAAGGGTGGATGGAGACAGAGCGTACACACCTGAGCACAAAGCAGCTGGGTCACAACAGTGAACACTGCACAGGGGTGCTTGGATGTGAGGCTGCAGATGGTTCAGTCAATAAAATCCTTGCTGTAAGCAGGAGGAACCGAGTGTTGGTCCCCATCATCCGTGTTATAAAGGTGGGTAGAGCAGCACCTGTCTATAATTCCAGTATTGAGGAGGCAAAACCAGGCAGATTTCTCTGGAGCTTAGTGGCCAGCCAGTCTAACTGAATCAATATGCTCGGCCTCAAGAAATAAAGTGGAAAGCAACAGACGGTGTCTCCTGGGCTCGACCTCTGATCTCCACACATGTAAGCACCTGCATACACACAGAAACACACACACACACACACACACGTACGATGTCAGAAGAAAACAAAAAGCTAATAACATCAAGACATTTTTACTGAACTCATCGCTAAGCCCCACCTCACCTCACCTCAAGCCTCTTCAGTCCCGCAGGTGAATCAGCATTGCAACTGCTTTCAAAGGATGGATGTGAGGGCAGGAAATGTGTGGAAAGGACATCACTCAGCAGAATGTTGGTGTTAACTTGACAGAGAGTGGGGGCTGGAGAGATGACTCAGTGGTTAAGAGCACTGTCTGCTCTTCCAGAGGTCCTGAGTTCAATTCCCAGCAACCACATGGTGGCTCACAACTATTTATAGTGGGACCTGATGCTCTCTTCTGGCGAGCAGATATACATGCAGATAAAGAACTCATATGTGTAAATAAATCTTAAAAAAAAAAAAGATACTGAGAGCCTGCCCCACAGGGGTCTGAGTGCTGTGTGTGTGGGTGTGTGACTCAGGCACTGTCAGTGTGCACATGTGACTCATGGTTAATGTGGACTTGTGACTCAGGCACAGCTGGATTCAGGGGCCCGATGATGCTTCTGTTCACCTCCGCACTGGCCCCTTTCCTGGGCTCTGTGTGGTAGCAACAAAGCCTTGCCAGCCCCAGCCCACATCACCGCAGGCCCGAGTTCAGAGACAGCAAGCATTCAGGACCATTAGCACTCATGACCGCATGAGCTAAGCAGCACGTGCCCCCGTGACGTCCTCCTGCACACACATGCAGAAGTGTGGCCATCCTAGACCCCACACTGGGAACCACTGGGAAGTTTCCAAGAAAGATTCTGCGAGGATGCTTTCCGAGGTAGAAAGGGGAAGAAAACACCAGACCTCTTTAGCCCAGGCCGCACTGAGCAATACCAGGACCCCACTCTGCAGATTTGTAAGCAGATCAAGATCAAAATCCCTGAGAGTTCCCTAAACAATCTGAGGAAGGAGGGAAGGGTGAGGCCTGGGAGTCCTTGATTCTTCACCCTCGGGAATGGAGTGCTTTGTTCAAAAGGGACACACGACCTAGGCTGCCGGGGGCGAGCAGCTGCGCTCAGGAGGAATGTGAGAGACTCTCTGTCGTTTCAAATTGCCAGAGCCAGAAAGTTGAGGCTGGCTTTGGGGCTTCCTGGAATTCTGTCCATAGAGCTTCTGCTTGGACAGCCTGTGTTTGCTCAGTTCCGGTCCTGCTTTGGTCCACTATTTCCTCACCAGACCCCCATTCCTCCTCTTTGGAATGATAACGTATCTTCTGGGTCATTAAATGTTGGAAGTATGTATGTTGTTGTTTTTTTGTTTTTTGTTTTTTGTTTTTTTTTTAATTTTATAGAAGATTACAGTTAAGAAATTGCCTTAAGATTCCAAAGGAACTTTGGGTTTATGAACGCTGTTGGTGTTGAGAATGTGGTATACTGTGGGGACTTTTAAAGTTGAACTAAATGTATTTTGCATTACAATACGCCCACCAGACTATAGACTATAGAGCGGGGCATGGCGGTTTGGGTGAAGATGGCCTGTATTGGTTCAAGTATTGAGCCTAAGCTCCACGCTGGGTTCCTGGTTGATATTGCAGTTTGAGGGGGTTTAGGTGTTGCAGTCTTGCTGGAGAAAATCTGTCCCTGGGGCAGACTTTGAGACTGCCTGCCAGCATGTGTAGCCTCACATACTCTCAGTTCACTCTCTCTGCTTCCTGCTTACGTTTGAAGATGTGAGCTCTGGGCTTCCTGCTCCTGCCGCCATGCCTGCTGCCTGTTGCCATGCCTCCCCGCCATGATGGACTCATTCATCCCTTTGGAACTAAAGCCAAAATAGACTTTATAGGTTGGCTTGAGCATGGCTTTTTATCACAGCAGCAGAAAAAGAGTCAACACACTGGCTTAGGGGGGATCTGTGTACTTCATGTATCCATATGATAATTCTCGGGCCTTTGGTTTTCCCCTCTACCCAAGCCTGCGGAGCAGAACCTTGGTCTCTGTGCTACTCTGGCCTCACCTTTCACCTCAAGACATCCCTTGGGCCCAAGATGCTGGGAGAGTCACTCAGCTTCCTGGATGCCTGCCGGGGCTGTCCTGTGAAGGTAGTTGTTCTTTGTCCTATGAACACAGGTGACAGTGTCCTGTGGGCCATGAGGCAGAACACTTACTAGAAGGATCTTTGAATAACCAGTTCTCAAGGGCAGGGAGGGGACAAGTGTTCCAGAGTCCAGGGGAGAAAAGAGATAGCAGCCAGAGGCTGGTGAGCCTCCGCACCAAGGCTGCCTGAGTATGTCAGAGCTGAGGACTTCAGTCCCAGCTCCCAGCTTCTAAAGGGTCAGGGTCTGCCCACTGAATGTCACCTGGGCTTTACAGGACTGAGGCCAGGGGAAACCAGCATCCAGAACCCTCGAGAGCTCTGCTCACACTATAACTTTGGAAACATCATGAACCCATGTTTAAAATTCACCATTACACAAATTTGCCCTGAGTTAATGAATGGGTTGAAAGCAAGGCCCCCTTTCATTGGAAGCCTGGCCACATCGCTGCAGTGCCAATAAGCATAGGGCATGTGACTGTCACTCATGAAACACCTTAACTTTCTATTTAGTCCCTCATGGAGTCCGACATGCCTCCAGCCATCATGCTTTTTAAAAAAGGGTCCCAGAAACTCAGGCACCCTCACAACCCCCAAGGAATTGCCCAGAAGCATTACAGCCTATGCCTGCCCAGCCTTAAAACATGCCCTCACCAGGCTCTCAGCTGGAGAGAGGGAGCCCTGTGGAGATAAAGCAGTGGGGAGCTTTGAAATAAAAAAAACAAGAGGAGCCAACAGGATTCATAGTGCAAAACAAAGTTCCCCCTTGGCATCAGCTCAAATCCATGATCACAGGTAACAGGCTGGTCACCCTTGTCCTGCACCGCTGAGAACCTAAGGAACAAGACCTGGTGACAAGGGTGGTAAGGACAGGCCGTGCTTCCTGTCCACAAGAAGGCCACAGAAAGACCAGCAGGGCCTGAACCAACAGAGGGTTCTCTTTCCCCTCCCTGGACCTCCATAACCCTCAGCATCCATCCCCTTCTCTACTTCCTCCCAGCCTGCTCCATCTCCTGCTCCATTTGTATGCTTTCTTAGGGGGCCTGGTTCTCTGAGCTACAGAGCTGACAAGGCCATGTAAGGGAAGGAGAGGGCCAAGTGAGGACATCTCACGTTAATCTGAAACCCAGCTATACCTGGAAACGTAGGACCACAAACAGTCCAAGACAAAGCTGAGGAATAGAAGCTCTGGTGGTTGGATACTTGGTGGACAGAGTCTGGTGGACAAGGTCTGGTGGATGGACACCTTGCAGTATTGACCTCCAGGTGGCAAAGGTAGAAACCTGGAGCTGGACAGAAGGAAAGTGCCCCCTGGGACTAAAGACATACAGGACCCTCTGAACACCACTGCCAGAGTTTCCTGCCTTATTACTGGACAGAAAGGAGTTGGACTGATGGGACAAGTTGGGTACCCTGCTTACTCACATCCAACCAGTGGGCAGTGTACCTGAAGGGGTAGAACAGCCCACCATCTTGTAGGAATACTGTCACAAAACAGCAGAGGACCCTGTGGTCCCTGTGGAGTGGCCAGAAGCTTGAAGAACAATGACCTACTAGAAAGAGCACAACTGGACAATGGCCATGCTTGGAGTACCACAGGCATGGGAGCCAGACCATGGGGACCATGGCCTACGAGACCTTAATGCCAGTCTAGATGGCTAGCTCTGAGTTCTGTGGACACCAGAGAATCACTGAAGGTTTGAGAACAACATTAAAAAAAGCCCATGAAGGAGTCAAGTATTGGCTTAATGTTTTTTTGTGAACTGTGTACAGTTTAGCCTTATTCATTCAAATGCTACCCCACTATCTCATTTCAGTGAGGACTTTGCATTGTGATTTTTTTTCTAACTATCTCCTGTCTCAAGTTTGTGTAAACAGGCCCACCATTTGTTCTTTGTTGTGCCAATAAAATGCCAGCTAGCCAATGCTAAGCAATACAGAGAATAGGATGGGACATCCAGGTCTGGCGAGGAGAAGAGAAATAGGAAGGAAGTGGGAGGTGGAGCCATGAGAAGAGGACTGGGAGACATCAGGAGAAATGAACCAGACCTAGAAGGTGACAATGTGGGAAATCTGAATAGGAGGAAGCTATACCAACTTGGAGGTTTAGGATGGAGTAATTATTGCTCAGTATTGTGCTCTAGGCTAATTAATAAATCCTAGTTTCTCTTGTGTAGTTATTTGGATAGATGACTGGTTAAGAGTAACTGCTGCATTACTAGTAATGTGAATCAATATTGTTAATAATATTTGGACAGTCAAGAACAGACAAGGTAGGGTGCTGGATCTTAGCAGGTGTGGACCAGGCCCATACTGCAGGGGAGAAGTAGTATGTCTTACAGAAAGGGCTGAGTGTTTCCCTCCATCCCTCAGCTCTTCATCCATATACTGACTCCATTAAGAACTCTGTACACATGGAGGCAGATGTCAGAGAGGACAAGGGAACTCAGGCCCTGGCTGGTAGTCTCAGGCTCATCTTTGGGCCATCAGTTTTTTTCCTGTGACTCCACCAGAACCCAGAATCCCAGACACCACATTAGCACCCAAAGAGGGAAGTCCTGAACACCTCCTAGGAAGGCATGCAGTAGAAGAATCACACCTACCGGAAGCCCACCCACCCACAGAGCCACCCCAGAATGTGAGGTGACACATATAGTCCCACCCACATGGCTGGCAGTGTTGGCTAATGCCTGAGTTACACCATCTCAGCCTCTGGCCTGGTAGCCATCTGCCGCTTGGCCAGGTGTTATCAGTGATGATAGGGACAGCCATGATGACATCCAGTGTCTTTCCCTCTCAAGACAGAAGGCATAGAAGAGACAGCTGGGATCACAGAGAGCGGGATGAGTAGGGATCAGAGCAACACCCAGCCCTGAGCTGCTCGTATCCTGGTGAGGTGTGTGGTATTGTCCGGCACTGCATAGGCATTTCTTCACACAGTCGCCACAATGCCAGACACCCCTTCTGTTGGCACCCCTCACTTTCGGGGCCCTTCCCCCATATGTCCTGGCTAGTTTATGTCAACTTGACATAGCTAGAGTTATTTTGGAAGAGGAAACCTCAGTTGAAAAATTTCCCCCCTGCACACACACATACACACCAGATTGGCTTGTAGGCAAGCCAGTGGTACATTTTCTTGCTGGGTGATAGATGTGAAAGGGCCCAGATCATTGTAGGTGGGGTCACCCCTGGCCTGATAGTCTTAGGTGCTACTAGAAAGAAGACTGAGCAAGCCATGAAGAGCAGGCCAGTAAGCAGCATTCCTCTGTGGCCTCTGCGTCAGCTCCTACCTCCAGGTTCTGTTCCTGAGTTCCCCCCAGTGATAGACTATGATGCGGAACTAAAAGTTGAAACAAACCCTTTTCCAAGTTGCTTTTGGTCGTGGCATCTTATTATCACGGTAATAGAAACTCTAACTAAGCTATCCCTGAGTGTCTGCCTCAAGGCTCCAAGGATAAGGCTGATATGTGCATGTTGAAGGCTGTCTCCCCTTGAGGTGGAGAGGTGGTGCCTGCCTGCCACCTGGAGTTCCTGATGGATTTTATAGAGAATCACAAGTATCACCTCCATCTTCTCGGAGGACACTCATGGTCAATGGTGGTTACAGTGCCCGAGAGCCATCCCTCCCACAAAAAGCCCTGAAAAGAAGGAAAGCAGAGGAGCACAGTGTTAGCCCTGGCCACCTGGCCACCTGACCACTCCTGACCTTTGGACAGTGGACATGGAGACCAACCTTGATGTCTCTGGAGGTACAGGGGAAGGGAAAATTGCCTGCAGCTTCTCAATGCTATTCCCTAAAAGACAGCCTTGAGACTCAACTCACAGCCCTGGGTTGAGATTGGTCCCCCAAGGCCTTGGCTCTGAGGTGCCTCCCTGAAACAGAAGTGGGGAGACCAGGCCCACAGGCATCTCCAGGAATACAGAGTAGCATCCAGAAAGCCAACATGCTGTGAGTCTTCTGCCTCACCATACATTCCCTAAATGTATGGTGATTTAGAGGCATGCAAGCTGATTCCTCTAAATTCTGGTGTCACTCATCTGTTGAGGTCACTGTCACTCAGAGGCAGCCTGGGGCTAACAAGCATCAGAAATGCATTGCTCACAGCTCTGGAGGCTGAGAGTCCAAGACAAGGTGTATATTGACTCTGTGTCTGCTAGGGGACCAGCGTTGGGATCATAGCCAGCCCTTTGGCCATGTCCTCAGGCAGTGAGAGGGTGAGGGCAAGGACCATCATGCAGTTTCCCTTAGCTTGGCTCCACCCTCACCTGCCCAAAGAGCCTCCTCACACTTATCATCTAAAGGTTGAAATTTTAAGCATTTGGTGGGGGAGGGGTAGCACATATTAAGGCAGCACTCCACCTGAGCCAGCAAGGGACCCAGCCTTCTTTCTCGGTCATCTTTCCCGTTTATGGATTGGTTGGGAACACTCCAGGAGCCATTTGAATACTTAGTTACCAACAGATGGCGCTGTTTGAGGACGTTGTGGACCCTTCAGAACAGTGGTTCTCAAGCTTGCTGATGCTATAACCCTTTAATACAGTTTTTCATGTTGTGAGGACCCGCACACACACACACACACACCATAAAATTATAAGCATTGCTACTTCATTGCTGTGATTTTGCTACTATTATGAATTGTAATAATGCAAATATCTGGGTTTTCCAATGGTCTTAAAGGTGACTCCTGTGAAAGGGTTGTTCTGCCCCTCCCAAAGGGCCACAACCCAGAGGTTGAAAACTGCTACTTTAGAAAGCGGGGGTTAACTGTTGGGTTGTAGAACCATGGAAGCAGGTCTCAAGGTTCATAAGCCAGCCCCACTTTCGGCCCAGATTCCCTGCTCTCTAGTCTGCTGAGATGTGAGCGAGCAGCCGCATAGCCACGCCACCACCATGGCCGTGAATGCTTCCGGCTGCCACATCTCACCATGGTAGGCTGGGTTCTCTCAAACTGTAAGCCAAAATCGATCTCCCCCTCCCTAAATTTGTCTCAATACAGTATTCTGTCACTGCAAATTGTGTCTAATATAATCCCTCAAGGCCTGAGAACTTTACCAAGGTCTCCAGGGAATCTCAGAGCCCCTTGGGCATGGAGCAGGTGCTACCAGTGAGAGGAGGAAGAAGAGGAAGGGCCACAGTCACAGGGTGACCACCTAGCTGGATGACATGGGCCTTCACCCACCACATTCAGCATCAGAGAAACAGACGATAAATCACTGCAGGCTTGTGAGACAGCCACAGCCATTTTTTTTTCCAGCATTCCGTTTAAACAGAAAGCGTCGGTGGGGGTTGCAGACAGAATTGTGAGGAGGAGGTACCTGACCAGCCTGGGGAATAGCTCCTGAGTGCCTTGTTTTTAAGGAGAATATATGAAGAGCCATGTCAATTTCCACTTAAATCCCAAGCCTGGGACGCCTTCGCCTAGAATTCTATTTTAAAACGTTGAAAGCACTATTTCAGAGCAGAAATCAATAAAATACACCAAAAAAGAAAAAGAAAAAAAGGAAAGGGGGTACTAAGCAAAGCAACTCATGGCTCCTACTAAATGCTGTTTCTTGAAAACATCAATAGCTGTAGCTTTTAACTTAATTCTCGAGTATGCAGTTGCTTCACTCGGAGATTTTTATGGTGAGGCAATCCCGCTCCTCTGGTCTAAGCTAAGGTGGGCAAATGAAAGCCCACTGGCATCACACAGCTACCTCCTGCTCCCCACCCTCAAGGTTGAGACCTTGACCACCTACAGACCATCATTCATAGGCCCTGATTCCTCGCAAATGGGCACACATTATTGCTTAAACTTCCTGAGGAAGAGAGTCATTGCTTAAGCATACGGGCCACCAAGTCTTCCTCTGCAAGCTGGACCATTCTGCAGCCATGTGGGAACAGGAGCAGACAAGGAAGGACAGAGTAGAGCCAAGAGGCTCAGGCTAGCCCCGACCCTGCTGATCCCTGGCCAAAGTATATGCCCTTCCAAGCACATCCTTTGAGCCAGTGACTCCCATATTTTACAGAATTTCCCCTCTGTCTTTCTTTAAAACTGGTAGCTTGACAACTGTCCCTGTACCCCAGTGTTTGGGTGGCAGCTATATGGAGAAGTTCCACTGGACAGATAGACATTATATTGTGACAGCCTTGAAAAGGGGCTATAACTCTGCCAGGTAGATGCACCGATGATTTGGTAAGAAGTGGAGAGGAAGGGGCTGGTTCATGGGTTCATGTCAGCCTTGTCTCTGCCTGGCTAAAAGACAAAGCTGCCTCCCTCTTTCTTCTCTCTGAACCCCAATCTTACTGGGCCAAAGCATCTCCTTGGCAGTATTGAAGTTGGAACAGATAATCTCCCAGGCTCCTCTTCAATTCTGGGATGCGGTCGGGTGCTGGGAGACTGGAGATGGTTCAGATGCTGCACCAGCATTCAGCATCCGCCTCACTTCTCTGCCTCTGCTTTCCCTGGAGCCATTTAGCCCAGACAGGGAGGAAGAAAGAGCCAGGAACAGGCCCAGGATCTCTCCTATCTGACGCTCACCTGCCAGTCAACATGAGAGAGGCCCACGGCCAACCATTTGAGGTCAGTTGTGATCCCATCCCTTAGAGACAAACATCAACAAACACAATCCTGGAAGATTCTGGAGCCTCCAGTGAGGTCATCTCTGACCATTCTTGCCATGATACCAACGACCTCCCCGCAGGAAGTCAATGAACATCTGGAAACATCTGGAAAACCAACAAGGGCACTTTTGCCCAGCCGGCATCATCTCGCAGTGGAGGCACAGCAGATGAGTCGCAGCCACCAGGGATGAGAGCGAGCACAGGAGCTGATCCTGGGCCTCCTAGCCATACTCACCTGGTGCCAGAAAAGGGTGCCAAGGTAATGCAGAAAGGCAGGTCTAGAAGCCAATCTATAATCTGACCCAGAACGGAGCCCTGTTACAGTTGCCATGACAAAAGGACAGAGACAGCGTCTCCCAAGGCTGGCAGGGAATTTCTAGGCTTGGAATCAGCTATAACTTCTACAATGAAGCCAGATGGGCAGACATGTGTTGCAGGTGAGTTTCCAGCTCAGCAGCTGCAAGGCAAGGGAGGGAACAGGGGTGAAAAAGGCCACCCCACCCTCCACCCCACAGAAGCAGGACTGGCACACCTCTTCTAGGTTGACTTCCTCAAAATCCTCAAAAATCCCAGAACCAGTGTGCCTTCCTTGACCCCCACAAAGCTACCTTAACACTGCCTGCCCACAGAGCCCTGCTTTTCCACCACAGTGTTCTAGATGATTGATGGGCAAGCTACCTGTGCAAGTTTCTTTGACACCTGATCTCACACTCTACTAAGGCAATATGGTTTGGCACAAGGAGGCCTGGATGTGAGACTCCAGCTACCTGGGGCTTGGCTTTGGTACCCGGGTTTCCAGGGCACAAGTGCTCACCACCAGGGCAGGTCTGCTGGCTTCCTGGGGCCTTGGTTTCTGGCTGTCCTGAGTTTCTTCTCCATTCTTTGGGTCCTCCAGAGGCAGAGGCTCTGCCAATAGAGCATCCTTATCCTCCATTGAGCCTTACTCGTGGTGAGGCCCCTTGCTCCTCACTGTTTGCATACTGCGACACCAGTCTTCCCTGTTCCCTGAGCACCCCCACACTCACAAGGGGCCATCAAGTCCCAGCATCCCCATGTCTTCTGAGCCTGCTTCCTAAGATGGGTCCGGCACAGCTCAAAGAGATCTCTCCCTCCCCCACAGCTATACACATTCCCAAGGGTCCCCATAGGCTTACCCCTTCCAAACAGACCTCTACAGGCTATTTCCACACAGGGGACAACATGCATGGCCATAAGGTCTTAGCCCCTCTGCTTCTGGGGACCAAGGCAGGAAGGCACCTTCAGTAGAGTGCCACAGTAGCTGTGGCATTGGTGATGGCCACAGTGCTCTCTCACTCACCTTCAGTGTCCTATAACAAGACAAAACAAATAATAGAGAGAGTAAAAAGGTGGACAGGATATGGCCAGCACCGCCCCTACCACTCTTACATAAGGCATTGCTGTGCAGTGTGTGCCTGTGGTAGCTGCTCAAAGACCCAATTACTCTGTCCTTCCCTTCCTAGCCACCCTTCCCACTGGCCCTCTTGGGCTGCAGCCCACACAGTTTCTTCTCCAGCCCCTGCCCAGACCAGAGTCTCTGCACAACCTCAGAACACAAGCCCTGGCCCCTAGGCTACCTCACTGCTCACCACCACAAGAAAGAAGGAAGGTGTGAGTGTCTCTTTGGCCTGAGGGCTGGACAGCACCTCTGACAGGCTGTAGCACACTCTGAGTTTCTGAACCTGCAGGAAGCCTAATTAAAGGTGCTGTTAACTGGAGGCCTTGCTGGTTTACCTGGGGGAACACTTCCAATGATACCCACCCCAATCCAGAGGAAAGAAACAGGGAGACTTGAGAGAAAGGAGAAGCCATGTGAAAACAGAATGGAGACTGAGGAGACATAACCACAATCAGAATGCCTAGAGCCTCCAGAGGTGGGAAGAAATGTTCTGTGCTCCCTCTAGAGAAAGCTCCTTGGGATGCAGTGGCCTATGGCTTCAGGTAGAACCTGAGAGCCTCATTTCGGCTTGTTAACTGTGGCCATCTGCAGCAACCAACACCCCTCTCTTCCAGGAAGTGGGCTTTGTCATGAAGAAATGAAATCCAAAGCATGTCAATCACCCTGTGCCTGCTGACACAAGGCCAGTGCACATAGACCATTGTCCGAACACCAACACCTGCTGGCCCAGTCATTCAGGCAAGCCAGTCCTGTGCCTCAGACAGAGCAAAGAGTCAGGAATTGGCCAGAAGTTTTGGTTCAGCTCCCAACTCCAGGAGTCTCCACTTCCTTTGTGGCCAATATATGCTGACCAGCAGTGACCCTGCTCTGTGGTGTATGTACCACAGGCTGGGGCAGGGCCCCTTCACTTGGCATTCTGCTCCTGGGCATAGCTCGCCAGCCTGCCCCCTTATCCATTATCCCAGTATCCCTTGTGGCTGCCCCTGCTCTGGCCCCCCTCCGAGGTCCCATGAATCATCTCAAGCTCCTTTCACTTCAAACCAAACCCACCACAGGCACCAGGATGGTCCGGAGGCACCCACAGGAAGGACTTTCTGTGTACATTCATAGTACGTCCCTCGCTCAGAGCAGCCACCGCTGAATGCTTCTGCCCAGACTCTGAGAATGGGACCACACTCAGCTTCCCGTGGGCAAATGGCCAGAGCAAGCCCTCAGGGGGCATCAGTGCTAGTGGCAAGCATAGACCGATTGGTGGGGAGGGGAGAGAAGGTAAGAGGAAGCAAGTCAGACCCAGGGAAGGCCAGGAGGTAGAGGTGCCCTCAGCACTGTGTGTTCTGAGGGGACTGGATTGCTCCGGCCACAGCCACACCCACTCACTGCAAGACCCGGAGGGCTGGGAGCAGCTTGTCCCCACCATGGGAGAGGAAGGGACAGGGGGACCCAGGCCAAGGCTTGGGCTGCAGGCTGTGCAGGTGGAGAGTAAAGGGATCTTTTCAGATGAGTGGATGTGTGGGCTGGCGGCCCATAGTCAGGATTTAAAGCGGACCGTATCAGAGCAGGGTGAGAGGAAACACCTCCTTACAGTCTCTTCCTCACAGTGCCAGCCTGGCAGGAGAAGGCCCAAGGGAGCAACGAGGTATATTAACTACCTTCTGCCCCATAAAAGTAAGTTAAAGAAGGCAGGACTTATTCTGGCTCACAGCCACGGGTATAGCACGGTGCCTCATGATGAAGGGGAAAAAATGACAGCAAGATTCTGAAGCAGCTGTTTCTGTAGGGGTCAGTCAGGGAGCAGAGGGAGATTCTTACTGGCACTCATCTCACTTCTCCTTTTTGTTCTGTCCGGAACCACAGCCCGTGGAGTTGTGCCACCCACAAGGAACCTTTCATCCTCTGGTAGTGTCTCACTCATGGAGTTATTTTGTTACAGCCATGGAACTGCTGCCTAACACAAAAGTGAAACTCCATCACACCAGCTTGGGTCTGGTGTATCTCCAGAGGCCGTGTGTGAGGGCTGGGTCCCTCGCTTGGTGCTGTTGGGGGATAGGCCCTTTGAAAGAGGAGGACTGGTGGGAGGTTTTAAGAGACAGACCCACTGGGGGTGTGCTCTCGAAGGAGACAGCATTCTATTCTTTCTCTTTTGTTCCTTAGCAAGCTATGAAGTGGGTGATTTTGCTCCACCATGATGTGTAGCCTCTTCATGAGTGCAGATGCACGCGTCCATCCGATCATGGAATGGAAAATCAGAAACTGAGCCAAAGTAACCTGCTAGCATTATAAACTGATTGTCTCCGGTATTTTGCTACAGTCACAGAAAGCTGACTGATGCACCTGGAAGTCTCTTCATTGTGAAATAATCATAAACATCCTTCCTGGGACAGGAAAACTCTTACAATTGAAAGACCTACATGACTTCATCCCTCAACCAATGGGAAAATGGGTGGTTGCAATGTTGACCAGTTCCCCAAAAGAGGAAATCAGAAAGAGGGAGGAAAGTGTGTCCATCACAGGTACTTGCCATGGAACATTTTGTATCTGCTGCAACTTTAACTGTCTTAATATCCTACTGTCTTGATTCTAGTGGAGAAAATATCTGAGGTTCAAAGAGGTTAATACATTTGTCCAAGGACATATGGCTCCAGGAGGAGAGAATCAAGATTAAAATCCATTATGGGAGTTAGAGGTCAAAGGTCTTAGTGTCTCAGGACCACGCTAAAGGCTCCAGAGGAAGCTCCTTCATTCTGCCCTCAGTCCCGGGTTCTTGGCTTATGGCTGCATCACTGCAACCTCAGCTCTGTCTACACAGATCCTCTCTGCTGTGTGTCTGTGCTTCTTTCTTAGAAAGCCATCAGCTGTTGAACTTAATGTTACCATAATCCAGGCCTGTCTAACCTCAGGTAATGGCAGCTGCATGCACTTACACTCTAGCATACGCTGTGAAGTCCAGGTGGACATGCCTCCTGGGTGTGGGAGAGACACTACAAGGAACAGGACAGATGTGTCAGAGCTCTCTGTTGCCTTGGAGGACCGGCCCGAGAGTGTCAAGGGACCCCATGACAGAAGTCAGTCCAGGGGTCCTGCAAGCCCAAAGCCTCACTTTCTCCCTTGCTACTGGGCCAAGCACAGCTAGCCAGTAAGCACTTCCCAGATAAATCTGTGGCCCTTCTAGATGCCCAGACAAGTGCCCTGGGCTCCCTGCGAGGGGAATGTCAAGCCCCCAGCACTTTCAGGAGCTTGTGTGAATGACGAGAGACAGTCCTTTCCCCCCTCCTGACCATGCCAGCCTTTCTCTCTTAGACTGTTTAACAATGACACAGGACCTGGTCATGACAAGAGTTCTCTCCCTGCATCCCTGCCTGGCATTCTGGGCCTGCATTCTGGATACAGCCTGTGTTCTGGGGAGAGGATGTAGGGAAAGTAAATGCCTCCTCCAGTCTCCCTAGGTGTGCCTCACTTTACCCCCCCACACACACACACATCCATCCTTCCCATCTAACAGGGATGTGAAGAACCCATAGGGGCGTTCTGGGATCCAGCTAGGTTAGACAAATGGCAGACAAAAGAAGCAATACAGAAAGTACTTGGGTGACCAAGGAGAGCTATTACGGCTGTGACCTTCAAAGCTCAGAGATAGTGAACAAACTGCTCAAGAGACACACAGCCCTAGGTTGCAGAGGCGGGCTTGATCACTCCTGTCATGTGTATTTGAGACCACCATCCAGCATCCATAGGCAAAGGGAAGCAGACTGCCCACCACTATCCCCTCCTGCCTCACCCTTGCCTTCCCAAGCTACTTCCTCCAGAGGAGCCTGCCTTTTCACATCACCGTGCATTCTGTGCTACCCTCCGGTCACAAACCCTCAGAACGACAGCGTGCCCTCTCCGCCAGGTATGTGTCTCCCTAATACCAGGGACTGTTCACTTGATATTAATGTTCAACCCAGTGCTGAACCCCTCTGTGGGCTCCACCGCGATCAGAGGGAATTGCCAGCTGGCGCAGAACAAGATAAGATATGTTAGGCCTAACTTGCTGTGACCTTTCCTTTCTCTCTGAAAACCACTTGCTTAAGGAAAATCTCAACCATCATAAATCACCATCACTCAGGAGCAGGTGGGCCAGAGCCAAGAGCAAGGGGGGGCATTCATCACAGTTTGGGGACTTTGACAGCCATTCGCTATGGAGTTTACAAATGGTAGCCCTCCCCCTCTGCCACCACCCTTCCCTTAGTATAAAAATCTCCACTGATCCCTCCTTCACCAGCCTCCAGATAACACCCAAATTTTAAGGCTCTGCAGACAGACATGCCTCCTCTAGGAAGCCCTGATCTGCCTGGCCAGGTGCTCAGTTTCCACATGAAAAGAAACTATCTCTGGGCAAGATGACCAGGAGGGCAGAAGGTTCATATCTTCAGAGCTAGAGGACTATAGAGAGGCCTCCCGCAAGAAGCAGCAGCCTGCACAGCCTGTGAGTTGAATCCAGCCCACAGCTTGTTTTATAAATAAAGTTTTATTGAGATAGTCATACTCTTCATATGTGCACTGGGGAACTATTGTCAACTGACTGACCTTGAACACATAGGACAAGGGCGGGGCTGAGGGATGACAGCAAGGATCCCACTACCACAAAGCTCTGTGCCTGCCACCCTGCCTGTGCCCTGGACTCCAGCCTATGGTGGATGCTCTTTCTGCTGGCTGATGCAGTAAGAGACTCTCTCATGGCCACACAGCCATGAGTCCTGAGTCTTGATGAATGAGACTGGATTCCAGACCATGGTCTGCTCCCTGTGACCTTCCGGAGGATCTGTACATCTGACCTTGGAGGCTAACTCCAAGGAGACAATGGCAGTAGGGACAAGGACAACGTGCAGAGGAAGTAGCAGTGTGAACATTCCCATGAATCACACGGTAACAGCTGAGCCTATCCCTAACTGAAGTTGTCTCTTCTCAGCCCCACACTGGAGACCAACTGCTCAGAAGACCCTGGAGCCTCTACCTAACTACCTTGCTAGGGAAGTGCTTCCCTGACCCAGGAAAATGTGGGCTCCCTTTCAGATCCAGCTTAGAGGCAGCCAGCATTAAGGGCTGGAGAGTGGCAGACACCCAAAAGGGGACAGCACTGAGCTTCCCTTATATTCCCAGGCTTCCTTGCTCTCTCCCGGTCACCCTCTTCTCAGGATAGATGCAGGACCCTTCGTGTACCTCTTCCTTTGCTTCCTCCAAGCCCATGAAAGCACCTGTCCCCTTGCTGAGCAGGCAGAGTACCTCTGCTACAGTCATTTCCTATCTCAATGTGGAATTTGGGGCCGGCTCTTCTACATCCTCTGCCCACAAGGACCACACTGAAATGAGACCAACCCGACCCCTGAAGGCTGAGGGCCCAAAAGTTAGAAAAAAGTCATCCATCATTCACTCAGTAAGCATGTGCTGTGTGCCCTGAGGAGTGCCCACCCCTTGGGGAGATGAGGATCAAGTGAAGCTGGGTTCTGGTCGATGTCATCATACAGCATAGGGGTAGGCAGTGTGAGGAAACCCATTGCTGACATCTCTAATGGGTCTGACCCACAGGTATGGAAGAACTAGCTAGCATGCCAGCCAATGAGAACAGAGCATGCAAAGGGAGGAGCCAGGCTGAGGAGGAACATGGGTGCAAAACAGCCATGTTTCAAGGGGCCTACAACTGACAAGAAAAGGTTTGCCCTAAGGCCAGGAGAAGCCACTAGGGGCCTGCACTTGGAGAGTGAGGTGTATTAGAGGGGATGGTCAGCTGAACAATATGAAATGCGAGAGCTGTTGGAAGGTCCTAAGGTGAGATGGTACAGGTGGCTAGCTCCTAGGATCCAGGCTTAATTGGTACCTTGAAGGAGGGCAGATCCAGCGGGTAGTTTTATCCTGCATGAAAGGCCTATCTTTCACTCTCACAGGAATCAGGAAGAAGCTTGCACAGATGACTCCAAGAACCTTGATCTGGGATCCAGGAGCCCTCTTCTTCCTGGCACACTGGGGACCCCTTTGAAACACAGCTGTCGTGCCCAGCAAGGGCCCATGGCCACTGTCTTCCTGACGCTACAAGGGGACCCAGGTCAGAAAATGCAGAGGACACAGCTTGCAGGACAGGGCTTGGCAGAGCCCCCTCAGGTCCAGGACAATCACAGGCACAATGCCCAGATCTGTCTGTTGGAATTTTCTTAAATGCCTGGAGCTAGAGTCTTGTGAAATCTGCATACATATTCATGCAAATCATATGCAAATAACACCTCCCCCAGATCAGCTGCAGGAAGGCAAGGCGGCGGCTGCCTGTCCTTCCTCTCCAGGGTCAGATCCACCCACACAGCTGAGAAGACACTGGGGCAGGGATCCGGTGTCACCTGCCCTTGCACAATGTACAAGTAAAGAAACTGAGGCAGGAACAGGGAGAATGGACAAACGGAGTTGCCCGTGAGCCTCTCGTGTCCGGAGATGGGCAGGAAACTATGGCCATGACACTTCCAGCCAGCAGCCGCTTCATTACAGAGAGAGAAAGGCTGCATCCTGGCAAAGAGCCAGGCACACAGGCCCAGTACTCTTCTGGACAGGGAGAGCATCTGCGCAGGGCCACCCCATGCTTTCTCAAGAAACAGTGACATTTACTCCTAAATCCTCTCTCAGAGGACCCCATGAGCAGTCCCTCCCCAACCACGGGCAGCTCCAAAAATAAAGCCTCTGCCAGCCCTTCATGGATTAAATGTCACCGGAGAGTGGAAGAATGATGAATCTAGATTATTGGAGCCAGGGGAGGGAGCTGGAGCCCCTGAGGGATTGCCCACAGGCCCAGACGTCCAAGGGAGTCCCTGCAGAACTTGCAACTCTAAGTTCCCAGCCCCTGTGCTTAAGTGGAGAAACTGAGGCATGAGATTAAGGTTTGGGGACAATACTGTATGTAAAGGCTGACATTAGATCCGGTCTTAGACCTCCAGGCTCTCCAGAGAACTATGTAGAAGCCCCGACCTGCCTCTTGAGTGATCCAGAGACCTGTGTGCTGAGGTAAGGGACTGTGGTCTCTCTACTCTGTAGCCTGAGGCCCTGTGAACCACACCCACCCAGGCCACTGGAGGCACCCGAGTCCCCACATAGCCCCCTCTTGTACTTCATTCTTACTTCTGCACAAATCTCCCATTAGACCCCTCCTGAATTTTGCACTTGACACCCAGTTCTGTATCCCCCACACTCCCATCCACTTTCTGTCTCTCCCACGTCTAGCTTTCTCTAGAAGGCAACAGTTAAGACATTTGTGGTACGTGGCCATGCGCTATGGTGGTTTTGAATAAGATATCCCCATTATCTTGAGCGCTGGAATACTTGGTCCCCAGTGGGTGGTGCTACTTGGGGATGCTTAGGAGGTGTGGTCTTGCTGGGGGAAGTGTGTCACTGGGGGGCGGGCTCTGAGACTCCAAGGCCTCTCCCTACTTCCAGTTCATTCTCTCTGGTTTCATGTTCGCGGCTTGAGATGTGAGATCTTGGCTTGCTATCC
This sequence comes from Meriones unguiculatus, assembly GCF_030254825.1. NCBI lineage: Eukaryota > Metazoa > Chordata > Mammalia > Rodentia > Muridae > Meriones > Meriones unguiculatus. Next base: position 26,567,484 of record NC_083356.1, read on the forward strand.
CAGCCACTGCGCCTTCCTGCATGCCTGCTGATTCTCTACCATGACGAAACTAAGAGCTCAGACTAACACTTTCTTCTGTAAATTGCCTTAGTTGTGGTGTTTCAATGAGAGCAGTAGAAAAGTAACTAACACACACATACACACACACACACACACACACACACACACACACACACGCACACACACGCACACACACACACACACTCAGGATGTAAGCTCCACAGGGCAGGGCTTCTTACTGATTTGTCCCTGATGTCTCCGGGGTCTCTTCCAGCAGTAAACAGGCTCCGTGTCTACTGCTGGCAGTGCCCTGTGGCTGAAGCCCTTGACTCTGCAGTGGCCCATCGGCCACAGCACCCTCTCCCACTGTACTGAATTCCCCCAAGTTCCTGCCAGGCATCCGGGACAAAAGAGTTTTTCTCAGCATGCAGCCCATCGCTGGTCTGCCCTTTCTCACCAGACCCCCAGCATTTAATGTCTTCCTAGAATCCAGTTGGGCCACCCTGCTAACTGTGGGTTCCTTCAAGCCCAGGCTGGATAAACAAAGAGCTCCTCGGGTCATTGCCTGAACGCAATAGCACCCTGCCTACCCCCGAGGTAACAGGCATAAGCTGTACCGTTCATGCCCCACATCCACCCACAGGGGTAGCTGTTCTTCAAGCATGGCCACTGTCAGGCTGGTCCGTGCTCAGTGGAAAAACAAAGGCACCTCACACAGCCAGTGCACGGGACTCTGAAGGTGCTCTCCGTGGGCAGGGGCCAGACCTTCTGTGGAAGAGTGAGGTGATCAGAATTTATAAACTAGCAAGAAGCGGGAGCTGCCCAGGTGTGCGTCCTGGAGTCTCAGCAGGCTCCGAGATGGCTAGCATCAGAGAATCACAGGACAAGGGAGGCCGAGGTGCCTGCACATATCCCACGCTTCATCTCAAAACACGGAACACTAAGGCTCCAAGCAAGGGTTAGACTAATGAGTATTCTTGAGAGGTGAATAATAGAGACGGATCCGCTTTGATCAGGCTCTGAGTCAGTACAGCCAGGTGGCCAAGGCGAGAAGAGCAGTATCAGGCCATTGTGCTGTTGTGGTCCTACCAGACCTCAGGCTGTCTTGTCTGAGTCAGGAAGAAGAGACCTGACGAGGGAGTACAGGGCTGGGGTGGGAGCATCAGCATGAAGCTAGGGTTTGTCTGAGTATTCTATTGCTGTGAAGAGATACTAGGACCAAAGCAACTCTTACCAAAGTAATTAATAATAGTAATATAATAAAAGCATTTAATTGGGGCTTGCCTAGGGTGCCAGAAGTTAAATGCATTATTATGGTGGGAAGCATAGTGGCACACAAGCAGACATGGTGCTGGAGAAGTAACTGAGAGTTCTGTATCTGGACCCACAGGCAGCAGGAGGAGACAGCCATTGGGACTGGCTTCAGCTTTGAAACCCCAAAGCCCACACCCAGTGATACAGTTTCGCCAACAAGGCCACACCTCCTAAATCCTCGAAAGTAGTGCCACTCTCTCATGACTAGGCACTCAGATATGAGCCGACGGGGGCTGTTCTTCCTCAAACCATCACAGAACTGAAGGGCAGAAGAGGGCCTCCAGCAGCCGCTGTACATCTGTGAACCTTGGAACTGCACTGCGCCATCGCACTGTAGCCAGGAGGCTTCTGAGGTTTTACTCTGAAGATTGCCGGGACCATGCAGCGAGGTGGACACTGTCACAACAAGGGTGATACCAGGAATACCGAGGCAAACAGCAGCATCTGCAAAGCTGGGAAACCCAAGGACTGACCCCCAGCTCTTCCACAAGAAGCCCATTGTCATGTATAGTCAGAACACGGAGAAAGCCTACCTACAGGCATTATGGGCATCCGTTGGGCCCACTGCCAAGTGGACATAGGCCAGAGCCCACTTAGAAACTGACCCCAGCAAGGCCTAATCTACAGGTAGCCAGAATGGGGCCTTAGACCACCCCAACAATCTGCACTGTCTAACTCATACACAGAGGCTCCAATTAAATAGCTCCTGTCCCCTGTAAAGAGGGTAGGGCCTTGAATCAGTGTCCTCTGCCCTGGGGACCCTATCACATCTTACCTAGATGGGCTCTGGGTCTAAGAACTTGATGGGGTCTGGCAGCAGGCATCTGCCATCAGCATTTTGCTTACCTGTGTCCTGGCTCCATTGGAAAATATAAATCAGTCAATATCCAGTTGGCTGCCCAGTTGTCCTGCCCTGGGGATGATGTGTCCTGGGTGTGACCACCACCCTACCTGGCCATCTGTAGCAAGAACGCCCACTTCATTCCCACAGAGAGGTGCCGTCCCAGCCCCTATATTCGGGAACACATCGATGTCTCTCTCCCTGTGTCTCAGGTCTGTGGTGACCACCTCTCTCTGTGACAGAACTACCTGCTTCTCCATACCACAGGGCTCCTCCAGGTAATTCTTGACCCCTAATGAGGAGGATGTCAGGTCCTTCCTAGGCAGTGGCACCATCAGGGCCAGCCCATTCCTCAGCCTCTTGAGCCCATCTCCTAGACGTTTTTTGTGTTACACCATCTCTCCTGCTTCTGAAGCCGACCCAGGATCCAGAAGCTCAACCTGCCAGCTCCTGGCCAGGAGTTTCTCCAGCACCAGGAGACAGCACCTCCACATGGACAAAGCCTCATTATCCCACGCTGACCCTTCCGCCACCAGGCTTGGCACCTTCCACCCACAGGTGCCAATCAGCATAGCTGCCAGGCAAGTCACCGCTTCCCCATCAGCACCGGAAGGCAGAGCTGATGCCCAGTGTTCTGAGTTCTGCCCTGCCCTGGGTCTGCTGAGCAGCTGGAAGATGCCTTGGCTGTTGGCCAGAGCCCCATCTCAGGAAACCTAGGGCTCTCGGTGCCTCCAGTGACAGAGCCCACTCTTTCCCTACAGGCCCCACCTGTACAGAGCTGTGGACAGAGCATTCCCTCCTCACCTGCCTCCCAGCAACACCGGCTCTGGTTCAGTCCTGCTCATCGGCAGAAAATAGATTTCTCTCCCAGAGCCCCAAGGGGTCCATTCCCTGGAGATGTGCTTGAAATGATGACTCATGGGCCTGAGACTGTCATTTTCTCTCTCCATGTATCAATGGCTCTTAGTAGCAGCCGCCTGATTACCGTGCTCCAGGCTATGAGAGCTCCCAGACTCATCAAAGCAGAGAGACTAGCATCAACTCCAGCCTCCTGCTTCCCATCTCACCTAGCCCCCAGATTACTCACCTGTTTCCCTCTCTCTTGCCACATCCCAGGTCACTGACCTGTTTCCCCCTCTCTTGCCACACCCCAGGTCACTCATCTGCTTCCCTCCCTCTTGCCCTCCCCCCATCTCTCCCATCACTACCATTCCAGGCTCACCCAGCTAGTAGTGCTATTACATTAGCACCCCACCTGACCCAGGAAGGGGCCCAGGAAGGCAGCAGAGCCACCACTCCCAGTGTTATTTTCCTTCATTCCAATACCTAGGAACATTTGTGGTATACGGTGTCGTAGGTCCATTTCCTAAAAGTGACTATTCCTACACAGACATGGGGAGGCCTTGGGGAGAAGACACGTAAGGACAAAGGGTGGAAAAGGACTAAGAGCTGCAGGCCCACTGTCACCTGGCCTACAGGAATCAGGCTCAGGCCAGTGTGGGTCTCAGAGGTTCATTGAGTCCAGCAGTCAAGGTTGCAAGTGTCCTGATGAACAGAGGATGTCCTCCTATGGAGTGAGCTGTTAGGTTGGGGCAGATCTCCACTGGAGGAAGAGAAGGTAAGCCAGGGTCATTTGCCCACGCATCCTGAGGTAATGGGGCTGGGTAGGCTACAACTCTGAGGGACAAGACTTAGTCTGTAAGTATTTCACTTACAGAATCTGGGTCAGAACTACTTTGAAAACTCCAGCCAGTGGTCTCCCGGGCATTGCTCTCAGTAACCAGAGAAAAGATGACAGGAGATTAAAAAAAAATGCTGTAGTGGGGATGATGTCTCCAGTGGGAGCCAGAGACACCTGGGGAAAACCTGATAGATAGTTCCAGCAAAACCAGCTCATGATAACTGTCTCAGGACATTCAGCCGGTCTCCCCTCCTCTGCCCCACCAGGACTGAGCACCTCCTCCTGAGAAGTCTAATAGTTTTCCTGCAGGGTTCCTTGCAAAAAGGAGGAAAACTATGGGGAGACAGAGGTAGAGAGACAGCATCCCCAACTCTGTCTTCTCACAGGAACTTTAGTGCAGGGAGGCCACAGACCTCAAAGACTGTCCCAGCCCTTTCCTTTACTCTCCCTGCCCCAGCTTCCCAGCCCTTTTCCAAAGAACCTGAGAATCATCATTAACTCGTGGAGGATAATAGCAGGATAGGGTGCCAGGATCATAGAGTAAAATAACAGAACCACAGAGCATGTCACAGTCAAACCCATACAAGCCACCCAGTATAGCTTTGTGGCACTGAAGTCTAAACACAGAGATGAGTCATAAGCCATCATGTAACAGTCACAGGAGGCTGAGGGGTTGGCGGGGAGGGGGGAGGGAGGGGGGAGGGAGGGGGGTGGAGAGACCCAGGAGCCATCCTTTATCCATATTCTCGATTTTTTAAAAAAGGAGAGTTACAGTCTCACAGTGTGGACAGTCCTAGGGCCTTCCACAGGAGTGGATCCAACCTGCTGAAGCTGTGCTCAGTTCAGCTCAACAAACAAGCTCCAGGAAGCCTACACAGGAAGGAGTGGCAGCCTGAGGACATAAGCCTACAAAGTACGGTAGTGAGAGACAGCAAGGCTGGAGTCTGCCCTCAGGAGAGGTTCATCCCAGAACCTCAAACAGGAGCAAGAGTTGGCAGAGTACATAATCAAGCCACCAGAAAAAAGAAAAAAACAAAAAACTGTGAGAACAACACATCTTCCTTGTCCATGTCCCCAGAACTATGTCTGGTGAAACTTAGAATTATTTTTTTAATGAGGCAAAAACCTGGGCATGGACTGTTACCTCAGCAGTAGAGGGCAGAGGCAGGCAGATCTGAAGCAAGCAAAATGGCCAGTTTAGCCTTCACTGAAAGTTCCTCATTTGGTGAAAGATTCTGGCTACAAAGGTGGGAAGCAATAGAGGAAGACACAATATACCATTGTCTGGCCTCTGCATGTATATATGCAAACACATACATACACACACACACACACACACACACACACACACACTGTGGTAGATGATTTTTGTCAGCTGAACACAAACCTAAACCTAGACATATCCTGAAAAGGAAGAATCTTAATTGAGGGCATGAGAGCAGGTGAGCTGGCCCTGCCCCTCACTGGCTGCAGCATTTGGGAGAGTGGGCCAGCCTCTTCCCTAGGACAATGCCAGAGAGCTGACTCTAGTAGCTGTAGATACAGGAAAACTCACCCCAAGGCATGAGTGTGGAGAACCAGTTCTGCTCCTTTCTGGCTGCCAAAAGCAGGAGAGCTGGCCCTGGAGGCAACAGTTCAGGAGAGATGACAAGTTGACCAACTCGGCTACCATGCAGACCAGATCCAGGACCTTGAGTTGGCCCATCCTAACATCTACCCCATGTGTGAACTGCTGGATCACATGAAGGGGTTGGTTCTGCAGAACCAAAGTTGCCAGATCTCCATGATACAGGACAACGGCAGGCTATCTGAGAAGAGTCCTGGTGAGGACCCAGTATTGATAGTACAGTAGAAGTCAGAAGCCTTGAACCAGACCAATAACTGACTGAAACAAACATTTGTAAGTCAAGCTGTTTGGACAAAAGGTATACAGTATGACACACCACAACACACAGCAGCGAGACACTTGTGTGTGTGTGTGTGTGTGTGTGTGTGTGTGTATTGGTTTTTTTTGGGGGGTGGGGAGGAAATTGCAAAAGCAGAGGGCAGATATGGAGAAACAGGGAAATGAGTGGGACTGGGGTACAAGATATGAAATCCACAAAGAATCAATAAAAAATTTTTTAAGAAAAGAGTGTCCTGTAGGCAAGTCTTTAGGGAACTTTCTTGAGCAATGATGGAGATGGGGAGCCTCAGCATAGACACGCCCTGCAGAGGAGGTCGGCCCACAGAGGCTTCTCACACTGACGTCATCTAAGACCCAGGCTCACTGCACCCACACTCACACAAGAACCCTCGACTAAGCTATGTGTTCTTGTTGACCCCCAAGGATGGTCTCAGCACTGTGAGGTCATCACAGACTGTCCTGAATACATGGCCCTCACTGACTTCCTACTTAGTCCCTGAGTACCTGTGGCCCAGTCTTGGATTGAAGAATTGCCTGGAATCCAGCTTCATGTCTGTGAGTTCTTCTGGGTGGTGGGGTGATAAATAATATCAAGACCCAGTCTATGACGAGTGTCAGAGTTCGATCAGAGGCCAGGATCAGGGTTCAGCATATGACCAAGATCAGGACTCTATATGTGATCGGGATCAGGGTTCAATATGTGATCAGGAGCAGCAACTGGTCAGTGACCATTGTCATGCCTCAGCCTATACCTAGGGTCAAGGCTCGCCATGTGTCCAGTGGAAGTGATCAGTATATGATCACAGATCAGGGTTTCTGACCAGGGTTTAGTTTGTGACCAGAATCAGGCTCAATAGGTGGTGATTATTAGAACTTGGAGCCCACACTTCCTCCTAAGTGGCTACAAAGCTGGAAGAATCAACAGAACCTCTCAACACGCTCTGTGTGCTGTACCTCTAGGGACCAAACTTCAATTCATTCTGCATCAGGACCCCCATGAGTTCCCTCCATACTCGAGCTTCAGTGGATCTGTGGAGGTCCTGGGGAGGAGCTGATGCTCCCAGGACTGTCTGCACTTTGTGTCATATCCTACCCTTACACTCTGACCCATGTCTTTCCTTCCTGTTGAGTTCAAATAATTGTGAATTTCCGAAAAGCCACCATGGTTGTCACAACCCTTAGCCAGCACATGCTGCCCCACCAAGGAAGGAGGGGCAAGGCCATGTGGCCACACCATACAGGCACCTTACTGAGGTCCCAACTGGATCCCAGAAGGTGTTCACTCCTTGTTCTCCAGCCCTTGTCCTTGAGACAGTATAGGGTTCTGCAGATTACCCAGGGACAGGGGCATGTGTCTCCCTCCTCGTGTTCCTGTGGACTTGGGGGCTGATCTGTTGGCTCTACCTGTGGGATTCTCAACTTCAGCCCAGGTCTTTCTGCCAGGGTCCAGTCACTGAACCCCACCTACCTAACTTAGCTCAACTTACTGCCAGCCTCAGTCACAAGATGAAGAGAAGAAAAGGCTGGGCCCAGGGTGGGTGCCTGGCCTCAAAACCTGACTTTTCTCTACTTTCTCATTGTGTGACCTTGAGGGCCTCATAAACTTTCTGAGCTCACTTCCTTGGAGACAGGCGAGGACAGTGGGAGATGCTTTGTAAGGCACATTAAAAAGTGGCCAGAGAAACACTGGGTGCACTGTGGGCTCTTCAAAACTGTGGCTCCATTGTCCAGTGGTTATGCTAGATCCCTTACTGGGCTATACAGACTACTCATGGAAATCTTGGCCCTTCAAAGGGTTCAGTCCCTGACTCCCACAGCCCCAGTGACAGCGTAGTTTTGAAAGGACACTTCCAGTGAAAGAAGGCTTTCCAGCAAAGATGTTAGAAAAAAGAGAAACCAACCATGCCCTAGGACCACTCCTCAGTCTCCTGGAGGAGGTAACTGAGGGCTGGGTAAGCAGGGAACCAGGACAGGAAGAGATGGAACTTTCACAGAGGAGCAGGAATATTGTGGGGGTAGGGGCAGTCAGACCTGGTGGAGGTCAGGGTGGTGGGATATTTGGAAGTTCTGAGGCTGAGCAGTATATGCCCACCAAGAATCCAGGCACTGTTGCCAAGGGTGATTGGGGTTTTGGGCCCTCTTAGCCCCTCTCCTTATTGGACAGGTCCCTGGTTCTCCCAACTCCTAACCTCCTGATAACATCCCCCTTACTCCTCTGCTGCAGTTGACCTTATCCATCCACCTTAGTGCAGTGTCAGCTCAGAGACCACCTCCCCCAAGATGACCACCCTGGCAGCCACAAGCCAGTACAAACCAGACCAGCTGCTACCCTGTCACAGGGCTCTACCTATCTGGTACTCATTGCTCCAGAGGCCAAAGCCTTGGGCGTGCTTCTTTCCAGCTTCCTACACCCAGGCTGGGGAGCAGGAAGATAGAGGAAGCCAAACCAACACTATGCAAACATCTGTCCTGCATGCTCCCCCCATGGGCGTGTGCTCCCCGGTGTCCGGCTTCTGTGTCTACAAGCCAGTACCCTCATACTCACCCAGAGAGGGGTCTCCAGCATGCTCATGTTTGCAGTGTCTTCTTTAAGGGGTGCATCTGGGAAGCACATGGCTAAACCCTATCACCTGAAGTGCGAACCACACTCAGCTTGGAGATGGTGGAAGATGCAGATTTCCGGCTCTACTGCACTGCTAAATCCAGGCCCACTATTGCCCCTGGCTCACTAAGCTGTCAGAAATAACTCCCCGAATGAAGAGACAAGCCCTGGCTCTCAGATTCCTGGAGTAGCCAAACCATTATCACACAGTAGGCTGAGCCTGTCAGACAACTGCTGTGAGCAAGGGGCACTCCCTGGTACCTTTCTTTACCGTGGTACCCAGAAACTTGAGGGTCTAGGCCTACGGGCTGAACCCTGCAGCGCCATCCAGAACCTTCTGCAGATGAGGAGAACTGACTCAACTCCCCTCTGCGCATGCAGCCCAGCGTGCTTAACTAACGGGCCTCAAGCTGTTTCGGATGACGTCTGCTAAAAAGTAATCGCACCCTAATTTATTCAGCTTGTCAGCTTCCATCTGCCACCCACAACTCCGGGCAAGTATGTTGGGTCTGGAAGCCAGCATGAGCCAGTCCCCTCTCATGGGGCTGCCTCCTGGAGGGAGCCCAGAACCACTGTTCTCCTCCAAGGGGAGCACACAGTTCCTGCAGGCACACAGGGTCAGCACTGGCAGGAGCAGAGAAGGAGCCAAAGAGGCACAGCTGCCTGTGGCTGGAAAGACAGGCTGGCAATGCTTGCCGTAGACCCCACAGGATACATAGGCTGGCCATTCACTTGAAACAGGAAAGCTGAAGCCAGGGTCTGTGAAGCTCTGGACCCCATGTAAGAGCCTACAGTCCTCCAGGATGGGGGCTTCAACACCTGTTCCAAAACAACATGGCATCTGCTGCCAGTGGCCCAAGTTCAAGTCTCCCCTGACACTGTTGAGCCAAGCCAGCATTTCCATTAAGTCCTAAGATCCTATGGAGCCACCATTTTTGACTGTGAGGTCCATGGGGGCATCCCCCACAGACAGGACAGCTGGGCAATAAAGGTTGCCCAGGTGCGGGTATCAGTGCCCTAAACTCAGCCCCACTGACATCACCTGTTATATCAGCAGATGAACACTGTGCATCTAGATAGGGGTGCCACCTGTGTCCCTCTAAGGCAGGCACCTCTCATAACCAGACCCAGATCTGAACCCATGAGCTGAACTGAGGTCTTGAAAGGAGACTTCAGGGTCTAGGAGACAAGGACAGATACAGGAGACCGTCAGTACTACTGTACCTGTGTCACCTTCTCCCTAGATACAAAGGCAAGGCCTTGAAAATATCATGGTGTCACCTGGGGAAGAGAGGGGCTGATGGAGCCGTGGGAGGGGGGATGATCACACAGCAGCAGAGCCAACACCTCCGAGCTTCCTATATTTCAAGGCCACTTGCTGCCCTCCGATGGATGACACCTCCTTCCCCCGGACTCAGCATGTCTCCTGGGTTAGCTCAGCCTGTAGCACTGGTTGTTTGCTATGACCTACATAGTCTCCTGTCCCCAGCAAACTTTTCAGTACTCTAGTGCAAGGTCATCTCTCCACATACAGCCTGCCATCTAGAACCCAAAGGAGGCACATCCCTCCAGGATGAGACCACCTCCCCTCTCTATACAGGACAGGGCATGCCCCTACTTACTGTCCCCTGTGAGTCCTTGATGTAGAAATAGATGCTATGCATACAGATGAAGGTGTGGGACCTGTGATGTTCTGCTTCCTCGAGCCTGGCCAGCACCAAAGTGTAGAACCTGCTGCTCTGGCCTTGCAGAGGCTGCAAGGGACAGGAATTTCTTATCACAGAGCTGTCCAGTTCCCTGATCAGTTGGTTGTGTTTACAGCAGATGATGCCTGGTCCATGGAGAAACAAGGCCAGCAGAAAAAGCTAGGCCAGAGGACTGGGAGCTAGTAACAAAGAAGGAAGGGAAGCCTGAGGGGCTCTCTCAGAAAGGATAGCACAGTGAGCACCTACTATGTGTCCTACTGAGGACCTAGTCTCTGATGCTTACAATTATGTGACTGGCAATTACTATATAAGTCCATGAGGCCTCAGTTTCCCCATCTGTAAATGAGAGAAGGCATGGCCCCATGTGCCTGAGGTGGGAATGCAGCATGCCCTGTGGCCTTCTCCCCTGGAGCCACTGGCTTTGATCATCACATCTAGTAAGGCTTCTCTGGGGCCCTGAGGAACCAGACATCTCTCTTTCTTTGCTCAGGTTCTGTGGGTCAGATTTAGGTAAGAGCTCAGCCCGATTCTGCCATCCCACCCTGAGCCCAGGATGGTCCTGAGGGGCCCTGACCAGCCTCTAGCTAGGCATGGCTGAAGGGGTGGCTAACAGACATCCCGTGCTCAGTCTGTCCTACAGTATTAAATGGTCAGTAAAGCTTAATACTAAAAACACGTTCTCAGTTGATTAAAATTTATGAGCAGTGCAGCTCCATAGCCACAAGGCTTCTGGGTCCCAGCCTTCCCCCATCCCTACCTCCTGCCCCACCCCCACCAAACACCAAAGAATCTCTGGAAGTTTCCAGAAGCCAAGCCCAGAGATTGGTGACGATCTCAATCACTATACCCCAAGAGACTCTGATTGTCCCCACTGACCACTCCCTAGGCATTTGAAGAGAAAGTATGGACCCTGTCGGAAAAGCGAGGCCTTCCAAGCAGGGAGACCTGAGCAACCCATTCTTCCTAGCAGTGAAGCCACTCCCTCTGTGCCTCCCAGCCATGCACTAACTAAACCAGACCTGAGGTGGGCACTGGTGGGCAGACCTGTCAGTTCCCTGAGCGAGTCAGCGTGGCAGATTTAGACATGAAGACAGCGGAGAGAAAATCGTCTGCTCCCCTCTGCTTCCCCAGGTTCAAGGACTGCAGACAGTCCTTGGCTTATGGCTTCATCACTCTCAGCTCTTCTCACTGTTGTGTAGCTATTTGTGTCAAGCACATCTCTCTTGACCCTGAGAGAGGGTCCCGTAGCTCCCCAGTGCTGAGCCACAGCCAGCAGGCAACGACTGCCAACATGAAGTGGAGTCCATGGGACTCTTGGATGGTACAGCACACAGAAGGGCTTCAACAAGAGACTCTTGTCCCTGTCCCCCACCTCTCCTAGAGCATAAGGCCCACAGCATAAGTGAAGCTGTGCACCTGCCCTTTATAGGGCAGTTATCATGAGAGTGGTATTTTATTTATATTAACAACCAGGCCTACGCCATGATTTCTAAACTAAACCACAGTATATTGAGGAGTAAGTTTCAGCCCCAATCGCAGCTCCCCTACTCCGACGGGGTCTGGGCTACAGCATTATTTTGCTTCTGGGTCTCCACCCAGTCCATATTTTCTACAGACATAAAGAGGCATGATTGGCTGAGGGTTGGTGCTAGGCTGTGATCTGGATGCCCTAGCAATATCCTGGCCTGGTGGCCTGGTGCCAGTTTCCTCATCAACATGAACCAACACAGCCCTTCTTCTCTGACCAAGAGAGCCTCAAGATTACCCCACCCCGTTCCACTCCTACTACGAACACTCTTGGGAATAGACTAAGCCAGATAAGCCAGCCTGAGCCTGGGAAAGAATTGCAGGTAGGCTGAAAACCTAGCCAGTGAGAGATCAAAGCAATACTCGGTTACATCTTTTCTGAAGGCTGTGCTCAAGAGAGCATACCCAACATGGAGCCCTGCTGATGTCCTCAGAGGCAAGAACCCAGGAATAGCCAGACTATTGGCCTCTACTCCCTGCAAAGTGGGTTGAGGCCCCCACTGATTTGCTTCTAGTGGAGTCTGGGCAGACCACTTCCTCCTGGGTATCCTGATCCAGCAATCCCTTGCAGGCCAGGATCTAAACCTCTGATTTATTTCTCCCTCCATCTGGCAAGCAGAATTTAGGGTGTTCTACTTGAGGCTCCCTTTTGTCCATCAAGGGATCCAAGCCTTGTAGCCCTCTACTTCCCGGCTTTACCAAGCCTGAGCATTTCAGCAGCTTAGCCTAGGTTCAAGGTCTTGTGCCCACCCCCCTACTGGCTCTTGGGAAGGCCTTCCTGGACCCGCAAGGTAACAAAGAAACCATCACACCAGACAGAAGACATGAGCCTTGGGGAAGCCACAGTCTCACTGCTGCCTTCCTGGGGTAGCAGTCTTCAACTCCAGGCTCCTAGAATGTGGAATCTCCCTAGATGTTTCTGAGACGAGACTATATCACAAAGAGCATGGGAATGGCCTTGGCAGCCACAGCTGCTTTTGGAACATACAACATTCTCATGTCAAAGCCGTGTCATAGCAGTCACTACTCCACTGCAGCTTCAGGTTCTCAGGATCCCCATACCGCAGGTGACACTATCTCCCAGAACACCTGTGCAATGGGTCCCCCCACAACTCCCACCAGGAAGATGCCCGGAGAGAATGGAAAGGTCTATGTGCAGGCTCAAGGAAGAAATAAAATAGGCTCAGAGTGGAGCACAGCTTCAGAGTGGTCTCCTTTGAACCTGGGGCTCTCAGAATTCTGGGCCTCCTCTCCTACAATCCAGCTGGCCCAAGAAGAGTTGATGTCTTTTCTCAAGATTTGTCCCATACCTGGCCATATCAGGCAGGCTGCTTGTCCTCTAGGGCCTCCTTGAGCTCCTCCCTGCCATCAGCACCCAGCCAACTGCCATGCCCTCCTAAGCCTGACTCTGGCTGGCCCTGCCACCCTTGAGGTCACTGACACAGCAGTTCTGTGAGAGTCACTACCGTTGTGCCGATGGGCCTCAGGGACACAGAAAAATCATTCCTTCCAGGGGTGACTCAGAGGGCACGCTAGTCCCCAGGTTCTACGGGGAGTGGGGGAGAGAATTACAACCTCTGCTTTATTAGTGGGAATAAACGTCCTGTGTGTTTGATGCCCCCAGCTCCCGCCACATGGTTGTTAAGAGGAAGAACTATATTTCTTTGTCTTCCCATGGGTCTCATTCTTGCCAAACCTGCCAAGTCATCCAGGCAATCTGCCCTCCAAGATACCTCCTCTGTACAGGCTTGCTGGGAGCCATGCTCTACCCAGCCAACCTCCAGAATGGAGCAAGTACAGTATCATCGCTGGAGGCCAGGAAAAAGGAGACTAGGCAAGGTCCCTATGTCCCTCCTCTGCCAGTTCCAACCACCGACAGTTACTCTCAACTCTTGCATAAGCAGTCTCTTACAGGGCATTTTTGTAGTGATATGAGCTGCATTTAGGGGGTGTACCCATGCCAGTAATTAGAGGAGAAAGCCATGATTCAGGGTGTGCCTGCCCCAAGACACACAGAAAAGGACAACAACACCAGGTCCTACTGGTGTTGCTGGGATATCCAGGCTGGGCTCCCCAGCAGCATACACTGAGCAAAACAATGCCTTGGCCTCAGGATCAGCCTTCTCCATACTGAGTCTGATTTTTCAGTCATGCTGAGCTTGCCTGGTCTTCAGCAGAGCTCAGTATTTGGGGCTTCTAGACTGCAGAGAAGCAGACCTGGGACTCAGGGAGGTGAAGGGTGACTAAGGCTTCCATCAGGGATTCCTAGACTGTGAGTCCGATGACCTGCCTAGAGGAGAGAACTGAACAAGTTCAGGTGAGGTACACTAGGACACAGAGCCTGGGGTCTCTGTTTCTGGGACCAAACCAGGTGTGTCTGCACAGAAATGGAGGAAACCTTTGAACCTTGGGGAAGCTCCATCTACCCTTCTACTCCTAAGCATGTTGCTATGGATCTCCCATTGCTACCTCAAGTCTGGTAGAGACTGAAAGTGTGAGAGCCAGCATCACATGATGGTAAAAGAGTGGGGTGGCAAGGTCAAGGTGCTCTGTATCTCTCAGCCATCCCTATGACACCTTCAGGCCACCCTGGCTTTCACCTCCGCCACTCTGTCCTCTCCTAATTCTGCAGAGAGAGGCTGAGACAGAGGCTCACCTGGTAGTGGTGCTGTTTGTGGTACTGAACAACAGAGCCCTCTCCTGCAAAGCAGCTGTCCCCAGGAAGAAGGCCGCCCCCACTTCACTCCTGGAGCTCAAGGCTTGGACCAGTTGTTCTCGTGATCACCGGACCTCTTACCAGAGTCTGGCCCCTTCATAGGGATTAAAGGTACAAGCTGAAACACAACACTGATGACCGGGCCAGCTTTTATCTCCTAGGGGTGTGGATGGAGGAGAGCCTCCTCACACCTGTCTGCAGCTCTGAAATCAATATCCTTTTGAGATGGTGTCAGAGTTTTGCTGTTTGATCTTACAAAGCCTTTTTCTTCTGCAGAGAGACAGGCAGGTCGCATTTACTTTCAGATCCCCAAAGAGGAGTCCAGGATCCCAGCTTTTTAGGAGAAGAACAAGGCAGACCCCAGGCCTGGCCTCAGTGCTCAGCCACAGCATGCTCAGAAAGAGGCTGTCGGATCCTCCACTGGTTCAGCCAGGCAAATGCCGGAGCTGAGCAGATGTAATGTTCCTAACATGTGAGTGAGCTGTCAATCCCATCAGACATAGAGATCCCCAGTGCATAGAGAGGGAAGTTGAGGCTCGGGGGAAAACTCTCCTCAAGTCACACAGCCAGTCAGCACTTGACCTCAAGCCCCAGACCTTAAGTTCTTGTCATATGCTGAGAATGAACACCAGCAGTGAATCCAAGCTCTGCAGCAGCACCCAGCATGCCAGTGACACAGCCAGTGCCAAAGGCACTTGTGCGCCCTCAAGGATAGTACCCAGGCTGAGATACCAAGAGATCTAAGTGCACAGTGGTCTTCTTCAAGCCAAGAGATACCTCACTAGCCTTCAAGGCCCAGAAGTACTCCATAGCTGAGGACAGTGAGGTCCCAAGAACCCCATGGTGCTGTAAGAAATGTCGGTTCAGAAATCTATTTTCCTTAGGACCGAGAGCTCTAAACAGGAAGTTTGCTGGTGTCCAGCATGGCTTCCTAGGCTGAAGAGTGCACATTTGCACATCATGTCTTGGAGAAGGGAGGCATGCCATGGCTGGTGCTTTTCTCCTCCCCGTAGATCCAAATCCAGCCATTATAATTTGAACCCAAAATGTTTCCCACAGGCTCACATTTTCAACTTTTGGTTCCTGGTTAGTGGTGCTATTTTGGAAGGTTCTGGAAATTTCAGGAGGTGGCACTTAGCTGAGAGAAACAGGCCACTGGTGGCAACTATTCGAAATATATAGATAGTCCCTGGTTCTGGCCTCTTTCTGGTTCCCAGTCTTCATGACACAAACAGCCTCTGTCGCACACACGTGTACTTCCACGATGGCTCTAAGATCCTGAGCCAAATGAATCTTTCCTCCCTTGAATCGCTGCTGTCAGGCATTCTGTCACAGCGATGCTGTAGCTAAAGTGCTGCCTTTTCTCCTCCCTGAGGATGAGCACAAAATAACGTCCAGTCTATAGTATCCTTGACCTCCTGTTCATGCTGTCTCCTCTTCAGGAATGGCCTTTCTGTTCCTCAGCCGTCCTCCCTGAACAGTTTCTGCTTCAGCTCCCCAGGGACTGTCTCCTGCCCCCCACCACTACTCCATCAGTGTCGGGTTTCAGGGATTTATATTTAGCCCAGTTGGCCTGTGAGGAAGGAAAGGACATATTCCAAATCTGGTATTCCAAAAAACGTCCAGAAACTACAGCAGGCTCCATGTTTTGGGATCAGTGAATAGGAGAGCTTGGCCCATTGTCTGTCCCCAGAAGATCTCTGAGTGTATCCTTTATGGTGACTGTCCCCCAACTTTGTTTCCTTAACTAGATTTGGCTGGGGTGATACAGACCCTCCAACCAAACTGAAGATTTTAAATGTAGAAGATAAATTTAGAAATTACATGTGTGTCTCATGCTAACATCGCATGCTCTCGCAATATGCCCAGCACCACTTTAAATACTTAACTTGAGTTAACTATTTCAGTGCCCCACTGCCATCCTGGGAGGGAAGGTATCGTGACTAGCACTGTCTTATAATTGAGGAAGCCAAGTTACACGAAGAGTGGTGGTTTGCCCAAGTAGTCAATAGATCTCCCCCTCTTCCCAGACAGTGCTCATCTTACTAACCTAGTCCCCTTTCTTTCAGCCCCCTCCCAACACATACACACACACACACACACACACACACACACACACAATACACCTCATCTGGCTGCAACACAGAGCCATGGAGTGGGAGATAGCACAGCCTTCACGATAGGGCCATGAGAACTGTTTATTCCTGACCTCAGAGTTGGCATAAAGGGTTATTCTGGTGAATAGTTTCCAATGGGATGAGATTTTGGTGACTGGGTAAACTGATTAGGGGATAGACAGACTGAGGAATGGATGGATAGATGGATGAAGTAGGTAGACGTAGGTATGGATAGGAGCAAATGAATGGATAGATGTTTAGATGAATAAATGGGAGAAATGATGAACAGACAGGTAATGAAGGAATGGAGAGATGGATGAATGATGCACAGATGAATGATGTATGATGGAGGTATGGGTTAATAATGAGTGGATGGTTAGATGACTAGACAGATGAGGGATGAGAGCATGAATTTGAAAATGAGTAGATAGATAGATAGATAGATAGATAGATAGATAGATAGATTTGTATGTGGGTGAATGATGAATGGATAGAAGGGTGATAGGTGGGCAGGTGGGTTGATGGATGGGTAGACGATAGGTGGAATGTTGGAAGAATGGAATGGATAGGTGGATAGGAAAGAGATTATTAATGGATGGTTGGATCAATCAATGGATAAGCAGATGAGCATCTAATAAGCATCTAATGGATGGATGTGTTGAATGGTGGGTGGAAAGATAATGAGCCAAGGATGGATGGGTGGATGGATGAGTGAATGGATGGATGATGGATATATGATAGAAGGATGAATGGATGGTAGAAGAGTTCATACATGTATTTGAAGATGGAGCACAGCTGAAGATAAATTTGTCCATGGGTGGATAGGTGGATGGATGAATAGTTGGATGGCTGGTGGATGGATGGATGGGTGGGTGGATGGATGGAGGCTTAGAATAAAGAATCTGATTGGACTGAGGTAGAGTGACAGGTAGGTAGATTTGGTACCTGTCATACGATGTGCATATTATCTGCTATATATGTGTGATTCTGTTTATGCAGTGGAGTAATTCAGGAATTAGTCACCATTTGAGCCCCTTGTGAATCATCTGCAGGCAGATTTGCTCCTGTGTTTTCCATATGTGGCCGTGATTCCCGAACTTAACAACAGCATCAATAACTATTGTTCTATAGGCATGTCTCCCTGTAAGCAGCGGCCTATCAGGCCTCATTGCAGTCTTCGGATTGGACTATATCCTGGATCCCCTCGCAGAAATGAGAATTGCCATGGCTTCTGGGTAAGAAATATCTGAGTCCAAATCACTGTCTAACCCTGCATGAGTCTGTACATTCACATGTGTCAGAAAACACCGGCAGGCAACTTCATATGTATGTGGTCTGTGCTGTTGTGAGGCAAAATTCTTGGGGCCAGTGGTTGGTTTAATGCTCCCTGGAAATCATTCATGTTTTACCACGGGCTTTCAGAATCCACTGCTGGTTCTGACCACGACAGCTGTATTCAGCAGACCCAGACGGAGCCCACCTGCCCTGCACTATGACCCCATGGGTCATTGGCATCTCCTGCCCTTTCTTCACAGGAGAAATATGCACAGGGCTTTGTGGAGGGTTAGCCACAGACCCTTGGCACCCTGCCAGGCCTGGCATGACACAGGCTCTGGCCAGCCACCAACTCCGCTTGCTGCCCTCTCCTCAAGCCTGGCTCCTGCATAGCGGGAAAGACTGTCCGTGGATAACAGATAGTGCCATTAGGAAGTGGAGCAGCCCATCCTTCCAGTGGAGAGAAATGAGGCTGTCAGCCGGTGGGGGCCCCGGGCCTCCAGGCGTGATTAACGGGATCAGGAGACCCACACGCTGCGGCAGAAGGTGCCAGGAGATGATTGCTTACAAAATGTACCAATTACCTTCGCGCCTTCCCGCCCACCATGCCGCCAGGCAAATAAACATATCAGCTGCCAGCCTGCACTTGCCTGGGCTTGGAGAGGGCCCAGCATCCAGGGCCATGGGAAGGGCACCCAGGCAGAGGCAGGAGGACCAGCCCCACAAGTTCTTCACAGCCAATGAAGCAGGCAACTGGTGTAGGAGGCGGTGTCTTTGCCAAGGGAGATGTTTAATGTTTAAACAAAAGTATGGGAAAATGCCAGAGGTCCCCAAAAAAACTTCTTGTAAAGGGCTCCTTGCCCTGCTGGGAAATAGAGCACTGGCCGTGTGAGTGACTAATAACCTCTGGCCATTCTAGGCCTGTTAGCCGTGGCCCACGCTAGAGATATGTGTGTGTGTGTGTGTGTGTGTTTGTATGTGTGTCTGCAAGCAACTGCACGTATGTACCAAAGTTTCAGTATTACATATATACATATGTATATACATATATGTACATATATATATGCACCTGTGTGTGTCTGTGTCCATGTATGTGATCTTGCCTTGTGCTGTGTGTGCATGTGTGATGCATGCATCTGCTTTCATGCATGTATACACATATGTGTATCACGTTTGTGTACCTGTGTCCATATGTATCAGAGTTGATGTGTGCGCACGTGTACCAAATTTTGGTGTGTCTCCCCTGTGTGTCACATATCTGTGCATCGAGCATCTATGTCCATGTATGTCCTGGGGTCTGTGTGTGTGATGAGTGTGTTGTGTGGACATGCTCTTGCGCCTGTGTGGCTATGCTGCGTGAGCGCACACCCATGCAAGGGTGTAATGCGCGCATCTGTGGGCATGCATCCAGACCTGCCTAAGTGGACAGAGGGAGGTGCTGGTGATGACAGAGCTTCCTGGAGCCAATCAAATGTGTACGAAGGTGAACCAGAATGAGACCAGAAAGCTGGATGCCCCATGAGGAAGGAGAGCACGGGGAAGCTAGGCAGCCATCAGGGAACCACAGTGGGGTACAGGGTGGCATGGCTCAGTCCAAAAAGAGGTTGTGTCACAGGCTCCTATGTGTAGGAGTCAACGGGGCCCCTGTGAGTTCTTGAGTACCCTGGGCCAGGATGGGTGCAAGCAAGTAATCTCTCCCTCCTGGGAGCCTGCCATTCAGATCAGAGAGTGACTCCTCCCTAGTGGGGGTTGGGCCACAGAGGAAGCTGGAGGAAGAAGAGACCAAGAAAGTCGGGAGCAGAGTGATACACACATACACACATGTGTACATGATCAAGCGTGAGCACAACCAGTCCCACCCTCCAGGCCCCAGAGCCAACTCCATGTTATTTCATTACAGTTAGATGTGGGTACAATCTATGAGCCACACTGCATTCCACAGGGTCAGGGACTTCCCTCTCCTTGATGGCCTTGCCAGTTTCAGACCCACCATCTTTGACAGCAGTGGCTGTCACTGCAAGCTACTCAACACACCTCTCTGAACTCAGTTTCCTCACTTGGAAATGAGCTATGGAGTAGGTAATCCTCAACTGAAAGGCAATGCATGGACTTCCACTCTGGTCAGAGTTGGCCATGAACATGGACTTTGAGGATACAACTGACATCAGCATGGGTCACTCACAAGGGACCTCCTCCCTAGACCCCTTCCCCTCCCCATTCGAATTCAGGCTCCCTCCTGAGGTAGGACCAACTAGATTTGGGAGAGAATTATGCCCAGAACATGGATCTGACACGGGCTATGAAAGCAAAGGCCTTCTGTGTCCATCGGAGGCAGCTTGCTCTGGTATAAGGTCCTCGACTGGAAGACCCTTCCCACCTTCTTACAGATCAGAGCATCATAAAACCCTTCCCACCAACCCCTCTGGTAGCATTTCCAAATAGGGCACAGTGGAAGGCCTGTAAGGACAAAGCAGCAGTGGCCAGTCACCAAGTAGTCTGGGCTTTGAAGCCTGTTCGCACAGTGGACCACACTGCTACTGGAGGACAACAGGGCTTCTGGGGTTGGGCCTGGAGTGCTTGTGAGGGTCATGTGTTGAAAGCTTGGTCCCTGGCTGGTGGGACAAGAGGAGATGGTGGAAACTTTCAAAAGAGGGCCTGGGGGGTGGGGGGAGGAAGTGGTTGCTGAGGACATGCACTTCAAGTATTGGGACCTTAGCCCTGTTTCTCTCGGCCCCCTGGCTATGCGGTGAGCAGCTTCTCCACCCCCTGCCCCTGCCATGGTGTTCTGCCTCACCACAGGCCCAAAGCAGCACACCCGTGTATGCATGCACAGAGCAAGCCCTCCTGACCACAACTAAACTTCCTCCTTTCTTTCCCCCAGGTTTCTTTCATATAATTTTTTATTACGATTTATTCCCTTTGTATCCCAGCTGTAGCCTTACCCTCGTCCCCTCCCAATCCCACCCTTTTCCAAACTTCCCCCTTTAAGTTGTCTCTCTCAGTGACAGAAAGTGACTAGCATGAGCCCAGCGGGAGTTGAGTGGATCTGCCATTCCCAGGAGAGCTGGCCTCCCACCAGCAGACCTGGAAAACCAGATAGGAGCCTCCAGTTCCTGAGACTACAGACATGTGTCCTGGGAGCCCCAGCTTTCCAAGCACCCACTGGACTCATCATGAGCTAAGCTAAGCTACAGGCAAGACAGTGTGCATGGCAGGGAGCAAGGGATGAAAGGACAGAGTGCCAGCACTTTTGGGGTAGAGTGCTAAGGATGAGTCCTAGCCACCTCCCCTCATGTTGAGTGACCCTGATGAGGAGCCATCCTCTCTGAGCCTGGGATCTTTCCATGTGGAAATTGATGTAGGAGAATTGCCAAGAGAACCTGCTGTCTCGGGGTATAGCTGTGGGCATGAGAGCATGCTCTTATGTTCTCTCTACACAGGGGTGGCCTCTTGCCATCTCTCAGCTCAGCCAACCCTTTACCTTCTTAATACTCAGCTAGGAGGCAGCCACTCCCAGGAGAACCTCCATGACTGCCCTCCTGTGTCACCTTTCCTGCTGACTACATACAGAGGCTACAACCAGATCAGAAACCAGTGCCTTTGTTCTATCCCTGTCCGCCTGTTGTCCATCTCTCTGTCTGTCCACCTGACATCCATCCCTCTGTATGCTCACCTGTCATCCAGCCCTCTATCTGTCTTTCTCTCATGTCTCTCCATCCATTTGTCCATTGTCTTCTATCTCCTTATTCATCTATCATCATCCTGCTATGTGTGTATCAAACATCAGTCTCTCTAGACATCCATCTGTCATCTTCCTCCCTATCATTGTTACCTGTCTATCTGTCCATCTATCACCTCGCATTTCTACCCATCTATCTACCTGTCATCTCCCTCTCTCTCTGTCTAGCTATATATCCATTTGCCTATTCATCTTGTTGGTGTCTGGAGACCCTGAAAAATTCACAACCCAATGGCAAGAAGAGATTCCAAGATTAACAGTGACCACATAAAAACAGTATTAACAGGGATGTGGGGAACACATTGAACCACTGAGTTATCTCCAGTCTGAGGGTAAGAGTATCATCTGCCCAGGGTGTCATATCCATGGGTGGCAGTGCCAGTCAGAACACTATGGGCATACAGTGCCAAAGCCCAGCCTCCTAGGGCTCAGGGCTCATTGGCAAAGCACAGTCACATCTGGCTTCAGAATTTTATCTGCCTTCTGCAGCTTACAGCTCTTGTTCCTATATGGGTTGAATTTAGCACCACCCATAGTCCCTCTACAGTCACCTAGATACTGGCTGGGAGTTTGGACTGAAGTTGCAGCAAAGAGAAGCTAGCAGCCTGTAGGCCGTGCATGGGGATGGGACATTTATCTTGTTTGACGGTTCTTGGAATGCCAACAATAAACGCCAAAATGAACATGCATTAAAAATATTTCCTAAAACAGCAACAGAGCTGACCCCCTTAGGCAGTCCCATGGAGGGTCTGAGAGAAGCAGGGACTGGGTAGGGAAGTTTTTTACTAGAAACCCTCCCTTCTAGGATGACAGGAAAGCAAGGATGAGACAAGGAGTCCCTCATAGGCAAGATGGTGCTCGTAGCAAAGAAAAGGGGCCTGGGAACCCTCGCTCTCCCATTACCTGCCTGCCATGTGCCTCTTACCCACACACAGGGAGGTGGTGCCAGCAACGATTTCCTCCAGCAGCGGAGCAGCTTTGTCTACTCTTCTGGTTTGCACTGGCCCCAGAGAACCAGGAGGCTTAAGACCTGCTTCTGTGCACGGCATCTGCCAACTCGCCACCCTGCACCGGGGTAAAAGGCGTGTCGGTCAGAGCTGACCTTAGACATCAAGCCTCAAGATGTCACCATGGTCAAGAGCTCTAGCTAGCTCTCAGGCTGAACAAGGATGGAGAATGTGACAAGTGTCCTCAAAGGACATGGACATGAAGGGAAGAGGGCCAGGTGAGAAGGGCCGAAAGTGGGAGGACGCATCGCATGCCAGGGGCTGGGGGCTTGCAGGGCCGGAGGAGACAAAAAGGACCACCCACCCATAGACCAGTGACACTTGACCCCTCCCTACAGAGCTCCAGGGTGTCAGGAGGACAAGTAGCTCCTGTCCAGTTACCTGTTTTCTACTACTTGGCTGTGGCCACAAGGCTTCACAGCTCACTCGCCTTGACCATGGGTTTACCCAGGACCCTTCTGGGCTCGTGGCTCCATACTGTGGGTGTCAACTGTCACACACACACACACACACACACACACACACACACACACACACATGCTGTTCACTGTTTGGAGATGCTGGGCTTAGTGTATGCTAAGGAAGCTCAGGCATTGAAACCTCAGTTGCTCTCTATGCAGTGTTGGGAGGTAGACCTGGAGAGCAACTTGGCTCTGGAGGCAATGGGAGTGGAAACAAACCATTCTTCTCCCCCAGCCCACTCACCTTTCTGCTCCCCACTCTGGGTTGCCGCTGCGCCAGACCCCTATGCCCCCTCCCCATACCGCCATGATGAAGCAGCCTGACTCTGACCCTCCTAGCTCCTTGAATGAACTTCCTTTCTTTTTAGTTACCCAGGTACAGGTATTTTGTCTCAGCAGTAGAAAATGAGCTAGGACAAGGTGAGGAGGTCACAGGACTGCATTCTCATTGGTGTGGTTGCTACTGGGAACAGTAAAAACTTTTTTAAATTTAATTTCTAACAAGGATACTAAGAGACTAGACCCATGAACCCGTGTCAGGTCAGGCCAGACTGAGCAAATGCAAGCACAGGAAGCTTAGACCACTGAAAGGACACAGTACCCCAGAGGAAGGAGAGTGTTTATTGAATGGCCAGAGTGACTAAATCTCCGCAGGAGCTGCCGCTCCATCCACTGCACAAACCTCCAAATCCCAAGGACCTCCTAAAGGATCCCTCCCTGTGGATAGTTCCGGGCATTGTGGTCTGAGCCTGTGTCCCTTCTGTCCCCGAGGAACTGTCACAGGGGCAGCGGTCAAGGAGGAAAGCTGTAGACCCGGAGTGCGCAGCAGGGAGGAGGGCGTGGGAGAGGAAGGATGCCTTGTTAGCCATGCTCTTTTGCCTCCTGCCGTCCATTTGCTCTGAGTAATTGTGTGCAGGGTTGGCCTGGAGCAAAGCAAACACATGAAGCAATTCTGTGTCCTGATCAAAATGAGATGAGGTTAAGTAGGAGACCAAGTCCATGGGAAATTCAACTCGGCAACCCACTTAGTCCACTTTGGCATTGAGAAGGCATGCACATGGAAGCAGAGACAGAGAGAATCCTGCCAGTGTGGGCAAGACAAGACTCCAATTCCGGAGAAGCAGGAGCTACAGTGGGGAAGGGGGCTGTGTTCAAGCAGAAAGGGGGTGGAATGGGTGCTGCACAGTATCCCCGTTGGACTGGATGAGCTCATCACACAAAGAGGGCATACGTCATACCTATGTATGTGCTGCACGCCTACTGCACGTGGCCTTCCTCAGACCAGGGCAGAGGCCAAAAGTCCCCAAAGTTCCCAACATCTGCTGTGCAGTGTCTCAGCTCCTGGTATCAGCGGAGACACTCCTGGCCAGGTGTGTCCTGCTCCAGGCCATGCACCACCATTTGCCAATCACGGACTCATCACCAGCTCATCTTGCTAACTACGGTATTCCCCTGCAGAACCTAGAACTAAGCCATACAGACTTTGAGATAAGAAGGCTGACCCCCATGGAGTACCAGGAAGGACAGGAGGCCCAGCTTCGTGACACTACTCAGTGGTTGAACAAAAGACATAAGCCCCATAGAGCCTGCCAGACAGACAGACAGACAGACAGACAGACACACACACACACACACACACACACACACACACACACACACACACATGCATGCACGTTCACACTGTTTGGATACCAGAAGCTAGGTTTTGCCTATTCAGAAGAGCTAATATGAGAAGCCATAATGAAACCATAATGAAGTGAGCCCAAGCTGCCTAGACCTCTGGACTTACAGAGAAGGTACCTTCGTGGAGTCCCTGGTTCTGTGACCTGCATTCTATGGCTGAGGCTACAGTAACCAGCACAGACCAGAAGTCAGCCTAGGATCCAGATGAGGAAACTTCCCAGGGAACCATATCCCAGCCCGACCTCAGAAAAGCAGGTAGGAAATGTGGCATAAGGATGGAATGGCCAGGAAGGTGGGGTCAGGCCCCAGCTTGCAGGGACTCAGCCCATGGAGAGAGAAAAAAAAAAAAAAAAGCATGGACCATTTCTGCCTTTCAGAGCTGGTGCAGCGAAAGCAACAGAGGTCTTTGCTTTTGCTCGTGTCCTCAGTCCCAGCTGCATCTACTAGAAAAGGCAGGAAGAGCAGGTGAGGCCTGGCTGCTCCTCGACCTATGCCTCAGAGGATGGCCTGCAGGCTTCTTCCTACGGCCAAGGGAAGAGCTAAATCTTTCCACACAGATCCTTGCTTCACACCACGCACAGCCACAGCAGAAAGGGGGTCCCAAGGTGAACAATACGCCACACCACATGGCCATACCTAGACCTCTGCCCTTGCTTAGTGTGATGGTTAGGATGGGTCCTGACTGAAAATGAGAAATGCCAGGGGGTTGGGAAGCAAGACTCTAGGGTGTGTTTGAGTGCTTACGAAGGCACTGGTTTAATCTGCTGATAGATTCAAGTTTGAATGGACCTTTTTGGGGGAGGTGGTAGAACTGTAAACAGTGGGGCCTAGGGAGGATGACTCACCAGGGCTTGTCTTTGAGAGGCCCTGGTTTCTTCTTATTTCTCTCCTCTCCCTCCTGCTGTGAGTGAGCACACTCTACCACCACCACACTCTCTTCGTTGAGGTCCAGAAGACACAGAGGCAAAAGGCCATGAACTTAAACCATTAGCCAAACTAAATCCTTCCACCTTTAACCTGTGTCTGTCCTGTATTTGGTCATCACGGTGGAACTTTGACTAATATAGAGGCCCAGGGTTGGGAGGGATTGATATGATGTGAGTTATTTCCACATCAGTAGCTGAAGCTACTGCTACATAAAACTAACTCTCCGTATATCACCCCTGATTTACTGGGCCTGGGGGGCATCTCGCTCTACCCAGTGATGACTGCAAGACCAGCTCCGATGTCCGGCTCTGAGGCCCCTGTGTGGTGGGGTGCCACTCACCACACTGTACCTAGCAACAGAAAGCACTAAGCGCCCTGGCCTTCCCATCAGGGAGGCATCAGTCTCACGCGAGTCATTTCCAGTATCTATGGGTACCGTCCTCCACAAAAGACGGCACTAACCCCCGACCCACAGAGCCGTCGAAGAGCTGGGAAAACAAAAAGCGTGGTCTTTCTGTGGTCCTAATTCCTCACTCTGCTCCTACGGATGTTCAGCCTCCGTGGACTCCAAAGGGGCAGCCTGGGCATAGAGCAGGATGTAGAGTACTGATGATCAGCACACGGAAGAGTCAGTTAGAGCATCACGTTGGAAGACCGGGGGACGCTGCCAGAGTAAGGACTTGGGGGTCTCAACCCTGAGCCAGACTCTGTAAACTGCTTCAGGACACCATGAGGGAGGGAGGGAGGGAGGGAGGGAGGGAGGGAGGGAGGGAGGGAGGGAGGGAGGGAGGGAGGGAGGGCCAGATCCCTCACTCCCATCCCATCCCACCCCACCCCACCCCACCCGTGGACTCTTCTTCACCTTTCATCCCCCTGCATCCTCAGTGGGGTCGCTGCTTACGGAGAGAGGACAGGGCCTTGTCAGTGTTAACTCAGCAGCTGTATTTAGCTCTGAGATCCTGCCTGCATGTCCCATGCCAACCTGTGCCGGGTGGCACATCACTGCGAATGCAGCTACTGCTGCCCCCGGGAACACTCAGAGTGACACTCAAATGCTGAATGTGCTCCAGGCTGTGCTCCCTTCAAACGTCACCTTCTGAAGATGATGGCGGCTCTGTCGTGGGGCTCCCTACCCACCCCTATCCTTACATTCCTTACCCTGGAACACAGGCGAGCAACAGAACGTGACCCCCCATTCTCCCCACACATTGTGACCTTTAGTGGAGGCCACTGAGACCCCAGAGATCAGGTAGCTGAATCTGCCATCCCTCTTTTATTTTCTGAGGCACAGCGGCATCCAGACTTAGGATCTCTATTGTTCATTGTTCCCCAGCCATGTGACTCCGAAAGTAAGCTCCTGTGTCCCCATGTCCCCACCCTGTAGCACACAGCATGAACAGGAAGCAGATCCTAACTGTCCACGCCGAGGTGAGGGCTGGCATCACATTGAGCTACCCTCTACAGACTGATCAGGTGATCTGGGTCAGAACAGGCTCTGAAGCCCCAGATGATCCATAGGGTCCAACAAGAAGGAGCATGATCGTAAGATTCATTTCTTGGCTTTCTCCTGCTCATCTGTCCTCAGCAGCCCATGGTCTCGTGGTGGGCCCCTGACACTGCCTGACACAAGATGGAGCAGAAGGCCAATTCTGAAGCTGAAAACACCTCTGAGGCATTTTTGACACCTCAAATGCCGTGTCTGGAATGGAGAACCTAACTACTCTTTCACGGGTCACGGCACCATCCAACGGTCAGAAAACAGCCATCAAAGGATCTTGGACTTCCAGCCTCCAGCACTGGGGAACAAATGTCCATTGTTTTTGGAGCACTTAGTCTGCAATATTTTGTCAAAATGCCAAACTGACCAAGATACTAGCTTGTAGCACACTTTGCTTGAGCAAGAGACTTGCATTGTATTGTACCTAGGGCTGGGCATATTTGTTTCTGCAGCTGGGCCTCATCTGGCTGACTGCTACACCTTTAACTCAGGCTGGGCATAGAGCAGCAGCCAGAAACAGCCCAGCAAGTAGCCTAGGGGGGAGACAGGACAATTGAGACTTCTACTGGGGTTTCACTTTTCCCAGTTTTTAGAGGAACCTCACCCACCCCACAGAGCTACATTTGAAGGGTCAGACACTGTGACCCAACTTCATCCATGCCCCAAAGCCAATCTTTACTTCACAGCCCCATCACGTTCGCACAAGAGAAGAGGCTTTCTTTAGGTTCAGAGGCAGGCTTCTGGCCCACTAGTCAAACAAATGTTGACTGCTCCAGGCCCTTCCTAAATGAACACACAGGCATCAGTCAAAGGGTGGAAGGCTTCAACATAAAACCGTGGCCAGTCTTATCCTGAAAGTCCTCTCTTTGGCGGGTCTCCACCCACAAACTCCATAAACTCAGTGTTTTCCGTTTCATGCCTGTTACATAGATGGTTGGGTTTGTGAAGAAGCTCTGTAACCGTTAAACCACCTCAAAGCTTTCTGGATTTGAGTGGCAGGTCAAAGTGGTGGTTTCCCTCAGGGAGATGCAGAGGAGGGCACAGCTGGGGCCAGACGCAGGACATAGGACACTTTGAAAGTTCAGGCAGCCTCCTCATCTCCCCCTGCTACCTCAACCTCGCAGTTGTCCCACTGCGAGGACAGCCCTGCTACCATCGGTCTGCTTAGCTTATAGGTGAAAGAGATAGATAGTCTATGAGCACAATCTTTTCTTTGTACACACACATACACACGCGCACACACACACACACACAAAAGCAGCCAGGGTCTGGTGAGAAGTGAGCGGGCCTCTGGAGGCTGTGTTAGCTGTCTATGATGTGTAACAAACAAGTAACCACAGACCCTATGCCTTCAAACATCTCCAGTCATACTAGGTTTGAGTATTCCCTTGTAATCACAGCAGCTGGGAGGTGGAGATAGAAGGGCTTCAAATTCAAGGCCAGCCTGGGCTGCATAGTAAGACACTATCTAAATGAAATAAAAATAAATCTCTGTTTGTGAACCCTAGGTTCCTCCCGAGTCCAGTGCTGCCTGGGTGGCGCTTGGCTCAGTTGCACAGTCAGAAGCCATGGTTGTACTGTCAGCTTCTGGCAGCCTTGTGGAAAGAATTAGGGACTGAGGTTGCAGAACCAAGACTAGTCTGCTGCTGTGTGATCCAGGACTGCTGTCAGCAGCCCTGCTCCACACAGTAGGACTATGAGCAGTTTTAACATTATGAGGACCTTGCTTTGGACTTCCCTCAGCAACTTGATTCAGTCCTCATGATCTCCATCATGAGACACAGCCAGCGGGATACAAAAGACAGACAGACTCTATTCCAAGGTAATGTGGGACATTCTCAAGGGTGAAAGTGGACAGTGGCCACAGGGACCCCTGCAGAGAGAAATAGTCTCAGAGATCCAGTGAATGGTACCAGAAGGACCACTGTACCAGCTTGCGTGTTTACAAAGGCTCTGTACTATTTTCTTGAGATCCCTAGACTTTGTGGCAGCTGCTAGAGGGGCATTCTCCCACCCAGGTGATTGACAGGCCCATTTGGATTAACTCTGAAGGGAGGGGGACATTGGTCTCTATCGGAAAGCCTCTGCTGGACAGCAATCTTACAATCTTTTAGACAGTTTAAAATACCCTGCCTCCACACAAGCCCAGATATTCAACTAAGATCCTTGTCATCAAAGCCATGCAGCTCCTGGTGCTAGCTGTGAGGATTATGAGGGAGAGGTTCGTCTTCAGTGACCTTCTGGCTTGCTGATATCTAAGTGACAGCCTAACATTAGGGCAAAGCCCAGGTCTGACTACCCCCAAAGGCCACGTGTCCAATGACGTCAATGAAAGAGATGAGGGATGGTGAAAAGTGAATGGTCAAATGTTAGAAAGAGGAACAAAGCAATTCAGGGAACACACACCCATCTCCAGGATGTTGACATGAGGTTTAGGTTTAAAGAGAGGAAGAATTGAGGAGGTGGGTGAAGTAAGAAATCTGAGTAATTAGGCAGTCCAGGTCAAGTATGGTCCTTTGTCAATCTTTGTGATTCTATAAGATGATAGGAAAAAGTTCTTGTCGCCTGAGGGAAACCAGGTGGTTCCTACCAGATGATCTGTACCACAGAGGGGGAAACTCTCCATCATTAGTAAATACCCCATTCTACAGCTCTGACTCTCTGGAATCTGGAACTCAGAGGCCATGTCATCCAACACAAGGACGGCATCAGCACCATCACCCTGCCTGGTCCACAGGTGGAGACAAGACTTTAGGGACATATGCCTCACCCTCACAAGGTACAGGGAAAGATGAATGGGCAGGCTTCCCAGGACAGAGAAATCCTGAGGCCGCCTTGACAACCAGAGGCTTAAGAGCTAGGTGTCAGAGCTTGGGCCTCTGGTCTCTCCCAGGCTCCCACAGCATAGTGAGTTATGTGGAAAAGCAGCGTCAGAGGGCTGTGGCCATGGGAAGGTCCTACTTTGCCTTCTCTGTTTCTGTGATCAATACAATGACCAAAAGCAACTTGGTGAGGAGAGGATTTACTCATCTCATCTTACACGTTACAGTTCGTCTTGGAGGGAAGCCATGGAAGGAACTCAAGTCAGAAAGAAATCTGAAGGCGGGAACTGAAGCAGAGATGGCAGAGGTACTAGCTTGAGCCCACAGCTTGTTCAGCTACCCTTCTTATGCAACCCCAGGCCCACCTTCCCAGGGATGGGACTGCCTACAGAGGGGTTATCCCTACCACATCAATCGGTAATCAAGAAAACGTCCAACAGACATGCACACAAGCCAATCTGATGGAGGGAGTTAGTCGATAGGGATTCCCTCTTCCCAGGTGTGTCTAGATCTGTATCAAGATGACCAGAACTGTGACAGGTTGATTCTGTAGAGCATAGCCTTGACCCTTTCCCTCCATCTCTTGGGCAGCATTCTGCCAAATGCTTCAAGAGCACTGAGGTGGGTTAGGTTTGGTGCGGTGTGAGGATGGCAGTGCCCTACCCCCTGACTCAGGCAGCAGCCTCTGTTCAGGGTAGGATCAAAGGACACGGCTAACGTGCAGTCACATCCTGTAAACGCAAGGATCATAGCAATGCTGCCACCTAGAAAGAAAAGGCCTGGGAGGAAGGAAGCCTGTGCCCAATGCCTAGTTTCCTTCCACCCAAAGAGGAGTCAAATTTTCCACTCCCAATATCTGTAGCTCTACAAATGGAAAGACCGCACACAGCACAAGGCTCTGAGGGATTTCCACATACCGACCATGCTGTGTGCCATGAGGCTTGGGGCAGAGGAGCCAAAGGATGCGAGAACACCTGAAGCAGGCCTGATTGCTGCAGTCCTCAGACCAGCCTTCCGGGGCTGACACTGGGTGCAAAAGACTGGGTGCCCTTGGCTGAACAGGAAAACTCCAGAACAGGCTGGGGCCAGGAGACGGGCACTTCCTGCCTGATCCTCATTTCTCTCCTTTTCATGGCAAATTTCCGCCTCAATTTCAGTAATTACTCTCCACTCAGCCTCATTCTTCCCTTCATTCAAGAAGGGGAAAAGCACACTAGAGTCTCTTTGGAGGAGGAAACTCTTTGAGATGGTGCATCTGTTCCCTTCATGGGGGTGGTGGGGTGGGGGTAGTGCCTCCAAAATTTCTGTCCTTGTCCCTTCTCCACATGGCTTCTAGCCTACTACCCAGACATCCTTACAGCCCCCAGAGCTGTGTAATCCAAAGGTGGTATGGTGTGGCCATTTCAGGCTGGCAGGTGGGATGGGTCATCTCCTCTGGGAGAAGATGAAGAGAATAGGGTCAGGGAGGCCACAGTTAGCCAGCACCCACCAGCTCTGAGACATGAGGACTTAACCACAGGTTCTAGGAACTAAAACTTGAGCGCTTCATTCAGCATTCCGCTGACCCAGGGTGCCCTTATGCTAACCACAGGGAAAGGAGATCAGGTCGTACATTCACAAGTTTGGCCAACAATTACCAGGCACTCAGGTATGCTATGTGGGGAACAGGCTGGGGGACCCTGTCACTGAGGCTCTCAAGGAATGTACAGTCCGGTGGGGGAAGAAAACAGAAATCACAGCCACACCCCAGGAAGAGGTGGCATCCCAGAACAGGGACCACAGGGCCCAGACACAAAGCTAGGGAAAGATCTCCAGAGCAGATAGGGTTTAGACAGGCCAGGGACACCCTGGCACAGACCACTCAGGGCAGCCCCTGAAGGCACCACACCTCACCTCCCACAGAGGCTCAGAGCTCCCGACACACTGCTAAATGCGAGAGCACTTAGCATGATTCATTAATCTGCCAGGAGCTTTTTTGAGATCTTAATGTGGTGTTTAGAATCTATTTAACTGGCCAACAAAAACCTCCAACACCAGGCAAAAGTAGATCATGTACACTGAGCCTTCCAGGCCCTGGCTGCCACTCCCCTCTGTACGCTCCATGGCCCTCATTTAAAACAAGTGTCCAGTGCATCAAAGAAGGTGTCACTGTGGGCTGGGGAGGGTGACATAAACGGCCCTGTACATCTGTGATTAGAATGCAAGACGGATGGTCAAGGTAATTCCTTGTTTCTAACTTTAAAAAAAAAAAATTAAGTTTCCCATCAGCTCCCACACGCCTGCGTGAATCCTATCTGCTTATGTAAATAACGCTAACAGTGATAACATTAATTAGCAGAATAAGGCTTGTGCTCACTCAGCTGCAGATAGCAGGTAGTTGGGGAGAGGATTAATTTCTATTTTAATTAGAAATGTATGTTTTCGGCAGCTTGGCCTCCAGCACCGAACAGTGTCCATGTCCAGGGACAAACTCTGGTTCCTTCCAAATGTGGTGACTTCCTAAAGGACACTGGGGGACATCTGCTTCTGAATGGCATCCCTTGCCAGCACAGAGCTGGCTAATGACAAAGGAAGGGATGGGATGAAGGCAGTCTTGTCCGAGGGGCCAGAGAGCCTTTGCAGGGCCAGCTCCTCACCTGGTCCACCCACACTATTCCATCTACAGCAGCTGCCCCAGATCACTCAGAGGGCTGATGGCATCCTGTGATGCCATGAGGATGCTGTGAAGAGGAGCTGCAAGGAGGTGGAGGGGTACCAACCATAAGGTGGGGGTCATTTGCCTCTAATGCACCCAGTACCGGAAAGAGCCATGAGGAGAGACTGGATATAATGGAACAGATAACTACATAGAGCCCCTGCCCCAGAGGGCATAGGGTCAGGCCTGCTCCACTGTGCTCCTGTGCTGTGCTCACATGAAGAGGGGACCAAGCGACTCCTACATTCCATGCATCTGCAGCACTGTGCTGGTGTAAATGCTGGGCTGTGGCTTTGTATTGGTTTAACAGGAATGGGTGGTGAGCTTGGCGTGTCTGGGTGCATGGGACGGATAGGGCTTGCTTCTGTTTGAGTCTGCAGCTATACAGAAGGTTAAAGGACACTACCGAGTGGACAGTGATAGTCAGGCAGTGAATGCCTCTCCTCTGATCGACTCCTAGGAGGAGGTTAAGCAAGTAGGTCCCCAAATCTAGAGACAAAAACTGCACACTAAACTGTGTGCCTCAGTTTCCCACTCTGAGCAGCAGCTGGACCCTTGGGCTGGAACTGGATTTTGAAGCCAAGCTTTAAGGTGGTGACCGAGGCAATATGGGGCTATTAGACTCCCATCTGTGACATTTGTCACACAGCCTGTCAAACCATACTGGAGTGGGAATCTGCCCTTCACAGACCAAAGAAAACTAAGGTGCCATGTGGCAGGAAGTTGGTCCCAGCGTGGGCTGGCCACCCCACCCCAATGCAGAAGAACAGAGGCTGGCTGGCAGCAGGCGGGGGAGGCTGACCTTGGAGCAGGACTAGTTGCCAAGATCCAGGCGTCCATAGGGACACTCTTGCTCAGTCTACCTGGAGCTTGCCACTCTCCCCCTGTAGCAATCAATCTCCAACTGTGTAGGGAACCATGGTGCTAGTGAGAAGTATACCAATGTGTCCATGGGCCTAGTTAGACCCTCTGATCACTGTCCTGGAGCTGAACAGTCAGGAACAGGACATCCTGGGCCTATTGCCAGGCATACTTAGGCTCTCAAGGAGTCACATAGGTGTGTGAACCCGTGTGTATATTTGTGTGATATGCGTACATGTGTCTGAATGGGTATGAGAGGTGGGTATGTCCGTATGTGTTATTGTATGTTCATTTTGTAAGCGTGTGTGTGTGTGTGTGTGTGTTGGCAACTCCAAGAGTTGATATCAATGTAGCATGTGTGAACGTGAGTCCCTGGCTTCCTAAGTTCACACCATTCTCTTCACTTCACCCACAATTAGGCGGCTTTGGTCAGGCCTGGGAGCCCTTGACCCTCTCCTTCCTTATCAGAACACGTGGGAGGAGACCAACCCATGAGAGATCCACAGCCTCCTTGTCCAAGGCTCTCATATACAGAGTCGTTTGAGACGAAGGGACAGCCTTGACCACTTCTGCTGGGCACCCTCTCAGACTAGCCATCCTGACGAGTTGCCCTCTGCCTGCCCTCCCTGATAACCCCTCTCAACTCTTGAAATCTGCCCATGAACCTCATCATCTGGCTGGGACCAGAACGCACCCAGTGTTCCCAGAGGGCTACATCATACCCTGACCTAACACCTTCCATGGCTCCTCCGCACCCCAGCAAGGAGGCAACAGATGTGTGAACTAACCTCCTTCAGAGAAGACACCTGGTATTGGTAGGGGAGTGACAGGCTCCCCACATCTGGCCAGCAGCATACACAGAATGAGGCACCGTTTATGAACCAGCCCATCAAAACCCCAAATCCCCAGCTGACAGTTGCACCCCTTATGCAGCTCTATGGGAGACCACTTGCTCGGTGGCCGGCCATGGACCACCTGTCCTGCACCAGGTTTCAGGATGTGATGCAAACAAGAAGACTTCCCTAAGAACCAGACATGGAGTGGGAAAGGGTCGTGGACTTGGGGACTGGAACTACCATGAGGTCACAAGCCATGGTCAAGGGAGTTTCCACCTGGCCAAGACCCTGAGACCCTCATGTCCCCTCTGTGAGTTTCCTAGGCACCCCGCTCCCCTGCAGAGCAACCCAGTGCTTGAGATACCCTGCCTCTCTACTTCTGAGCTCGGTTTCCCCATTTGTGAAATGCACTGCAGAGAGTCTGTGTCTTAAACTGTCCACTGCTCAGCAGTGTGGGGCGTCGTGCCAGACTCCTTTAGGCCCCTAGCTGTTGCTCTGACTTCAGGCTCCCAAC
Organism: Meriones unguiculatus; assembly: GCF_030254825.1. Classification (NCBI taxonomy): domain Eukaryota; kingdom Metazoa; phylum Chordata; class Mammalia; order Rodentia; family Muridae; genus Meriones; species Meriones unguiculatus. The sequence goes on from NC_083356.1 coordinate 26,602,212, forward strand.
CTACCCTTCCTCCAATGACTCCTGAGCCCCAGAAGCTTCCAGAATCCAACCTCCTCCCCTCAAGTGGTCTTTAGAGCCCCTGAAAGCCCTCAGGAGCTGTCTAAGAGAGCCATCCAAGCTTCTGAGGCCAGCTTAGACCTAGGACTACAGACCAGCATCTCGGCTGAGGACAAGGAGCTCTCTAGGAAGCCTGGGGTTGTTCTCTGAGGGGGGGTCTGGGTGCCACCAATTTTCTCTCATGAAGCTGTAACAAGGCATCAAGGAAGGAAATAATGTCCACTATCCCTACCTCACTCTAGAGGTGAAAGCAGAGCTGGGCAGGGGCAGCTTTGTTCCCAGCAGCAGCTGATTGTTGCTCCTACCCAGCTCAGCACTGCACCTTGGCAAAAGGCAAGAACACTGTCTCTCCAAGTGGGTGACTGAGTGCAAGCACCTCCTACAGCCCTCTCAACCAATCAGGTTCCAGAGAGGAGGCTGGTGGATAGCAAAGCTTGCAGTTACCAGGATGAGTGACTTCCCAGTCCCCAGAGGTGACACCAGGAAGCAGGAGGGGGTGACTGATTAGAGCCTAAAGTGTGCCTCAAACCTTGCTCAGGTCACACAGATTGATCATCCAGCCCTGAACCCCTAAACTAACCAAGACACAGGCCTCACACCACTAGACCTGAGGTTCAAAAGACGATTTATTACTGGCTCCCTGGGTCCGTCCCTACCTGGTACCCGGAAGATTCTGACCATGATAATATATCCCATCCCTGAGAACTTGCATGTACCAGGCCCTCCTGTCCTGTCCCCAGAGCTTCAGCTCCAGGGCCCCATTTCAATTAACCCTTTGCCGATATGGGACCTATCAGCCTCCTAGTTTACAGATGGGGAAACTGAGTCACCGAGAGGTTGGCTTGATGGAGTCAAGTAGCCATCTGATCCTTTTGGCTCCATGTCAGGCCACCTGTGTTGGGAGTAGGCAGAAATAGAGAGAAACAAGAGAGAGGGGCGGGGGTAGCCTTGTTTCAAGCAGCCCCAGGTTTGACAAACATCCAGCCTAGGAGCTGGGCAGCCACATGTATGAACCACCTAAGCTCAAAAAGGGCCTTTGGGAAAGGCCCGCTAACTGCAATCCCTCTGTTTCACACATGACCAGCTTGGGTCCCTTAGGGTAAACTCAGCATAGCTCCCAGTCCCCAATGAGCCAGGCCAAGTACAAATGAGAATTTAGCCTCCAGCAAGGTAACCAGTGAACAAAAGAATAAATAAATGAGTCTGTTCCCCACCCTACCAAGAACAGTGTGCTCCGTCCCTCCCAACCCCGCCCTGCCTTGTGACTTCCGGCAGCCCAGTCCCATTCTGTCTCCCTTCCATGGGACCTGGTGGACTCTTCGATCTCACTCCCCAGGTTTCCTTTCCTAAGGAAGGGAACGTTACACCTGCCAGGCTAGTCCTTTGGAATGCCCTAGAAACAAAGGTGCAGCAGCTGGCACAGCCTCCCAGCCTCAGGCCCCACCCATCCTCCTACTGTCTGAGTCAGTGACACAAGGCCAGCAGTACCCAGGCCCATAGTGCTCAGGCCCGAAGCTAGAGAACTGCAGCAAACAGCCGGGCCCCTCCTGCTGCTGGCCTCCTGCCGCCCCCTTGAGGCAGCATCTGTTCCCAGCAGGGATGGAGCTGGCACCCAGCTGCTATTTTTGTGCATGTAGGGAGTCTGAGAGCTTTGTCTAGACAGCTCCAGGCACACAGGGTGAATCCTGCCCTCCTCTGTCCCATCCTGGCAGAAGCAAAGGGCACCCTCAAAGCCAGATTTCCACTCCAGAGTCATCTCGAATACCCAGTGAAAAGGAAGCAAGGCTACAAGTTCACCCTGTGGGTCACAGGAAGGGTTGGGACAAGAATCCAGAGAGTACCAGATCCTACCATGCTACCCAAGTCACAGCCATTCCTATCCAGCCAGCCTGTCCTCCCTCTAGCATCGTAAGAAAGCAGATCACATGGTGGCCAGGTTGCCAGCTGCAAGAAAGAGGACCAGTTGCTCACTATGTGGCCCTGGAGGAGTCAGGCCCTCCATAGCCTCAGATTCCCCTGAAAAACAAAAGGGGACTCCTTTCTTAAGGTCTACAGGAAGGTTGTCACTCCTGGCAGGCACCGGTACCCAGGACCCTGCATACACAAGGCCCAGAGAAAACTTTCCAGCAGTGTGGCAGTACAGCTCCAGCACCGCCAACAGCAGCCGGGAGCATGGCATCTCTTGAGCATGGGGACACAATGATACCGGGCTCTTGGGCCATCATTTTTGGACCCAGGAGAGCTTATGGCAGTGGCAGAGCAGTGGAAGGAGCATTATGCTCTACAATTCCTAGTCCTCCCAGGAAAAATACAACTTGTCACTCAAACAAGGATACAAGAGCTCTCTGAGGACCTCTGCCCTCATGGAGTGCAGTGCTTCAGGAGAGTCCTTGTGCTTCAGGGAGCTGGGAACGGGGCTGGAATGTGTCTAGCTAGTTGGTTTGAGCAGATAGGGGAGGGCCCCAGGGAGAAGGAAGGCTAGGACCTGCCCCCACAGATCCAGGCTCAAGGTCAAGATTTTGTAAAAACAGGTTCTTTTCCCATGCATCTTCAAAAGCAGCTGTAAGTGAAATGGACCACTTTCGGCATGTTGGATGTTTGCAAGTGTGAGTGGCTAAGGACGTGGTGCCTGCCTGAGGCACCACTCCAGTCCACCACTTTGATCTCCCTCCTGACTCAGGAACTTCACCTGCCCTTGCTCCTGCTTAGACCACAAGGGCAGGTAGTACCCAGCATGGACACAGAGAAGGGCAGGTACAGAGAAGCCTAGAGCATGTGTGTAGAAGCTGCCAGGAAAACAGGGCTGGCACTCCAACCATGCTGTGCGTGCACAAGCCAGAGAGAAACAACCTCAGACGGATCTTGGGCTACACAGTCCGAGCATTGCATGCTGGAGCTAACCAGAACTTGGGATGGGGAGACTTGGGTGGACCCTGTGTAGGAGGAGAGGCAGCTCTTCCCAAGGTAGAAAGATAGAATCGTCCCAGTACTATGTCTGACTTGAGGCCCAAAAGTCACCAGAAACCTTCAGGAGAGGGATGTTCCTGGGAGAGGGCAGAGTAAAATGAAACATCTTGAAGTAGGAGAGACTGGAATGGAGTGAGATCTGCCAAGCCTTCCACAATAAAGCGGGAGGGTCATGGAAGATGCGGTGAGCCCTCTCCAACTATGTGATTGTGCGAACCCCACCCCAGGATCTTCAGGAATCTTCAGGCTGCCAGAATCTCACATCAGCATACTAGAGGAACAGCCAAGGAAACCACCATTCATTCATGCCCTCGCCCAACAATTACCAAGCACCCCATCAGAGCAAGACTCTGCGGAGGAAGGAAGGAGAGTCTTGTGGGCACTGAGGAGGCTGGAGGAAGGACTCAGAAAGCCAGACAGCAGCGTTAGCTTCCTCCTCTGAACTGTGTGAACCAGTGAAGGTTGCTGAGCGTGGAGGAACCACAGAAACTTCACCTCTGTGCAACTAGCATCTTTTGGCTGTGAAGTCAGGAGACTTGCTGGCAGGCCAGCAGTATGGGGAACATGGCTAGGCAGGTTACCTGGGAGTTGTTTCTGCCATACGTTGCTGGTGCCTAGAGGATTCGAGCACAGGAAAACCCATGGGATTCCGGCTGAGTCTCCACTCAGAAAGGTGTCACTTTTTGAAAAATGTGAAAAGAGTGCTTGTTAAAGAGTCAATTGCACCAATTAAAGCAGCTTTTCTTTGAGCAAAAAAAACCATAAATACGACAGTAAAATATGTAATTTGCATAATGTCTTCATTAATTCGGTGTTTTCATTATTGCCACAAAATAAAAGTGACAGATCCCAACAGCGGAGACCCTCTGCCAGCACCCAGCTGGGCACCGTCCCTGCAGTGACCATGTGCTAGCACTGAGTCTCTGCAGTCATCATCTGCTGGCACCAGGCCAGAAAAGATCCCTGCATTGATGCCTTCCTCCATATGACTGGGTGACAGCTAGTCCCATGCTTCTCCCTGGTAACCCACTAGGTAAGGCAGCAACTCATAGGGCTGTGGGTAGCCATGGATTGAACAGTGGGTCATCAACACATCTCCCACAGTGGCTTAAATGATACCCGTCAGCGATGGATCCCAGCCCAGCCACCTTCCCCACCTTACCATTCCAGAGCCCAAAGGTCTTCCCTGGATGTCCCACCTGCCAAGTTTACCTGCATGAGAGACACCAGCAGAGGGCACTGAGGCCTTGGTCCGGATCTGATGTGAGCAAGGTTCTGTTCTGCTGAGGTCAGAGCTCAGACCGTGATCAGCAAGGAGACTGTGTTTGTAACCAAGGCTAAGGTGCCGATAGTGCCCGATATCAGCTCTCAGGCTATGGCTGCCATCACAGCTCAGCCTAAGACCAGGGTCAGTGCTCAATAGGCTACTGGGATCAAGGCTTAGCCTGTAAGTGGAGATTAGGGCTCAGTGCATGGCCGAGATCAAGTTTAACATGCAGCCAGGATCAGGGCTAATGCAGTAGCTAGGAAATGAGTCTTAAGAAGAGGGAGCCACCTCACCCCAGCCCAGCACTCAGCTCCAGGGCCCGTGCCATCAAGGCAACAGCTGAGGAGACCCAAAGGAACCAACTATCACTTCTAATGGCCAACCACACTGTTTTCTGGTTGTCTCTCTCCCTTTCCCCGGCCCAGCCCAGCCAGGCAGCAGGAGAAGGTGTAATTAAAAATCAGGTTTGTTAACACGAACGCAACATACATAATATTTAAAACATCCAAGCGCCTTTAACTCGCTACCAACGTGCGCTCGCTCATTAAGCAGGCATTTTTTTTCTACGGCAGCAACACTGCAAATAGCTCTTATTAAAATGCTCAAAACACCATCTGGTCCTTCACCAAGACTCCGAAGCTGGTGGAGGTGGCCCAGCACGCTTGGAGACGCAGAGATTCCTGGCTTTATCTGCTCCTGACCCCAACCAGCTGTTCTGGGTTCTCATCGGTAACCTCACCCTCCAACCCACCCCATCCTCACAACACCCTGCTTTATGGGCCAGGATGCAAGACCCCCCAGTCACCAACTAGGAGAGGCTATAAAGGGCTGAGCCTGGGTCCTTCTGACGTTGGGTCATCGTCTTCTAGCTCTCTCCAGAAGTATATGAGGTAGCAAAGAGGAAGGAGATGGGAGCCTTACCAGTCTATTCAGCCAGAAATAAAGATGGCACTGTCCCCTCAGAATGTCCACCACCATCACTGAGGCTTGGAGGTGTAGGGTAGAAGCCCACACCTCGGTCAAAAGGCCGAAGACGCACATGCGGAAGTGTGTTTTTTCAAACTCTGTGATAAACACAAGGGCTCCCGATTGGACCAGGGGGACTCCGGAGCTGTCCTTGGAAATGAGTCCATAACCTGCTGGGGGTCTCAGGAGGAGCTGGAGCTGTCCATGACTGCTGACTTCCAGTGCTGGACCTCAGCAGCGGAAGGAGTGGGTAAGGTCACTCTGGGAGGTGGAGCTACAAGAAGGGAAGAGAGACCTGACGGGACCCGAGAGCTCATGAGCCTGGGGGAGCCTCAGGGTACTGTGTCCCACCTGTCGTCTGCTCTGCAGCCTGCCAGCCCTGTGCGTCCGTGTGACATGAAGGACAGGACTGAAAACCAGGGATCTCACATTCTCCTGGGCCAGTTCCCAGTGCAGAGACCAAACCAGCCCTCCGCATACCGTCTCAATCATAAAGTTTGCAGAGCTACAGTGACAGAATAAGAACCACAAAGCATGGGGAACCCAGAACCACAGAGACCTTCCTGTTACGCACACAGAAAGTAGCGTGCATGGGAGCCCAGAAACACAAGCACGCATGCACGGATTACACACATATAGGTGCACTGACTCTTACACACTGCTGTGTACACAAGCAAGAACGTGTGTACGCAGAGGCATACACGCACATGATGGTTGGCGATGCAGCACGATGTATATACATCAGCAAAGATGCTTGCACACATGTGCCTGTGTATGCATGTTCACGGCACAAGCAAGCGGGCAGCAGTGCACATGCATGCCAGCAAAAACTCACACACGTGCATGCATGGGTGTGCAGGTACTCGTGAGTTCACATGCAAGCACACACACACACACAGAGCTGCATCATGCGTGCACTTGGATGCAGAGTGCTTGAGTTCCATATGTGTGTTACACTCCCGTCTCGTGTTCCCTGTGTTTGTGGCTTCAGTCAGTACTGATGGACATGAGGCGTTGATAACTCTGTAAGAAAACAACAGTCAAAATTCCAGTTTAAAAAAAAAAACTGATTTAAGACATGAGCCAACGCTATACAAGTATAGGAAAGGTCTTTTAAAGGACATGAAGAATATCCCCCTGGCCCATCTGTTTTCTGGGTCCTTCAAGGGGAGGGGGCCTCAAAGCCCACAGGATAAACCTCACATGTAAAACCAGTCCTGTGCCCCTCCGCCATCCCTACTGACCACTTAGAAAGCCTACGAGCCTGGCCGCCAGTTCTAGAAACCCCAAAGACAGAGTAGATCTTGGCTAGGGGAGGAGGATATGGGACTGGGGGCTGGCAAGCGTAGCCCCCTTTCCCCGCACCCATCCCTGCAATAAGCAGAAAGTGTCAACTTATTCCCAGCTGTTGTTGCCAAAAAAAGAAAAGAAGAAGAAGGGGAAAAAAAGCCCTCAGGGTTTCAAGGAAACTCACAACAACTTTAGAAAATGTGAGAGCAAGATCGATGGTTCTGTTTCTCCGCGCATTCAGCCAAAGCCAAGAACCTGAGTCTGTCACACGCATTTTGGAAACCCCTGGAAGTGGGCTGGGCCAGGGGACCTCCTTCAGGCCTGTCGTTGTTCCTCCGCAGGCCAAGCTGCCTTCCTGAAAGGGGACATCTTTTATTTTTCTTTATTCCCAGGAATAATGGCTCTTGACAGGAACGACTCCCACTAGCAATTAGCAGTGATTAATGTAGAAGTCCACTGCAGCCTGGAGAAAGCTCTACAGGAGGGGTGGGCAATGCTGGTATATTCATGGCCTTGGCACTGGTGCCGAGGCCCAGCAGGGGCGATGTGGTGACTCCCCCCGCTCCCATCAGTGCTCTGAGCCTGGGACTGGGCCGACAGCATGATGAAATGACAGGCTGAGGTCAGAGGTCACGATGGCTCCTCCTATCACAGACATACATACTGAACACACAGGCAGATCCAAGCCCTGAGTGGCTGGAGAGTCTGTCAGTCCTCAGGATAAGTTAGTCAGAGTCCTTCAACCTACACAGTGGTCACTTGACTTCCCAGGGAGAACAGGACTCAGAGATCCATTTGCCCAGGACTTTGGGACCCCAGAGTTAGTGCCAGACACTCTTTTTGTTTGTTTTTCAAGTCAGGGTTTCTCCGTGCAGCCTTGGCTGTCCTAGATTCACTTTCTAGACCAGGCCTGTCTCAAACTCACAGAGATCTGCCTGCCTCTGCCTCCCAAGTACTGGGATTACAGACTCATGCCAGACATTTTTCTTGCCTTTGCTGTATGCCTTAGTTTTCCCAACTGGGACTGTGGGAGCCACTGTGAGGCCTAGGGCCTCACGTGTCAGGACCTACTGTCCCTCTATGTCAATCCATTCATCTCTGTCTCTTGGGGCCCACAGCTGTGCACACCTGAACTCCAAATATCTGGAAGCTCATCTCATCTGCCCCAGCCCCTGAGGTTCTTGCTTCTCTAGCAAGCTTGGAGAGAAAGGACACAGGGCTGTCAGCTCTCTCTCTTAATTGAATTTTAGGGCTCATTAGTACTCAGTAATTGGGGGGAGCAGGGAGCACTCGTCACCCCAGCAACAGCCCAAATATTTGGGTTTGAGCTGGGCAAACCGTAAGGAACAGCCCTGAAGTGAAGAGCCCCACATAGGAACTAGTGTTCACCCATCCATTTCACTGACTAGAAGCCCAGGGCCTGCCAAGAACAGGGATCTGAGGACAGTTACCCTGGCCCTTTCAGCTCTCAACCACCTGTGCAGTCCTCGATCCTAGGGCTCAGTTCACCCTGCAAAGCCTCCAAAGCTGAGCCTGGGCTGTCCCTCTAGCCTCAGCCTCCCCACTCCATCCCAAGCGTGGTAATGACCGCCACTTTGGGGCATCAGGACATCACCCCTGAACCAACCATTCTCGTCTTCAGGCGACTCCCGCTGGCCCCAGATCCCTCCTCCACCTGATGTGAAAATCTAGAGCAGCCCCTGCCCCACCAGCTCACTAACGTGACTCTCCCACCTAGTCCTGTAGTCTGGCCTTGCCCTCAGCAACTAGACATCCTTCTGGTTTCCAGATCTGCAGACCCCAACCTTGAATTCACCTTCACTGCCCTACCAAACAAGCCCTCTAGCTTGTTGCCCTGCAAAAACTAATGTCACTGACTGTGTCTGTGTGTGTCTGTCTGTGTGTGCATATCTGTGTGCATCTTGTGTGTGTTTGTGTGTGTGTATCTGTGTGTGTGTCTGTGTATATCTTTGTGTGTCTGTGTGTGTCTGTGTGTCTGTCTCTCTATATATGTGTGTTTATGTCTGTGTCTTTGTGTGTCTATCTCTCCCACTGTCTGTGTCTGTGTGTCTTTCTCTCTGTGTGTGTCTGTGTGTTTGTGTGTCTATCTCTATGTATGTCTGTGTGTATCTGGGTGTCTACCTGTCTCTCTGTGTGTGACTGTGTGTGTGTGTGTCTGTCTGTGTGTGTGTCTTTTTGTCTGTCTGTGTGTGTCTGTGTGTGTGTCTGTCTCTGTGTATGCATGCACACGCATTTGTGTGTGTGCGTGTGTGTGTGTGTGTGTGCATGCGCACATGCGCATGTGAATTATGCACAGAGTTGGGTGTCTTTAGCTCCCAAAACCTTAGTGATCCCCTAGGGGTGGGACACCCTCAGCCTTAGGAACACATATCTATTCATGTCATTGCTAGGTTCCCAGGCTTGAGTCCCTCACTCAACCTCAAAGTCCTTGGAGAGTGCACACATTACTTCTGCTTACCATCTCTAGATCCCACTGGCCAGCCACCTTGCCATTCCTTCCTGTGTTTCCTTTTCTACAGCAGGCCCGTACCTTCCTCCCGACTCTGCTCAGATCTCCACCCATTGGAGCCTGTGGATGGCTGCAGTGAGGTAGAGCATCCTGTCAGGGGATCCTAGGTTCTCCCTGAGGAGCAGGAAGGGTTGAAAGTTGTGCTTAGGAAAGAGCATTCTGAGATTCTGTTCCGTGTGGCTACATACTGCCTGCTCACACTCTTCCAACCCCAGATTTACAGGTGAGGAAACCGAGGCACAGAGAAAGTAAATCACACACATACAAACAAAAGCTTCCCAAATGAGCCTAGCTGTATGGCAGGGCAGCCTGGCTGTCACACAGAGTCCCATCCCAGAAGGACCCAAGCTGCTTTGGTGAGCCCGGCAGCCAGAGTGTCCTTGCTCCCTATGCCATGCTGCTGAGAAAGAACCTCACATCTCAGAGGTTTGTTTCCTGTTCTCTCTACAGAGCTCTAACCCCAGTCAGCCCCTGGACCCAGACTATGGGCAACCTGTGTGCAAGCACCCTCAAACAAGACAGACAAATAAAGGGGATTTCCATGTGCTCGCTCTGACCAGGATGCTTTGGCCCACAAGTGGCAAGGTCACGGCGCCTGAATCTCAGTGGCTGTCAAAGGTTGCCAGCTATATAGCTCAGGAGCAGCAGCCACACCCAGAACTGCCAGTAGATTTAGACAGGCTGCTCCTTAACCTACAGAGGTGACCACAGCAAGCCCAACGGACCATTCACAAAAGATCTCCGCACCCATCCGTCTCCCTTGATCTTGAGGTCTTTATCCAGGCCTTAGTGTCTTGCCCTGTGCCTCTCTCATTGCCAGCCCAACTCCCCGCCTTTGCTGAACACAGGCTTTATCTCCAGGGGAGGGACGTAAAGTGGGTCCTCACAGCAACTCAATTACGCCTCCATTGGAAAGTCTAACACAATCAATTCAGGGAGCCGGCCGACATCATAACACAGTAATTAGGAACAACTTCCAACTCAGGGTTTCCTTTGAAGATGGTAATTGCAATTAATTAAACATCCTCACCGCTCCTCAGAATCTGTTCCTGGGGAAACCTGGGGAGATGGGTCCCACCTCTATTCCTAACAGCCTGGGACTCAAAGCGTGTCTGTCTCCTTTGAATCTGGCAAGGAGTGGAGTTACCTGGAGCAGCTGTGAGGTGGGAGGGACCCAGCTTCTTGATTCTGCATCTGAACCTCCCCCCCACCTTTTCTGCCATTCCCTGAATGGAAAGGGCCCCAGGATGCCCTGTGTTGGCCCAGAAAGGTGATATCCCAGATTATATGGCTACTCGGGATACTAACTGAGCACCTGCTGTTTACAGTTCTGCCGTGTATGCACCGGGACAGAAGCCCCACCACAGCGAGGTGGGTGCTTCTCCCGGGAGCCCAGGAGTCAGGGCTCCTCACTAGGTGGACGTGCAGGAGGCATCTCAAGAGGATGAGGGACCCCAGGAGACACTGCTACACTTGGGGCGGAAGCCCTTAAGATATGGTAACATACACGGAACAGCTTACAAACCCCAGCGTGAATATTGGCTCAGTACCCCAGTTCCTTGAAAGGTGGAGGTGAAATGCCACCATCCAAGGTGACCCGAAAAGAAATGCTTTCCCTTCAACATCTGATAATTTGAAGGCTTGTTTGATTTTTGGTGGTGGCGGTGGTGGTGGTGGTGTTTGAGACAGGCTATCCCTAGGCAGCCATGGCTAGCCTGGAGCTCACTATATAAACCAGGCTAAACTTGAATTCATAGAACTCGGACACCTCTGTCTTCTCAATGCTGGAATTGAAGGCACATGCCGCTATACCTGGCTTTGTTTGAGGCCTTCTGATAGTTAGCTTTGCCCACTTGACACAGTCTAAGATCATCTGGGAAGAGGGTCTCTCTCACTGACCCTCTGGCCTGTGTAAAAGGTTGTCGGAATTAAGCTCATGGATGTGGGATGATCCAGCCCACTGCAGGCAGCTCCATTCCCTAGGCAGGGGGTCATAACTTTATAAGAGTGGAGGACTGAGCTGAGCATGAGTAATCAAGCAGTGTTTCTGCCCTTCTGTGGATATGATGTGGCTAGCTAAGTTCCCACCTTGATTCCCCACAGTGATGGACTGACTATAACCTAGAACTGCCCTCCAAAGAAACCCTTTCTCTCCTAAGTTGCTTTTGTTTTTTTGTTTTTTTTAAACACAGCTACAGAAATGAAACTAGGACATGCCTCATGTATTTATGATCCAGACATCATGAGACTTGGAAGGCAGACAGCTGGAGGCAGCATCAGCGATAGAGAGAAGGGGCCAAGAGCCCCAGAAGATGAATCACAAGGGAAGTGACGGCCAGTGACCATAGCAAAAGCAGCACTGTGAGTGTTCTCCCTGTGTAATGAGGAGAGCAAGGTAGGCGGAGGTCGGGGAGGGCTGCCCAAGCCTTCCTACCTCCACGACCCCACCCTCCTAGGGGCAGAATCTGCCTTCACAGCCTCAGCACCACTCAGCACACATAGGCATCTAGCCAGGCTTTACACAACAGCAAATAGACCCTAGTCTGAACTGTGTGGAACGGAATGCTCCCTGGGAGTATAGGGGAAGGTGGGAGAATTAGCAGGAGCAGGCCAAGGAGTCACAACCCTTGAACTTCTTGCCCATGGTTCAGCTCCTATCATCCTTTCCAACCTTTGCTACTGTGGACAGGTCCTTAGAGAAGCAGTGATTAAGTGCCTGGCTTCCTGGACCTGGGAGCATGGCTCTGAAGCACGACCAAAGGGACTGACTCCAGTGGCACAGACCAGTGTCAACTGGTGTGTGGTACTCTCCAGGACACGCGAATGCATTCACCATGGGGCACATTTGAGTTCCTGCAGCTTCTAAACATGTGACTGTTCTTTCTGAAACAGCTCGTGGAAGCCAGCGGCCATTGGCCAGGGAGACGACGAAAGTACATAACATGCCAGTTGAGCTAGCCTGACGGGAAAGGGCACAACCAGAAGGCTAGGAGGCAGGGCTTCTATGACAACCCTGAGCCTGGGGAGCAAATTTCCCGAAGCTTGTGTAACTGGCCATTCCAATGGCCTGATCCTCCAGTCCTTCCTGTGGTCAAGGCTAGCCTGAGCTGTCTCTTTAGCTTGGCAGAACTCCTGCTGGGGCATTTGACCCCTGCTGCACTCCCTGGGATTGCCCCGTCTTTACCTACACTGTCCCCTCTGCCTCCAGCACCTTTCCCGACCTACAAGGCAGGCTCCCCCTCACCTCTGCATTCTTAGCTGAAGTGCCACCCCCTGCAAGAGGCTTTCACATCCTGCTTAAAATAGTATCATTTCTCATGTCACTCCTGTGTTTCCTTGTGATGTTTAATTTCCTGTTTGGTAACTTACTGTGTATGTGTGTGTGGGGGGGGGGTGTCTTGGTGCCTTGTATTCTCAGATTGGACCAAGGCTCTGTCTCTGAGCTCTCAACCATAGGCTTTTGAAAACTGCTTTGAAAATAAATTTCTAGAAAGTGGGGTTAAAAACATAAAAGGTGCAACCCCTGGATGTTCATTATGATACCCTAGTCATAAAATGACTCCATCGCTGCTGTGAGAGAGGAGGCGTGTGCTCCATCCCCTGCAGGGCAAGCTGACCTGGGGGGACTTACTGGCCTGGAGGACTCTTCATGATGTCAAGAAGGCAGTGATTAAGGGCTTGGCTTCCTGTCCCTGGGAGCATGGCTTTGGGGCATGCCCCATCATGGTTGCTGGAGGGGTTGTTTGTTTTTGTTTTGTTTTGTTGGGGGGGGGGCTGAGGGGACTGCCTCCAGCTGTCCACAGTGTGATCTGCTTTGCATCCATCCATCTTCCCCGTTGGTTTCTGGATACCCTGCCTGTGTTTAGAGGAGAACCTCCCCCCTCATCTAGGGGTTGTTTTTAAGGAGCCTAAGCAGCCAATAGACCATATGGACAAACACTAGCACACAGTCAAAATGGAAGCTGCCTTATTAGGAATCAAATGCCGGATGGCGTATAACGATGCCGTTGGGCATCTCTGTAGAGCTGAAGAGATGCCCAAAGGTTTGAGAAGGCCCCTAGAGGAGAGGCTGGAGTTCAGGCCAGTGCAGTGGAAGAGGAGAGGGACAGAGAGAGCCTGCCTCCATAGCCCCAAGCTGTCTTTGGTTGCTGTGCTGTGCCCTTCTCATGCTGTTTCCTCCTCCTCCTTTCCCTGCTTCTCCCTCACATCCCCGAAAGTGAACATTCCATCTAAGTTGTTCTGCCAGGACTTGGGAAATTTTTTTCTTCCCAGCACTGGGAAATTATAAATAACTCCTGGATTAGAAGAAACAAACAAAAGCAGAAACAAAAAAATCTCTGAGTCCAGCTGCTCTTGGGTAGGAATGGACCTCCAGCCCACCAGGAACCCAAAGCCCCCAGGCAGAATGGAATCCTTCCACTAAGGGCCACTGGACCTTACTACGTGATAATATCCCACGATTTAGGACACCAGGGCTAGGCAGTCCTCGCTTGCAGCCCACCTACTATTGGCATAAAAAAATAAAAATTAAAATAAAAAATAAAAATAAAAACCTGCCTGGAATTTGCCACCTAGAAAGGGACAAGCCGGAAGCCCAGGTCCCAAGAAATCGTCTCGGATTTTCAAGGGGAGTAGGCAGTACCCTTCAGGGAGGGGACAGAGAGGAAGGCAGGCTGTCGGAATCCCTTCCTGACACTGCCTCTCACATACTTTCCACGCTTACACTCTACCCCTGTACGTCCCTAGCAGCTGTCATAGAAACCGGCGACGCTGTGGCACTTGGAGTGAGGCAGCACCCAGCTACTCCTTGGAAGCCAGGCTGTCCTCTCCTTCCTATCTGCCAGGTGAGATCGTAAATTCCCATCCTAGTGCTGGGCAGGAGAGCGGACAACTGGGGCGGAGACCTGACCTCCCACTCTCCCCGGATCTTCTCCTCCTCGCAGCCTGCCTGGGTCACCTTTTCCATCGGGCTCTCAGACTCACTGGGCGCTTGAGTTCGTGCAAGGCATGATGTCCCGCGCGCCCCGCTCCCCGGCTTTCCCGACGCACGGAGCAGGGCGAGGCCCGGACGCGACGCGGAGGGGACTGGAGAGGCAGAGGCTTTATTCGCTGTCGCGGGCGAGGCCGCGCCAAGGAGGACGGCCGGCTTCGGGAGGGAAGGCGGCGGCCGCAGGCGCCAGCAGGACCAAGCCGGGCGGTCGTCCGGCGCCCGCGTAGCTCAGCGCCAAGCGCTCCAGGCGCCGCTTGCGCTCGGCTGCCTGCGCCGTGGCGTGCAGGGGTCGCAGCAGAGCCGGGGGCGGCGCGCCGGGGCCGCGCAGCAGGAAATCGAAGCCCGCGCGATCCCGCGGGTCGTAGAAGAGCGGCCCGGTAGCCGGGTCGGGGCCTGGCGGCCAGGCGAATGGAAAGGGCAACGTGAAGTCCTCAGTGAGCACGCGGATGGCGAAGTCGTCCTCTTTGCCCAAAGCGCGGTAGGCGCGCCCGATGCCGCGGAAATGGGCCTCCCAGAGCTGCGCGTCGCCGCCGTAGATGTCTGGGAAGCGGGGCGCGGGGGGCACAGCGGGACCTGCGGCGGGCGCGACAGTTAGCGGGGGGGGGGGGGGAACCCTACGCTTGTCCCCGGCGCTGGGAGGCTGGGGAGGGGAGCGCCGGGACACGGAAAGAGGCCACTCGGACACGAGAACCAGGTGAGGGCCACCTGAGCCCTGAGGAGTGAGACCTGAGCCCCTCTCAACACCGAGGACAGCGCCTACGAGGCTGAGAAGGGGCTCTCAAGCCCAAATGGGACCAAGGGGGGTCTACCTCCATCTCTGACCTCTCTCCTGCCTCTTTGGTCACCTCTCCTTCCAAAGGGGAAGTTGTCCACTTTGCTGAGGGGACAGCACCGACAGACTGTGGAGGCCTGCAAAGGTCCTGAGAGTATGAGAAAGTCAGGCCCCTGAGCACAAAGTTCAGGGTGGGGAGGAGGCTAGCTTAGCCAGGAAGCTCAGTAGGATTCACCCAGCAGGTGGTGGCATGCAGCAGTTGGGGCAGGGACTCCGCAAGAACCACGCCGACTACTGCGGATACAGCTGACTAGTCCCCCGGCCTGGGGTCTTAAACTTCATCCCCATGAGGACGGAAGTAAGGATAAGGATGGTGGAGCACTCGGCTGGAGATATGGGGTGTGGGGACTTGGCATGACAGCAGATGCTAGGTCCCCAAGACAAGGACCAATGCCAGGAGCTGGAGGACTCATGCTGGAAAGTATGTGGGTTCCCACAATGCAATGGGAGTCAACATTCCATTTTTTTGCTATAGGCAAGGGTCTAAGAACAGGGAAGTCATGTGGGAGTGGCTGCAATAACCCCTCCCCACAGTGCCACACCATGCCATGCCCAGGAGCCTCTTGGTTATAATTCTTACACAGTGCACTTACTGAGCATCTGCTGTGTGCAGACAGGATCTGCACTATATACTGTCTGCAGCCATGAGCCAGACAACAAAGCCCATTCTTCCACCTTCATAGATAAGCAAATGCCTTCTTGAGTCAGAACCTCGGGCAGCACAAGGGGTGTTATGCCAGGAGGAGAGATGAAGCAGAGGTGATCTCCCCAGTGAGGAGAGCCAGGCCTGCAGATGGCTTGTGATGAGTGGGCAGGACTTGCAGGGCCACACCCTGAGTCCACAGCTCAGAGGACCAATGAGGTCTCGGCCTCCAGCCCTGCAAGCCTATCCTGACTTTCTGGCAGCCTTCTGAAGTCCTTGTCTTAACCTGCTCAGTACCAAGGTGGGGTGCAGCCACAGAAGGGGCCATGAGAATTCCTCTGAGAGGCTGGTAGAGAGAAGCTTTGGAAAAGAAAGGTGGGTCCTGAGAGAGAAGACGGAGACTCTCTCACAGTCCCAGGCATGGACAGGGTAGTTTTATCAGGTGAGTATAGCTTGTAGAGGTAGGGGTGGGAAGGGCAGTAGCAGGGAGACCAGGAAGACAGCAGTCTCTCGTCTAGGTGAGGGCAGCTGGGGCCAGGACAGCTGTCAGAAGAGTGCTGCTTCTGGACATGTCTTGAAGCTAGTTAGTGTGGTGGTGAGGAGTAGGATCACCATAGAAAATGTAAACCCCAGGCCACCATATGCTGAAGAAGAGGGAAGCTGAAAGAGAAGCAGCTGAGGACAGGGGATTGAGATTTTGATTTGGGACAGGTTGGGTTGAAGCCCTCAGATGGGCTGATGGGCTGATGGAGAGCACAATTGGGTGGAGACAGACCTGGGGAAATGGTATTTAGGGTCAAAAGAGTGGATGAAACCACCAGGGAAGGGAGGGAGGGAGGGAGAAAGAGAGAGAGGGAGGGGTGGAGGGAGGAAGTAGGGTAGGAAAGGGGAGAGAAGAGACAAGGGGAGGAGAGAAAAGAGGGGAAGGAAGGGGAGGACAGACGAGAGGAGATCCAGAGCCAAACCTGGGGCCATCTGTCCTTGCCAGATCAGGGAGAGGAGAAGCCAGTGAGGGGACAGTGATATAGGAGCAGTGTGGGAGATTCTGGAAACCAGACAGAAGCTGAATCACATGCTGCCAGTGGGTCACATCAAATAAGGCCTCGGAGCTGGCCTCAGATTTAACTTCATGGAGGTCATCAGTGACCTTGACCTGAATCGCTTCAGGGAAGTACAGAAATTAAGCCTGATTAGAGTAGGTTCAAGAGCAAATGGGAGAGAAAGATTTGGAGGCAGCAAGGATAAGTAACCTTCTGTCAGGTTTTTGTTAATAAATGAGGAGCAGAGAAATGGGGCAGTCACTACGAGGGAGGTGAGGTTGAGAGAGAGAACAGAGAGCCACCCACCTCTGTGGTAATAGCAAAGAAAATCCAACGCTTCTGCCTGAGGCAGAGGGTGGCTTGGGTGTGGCTGAGTAAGATAGAAGGGCAGGCAGCTAGCCTTGGATGGGAGGGCAGGTGACCAGAGTCAGTGATGGAGAGGGAACAATTCCTAAGTCCTCCTATGATGGCTTCAGTGGGGGGGGGGGGGGGGCTCACAGCCAGCTGTGCTGAGGAAGGGCACACAGAAAGAAGGCATCTGGCTGTTGCTAGGAGAGAGACCAGGCAACCAAGGAAGTAGTCAGGGGCCTGGCCTGGTGGAGGCACCCGGCAGGCAGCTGTTAAGAAAAGAGAGTGAAGTCCAGATTAATGGACACAAACAAGGGTGGGGTGGCATGGGGAGGGGGTTGCCAGGCAAGGACAGGAGAAAGGCTGACCGGGTGGGAGGTGAGTGAGATGAAGCTGGGAATGCAGGGAGATGGCTAAAAACCAAGGGTGTGTTCCCCCCAAGTGGGGAGCTTCCTCAAGGGAGCAGAACAGAGAGGAATCCCCAAGATGGATGTAGAGGAGCTATAGTGTGCATGCTGACCAGGCCTTGACTGAATGGAAGGAATGGATGGCTTGGAGCAGATGAAAGAGGTCAGGGGAAGGGAAGAAGTCAACCGGACGGATGGGAAAAGTCAGTGAACGGAGAGGGTGGTGTCTCCACTGGGGCAAAGGGGTTGAGGGCCTGGAGTCCTAGAGGATTTTAAGGAGGTGTGGCCAGAACAAAGAAGGCCTGTCTACTCTTCTCCAGGAGGGAATCCTAGAGCAAAGCAGAGAGAGGGAGCAGGAAGGAACGAAGAAGACAAGACTGATGCCCTCAGCTTTAGAAAGTGGGCTCTACCCCCACTTCCTGGAGGCTATCGGGACTGCTGCTCCCTGTCTCCACATTCGCAGACACCCACCCACCCCCTTATCACTCATATTTCCCAAGTGTCTCACCTGGAGTGGTGACAGGGGGCGGAGGCAGACCAGCGGGGCTAAGGTCCCCAGAACAAGGAGAAGCCATGTCAGAAGCCAGGGTCCCACTTCTGTTTACTTGGCTTCCCAGGAGACTGGGAAGGGCCTTCTGGAAGACAGAACCTTGCGTTTAAAGGGGCCCCATCTGGAAAAGGGTTGGGGTCCGAGGACAGGGGTCAAGAGAGCCAGAAGGCACCTACATATTGTCTTGTCTCAGCTCACTCTAGTATTCACATCCCAGTCTGGGCCCACAGGGCCACTGAGAACTTGATTCCCCTCAGCCACACTAGCCAGGCATGGACACCGCAGGAGTGTTCCTAGAGCCCAGGAGCCAGATCGTTCTCTCCAAACTTGAACCAGACTAAGTCTCCTGCTTCAAGAAGCCTTTGTGGACTTGTATTTCCCTCTCCCTCCCCATCAATGGACACAGCATCAGTAGAGAGACCAAGGATATGGGGCTGGGGCTGGGGCTGAAAAGGTAGGACTCTCCAGCAGGAGAGTGGGCAGCAGGTCTCCCTTCATTCAGGAGCACTGGGCACTGTGGCATAGCCTTCCTGTGGTGCCACCCTTAGCATTCATGGTCCAGAAACTAGCCATCATTCCTGAAAGAGGCTGGAAGGTATGGCTCTCCTCCATATATGCCTGCAGGCTGTAGAAACCAAGACAACTTCAGAAGAAATGAATGTCCATGTTTGTAGCTGGGTCTAGGGCCTGGAAGAGAGAAGACCCAAGCTCCAGCCACCATGTGAGAAAGCTCACTGTCGGGCTATTTGTTACACGGCCAAACTGACTGATACAGCAGCACTGCAGTGGGAGAATGGGGCCAGCTTTGTGGAAGAGTAGCCCTATTTATCATGCCACCACCACCACATCTGCATTTTCACAGCTCCTGCAGTGCCTTGCCATCCTCTGCAGGGCAAGCACACTCTTGTCCTTCAGGTACCATTCTCTGCCCCCTTCCAAGATGCACTTGTAGTCTTTCCTGCATCTCCAAGCCCACAGGGCCTTCAAGGGAAGTCACCTGTCTGAATTAGTTCCTCCCTTGACTTCTGTGGGCCTCGTGCATCGTGGTAAGGAGTGTGTCTTGCTCTAGGCAGGCCATACTAGGACCGTGCCCTTTCCTCCATTCAGTCACAGTGAGAGGGCTGAATACCCTCCCGGTCCCCAAACAGTCACAGCAGGAGGTGAAACGCAATGTGTTCCCATGACTTCCCTGCCTCTTAGGGAGTGCTGGTCCTGGGTGGAGCCACCCATGACGCTCCACTCCAACAGAGCTTTGGTTCTGTGCCCCATGTGCATGAGCCCCACATACATAAGCTTGGTCCACCCTCAGTGCCACATCAGTGTGCCACCCTGTTCATCTTCCAAAGCCATGAGCCAGTAGCCCCCATCCTTCCCCAGCCCCAGCAGCCCCTGCTCCCCATTGCTGGGAGGTCCACTGACTTCAGATATTTTGTAGGAATGAGAGCAGCTGTGGTAGCTCTTTTCACTTAGCACAGTGTCTTCAGGGGCAACCACACACCCAAGACATCAGCTTTCCTCCTTGTTAAAGGCTGGATGGTATTCCTCTGGGTGCCTAGTCATGCGTCCCCATCCATTCAGTCGTAGATGGATGAAGGCTGCTCCCACACCTTGGCCTTGAGGCAGCTGCTGCAAGCAAGGAGTAATACCTCATGAGATCCTAATCTTGATGTTTTTGGATCTGTGCCCAGAAGGCCAATTACTATATCATATGGCGATGCTATTTTTAATTTTCTGAGGAACCTCCATACTGTTTCCTTTACTGGTTGCACCATGTGGCATTTCACCCACAAGGCAGGAGCGTTCCCCTCCCCCACATCCCTGACAGTCTGTCCTGATAGGTGAGAACTGACAGATCACCAGGGCCCTGATGGCACTGCCTGGGTTTCTGGTGATGGAGGCACCTGTTCGTGTACCCACTGGCCCAGTGTCTGTCTGCTCTGGAGAATGTTACCCTGCCCGGCCCTTTCATTGGGTTTTTCTGTCTGCTGAATGTTTTCTTTTACTGTTTGGCTGTAGCCCCTTATCAGAAAGATGGTTGCCAGTACCTTTTTCCCCTGGAGGGGGAGAGGGAGATGGGGGGGAGAGCTGCTTTTTTGTTTTGCTGTTTTCCGTGCTTTGCCAAGGTGTTTTGCTTGAAAACTGTCTTGCCCATCTATCTCCTTTTTCACCTGTGTTTTTGGTCTCATATCCAGGGAGATCAATGACAAGCCACTTGACCCCTAAAGGTCTTGCAATTCCCAGCCTGAGCGGATGTCTCTGGAGGGTATGAGCTGGCCAAAGGGACTGCACTATGCTGCTGAGAAGAGGGGTGCAGACACATGCCTGGCCCCTCCATCAGCAAAGCAGCTCCTCCATCCTCCTCCCACTGGGCCCAGCACAGTTCAAGGATCTGCGGCCCAACAGCTCAGGGGAACCAGGGCTGGCTTCCCAGAGGACAAGAAGACGTAGGAACGTGTACAGCGTTTCCTTCTGAAGGGAGCAAATTCCAGGGCGCAGGAGTTGCAGGAGGGAAAAAAACGCATCGCTAGAACGTTGAGGGCTTGGGAAAAGCAGAAGGTAGGCCTGTCCTAATGTGGGTCAGGTTCCTCTGCTAATGGAGCCAGTATGCAAGGGGTTGGTAGTAGCTCTCGAGGCAAAACCACCCCAAGTCTACTACCCTGAGGAGGTAAGAGGCTGGACTCCCAGCCTGTAACTGCACGAGGAGGGCGCTATTAGGGAAGCAGCTCGCTACAGGGGCTCCAAGGCTGGACAGCAGGCTCAGAGGAGTTCCAGCCTTCATACCCCCTCCTCATAACTCCCCCCACTGCAGCCTTCTGATCACAGTCCTGTCTGTGACCACAGCGCCACCTACTGGCTGCACGGGGGAGCCAAGCAGGTGAGACACTTGAGGTAAGAAGGGGAGCCTAGTACCCTGGAAAGAGGGTACCCGGTGGCCATGACGCCTCACGCCCACTTGTTTAGTGGCTTGAGTTTGCATCCTGCTTCTGCCGCTGACAGCTGTGTGACCTCGACCAATGTATGCCCCGCTCTAAATTTCATCCCAGACCAGGACCGTGGGCACATCTGACCTTTGGATGACATGAGCAAGAGATGACCCCCACTAGACAGCGTACCTCTGTCTGACAGAAGCTGGTCGGTGCTCACAGGCAGACTGAAACAAGCATGGCATAGCCAGGAGCACGGCCGAATTCAGGTCCTCATAAACACCAAGGATGCTCATGACTCACACAAAGTCGCCGGTACGGTTTCCCACCCACACAGGTATGGCGTACAGTAACGGTCTCAGCAGAGAGGACGATGACACAGCCACAAACCCCAGAAGGGACAGGTGTGGGAACTTGTGATACTCTGCTGAAGCTTCCTGTGGCTTTATTTAGCAACCAACCCGCAAAATTTCTGAAAATTCAGGACTCACGAAGCCTGTTGCCCTGGCTTCCACACACCCTTGGTCAAGGGCTCCAGATAGGAAATGGTGATCAGGCCCCAGGATCCACCACACACAGAAGCCACAGAACCAGCTATGCCGTGACCTCCCTCGTGAATGGGAGGTAAGGAGTTGTGAGCCTCCTGAAACAGACCTGGGGTCCTGACTCTGCCAGAGGCAAAACTCATGGCCTGGGGCTCATGAGCATCAGGAAGTCTGAACTGACAAGATCAAGGTATCAGCCTACACCATGTCAGCTAAGGGTCTCTTTCTGGTTGCAGACGGTTCCTTCTCGGGGTGTCCTTGCATGGTAAGGGCCCTTGGGCCTCATTCACCTGGTTACCACTTCCAGGCTTTTGTCCTAGGCAGGAAAACTAAACTAGGGCAATCATGGGGTCTAGCAGGTCGGAGCCAGGGCCTCTTACAGCAGACTCTGAAGCAAAGGTGACCAGTCCTCAGTCTCCAGGGACTTCGCCCAGACCACTGGCCTTTGCAGGCGTCATCCACGCATGCAGTCTCAAAAGATGTCGATGGGTCACACCTGGCTTTTCTCTCCACCTTCCTCGGGCACTCCAGCCGCCAGAGCTGTCTTGATCATTCCAGAAGAGCAGACCCCAAACCCTCAAGCTGTCTACACAGGCTGACCCTCAGTACTTCAGCCCAATATCTCCAGCCCAATATCCTCAACTTACAGGGCAGCTGCACCTCCCCCCCCAGGCCTGTCTTCCTGCTTTGCATCCCACATTTTGTTGGTGAGAGTGAGCCCCGGGAGCCCCCAAGGTTGAGCACTGTGGCAGCCATCACTATCAGCCAGGTCTGCCATTGCTGCCATCTCCTGCATCCTATTGCTGGACTGGGATGATGTCCACCATTTGTCGACAGAACCGAGATGTTCCTAGCCTGTCCAGGCACTGTGCTGGAGTGCTGTGTCCTCACTGAGCCTCAGAGCAGTGCAGGAGCTTGGTAGATGTGCTCCCATTTCACAGGTGGGGATACTGAGGCACAAAGAGGTTGAATGCCAACACGAAGCCACAGGGTCAGTAAATGGGAAGGCTGAATTTGGTGTGGGGCAGTTTGCTTCTCCCTGTACTTGGAACCTCAGGCTGGCCTCACTCCAAGAGCCGTGTCCTTGAGAGGATTTGGGTAGGGGGAGGTATCTATGCAACAGCACCCAGACAGGAGGGCATAGCACCCCATGTGCTCACCTGGAGCCCTCGAAAGCAGTCACAGCCCCAGCCTAGGCCCTACTATCACCACAGGGTCCTGGACTCATATAACAGATGTTCCACTTAGCCACAAGTCACAGAGAATGCCAATGATCTAAGGAACCAAGAGACGGACAGGAGGCCTCCATGGGGATAGATGTCCTCATTGCATGTGTAGCCCAAAGCACACTTCCCCAACCTACCATCCTCAGACAGTGCTGGCTCCACAATACTGTCCCTGGAAGGGTGCTGTGGATACTGGAGCCATTGTGACCTCAGGGTGAGGTCAGGGCCACTCAAGGCACCAGATAAGGGACAATGCCCAGGATGGAACTAGCCTGTCGGTGAGGATAGGGCTGGAAACTGAGACCTGTAGGTCTCCTGCTCGGAACCCCGACATGGATGGGCAGCCTCCTGACAGGCCACTCAGCCGAATCTCCATTGATGCTACGTCATCAGCCATGTCCCACAACCCCAGGTCAGTTCAGCTCTGGAGGACGTGGGAAAGGCAGGGGCCACTTAGCCCACAGGCACCTGGCTTCATCTTCCAGGGCAGCCACACACGATCTCAGAGGGTGCATCATGGGCTGCCTGTTCCGGCACGGTGTCTAGGGCTCTTGCCTCCAAGAGCAGCCCAGGAGAGACTTGGGTCCCGTGAAGCCGCTGCCTTCAGCGTGGTGGAAGGGACAGTAGAGCTGGACCACAAGTTCTACCTTTATCAAGAGAGGAGAGGACAGAAACCGCTCATGAGGAGCAGAGATGAAGATGGGCGAGGGCCACAGCAGCGTGAGCCAGCGAATGAACAGCCGGACAGACAGGGACAGGCCGCTGCCTACTTCAGGGCGGGGGTGGGAAGGACACAACAGCCTGTGCTCTTACACACTTGACCCCTGAAAGAGACACCGCTGTTCATTTGTTTTACGCACACACATATATACATACACATATACACACAATTATGTATACTCATGTAAATATGTAAACACATAGATATACATACACATACATATATGCATGCATATATACAGGTAAACATATACATGCAGATATGTATGTATAAATGCACATACATATGTATATACATGTATATATGCACACACATAATACATGTATGCACACACAAGTACATACTCACCCATGTGCACACAAAGGAGGCCCCCGAGGGTGGATTTGCCCACAGGCCTGCTGTTTGAGTTGATTTCTTCCTCTACCACTTGGTCCCCTCTATCTTGGTCCAGCCAACAGTGTCCACAGCTCCCTCGTGTGGTCACTTCCCTGTGTGTCCCACCTCACTGCAATGTGATCCCCAGGAGGGGAAGTTGGGAGTCATAGCTGCAGACAGACTTTGGTCTGTGCACAGGGACAGATGCCACCTCTGTGAAGATTCCGTTTATTCAGTTCAGTGACGGAGCACCAAGGACTGGGCATCTCCAACCATGCTCATCTGTCATAGTGTCAGAGCAGGAGTTCAAAGTGTGAGGGCTTCTGGTGAATGCCAGGTGGCTCACTGACAGCCACCCTTCAGCTGAGTACTCACAGGGGAGAAAGAGACGGCTTCCTGGAAATTCCTCCTATGGCGGCACTAACCCTATGCTTGAGCCCAATCCTCAGAACCTATCTTAACACCTGTAATGCGAGTTTGGGTTTCTTTAAAAACTCAGTTATGTTATATAAAATATGTTTTTGTTTTAATGCCAAGTGTGGGATTTTAGTTTGGGCTTTAGTTTGTCCACAGCTGACAATTGCCTCCTGCGGGGCCGTGGTCTGTGCCAGCTGGTAACAGCCTGCCTTGTGCAGCACAGAGAGGGGCGTGGTCAGGACTCCGAGGGATATAAATATGAAAGTCCAAGGAGAAGGTATGGCAGTTTGGAGAAACCCGAAACTGATGGTGTGGCAGCTTGGAGGAGACAGATGGAGAGGCTGCTGAGTTTGGTGTTGATGGAGATTGATGTAGCCCTGAAAGAACCCTAAACACCTGGGAGAAGTAAAGGGGTCTGTGCCCCTCTCCCTACTAACCTTCTCTCTCTTACCTAGGGTTAAAGGGTTAGTGGAAGGGAGGTAGAGGCCTAAATACCTCCAAATAAAATAGGGTTTAACAACGAGTGCACCAAACACCAATAATTTGGATGGTCCAAACTCCAAGGACCTGTGGTGCAATGAAGTTTCCATCCGGAGCAAGAACAGAAGTCAGTCCATAGGAGAGCAGCAGCCTGCTCTGCAGCCAGGGTCTCCCGTCTGGCCAGGTGCCTGGACCCTCTCTGTCCAACCTTATAACAGTTTCTCCTCCAGCTTGTCGTCAGGACTGGGGAGACAGTCTCACCCAGGAGCACCCTGCCAGGACAGAGGGAAAAGTGGAAGGCATACAAACCCAAGCATGATACCTGGGTTAACATTCTGAAGGCTATTGCAGGGCTCTCGCCAAAGATTCAGAGGGACTAGGGGTTACCTTGGAGATGAGAACTGAGAACTAGTAGGATACGAGTAGGATAAGCCATCTTACAAGCTGAGAAGTGGTGGAAGAACTTGGAAAGGCAAGATGTAGAGGGAGGGGTCAGGCTGAAGTTTCAGACAAGTTCATCAAGGTGACAAGTAAGAATTGAAAGAAGGGAGCAGCTGGGAGCTACAGAGACATCTCAGCCTTTAAGAGTGTATACTGCTCTTGCAAAGAACCTGAGTCTGGTTCTCAAGTACCTCTGTCAGGGAACTCACAGCTTATGTAACTCCAGCTCCAGGGGATCCTGACACCCTTTTCTGGCCTCTGCAGGCACATGTATACATGCACATATATTAAGTGATTTAAATTTTTAAAACAAGAAGTGAGAGACCAGGAGAGCAGTGATAGGGGATGGGGTGATCTCCAGACAGAAGAAGGGAGCAGCCAGTGCAAGTATCCTGAGGTTGCAGCTCACCTGCTGGTTAAAAAAACAGCTCAGGCTCATTGGACTAGGATGGAGTGAGCGGGAAGCAGGATGAAAGCCCCCAGGGTGGGCTCCCTAAGTCCTGTTATGTTTTGTTTCCTTTTCCTGTATAGTCTGACTTACATATGATAGAATTCACTGGTTTGCATGTGTCCTAGACCACAAATGAGACAAACAGCTCAGCCTCCAAACCCTTCCCCCCAACAGCCTGCTAGTGAGTGAGCACCTAACAACACTCAGCCCAGGAGTCACCAATCAATGTCACATTTTCCGTAATGTCATAAAAACAACATGGAGCGTAGCCTCAGGACCTGGCTTCTTTCACGTGGCATGCTGTGCTTTTGATGTCTGTGTCATCGATCCGGTTTTTACCAGATTTCTAGGAACATGCTACGGCCTGTTTAGAAAGCGCTAAACATCTAAACACTAAAATCTGCATGCTTTGCGGTTTTAGATGGCAAGTCAGACACTATCAAACATTTGATTTTTATGTGGCTGTAACTCACTTGAGTGAATGCACGGGATGCAGGCTAAGTCACGTGCCCACTCTGGGTTCAACTTCACCCAACTTTTTTCCTCAAGTACTGCAGGGACTTCCTGCTTCCACACTCCCACAGCTTTTGATGTACTCAGTTGTCCTGGTTTTCTTATTTTAGGGATGCACCATGCTCCCCTCCTATGGCTTTGGGTTTGTTTTTGTTTTGTTTTGTTTTTTTCTATCCTTCAAGGGGGACAGTATGGCCTCGTTCACCTGCTCCTCTGCCCTCTGTTTCTCTCCACAGGTGACTAGGCCATCAACTCTTTTGCCTGTGTTGTGTTCAGTTGTCTGTGTTTGGCTTTGGCTCAGAGTTCTTGGTCTGTGTGGGATGCATCCCTCTGTTACCTGTGTGAGCTACAAGGATTGTTTCCAGGCCGGTAGCTCGCCTTCCCTTCTGGATACCCTTCATAGGTTCTGTTTCTATTAAAAAAAAAGTGTGTGTGTGTGTGTGTGTGTGTGTGTTTCTTTTTGTGAGTAATGTTTTTGGCGTCACATCTAAGAATTCTTTGTCACTCAAGGTCATGAAGATTTTTCTCTTCTTTTCTTCTAGAACTTTCAAGAGTTCAGCCTTTATTTTTTTTTTTCAGCCTTCTTTTAACTCCATGCTGTTTTGAGTTATTTTTTGCATGTGTTTGAAATATAGATAGGGTTTTGTTGTTGTTCTTTTTTTTTTTTTTTTTTTGGTGGGTGGGTGTTGGAGTGTTTCAGTGGGATGTACTGGCAAATCCAGCCTTCCTTTCTTATTGGAATTGCTTTGACATATTTGTCAAAAATCAGTTGTTCTGGTCTGGGGAGGTTAGTTGCTCAGTGGTTTGAGCACTTGTCTAGCAAGCATAAGGACTAGAACTTGGATCTTCAGAAACCCATGGATATGCTGGGTGTCCATGGCAGCCTGCCTATAATCCCAGACTCAGAAGGAATGTCTTTGTTGGGAAATTATCTTGACTGTTAATTGACACTTCCGCTGCAGGCAGCATCATTCCCACAGTGCAATGTTTAATGGAATGACAAGACCAGATGCCCTTGCCTCATTCTTAATTGGGAAGGAAAGAGTCTGTCTTTCACGGTTAAGGGTGATATGAGCTGGGGTCGGGGTTATAGTCTCTAGGTTCATTTGAGGAGGCTTTTCTAATTTTCAGTTCTATTGTAATTTAGTGGTTGCATTCTTCAAACATGTTCTCTGTTGGTTGTGATTTTCTTCTTCAGTCAGTTGGCAGGGGAAGTTACTTCGATTTTCTTGCATTCTCATGAGAAGCCCCACTTGGAGATGGTTAATGAGTTCTCTCTATTTTTTAGAAAGCTTGTGTCTGTAGATGAAGTGTATGAGCCTATTCTTTCCTTTTTTTTTTTTTTTTTTTTCAAGTTCATTGATGGCCAGCTGTGGTGGCACATTCCTTTAATCCCAGCACTCAAGAAGCAGAGTTCCAGACCACAGACCAGCTACGGCTAAACAGGGAGACCCTGTCAGAAAGAGGAGATGGAGGAGGAGACCTGAGTATCTCACCGAATGACTTGGACTGTGTTCTTTCTTCTGCTCGCTAGATGAATGTCAGTATTTCCCTCCCAAAAGCTTTGTGAAAGGCAAGAAGCTAGTAAGCCTGACATCTTCACTGCAGGGAATTTCATTATAAAATATGTTTCACCATAAGATTCTTTGTTATTTGCCTCCTGAATGAGTGTTAGGATTTTATGGCCTTAAGGGATTTGTTCAATCTGTTTCAGTTGTCATCTTGCTTGAGTGAAGTTATTTGTGGTTTTTCCTCATCATCCTACAAACAACTGTAGGATCTATAGTTATGTACCGCTCTCTTAAATTCATTCATTCTCTCTTCTCTTTTTTGCTTTTCTGCTCCAATAATCTCACAAGGAATTTGTCAATAATTTGGCTTTTCAAAAACACCAGTATCAGGACTCGGTTTTATTTGTGTGGAAGGAGGGGGATCACTTTTTATGTTGAGTTTTTTATTCAGACAGCATATTTTGATAATATTCTTTCCCCTGCCTTAATTCATTCCAGATCCTCCCCACCCTGATTTGCCACTATTTCTTTATTTTATTTTGTTTCTACTTTACTTTACTTCTCCTTCCATCATGTGGAGCTTGGGAGTTGATCTCAGGTCATTTCCGGCCTGACAGAAATGTCCTCACTGCTTGACCACCTCACTAGCCCTCTAGTTGTCATTATTTCTTTCCATTTTTGTTTTACTGGTAGAATCCTAATCCCTGGAGCTTCTTTTATTTTATGTGTGTGAGTGTTTTATCTGTGCACTGCATACATGCCTGGCACCCACAGAGTTCAGAAAAGGGTGTCAGATACCCCTCAAAATGGAGCTATATTCAATTGTGAGCCACCATGTCAGCTCTAGGAATCCAAGCTGGCTCTTCTGCAAGAACAAATACTCCTAACATCTGAGCCATCTCTCCAGCACCTATTTTGTTTATTTTTAAACAAGATCTCACAATGTAGCCTAGGCTAACCTTGAACTCAGTTTCCCTGCTTAAGTCTTGTGAGTACAGACTTCAGCTGAGCACTGCAACCTTTAGCACAAACAGAGTTCATGCAGGAAACACAGACTTGAATCTCACTTTCTTCCTCCCCTTTGGCAGTCTCTGTTGCTAGACTGCAGTGTTTGAATCACTTATATTTAGTTGATATGACTTGGTTCATCTTGACCTATGTCCTTTACTGTCTTTTTGCAGATTTGATTTTGTGTTGATGTCCTGCTTAGTCATCACTTAGGTATTTATAAGTACACAATTCAGCATTAGTACTGTCTCCCTTTGAGTTATATCACACCACTTACAATGCCAGAACTGTGAACACATCATTACAACCTGCCCCTGATCTTACACTGATGTTATGCATCTTAATTCTACATTTGTTACAAAACACAATGTCTTCTTTCACGATGTATTATCACATTTTAAGAATTAGCAAAGACCTTTTCTACTTTGCTGCTTACTTAGCCCCTTTGGTGTTCTTCTTTTCTGGCATTTCCATACATCCATCAGTCAGCCTCTTGCCTTGGAGGGCTCCTCTAACACTGTCTGTGGTCTGGGACTTCTGGGGATGAGTTCATGGGGGTTGAAGTGCATCTATGGAAGTGCCATATCTCACCTGAAGGTTTCAAAGATACTTTCTTGGGTAGAGCCTTCTAGGTAGCTGGGATTCCCCCCCCCCAACCCACCCCAACTTTCTGGTCTTCTGTTTTACATTGTCCTCATTTCCTTGAATGGATCTTTAAAGGGGGGCCTTGTGGGTTTTTTGTTTTGATTTTTCTTGCCTTTGGCTTCAGGTGGCATGTTCTTGATATCATTTTGGTGTGTTCTTTGTGTTTCTTTGCTTGAGGCTCACTTATGTTCTTACACGTGTGGACCTGTAGTTTATATCAAACCTGGAAAGTGATGAGATATTGTAAGTTGTCCCACGGCTTGAGAACTCTGTTCCATCTTTTCCAGTCTGTTTGTGTTTTCATTTTCAGACCTTTTCTGTTAGCCAGTGTCTCCTTCCAAGGTATCTAATCTCCTGTTCAAGTCACCCCACTGGAGTCATGACTTCCATCCTTTTTCTCTCTCCCCTGTCTCTCCTGAGCACCCTATGCCTCACTCTACCATGCAGAGCATGACTGTTTTAATGTCCTTGTCTAATGATTTCATGATTCCTGAATTGGTGTGTACCTGCTTGTCTGTGACAGGATTGCGCACTGTAGCCCTGGCTAGCCTGGTCTATCTAGACCAAACTTGTTGAGATCTCACCCCGCCCCCAACTCAGCCTTTCTAATGCTGGATATGCCTCATACCTGGCCTTCCGAATTGATTATGGTCCATTAATTTTCTTCCCTTTGTGGATTGCTTTCTTGCTATGTTACATTCCTGGTAAGTCTTGAGTGACTGCCAGACACTGTGAGCGACACCTTGCTGGGTGTGGTGTTTCTGAACACATAAATATTCTTCATCTCTGTCTGGAATAGGAATCACTAAAACCACAGGTCCTTTTGAGTCTTGCTTTTTAGAGCTTTGACAGGGAGAGTAAGTGGATCCTGCATGCATTAAGTGCAGATAGATGAAGATGGGACCAGAGGGAACTCTGTAGACCTTCAGAGCTCCTCCTGGCTCTGAAGTGTCCTCAAACACTGACCCCTGAGGTCTCCCCACACTGTTACCTTCAGGTCAGCAACTCACCAAAGTCACCGGCTTTCCTGGTCCCCATGGGGAACCGACTGGGTTGTGTCTAGCATCCAGCTTTCACAACCTGAAGCTCACCCTGCAGGCTGCACATTCCTTAGAGATCATTGTCCTGTACTGATGGTGTCTACTGATAATCATGATCTTGTATATCGGGTGGCAGTTTCTGATTTCGTAAGGCAAGGAAGAAATTTGGTCCTCGTTGCTCCATCACAGATGTGCTGTTGGCAGGAATCAGAGACATGGCATGATAAGCGTCACATATGAAACATAATTAAATAAAACATTAGAGACTGCTACCTTCTAGTATAACCATGATGGCTGACTTTCAATACTCTCATGATGACTGCCTTCTAGTACACACCATGATGGCTGCTTTATAACATGTCTCGCGATCTTCTTGTTTAGTCTGCAGGCGTGTTTATCCTCTTCAACTATGGACCCAAGGAGCAGCCTAGAACAGGCCCTCTCCTTGGGAAGTGTGTGGAACTGAGGACAAGCAGATACTATCTTGATGCAGAGAACAGAAGCGAAGATGGAGCCATGGAAGCACTAGACTTTGGCAACATCCAAAGCAAGAGTGCCCTTTTTTTTTTTTTTTTTTTTTTTTTTGCCCCTTCATGGCAACTGCCAGTCCAGGGAAATACATTTCACCCTTTTGCAAAACATAAAGACCTTCATCATCTGTGCCCTTACCGCTACTGCCCACTTAAAAACCTTCTCAAGGGATATCTGGGTAGGCAGGTTATCGCCTATGCTGCTTTGAAAAGCCTGGCTATCCAAGTCAATATCAGAGATAAAGCTGGCATGAGACAGTCTGAGCCCTTCTGGACTCCTAGTGTGCCTGTCTACCACCCTGCTGGGCCTGGCTGCCTACTCCAGGCCTTCAACTTCTCCACTCATAAGAACATTTTGCCTAAGAAACTTTTTATGAGACTCCATGGATACAAATGTATGCAATAAGCATACAAGCCAAACATCTGCAAAGATATGTTTATACAATGGGCATACAAGTCAAACACTGGCTGATCATAAAACCATAAAGCAATTTATCTTAATCAATTTTTTGGTGTGTAGGATCTTAACCATTTATTAAAGATGAAAGCAAATTGGTTACTAATGAGATGGATGTGCTTGTTTGTCTAACACAATACAATCCAAAGTTATGCTAACTTGACACCTAAATGCTGAGTGATACTTGCAGGAAAATATTCAGTGTCTTTGCTTTCCATGATACTGTGTCCAGTGCAGAATGTATGGGTGGAGTGTTCAGAACCTAGGCTGTGGTGCAGTCACACAGCGCAGCACAGGCACACACTTTCAGAAGCACCTCCAAATCAGAGTGTGTTTGATTTTGAATTTGGTTTTAGTGTTGTGTGTCCAGAAATATTTTACTGTTATAAAAAAATTTTTGAGGCTCCAATATGCAGTCACATGACCCTGCATGGGGTTAGACCCAGTTTAAGAAGCTTCGGCTTATTCAACAGTGTCCTGGAGCCTCGAGGTACCTCCATTCCAGGCTCACCAGCCCACTAAACAGAAGGTCAGACACTCGGAAGAACCTGACCCAGAGCCAAATGGTGCCAGTGCCTCCTGCACTTGAACACACACATAAGTGCATGTGATGTTTACACACAGAACTTGCTTCATTTCAGAATCTTCTCCCCCATTTCCGTTTCTACGAAGAAGTCCTCATGGACCCAGGAACCTCAAGACTATGTTTCCTGGGACAGAGAGTCCCACCCTGCCACCATCCTGCTGTGCGAATCCAAAAGCAGTCAGGATTCCCTGGTGCCCAAAGAACACCAGATATTAGTGGAGGATGCCTACAACTCAGGTGAGGATGGCCTGGAATACAGGACAACAGGCCCCACCAGGTCCCTCGACAGAAGCAGTCCTGAGGGTGAAGAGGGGAAGGAGACCCTCTCTAAGACTTTGGCCATCGCAAAGGCTGTGGACATGTACAGCTGTCTGTGAGCCCCATGGCTTGCTTTTGGCTCCTGAGGCACCCACAAATAAATAAAAAATGCCCTCTCCTCCGCATAACCAAACCTCCTCTCCATCCATTTTATACCTCAGAACTTCAGCTTAGACCTAGACCCCTCTTCCTAGAATAATAAGCATTCCAGTGCCAAAGAGTGTAAGATGACTAGATAGACATCAAAAGAAATCAAAGAATTGGTGTAAGGAAGGATAAAAAGATGTGTTGTTTTTTTTTTTTGAGTGAATTTATGACTACATGGGCGGATATATTGCTAAATGGATCAAAATATGTATTAATAGATACAGTTCACTAGGTGTATGAATGGACAGATCTACTGAATGGTGAATTTGGGAGTGCCTGAGTAAATGGATGGTTAAATAAATATAAACTGGACAGACAGGAAATAAAGAGCTAGGTCACTGGATACAGAGAAGTAAGGATGAATGGGTGGGTAGATAAATACGTGGCTACAGGGAAATATGAATGAGAATAAGAATATGCAGATGAGCATGCATTCCTACTCTGTCTCCTCTTTAACCCCATGAGGGACCAGCTATCAGAATATCAGATGACTTCCCAATGTGCCCAGCTCTCGCTCTCTTTATAGGCTTGTCCCTCCTTCCCCATCCAACCCTCTGCCACAATACGACCTCCCAAAGGCCCACCAATCCTCACACTCTCCTTGTAAACTTTAGCAATCTGCTTCAAGATGCTCCGGGACATAGGCTCCTCAGACATTCTCCAACTCAAGTACATCACCAAGAAGATGAAGAAGATGGCTCAAAGGACCCCCCACCTAGTGATGGAAACCATCCATGACTACTTCAGAGACAACCCAGAGGTAGTGTTGCTTAGTCCCCTAGAGCAGACATGGGAGCAAAGAGCAACGCTGAACCACAAGGGGTGCTCAAACCTTGAATCCTACATGGAGACGGTGCATCATTCTGGCAAAATCTCAGTCTCTTTGCATGCCAATAGGCTGAGGAGGAAGGAAATGTCCCCACTTACCTTCACCAAGCTCAGAGCACTCTTGCGAGGTAGAGGCAATAACTCTCAAAGATGAGAAACTCTGGCTTAGGGAAGAGGAGGGATTTGCCTAAGGTCACAGAATCAGTAAATGGTAGAAACTGATGGGTGAATACATCGGTGGGTGGGAGGTAAATAAAAGGGTGGATGATGGATTGACGGGTGGATATAGGGTTGGGTGGACAGACTGGCAAGCAGATGGACATAGTGATTGATGGAGAGGTGGGTTGATGTAGGGGGGAAGAAGGAATCCGTGGGTGGTGAGTAAATACGGGGATGGATGGGTTCACTTATGAATGCTTGGATACATAAGTGCATTCATGCATGGATGAGGGAAACCTGCCTAAGTGTCGATGAGGAGATGACATCACTTTGGAGGTGGAGTTTTTAAATCCACAGCAGCTCCCTGGGGACAGAAGCAAGATTTCCTTCCTCTAGGGTCTGTAGGTCAGGCTCAAGGTCCACATATGCGGCAGGTATCTCCTGAGAGTTGTCAAGTGAATGTATCCTCTTGTGCTCCCTCCCTCCAGCCTCCTTTTCAAATCCTCCCACCAGTGTTCTCCTTGGCATCCCCTGTGCCGTCAGACACCGTGGTCTCAACGTAACCTCTGTCTTCCACAGATCTCCAACCGGCACAGATTCCGGCTGTTCCAGGTCCTGAAGGCCGTTATTCGAGCCTGTGATGTCTTGGAGGAGACCTGGCAGAAGTACTTCATGCAACTGGCCCTGGAGCACATGACCAAGTCCACAGTAGGCCTCCCTCCCATGCACACAGACTGGCTCCCTAAGAGCTTTCGGGTTCAGTCAGTTGACTGGGGGTGTCCAAACCTGTGGGTGCAGAGTTCTCGAGCTCTCCCTGGTGTTGTTGTTGGAGTTTGTTGCTGTTGTTTGGCTTTTGGTGTGTGGGTTTTTTTTTTTTTTTTTTGTATGTTTGTGTCCTTGAAGTGGTCTCTTCAGAGGAACTGTCTAGATGCATATGCAGAAACCAGCCATCTGGCTGCATGCCCACCCCCTCTCTCTTAGAATGTCTCTTCCTCACCATCCCTTCTCTGATGGCCCATACACCAGTATCTGAAAGGCTTATTGCTAGTCTCATCCACTCCTCAGTCCCTAACCCAGCTTCAGCTCCTGCCTCTTGGGTTCCTCCTTGTTGGAGACGCCCAAGCTTGGGTCTCAGCTGCTGCAGCCCACCAAACCAGGTGTGAACCGGAGGTATCAATGCCCCACCACCACCATTTTGTAGGCCATAATGGCCTCCAGGGTCTTGGGGCAGGTGGCTTTCTTTAGATCCACTGGCCCTGGGAAGCCCTGTGTTGAACTACTGGATACATGAGGCACAAATGATGTTCAGAAAACAGTGACTTTCACCAAGGTGTACCAAAGTCCAAGCTCTGGTCTTCCACAAGTGAGACCTCGCTTATTTCTCTGGCTGTATCATGTTGAGTAGCTCAAAAGACCAATGTCAATGGGGAGAAAGTTTGTAACACCATCCTCACTGCCACATCAAAACCATACCCAGCACAGTGCTATACTGGGCCGTGAAAGCTATTCCCACACAAGGGCAGGAGGCAGACAGAGGTTCTGAAGGACTATGGGTATGATAAGTAGCTAGATGGATATGGCCCCCAGGTTGCTGACACAGGTGGTCACAGGTGGTCCGGGGCCCTATACAAAACTCACACACCCATCAGGATGGAAGAACTTTGGCTCCTTGGGTGTTTTGCATAGCCCTGTGCTCAGCCAGCTTACCAAGTGGTTGTTATTACAGAAAGAGGTGCATCGGCCCCCATCAAGAGGTTCTTATGCCACAGTTTTACAGAATGAGGAATGGCAGCTTGAAGAGTTAGCCCAGGTGGCAGAGAGCAGACTTGATGACGTGCCTGGTTTCCAGGGAAATCTGAACAGTCTCAATGTGGACTTCAGAGGGAGCAAAGGCTATGATCACCCCATTCCTTTTTTTCTCGAGTACTTTTTATTATTATTTCATCATTGGGAAGTATATTGGATTCATTGAAGAACTACACAGCATAGCTGAGTCTGACATGAGTGTCTGTCATACCAGCACATGAGAGGCTGAGGCAGGAAGATCACGATGAAGTCGAAGCCAACCTGGACCACATAGTGTGTTCCATGGCAGCCTGAGTGACAAAGTAAGGCCCTGTCTCAAGAAATTGAAAGAAAACAAGCAAACAAAAAAGTAGCATGCAAATGGGTGCAGTTACAGACTCATTGCAGTAACTCTCCAGCCAGGGACAGCGGCTGGTGGTGAGGGCAGCTGGAGCTGGAGGTCAGCCTGGGGCATGGTCTGGCCTCATCTCCCTGGAGTGGATACGGTCTCTTCTGACATGGGGCTGGGGTTTGGCAAGCTAAATGTGGACATGGTGAAGGGGCCAGGGCCACTCAACACTTCCTGCCTCTGAACACTCCCAGATGTACCCCGACCTCTGCACCATAGGGTTTTCCAGGACAGTTAGTTTTAGAACTTGCCACAATGGCTTATGCTATCCAAGCAGAGATAGCCTTCAGGCAGCCCAAAGCCCAGGACGCTCACATTTCCTGGCAGTTTCCTCACCAAAAACATTTGGCAGGTGCAGTTTTGAGTCCTCAGTTTCCAGGAACCTCTCCATCCTCTTGCACCATGGACTGAAAATCCCCGCCCTTAGTCTTTGTGCCCTCGGTGTGATTGTTAAAATCCAGAGCCATCTGATCCCGTGTCCTTCATGTCCTATTCTTCCTCCAAGAGCCCAGCATGGCTTTGCCATGCATGCTCCAGACTTGTACTCTGAGTCTAATCACAGAGCCACCAGTCATGGCTATGTGTCCTCAGTCTGGCATCAGTATCCTTTGATTCCAGAAAACTGCTCAGTGTCCTGTCCCGATGGCACTGTCCCTCTGCTCCACGTCAGTACTGATACAGGGAACTCCCTCTCCAAGCTTCTCACCTCTCCCCTCCTCCTATCCCATCTCTCTGCACTGAAAGTTCATGACATTTCAAACCCTTCACCAAGTACTGTAGTGTTGCATCTAGAACTCTTGGGAGGAAACGGTTCTATCTTATTGGGATATATTCATTGTTCAACGGATTTTTCTATGACGCGTAGAAACGCGTGTCATGCATTTGGCCTTTATTCATCCTTGTTATTCTTTCCTGCCCAACTCCCACTAATCATCTTCCTCTCCCCAAGCAGTCTCCTGTCCATTTTCACGTCTTTTTATGTATCCTTTCATCTAGATCCCAGGTATGAGACAGGCTATATTCATCTTTTTCCATCTGGCTTATTTCACTTGATCTCCTGCTCCATCCATTTTCCTGCAAAAATGAAAAATGAAAAATTCATCCTTTGCAGGTCTGAATAAAACTCCATTGTGTGTTCATGCTGCATTTTCTTTATCCACTCACCTTCTGATGGAGAAGGGAGCTAAGTCTATGCCTTGGCTATTGCAAACAGTGCCATGTAAACAAAGATGCGTTCAAGTCTCTGGGGTGCGTTGACTTAAGATCTGGGAATGGGAATGGTGGAGCACATTACACATCTGCTTTTAGTTCTTTGAGGAACGGCCATACTTATTTCCACAGGTACTGCACAAGTATAAGTGCACCAGCCAGCAGGGTACAAGCCCCGCCTCCTACCACCATCCCACCAGGACTTGTTTATTTTCTTGATGATATCCTGCACTGCTTGGACTTTATTGTCAGCTTGACATAAGCTAGAGTCAACTGGGGAAAGAAAATCCCATCGAATTGGCCTGAGAGCCTACTGTGGGTCATTGACTTGACTGCTAATTGATGTAGGAGGGCCCAGCCCACTGTGGGCAGAACCATCCCTAGGCAGAAAGATAGCTGAGCATAAGCCAGTGAATGAAGCAGCAAACAACGTTCCTCCGTGGCTTCTGCTTCAGTTCCTGCTTGAGTTCCTGCCCTGACTTCCCTTAGTAGTGGTTGTGAGCTGGGAGTATAAGCCAAATAAACCTGTTCCTGCTCTAAATTGGTTTCAGTTCATGAGTATTTCATCACGGCAACAGAAAAGCAAGCTATAACACAGCCTTTCTTAGTAGGATGATAGGGAGTCTCCATGTAGTTCTGACTAGGATTTCCCAGATGGCTAAGGATGTTGAGCTTTTTTTTTTTTTTTTTTCAGACTCTTATCGACCATTTGTGCTACTTCTTTTGCCTGCTCAATTCATTATTGGATGACTTGTCTTTTGGTGTTTAATTTCCTTAGTTCCTTAAATGCTCCCGATATTAATCCCCTGTCAGATGAATAGCTACCAACGATTTTCCCCCATCCTGTAGGCTGACTTTTCACCCTGATAATTGTTTCTTTTGCTGTGCCAAAGCTTTTTAATTTCATGCAATCCCCATTTGTCAATTCCTGCAGTTGTTGCCTGAGCTATTAGAGTCCTTTTCAGAAAGTCCTTGCCTATGCCTATGTGAACGAGAATTCCTGGAAAGAAGCTGTGTCTCCAAAGGCTGATGGACTGACGAGAACTTCAGCCACCTAGAGAGCATGGGGTACTGCAGACCCAAAGCCTGGCTGCAGTTTATCTTGAACTGTCTTCAGTCTGCAAAATAACCCTTTCTTGCCCTCCTCGGTATCAGAACAAATATTCCATCACTAACAGATAAAGCCAGAGCTAATATCCTAGCAGGTAAAAAAAAAAAAAAAGGAATGTATTAACTTATCAAAACCCTAGTTTCCCACCAGCCAAAGGGAGAAGGCATTAAAAATCAGAAAGCATCTAAGGCTTAAAGCAAAGGTCCATCTTCCTTTAGTCCATATTCTTGCTCTACCCACCAAACTATTTGGGAAATACCTTGGCTATGACTTTCTTTTGTTCTCTCACTGTACGTAGTTCATTAAAATGCTACCTCATCGGCACATAGAATTTGGAGTAAACTAAATCTATGTTGTGGAGCCATGGGCACTCATACTTGGCTCCAAAATCAACAATTGCTTATCCCCTTGGAGATGAGAGCTCTGTTTTTGTGTCAACACTTACATCTTGAAGTTTTTCCTTGTTGTTCATTTTGTTGGTTTTGTTTGTTTGTTTGTATGTTTGGGCTTTTGTTGTTGTTGTTGTTTTTACCTTCTACCTGTTTTAAATTTTCAGGTCTTACACGAAGGTCTTTGATTCACTATAAATCGACTTGTACACGGGGTGAAGGGTGATCTAGTTTCAGATTCACACATGTGGATGGCCTGTTTCGTTTTGTTTTGTTTTGTTTTGTTTTGTTTTGTTTTCCAACACTACTTGTTGAAAGCTATCTTTTCTCTAACATATATTTTTGGCATATTTGTTGTAAATCAAGAAGCTATAGGGGGTTTATTTCTGGAGTCTCTGTTTTATTCCATTGGTTTGTTTGTCTAGTTTTGTATCAGCACCATGCTGGTATTGTTACTGTAGCGGTCTAATGTAATTTGAAATACTTCCAGCATTGCTGTCACTGCTTAGGGTTACTTTGGTATTCAGCATCTTTTGTGAGTCCATATTAATTTAAGGATGTTTTCTCTTTCTGTGAAGAGCAACATTAAATTTTGATAGGGGCATCTGTGAGCTCAAGGCTAGCCTAGTCTACAAAGTGACAGCCAAGGTAACATGGAGAAACCCTGTCTCAAAAAAAAAAAAAAAATTTGATAAGGGCCATACTGAATCTGTAGACTGTTTTCGGCAATATAGCCATTAATCTATTAAGAGTTTCTTCTTTAAATCTTTATCCACTATTTTAAAGTTTCTATGATATAAGTCTCTTATTTCCTTTGTTAGGTTTATGTTTGGTTTTTGTTAGTGTTTTTGAGGCTACTATGAATAAGATTCGTTTTTTTCTTGGTAGCATATGCGCTATTGATATAAGGGCATATTGATATGTAAAAAACTGCTGATTTGAATGTTGATATTTTTTTTTTTTATCCTGCTACTTGAAGGACTTAAAGTTTTTCAGATCTAAGAGTTTTCTAGTGGAGTCTTTAAGGTCTTTAGTGTAGAGCAGCGGTTCTCAACCTGTGGGTTGCAACCCCATTGAGAGCTGAACGACCCTTTCACGGGGGTCACATTTCAGATATCCTGCATATCAGACATTCACATTACAATTCATAACAATAGCAAAATTACGGTCATGAAGCGGCAACAATAATAATTTTATGGTTGGGCTCACCACAACATGAGGAACCGTATTAAAGGGTCCCAGCATTAGGAAGGTTGAGAACCACTGGAGTAGAGAATCATGTCCTCTGTAAATAGCATGAAGACAATTTGAGTTCTTAATTTTCCCCTTTGCGTCATTGTTTCTTTATTTTGTCTTCGTACACTAACAAGCAATTCAAGCTGTATGTTGGATACAAGTGTAAAGAGTTGACATGTTTATCTTGCGCCTGATTTTAGTGGAAATGTTCTCATTGTCTTCACTGATTGACCGTTAGCTATAGGATTTGAATGTGTGGTCTGTATTCTGTTGAGGTATGCTCCTTTCCATCCTAACTTCTTTAGAGCTTTTATTGTGGAGGGATGTGAATGTTATTAGTTGCCTTTTCTGCGTTTGTCCTTATGTAATTTCCAACCCTGATTCTATTTATATCCTGTAGACCTTTAATTGAATCTGCATATATTAAACTATTCTTACATCCCTGAAGTAAAATCAGCTTGGATTATGCTGTATGACTTTCTTTGTTTACTGTTCTATTCCTAGGACGCCATGACCAAAGCAACGCCTATAAAAGAAAGCATTTAACTTGAAGACTGTTCAGTCTCAGAGAGTTAGTCTGTGACCATCATCACAGGGAGCATGTTGGCAGGAAGGCAGGAATGGTGCTGGAGAAGTAGCTGAGCACTGCCTCCTATCCACAGGCAGCAGGGAGGGAAAGAGAGAGACCTCCGAATCCTTCCCAGCCAGAAAGTTCCCAACTGAACCAAGCATGTAACTATGAGAGACAATCTTATTCAAACCACAACGTTCTTCTTCCTGGCTGCCATAGACTCATGGCCATATCGTCATGCAAAATCCATTCAGCCCAACTTCAAAAGTCCCCACCGTCTACCACAGTCTCAACACTGTTTAAAAGTCCAAAGTGTCTCCTGATGCTCAAAGGAATCTCTTAACTGGAACTCCCTATAAAAATTTTTAAAAAAATAAAAATTTTAAAGGCCACGTACTTCAAACATACAATGGCACAGAATATCCATTTCCATTCCAAAAGGAGGAAAGGGATAGTAAAGAAATACTGGACCAAGGCAAATTCAAAACCCAGCTGGGCAAACTCCATGTGTCTGCATCTCCGGTGTCAGATCGCCAACTCCTTCCAGTTTTGTTGGCTGGAACACGCTTCTCTCTTGGTTCGCTTCCACAGCCAGTCAGCAGCTCTCCTCGGCAGACATCTCAGGGCTCTGGCATTTCCAACATCTTGAGATCTCCAACACTCTGCCTTCACCTTCACAGCTCCACACAATGGCCCCTCCAGGTATCCACACAGGACCTCCCGGCGACATGCCTGGCTTCAGCAGCTCTCCTTAACCGGAGAGGGAAGTTCCACAACCCCTTTCCTGTGGACTCTTTGCTCTAAAGCCAGAACCACACGGCCGAAGTTGCCAACCTCTTCTGCTTGCTTGGAGCTGGGCTGGAACCGGAGCCCCTCCTTTAATTACATCTGCATCCGCTTTCCTTGGTGGCTGGTTCCCTCTGCTGCTTAAGCTTTCCTTTAAGTCCTTCTCACAAATTGGAAGTCTGCATAGGTGGGATCTTGCCCTGAGGTTATTGCTCTTTTTTTTCCACTTAGCACCAGTCTTTTCTTTAAACTTTTTCTCTTTCAGCACAGGATTTCGCTCCACTATTACATTTCCTTGTGCTCCTTTTCTCTCCAAACCGTGCCTTTTCTATTTCTCTTTACCCTGTTTGCTCATTGTTAGACTGCATAAAAGTGATCACTAATGACCACACGATACAGTCGATACTAGTGTCTTAAAATCTGCTCTGCCAGTGTGACATTAACCCCAAAGTCTTCCATTTAGCCTCTGGCAGGTTTTTAGGACAAGGGCAAAAAGCAGCCGCATTTCTTGCCAATATCACAAAAAAAAAAAAAAAAAATGGTCTCTAATATTCTTTCACCCTGAAACCTCTTGAGTTTGGCTCCAATAGTGCACGTACCCTCAGCACCATTGTCTCTGTGATTCTACTAGGATGGACCAGGAAGCTCTACTTAGCACATTCAACCACTTTTCCAATCCAAAGTCCCAAAATCTTCTATATTCCTCCAAACAAAAGCATGGTCAGGCCTGTCACAGCAATACTCCACTCCCTGGTACTTCTGTCGTAGTCACTGTTCTGATGCTATAAAGAAACACCATGACCAAGGCAACTCTTACAAAAGAAGCCATTTAATTGGAGGCTTGCTTACAGTTTCAGAGGGCTATTTCATTGTCACCATGGCAGGAAGCATTGTGGCAGTAAGGCAGACATGGTGCTGGAAAAGTAGCTGAGAGTTTTAATATCCTGATCCACAGGCAGCAGGCACAGAGAGAGAGAGGAGAGAAGAGAGAGGAGAGAGAGAGAGAGAGAGAGAGATACTGGGCCTGGTGCCAACTTTTGAAAGCTCAAAGCCCTTCCCCAATGAATGACACATCACCTCCAACAAGGACACACCTCCTAATCCTTCCCAACAGCCCACTAACTGGGAACCAAGCATTCAAATACATCAACCTATGGAGGCCATTCTCATTCAAACCACCACAATGATCTTAATGTGTTCCTGAGTCTGGTCTGATATTATTTTACTGAGAGTTTTTCTATGTTCGTTTGGGAAGTTAGTCTGCCTGTCTCTGTCTGTCTGTTTGGTGTGTGTGCACGCGCCCACCTTTATCTGATTTAAGTATTGTTAAGGTTTGAGCGTGAAATGTCCTTCACAGGTTCTTCTGTTTGAAGACTTGTTCTCTTAGGAGGTCATAGGGCCTTTATCAGGTAGGGCCTTGTTATAGAAAAGGGGCCATGGGAGAACAGGCCTTGAAAATGTATAGACTTAACCTATACTGGTTCAAGTTCTCTCTGCTGCCTAATACAGCAAGATGTAAGGAATCCCACGCACATGTTCTGTCATGCTTTCCCCACCATGAGCGACGATATCCTCTCACTGAACCAACGTCAGTCTATCTTCCCTTGAGTTAGCTATTTTTGTCAGATTTTTTTTTGTCACAAGAATGTGAAAAGTAACTAACTCAGGCACCAGGATAACATAGGCTTCATAGAATGAGGTTGGTGGTCTTCTCCCCCCCCCTCTCTCTCTCTCTCTCTCTCTGCGGAAAGGTACAATTTGAGGAGGCCTGGAGTTAATTCTTTAAAGGTTCATCGAGCTCTGGGATTCCTTTGTTAGGAGACTCCTCACTACTGTCTCGCCTTCACTGCTCATTAGACATCTCTTTGGGTTGTTTCCAGCCACTTGATTTAACTTTGTCGGGTCTTATGGTTCTAGGAATGTGTCCGTGTCTTCGGAGGTATTCTCTAATAATCCTCTGAATTCCATTGATATCTGCTGTGCTGCCCCACCCATGCCCCCACTTCATCTCTAACTTTTTGATTGTGTCATCTCTCCTTCTTTTGGTTAGTTTTGCTAAGAGTTGCAGGGGTCTCTGCAACCTCCAGGAAAGCAGAGTAATGAGCTGTGGGAGACAAGAAGGCAGTCCACATGACTCAGTATCTGGTGTTCATTCCAACTTGAGGAGTCTGACTCTCAGGTGGTTTATTTTAGGCTTATTTAAGCACAGAACAATCTGGTGAGAACTATTTTTGTGATAATCAACTAAATCCCACATGAACAACAAAGCTTATCTAAATCTCTCTGAGGAACAAAATAAGATAAATACAAATCCATGTGACTACGTGGAAACTCTTTGTAAAGTACCTTTTGCAGCTTCCATAAAGATAGGTGCCATAGATTGACTGAGAAGAACAAGCTTTAAAGATGGGTCTGGAGGAGGGCCTGATGCCAGAAGGTCTCCTGCTCGCTATACAGATTGTGCAAAGGTCACCAGGCTAGAAAGCATATCGTCTCCAGACTTCTGGGCCAACAACAAGTTTTCCATTCTTTCCCTTAAAGGAACAACTCTGTGTGCTTAACCTTCCAGTTCCCCTAGTGCATGTCTGTGAGTGCAGAGACCTCTGTGCCCCCTACAAGAGTTTGTAAAACTGGTTATCTTTTCAAAGAACCGCTCCATCGATTCACTGATCCCTTTTATTGTTTTTATAGATCCCCGTTTCACATATTTCTTCCCCAATATTTAATAGTTATTTCCCTCCCTTTGCTGTAGCTTATTCTTGTTCTCTCAGAGCTGTTGAGTTTTTATTTGCTTTGTTTCTCTCTCTGCTTGTTGTTGTTGTTTTAGACTGAGCACTCGCCCGTGAGCCTCCCTTTTAGAACCACCTTTGCTGCATTTATGGAAAGCTGTGTTTTCATTTTCGTTTGATTTTGTTGTTGTTGTTGTTGTTGTTGTTAGGAATTTTTAAAATTTCCTCCACAATTTCTTCAGCAACTCATGTCAAGAATGTACCATTTAACCACCGTATGTTTGTATGGTTTCTCTCAATATTTTTTCTAGTTCTGTTCTATTATGATCTGACAAAGTGCAATGTGTTTTGTATATACTGACTTGATTTATAAACTATAAATAGAATTTGTTTGGGGGAAGAAGAAAAAAAAAGAACCCCTGTGGATGCTGAGTAGACATAGTTATAGCTGCCCCTGCTTGCTTTGGATTTCTGCTGCTTGACATATTAACCTTTCACTTTTAATCTGTGTGTTTGTTGGCCAGAGACTGTGTTTCTTTTTCTTTTCTTTGTTTTTTCCCCCCCCAAAGGACTGCTTTCTTTATTAGGTTGCTTGCTTGGATTTTATGTATCTCAGGCTTACTAAATTTAACTTTTGAAAATACCATAAATTAGCTTGTCAGGATGACTTAAACCATAAAATGTTGACATGATTTATAGAATTGTTTGTTAGGCTCATAGTTTGCATACACATATCTATTGGAGGAAACATACAGCTCTAGTGTAGCTCCTCCAACATCATCAAGTACATTGTATTATGCTTTTCCTCACTTATTATGAAATTAAGTCTTTTGAACTCTTTAACAGTGAATCACTTTTAAACTGAATGGAATTGCTCTTCTCATTGTGGTCACACTGAATAAATCTACCCTTTCTGATTTTACCTAAAAAAAAATTATTATT
The DNA here is from genome assembly GCF_030254825.1 of Meriones unguiculatus. Lineage (NCBI taxonomy): Eukaryota > Metazoa > Chordata > Mammalia > Rodentia > Muridae > Meriones > Meriones unguiculatus. The sequence goes on from NC_083356.1 coordinate 26,646,588, forward strand.
ATTTCCTAAAGTAGTATCATTCACATATATTATATATAAATAATTGTCAGCAAAATGAAGCAAATAACTCTGGCTTTCATAGGCTCTCCTGCCAGAATTGAATTTTCCATAATGTGAACACTAAACACAATGTTTTCAATTGGCTGCATTGTCTTTAGGAAGAGTTCTGTGTCTGATAGGCAACAAATCAATCTTGTTTGTAAATCCAATCAGAAAGTCTGTATCTTTTCATTGGAGAATTGAGATCACTTATATTTAGTTCATTGTTGGGAGGTACTTGCTGATTTCTACGGTTGTTTTTTTTTTTTTGTCTTCATATTTTATTTAAACAGTATTCTTTTCTTCGCTCTTATTCATCTCATCCCTGCTTGTTTATTGAACGGGACATGTTTGATCATTTCCTACTTCTCATTTGATCATCTGTTCCTCTGATGAAACTCATTCTTTTCTGAGCTCCTAAATCTGTGACTATCTTTCTTCTCCTTTAAGTATCTTCTGAAACACTGCCTAGTAGTCACTAAATTTTTCTGGTTTGTGTTTATGTTGGGAAGTCTTTATTTCTCCATTGATTTTTAAAGATAAGGTTAGTGGGTATGGTAATCTTGGTTGGCAGGTATTTACTCTCGGAGCTTTTCTTTTTCTTTTTTTTTATTCACTTCACTAGTAAAGCCCCTCCCTCCTCTCCTCCTGGTCCCACCCTCCCTCTCTCTTTCCCCATCCTCCTACTCTTCAACCCACCAACCCACCCCATTCCAGCACATCAAGTCACATTAGGAGCACATACTCTTTCACTGAGGCCTGGCAAGGCAGCCCTGCCAAAGAAAAAGTGATCAAACAGCAGGCAAGAGAGTCCATGTCAGAGACAGCACCTGCTCCCCTTACTAGGGAACCCACATGAAACCTGAGCTGCCCATTGGCTACATCTGTGTAGAGGGGTGTAGGTCTAGTCCATGTGTGGTCCTTGATTGCTGCTTCAGTCTCTGTATGACCCCCTGAGCTCAGGTTAATTGACTCTGATGGTCTTCTTGTAGAGTTCCTGTCCCTCCTGGGTTCTTTTATCCCCCGCCCCCCGCACTTTTCCACAAGGCTCCCCACACTCTGCCTAATGTTTGGCTGTGAGTCTCAGAATCTGTTTTGATCTGCTGCTGGGTGGAGCCTCTCAGAGGATAACTGTAAAAGGAACTTTTATCCTCCTGAAGTAATTGTTATCTAGGAGCCTTACTGCCTTACTGTCTGCTAGTCTAGGCCTAGTCCTGGAAGCTTCTAGCCTCCATACAATCTAACCTAGGCCTAGAATGTTTTCAGCCTCTGAGACAGACTTAAGGCTTATTAAGCTCACTCTTTCTTGTTCTTTCTGAGCTCTGGGCTGGCTAGTTCAACTCAGCTGTCCTGGCTCAAACTCTTCTCCCAGCTGACTTATTCAAAATGGCTTCTCTCTCAGCACCTGAACTGCTCTGCTTGGCCTCATACTAACTCCAGCAATCTGTCCTTCTCATTCTCTGGCTCATTTGGTCTAGTTTGTTCTCTCTCTGCAACCTGTCTCTCTATTACTGTCCCAGTAAAACTGCCTCCTCTCTCTCTTTCTCTCTGCATTGTCCCTTAAGTAGCTTCCTTTTTCTCTTTCTTTCTTCTCAGAAAGTTGAGCGTATCTTCCATCAAATCTTCTCTGATTCGTCACTTTTTCTGCCACTCAGTTAGACATCACTTTCAAACCTATGTGCTTCCTTCTAAAAACTAACTTTACCTTCATTGTTTGGAATTAAAGGTGGGTACCACAACACCTGGACTTTCCTTTACCTGAAACTTGATCTGTATAAGGCTGGCCTTGAACTCAGAGATCTGCTTGCTTCTGTCTCCTGGATTAAAAGTGTGTTTTGTATTCCAGCTGGATCATGCAGACCTAGAAGATTTTTAGATGTGATCTCTTGCCAGAGCAGCCATGTTCTAAACTAAAATGCCTCTACAGACAACCATGCTAGGCTCCTGACTGCAAGCATAGCAGAGGATCATTAACTGTGTCAGGGGTTGGCTTTCTCCCATGGGTTGGGTCTCAGGTTGGACCAGGCATTGGCTGGACATTCCCTCAATCTCTGCTTTAACTTTGTCCCTTGTAGGCAGGGTAAATTTTGGGTCGAAGTTATTGTTAGTAGTTTGGTGTTCCCCTCTGTCCACTAGAAGTCCCATCTGCCGAGAAGGTGGCCTCTTCAGTCTCTATGACTCCCACTACTAGAGTCACCCCCATATCCTCCCAGGAGCCTACCCTGTCATAGGTCTCCAGCTTGCCTCAGCCATGCTCCCACCTTTAGTTTCTTTTCTCTCTCCAAGCCCTCTGACCTCCTGCCGCATTGGGGACAGCACCTACTCTCAGAGCTTAAAGACAGTTTGAAGCTTCTGCCCTGAGAAAGCGGGTATCAGTCTGACCAGTTGGTCTTTCAGTTGGCATCTTTCTCTTGAACATTCAGCATTATGTCTTTGTTCTGTGGTCCTGGCTTTTCAACTACAGTGATATTAAGTGATTCTTTCCTAATCATGACTTTTCGGGGTTTTAAATAACTCTCATTCTTGGATACCCTCTTTCCCTGGATTGGGGGGTTTCCACTATATTTCTCACTGAATCAGTTTTCTGTGCCTTCCATTTGTATGCTAACATCTTTTCCTCCCTATTGGTTCCCTATTTGGTTTTGTGATTGTGCCTAAGAATTCCCACAAGTTATGGCCATGCTTATTTGTTCTTTTACTGGTCTCTGACTATAAGATCTCTTCACCAGGTGGTGATAGCTCACACCCTTAATCCCAGCACTCAGAAAGCAGAGAGAGGCAGGCAGATCTCTGTGAGTCCAAGACCAGCATGGTCTACAGAGTGAGTTCCAGGACAGCCAGTTCTACACAGAGAAACACTGTCTCAAAAAAAAACAAAAACAAAAACTCTTCAACCTCATGTTAAATTCCTAATATTTTTTTTTCTTCTACTTGGCCTGGTCAATTGGTGGTTCTTCCTTTCCACTGTTCTCTTTTTGATATACTGAGTTTTTCATTTCCAGTATTTCTGTTCAGCTCTTTTGTTTGTTGTTTCAGCTTTCTTACTGAACTCCTCAGTAAGAAAGTCAGTGTTGCTGACTTTCTTGCCCAGGTGCTGGGATGTCTTTTTACTTCTTTATCTGCTTGTCTGAAACCACTTTAGTGTCACTTAATTTTCCTATTAATACTTTGGCATATCAACTATGTCATATCTTTGATTTAGTAGTTGAAGAGTCATGATCTTCTGCAGGAGTGACAATGCCTTGCTTTTTCATACGTCTTGTGTTTCTGAGCTGTGACTTGCTTGTCTATTGAGATGTTTGTCTTTTCCAATTTTATTGTGGAGTCTTCCTAATCTTTCTCTTTTAAGGTTTAATCCCAAGTACCACTCAGAGAAGAGAAAACAAACTATTATAACAGCAACCAAAAGCCAAACCAGATAAAGAAACATAATTAAATTCAGTTAAAGCTAACTGCCATGCCACCAATAACTGTAGAGAAGAAAGTGGCAAACAAATGATATAGGTAGAATAAGCTGTGAAGGTGCCATGATGAAGGTAAGCAATAAAGCATGTATATAATAGCAATGAAATAAAGGAAGGAGACAGGAACAGGGAAAAAGAGAAGGAAGCTTAAATAAAAGAAGACAAGAAAAGACAAAGGTGAGGAAACGGGAGGGAACAAGAGATGAAAATCTGAACAAGAAAGAACAATTTGTAAATAATATTAGACAGGGGTAAAAGGGGGATGAACAATACAGCTTTCTTAAAGTAAAAAAATAAATAAATAAATAAACAAGCCTGAGCTAGTGAGATGGCTTGATGTAAACCTAGAAATCTGAGTTTTATTCCTGGAACCTACACAGAGGTGGATAGAAAGCCAGCTCCGCAAAACTGCCCTCTGACCTCCACGTGCATACGTTGGCATACGTGCCCACACATACACCCATGCACACACACACGCTAACCATTTTTAAAGATTTGTTTTAATTTTTTAATTATGTGTATAGATGTGCATGCGTATGTGAGGGCAGGTGCTCAGAGAGGCCAGAAGAGAGTGTTGAATTCCTAGAGCTAGAGTTACAGGTAGCTGTGAGCTGCCCAACGTGAATGCTGGGAACTGGGAGTCCTCTGCAAGAGCAGTATGTTCAGTATGTCCTCGTAACTGCCGAGCCCTCTCCCCAGCCTCCAACAGCCCTCCCTGACCTTTGTTTTGTTTTCAAATTTTGTAACATATGTAAATGAGGCTTTGCCCTCACCTCACACCACCCTAGTGTGGGGGAGGGGCAGAGCGTGGGCTCGAGCTTAGGCTCATGCCTGTTCCCTCTGCCGCTTGTCTTTCTCTGTCACCTCATTTCAGGAGTCCCACTGCTCTTCTCTCTTCCTCTTTGAAATAAAATCCGCCCTCCGTTACCGTGACATTTCTCCTTCACAGTCACACACAGGCGGCCTCTAACATGACACCTTATTCAGAAGTCTAATTTTCAAGAGATCTCGATTTCGTTCACAGAATCGTCGTCCTCTTTCATGTCCCCCTGGGTGCTAGGGAAAACCAACATCTTGTCTTGACTTTCCCACTTCAGTCGCTGCAGAAGCCTGTGGCCTTGGAGGCGTGGGGGCGGCTCCAAAATCAGGCAGCTCTGAGGCTGTAGGCACCAGCAGGGCTTCCCCCAAACCTAGGAGGCTCTGACACTCTAACGGTGGTGGCTGCCTCTGTTTCCACAGGCTGGGCTCAGTTCCCAGGCTGCCTGCCCCCTTCAGATACTGTCACAGCCCCCGCTGTCATGGCGGATCCCCGGACCAACCGTCTCAGATAGGGACTCCCACAATCACTTCCACATCTTCACTTAATTTTCTCTAGCAGCTAAGGGAACTCAGGGGAGGGGAGGGGGGGACTCTCTTGAGCCTGTTCATTTGTTAGGAGAGAAACTGCGAAGCACACAGTTGGAAAGATGTGTGCGGTGAGGTGTGGGGAAGGATGGACGCACCCCTCCCCCTCCAGGTACTCTCAATTTCCAGAAACTTCTTTGGGTTGAGCTGTCAAGGAATCGGTGAACTCTGACCTTTTGGTTCCTGCGCAGACTATTCTGTGTGCAGTGGTGGCTGGGGGCGGGGGGGAGGGAGGGTGCCAATCAAGGGCCATCTGCTCGGGTGTTTCCTGCCACTGTGTTTGGCATTCCTTTTTCCAGGGCATTGGGCAGGAACTCTCTGGAATAAAGAGGTCATATGACCCACCATGGGACAAGGCAGATCTGAGGGTCTCTAGGACCCACTCCAAGACAAAAAAAGGCAGGAAAAAAAAAAAAAAAAAAAAAAAACAAGGGCTCTGCAGCCTGCCTTGGTGAATGTGATAGCTCACCCTCGCTTGATACGCCTGGGAACAGGGAACCCAGCTGAGGAACTGCTTCCATGGGACAAGGCAGATCTGAGGGTCTCTAGGACCCACTCCAAGACAAAAAAAGGCAGGAAAAAAAAAAAAAAAAAAAAAAAAAAAAAACAAGGGCTCTGCAGCCTGCCTTGGTGAATGTGATAGCTCACCCTCGCTTGATACGCCTGGGAACAGGGAACCCAGCTGAGGAACTGCTTCCATCAGACTGGCCTGCCCTGCAGTCTGTGGGGCATGCTCTTGATTGCTAATTGATGTAGGAGGCCTAGCCCCCTTTAGGCGGTACCATACGTAGGCAGGTTAGACGGGGCTGTGTAAATAAGGTAGCTGGCTGTGAACCTGGGAGAGAGCCAAGCAGTAGTCCTCCATGGCTTCTGCTTCAGGGCCCTACCCTGAGTTCCCGCTTCCGCTTCCAAACATAGCAGACTGTAACCTATAAGGTGAAATAAACCCTTCCCTCCCCCAGTGCTTCCGTCCTGGTGTTTATCATGGCAACAGGAAGAAGAAAACCAGGACATGGAAGATAATTTTGTGCCCCCCCACACACCCTTAGGGAGAGGCCTGTGAGCAAGGAACCATGGGTAAAAACAAAAGGTGCGTCTTGTCACGCCATGCACTGCTTTGTGCCATTCAGAGATGTCATCTCCTCTTCTTGTTCTGATGACATCGGTTTTCACTTTTTGTTTAGCGTGAGCACCATGCTCCTGTGTGCACGTGGAGGCCACAGGTCAACCTCAGGTGACATTCTTCTGGAGGACGTTGTTTCTTGAGGACACTGTCTCTCACTGGTTAGGCAAGGCTGACCACCCATCCCTGTCTCCCCACCGCTAGCATGCCTCACCATGCCCAGCTTTACACGTAGGATACCGTGAGTTGAACTCAGGTCCTTGCACTTAACACAGTGAATGCATTACCAACTGAGAGGACTCTCTTGCCCCCCAGAGTTTTACCTGATGTTTTTGTCTGTATTCAGCCTCTGGCTTCTCCTTTCAGCTGTTTCTGGATTGTACTGGGTAGCAGGTTGTATGGTTTCCTCCCGGTCATGCCCAGAGCTCTGCCCAGTATGGCTTGTTTTCCAGCCTCTTCACTGCTTACCCCAGTTCCAAAAGTTAAGGAGCCAAGACTGCCCTTGCCTCCAGCTGGAGGGTATGGTGCCCAGTGAGAAGGACCAGATCGCATTGCTCCCTGCTGCTGGCAGAGCTCTAGGTTTTCAGTTCCATTGTCCTTCAGTTCCTGCCTTTCAGAATATGATTGCTGTTGCTCCCTCTTTTTAATCTCCTAAATATAGTTTTAGATGAGGGACTTATGTTTTTGGTTTTTGGTTGTTGTTGTTGTTGTTGTTTTCTTTTTCAATCGCAAAATCAGATTCAATCCAGTGTGCTAACAAGAGGCCCTCACAGCCGTGCCTATAATAAGCTGTAAGTGGTGTATTGATTTCATACGACAATTTCCTGCAGCGCAGGGAGAGCAGGAGGCGGGGAGGGGGAGTGGGGGGGGAGGGAGTGTCAGCTCAGACATCTACCCCTACAGATATTGCCAAACCCTCAAATGTAGTCAGGCAGCTGTACCCTGCTGGAACCACCTCTCTCTAACCCCGCCCCAGGGCACCCTGAGTGTGTGGGAGCAGGTTTGGCAAAACGCAGCATGCTTGCTGAGAAGAGCCAGCTGAGCTGCAGGTACTGGGCTCCTAGCTGTCTGGGAACGAGCCCCATGCCACAGACAGGTAGCTGGTTGGCATGGGTGGAGCTTTACAAACACTGGCTGTCCAGGCTGAGGTCTTAAGGTGGAAATATGACCACTGACCAAAACCCACAGTGACAAAGAATTAGTGGGGGTGATTGATGTCCTAAGCTGCCTGGGCTCCATGGGGAAGGTGGCTTCAGCCAGAAGGCCTATGAATGGGTGTCCTGAAAACAGTCTTGGGGGTGGGCTTACAAATGAACATAGATTTGAACAGAGCAATCAGAATTGGAGTTCCAGGCAAGGTCAGAGTAGTAGCAAAGGCTAGGGAGCAAAAAACAGTACCTGTGTCCTGGGACTCTAGAAAGCCCAGCATCAGGAGACAGACCATCTCAGGCTACCTTAGCCTGTGCTCCATTCAAAAGATGGCTTGGTGAAGGCGATACATGTGGAATTACCCAGCTTGGTACAGACCACTGTCACCCTGTCCCATCTGTTCCCACTCCCCCCTGACCACTGTTCCTCCTCTCCCACCCAGGAACTGGATGACATATATCAAGATGCAGCTAGCAATGTGTTACTGGCCCTCTGTTGGCATTCATGGCCAGCAGTGGCCAAGTACTTGGAGACAGAGTTCCTGACGGGTGTCTTCCCACACCGCAGCCTACTGTATGTGATGGGCATCCTGTCTTCTCAAGGTATGTGCTGCCATAGGGTGGATCAAGGGCTCTGCAAATAGAAGGAGACCTGGAAAGGCCTATGGGACCACCCTCTCCTCATGGCTATGGCATAGTTCATGCAGGCTGAAGCCCTAAGCCCCTGCAGTCCAACCAACCCTCTCAGTGACTCTGAGATTCATGTCCCCACAAACCCTCAGGAGCCCTGGCCATTCTAGGGACCTTCCCATGGAGCGGGAAAGAACCTCCATACCACTGTCTGATAGAGTCAAGTTGTTAGTCGTGACAGGACAGGAGTTGGCCCAGACCCTGTGAGGCTGTCACTCTACCCAGACACCCAGACTGGCTATTTCATGGTCTCCCTTGGCTGCATAAGGCAGATGAGAATCCCAGATCAAAGAAGTAGTTTTGATGGCTAGGGTTACCCATGTTGCCTTACCTCGGACCCTGGGCTTCTGCCTACTTCATTCATTCACTCTTTTCATAAGCATGTGTTATCCTTAAAAGTGCCAGTTGGGAAGGTGCCGGCTGTGACCGGGCCAGTTGCCCAGAAGGCCACTAGAGAGGCTTCCAGTAGGAGGTAGCCAGCGTGAGCCACTCCTAGCCAGGCCCTGGGAACAGCAGGTCAGCAGCCAGTAAGGTCAAGCAGGGAGGAGAAGCGGGGGCTCCAAAGACAATTCCGGAGAGTTTGTGCTCAAGCCTGGGACCAGGCAGGATATGGTTTAGCTCAGCCTGTCCTTCTCCAAATTGGCAGGCTGGGTGGGGGCCCTCCCAATGCAGAGGGATCCCCAAAAGTCCTCTCTACATGGTAGAACTTCCAAACTTCCTAAAAGGTTTTCCACCCCCAAAAAGTGTCCCTTCCCAGCCTTACTCTTCCATACTTGAACGGAACACAGCACATCCCAAAAGGCCCCTCCATTTACCAGTGAAAAACGAGCTCCAGAGAAGGCAAACAGCCTGCCTGGACACGGCATGCAGGCAGTGCCAGAATTCCAGCCCAGCTCTCTGGACCCTGATCCCCATTCCAGCTCATGTTCTTTCTTCTGGAGGCTCTCCTACCCTCCCTGATTTTCTGTGGATCAAACAGGAAGGAGCAGGCTGGTATCTGAGGGATGTGCAAGACCTGGCCTTTAGCACAACCCCTTTTCCCACAGAGGATCTTCTCAAGAAAGAAGACAGAGAGAGCTGGAAAGATCTGATTGCCCAGGTACAGAGGGAGCCCATCACCCCAGGCCTTCTGAGGGACAGCAATAAGTGAGAGTCAGCAAGCTGACTGTTGTGGCCTTGGAGGAAGAGGGAAAGGGGGAGGTGGGGAGAATAAAGGAGTGGGAAGGGGAAAGGGGAAATAGGGATGGCAGGGAGCGGGGGAGGCAAGAAATCTTCCACTCACAGATGAGCACACAGCATAGGGGCAGGATTGGCTTGACTAAGGTCACTGGGGGAGTATTTTAATCTTCGTCTCTAGACACTTGGCACAGAGCAGATGCTCAACCCAGACAAGCTCATGCCACTCACACTTGGGAGACTAGAAAAGACACAAGAGCCAGAGTGAAGATCTGGGAAGAACAGAGACAGGCTGGGGTAGACTAAAGATGGGACATCCCCAGACGCAGTGTCAGGGCAGGCCCATCTCTGACCCTCTCCCAATTGAGGGGCTTGTACCAGGTTCGAGTCCAAGGTCAACTACTCACCACTGTGGCCTGAGCTGACTTCCCTTACCTCTCTGTTGTTTAGTTTGCTCATCTATGAAATGGGGTTAGAGGTGGTTGTACAGGTCCTGTCCAGTGCAGAACACGAGGGGCCCACTTCAATGCTGATTGCCAGCAGTGTGACAGGTAGCAGGCAGAGAAGCAGGAGTGGTTTCCAGAAATGAAACAGAGCAGCAAGAAATAAATCACTGAGGACTAGAAGACTAGAGATATTGTCAACCACATCCATCTGACTGGCCATCCTTGCTGCTATGAATAGGACTTGCTTCTCTCCAGCACACGCTGGCTGTGTATCAACAATCCAATACATTTAAAGGGACTAAAACCAAACAGAAGACTTCTATGACCAAAATTTAAACTAGAGGTCAGTGTTAAAATACATCTGAAAGCATTCCAAATGCCTGGAGATTAAACCACTCACTTCTCGGTAAAATGTTAAGGGAAAGGCGTCTGAAGGAGAATTAGAAAGTATTTTTAAGTGAGTATTAATGAAAACATATTTGAACATTCTGCAGTACAAAAAGCTTTTTATAGTAGAAAGGGCTTAAAACCTCACTGTTAGAAGCTACTGATGGAGAACAAACTAAACTCAAAATGAACAGAAGGAAAGAAAAAAAATGCACTCAGAATGCAGAGGCAGGAGGGGTGTCCTAAGTTTGAGGCCAGCCTGGTCTACATAGCAAGTACAAAGAAAAGAAAGTAATTTAATAAAAAGAAAATCACTATACTTATTAAGAGGAGAAAAATGGTTACTTTCAACACAGAATAATTAACAACTGCACAAACACTTTAGGCATTAAAGGATGCTCTGCAAAACACAGATTATCAGAACTAAAACAAGAAGAAACAGAAAGTCTCAATAGTCCTGTGTCTACTAAAGAAAAGAGAATAACAATGTGGAATCTTCCTATTCCAAGCCCATTTTGCTGGCTGTACAGCCAGGATGCCAGTCACTGACATGCTTGCAAGGGCAAAGAATTTATCCATTAGCTGCCCAGCAAGTGGACACACCAAAGTAGGTCTGAAACCCACCTCCAAGCCTGGGGAGAGGTGACTGGAGGTGTCGCCCCAGTCAGCTGATGACGACTAAGAGCACATGAGGTCTGAAGGGACCCCTGAAGTCTATTCAGGACCACAGCTGGCTTGTTCAGGTTTTCACCTGACTTTTGCTTCCAGCGAAGAAAACTCCCAGTTTTACCTGGGGGAGTCCAGCAGAGTTGTTCTGTGGATCCTGAGAAATCCTGTGGAGTTGTTCTATGGACCCTGCACACTCCTACAAAAAGTGCACAGCAGCCATACTTACTCTAGCCTCAAAGTGGAGACGCGTAGGGCTGAGCAGAGCAGTGTCTACAACTGGAGATCTGAAGCTATGACCCAGTGTCCACCTTAGGAAGCCAGACAAGGGGAAGCCGCCTGAGCTCAAAGCAATTAAGAACAACCAAGATTTTTTTATATTAATCACAGGTTATTTACTTTGTATCCCAGCCATAGCCCCCTTCCTCATTCCCTCCCAATCCCACCCTCCCTCCCTCATCTCCTCCCTGCCACTTTCCAAGTCCACTGATAGGGGAGGACTTCCTCCCCTTCCATCTGACCCTAGCTTATCAGTTCTCTTCAGGACTGGCTGCAATGTCCTCTTCTGTGGCCTAGCAAGGCTGCTCCTCCCTTGGGGGGGGGGAGGTCGAAGAGCTCACCATTGGGTTCACGTCAGAAATAGTCCCTGTTCCCCTTACTAGAGAACCCACTTGGATACTGAGCTACCATGAGCTATATCCGAGCAGGGGTTCTAGGTTATATCCATCCATGGTCCTTGGTTAGAGAAACAGTCTCATGAAAGACCCCTGAGCCCTGATATATTTGGTCCTTGTGGAACTCCTGTTCTCTCCAGGTCTTACTAACTCCCCCTTCTTTCATATGATTCCCTGCACTCTGCCAAAGGTTTGGTTATGAGTCTTAATATCTGCTTTGATACATTGCTAGGTAGAGTCTTTCAGAGGCCCTCTGTGGTAGGCTCCTGTCCTGTTACATGTTTTCTCCTACATCCAATATCCATCCCATTTGTCTTTCTAAGTGAGGACTGATCATCTTACCCCGGGTCTTCTTTCTTGTTTATCTTCTTTAGGTGTATAGATTTCAGTATATTTATCCTATCTTATAGGTCTACATGAGTGAGTATATACCATGTGTGTCTTTCTGCTTTGGGGATACCTCACTCAGGATGATCGTTTCTAGGTTCCACCATTTGCCTGCAAATTTCATGATTTCCTCATTTTTAATTGCTGAGTAGTATTCCATTGTGTAAAAGTACCACAGTTTCTGTATCCATTCCTCAACTGAGGGACATCTGGGTTAAGAACAACCAAGTTTTAAAATTAAAAAAAAAAATCCAGTTTGCTGCAGGCAGCAGCATGGATACATCCCAGAAATGCTCACTTAGTGAAAAAACATCATGCACACACACACAAGAACACACACTGAAGGACTCTAGATTTATTTGTTTATTATTTATACAGTGTTCCGGCCTGCAAGCCAGAAGAGGGCACCAGAGCTCACGATAGATGCTTAGAAGCCACCATATGGTTGCTAGGAATTGAACTCAGGACCTTTGGAAGAACTGTCAGTGTTCTTAACCTCCGAGCCACCTCTCCAGCCCTGATAGACTCTAAATACATACAATTGCAGGAAAGTTGACACTAATTTAGCATCAGAAAGGGTCATGCTGGAGGTGAGCCTTGGCAGCTCTGTGCCAAGCTAGAAGACATGTGAATCCCACAGTTCTCATGTATGTTCCGATCTCTTGCACGCTACACTGTGAACCTCATTGTAAGTTAACTAGGCCTGAATGTTTTAACTGAGGAAAAAGCTCTGTGAGTGACGGTGCTTACAGCAGCCCTCATGACCGGAGTTCAATCTCTAGGATGCACATGAGGGAGACGACTGACTCCCTCATGTTGTCATCTGACCTCACTTGCCATAGTCTATGTACACACACAGAGAGAGAGTTAATGATGTCATCGTAGTAATAACTGATAATAAGTTCAATGCATTTTTAGTTCGTTTTAATTTTACGTCTGTGGGTTTTCTACCTTCATGTATGTCTGAGCACCATGTATGTGCAGTAGCTGCAGAAAAGGGCAATGGATCCTCTGAAACTGGAGTTACAGATGGTTGTGAACCACCGTGTAGGTGCTGGGAACTGAACTCGGTTCCTCTAGAAGAGCAGCCAGGGCTCTTAATCGCTAAGCTGTCTCCCCAACCCATATGTGTGTGTGTGTGTGTGTGTGTGTGTGTGTGTGTGTGTGTGTTGAGTATGTGTTATATACACATATGTAACATATATATGCATGTGTAACATATAATACACCTATATAATATATACAGTATAGACTATATATATTAAATGGGACTAAATGGGCTTTGAAGTGTCAAGTGTTTAGATTTTTCTAAGTGAAATGGTGCCTGCCCTACATAATCCCTAGAAGCTCTGAAGAGAGTGTACAGTGCGCACACAGACAGAAGCACTAGCAATGCCTCAGTTGCAGAGACGGTCGGGTATGCACAAGTCCTATCATCTATGCCACATCACCTTGGGTCAGATAGGGCCGCACACTGAGGAGGCTACAGAGCTACAGGGAGGGAAATGCTGGATTTTAAGAGTTTCGAAAGTTACATTGCAGGCAAGAGGCTCTGGTGCCTAGCACAGTGAGCAGACAGAAGGGAGTGGGCGAGGAGACCGGAATACACACATACACACACACACACACACACACACACCTGCTTCTGGGTAACCCGGAAGCTTCCCAGGGACCACAGTACTCTGGGATCAAACTGACATCTGTTCTGTATCCTAGAATGCAGGGAGAGGACCAAGGGCAGGGCTCAAGCCAGATAAGCAAGATTTTATTAGGCTCTGCCATCTGTGGAGAGCAATTTCTATGTCTGGGACGGAAGACTAAGGCTAGGGATGACACAGTCTTCCCTACAGGGGGCGCCCTAAGATGGTCTTCTGCCCTGCAAGATACTCCCCCTTTGGTTCACAGTGTCTCTAATTCAGGACTTCTTTAGGATAAAGCCCTGAACGTTTAGTTGCTTAGACAAACGTATTTTGGGTTTTGATTGATGTCAATATTGCTTTTTTTTTTTTAAATTTCAGTTTCCAAAACGTTCACACATGCACATCCAAAAAGCTGTCAGTTCAATCACCCTGCCACCAAAGAACACTTCTTTTCAGTTACAGATCTGTTGGGCATTTTTCAGTGCTGTGCAAACGGGGCCTTGAAAGAGACAGTACTTACAAGCTGTGTGGGGCTGCTGCCTGCTGACACTGTTGTACAGAGCGGTTTTTTTGTTGGTTTGTTTTGTTTTGTTTTGTTTTGTTTTGTTTAATATATAAGCAGGAAGTATACTCAAATAACGATCAAAGGTGGAATGGATGCATAAGCCAGCAAGAGTCATTTATCATGATCAAGGTACACACCACACCATAATTGTGTGTGTCGGCTTTGACAGGACTGGTGGTGCATAAGCCTGTTCGTCACTGCATTATCACAAGAAAACACATGAGCAAAGACACCATGACAGCTGTACTAGAAATCTCCCAGCTCCGTTTTACCTCAGTGGGACACTGCCTATGGCCCGCAGCTGATGGAAATGACTTTATGCATGCAGTCTTGTCCCCACTTACACATTACTTTAATTTCCATTTTTTTTTTCAGTATTCATTATCTACTTATTTGGGGTAGATTGTAGAGCATTATGTGGGTGTGTCTGTGTGCACACCCATCTGAACAAGGCTGGCTGACTAGTAAGCTCCCAGAATCCACCTGAATTCACACCCTGCCACCCATGCTACGTTACAGACACATGCAACAATGCCTACCTTGTTTGTTTGTTGTTGTTGGGTTGGGTTGGGTTGGGTTGAGCTGAGTTGAGTTGGGTTGTTTTTGTTTGTTTGTTTGTTTTTATGTGAATGAGGAGGATTCAAACTCAGGTCCTCAAGTTTGCCCAGCAAGGTCCCTTAGCCATTGCCTCAGCCTCTAATTTCCACTTCTTAAGCACCAGAGAGGTTGAGCTTATGCCATCTTCATCGTATGTTCCCTTTTGTCATTTTCAAATGGATTATTGTAGTTATTTTTCCATTACTGAGAAGGGACACTATGACCAAGGCAACTTGTAAAAGAAAGCATGTAAATAGGAGTTTGCTTGCAGTTTCAGAAGGTCATGGCAGGGCACATGGTGGCAAGCAGGCATGGCGCTAGAGCAGTAGATGAGAGCTTACATCTAATCCACAAACAGGAGACAGAGAGAGAGCAAACTGGAAAATTGTGGGCTTTTAAAACATCAAAGCCTGCCCTCAGGGACACACCTCTGCCAAAAAAAAAAAAAAAAAAGGCGCACCTCCTAATCCTTCCTAAATAGTTCCACCAACTAGGGGCCAAGCATTCACATATGTGACCTGTGGGGGACATTCTCATTCAAACCACCACATTCTATTCCTGGTCCTCACAGGCTTATAGCCATATCATAATGCAAAATGCATTTACTCCAAACCCAAGAGTCTCCATAGCCTTTCACAGACTCAACGCTGTTGAAAAGTCCAAAGTTCAAAGTCTCTTTCAGGGCTCAGGGCAATCTCTTAATTGTAACCTGCAAAATCAAAAAGCAAATTACATACTTCCAAGATGCAACAGCACAGACTATACATTACCATTCCAAAAGAGAGGAAAGGGGACATCTCATTCGCTACTGTATCTTTCAACTTAATTTGCATTTTTGAACAAATTTTTTGAACATTCATCAATATTTTCTAAGATTTGAGGGTTAGAAAGGGTGTCCCTAACACCAGAAGAAGGTTGGGAACAAAAACCTCCAGCTGTTGACTTGTGGCATCCGGGAACATTGGAAATGGAGCTCTTGTAGCCATTATTACAGCCATCCTGTTGAGCTAAGGTGGGAAGTTCCACAATCATGTATTTAGAAAGGCTAGTTGCATTCCTTCGCTTGATCACTCGTGTCATTAGAAGACGGGGGAGCACCTACCACAAGCTGGCACCATGCCAGGCGCTGAAAACACACTGGAAAACAGACTGAGCCCCACCTATGGTGCCAACCACATGTCTGGGCTGAGCCCTCAGCTCACATTGGAACGGTGGCTAGATGCCACAGTGCAGCCCCCCCCCCCCGAGGCTTGCAGATATCCCGAGCACATCTAGGAGTACCTTGAGAAATGTGTTCCCCGACTCTGAGATCCATCCAACAAGAAAAAGTGCTGAGTCCTGGAAACCTAAGGGTGAGAGGAACAGAGGGTGATGGAGCCAGGGCTCTTGGGCTGCGGGTAAGTGCCAGCCCTGCTTGCCCCACCTGCTCACAGATGGCCAAGAAGTCGGTGCCGTTCCTGAACACGGATGTGTGGTCCAAGGAATTGCTGTGGACCCTCACCAAGTCTGGCTGGATGCAGCAAGAGCATACCCCAGAGAAGGTAGGCCCCACTGCACATAAGGGCTCCTACATGTTCACCACACAGGCCCATAGGCTCTGTCATAGGACAAACAAGGCCCTTGAACAACAGGGTCTTTGGTGGGTCTAAAGGGAGCAGGAACTTGGCCTGGGCAGCTGAACTAGAACTGTCTCCCTTCCTCACCACAGGCTGGAGTTTAGGCTATCCTGGGCAACATAGGAAGGGGGCCTCAGGGTGAGGGAATCCAGGGAAGTTGGTCATAGGAGCTCAAGCTGGGTAGGTCCTGCGACAGGATGTTGAACCCCGCCAGGACTTCCTGTTCACCTACTATGGGCTAATCCTTCAAGCTGAGGACAACAGCACCACCATAAGGACGCACCTCAAAACCCTCTTGGAAACATCTCACCAGTGGCCCAAGCAGAGGGAGGTGAGGACCCAATCAGGGCAGGTGAAGACCCAAGCAGAGGGAGGTGAGGGTACAGTCTCCTTTGATCCTCTGTCCAGCCCAAACCACAGTTTTGGTCATGGTCACATACTAAGCCCTAATCCTCATCATAGACTGAATTGTGCTGGTCCCTTACCAATCCCTGATTTCCATCATGCAGAGCCCTGATTCTCATCACACACTGTACCTTGATCCTGTCGCACACTGAGCCCAGACCCTGTTCATATTTAGCCTTGTCCCTAGTCACAAAATGAGTCCTCTACCTAGTCACCATACATTGCTTGTTAATCCTGCTTCCCGAGTGACCCCTAAAGGACACGCACACTGACCCTTGCTCCTGTCACACATGTCTTGACCCTGGTAGTACACTGAGATCTCCTCAGTCTAGTCACATAGTGAGCCCCTATCCTGGTTACACACTGAGCCCTTCTATAGTTCTCATACAGTGGGCTCTTGATCCAGTCATAATCTGAGCTCTCATCCTGGCTTCATGCTGAGTGCTGATCCCGGTCACACACTGAGCCCGGTGGCTGCTTACCATCTGAGACCTGACCATGAATACACACTGAGGCCTGATCCTTATTATACTAAGCCCTAGTCCTGCTCATGTCCTGAGCCCTGATCACGGCATGAAAACCCTCACTCAGGCACAAACCAAGCCACAATAAGCTCATCTCTCTCTTCTTGTATGTATCTTTTTCACCGCCACTCCTGAGCATGTCTGCTCAGAGCTGCCATGGGAAACAACCAAGCCCAAAGGCTCCCTCTCTCCCTCTTTCCTCCCCCAACTCTACCCACCAGACTCCACAAAAGACACCTCGTGAGTGTCTCTGAGCTGCAGGTCCTAAAGTGTGTGTGAGTTCCTGGCCCCTGCTGATGGACCGGGAAGGCAGTGAGTCCAGGTCACAGACTCAGGGCACTCTGCCCAACAGGGCATTGCTCTCACAGTGGGGCTGGCTGCCGTACGCCACTTGGATGATACCTGGGCCATCCTAGAGCAGTTTGGACGGAGCACACCCATCAAATGGAGCCTCCAGAACCTTTCCCTGAAGGTATTGACTCGGGGGCTCCTGGGGTTGTGGGGTGGGGGGTAGGAGGATACCAAATACCACACTGCATGAAGGGACGCGTAGCAACCGCTGTAGGAGTATGGCCGTCATTGAGGCAAGGGTTTATCCGAATAGTGAGGGGGTGCCACTCCTGAGCCACCTTGCTGCACCCTACGTGATTCCCCCTGGAAGACAGTGACTGGGGGCCCCTCCGCAGTTGGGATTCCTTGGTTGGGGAGGCCTCGCAATGCTCCTGCAGGTCTGCTCATGGCTAGCCCTGCAACTAGAGAAGTCCGGTGGCCTCCAGTGGGTCCTCACATCCGGCAAGTGGCAGAATTTCAGTGTATGCCTCAGATTCTCAGCGGGTAGCTGGCCCTGTTGCATGATGTCCCTGTGTACCCTGGTGACGTCTGAGAGGAGAGGTGACTCTGGACCACACCCAGGCCGGAGATGCCACTTTGCCCACGCCTGTCTGTCTGGATAGATTCATGTCCTTTCCACGCCCCCCCCCCAGCAGCCCACAAGTGTCTGGTGTACCCAGCTCTGATCATCCAGGAAGACAGGAGTGTGCTGGGCTATGGGGAAAGAGCTACTGTCACAGGAGAGATCCTGCTATTGCAGTTCCAGTACAACCAAGCGCCCTGCACATAGCCCTTGGTGTCCCAGTATAATCAACCCAACCCCCTAAAAACTCCAATTCCACCTCTGCTGTCCTCATATGTTAACAAACACCCTCTAGACACCCCTCTCCCCCACCTTGCTGGGATCAGGGCACCCCTATCACAACTCCCCAAGTAGACTGTGGACAAGCCCTGAAACCAAATCCGCTCCTACCCAGCCCCATGGCCAGAGCCTCGAGAACCTTCGGTGGAAGTGGGCTGGCAGCACCATCCTCCTCTCCTACGGCCAGATGGCGGCCAAGGCCAAGAGCCAAATCCTGCCATGGGTGGACAACATCTTGTCCAGGATGATCTTCTACTTCCGCTTCAGCTCCTGGGTACAGGGCCCCTTGCTCACCATCCCCCACCCTGCCCAGCCCTGCACTTCCCCCACAACAGAGCCCGGCACTCCAGCTCTGCCCTGCCCTAGGGGCAGTGTCAGAGAGGCCCAGGGATGTCACTGGCCTGTGCCCAACTCCCTGCTGCCCTCCCCTTCTGAATCAAAAGGGGTGGGGGGAAGGCTCATCCTCCCCTGCATTGTCCCAGTACCTTTATTATCCCTGGCAAATTCTCTGGTCTTTCATGAGGACCCCATCCCCCACTTCCTACAGAGCAAATGCTGGGGTTTTCACTTGGGGAGGGGTAGATCCTGAGAGGCCAGGGTGATGGATGCCTCTGAGGAGCACCATAGCCTGGGTTGTTTTAAGGGCTGGCAATAAGTCTTAACCATCAAGGCTGCAGCCACCACACTCCAGAAGCCCCCTCAAGCCTCAGGCTTATAGAACGCTTGTGCCCCTTTCGAAAGAAAACCTCACCCACGAACTCTCAGCCCAATGGTCTCACTCTGACCCAACTGGGCCTGGAGATAGTGGCCTTGGTCTGGCTTCTTGCTCTCTCCCACAAGTTCCTGGGCTCTCAGCCTGATCTGTGCCCTGGGGCCTGACCTACGCAGGACGAGACCCTGAAACAAAGCTTCCTGATGGCCACCATGATGCTGGTAGAGTCCATCAGCCGGAGTGAGGGTGCCCACAGCTACGAGTTCTCCCAGACTTCAGAGCTCCTGGAGTGTCTGATAGTACGTGCCAGACCCTGGGTACAAGAAGCCCTAACCCTCCCTCAGAGCAGCCCTCCTAGGCAAAGCTTCCTCTCTCAGACCAGCAGCTTTCCCAGGTACAGGAAGCCTCCTCCCTCAGACCTGGGAAAGGGCAAGGACCACCCCAGTCCCATCTAGAAATACTCCGTGTCCCCCTAAGGTTACTTGGGTCTTACCGGGACCCTGAGGAGAACAGGTACGCCCACGTTACCAGCAATGCCGCTGAGGACTGGAAAGGCCAGCACCTCGGGTCCCAGACCAATCACTTTGGATTTTGGTTCCCTAGATAGATTCTTTGGGATAGTGGGAAATGCACAGGAAACTGGGCAGTAGTGTCAGGAGCAAAGGGCAATGATCAAGACAGGGTGTCTCCTATCCCCCGCCTGGGCCCCAACAGCAAAGTGGACTCATTTCTAAGGAAGCAAGTGTCAGAGCAACCTGGATCAACCAGAGCAACCTAGTCCAAAGGCAAGCAACTAGGACTATGTACCCAGAACTCAGACCTAGCCTGTCTCACCCCAGAGGCCATGCTGGCTCTCTAAGGGTGGACAAAGACAGGCAGTAGCATCACCCAGGTTGCATGGGGTGGGGCTAAGACTTGGTGTCCGAGGTGGGGTCAGCTAGGCCTGAGCCTCTGGCCCTACTCCCGTGGACTTACAGATACTGATGGAGAAAGAGCCGCAAGACACGCTGTTCACCAACATTCGCCAGCAGGTCATCCACATTACCTCCAGACTCTGGTAGGTTACAGTCCGTGAGGGCTACCTTGGCCCAACAACCAGCTCTCAGCCTAGGCTGCTAGCAGGGAAGCCAAACATCAAGGCCCTACTGGGCAAGAGAGCTTGGTGCTGAGCCACTGCAGGCCGCAGGGGGCGGTGAGGGTTCTGGACCTTTTAAACCTGAGCCACTCCACACAGTGAGCTGTCTTCCCTACCCCAGGTATTCAAGTAGGGAAGGATCTAGAAGGGGGCCAAAGGGAAGCTGCATCTAGAGGCAGCCAAGCCCCGGGGACAAGGGAGTGAAGCTGGGTACAGAGAGCTCAGGGGCCCCAGAGCCAGGGATCCAGGACCCCGTTTATCTCTCCACCCACAGATCAGGGAGGAGGTCTCCACCCACAGACCAGGGGCCTCAGAGCTGCCTGCACTCAGACCAAAGCAGGCAATCCATATGGCCCTTGGCAGGGTGCCAGGTGGAACCGGCTGGGCATCCACTCCAACTGCATTTCCCAGGGGCTTTGCCTCTGCCAGCCCTCACTTCCTATTCACCCACTGCACAGTCACTGTTGATCTCTAGGCGCTGGACACTGTCTGGTCTCTGGGGACACAGCGGGAGACCAGCAGCGAGCACCCCTGTACTCCAAATGGGTCCCTGGAGATGGGATGTATACACTAGAAATGGTGCTGAAAGAGATTGGAGCAGGAAGTGAGGAAGAGGCTCCTACGCTTCTCTTCATGGGGAAGAAGCCTCAAGCACTGGGTCAAGGAAGCTGATTGACAGCTGGTTGAGTACTGATTCAGCGAATGCTCCTCTAAGCCTGGTGCTCTGCTAGAGTCCAGGACGTGGCCTGAGGCTGACTTAGGTTGGCTGAAATGGGGCTGTGAGGGCAAAGCCTTTCGTGGATGAGTCAGTGAACCCTGCAGGTGATTGGCTGCAGGAACGGCACCTTCAGAAGCCCTTAGCTAGCACATGCTTGAGCTGAGAGACCAGCAGGAGACTGGGGAGGCTGATGTGTGCACGAACCCCAGTAAGAAGCAAAGGGCTGTAAGGTCTGCATGGTCGGAAACAGATGCACGGGGCTTTCTGAGCCCTTGACCACTGCCCTCGAAGCCCCAGGCCCTCAGGATCCTTTACCCCTCCCAACAGTGCGCTGAGGCCACCCATGGATATGGACAGGAAATCCCGGCTCCTCTCCTCCTGCTTCCGCAGCGTCTTTACCCTGCCATTGATGGACGTCCTGGAGAGGCACACCTGCCTCTTCCTGGAACCACCCAACATCCAGGTGCAGCCTTCACTTAAGCCCAGGGGACAGCAGGCTCGGCCTGCTGGGTGTGGCAGGATGGGGGTGCATGGGCCGGCCCTGCCACAGGCGCAGTGGAGGCCCCGGCTAGTTGCCTAAAGGCTTTGGGTCTCCATTTTCTACCTGGACATCATTTGGGCCATGATTACTAATGGTGTGCACAGGCTCCTTGCTGATCCATCTCGTGTAAAATAGGCAGGGTCACCACTGTGTTTCCCTCGTTCCAAGCCCCATGGCAACCCAAGGAATCCACAGGAGACGGGGGATGCTCTCTCAAAGGGATGAGTTCCTTAATGTCGCAGGAAATGGTCCCATCACACTAAGGTGACTTAGAGAGGGTGGGCTCCATTTTACCACATCAGCCTACCTGGGTTGCTGCTTTACAGGTTTGCCCTGGTCCACCCTGTTCAATACTAGCAGGCCCTGGAGAAAAAAAGTGCCTGCCATGTCTCATGGCTACCACGAGAGGGCGCATGAGATTTCCAGGCATGGTCCTAGCCCTGCCTGTCAGTGGCAAAGGGCAGGCAGGACAGCTTTGAAGAGAGTTCTACAGGCACCAGGCCGCCTGTGGACCCTTCCCACCTTCCCACCATGACGTGGAGACAAGGGGTACACAGCTCAGAAGAATAAAGTTGACAGTGAGGATCCCAAGATCTGAATTCCACCCGAGGGCCCCACTTGTGTTATACATCCATAAAGCTGTGTCCAGACAGACTAGATCTGGACAGATGAGCACTGTGGGACAGGTGGTGACAGAGGGAATAGTCTCTACCACATCTTACAAAGCACCTGGTGATGAGAAGACTCCTCGACCCCGCAGAAAATGCAGCCTAGGACTGGGTGTCCACACTGGGAGCCAGTGACATCCGTCCAGGCTCGCGCTTGATACTACTCCTTATATCTCCTGTCCTGTCACATGGCACCGGCTGCCTGTCACCCCTGTGGAGGTACACTGGCCTGAGAAATGAAGCCGTCTCTTCAGGTCACCAGATAGCAGCAGATAGCTCTGGCCAGAGCTCCTAACGGCCTCTTGAGAGTCTGGCTGGGCATTTCTGTGACTCCCCCTTCCCTGAACACGCCAGATCACACATTGTTGAGGGTCCTTATATGATTCCCAGAAATCCCATAAGCTAGATCCTCCATGGGACCAGGGAAAGGTGTGTATCCGGGCCCATTTTAAAAACTTTTAAGAGGACCAGTGAGATGGCTATTGTATAAAAGCACTTGCCACTCAAGCTCCGAGTTTGATCCCGGAATCCATAATAAGAACAAATTTCTGAAAGCTGTCCTCTCATTTCCACACACATGCTCCAGCATGCATGCTTGTGCACACGTATACACGTGCTAAATAAATAATGAAATTAAACTCTGTAGGCTGGAGAGATGGCTCAGAGGTTAAGAGCACTGGTTGTTCTTCCAAAAGTCCTGAGTTCAAGTCTCAGCAACCACATGGTGGCTCATCACCATCTATAGAAAGATCTGATGTCCTCTTCTGGCCCTGCAGGCACACATGCAGGCAAAACACTGTATAAATAATAAATAAATAAATCTTTTTTTTTAAAGAAATTAAAATTTGCTGAGACCTCTGAGATGAAAAAAAAATGCAGAAATATAATTTCAGTAATTACATCCCTTTTGCCCTGAGGGTCCTGGGGCAAGACCGCCCTGGTCACATGTCTACATGTCTGTGGAGACAGCCCCTCTGGAACTGAACCTTGCTACACCTGTTGGTAGTTTCCCAAGGCCTTTCTGGCCGATATCCGCACCTGTGTGGAAAGCCCCTTTTCAAATACAGTGATGAGCTCTGTCGGTTGTGGGAGCCACTGGACACTGCAGAAGTCTCGGGCCTCGTGCCCACGGGATCTGACCGAGCTCCTCTCTCCTGCAGGGCCTGTACACCCAGACCATGGAGGCGATGGACCAGATGCTGCAGTCCTTCATGGTGCAGAACCCCACAGCCGATGAGCTGTACTTCCTGCTGGCGGTGAGGGCTTCTGGCAGCTGGGGGACAGGCCAGGGATGTCCTGGCTGTGGCCCGAGAGTCCCAAAGAGGACGCTCCACAGAAAGCAAGGCCTGGCTAGGAGGCTTCCCCTGTCTAGAGGTTAGGGGCATCTGGAGAGGACAGGGAAGCAATAGCCAGCCTGGCCACAAAGGAATCTGCTAAGGAATAGCTTCCCTTAACACCTATATGCCCATGTCACAGTGTCCTTCGAGGACAAGGATCCCACAGACCTCCTCATTGGCCCACTAGGTGTCCACGGGAGTGAAACCACTCAGCAGATAGTAAAGGCCTAGGAGTAGGGCCTAGACCCAAATAACATGCCAGCTCCATCCAGGCCAGAGGTCAGGACCAATAGAGGTTCACTAAAGATCCCTGAATGAAAACCATAACCATCCCTGGGAAGAAAAGACCACAAGAGTAGCCTGGGGCCAGGAAGAGACAGGAGTGATGTCAGCAGGGCAGAGTAGAGGTTACTCTGCCCTCTGGAACATGGAGGGTAAAAGGTTATGGTAAGGTTCACCCCAGCAGGACCAGGGCCTCATCAAGAAGCCAAGGGAGGCAGGAGCTCCAAGCATTGGGGTGCACAGGTAGATGTCAGAAGGGAGGACACAGGCAAAGGAAACCCCCCCAAGGGACAAGGTAGCATACCGCTCTAGGAATGTGCCCAAGTGTTACTGGTTTCTACCAGCCAAAACAATGGTTTCCCCACCCATTCCCCAGGCCACTCTACCTCCAAATGCCCTGTGTCTAGCTCAGCTCACCACACCACCCCTCAGCTATGTGATGGTCTAAAGAGCAGTGACCAGCCTCTACCAGAGGCGGCTGCATCCCTGCCGGTGTGCGTGGCAAAAAGGTTCTAGAAAGGGCCGCTTTGGCACAGAGCAGGCTGAGGGCTTATGGGAAAGGAACCATGTCTGCTGCACAGGAAGTAAGCAAACCTGAAGGGTGGCTCCAAGGACGGAGACTGACGAGGGGACAGGAAAAGCTGCGCCTGAACGTGGTGAAAGACAAGGAGCCTTGCTGCGGGGTGGGCAGGGATGGCCATTTCTGGGTGTCGGGAAAAACACCAAATCCACCAAATCCACCCTGCAGCACCTGTACGTCTGGCTGACGTCAGAGAAGACCCACGAGCGGCAACGGGCTCTGCACAGATGCACCAACCTCTTCAAATTCCTGAACTACAAACGCTGCCTGAGCGTAAGCGCCAGCTCCTCGCCTCCCCAGCTTCTCCCCGGGGGGGCGGGGGCAGTCCAGCACCAGACATGCACATGGCATGCAAATATACATGCGTACACAAAATATGCCTCATTCTTTCCTTTTGATGACCAAGTTTTGGAGTCAGGTGCTTATATTTTGTCTAACCCCAGCCCTACCACACAATTCAAGAGACCCGCTGGTGGATGCCGTTCTGGGAAGCAGGAGTAGCCAGTGAGCTAGTGTAGGTAGGCTCACCACCAGCATCATTCTCTCCACATAGACCACGGAGAACTTCAGAAGGATTGGGCAGCTGGTGGCCATGCTGGGAATCCTGTGCCTGGACTCTGACAGGACTATCCAGTGCTTCAGTGTAGAAGCCATGGGCCATCTCTACCAGCTCCTGTTGCACCAGAAAGGCGAGTTTTCTCAGCAGCACCACACACCTGGCCCCTCCCCACCTCAGCCTGGGTGAACTCCCACCGGCACCCCTGACCTCCACCTTTCCCCAAGCCCACCCTTAGCCCAGCCTTGACCTCAGCTACTAATGTAACTCCCAGGCCCAAATATACACAGGCCTGATGCCAGTTACAAATACCCGGCTGGACTCCTGCCCTGTCCCAAAAACCCCTGCCAACTCTTCCCTCCCCACACCCCTGCCTGCCCTGACCAGCAGGAGACATTCCAAAGGTGGAGAAGGAGACCTCTCAGGAACTCCTCCTGCCTGATGCAGTTGGAGCTTCCCTGTGGAGCAGGGGAGACCAGAGGGGCACTCTTCTGATCCCCCAGAAGATGGCATCCAACCACGTCAACATCTTCTACATGGACAGCAACCACGCCATCAAGGTCAAAGCCTTTAGAGTCTTTCCTGCTGGGTGGGTGCAAAGCCAGACCAGACAGCCACATCTGTGGGTGGTGATAAATGGGCTCTTTTCTAAGCTTTCGAAGAGGATGCAGGCAGGTTGGAGGGACAACATGCATTAGACCTTCTAACATGCATTAAACCTTATAGGGGAGCCTTCAAGGTTTTTTCAAATCCCTTTCTCAGGTTTTCCAACCTTCTCTAGACCACGCCCTCACTTACAGTTCTCCCACACCTTTCACACCAGGGTGTGAATTGTGTCTTCCTCAGAAGCCACAACCTGAGGCTATGAGCTAGATACTGGCCTTAGCTGGATGATCCTTGCTAAAGCAGCATAAGGCCCATGAGTTCAGGAAGTCTGAGAGCTGTGACCTCTTCCTTGCTCAAGTTGGATTGCACTTTGGCTAAGAATGATCCCTGTGGTTGGCAAACTTGTCCATCTTTGTCAGACCCTAGTCTTCCCCATCTCAACAGAGTCCATGTAGGGTCTGGTGGTTGAACTGAACTTCAGTTAAGCACCCACGGCATATGGTGGGGAAGGCAGGTACATGGCTAGTGAGTGTCCCAGAAAGACTTGGTCTGAACCCATGAACTCCAGGCCTCAGCAGCTGCATCAAGCTGTCCAAGTGCTGGCACTCCTTAGAAGTTTAGTGCCGAAACTCTGAGCCCCTAAAAACAACACCTCAATGGGCCTGCCTAGAACGAAGAAAAATCTCACTTAGCCATGGTTTTGCACCAGAAAACCTGGGCTTGGGGCAGAGGCAAAGCAAAGAGGGGTGGGTTCCAGTGGCTGCCAGCCCAGCAAGTGCCCCAGGAAAGGTGAGCCACTGGGAAGCATAGTATCCAGGGCCTGGAGAAAGGCAGCCTGCTCTGGAGATATCCTGGGCCTCAATTCTAGTCATAAGTTTTTACACAGACATCTCATGAGATATTGAAATACATTACATTTTCATCATCATTGTCATCATCACCACCACCACCACCTAATCCCACGACTGCTACCACTATCACCATCATCACCACCACTGTCGTCACTAGTACCCCCATTATTACCATTGCTATCATTATCATCCTATTGTCATCCCTACCCTTACTGTCACCACTGTCACTACTACCACCATCACCATCATCATCATCACTGATACCTTCAGCATCACCATAACCAGCAACATTCACCATCACCGCTACCACTGTTACCACTAATAACTCTATCATCACCGTCACGTCCACCACCGCTATCATGACTACTATTATCTCCAACCCTACTATCATCACCATCACCACCGCCATTGTATTACTGTTACCTTCATCACCACCACCATCATCACCACCCCACACCGTCATAATCACCATCACCTTAAACGTCATTTTTGCCGTCACCACAATCACCACCACCTCACGTTCACTCATGGCCTTGATTTCAAGCTCAGCTTCACAGGGTTCTTTTCCATTCCTGGGTCTGTAGTACTCTGGATGCTGAGCATCTCACCACCATTCTAACTTGAACACTTTGTGTAGGGTGGAACACGGTCTACATCTGTGCTGATCAAAGAAGCCACTGGCCAAATATAGCCACTGGGCTCCTGAAATAAACATAGGGCTACCAAAGATCAAATGAGAAGTTTAACTTAAGTCTATCATGGATGTAAACTTCTAGGAGTGGCGAGGCTATTATGTTGAATAGTCATAGTCCAATTCTTTCTAGAAGGTTCTGTCTGTACGTTGATCTAGACCAGCTCTACTCTCCAGCGCACTAGGGGAGGAGGACTTATATGTATCACCTTGCATTTATTTCCTCAAGAGTCCTTTCCACCCCACCCCCCATCCCCAAGCATAGCTAGAGGTGTAGTCCTGGGTTCCACACCAGCCTGACCCCACATATTCCCACCCTGTTCCATGGTACCTCTCTAGGGCTAGAGGTCAGACCAGGTGGCCTGGAAGATCCTTCACAGCTTTGAAGTTCAATTCTCTTTGATTAATACCCTCAGAAGGTACCCAGCAGGGTATTAAAGCCGATAGCCAAACTTGGGGCAGAGTACAGGAAATCTTATGAAAGAAGGGGGAGATAGAAAGACCTGGAAGGGTCTGGAGCTCCACAAGGAGGACAACAGAACCAAAAACATCTGGGCCCAAGGGTCCTTTCTGAGACTGATACTCCAACCAAGGACCATTCATGGAGATAACCTAGACCCCTTACACAAAGGTAGCTTGTGGCAGCTCAGTCTCCAAATGGCTCTAAGGGGAGCAGAGGCTGTCTCTGACATGACCTCAGTGGCTGGCTCTTAGATCACTTCCCCCCTAGGAGGGAGCAGCCTTACCAGGCCACAGAGGAAGACAATGCAGCCAGTCCTGATGAGACCTGATAGGCTAAGGGTCAGATGGAAGGGAAGGAGGACCTCCCCTATCAGTGGACTGGGGGAGGGGCATGGGAGGAGATGGGGGAGGGAGGGAGGGCAGGATTGGGAGGGATTGAGGGTAGGGCTACAGCTGTGATACAAAGTGAATAAATTGTAATAAATAAAAAATTATTAAAAATAAAAAACACCTCAGAAAGTCCTGACCATGGGCAGTATTCCTGGGGCCAAGATGGAGCAGGAGGGGAATGAGACAAAGCTTCTAGGGCCACCAGCATCCAAGAACAAGCCAACACTGATTGGGGAAAAGAGCCATGTGCCTGCCCAGTACTGGACACTGTACTCTCCCTTCCTGTCCCTAGGCATTGGCCAGGGTAGGGAGGTGTGGAAGAGATTGTGTACTGGGCCCACATAGAGAGCCTAGAGGAGTGGGTCCCCAGAGATTTAAGGAGCCTGAAAAAGGAGAATGGTAAAATGGGGCAGCCACAGGGGCTCGAAGGGAGAAGGTGACAGGCTTTTCACTCTCACAGGAGATAGTGAGTCATCTCTCAATGGCAGAACTGACCGACCTCATCTGGACAGCCATCGATGGCTTGGGCTCTACCAGCATTTCCTGGGTGCAGGCGGCTGCCGATTTGCTTTTTCTTGTCATCCAGGAGCATGGGGACAACCTGGAGACTGTGAGGGGTTGGGGCTCTACCCAGGGAGGAAAGGGGCTTGGTTGGGGACAAGGCAGCAGGCAGCGTCTAGGAACTTTCTCTGGACCATGATGGGATCTCACTGCAGGCAGCAGACAATCCCACTAATATATAGATGGATTGGTGGGTGGATGGATGGTTGGATAGATAGATGGGTGGGCGGGTGAGTGGGTGGCAGATATATGGGTGGGTGGGTGAGAGAGTGGGTGGGCAGATGGGTAGATGGATAAGTGGGTGCATAGGTAGTTACAGGGGTGACTCAAAGGACCCCTGGTGGCCCAGATGACCCCTGGGTCATGGGGTAAATGTACATTAGTTAAGCGCAGCTATGGACCATAGAGAAATGAGGTGACAGAGAAAAAAATCAGACCAGAACTTCTAGATCTTACGGTCTGCTGGGGGTAGCAGGATCCAGACAGAGTAGTACAGAGATTAATGAGCCTATGGGATGAGAAGGGTCCCCTGACAGGAGAGAACAGATGCCAACTTTTTGAGATGCCCCATTCTGCTTCAGGCCAGCTGTGCAGAGTGGGTGGGGACCCCCATCACACCTTCCACCACCCCTGAACAGGTTGGTAAAATGGGCCAGGCCATCCACCACCACCTCTGTACCATCAAAATGCCCCAAGCCAAGACCAGTGTCCTGCGTGTCATCACCGTACTGGCCCGGAACCACATCCCAGAGCTGGTGGCTGCCTTCCTAGACTTTTCCATGCCCCTGGACAGGTACCTAGATGCATCCTCCTCACTGACCCCATTACCTACCTTCCATCCTCCCCTAGGCCAGGGTCACGGCTTCTGCCCTCCTATCTGTCCATCACAGCCCACGGGAAACCCAGAATGCTTGGTGTAGGGAGAGAGTCGGCACCCTGTTCCCGTGCCTCCTGTCAGCATTCCATATGAAATATCTGCCTCGGCCTCCAAAACCCATCCTAAGGGGTCTCTAATTCCAGAGGGCTGCTGGTAGGGTGCCAGCCAACCACAAAGCCTCACCATCCATGGGCATAGCCCCTCTTACTTGCCCTACTCTTCATTTTCTTCTTCCTACTCTTCCAACAGACCCCCTGCAGCCACCTCTGCCCTCACAGGTGGGCCTGGGTGGCTTCTCCCATGACACTGGACTCCTAGGGAGAGAGCAGGGTTCTCGGCACCGCTTATGATCACTCCTCCCTAAGATCCCACCTCCGGATCCCACATCCTCCGTCTGTGCCACCCATCAGTCATCCACCACACCTGGCCTGAGTCACCCCCTCACTTCTTCATGGTGTAACGCCTGCTCAAGGATAGACTACTATCTCTCCTTTCCAGACCAGAATTCCCCTCTGTCCCTCACCAGAACTTCTGCATGGATCTCTTACTTCCTCCACGATCAGCGAGCTTCTATTTGGTGGGACCAGCATGCTGCTGTCTGGCCTGACTTCTCACCCTCCCCCTGTCCTTACCGAGCTCCTCCTTCCCAGGTTGGGCTCTACCAATTAGTCACACCTCACACAGCCAGGTCCTTGACGGGAGTGCTAACTTTGCTCTGTACTGCTCTGGGAACTCTGGAAACCTATGAGAGAGCTCTCCCAGAGCCTAGAGTCTTCTCCAGGGAGAATTCTCACCTCAGCATGAGCAACTTGTTTCTTCCATTGTGCTCAGGTTCAAATACAGGTTGTTACATCTCAGGACTTCCCCGAACCTTTTAGCTGTTTTTGTGAATGTCACCTGGGGCTTCAAGAAAAAAGTATATTGTATCAGTTCAATGTGGAGTTTAATATGTCCATCAAGTTCACCTCGTTTAAAAAAAAAAGTTTACATTTTACTTTTGGAAGTCAGAGGGCAACTTGTAGGAGTCATTTCTCATCTTCACGGTATGATTCCTGGAGCTAGAACTCATCAGGCTTGTGGGCAAGCGCCTGTACCCGCTGAGCCATAAAAATGGCTCACGTTTTACCTTGTGAGTTACTTGGTCATGTCGCCTGAACGATATTTTTTTTTAATGTCTTTGAAATCTAGTTCTTACTAGGTGAGGTAGTCCAGACTAGTTTTCCCAAGTACCTGGAGCATCTTTGATTATGTAAGTCTTTCCGTTCTTATTTCTGGGAAGTTTGCCTGACTATGTTCAAATGTAGCCTTCCCAAGTCACTGTCTCTGTTCCGATGCTGTTTCTCTTCCACCCCCTCCTTCACAGTCTCTAGTTCTACCTCACCCTCTGATGCTCTTGGCTTTTCCCCTAAATTTACTGTCCTCTTCATATCACTCTTCTGCCTTTCCTAAATGCCTTGATAGCTTATCTTCACAAATGAAATGAGCCAATTCGAGCCAAATTAGAGTTTATAATTACAGGTTTATTGGGGGCAGCTCTTGGGTGAGTTCACTGGTCCCAAGGAATGGGGCCAGGGAAGTCGCCATGCAGAGGGAGACAGAAAAGGAGGGAGGGGCAGAGAGAGAAAGCACTCGTGCAGAGAGAGAAAGAGAAGAGGAAAAAACGCGGAGAGAGGGAGACAGAGGAGAAAGAAGGGAACCAGATGTCTGGTTTATATAGTGAAGAGCCTCTGGAGGAAAGGAAGCTCCGCCCTTGGGCTGGAAAGTTCAAAGTAGAGGGCTGGGTATGATAGCCATGCCCAGGTAGGGACTGAGGGATGCTGGGAGAACCTGGAGGTCAGGTCTGCTTTGGTTAAATGGGCACCTCGGCCACTTGTCCCGGGTCTCAATCCCAACAACTCTTATTAAATGTTCATTTGAATCTTCACTTGAATGCCCTTTAATTTTTTCCCAGTCATAGATTTTTTTTTATGTGTGTTATACACACAAATGTATATGATGTATATGTACCTGTGGAGGCCAGAACTTGACCCTGAGTCTTCCTCAGTCTCTCTCCACCTTATACTGAGGCAGGAACTCACAGGTGAAACCAGAGCTCACTGATACGGCTAGTCTGTCCAGCTTGCTCTGGGTGTCCCACCTCTGCCTACCAAGTACTGGAATTAAAAATGGGCTGCTACCCCCACCTGGCATTCATGTGGATTCTGGGTATCTGAACTCTGGTCTATTCACTTCCAAAGCAGCCTCTGTGAACTACTGAGCTTGAACTCCCAGGCTTGAAAGTTTGTTGTTTGTTTGTTTGTTTGTTTGTTTGTTTTGAGACAGGCCTTGCCAGGCTGGCCTTGAACTCATTCTTCTCTCTCAGCCCTAGAGTTTCTAGGATAACCTAACTGAAGTCAGTGCTTTATTCCTGCCATTCACTGCCATTCACTGCAGTTCAGTGAGTTCCTCTCAGGTCCTCCTGAAGATCTATCCTTTCTTGAGCTTATTCAAGCGGTCCACTCTCCAAGCACCTACTCATTGTGGAACGAGTGAGTCCAGGATTCCCCTGTAGTGCTAGCACTCTCAGGGCATCTTCACTTTGCCAGCTCCTATCTTCTAGTTTTTGCAGGAATTATAGAGCTGATCGCCTTAGCCAATGTTCCATTGCTGTGAAGAGACGCCATGACCAAAACAACTCTTATAAAAGTGAGCATTTCATTGGAGTCTTGCAGAGAGTTGCCGAGAGTTAGTCCAGTGTCATCATGGCAGGGAGTATGGTGGCAGGCAAGTGGGGTTGGTGCTGGAGAAGGACCCATAGGTCAAGAGAAAGAGACTGACCCTTGGCCTGGCTTGGACTTTTGAAACCTCAAAGCCCACTCCTAGTGGCACACAATTCCTCCAACAAGGCCACACCTCCTAATCCTTCTCAAGTAGTGCCACTCCCTGATGACTAAGCACTTAAATATATGAGCCTATAGGGGCCATTATTATTCAAACCACCTTCCTGTTCATTTCGTTCCTACTGTTAGAGCTGTTGGAGTGTTTCTTGGAATTTCAAGTTCAATGGCTCCATCTTCTGTCAGTATAGGAAAGGCCAAGCCATCTAGAACACTTTGGGGAGGCACCACATACCCTCTAATTCTTTTGGCTCTTTTCCTCTTCTTTGACAGGAATGTTTTCTTCTTTCTTCTTCCCTCTTTCCTTTTCAGCACCAAGTCTCTTCCCCTCTTCTTCCTCCTGCCTTTCATCCTTCCTCTTTCTTTTTCTTCCCTCTTTCTTCCTTCTCCTCCCTCATCCTCTCCTTTTCCCTTTTTTCTCCCAATGTCCTTTGAAGAGGGCATACTGTTTAACTCCCTCCCCCTGTGCCCAGTGTTCTGCCCTCCCAGAGTTCTCACTCCTCTGGTGTATTTTAAGACTTCAAGTGGATTCATCCTACTGAAGGTGATTTTTGATCTAGTCCCAGCCTCCCTGGCCCTGTGCTCATTTTCCAGAAGTTTCTCTTATCTGCCTCTCTCTGTCACAGAGCCTTGAGGTAGGGGGTGGAGCTTCCCCGTTAGGGCTGATGGGTTTTTTTCTCTCTTTACTCCCAGTGCACAGTTCCCACCAAGTTACACAGCTCCTGCCAGGCTGTTAGGACACACACAAGCAAGTTCACAGATGCACTGTGCATCAAGGTCTTTCAAGGAATCAAGGAAAGTGCAGATCTCAGCAAGCAGCACCTTTTCTGATGCCCAGCAGTTTACGGTTCCATTCACTGCTGAAATTTATGTCTTTCTTCCTCAGTTTCAAACACTGTCCCCATGACAACATTTACAGAGCCTGTGTGATGTGCACCGATGGAGTCTCATGGCTAGATTTATCTGGATTTACATCAGCTCCTACCGGTCACCTGGGCATGGTCATTTGTGATGGTTTTAAACATAAAAGTTCCTTCTGGGTCGTTTGGGGGCTGCACTGGTGATGGAAATTTGGACATTAAAATAAGCTTTATGATTCACATTCCCAGAACTGCATTCTCCTCCCACCTAGGGTGCCAAAGCAGGGAGGATTCCTCACTCTTCTTTTTTTTTAAACAGAGCAGAGATTTGTTTGTTTGTTGCTTCCTTTTTCTCTTCCCTATACCATTCACATAAGTCTATAGAGAGATCACTTATTAGATGCCTATCATGGACAGTCTTTCTTTAAAAAACAAATGAAAACAAAAACAAAAAAACTACATGTCCTAGCTAGATATGGTGGCAAACACCCAGAATCCAAACACTCAAGAGGCTGAGACAGAAAGATTACAACTTTAAGGAGAGTCTATGTACAAAAAGTCTCAGAAAGAAAAAACAAATTGCCACCTTGCCTGGGGTCGTGGTATTGCTAGAAGTGATAAGATGTGAGTGAGTTCTCCAAGTTCAAAGACAGCCAGATCTACATAGCAAGTTCCAGACCAGCCAGGGAGACAAGAAAGACCCTGTCTCAAAAGCATATACCCATCCCAGTGGTACCACGTGTGCTGAAAGCATGAACAGAACCATACTGTCTGGTCTCTTCTTTCTTTTTGCCTGGCTTTGTTTCCCTCTGGCTTCATGTTTAAATCTTATTGTGTCCCAGTGCAGCTCCCTCTTCTTTGTTGTTCTGTGGCACTAATGTGAATGCCAAGGGTACCCTTCACTGCAGATGAACATTTCATTATTTCCCACTAGAGACCTTGTGCATCTGTGAACTTGCTTGTGTGTGTCCTAACATACTTGAGAACTGGATTTCCTCTCTCTCCCTCCCCCCACTCTCTTTTTCTTTGTGTGTGTATGTGTGTGTGTGTGTGTGTGTGTGTGTGTGTGTGTGTGTGTGTGTGTGTGTGTTAATGGAGACAAAAAGCTATGCTGTATTCCCCCATGGAGGAAGCAAGGCATTTCCCAATGTGCTCTTGCCGAGTCACACTCCAGAAACAGACTGCTATTCTCTGAGCATCCCTCTTGCTCTGTAGCTTCACTGACACTCTGAGCCTGAGTTTTAGTCAATCGTCCAAGTTTTAGCCGATCTGGTGGGTGCTGATCATCTATAGGTCACTGTTATGTCCATGATTGAACTTGACTTAATATCTTCCCGTTACCTTTATTTTCCTTTGTGCATGTGTGTACAGATGTGTGTGTGGATGAGTGTAAATGTGACTGAGGTTGGAGTCAGGGACCATCTTCAATTGTTCTTTCTCTGTATTCATTGAAGTGGGATCGCTCTGTCAAGCCACTGACACTAGTCTCATTAGCAGCTTACTCTGGGGACCCTCTGTCTCAGCCTTTGGAGCCAGGAATCATTGATGGATCATTACACCCACCTGGTATCTCTGGTTTCTGGGGATAAATCCTGGTCCTCATACTTACTTAGCAAGCTGAGCCACCACCCCTCCTCCATTTCCACTTGCCCTTTGACAATGAGACTATGCAAAGGTCTTGCCTGTCTTTTCACCAGCTGTCCCTGTTATAATATGGAACATAAGACTCTTTCCTAAAAGCTGGACATAATCCCTTCTGGTCTGCAATGTTAGGAATATCTTCTCCCACGAAGCAGCAGCTTCCCCACCCCTACCACATCCTTTCGTGAGCAGATGCCAGTCCACATTGTTCTCTGGCACTGCCTTGTAAGGTTCTTTTGTTGGCTGTCAAAGCTGATCTTTCCAGCCCGTCTGGAATGATTCCTCTATGAGGCAGATATGGTCCCAGCATCAGTAACCCAGCCCTCTCCCTCCTCAGCTTTCCTCAAAGGACTCTACTTCTCCATCCCCAGGCCAACATGCAGAGTCCTAATCGTGGCAGCTCTGTAGCAACTGACGTCCCTACACAGAACAGCCTCCCTCTCTGACCTTCCAAGGAGGCCTTCTCTACCCTTGGCCCTTTGCATTTCCATAAAAACACTTAGAGTCAGGTATGAGAGCTGCCTTTCTTCTCTTCTGCCTTTGATGCTTTTACTTGAGTGCTCTGAAGGCTGGCTGGAAGAGCTAGAGGGATGTCTTGGTGCTTATGGACATTTACTGTTCTTCCGGAGGACCACAATTTGTCTCCCGGCACCAGTGTTGGGTGGCTCACAACCACCTATAACCCCAGCTCCACGAGATCTGACACCTCCTTGTGGCCCTCCTTGGGCACTCAATGGTATGTACACAGACACAGATACTTATACTCACACACATACACACTGAGACAGAACTTTAGTGTCCACACTGCCTAGAACTTAGACCAGTCTAGCCGTGGTCTAGCCACACCAATTCCCTTTGTTGGTGTTGTAGCCTTGAGTTTCTAAATCATTGTTTCAGACTTGCCCTTTTAAATTTTACTTTGCTTTTATGTATTTGTGTGTGTGTGTGTGTGTGTGTGTGTGTGTGTGTGTGTGTGTGTGTGTGCGAATATGTGCACACACAGGTGCCTGGGGATCCAGAAGAGGGCATTCCATCACTGAAGCTAGAGTTAAGGGTGGTTGTGAATGGCCGCATGTAGGTGCTAGGAACACAACTCAGGTCCTCTGCAAGGGCAAGGCTCTTAACTGTGGAGCCGTCCCTCCAGCACCCAGACCTGTCTATTGTACACAGAATTGTATCAGACTTGTCACAGCCAGTCTTTGTCTTTGGTTGGAGTACACGCTATATTTGCATGTACTGTAACTGTCAATGTGTTTGGGACTGACTTTGCTATCTTAACTTTTTTCCAACAAGAAGAGAACCTTCAAAGCCCTCAGGTGAACGGATCTGGCCCTGTGTTGATGCTTAGACTCACCCCTGTGTATTGAACCCTTTAGGTTTCTCTACACTAAAACATGTCATAGCTTCATCCTTCTGGCCAGGCAGTGTTCTGCTGTGTGTACTCTGGCGAGTGTGTATATATCGTTGTGTGTCTGAGCTGAATTCTGCTCATCAGTTCACCTGCTGATGGACATCCAAGCGGTCTACACCTTTACTCTGCATGAATAATCTGCTGTCAACATTGGCATACATGAATTCTGCCCTCTACACCTGCAGCCCCCACATCCACAGAGTCACAGAACATGCCTCCAGAAACATGATGCCTACTCTGACCCCACACAGGCTCCTCATTACTACCCAAGCAATGCAGCTTAATGACTGCTTACATGGAACCTGCCTATTAGGTAGTCCATATAATGGGGATGGAGGTTAAAGGACACCTGGAATAGGGTGGCTTATTTTGGTTCCGATTGGATTTTTGAGATAAGGTGTCGCTGTAGCCTAGATTGGTCTAGAACTCCATGTGTATCCCAGGCTACACTCAAACACTTGCAGTCTTCCTGTATCAGCCTCCTAAATTCTAGAAAGGCAGACACCGGCCACCATGCCCGGCTAGAGCATCTACAGATTTTCATACCCAAGGGAAACTCTGAAACTAACCCCCTGCTGATATCATGGCACAACTACATTTGATTTGATCTGTTCTATGCTTTCTGGGGTGTGTGCATTTAGTGAAAGTACAAGGCTGCATGGCAGTATCACATCTAACCCCTAGAAGAACTGCTCTGACTTTCCAAAGCAGTTCTGTTTCTTTCCTCTCCACCAAGAGCATATAGATTCCAATTTCTCCACATCTTCTTCAAGGCTTGTGCTGTTCCCTCCCTGGGGCCATGCAGTGGCTGTAAAGTCACATGAGCTAGTCCCCACTGGGGTCCTTGTCTTCCATGTGCTTCTTCGTTGGACATGTATCTCTCCTTTTTGAGAGCTGTCTATTCAGGTCTGTGGCTTTGTGAATTCTAGCTAGGTTTCCTTTCTCCTTTGCTCACTGCTCCCATCCCTCCCAAGCCTGCATAGGTCCGTCTTTCCCACTGCAGCTGAGATGAAAAGGTTCATGTCAACAACTTCACACTGCTGGGACAATCCTCCCCTTGGCTAGCTGTCAGCAGTCACTTCATCATGCATATGCTTGTCCCATTGGCTCCAAGGTTTCTCCCCTCCTCTCTCCACCCCTCACTTCATTCTTGCCCTCAGCACTTAGTATCCAACATGTTCGCCACTAGGCTGTCACTCCTAAGGCATCAAGGATTTTTGTTGATTCTGCCATGTCTTGCTCTTCTGAAAGTTGCCTTCAAAGGCTGCTGCCTAACACAAAGGTACAGGTGGAGAGACAGAAGCCCCAGGGAGCAGACTGGAAGTCTCACCCTCCAGACTCTCACACTCAGGGAGGGCTCTCTCACTCTGGCGTCTTGATGCAACCATCCCAGGGCCACACTGTAAAAGATCCCTGGGATCTTCCCTGCCCTCCTAGCAAGGGTAAACCAGACCTTGGTGGTTTCCACAGGGCCTTAAGGGTGCCCCCCTCAGGTCTGCCATGACATTTGTGAGGCCACTCAACTATGGCCTTCCTGGTCTTGCCAAATTAGAGCCTCTGCCACCCAACACTCAAGCCCAAAGAACACTAGGGCAAGGCTCAGAGGATACCATAGTTCCCTCTGAGGATAGCTCTTATCTGCCATCTCTACCCTGGGCTTTAGATGGCTGCAGGGCCAGTGCCCAGATACCAGACAGAATCATGGTCTGAGCAAGCCACTCTCTGGAGGCCTCAGTGTCCACCTCCCTGCAAAGTAAACACGAGGTCGCCCTGTCCTTCACTGGGGTCCTAGGCCAAGAGCCTAGTAGCCAAGCCAAGGAGGCTTGAGCTGCAGCTTAACCACTTCTCTCTATCCACAGCCATGCCTTCCGCCTGTGGAGGGCCCTGGGAGCTGAAGAGCCTGCGAGCCACTTGGTTCTGACTGTGCTGCTGGCTTGGCTGCAGAAGAGGCCTCTGCCTCCTAGTGTCAGCAACAGCATCTCCTGTCCCATTGAGAGGCCCTACATGCGTTCACTGGCTGTGAGTCTCTGCCCCCGTCCCAGGCAGGCAGCTGTGTGAACACATGGGTCAGTGTACCAGACTGCAGGGAGGAGGACTGATACCCAGTCTACTTCCTATCTGGAGGAGAAGGGCACAGGGCAGCCCTGCCCACAGACTGATCTCACAGGCCTTGTCCCCAGGCTCAGTTCCCCATGACCTGGCTCAGGACTCTGAGCCCTTGGCAAGTAAGTCAGGAGGTTCTACCCATAGGACTGCTAAGGAGACTGTATGAGGCAGCCTTGGAGGGGAGGGAGCCTCTGGCCATGTACAAACAGAATCCTAGAGTTTGGGGCTCAAAGCCATGCCCCACATTGGGGTCATAGATTTTGGAGGAGCCAAACTGTCGTCAGAACACTGTCCCCTTGGGACCCTGTCTCCAGTCTTCTCCATTAGCCCACATCATACTTACACGCCCAGGAACAGGACACCTGCTTACTAAGGTGCTCATGTCTACATCTGTCTCCTTTGGCTGGCCTCTTGCAACAAGGCAGTAGCTGTACCAAACTCCATGTTGTGAGTTGCCTCCCCAAATCTTCCCTAGGCAGCCAGCCACCTGCAGACGCAGAGCTGAGAATGCAGAGAAGGCAGGAGATCCTTAGGCTTGGACAGGTTGGGGAACATAGGTTGGGGGAGCACGTCCAGCTATCGACGTGGCTATATCAGCTAAAGAGCACAGGTCAGGGAGCAGCACTTGGGAAGCATCAGCGCAGCAGGCCCAGAGGCTCTGGTGGAGACTGCACAGATGGCATAAACTGGCACGGTCAAGGGACATTGCCCGGACACTTAAGACTTGGTCCTTGAGCCTTGAGAACGGGGAGGGGAGAGGTATGTTAGAGTGTGGGTTTTGATTAAGCATCCTGGGCCTGGAATCCCAGCACTTTACATCCATCCTCGCCCAACTCCAACAGGCCATGTACACAATTCACGAACTACAGTTCGCGCGAGAGTTCAAGAAAGCCGTGAGGGATGTTTTTCCCCAGCTGTTCCTGGCCCTTCTGGCCCAAATGCACTATATCCTGGAGTTGAACCAACCCAAAGAGCCTGAGCAGAGTCAGAAAGTCTGGGAAGCAATCACGCCAAGTCCCCAAAGGTAAGACCAAGGCCTCAGAGGCAGCTAAGTGCTGGGCCTTACACATACCTGTAGTGTGTGTAGGAATGCCCAGGACAAAGTTAGCTTCCTGCCCAAGGAACAAGTGGGCACAGAGAGTGGGTAGGAGAACGTAGGTACAAGATATTATTGTTTAGTTCAGGGGCGAGAAGTCAAAAGTCAGAGGGTCTGCAGACTTGTCCCTTCCCTAGCTTTGCTGTCCCTGCAATATATTGGTAGTCTGTAGCTTAAAGCTGCATGACTTCAATCTCAGTTTCCACCATCCCATAATACTGTCCCCTGCCTGGGTCTAAATGCCTACTTTTTTTATGTTGTTGTTTTTGTTTTTCAAGACAGGGTTTCTCTGTGTAGCCCTGGCTGTCCTGGAACTTGCCCTGTAAACCAGGCTGGCCTTGCACTCACAGAGATCTGCCGGTCTCTGCCTCCCTAGTGCTGAGATTAAAGGCATGCACCACCACTGCCTGGCTAATGATGCCCCCTTCTTATAAGGACACCAACCAATGAGTTTGGGTTTTTTTTTGTTGTTGTTGTTGTTGTTGTTTTGTTTTGTTTTTGGTGCTAAGAAAATTAAATTTCAGGAGAGTTAAATAATTTTACCAAATCCCTGTAACACATTTAAAGTCCAAAGTGTAGATTCAAAGGCAGATTGAGCCGGTTCTTTCTGAGAGGCAATGATTCCACTCATTATAGAATATCCTGAGTAGCCCAGACACAGCCTGGCTGGGAGCTTGAGCTGTCCGGGTGACTGAAATAATTTGCTTTATAAGTCATACAGTATATCAGTGTTCCCAACAGTCCAGCACGCCTTTTTCAAAAGGCCAGTGTCTTAGTTAGGGTTTCTATCACTACGACAAAAACGCCATGACCAAAAGGCAAGCTGGGAAGGAAAGAGTTTATTCAACTTACACTTCCAGATCCATGAACCATCACCGGAGAAAGCCAGTACAGGAACTCAAGCAGAGCAGGAACTTGGAGGCAGGAGCTGATGCAGAGGCCATGGAGGGGTGCTGCTAACTGGCTTGCTTCCCGTGACTTGCTCAGCATGCTTTCTTATAGAACCCAGGGCCACCAGCCCAAAGGTGGTACCATCCACAATGGGCTGAGCCCTCCCACATCAATCACTAATGGAGAAAATGCCTTACAGCTGGAAATCATGGAGGCATTTCCTCAGCGGAGGCTCTGTTCTCTCTGGTGACTCTAGTTTGTGTCAAGTTGACAAACAAAACCAGCCAGTACAGTTAATTAAGTCATAACAGTCACGATCCCAAATGTCACGCGTGGCCAGGATAAGTAACCAGCACAAACTGTCCTAAAGACGGGTGTGTGTCTGCTTTCTTTGTCCCCCTAGGAGGGTACCTGGCCACACAGACACATGGCCCCTGAACACAGCTACCCAGTCATAACACAGAGCGCATTTGTTTTTGTTTTTGTTTTTGTTTTTTCAAGACAGGGTTTCTCTGTGTAGCCCTAGCAGTCCTAGAACTCACGCTATAGACCAAGCTGGCCTTGAACTCAGAGACCCACCTGCCTGTGCCTCCCAAGTGCTGGGATTAAAGGTATACACCATCATCACCCAACAGGACACCTCTTCTTGATCCATGTGCTCCTTGCAGTGGGTCCAGGACACAGCCATCCCTCCTCACATCATATACTTGGAACAACAGAGGTTCAGGGTGGCTCTGACGTTTATCTAGCCAAGAGGCAATGAGCTGGACCACAGACTACCATCCAGCCCTCACCAACGCTATGCCTACCTGAGTGGATTGTGGCTTGTCTCTGTGAAATATCATGGACAGTAATGCCCCGCCCCTCACCCACCTGACCAGGATTTGAGGGACACTCCATCCTGTCACAGTAGGCTTCCCTTGGGCTTCCCTTTGCACCGGGTCATATTTTCCAAAATCCAATAATCAAGTCTTTTTAAAACCACTGGGGTTCACTCTTTTCATTTGTTTGTGTGATGATGTGCTTCATGCAATTTGTCAGTTTTAACAGCTCTCCCCGAGGCACGTCACAGAAGAAAAAAAAAATGTCACTTACTCAGATTGCCTCTGAATTCCAATATGCGCAAAATCTCTTTTTTATTCACATCAACCATGCAAAATGCATGAATCTTCCCTAATAAGCTAATGAAACATTTTCCTCCCAGAGCTCAGCAAGATGGGGAGAATGCAAAGATGCCTGCTTCCTCCCTTCTGCTTCTCCACCCTGCTCTTCCCCCAACTCCTCAGGGCTCTGCTCACCTGAGAGTCACCTATGAAGGCTTCTACAGCCACCCCTATGAACAGCAGCACCTCCCCCAGCCCCTCCCCTCCCCTGCACCAGGCCCTTAACATGTAGCAACTTGTATCTCTGCTCCCTTTCTGGTTTGTTGTGTCAACCCCATGGATAGAAGATTCTAGAAGACAGGAATGTCTGTTTCCATGCTCCAGGAAAGTCCCACACTTCAGGGCCCATGGGTGGCTTTCCCTGTGGATGGAAAGCCCAATGTGCACCCCTCTCTGCCTCAGCTCCCTGTTCCTCACTGGCCACCCTGAAGGTCCTAAGGGTGGTCCAGCAGCCAAAGGCCCTGAAACATAGCCTGGGTAGAGTCCATGCTCTCTGATCTGCCCAAATTCAGACTTACTCCCATCCCTGAACCAATGGAAACATTCAAGGCTCTGATTGACTAGGTGTGGCTCCCATGTCCACCTCTAGCTGAATGAGACTTGGACCTCATTCAGCTCAGAGGAAAGCAGCCTGGCTGGGACCAACCAAAGGAGCCCAAGCATAGGCAGGCACATAAGCAGGGGTGATAGTGGGAAGCCAGGGAAGCTGGGTGGCACTCTTTAGGCCTCAAAGGATAGGTGGCATCAGTGAGATGTATCACAGTTTAGGGCCTGATACCTTGTTGACTGGCACTGTGGAGAGAAAAAAGGGGGTGCTGAGGAGGGGATATATGAACCCACTTCTGAGTCTATCACTGGCTGTGGGTGCCCCACGGGGGTGGGGGGCACAGAGTACTTGATGACAGAGTCTTGGCACTGGATGCTCCTGATATCCTGCTCAGCTGGACTGGGCCCCATACCGAGGAGTGGGCCTTTGGGTAGAGCATGCCTTTGACAGGTGTGGGACCGCCCTGAGTCCCAAATACACTAGCTCTGGAGACTTCTTCTGCCCAGGTCATTTCTCAGCTGTGTCCATCTGTGTCCATCCCCTGCCTCTTTAAGGACTTCCACTTACTCACTGCTAGCCTCATGAGACATGTCATTTCTCTATTGCTAACTCCCTCTCCTCCTGGCCTCAGAGTTGACCTTTGCCCTGCTGAGCCAAGGGACAAGGACTAGTGACAGGAGAAGAAGAGAAGCGAGTGTGCGGTCACACAATCTCAGCATCTAGTTTCACACCTTCACCAGGAGGATCCCGAGTTTGAGGCCCCTCACTGAAAGAGTTTGAGGCTAGCCTGAGCTACATAGCAAGATCTTATCTTTTTTAAAAAATGAAGTAGAAGTTAAGTGGAGGAGGAAGAATCTCACATTTGTCAGGGTGCTTAGTAAAGATGTGAAGAAATGAAGCCCTAGATGGAACTGTGAGGTGCAAGATGGAGCAGCTGTATCAACTTCAAAAATGCCAACTATAGCATAAGGTGCTATGGCACTTGCTTGTCATGTCAGTACTTAGGAAGCTGAGGCAGAAGGATCATGAGTACAAGACCAGCCTGGGACATACAGAGACTGTATCTCCAGGAGGAAAAATATCTACAGAATGTTCATTTGGCCCAGCACTCATACTTCTCTAAATTTATACCTGAAAAAAAAAAAAAAAAAAAAAAAAAAAAAAAAGAACTGAAAGCAGAGACTCTGGAGTCTGGGAAACTTACTGAGACACTATTCATAGTGGCCAAAACTTGACATGTGCCAAGAGTCAGGGATGGATGGGTGGATGGATGGATGGATGGATGGATGGATGGATGGAATATGATCCATCCAGACAATGGGATAACACATTAATTACTTTTCTCGATGCTTTGATAAAACACCTGGAAAAAAAACTTAAAAGAAGGAATTCTTCTTGGTCCATGTCGTCTGAGAGCTCAATCCATGGGCGCTCAGCCCTGTGAACGCAGAATATCATGAATATCATGGCAGAAGGAGTGTGTGGCTGGGGCTGTTTTTCACAACTTGGTGGATAAGCAGAAAGGGGTGGTAAACCAGAAGAAAAAGGCATGTACTAATCTTCTAAGATGCTTAGAAATTCAATCAAGATGACCCCTCACAGACAATACTCAGAACCAAAGGGAAATTCCAACCTGTGGAACATCACAGAT
Organism: Meriones unguiculatus; assembly: GCF_030254825.1. Lineage (NCBI taxonomy): Eukaryota > Metazoa > Chordata > Mammalia > Rodentia > Muridae > Meriones > Meriones unguiculatus. The sequence continues at coordinate 26,689,940 of NC_083356.1, forward strand.
GAACCTGGAAGACATTACCCTGAGTGAGTTTCCATCCGGGAAAAGGGAGGTAGTAAAGATTAGGATGGCTGTGCTTACTGCCACTGGCTCACGCTTAATTAAAATTAACTATGATGGCAAACTGCACTTGTAATGTAATATAAACTGCACTTGACCTTAATTTGAAAAATAAAATAAAATAAAATAAAATAAGGAGCTGAGGGAGGGGAAAGGCTCCCCGGGTAAGTAAGACACTTGCTGAACAAGCATAGGGACCTCAGTTCGAATCCCCGCGGCTGGTGGACACAATAGCACAGATCTGTAATCTGAACACTCTTACAGGAGAAGAGAGGCTGAAACAGAATTCCTGTGAGCTCGCCTGACACACAGCAGTGAGCCTGTCTCAAGGTGGAAGATGAGAGATGAGGACGGGCACCCTGTGGTTGTCTGACCACATATACATTGTAGCATACTCACAACCACGTGCACACAGATACACAGACACACAGACACACAGACACACACACACACACACACACACACACACACCATCACCACCACTGCCATCACCACCACTGCCATCACCACCATATGCATAATCTATTAAGCAAATAAGTAAAAACAAAGTAAAACCAGAAAAGAAGGCAATCAGGGCTGTGAAAGAGTATACCGGTGTCTGGGTGGCCCTCGGGGAGCACACAGGCACTGCCTTCTCTTTCTGAGGAGCCTCTGTCCCCCTGGGGGCCACAGCAGATAGAGAGAGCGGCACTATGGCTGCCGAGTTTGAGGCCCCTCACTGAAAGAGTTTGAGGCTAGCCTGAGCTACATAGCAAGATCTTATCTTTTTTAAAAAATGAAGTAGAAGTTAAGTGGAGGAGGAAGAATCTCACATTTGTCAGGGTGCTTAGTAAAGATGTGAAGAAATGAAGCCCTAGATGGAACTGTGAGGTGCAAGATGGAGCAGGATATGCTGGAATGTGGAGAGTCTGAGGAAGAGGTAGTGTGAGCTTCTGGCTGGTCAGGGGGACTGCCCTATGGCGGGTGTCTCCTCTAGGACTCCTTTTCACTGCTTTTGAGGATGCATGTGAACTTCAGAGGGCACACTGCCGTTGGGGAGTTCTGGACTTGGGGAGCAAGAGCTGTAGGGATCTCCAGAGACTGTGGTTTTCTCCTGGAATCAGGCAAAGATTCCCAACAGCGTTTCATGGTTTTCCTTCTGAAGCCCTGCTGTAGCCACGAGGACAAATCAGCCATGAAGGAGAAGCTGTCCCCGTGGGCCCAGGGTGCCCCAAGACTAGAAGATTCCAGAGCGTCCCAAAATGAACAAAATACCCTCTCACCCCCTTCCCTTCTGAAAGCCATCGTCTCTCTGTGGGCGTGATCAGTGACTGATAGACGATGTTGCTTCTTTTTAATGCCAGCTGTAGATGAGAGCTCAGCCAGCTGGCTCTTAAGTTAGCACCATCAGGATAAAATGCAATTTTATCCTCTGACACTTGGTTTTGCAAATCTGCCCTGGAACAGTGCTGATCTATCAGACAGCCCTATGGCACAGTATTCCCACACATCAGGGTCCTGCACTCCCAGCAACCAGGCCAGGGACGGCAAGGAGCTGTCAGATGGTCAAGGAGCCAGGCCAGCTTGGGCTTCATGGAGCTGCATGACCCAGCTTTCTACTTGTGTTCAGTACCATACTGGACACTGGGGGCCCTCCCAGGTACCCTGCAGCTGGCAAACACCAGGTCCTTTTCACAGGTCAGAGAGTCCCAGACTTGGCCTGTCCAAAAGCATGCTTGGTCTCTCACTGTGGTGGTTTGCATGAGAATGACCCCACAGCACTCAGGTATTTTAAAGGCTTGGTTCCCAGTTGGTAGAACTATTTGGGAAAGTTTAAGAGGTATAGCCTTTGTTGAAGGAGGTTATGTCACTGAGGCTGGGCTTTGAGGTTTCAAAATCCCAGGCTCTTCCCAGTTAGCTTGCACTCTCTGCCTCACCCTTGTGGCTCAGATACAAGCTCTCAGCTCCTGCTCCAGCACCATGCCTGCCTGCCCGCTGCCATGCTTCCCACCATGATGGCCATGGACTCTATTAACTTCCTGGAACTGTGAGCCCCCTAATTAAATGCTTTCTTTTATGAGCAGGACCTAGTGGTGAATGTGCTCTCCTGTGCCCTTGTGCCCAGCACAGCCCTCCTCACCCTGGGCCTTAGCAGGAGGCAGGCTCCAGGGCTGGCAGAGCCCGGGGCCCCACCCCAAGAGCAGGAGGAAACCCAGGTGGCATTTGCAAGTCTGGATAGAGCCTGGCCTCTCTACTCGGTTGCAGCACGTCACTGGAGGCACTGAAGAGTCTGCTGTCCACCACGGGACACTGGCATGACTTTGCTCACCTGGAACTGCAGAGCGGCTGGGAGCACTTCGCCGCCATCCACACCTATCCCCAGGGCGTGGGCCTCCTTGCCAGGTAACAGTGGGGCAAGGGAAGGGCAGGCTGAGCATTTGGACCATAGTGGTCCACACCACTGAGCTTCGTGGATCACCTGAGTCCACACAGGGCAGCACCGCTTGGACCTACTGTGTGCTGACAGCACTCTGGAGCCCACGAGGCACATGCCACACACACTCCAAGGCACACACCGCACTCAGAGTGTACAGGTGCAGACTCCTCCTCCAGCCTCCCCCCGCCCTGCCCCGGGACCTCAAGAACAAGGGCTAGCTGTGCCTCCTCTGCCTTCCCCCCCTTGCACAGCCCAGGCCTGGCACATGGGAGAGGAACACACAGAGACACATGCCTACTCCATCACATTGGGATGTGCCTGGCTACCCAACCTAGCCAGCCTGGGAGGTGGTAGAAGGTATGCTCTTGGGCGGGGATTGCAAAACCAGGCCCTGCCCCCAGGGCCATGGTGCAGAACCACTGCACACAGATCAAGGCGGTTCTCGGCTTCTTGCTGCCCAGCCTGCAGAGCCCGCAGGAGCGAGAAAGGAAGACGGCCATCCTGCTCCTCATTGAGGTAGGGCAGGGAGGGGGCGGAGGGCCCCACACAGCCTATGTCCCACCCTGTACCCTTCTCAATCCCAGACGAGATGCCCGCCTGGCTCACCTTGTGGGGACAGCTGCCCAGACTGACTCCTTTCAGCTCTGCAGGGCCTCAGCCTCTCAGGACTGTCAGCCTATATAGCCTTGGGGACCTGTCTCTCCACCCTTCCCTGCCCACAAGGAGCAAAGCAGAATATGAGCTCAGCGGCTCATATTCAAGTGTGGCATGATCCCGCTCACATGTAGCTCGGGGCTCCACCCACTCCCACCCTAGAACCCTTAGCTACAAGGGGGTAATCGTTGGAAATGTGGCCACTTCACCACTGAGGGCTCTGGCAGAGGCAGAGCTTTGAAGGAGAGGTCTTTTCTGTAACTGGTACCAGCGACCTGGTCTCTAAGCCAAGCAAGGGATCTTTCTCCAACCTCCACCAGAAGGATTTGTGAGCTTCTCTTCCAGGGACCCTGTTTCCATATGTCCCCCAAGCCCACCATGGGTGTGAGTTGGCTCCAGACTGGCTAAGTAACCTCTCTGGGCCTTAGTTTCACCAGCCATACATAGAAGGGTTTGAGCATCAAAAAGTTGCAAATGCTTGCTAACCCTGGTACCCTGGGGATGCTGGTCAACCATCCTTTCCCAAGCCCTGCACAGAGACCCAAGCCTCACAGTCCCCAACCAAGACATAGGCTGCTCAAGAGGGTGCCAAGCCTGAGTCACCTGCTCTCCGGGGCTCCCAGTTCCTATATAGCCCTGCCCTGTTGGAGGTGCTTTCTAAACAGGCTGCCCTGACTGTACTGGCTCAAAGTCTCCAGGACACCAGCTCTGAGATCCGTGTGGCCAGTCTGCAGGGCCTTGGAAACATACTCTTCCACCCGGAGAAGGTGAGGGCCAGAGTGCAATGCTGCCTTTGGAGGACCTGCCCTTCCCTCACTCTGGTCCCCCAGTTCAGGCCCTAAGGTTCCTGACACCTTCCCTACTGGAGGCACCATGTAATGAGCAAGGCCTGAAACCCTGGATAGCCCCCTTTCCCAAACTCTAGTGAGAATGCCTGTTTAGCACTCAGTCACATCTGTAAAATGGGATGGAAACTGGACCTGCTTTGTGTAATAGGCCATGTAGCCTCAGGCATCAAGGGTGGGCAAGGTCCAATGGGTTGGAAGCCTAGCTCTGTCACCTGGGACAGTGACTTTCCCTCTCTGGGCCTCACCTTCCTCACCTTCAGAAACGGACCTATTTTAGGAGAGGACACTGCTGTGTCCCAGGAACTTGGCTCCTTACTGTGAGGAGGGACAAGCTCTCCTGCACAGCTCCAGAGGCCCACTGAGGAGCCAGCACCCTTTACCTGGCACAGAGAGAGAGTTCCCCTTGAGAATCATGTGTCCCTTGCCCTTAAATTCTCCCTTCCCAACCAAGTTTCCTAGGCCATCACCATAGCACATGCCATATGGACAGTTGTGTTGAGAAAGACTGCAATGCTGCCTTTGGAGGACCTGCCCTTCCCTCACTCTGGTCCCCCAGTTCAGGCCCTAAGGTTCCTGACACCTTCCCTACTGGAGGCACCATGTAATGAGCAAGGCCTGAAACCCTGGATAGTCCCCTTTCCCAAACTCTAGTGAGAATGCCTGTTTAGCACTCAGTCACATCTGTAAAATGGGATGGAAACTGGACCTGCTTTGTGTAATAGGCAGGTCATGAGACCAGTGATGGCCATAGTCATCATGCTGGTCATGGTCAGCCCTCAGGCCGCTGCCATCTGAAGCAGCAGTACCCTCTTAGGGCCAGGATGGTGTGGGCCAGTCAGTGGACTCCATCTGATAAAGATATTGAGAAAGGTAGACGTGTTCTTACTAGCACAGAAGTGTCTACTCCTCTACCCTAGGCAGTGAGAGATGTGCAGCCCATTCTGCTGCTGCTGTAGGAGCCTGCTGTCAACCTCAGGACTTTCAGAGAAACTGTGGTCATGGGAATGCCACAGAAATTACATCCTAATGAGGCCCCCAAACCTCCTTGACCAATGGTCCGACCATTAGTCACCATGAGCAGCAAAGCCCTTTGGCACTGCATGTAGCAAGAAGGGGCTTAGTAACTGGGATGTGGGGGGAGGCAATGTAGCACTCACTCATGGACCTGTTAACCCACCCACCTAGCCAGCTGCCTTTCCATCCATCCATCCATCCATCTGTCCGTCCATGCATGGAGCCATCAATCTACCCATAATACACCCACCTCCCCCCATCCATTACCCACCTGTCCCTCCATTTCTTCAATAACCCACCCAGACACTCATCTGCCCACACATCCATCCATCTGCCTACCTGCCTGTATACCCACCCTTCGGCCCATGTGCCTATCCATCTGCTCAACCAACCATCCATTCATTTTTCCATGCCTGGATCCATCCATCTACCCATACACCTACCTCTCCCCATCCATTACCCACCCATTCCTACATCTATTCCCTAACCCATCCATACACTCGTCTGCCCATCTATCTGCTCACCCATCCATCTACCCGTCCATCCATTCTATGCACCAAGCCACCCACCTACCCATCCATTTGTCCCTAGGGCCCTTTTGTCTGGCTTGTCCTTCCTTCACACACTGGTTCTGTTCATTCAGCCACTCACTTGGCTATACACGGTCCCTCATGCCTCCGTTCACTCATTCAGTGCTCTGTCCTTTCTCTCTTGCTCCAGCTGTTCTCCCAGACCAGAAATCAGCAGACAGGCAGTCACCCTGTACCCTCTCTGTGCCCTGCACTGAGGAGGACTCTATAGGGAATGAGAGAGGCAGACAAAGGCACTTACTAAACCAGGAGGACTGGGTCATGGAAAGGGAACAGGTCCCCGCCCCAAATCATGGTGTGGGAAGCAGTCACAGCAAGACCAGAAGGAGAGGGTAGGTTCACAAACATTCCCAGTCAGGCTTGCTGGAGTCAAGGAAGGAAGGAAGGACTGGCCAGAGTGGGACAGCAAGCCGCCTGCTTCCAACCAGCAGGCATACCATGCTGTGCGTGCCCAGTTTCTCTCTTGGCTCCTTCTATCAGAACCCCCATCCTACCAGACTAGACCCCAGATCCCAGCACACTGACTACACCCAAAAGTGCCCAGGTGTATGCCGCCATCAAACAACTCTGAAAGTGAATTTAACATTTCTAACCAAACAGATCTTAAAGAGACAAAGTTTACTTAAAATTTATTTAGAAGTTGGGAGGAAAGCCACTCTGATAAAAGTCCCAAAGGTAGGGATGTCCTGGTGCTCTCTGACCATTCATCTAGAGTTGAGGACAAACAGCCAAAATAAAAAAGTATAAAAAGGGCCCACAGTGGTCCTACTTCAGTAAATGCAAACTGACCTTTCCTGGTCCAGCTAGTCCCACCTAACCTGAGGGGAGCCAGATATGAGAGGGTAGGTAGCCCATGTGTGAGGTTCAGAGGAAGGGAAAAGTGGCCCCAGGCCCAAGAATGACAAGGAGCTGGGACTCAAGGGCAAGATGGAGGCAGAAACTGAAGCCAGGTGAAGGCTCAGGCCTGGGCCTTCCACCCACTGTCCACTGCTTTCCCTACAGGGAGCCCTTCTCCAGGGTCAACTGTCAGCCTTCCTCGATGGCTTCTTCCAACACAGTGAGATAGTAGTGGTGGGCATGATGGGCATGGTGTCGGATGTACTGCACCGCCTGGGCACACAGGGTGCAGGTGCCCAGAGCCTCAACATCGCTACCAACGCCCGCTGCTTCTTTGATAACGTGAGCATAGAAACAGGCATGACTGGGCATGCTCCCTTGGGCCCACCCCACACCTCCCTGTGCCTCAGGACCCCTTCTGCCCTCTTCCTGCACCTGGCACCGAACCCAAAGGAACTGCCAAGCTGTGAGTCCTCAGGTGCACCAGATCTGGCCAAGTGACCACCAGGTAGTTCTCAGCCCCTCCTCACGGCTGAAGAGTGCCAAGACTCACTTGTTCAACCCCTATGTGTCCTGGCCTACTACACATCACTCATAGGCAGTGTCCAAAATGACTGCCCCCTCCCAATGAGGAAATGGAGACCAAGTCACCCAGCTGCCTTCATGGTCCTGGCTGTCAGGGTGACGGTGGGTACCAGAGGATGGCCTGAGGCCTTGTCTAAAGGAAGGCCTGACCCTTTTCTGAATCCAAGGGAGGAGAGACAACCTTACCCTGGGTCCCTAAGCCTGACTGGGAAGCACTGGAACTTCCCTAAGTCCCTGCCTCATAGGAGCAGGACAAAATTCGAGCAGCCGCTATAGCACTGTTTGGGGATCTAGTAGCAACGATGACAGACAGGGAGCTGAACGGCCTGAGGTCCCAAGTATGCCAGAGTATGGTGCCTTTGCTCCTGCACCTGAAGGACCAGTGTCCAGCTGTTGTCACGGTCAGTGTCAACCTGCAAGCCTTTCATCTCGGGCAAAGGGACAGGGCAGTCAGGCCTGGTTGCCTGAGGGTAGAACAGAAGGTAGTGGCAGGAGAGCCTGGCACCCATAGGCCTCCCCAGATCCCTGTCCTCTTCCCGTGCACTCCCATATGTGGCCAGCCAGACCTGTGGGGTCTACCCGCCATAGCAGAGCATGGTAGGACACGGACCCACAGCGTACCTGATGATACACAGACAGTGCCCTCCTTACTGCGCTCCTCCACTCTCTGGACTCCCTGTCATAGGGGGAGGGGACAAAAGCAGCCAGCTCCCCAACAAACTAAGACAGAGCTAGGTACCTCCCTACCTTCCACAGGGCACTGTGACCCCTGGGTTGGGGCAGCTTCCCAGACACCACCATACCTGGCAGCTGAGATGCTCACTGCAGCCATGGTCTTGGGAGTGAAAACCCCGGGCAGTGGGTGACCCCCTCCTACGGCTGTCTCCGCAGCAGGCCAAGTTCACTTTCTACCGCTGTGCTGTGTTGCTCCGTTGGCAGCCACGGCACACCCTGTTCTGCTCGCTGGCCTGGGAGACCGGCCTCAGTGCCCGCCACTTCCTCTGGACCTGCCTGGTGAGAGACCAGGGTGCAGGGTCAAGTAGTGGGGGCCTGAGGTAGCTGCACCGCCCCCCCCCCCATGGACTGTCCTTACCGGGGAAGTGAGGCTGGCAGCGGGAGGGGTCAGCAGTCTCCGAGGGCCCTGGCAGTGACAGACAAGCTCTCCCCTGGCCAGATGACCCAGAGCCAGGAGGAGTTCAGCATCCACTTGTCGCAGGCCATCAACTACCTGCACAGCCACCAGCACCGCATCAAGACCTGGGCAGCTCTTTTTATAGGTGGGCAGCATGGGCCAGTCTTGGAATCCTCGTTCACCCTGCCCACCCATAAAGCAGGTGGGGAGGAGGGCCTGGGGCTGAGCAGCCTCCATCCAACAGCCATGGCTCTCCTTCCATCTTTCACAGGGTACACCGCCTGCTACCAACCCCAGGCCATGTCACAGATGATAAATGACATGGACACTGAGCTGCTATTCTCCAGTAAGTGGCCCACACCCTCGGCCTGTCTCCATACCTGCCATCTTTCTGAAGCATGCCATCTCAGATGGTGGCACAGACAGGAACCCAGACCCCCTAAGTGGACCCTACCTCACCAGGGCACTCCACGCTGGCCAATGGATGAAAAGTGCCCTCTTAGCCTCCTACCCATATAGAACTGGAGTGGGGGTTGGGGCGTTGCTCCTAGGCCGGGATAACCTCTGACTTTTCCTTTCTCTCCTGCAGCTTTTAAAGACCTCAAAAAAGACCCAGAACCCAGCATCCGGGAATTTGCCACCAGACAGCTGTCATTACTTCAGGAGGTGTCAAGCAGACCCAAGAAGTGACTTGGAGCCATCCTCCCCATCTCTACCCCCAGAACAGCCCTGTCCCTACCCTGTCCACAGAGCTTGATTCTATAACATTTTTCCATTTGAAAGAAAAACCTAGACTCAAAAAAATTGGAGTAGCCGCCAGCTTCCTGCCCGCCACCTGGAAGCCCTCTCCCGTGGCCAAAGCCAAGTCCTTAGAAGATACTAGGAAGGCTCGGGGTCACAGACGGGGACAGACGAGGAGGGGCAGGGCAGAGACAAACTGCAAGATCTGTGGTTGACTCTAATAATGACAGCTCAGGGATGGGATCAACTGCACATGATCAAAGCCCAGGACATAATACGCACAGCTGAGCAGGCCATTCAGTGGAAGTGGGGCCTGAGAGGAAAGTCTGCAGCATCCCAAAGTGAGAGGTTTGCAGGGGCTGTGGAGCAGGTGGATGTGAAAGGCAGCCTAGCAGGCCTCTCTACCCGAGGGCAGGCTCTTCCTCCAGCAGGGCCCATCAGCCAGCCCCAGACAAAGCTCCGCGGTAGGCCCCTCAAGTTTGCAAGAGTCCAGAAGAGGGGCCTGAGACTCCCTGAGGTTACCCCCCCAATCCTTTCTCAGGAAGAACCCTTCCCCCTCAGTCTCAGTCCCTGAGGGTAGAGCTTAGGGGACCTCACCACAGCCTGTCTCCTTTCCTCAGCTAAGGGAAGAGCCAGCCCACTGCTCAAAACTTGTGAGCAGGACAATAAGGCCCCAAACAGGCCCATGTCACCCAAGCATACCCATGCTCATAGATCTACCTTTACCCCACCCTGCTGCCCTGACCCTGTCCTCCTCCTCCTCTGAGCAATAGAGGTCATTTCCTAGGCCAGTGGCCACTGTGGCCAAATCTCAGCCCACCCACCCCTCACTGGTTGCATGGGGGCAAAGGGTGGACACCATTGAAAGTTCCAAGTGGCCCCCACTCTGTCCCTCAGGGGTAACACAACCTCACCTTCTAATGTTCCAATCCCCAAACTGTGACCAGTCCAACTAAGCTGCTGCTCAGCGCTGGTGTCAAGAATTTGTGAAAACAAGGCAGGGTGCAGAGCATTACATGGCCACCAGAGGGTGCCAGAGAGGCAGGCAGCAGGAGAACAGACCCAGGACAGCAGAGAGATGGGGACCACAGCTTCCCAGGATCTGCACCCCATTCCTCGGCTTTGCACCACTCTTCACACACATCCACAGCTCCTGATTTATTGCCTTTAGAGTCCAGAGCACCCGGTAACAAAGGTGCCGAAAAAAGGTGAGGGTGAGGGCGGCGCCGCTGAGGCACTGGGCCCAGTGGTTAAAAACACCCACCTGCAATCCACAGGCCAGGGAGCAGGCCTGGTCAGGGGGGTGGAGGGGTTGGACAGGACTGGCAGGAGGTTCAGGGACAGCCTCAAAAAGACAGACGTGGGCACAGACAGGGACAGATCAGGAACGCACACAGCCATTGGACTCCTCAGACGCAGATGCAATGAGGCACAGGAGTAAAGGGTACACAGGGCCAGGCCCTGAGCTACATGACGCAGCATCTGGTCTTGTGCGTGTGTGGGTCTTTGAACCGCAGTCTCTGCTTAGGCCGGTACTTCTCCAGGTAGGTAAGCTGCTTGCTGTTGATGGCCCCACGGCGCTTCCTGAAGACAAGGACAGGATGAAGGGGTCATAAACCCTGGCTTTGGGCACCTTGCCTGCTCCAGAGAGCTCCAGACTCTGCAGGCCAGTAGGATTGAAGCAGGCCCTTTCTTGTCCTTATCTGTGCGGCCTGAGTGGATAGACTCAAGAGGAGGCAGGCTAAATGGGGGCTCTGGGAGAAAGCTGGGTGGCCTGGGCTTCGTGCAGGCTAGGGAGCGCAGCTCATCCTAGCCAGCCGGCACCTCCTCGGTGCTGTGCTAAGGCACAGAGGACTGCGTGAGTGTGTTTGGTGTAGTTCTTCAGGTTGTATACCAGTCTTCATATCCCAAGCTCCCCTAAGGACACCCGCAGGCCAGTGGGCCCACGTTACTACGGGGCCTGCCCCAGGGAGAAAAAGACATGGCTCTGCCTATTTCAGGTAGCACAAAGGTGTCCACCTATCCACAGTGGATATGTCACATACATGCATACACATGTGCCTCAGGCTAGCGGTGCAGCGTCAACTGGGAAGTCCCTGCCCAGATGATCAGGAAGATGGGGGCTCCTCCAGGGAGGCCACCATACCCCAAGGAAGTACTGGGCCTGGGGACATGCAGGGGGCACTTCACAAGGAACAGCTACAGAAGTGAAAGGTGAGGGGCAAGGAGAGGCCGTGGTGACAGCCCGGCCCCGCCCAGCTGTCAGGACCCACCACAGATCCCGAAGTGCTGCCCACCCGCCCCCGCACACAGGCTACTCACTGCCGGATGAACTGGATGGCATCCTCATACTTCATCCCGCTCTCGATGAGGGCGAGCGCCACGAGCACGGGAGCCCTGCGGGAACAAGCACAGCTGAGGTCGGCTGAGACCCGGCACCCCTTCTCACCCCTGCCTCATGCCACCTGACAGAGACACAGGGCATGAGGGACGGACTACTGCCCCGTGCCCATCCCCCGATTCCCTCAGCTGCCCATGGAAGGCGCAGACTCCAGACAGACCAGCTGTCTGCTCTAGTCTGGCTCCTCCTGCCCCTCCTGTGCAACCTGAGGGGATAGAGACCACCTCTCTGTGCCTAAGCACCTAGAAAAAGAGCTATGAGCATACTGGCTATTGAGTCCAGCCTCCATCCCTCCTGCAATAGGGGTGTGTGCATGGGGCAGGGAGGAGTGCTTCCCTGACTGGCCAGCATGTCTTTGCAGTGGCTCTTTTCTTCATGAGTCGCAATGACTGGATCATAGCGGGAAGCCCTCCCTGCCAGGCTGTGAAGGACCTTGCCTGGGAACCCCTGGGGCCTTACACATGGTGGATGTGGCCCACATCCAAACGCACAGAGCAATACAGTCAGGCCACGGAAGCACAAGCCGAGGGCCCAGCAGCGGGCACTGAGCCCCACCCGGCACTCACCTTCCCAGACCCGCCACGCAGTGCACAGCTACGCAGCTGCCCGGGTCATTGTAGAACTTGGCCTTCAGCAGGCTCAGCCAGTCCTCCACCACCTTTCCAGGAGGGGGCGCTCCGTCATCAAAGGGCCAGTCCTGAAGAGGAAGAGGCTTGAGGGCCTGCCCTCGCGCTGTTAGCTTTCCTTCCCCTGTCCCTTAGAGTTCTAGGTGGGAGGGTGAGGCTAGCCCACATGGAGAAGGCTCCAGCCCAGGGTGAACCAGGGCACGGTGTGGGGAAGAGAGGGATGGAACCCATCTACTGGCCCAGACTTGGACCTGTTGATACCAACAGATGAACTAACATAGGTCTGCAGGAGCGAAATGATGGAGGGCGGCTCTTGGGGTCTCTGTACCTCCAAACAGAGCAGCTCCTGGAGGCCACCAGTTTACACGGCTGGCCTGAGTCTAACCCAAGTCCCTCCTGTGGCTGAGGAAGGGAGATCTGTTAACCTTGCACTAAGGGATGCTGATACACCTTCGTCTCATGCTCACACCCCTCCCCTAAACATCCACACTATGGGTGGCTCGAGGCTCAGAATGGCCTTCGAGATCTCACAGCAGGAAAGAGTCACACAGGACTCCTCCCAGGCCTGGGAGACCCCAAGTTCTTCCTTCCTCTACCAACTGCCAGGGAGTGGATATGAGACCCCATCGACACGGGGCCCTCACGAGGGAGGTAACTTAGGGTCACTCTGCTGCTGAGGACAGGGCACTGGGACCTCAGCACAGTCAGTCAGGGTCTGCCACACGAGGCCTGACTCATCCAGGCTCTGAATGGAGAAGAGAGGCCTTGTTCTAGGCCACTACAATAGGACACTACAATAGGCCAGATTAGAGCCAGCCATAGAGGCTACCTCTCTGACCCTCCAAGGACCATGCCCACTTCCTTTATGCCCCTCCTCCCCTTAGCTGAGGCCCCAGGGTTGAGAAGCCAAGGAAACAGCAGCTAGGATCCCTATCCATGGCCTCTGCACAGGTTCTCCTAGGACCCACTGCTGCCAGGAGACAGGCTCCCACGGGCAAGCAATGAGAGGCTGAAGGGGGGCCCCTGGGAGCCACAGAGGAGCCAGGCAGGCAGCTGCTGAGCCCCACCTCATCTATACGAAAGGGTCTCCATGGACTGTCATGGTCTCTAGGGCTGTCAGGGCTCAAGCCTCAACCCATACTGCCAAATACACCCAGCAGGTGGAAAATCAACACGACTCAGGGAATGCCTCTGTCCGGGTGAGCCCTTTCACCTCTTGCCGTGGTCCCAGAGAATGTCTGACTCCAAGACTCAGTTGTTCCAAAAAAGAACCACAAGAGGTTACAGGATGCCAATGGACTTGGAGCGTCTGGTAGGACCCACAGGCCCCAATCCAGACAAGCCAAGTGCTGGGATGCTATGACCAACAATATCAAGCGTGTGCCACCTCACCTCAGGGCTAGGCTAGGGAAATGGGTGCAGTCGGAGGTGACTTTCTCAGAGTCATCTGTCCCACACACCAGCACAGACACAGATAGCCCGGGAAGGATCTGGCGGCAGAGAAGCCTCAAATTCACAGTGAAGGGCCCCGAATCTACTGCCCAGCCCCTGCTTGCGGCAGCCACAAGTGCCCAGGGCCACACACGCCCCTCACCACAACAGTGATGCCGTCCTTCTCCAGAGGGGTCTTGTCATAGGTCACTTCGCACACACGCACCACAGTGGTAGCCCCGTACTTCTTCAGGTCCTGGGGTGGAGAGAGGGAAAGGCCGGGAAAGTCAGAACCCAGAGCTGGCTCCAGCCCAGGGCTCTGCCCATGCTGAGTCCCCACAGGCCTGTCCCTCTGGAACTCCTAAACAGAGCTGTGTCCCCTCAAGCTGCCTCCCCTGAGACAAGTGGACTTCATAAATCAGCAGGTGGGCTTGGATGCTTAGTGACAAGCAGGGTAGCCTCTGCTGGTGCTTCCGGGTCACCTGTCCCACCTGGAGAAGCGAAGGAGCCCACCGGCGTTCACTAAAGCGCCCAGCTCAACCTCTGTGATTCAACCCCCTCCTGTCCCTCACACCTGTGCAGCACCCAAGACAATGGGTCTTGGTAGCAAAGCTTGGCTCTCCAGATAAAGCCACACAGTCCCCAGCAGAGTGGCCTGGGCCTCAGGCAGCCTCCTTGCATATGCACAATCACCCACCCCCTTCCTGGGGATGGGTGGGTCCCACATAGTCCCTTTGGAGCCTCCAGCAAGCGGACCTCAGGGGCTGGAACCTCGGAGTGAGCTGGGTGGCACCACTCAGACACCACTGGGGAAGCCCCATTCCTACAGAGACAAGTTCACCCAGCTAACAGCCAACATGGGGTATTTATACCCACAGCCACCAGCAGGGCCAGCCCCCACCTACCTGCTCCCAGTGGGTATTTTGGGAGTGGTGAGGAATGACTAGGTCTCGCTAGCCATGTGATGGGAACAGCAGACACTATTCTGAGAGTGCAAGAAAAATGAGGGAGTGTCCACCTCAAAGACCATGGGGACCTTGTAGGAGAAAGCCACCATCAGCTCAGGACTCAGTCCCAGCTGTGCTCACGTCCTGAGCCCTCATCATGCTTCCACTCTGATCCCTCACCCTAGTTGTGTACTGAGCCTTGACTTTAGTCATAAAGTCCTCACCCTGGTCACCCTGAGCCCTTGTCCTGGTCACTTACAGTGCTTTTTATCTAGCCCTCATCAAGCCCTTGCTGTCATTTCAAGGTTCTGAACTGAGAGAGGGGCAGACTCCCCTAGCAGAGTACCTGCCTATGTGTCCAGGGCCCAGGTTCCCTGACTTGGGGTGCCCATTGCCTTCCTCAATGCAGTCTTTCCTGTTTTGATGCCCAAAGGCCCATGGGACTTAGCTCATGCCACAGAGAAGCCACACAAGTCCATCCCACAAACTGCCCAGCACACAGCTGCAGGCTGTGCAAGCAGCTCCAGGTCTGCAGCAAGGAGCCCAGCACAGGGTCCCCAGAGAGGCCATACTGACAGCCCCCAACTCTGTCCCACACACAGGCTCTGAAAAAAAAATACCTAGTCACATCTGGAAATAGAGTAAGGGTGGCTACAGACAACAAACATCTGTAGACTCTTCACAGGTCACCTCTCCAGGCTACAGTGGCCACTCTCCTTTCCCTAAGGCTTCCTGGCACCTGCGCTTGTGGGCTAGACTAGCCTTGAGGTAGCCCTCCCAGCCCATCTTCCATGTGCCTGCATCCAAGCCATTTCCCCACCAGCCCTCACCTCATCACCCTCTCTCTTGCTCAGGTTCTGCACAGGCCAAGGTCACCCAGGACCTGGACAACTGCAGCCTAGGCAATGTCCATTTGCCCACAAGCCTGAATGCTGCCAGCCCTCCAGGAAAGCCAGCTGACCATCAGCACCCATCGCACCCTGAGCCAGGCAAGACACCCACCCAGCCCCGAAAGCCCACTCACCTCGATGAAAGTGCTGAGCGTGGCGTTGCTGGGGTTGTGGGTGATGAGGAAACGCATGTTTCGGTAGCTCACCTCCACAGGCGCGGGCCTGTTCATGCGGGCCATGCCTCCCCCGGGGACCCAGAGAGGACTGGCCAGCAAGGGCTGCGCGGGGGGTCCCCCAGCCCCCCACACCAAGTCCAGTGAGATCCCCGTGCTTGTCCAAAAAGAAAAGACTTCTTAAAAACCTCGCCCCCACAACCCGCACAAATATTGTGCAAATACTTGGGAGACAGAGAGGAAGCTGCCTGGTGGTGGATATTTCCAAAAAAACCCAATTGTTAAAAAAGAGAGAGAGAGAGGCAAACAACCCCCTCCTCCAGCAAGATGGGCAGCTCCAAAGTCCTGTCTCTCAGAGTGGAGTAGTTACAAGGAGACAAAAATAAAAATAACGACAACCAAAAAACCCAAGCAAAGAGAACTTCAAGTTGTTGGCTCTGGCCTCAGAGCAGTGTCCTCTATGGGGCCGTTGCTGGGGACACCCTCTCTGCATGGGTGGATAGAGGAGAGTCCCCTTTGCTCAGAGCTGGACCCCAGCACTCAGGACCAAAGGGAAAATGAACTTGAACTCAACCAGCTCTGGCAGCCCTGGGCCGTGGTGGGCAGGCAGCCTCTGATCCGGGCGTCTGTCACGTTACCCCATCAGGGAACGGCAAGTCCTGGAGAGGGGCAGCGGACTCAGGCAGCAGTGCTGGCCTCTGGCCTGACAGCAGAGGCCATTGGGAGGCAAGGGCAATGGTGAGGGCCAGAGGGGCGCAGGCCTCCTCAGCAGCAGCACCCACGATGTTGGGAACGGCAGTAGTCAGAGCTGCCCTCCTGGGGCTCCTCCATCAATCTCACACTGGTCTTCAGAAGGCACAGTCTACGGGAGGAGAGAAAGAAATGGGAGGTCCTCCTTAGGCCTTAGATTCTCCATGTGAAAACAGAACAACAGACAGATCCTGCCGGGGCTGTCCCGGACTCCAGGGGTGATAGAGCTACACACAGCCACCAAGATAGGGTGAAGAGGGTATCAAGTCTTACCCCATAAGCATGGACACCCCACAAGCAGAGTACACCTACAACAACAGACGCCAAGTCTCGGAGCCTGGTCCCCCATCGCAAAGCCCATGAGAGCAACGGTCCTTCTCTTGGGACTGCTGGCCACAGCACAAAATAAAGCTCAGATCGTCCTGCAAAGGCAGGTCTTAGGGACAATGGGTACCACCAGAGGACAGGGGCACGAGTGGCCTTACTAGCTGCCCCCTCAGGTTTCCTGAAATCTCCACCCGCAGCCACCACTTACTGGGACTTGCCAGGCACTGGAGGTAAACAAGATATTCAGCCCTGCAAGAGACCACAGGCCAAAGGGCCAGCCGCCAGGCTCATGCCAAGGAGGGGACAGCACAGGTGGCCAGGAAGAGGATCACGCCATGACAGGGCCCTGGGGAAGGACACTACTGGAGGGCATCAGTCTCAACCCTTTCGCCTATCTTCCCCTCTCCAAATCTACCAGCTTCAAGGGCTCAAAAGAGCAGCTGGCTCCCTGCCACCCCCTGGAGGGACTGGGAGACCTTGGGCATGTCACTGGCCTCCCTGGACCTAGTTCCCACCTATCCAGTAAGGGGTGAACAAAATGTCACCACAGTCCCTTGGGCTATGACCCAGTGGTTAGCAGAGCCTGAGCCCCTGGATTCAGCCCATACCCCACCCAGCATTCCTCTTTCCAAAGGAAGGCCCCTCCTGGACCCCATCTGGAAGAGTTCTGCCCATTCCTCTCACCTCCCTGCTTCTGCCCCAACGCCCACTTCTCCAGCTGCCCACCAAGCAAACCAGGCCCTTGGAGCCTCAGCCTGGCTGTACGAAGGACCCAGCATAGGACCCTGGACTCTGGTCCCAAGCTGTAGGCACAGGCCCCACCGCCCAAGGCTCAGCTGTGCCAGACAGCGCAGACTCACCACCTTCTATGCCTGGGAACAGCTCGGCACTCCACTCGGAGTCAGTACCACGGCTCGCAGCTAGTCCCTGCCACCATTCTGGCAGGGGTAAGATAGAGGGGCGCTTTTGGAGGAGGGTGCAAAAAAGGAGTCCTATGCCCGCTCTGATAGGCCAGGTTCTCAATCCCTGTGCACGCAGAGCCACGACTAGCCTGGTGTAAGCAAGGAGAGCCTTCTCGAATGCTCTGACACAAACACCTGGGCCTCCTGGGGGAGGCATCCCATGTGTGTGCACTGCAATGCCTGTGTGTGTGTGTGTGTGTGTGTGTGTAGAAGAAAAGAAGAGAAGGCCCCAGGAAGCCTGAGAGCACTGGCAGTCTCCTGTGGAGCTGGCTGCACCCATCAGCTACAGCAGGGGCAACAGCCTCGGCCTAGTTCTGCTACCCATAGTTATAGACTGGCTGTGTGGGCAAAGGAACCCTGAACCTACAATGTTTCCCCACCCCCACCCCCCAGGCCTAAGAGGATGGAGGCCAGGAATCCAGTCGTAGGGGTCACCAGGCTGAACTGCATCTTATAATATTTGCATAGCCCACTGGGTCACACCCCCTAAGAGTGGGCAAAGGAGCATGCTCACAGCATGCCTCTCTCACCTTTACCCAGGTTCAACCACATGGTGGCGAGCCCCCAGGAGGAGGGTTTCTCTGCGTTAACAGTCCTGGCTCCTGGAACTCACTCTAGACTAGGCCCACCTCGAACTCACAGAGATCCACCTGCCTCTGCCTCCTCAGCCCTACGATTAAAGGCGTCACATTACTTCTAGAGGATCAAGAAGCCCAGAGAACAAGGGAGAGGGTGGCGCCAGCTCTACCTCAGAGGTACCTACTGCACCCCAGCAGGCCTGACCCAAGGCTTGTGTGCCCACCCACCAACCACCTACACCCCTATCCCAGCAGCTCTATGAGTGAGCAAAAGCCGATCTCACCTTGCTCGCCACAGTGGGTTCAGGCACTCAAACAAGCCACCACATCCTCACCACCCCTCATGCCTATGGATCCTAATAAGGCCTGGGCCCTTCCTCCGACTGGCCCTTCTCTATCTCTGCCCAGCCTCCTCTAGCAGTACCCTAAGTCCTCAGCTGCTCCCAGAACCCGCATGTTTTTCAAGACCCATTTTTGTCCCTGTTTGCCACAAGAGGACATGGGCCAGAGGGGCGTGGAAGTATCTTCTCTGGACCCTGGCCAGCTCTGGCCTTCCAGCAACACGCGTTTTCTCAACATTGCGTCTAATAATTGGGAACACTTGAACCCCAGGGAAAAAGAAGACACAGAGGTTCACATAGGCCCCACCCTCGAGTGGTGGAGTGGGAGTGCGTCTAATGTCAGGAGGGACTTAAACGGGACCCTGTGTGACACTCAGGGTCTGGGGTTCTCAGTTCAGGACTCTGTACCGTCACGACAGGTAAAGCTGTTCTGTGGGTGGGCTGGGGACCCCCAAGGGCCAGTAGTAGGGTGTGGTGAGGGCGGCACAGCTCCCGGACCTCAGCGGGGCTTCCCACCCAGCCCGCCGTGGAGCCGCCATCCCGCGCAGAGCCCCTGCCAGTAGGATTAGGGTTCGGGAGTGTCCTCGAGGCCGGTCCCCGCCGCCCGCAGCCCGGCTCACCCGCGCCCGCAGGCGTGCGGCCGCCTCCATGCGCCGGCCGGCCGGGCCGGGACCCGCGCGCGCGCCCTCCGCAGCGGCGCCGGCTCCGGGCGGATGCTGGGCTGCCCGCGGCCCAGCTATTTATAGCGCCCAGCGTCACGTGGGGGGCGGTGACCGGCGGGCGACCCGACTCACGGCGGCTCCCGCACCTGCTGCCTAAAGATAGCGCGCTGGCCGGGCAAACAAAGGCGCGGCCAGCAGAGGAAGAGGAAGGAGGAAGGGGGTGGAAGGGGGACCAGAGCCGACCGGCCAGCTATTCCCTCTGCATCCTACTGGGCAGGAGCCGTCACCTCTGCAGAGGGGCCACCGGCCTGGAAGAACCCTTCCAGCTCTCCAGCTTCGTACGCATTTACTGAGCAGCTACTGTGTGCCGGCTACCACTAGCCCTCACTTCACCTTAAGAGCCACTACTCCCAGCCTACAGCTGAAGACACTGACGCACTGAACCTAGGCAAACTCGAGTCTCGCAGGAGACTGGAGCTCATCTCCAAGGCAACTGACACCCACCCAGCTCTCCTGAAGCCTTCCAGAAGGATCTTCTCCTGGGCTGCACTGCCTCCACCGCCGGGACAGAGTCCTGTGCAGGAACCCTGCGCTCCCCAGCCCAAGAATGGAGACAGATGTCAGTCTCCACCTGCCCCAGTGGCTGCATCACCCTGACAGCCTTCTGGAGCAGGGCTTGTTGGGCTCCTGCTCTCTGAATCCCCAGAGGCCTTGCCTTGCTGGGAACCCAGCTGCAAGCCTGGCTCCCAGACAGAGGCCTGGCCCTGTAATCAATGGTTGGTGCTGGGGGAGAGGAATGGGCCCCTAAAGGCTGGACCTGGGCCAGGAGAGGCCACACCCCACCTTCCACTCCCAGAGAGCAATCCCATTAGCCAGCCTTGCACAGTGAAGCCTGCTAGCCCCCACTCTCGCCTGGCTAAGGTAAGTAGGGTTGTTAAGGTCCAGAGTGTCCCGCTGGAGCCTCATCCTGACTAACCCCAGAGAGCCAGGCAGCCACATGAGATCCCCAGGACATGCTACCCTTATAAAGCGTGCACAGTACCTGCCCTGATGCTGCGTCCCAGTCCCGTGATCTCAGCTGTCCCACCAGCTCTCATCCTGCCCATACACCCTGTGCCCTGTACACGGCACCAGCATCCAGCAACTCAGAGACACCGAGTAGATGGTCCAAGTCAACCAGCCAGGAAGCTGGACTATGCTTGGAGGTTTGCCCACTCCCAAAGGTCTTGCTGGTCTTATCCCCAGGTGGCACGTCAAACCACCTCTGGTGGCCCACCAGTTTTCTTGTCTAGAAAAGGGTTTGTTAGTGACAGGCCCAGCAATTTCTGAGATCCTGCACCAGCCAGGGCTGCAAATAGGGCTCCAAGTGCCCCCTCCCTGTGTGCGCTGGGGCCTCTAGCTAGGCCTGGGGGCACCTGCTACAGCTGGCAGGGCCCCAGGCCTTTCGGAGAAGTCTATATATAACACATCCAGAGCTTTCTTGGAGCCCTACCAGAGCGCCCATCTCTGGGGCCAGGAGGGGAGACCCTAGCAGGCTCCACCCACACCAGTCCCTAGGAAGCCATCCAAAGCTCTTCCATCCCTGTGCCCCATGGTTCCGAGGGTGCAACCCTCACAAAACAGGTGCCCTAACCCCATGCCACCTCCATCCACCTTGGCCATGTGCCCAGCCCACGGAAGGCATCCCTAATGGGAGGAGGGACCTAGCACTCAGCTCCACCCACACCCCAACCTCCCACCCAGGCCTGGCACCAAGACGCTCCCACTTGTTTATGGAAGGAACAAATGACCCAGCGTTCTAGGCAGAGGTCCAGATTGGGGAACCATCAGAACCTATCACAAGACCTCAGCCCTCGAGGTCTGGGAGGACCTCAGAGGAGGGGACACCGTGCCACCGAACGGTCACCTGCCCCTTTGCCTCCTGCCTCAGGGAGTTTCCCCAACTTAGTCCCTCAAGGGCTACCTGGAACCATGCACAGGACGGGGACCCTACAAGAGCGTCAGGTGGCAGGCTCTCTGGAGGGCACGGTGGGCAGGGGAGGGTTTCCAGAGCAGGTGACCCAAGTGGACACATTCCTGGTGCCTGCTCTGACCATCTGCCCTGCTGCCCTGTGCCACCTGGGACCAGTGCTGGCCCCTGCTGAGCCTAAAGCCTCCTCTATAAATGGACACAGGGCTAGAGAGGCAGGCCACCTTCCAAGCTGGTGCCAGCACCCTGCTGTGACCTGGAAACCAGACCTGTGAGGAGCAGGCCTGGGTTTCCAAAGGGAAGGCACCAAGGCTCAGCTTGAACAGTGTCCCATGGAGCATAGTTGTGATCTGCTGATCCAGGCTCCTGCCCTCTGAGGGCACCCTCATGTTAAACACCAGCTCTGCCTGCACCTGCACCGCTGCCTGTAACTGTCACTTCTATGGGCTGGCAGCACACAGTGGGCCCAGGCACCATGACTCTCAAAACTTGGGACCTCTGACCCCGAAAGGTCCACCCTGAGCCCTCTGCTTTCTAAGGATATCAGGTGGACCTGCCTCCCAGGAATTGCCTCAGTCGTGGCTGGCAGGGCACCCCTTTCCTGTTCTCACACTGTCCCTCATGGTTCACATATCTTCTGCCTTATCCAGAAGCCCATGAGCTCCCCTACACTAACCCAGGCATTGGGTTTCCAGTGCCTTTCCAGGAGCAAGGGAGACTAAGCATCCATCCATCCATTCATTCATTTGTTTGGTCATTTCACTCACTCAGTGTGACAAGCATACTGAGCACCTCCTGGTGCCAGTCACAGGGTTGTGTGGGACGAAGACAGGGAAGACGGGGAGAGAACAGTTGGGTTGCCAGGGCTGTGGGCAGGCATCACTATTGACTTGGGGGTACCTCAGTTGCCGGGGCTGCCACATACAGAACTGGGTGGTGCTTTCCCAGTGCCGCCTCTCACTGAGCTGTCTACTCAGAGCCAAGGCACGCTGGACCAACTCACATTATC
Source organism: Meriones unguiculatus (assembly GCF_030254825.1). NCBI lineage: Eukaryota > Metazoa > Chordata > Mammalia > Rodentia > Muridae > Meriones > Meriones unguiculatus. The sequence continues at coordinate 26,711,880 of NC_083356.1, forward strand.
TTCCTCTCTGCGGTTCTTCCCACCAGTGTCCTCACCCCAGAGCCATGGCTCCTGGATCTTTTCTTCCTGCTCCTACCATCAAGCTGAACTCTCCTACAGAGTAACCCCTTGCAGGAACTCTGTGCCTCAGCTTCTCCACCTGTAAATCAGGATGAAGACAACAACTCAACTTCCTCACAGAGTCATCTGAAACAAGCATACTTCAAGCTGTATCCACACACAGAGCACCGTGCTGCCTCCTCTCCTACTTCTACCTGTATCCAGTAAGCAGGGGAGCCCTTGCGCCTGGATGTCCCCCAAGGCCACACACCCTCAACCTTACCCTTTGTTCAGGTCCAGGTCTCACCCTTGTCATCTGGCCCCTCCCTCCCGACATCTAAGAACCAGCAGGAGGTTTAGAACTCTGCCTGGAGCCCCAGCCACCTCCAAGGACACTGAGCCACTGTTTCTGCCCCTGCCAACAAAGGGGACCTGAGGGATCCCCAGGTGTCCACAGCCCTCCCCACGCCATTAGGGACTCCTCCACACCGAGGAAGGTGTTAAGTGGATAAGAGACGTGTGTGCTCATCTGGAAGGGCAGCTTGGTGTCTCACCTCAACACAGATTAGCACCAGGATTGAGAACCTGTTCATCTGTCTAGCTATCCAGAAAGCCACCATGACTGTCTTCAAAGTTTGGTTCAAACTACAGACTGAATGGTGGCTCCCATCTGCCACAGCTCACACACCTTCCATGGCTCCTGTAGCTTACAAAACTCACTGCCCTTCAGTGGAAAAAAATAAGGGGTATAAGATTCACACCTCCATGCTCTGTTCTTTCCCATGAAATGCCTCGGACACCCCCAAGGCCAGGGCCTCATCCTTTGGGAAGGAGACTCCGTGTCCCCAAGCTCCCAGTCATGTTTACCTGCCAAGCACTTCTGAGTTCCATGCCCCATTGTTGTACTGGGTTGGGGTTGGGGAAGCAAATGTCATAATCTACTCCCAGAGACCACAGAGATAAAAGATACAGACAGCATTAGATACTAGGCAGGGAGTTACAGCACAGGGAAGCATGGGCTGGATGCCCCCCCCCCATGGAAAAGATGCAGCATTCAGGCAGACTCAGTTCTCAGGGTAGGAACCAACCACATTGTCCAACAGCAGCAGGCACCAGTGTCTACCTGGCTGGCAGCTCACAATCTGATCCATGTCTTCCCCCAGATATATATACGAGCCCCACCTGAGACCCAAGACTGAGAATCCCTATTTTACATGTGGCCAGATAGATAAACAAAGAGGAGCAGGGCTGCCTACATCCTGCTTGCCTCATTCTAGCCCAGGCCTCCTTCCGGTCTCCTATTGTGTGAATTCCACAGCCTCGGAAGCTTCACACCCACTGGGAAGCCAAAGGAAATGGCAGGAGGCCCTTTCCACTCCAATCAGCCATGACACCTCCAGAGCCCAGGGACTGACACTTTGTATATAGCTATGACCAGACATAACTAAGGCTAACTAAGGATGGGAGAGGCTCTAGACCTCCCTGGTCCTTCTGTGCTGCAGGTTCCGGAGGGCTCCTGTGGCTGAGCTGCGCCACACCACCACCACATCACCACCTACAGTGGTCCTGGCCCACTTTCTGATGATGTGGCTGGCATGGAAGTAACAGAAGACATGGGGATCAGCTTACACTGAAGCTGGGGTACCCCTCAACAGACAGAGGGCCGAGAGGAAGGCAGAGCTTGGGTCCTGCTAGAAGAAGATGCCGCTCTGAACACAAGGGTGATACCCTTCCCCACTTGCCCTAGAAAGTGCTATAACACCTTTCCCTCTGGGATATGCTACTCTACCGGGCCCCAACCAAGGACCCTCCCACTCAGGGCCAGTGACATGACCTGGGTCCTCAGAGCTTACCCTTCACTTGCAGCTAAGTTTTATCTCATCACCTCATTCCATGTCAGAGGTGGAGACAGGAGCCCTGATTTACATAGCAGCCTCAGGACTGAGCTCGGGAACAGCCCAAACAGGGTAGCAACACAGGATCCACGGTCACAGACTGGTACAGTTCTCCCTGCTGAGCAGGGGCCCGGGGACAGGCAATCCTCAAACAAGGGAAGGTGGATGGCAGGTCATCACAGCCCCAATGGGGTAGGCGACCTGCCTGGTTCAGGCCAGAAATAGAGTCTCAATTCACCCCACCCTCCAAGTAAGCAGCCCCATACCAAAACCACTGGCCAGAAATCCTAATGCCTTTAATATAGTTCCTCATGCCCTGGTGACCTCCCCAACCATTAAAATTATTTTCATTACTACTTCATAACTACAACGTTGCTGCCATTATGAATCATAATGTAAACATCTATGTTTGCCAGTGGTCTTAGGTGACCTCTGAGAAAGGGTCCTTCGACTCCCTAAAGGGGTCTTGACACAGAGTTTGAGGACTGCTGCTCTAGTAGGAGAGGAAAGTGGACCGACCAGGCCTGCACACCCAGCCTTTCCCCATTCATTCCCCAGGAAGCGGAAACTCCACAAACAGGGCAGGAGCAGCTCCTGCCTCCCAGGACCAACCGCTCGATCCTCCTCAACCAGGATGCTGTTCCAACCACGGTCATGTAAGGAGAGCTGTACACACACCTCCACACGTGGACATGTACACACAGAGACACGCCCCACAGACACACACACATACAGGTAAGTACGTACACACATGCCTCCACGCAGTGATGTAGACACTCATGGACCCGCACCCATGGCGACATGCACAGGCAAATTTCTGGGGGCGGGGAAAGTGATCAACCAGATGGCTGTGCCAGGAGAGAGAACCAGTATCCTGCTGGACCCATCAGAGTCTCCAGGGTGTGCAGGGCTTACCAAGCTCTCCTGCCTTCAGCAGACAGCCCCTCTTCCACTCTGCCTGTCTCTGCATGGCCAGGAGCCTCACAAAGAGATGTAATGTCACCCTCGCTGCAGTCCCTGTCCACTGGTACGTCTTGGGGCAGCCCAGCTCAGCTCTGCACGCCACACTGGACTCAGAGGTTTCCACATGCCATCCATGCATACGGACTCCCAAGTCCATTCACGCATGAGGATTACCTGCATTCACATTTACGGCAGACCTTTTGGCCGGGGGGGGGGGGACCCAACCCAGTTCTACAGCCCTGGAACCCCGATGCTGCCCTGTCTGGGAAACCAATGGAACCCCGGCTACCATAAGCCTGTGATTCTGGTGAACCCGATGATGGGATATAAGAGTTCTGCAGGTCTGAGATCCCAGCGGGAAGAGTGAGGTTTGAAAGCCCACCACAGCCTCAGCATAAGGCTCATTATTCCTTCAGTCTTGGCATTTCCCTCCTTAGAATCATCCAGGCTGGCACCAACTTCTAGAACAGTGCCCCCCACCCCCCAGCTGCAAGCTCCCAAAGCCCAGGGCCAATGGGTGGGAATGGCATTTGAGAGGGCACAGACTTTCATGGACTCGGCTTGGTGCTAACAGCCCCTGGGGGAGAAAAAAAACACACTCTCACAAAAAGCCCCCATCAGAAACAGAGGTCCAGAGAAGGGTCTGGCCCAGAGCTCACCAGGTGACTCTTGCTGCCTCCGTGTCACACAAGGAACCGTCCAGTACATTTCTTTTTTTCCAATTAATGCTTATGTTTATTTCATGTGCATTAGTGTTTTACCTATGTATATGCCTGTGTGAGGGTGTTGGAACCCCTGTAACTGGAGTTACAGGCAGCTGTAAGCTGCCATGTGGGTGCTGGGAAATGAACCCAAGTCCTCTGAAAGGACAGCCAGTGCTTTTAACTGCTGAGCCGCCATCTCTCTAGCCCAAGTCCTGTGGATTTCAACAGGCACAACCCCTAGAAGGGGACAAGAGCTGCAAGCTGGGGCCTCAGGGAGCTGAGTCGGTCCCTGGGCCTGAGAATACCTCTTATTAGTCTTATTAGCTACCAGATATGGACAGGTGCCAGAGGTCCCAGGGAGACACAGAGACCCGCACTGAGAAGTGCTCAACACAGCCTCCGCCTGACGTCCAGCAGGCTCTGAGACCTCCTGCATCGTCAGAATGCCTATGGAATCGGGCCCACATCCAAATGAGAACATAAGCCTATGCGTTGTAGCGTAAGTAGAGTTGTCACAGTGGCCAAAAGCAGGTACGAGCTGCGCCAATGCTGCACCTGCATGCAAGGTGCCAAGCCACATGCCCACAGCTCCTCTGTACAAGGGACAAGCTACAGCTTCTTCTTGGGGCCCTCCTCCAGGAGTCAAAATCTCAGAACCATCTACATGCAGCCAGCAGCCAGCCGGCCGTGCGGTCCTTCCCTCATGCCCAACCCCAACACTGAAAACTGCTTCTAATCCACTCAGCACCCTCACACACAGATGGAGAGTTCTGCTCTTGGGTGGGGATCCAATCTCCACTTCCACCCCACTTGGGAAGTAGGAAGCTCGGCTAGCCGGGCCTTCTAGAGTAGGACCAATCAATCAGCAGTCTACCCAGAAAGCTGTGGCCTTCCAGGATGGCAGGACCTCAAGGAATCCTGGGTCTCTGGTCACTTCGACAGGCAGCACAGCAGAAGTCTCTGGCAGGCAATGAACATGTGTACCCAGGTGGTAGAGCAAGAGACTGAGGCCCAGCAGGAACTCAAGTATCTGAGCGGCTCATGGTTCAAAACAGAATTAATCAGTGATCAACTTAGAAGCTGTATCCACCCATGCTGGCTCCTGTCTGGGCCCACTATCAAGACCTGTGAGATGAGAGAACCCCAAAGCCTCTCTGTGTGGTGGTCATATACACCGCACCGAATCTCAGGACAGTCCTGGAAGGCACTCATCACCCCATTTTCTGGATGAGGAAACTGAGGCACACACAGAGCCATCCCAGAGTCTCACTTCCTGTGTGTCTTCTCCTTACAGTACTCAAGCCCACTAATGCATGGCACGCTCAGGCAATCCATCCCTCACCCACAGTCTGCCTCATGGGATTCCTCCTTAGTCCCACCCAGAGCCCAGGACTCTGGAGCCAGACGGGCAGGGCGGGTGGGGGCTGGAGATCACGTAGGGAGCCAGGGCTGCATGCCAAGGCCCCGGGATGCACGTCAGAGGGGCCCAAGGAGCCGCGGGAAAGAGCTCTGACCTGGCCTCAAGAGGCCATGTCCAAAATAGCTGGCCTTCACGGTGAGACGACTCGGCCTGGTGCACGTAGGCCTCTGTTCCCTAGCATTGCCAGGCTGGTCACAGAGGTCACCGCTATTTCTGGGCTGGCCTGGTGGTAAGACACAGCCCCGATACCCCCCCCCCACAAAGGGAGGGACAGCAGAGGTGCAGCTAAGCGAGAGCCCCAGGACACAGGTGGAAAAGACCAGGTCACCATGGGTCCTTGACATGCCAAGAGACTGTTGAGGGCCTCGCTCCCTCAGGCCTTCCTGAACACAAGACCTCAGAACATCACCCATTGGCTTCACAGTCCAAGCCTATGGCAGGCACATGGGCGGCAAGGGAGGAGGCCTCCTCCTTGAGACAATCATGGGGCTATCCCCAGCTGCTGTGAATCTGAGCTCACAGATTCACATGAAGATTCACAGGAGACTGGGTACATGTATACACACGCATACACACAAGCCACACTCCCGTGGGGCCACACACTGCCAAAGCCAGTGATGGCCCCTAAGTGTGCGGCCTCTGCAGGTCCCTACTGTCTGGTCATCTGTGAGGTGGGTGCTCTGGAAGCCTGGCCTTGAGGGAGTTGCCCTCAGTGTCCAGGATCTAAGAGACAGCCCCTTTCCTAGAATCCTGTGAGCTGTCTCTGGAGCTTTGATTCTGGGACAGGTCCCCCTGGGGCTGAGGACCCACACTCAAGATTGGAAACAGTTTCAGTAACTTCTTTCCCACAAGACTTTCCAGAGACCGCATTCTAGGGAGAGACAGCCAATAGGCTTTCCAGAATGTGTCTGATACCAATTTAAATAAGGTGGAATGATACAGAGGACCACTGCTGAAACATCGGACTAGGTCACTCCAGGCCCCAGATTTGACACCCAGCAAGAAGGCACCAACCATGGCTCACTGCTGCCCATGCCAATGCCTGGTCACCCTGACCAAGCCAACAGGGCCAACTTCCCATACACATAAGAGTGGGTCACTAAGCAAGCCCTGGAAAGTGGACATGAACACTGAGCATGCTGGGCCCAGACAGCCTACATGGCCTTCATAAGCAACTGCCCAGATTGCAGAATTGAAGCACAATTCCTCCTCATATCTGGGGGCCAAGTGCAGGCTGGGTTAGCTGGGAGGGACCTGAAGGTACTTCAGGAAGCACTGACATCCTTTGGACTGCCCTCTCTTCCATGGGTCCCAGCAGGGCTGGGTAGGAGGCACCAATACCAGGTATGAAGCAGATAGGGAGTCGTGCATAGAGGGGATTCCCAGGCCAGGATGCAGGGGCCACAGGTCAGGAGGAAGGGACAGCCCTGAGAACGGCTCTCAGGATGAGCCAGGACCTTTGCTCTGTTTGGCATCACTGTAGCCGGGCCAGACTCAGAGTCTCCCAGGGATCCAGGGCAAAGCCAGGCAAGGACTTGTAGAAGCAACATTGTTGGCACCTTGGGGACCAGAAGCTAGGGAAAAAGAGCCCTAGCTGTTCTTGTCATGGCGAGGCTCTGGGGACCCACGGGGCAGACATACAGAAGCAAATATCTACTGCACTGGCCACAAAGACAAAGAACAGTTTCCCCCCCCCCCCATGGTCCCAGACTCCCCACTGTGCCCACTCAGAGCTCCTCGGGTAGAAGGAGGGCAGCAGCCTAGGCTCAGCACCCCAGTTGCTCGCACCAAATCTGTGTGATCAGAATCCTATCATAACCACTAGGCAAAGCCAAGGGCATCTGGGTCCTTTCACAAATCCAGGAACACACGGTCAGCAAATCCCTAGGCAAGGCTGTCTCAATGTCTCCTCTCCAATAAATCTAATAACATGAAATTCACCACCATATTTTATGTCTTTATTTATTTTTTTATTTTTTTTATTTTTTTTGGCAAGTCTTGCTAGCACAGGCTGGCCTCCACCTCCCTATGTAGCTGAGGCTGACCTTGAGTTCCTCTTGCCTCCAGCTCATAAGTTCGGGGATTCCAGGAGTGCACCAGCACACCCAACTCAGGCTAACCACTTTAACGTATAGCTTCCCTCCAGGTTCAGTATGCCGGGCATGGTGATGAGTGTCTGCAGTCTCTGCAGTTGGGAAGCTGAGGCGGGGAGATTCTCATGAGTATGTAGCAAATCTGGGCTACAAAGCAAGTTTTCAAATCAACCTAATCCACAGCACAAGTTGCTGCAGATGATGATGATGATGATGATGAAGAAGGAGGAGGAGGAGGAGGAGATGGTTCAGCCAAGAAAGTGCTTTGCCACACAAGCATGAAGACCTGAATTCAATCCCAATTAAAAATGTGGTAGCATGAGCTATGTTCCTAGTGTAGAGGAATATTAATTCAGAACGTGGCTGCTCTGGCAAGAGACCAAATCCACAGACCGTCTAGGTCTGTGTGATCCGGCTGGAATACAAATACACCTTTAACCCAGGAGACAGATGCAAGCAGATCTCTGAGTTCAAGGCCAGCCTGGTATAGAGCAAGTTTCAGGTAAAGAAAAGCTTAGATCCATGTGTAGTGGCATGTGCCTTTAATCCCAAACAATGAAGGTAAAGTTAGTTTGTAGAAGGAAGCACACATGTTTGAAAGTGATGTCTAACTGAGAGGCAGAAACAATGACGAATCAGAGAAAGACTTGACAGAATAGGATACACCCAACTCTCACAAGGAGAGAGAGAAAAGGGAAGCTACTTAAAGGGCAATGAGAAAGAGAGGAGAGACAGTTTTACCAGGACAGGAATAGGTTGCTGAGAGAGAATTCAGGTGAAGATAGAATGAGCCAGAGAATGAAAAGGAGCCAGGAAATCAGAGCAGATTGCTGGAGTTAGTTTGAGGCTGAGCGGAGCAATCCGGGACCGAGAGAGAAGCCATATAGAATTAAGTCAGCTAGGAGAGGCGTTTGAGCCGGACAGCTGAGTTGAACCAGCTAGCCCAGAGCTCAATAACAACTTACTTATTCAGCAGTAAGTCTCAGAGGCTGAAAACATTCTAGGCCTAGGTTAGATTGTAGAGGCTAGAAGCCTCCAGGAGCAGGCCTAGGTTAACAGGAGGCAGTAAGCCTCCCAGACAACAACTGAACCAGGAGCATGAAAATTACTTTTACATCCTAGCACTTGGAAGATGGAGGTAGGTAGATGCTAGGGCCCCTGGCCAGCCTGCCAGCCTAGCCTAATGGATGAGGTCCGGGAGAGATTCTGCCTCAGAAAACAAGGTAGATGACTCCTGAGAGACTAACTACAGCCAAAGCTAACCCCTCTGGCCTCTACACACACACACACACACACACACACATGCCTACGTACCTATACCTACCCACTTACAGTATAGAACGGTCCCAAAATACCTTCATAACTACAGAGACTCCACAGCCAAGTGTGGTGGACACACCTGTAATGCCAGCACTCAGAGGACCACCAAGATGGCTCAGCAGGTAAAGGTGCTTGCTGCAAAACCTGATGATGACCTGAGTTCAATTCCTGGGACCCACATGGTTGAGGAAGAAAAACAACTCCTGCAAGTTTTAATCAATAAACCAATCAATTAATCAATCAATGACTGGATAAATAAATTTAACTAAAAATTTAAGGGGGCTTTTTCTTTTAATTCTAGCACTCTAGCTGAGACAAGAAGTCTGTTGCCAGTCTAAGGCCAGTCTCGGGTACACAGCAAGACTGTACCTAAATTGAAAACTTAGAAGTCTTGGGGCTGTAGCCCGGTAGGAAAGTGCCACCTGGGCATGTGTAAGGGTCAGGGTACCTCCACTCAGCACAAAGAACAGCCGCATTCACCTCGTCCCCTGGCCCCATGTGTGGTTTCTTGTCTGGGTTTTTTAGTAAAAAAGGGATACGATGTGGAACTGTTGGGATGTCTTTTCTGACACAAAGATGTCCTCAAAGATCTCTCCTCTGGTATGCCAATGCTTTCACTCCTTTTATTAGCTGAGTGATATTCCGCTGTAGGAACATGCCATGTTTTAGTGAGTCCTCAGTCGAGGGACATTTAGATGGTTCGGAGCCCAAGTTGGGGGCAGTGGTGAGCATTGCAGGGGTAGGGGAGATGGAACTTGTCCCCAGTTGTTCCGTGAGATGCTGGGGTCCAAGAGCGCTGTGACAGCCTCTTGGAAGAGGGACCAGGAAACCTAGGACTAAATCCAGGCAGGGAAGTGGGTCATGGAAAGAGGGACAGGATAACAGAATCCAGCCCACACCCGGGGGCACCTGATCAGCCCTGTCCTAGGGCTGGTGGACTTGCAGCAGGGTGCAAGGAGTACAGGCTGCTGCCACTGAAGAAGTATAAGATAAACAGAAGAAGGGAGGCAGGAGGGGGGGCCCTGATAGGCCACTGGGCAATGGGGACCTCAGGAGAGCCCAGCTCACTCCCCTGAGGATGGGAAATGTTTGGCGAGGCATTTCAAAAGCTGCAACACGCTCTGATAGGGGGAGGGGGAGGGCGGGAAGAGCCCTGGGACTGTTTACTGAGCTCATTTGATTTGAACAGAAGTAGTAGCAGGCAGTGCTGGCTCCTGGGGGAATTTGGCAGCTGAGTGTCCCTGGCTGGAGAACCCTGAACACTGGGTTAGGAGGGAAAAGACTTGGCCTGTCACCACTACCATACAGGATGGGGAGGTCACTGTCTGTTTACATAGACCTTCATGGAGTCCACCCAACTGTGTAACGGAGTAGACATCCCAAGACCGGCTTATTGTGGGACTGTCAGATACACAGGGCAATGAGGGCCATGCCATCCACGCTTTTGTTAATGGAAGAGTGACGGTAGGGTAGGATGCCTACATAAACAGGAAGACCCAGCAGGAGCGAAGGCAGCAACAAAGGGCCGCTGTAAACTAAAAGCACCTACAGTGAGAGCCAGCTGGGCCAGCACTCAGCTTTCAGAGTCAACATGGCCTCCTGTTCTCTGGTCCTCATCCAGGCCTGACCCAGAGTCCAGCATGAGATGAGGACTCAGACAGTCCCTCCAGCCCCAGACAGAGGGCAGCCCTGGAAGGAAGACTGGTGAGATGCTGAGCCTCGTGTCTAAGGTGGCAGCCTGGATTCTGGCAGTCCCAGCTGGGTATCCTAGGTCGCCATCTTCCCAACACACCTCAGTTAGACCATCACCTCCTCTGCTCAGTCCTCCAGCTGCCCCCACAACTCAGAAGAAATGCCCCAGCACCCTTGACTGTCCTCTAATCCTCCTTTACCACCTACCTCCCCAGGTTTGTCTACAACCCTTTGCATGGGCCTCACTGCTCAGTGGTCCTCTCTGCTTCTCCAAGTCTCCTCCTCATCGCTTGGACCTCAGGTCTGTGGACTTCTGGGCTAACACCCATCCATCAGCACGGCCTGACCTGGATCACCATTCTTGCCTGTCAGTCTGTCTCCCCACTGAATGGAAGCCTTACTGAGGTGTTATGCTGGTCTACCTGAACACTGTGCCCAGTAGGTGTTCAACAGATACGCCCTGTGAGATCTAAGCAGGGTGGGGAGGACATACCCAGTACACCAGGCCTTGGTCAGGACCACTGGTCAGTGAAGTAGAGAAGGACTATTGGTGGGCTTGTCCCTTCCCATCAAGCCTCCCAACCCCAGAGATGCCCTCACCAAGACCACCCATGGTGCCCCCAGGAAGACAGTACATACCAAGAGAGAACCAGAATCACCTATGTCTGGGAACACAAAGCAAGGAAGCTGAGTGCACAGGACTGAGCAATCTGGGATCTGCATGCAGCTGGGAGCGCCAGGGCACCAACACAAGCCTACAACCCCAGACACGGGGACCAACAAAGACTATACAGGTTTCCTAGGCATCCCTTTCCCCCCACCCCGGTCCCTAACTGCTGGAGGCCTATTCTTCCTCACACCGGCTGTGAGCAACAGCTGGGGCAGCCTATCACTGGTGCTAGCTCCTAAAGCTTAGAGAAGGGGGCTCCTGGCATTTTCTCATACTGTCTGGAGACTCTGCTCGGTGAAAGCTGGCATTTGGTGGGGGATAAACACTGACCAGGACTTCTGAACACAGCATGTCCCTGCATGGCAGAGGAGAGGTGAAGGGCACGGGCGGGTAAGCTTCCCGTTCATGACTATTCTGGCTGCCTCCCTTCTAGAGGCCCTCCAGGGTCCTTAAGGATGCAGCCCCACCCTGGCAAAGACTTCCTGAATGGTGTCTCTGGGCTCTTGGGGGCGGGGGGAGCACACTGATCACACAGCTGCTGAGCTGTTGGCCAGGAACCACACACACTCTCCAGACCTCTCCGGCCTGTATGGCCTGATGTTCTCCATCGGTGTCTCTAGAATCTTGGAGGACCAGGACCCTTCCTTGCACACACACCCAAGGACCCCAGATTGAGCTGACTCTGTCTACCCAATTGTCCTCTTCTTGGCAGTCAAAGGGAGGAGCAGAGAGAAGTCCTTCTAAGCTGTGTTATCAGTGAGGTGTACTGGGCCTGTGGGGACTGCGGACATAGCTAATGTGGCCCTGGCACAGCCAGGCTAGGGCAAGGTGGAGTCAGCCTTACCCTGGGCTCCAGACTCTCAGCCCAGCGGACAATACCTGGCCCACTCTGCTTAATGCCCGTGCTCCTTGGCCACACTTGGAGTTGGTCATTCCACTGGGACTTCCACCCCATCTCAGATTCACTCAGTATCTTGTGGGAAGGCAAGATTAATGGGCTGACCCCACTCTGAGAGTCTGGCCTCACGGAGACAGCTGATCCTCTTCCAATCCTGGCACAGCCTCTGAGGTGGGGTACTCTCAGCCCAGGGCTGCATGAGGCTGGATCACAGGACGGCATGTCCCCAATGTACACAGTAAATGCTTTGGACTTGCCAGTGGCCCTCCTGGGACAGTCAATTGCCACCACTATGCCCAGGGACAGCCTCCAACCCTACCCAAACTGGCCCAGTCTCCAAGTTCTCATGTTTACTTCCTTCAGCACAGGGCAGAGACTTGGAAGATACTTGCCTGGGAAACCCCAGCACATTTAGGGCTTTACACAGGGTCTTAAGCCACAGCCTCCAGAACTGGGAGAAGAAGGGGAGGGGAGGGGAGGGGAGGAACTGAGGATCAAGGCTATACCTTGACCTCCCCATAGCTGGCTGAGGCAGGGCTGTGTGACCCCAGGGCCCACCCAACTCCCCAAGGCACAAGAGAAGCCAGGACAGACACAAGGCTGCCAAGAACCCAGGCCACAGGTCCCAGAGGGTTCGAGGTCCCTCCTGGGGCAGGGCAGGCCCAGCTGGCAGTGTCCGTGGGAACAATCCCCAGGCCCTGTCAGTCACACTTAGGACAGCCACTGGACAGTGGAACTGCCACAAATGCCAGGGCAGTTGGACATGCATGGCCTGTGGGGCAGAAACCCAGGCCCCTAGGCCTAAAGAATCAGGCTAATGAGCTAGGAGGACTTGGCCTGAGGAAGGGGCAGAGAGGGGTCTGCAGGGTGCATTCAACTAGTACTAGTGCCATTTGTGCCTCATGATTTGTCTTGCTTCTCTCTCCTCCGCCTCCACCCTTCATCTGAGAAGTCAACTTTCCACTCCCAAGGGCCCCTACCCTCCCAAGGCCACATCCTCTTCCTGTACCTCTTTTTGGCTTCCTTCCCCTAAATCACTCCTCCCCCATCCAGCCTCCACCTGGTGGTCTATACAATGGTAAGTGTTCCCAAGACCCCACACACATCATACAGACCACCCTGGTCTGGAGCCCAAGCGGCTCTGGCTGTGTCTTGTTAAGTCTCTAGAGTAGGGCTAGTGGGCCTCCTCTGGCTGAGGGAGGGGTGGATAGAAAGTGGACAGATGGACAGATGGCTCCTGAATGACCGTCTCAACCCCGCTCCAGCCCACATACCCAGCTCCCAGCCCCGCCTAGCTCTGTTCTCCTGGCTCCCTGCCCCACCTCCTTGCTCCACCCGGTACTCCACAGCACAGACCCCCAAGCCACTGGCTGTCCTCACAGGCCTGAAGGGGCCCCTGGGGACGGCTCTTCCGGTGACTTCCTGCAAGAGAGGTTGGGGGAGGGTAAATAAGCCCTCCAGATGGCTTCCTGCACTGGGCAGTCGTGGGAACTGTGGCTAGTGGGAGGAGACAGAGGGGCAGTGGGGACAAGGAAGCCTGCCTCAAATCAGCAGAAGCCTCCGATGTCCCCAGACAGAGGCTTCACACCCGCTGACAGGGGAGGAAACTGAGGCCTTGACAGTCAAATGACAGCAGAGGTCAGCAGCAGGACCTCCTAAGAGCTAATCACATCCCTGTCGCTGAGGGGACAGGAGCCACAGCTGTGTTCAGTTCCTCACACACACACCTGGAGGTTCCCTTCTCTGGCTCATCACAAACAAAGGGACCAAGAGCTGGGTCAGACCACTCTGCGAGGGCACACCCACAGCCCGCCTTCCACTCTGCACTGCCACTTCCCAACTGTGTCACCTACAGTAGGCCATCCACAGACAGCAGCTTCCTGCCTGAGCTATGGAAGGATGGGGTGTTAAGTGTGGCCATCCCCAGGTTACCCTGAAAATTAAGGAGGTGTCCACCACCAACCCAAAATGGCTCGGCCAAAACCTGTCCAGGCAATGTGGGCTGCACCCTTTCTCTATACCATAATGCCACCACCTCCTAGAAGACCACCTGACTACCTTGGGGAGGGGGGGAGATATCCCTTTCCTGCCACATCACTTCTAGGTCATAGAGCCAGGTGCTCCAGGAAGGGGATTATTGTCCCCTGTCATTCTGTTCAGTTTGTGTGAGTTCTTCTGGTACAGGACTACCCTCTGCTTTTCTATTTTCACGAAGCAAATGCAGACCCAGACAGCTTCCAGGAGGCCTGGGGAGGCAGAAGAAGGCCAAGGCAGTAGCCTATGTCTTCATCCTCCATACAGGGGCCAGGACAGTGGGTGGCAATGGGGTGACGTGGGCTCAGGGCGAGCCGACCACACAGTGCCCAAACGCATGTCCCTAGCTGTCCAGAACTTTCATTATAAATGGGGGTAGGGAGCCAGGCAGTAAACAACAATCTTTCTAGACCCAGGGACCAGAGGCCCACAGTCAAGGCCATGGGAAAACCCAAGTGTGATGTTGGCATCCTGTTCCTGTAGAGCTGAGCATAAAACGGAAAGCCAACATGCAAGGAGGCTCTTTCCTAGGCTATTTACAACAAACACACCCAACTCTACAAGCTGACCAATGAACAGTGTTTAACTGTTGCCCTCTTCTGTGGGAGCTCTGAAGCCACTGCAGGTCCACACCAGCCCATCACCTGACAGAATGGGAAACCAAGGCACCAGCAGACAGTACCTCCACAAGTCACAGACCTGAGAGAAATTAGTGTTAGGAGCATACCTGCTAACATCCAGTTTGGGTACAGCGGCCCCACTCACAACTTTGCACTGATGCGGCCCCAGTCTGCTGTGGGGTCCTGTGTTCCCCTCCAAGCACCTGTCTGCAAATATGAAAACTGAGGCCAGAAAGCACAGGGTAAGTCAAGACCCATCCAAGGTCGGTATATCCAGAGCCATGCCTATGTTCCCCAAGGCCAGTGAAGGGGGCAGGGAGATCACTGTGGAGGGACAACTGGGAATCCTTGGGCACCTCTAAGCTCTGTGCTGCAATTCCCAGCACATGTTGGGCCTCTGGGCAGCCAGCCAGAGGAAAGCTGACCCTGGAGGAGGGGCCTCATTGCTACCCTGACTGGGAGATTAGAGGGAACTGCTTGCTTTGGCAGGGTTTCAGGGCCAGTGGGCTTTGCCAGAGAGGGCTGCCAGGAAGAAGAGGCATCCTCTCTGGGGCACAGGCAACAGGTTCCAGCAAGTGACACTGTGAGCCACTGCAGAAGCCATGATGGATGGGACAGGAGGGCATGATCCTGGGTGGGCCAGGGGATCCTCCAAACACAGCTGAATTTCTTCCGGGAATCCTGAGTCACAGGAAGGCTCAGGCAGAGTGCAGTGGGAACCCTGGTCCCTTGGGAAGGGGACAGGACAGGCCTGCCTGCTGCAGTTGGCCTATCTCCTCTTCTGGGCCAGCCCTGGCTTTGGATGTGTCTGGTGAACCCAAGACCTTGGGAACAGGCTTCCACAAGATCCCACAGATCCCAGGAGGGAAAAGAGAGAGACAATAAGGAAAGAAGCTCCACAATACATTGCAGAGGGGGAAAATGAGGCTTAACAGGAACCTTCTAGCTAGTACGTGGCCATCTCTCATGCCACTCAGACCTGAAGGCAAGGAGACTGAGGTAGGCTGGCCAGCGAAACCCGAAGTAACCTCACTCTGATTTCTTAGATCGGACCTATACCAGCATATTGGTCCTTCAGTCATTTGAACCTTCTTCCAGATGCCTTGTTTCCAAGGACCTAAAAAATCTGCTGCCTACACACCGGGCTTCAGCCCACCAGCGCTGCTAGAGTACTCGGTAGCTCTTGCTGATTCCAAGGAGAAACTGAGGAATGGAAACAGCTCTCTGAGGTCCAGGGAAACCAACCTCCCACCTGATGCCACCTGTAGGAGGATGTTAGGCTCCTGAGAGTATGCATCTCAAACAATATGATCAATCAGGGATGCTTCCTGGTCCACAGCCATAGGTCTGAACCAGCCTTGAATCTTCAGGACCATTAAGCTGATCCTTAACTGAAGGCCATCCACTAGGGAACCTGGGCCCTCCTCCACCTTCCAGACCCTGATCACTGGCCCACTCAGCCCTTTGTACCTACTAGGATGCAACAGACTCTATCTGTGCCTGTACCTCAACCTGGCCCTGTCCAGGGGATCCAGCCCAGCATGACCAGGCAGGCCTTCTCTCTCTCTCTACCCAGTCTACATGGACTACTCAGTGCCAGCAATAGCAAGCAATAAAGGTGGGAACTGAGCAGAGTCAGGACAAAGGCCACAGCAGCCCGAGGGGCTGTGTCTAACTTCATGCTGATTTCCGGAATATCTTTTCCTAGACTCCTTCAGGCTCAGGTAGCAGAAGACAGCAATGTCTAGCTCTAGTAGCCGCCAAAGGTCACTGCCTTTAGTTTTCAATTAACAATCATTACACCTCATTGGACAGACCTCACTGGCTACGATACTGCAAAAAATGGCCACTTCCTTTAGAAGGGTAGATGGCAGTCTGGGAAGACTGGACAGGTCACCCCATTGTGATGCTTGGAACTGGAGGTAGAATCCCCCTTTCTAAATGCCCACCCTGAGCCTCACTTCACCCACAGTAACAGCCCCAGCCCTGTCCCCCCAGAGACCCAGGCCATGGGATCCAAAAGCCATCATCACTACGAGGAGCCATTTGACCTCAGGATATGACAGCCTCGCTGAGCCACTCCATGGAGCTCTGCAGGTGGGGGGTGGGCCCTTCCATGGCAGACACTACCCGGGACAGTGTCCAGCTAGAACCTCAGTCACCTCCAGACAAGTGTCAGGGCCCCGGTTCAGTCCACTGGCTCAAACCAGCTGTACAGTTGCTGTAACATGTAACTGAAGAGACACTGAGGTTTATGCCCAAACTGGTCCAGCCAAACTAGGGCCACCTCCCCCACCACCTGTGACCCAACCCTGATGGCCACTCTCTAGTACATGTAACCTTTACCTTCAACATGGGTGTACCAGCACACCCAGGGCGGCCACGCCATGGCCATCCAAACTCTGCAATAGCCCTGAGCAAGGAAAACCAGACTGACAGCTGGGAGTTGAGCTGAGCACACCCAGTAACCTTGAAGGTGCCTGATCCTAAGGTCCCCACCCAGATAATGAGAGCCCATACCCTTCCACTAACCCATCCCCCCAGAAAGCAGTAGAGTATCACAGTAGGGGCTAGAGCCCTGGGTGGCAATGTCTAAACCCCTCCTCAACCAGCAGGGAGCGCCAAGCACATTCCTGAACCTCTAAGTCCTGCACAGCTGTAGGACAGGAACACAGCCTCACAACCTGGGTGAAAGTGTGGAAAAAGATAGCCAAAGGGTCTTGTGGCCACCACTAATGTCAGCAGACACTAGTAAAGAGCCCCCACGTTCACTGGCATCTTCCCCAGCACCTGGTCATGCGGGGATGGAGCGTCCACACCAAGGAAGTCTGAGAAACCTATAGCAGCTAGGTCAGGATGGTGTGTGGTCTGCAGTAAAGACCACACAGCCTCAGGCTGACTCTTCTAGCAGACTCCACATCTGGACAGACATCTGGGAAGCACCTCCTCAACCAGCAGGGCGCCCTAGGCACATTCCTGCCCCTCTAAGTGCTCTTGTGGGAGACAGGCAGGTGGGGGGAGGGGGAGAGTTGGGTCTCTGAACTTCAGGGAAGGGTGGGGCTTCCCAGGGAAGGCAGCTGTGTTACACACACTCTCACCCTAGTGTCCTTTTCGAGGGTTCTAGAAATAAAAGACCTGAATGCTAATGCTCCCGGGGTGAGCTCCATGGGCCATGGACACCAGACTCAGGAGCCGGCAGAGCTCCTGAGTCTGATTCTCATGACAGCAGAGGGCCCCTCAGGGCCACTGCCTTCACTAGGCTAGCAGCCTGCTCCTTGTCTGAACTGTCTCTGGCCCAACAGCCTTGGCCCAGCTCAAAATGATTATGGGGAGATTTTGGAGTGCTGGCTTGAGGCACCCCTCGACAGAAGACATACAATCCCCACAGATGAACTCCTGAGGCCTTCAGAACCCCACAGCCCCATCCTCATCCTTAGCCCCTCAACTGTGCTACATTACCTTATTCCCCGTGACATAACACGGCTTGGGGCCGCATTGCTGGTGGCCCCAAGACCCTCGGCACTCCCCTCTATGCTCCACCCCCTGCAACCTGTCCAACCGGAGGACACTGGGCAGGCTCTTTATGTGTATGCTGCCAACCGAAGACCAGCCCAGTCCACGGCACACCATACCAAAGCACCACACCACAGCCCTGTCCCAAATGCAAGACCTCGTGATCCCAGAGCCCGACTGGTGGCAGCTGAATAACAGGGCCATGTGTGCCCCCTATTGATTGAGCCTAATACTCACTTTCCCAGCAATGATACCCCAATCTTATAGAAGCCAAAGCTTCAGAACTAGGATGCCTAAGACAGGCGGTGGTGGTACATGCCTAGGCAGGCTAATCTCTGAGCTTGAAGCCAGCCTGGTCTGCAGAGTGAGTTCCAGGACAGCCAAAATACTACACAGAAAAACCCTGTCTAAAAAATAAAACAACAACACAAAGAGAAACAGAAAGAAAGAAGAAAGAAAGAAAGAAAGAAAGAAAGAAGAAAGAAAGAAAGAAAGAAAGAAAGAAAGAAAGAAAGAAAGAAAGAAAGAAAGAAAGAAAGCTCTGGTGGCTGGGCCCAGCCCACATAGCTACACATTCAGTTGCCGACGAAGCCACTGTGGGCAGGGAATGTACATGGACCAGGAACAGAAATAGTAAAGGTGGCTACAGTGGAGGTGGTGGGCTGGAAAAGCCTGTTGTAGGAAGCAACAGGTGAGAAGGGCAGGCCAGACAGAGCGTGCACATGGGCTGCTTAAGTGAGAGCCACTGCGTACCACCCCATCGCAGCTTTCGGGTTCAGTTCCTAGGGAGCAAAGCAAGGCCAGGGGCTTGGGGAAATAGTCAGCACTCTGCCAGCTCCAGGCCCAGTAGCTCCTGGCTCTGCCCCTGAACAAACACAACGGGGCATCACTTCACCTTCCTAGTGAGCTGCCTCCTGGAGCGTCACCGTCACCACTGGGCATCAGGAAGCTTGTGCCACCCCTGAGGCCAGCTCTGTGCACTGTATCCCAACGCCGTGACAGTGAGGGCAGGCAGGCAACTTGGCACCACTCACACCCCACGGACCAGCCAAGAGTCTGAGTCAGTGAGCGTCAGCTTCCCCGGCCAGAAGTCCTCCTGCCATTTTTCAGCCCATTACCATCCAAGCTGCCTACTGGTCTGAGGAAGAGGCCCTCCTTCAGCTTCCCCTTCTGCCGGACCAACGGGTCACAGCCAAGCCCTGCGCTGGCAGGAGGCACTGGGGAAAGTCCTCCTCAGTTGGTGGGAAAGAGGTGCTGGTGGGCTCCTGCCGCAATATCCACAAGGATCATCCGTCCAGGCTGCTTATCTCTGCCCTATCCATCAGACACCAAGGGCCTCAGCCTGCCACCAGCACCTCCAAGAAAAGAACCAGGCCTGGCCAAGAGAGGAGACTGGATAAATATCGGGGGCTGGCCAGCTCCTCCTCAAGGGGATATTTGGGAACATTCCCATGGCATTAGAACAGCCTCCCATCCTCAGGCCCACAGTAAGAGTGCAGGGGCAACCGGGTGCGGTTGTGGTTGCCTGTAATCCCAGCACTCTGGGAGACAGGCAAGTGGATCGCTGTGAAATAGAAGCCAGCCTGGTCTACAAAGTGAGTCCAGGACAGCCAAGGCTACACAGAGAAACCCTATCTCGAAAAACCAAAATAAAATAAAAAAGAGTTCAGGGGTAGATGGAAGGTCCCCCACGTGCACCCTCTCCTCATTGCAGCCCACCAGGTAGAATAACATGGTTCTGATAAGGCCCACTCCACTTCTCCAGTGCCTGTCTCATCTGGAAACGGGGGTTAATAACCTTGTGGGAGGAGTTGAGGCCATAGGCACAAATCTGCCCCTCATAGATGGATTCGGAGGGATGGTCACTCTGCCTGCCTTGGGTCTAAGAATGACATCCAGTCCAAACATGTCTGCAGCTCCCTGCCAGGAGACCTCAGGCCCATCAGGAGTCACCTGCTTAACCTGGCTGCATGTGGACAGGCTGCAGCAGCACCCCTGCTCCTGCAGCAGCGCCCACGGATAGTGAGGCGCTGTCCCATCTGAGCCAGGATTCGGTTCCCTAGGGGCCCAAGACCTGGTGCCCAGCCTCCAACGGTGACCCATTGAAATCCATGTGCGCGGCAGGGAAGACTTTGGGGTCCTACGCCCTAAGCCACGCAGAAAAGGAAACTGAGACGAGCCAAATCCTGGAGAGGGACCTTAGGGAAGATGAAAAACGGGCAGATGTTGAGGGAATCTTCCGCACCCCTAGAAATGGGAGCAGCGTCACCCCTTTCACCCATCAGGTCCGGTCGCCACACCGAGAAATCAGCTGGCTGAGTCCCCCACGCCTGGCCTCTTGCGGCTCCGGCCCTGCACGTGGCAGCGACCGGCCGGGTTCACGCAGGGGCTACAGCGGGGTGCGGCCCCCGCCGGGAGCAAACACACAGACCGGCGCGCGCTCCCGCCTGCGCGGCCCCGAGGCGACGCCCCCGCCGACGGCCCCCTGCGCGCCCCCGCCCGAGCGGCGCGGTGGAGACTGACCTGGCGGTCCGGGCGCCGGCGCCGGCACGACGCGGAGGGCTCGGCACGCGCGCGCACAGGGGCGCGGCCTCGGCGCCGTCAGGACGTGCGCGCGCGGGGGCGCGGCCTCGGCGTCGCCGCCTAGGGGCGCGCGCCGGGTCACGTGGGGGCACGACCCAATGGGAGCGCCCCTGTACACGTTGTCGCACGCGCGCGCGCGGGCCTAAGAGACCCACTAGGGACCGATCTGGTCAACTGCTTCCACCCCACAGCTAGGCACCCCAGGAGCTTGTAAAGCCCTTTGTTTTCCCATAGGTCTCATAAAGCCAAGTCCCTCGCCTAAGGAAAGGTTGGCTGCCAGCAGTCAACAGCCGTCAGGCCATGGTCGACTTTGAGACCCTTTGTGCTAAGCAGATTCTGGGGAGGGGGGTTGTGCCTCCGAGAACCGGCTCGAAGACTAAGCTCCCCTGGGCTGATTGTCCCTGCCTCTGTGCTAAATGTCCCGTCCGCCCTGCAGGACCTTCAAGGTGAGCCCTTCAAAGCGCCACACCCACCCAGCCTGTGCCCCTGTGCGAAAGCCAGCACCAATCCAGCAAATGAGAAACACCCAGATTGTTGTCTTCTTGCCTCCAAAAACATTCGTTCATCCGCTCTTCCTCAGTGGCAGGAGAGACACCAGAAAGCTAAATAAAGTGAGGTATTATCTGTGCAACATCCTGCAAGGACATCACGAAGCTGGTGAAGGACAGAGATCCCACTTTGTCCCCAGACCACCTAACTGGGTCCCTAGCTGCTGTCACCTCGCACTCTCCAAAAGCTCTTCCCCTCAGTGAGGCCAGTTGCCTTCACACCTCAGGGTATTTCATCAAATATCCACAGAGAGGTCAAGACAAATGGGGGCACATCCCAGTCTGAGGTCCTAGGAGAAAGGCCATAATTCCGAGCAATTCTATAAATTCACTACCTGTTCCGGCGGCTCATAGCCCATCTCATCACAGGGCTGCGTGTCTGAGTTGCTGATTTTTAAAACTGACTTACCCTCACCTGCACAGCACCCTCCTCCTTACTTTTTCCCTACTCATTCCTTCCTTTCCTACCAGAGCCTGGGGGAGAGGAGGTTTATCCCAGCATTTCTACTGGGAATAGTAGGTTTACCTTCAACTTGGCCACCCCAGAAGCCTAGAATTTCCATCGCACCCAGGCCCTGGCAGCCGGCTGCCAGGAGAAGACACCAACCTGATGGATTCCAGCCAACGCTTCAGACACTTGCAGACGCCGGACTTTGTGCTTGATCAAATCCAAAGTTCCAAAAGCCCACCTCGTCCCATGGAGGAAGCTCTGCAGCCCTGTTTTCTAGATTCCCTGGCGGGATCTCAGGGGACACAGATTGGAGGGTCAAACCCAGGCCATGCAAGCCGGAACCTGCCACCTACTGCTAGTGGTCTGGAGGGTGCTCAGGTCCGCCGTGGGAAAGGGATCCTCAGGCTGCCTTAGTCTATACAGGGGGTGGTGAGGTGGGGGTTGGGCAAGGTGAAGGTAGAGGCTGAGTCAGAGCCGTCTCTCCAGGGTCTGAAGGTAGAAGCTGAGTCCGAGCCGTCTCTTCAGGGTCTGTAGACGTAGACACACACAGCCCCAAAGCATCCTGCCCCTCTGCATTAGACCTGTCTGGACAGGAGGACCCAGAGCTACCTACCCTCGGGGACAACAGGATCAGCAGATTAGCTCAGAGGACGGGGAATGAGGTCAATGCTAAGTGGATTTCCAGGAAGCTACCTCCAGCCACCAGGCCTGGCCCTAGGTTAGCAGGGCTACTAAGGAGGGGCCCTGGCTAGGAAATGCCGAGGTAGCTACAGGAGGCAGGGGAGGGGGGTTGAGGAGGTGTAAGGCCAATGCCACAGAAGTGACTTTTGAGCCCCCTCCTTGGGCTGCATAATGTAACCTCTGACTTGTCTCAATTTCCCCATCCATAGAGAGGGTGGTGGTAACAATTACAGTCCTAAGCTCATGGAGAAGACTGAGCAAGATAGCACTGGCCATACTTGCTTGGTTCTGCCAGCCCATGACACACCCTTTTAATGAAAATCCATGATAAGGATACTGCTTGAGAACAGACATGAGCAAAAAGGGCTTGTGGGGGAAAAAAAAGAAGAGGAGGAGGAGGAGGGTGCAAAGAGCATCCAAACAGAATGAGGGGCCACCGGGGGAGCCGGGCTCTGAGCTACCTCACGTGTCCTAATTAGCCTCAGGAGAACACAGCCCTTGCCTCACTAACAGAGCCCATCACCCACTCCCCTCTTACAGTGTCAAGTCCTGAAATAGAGGAGTGACCCCAGGCTAGCCCCCACCAGGAGAGACGCCAAAAGTAGAAAACACAGCCCAGCATCTAGTCCTGCTACTCTGGGGTTTCCTCAGACTCCTGTTCTGCCACCCTATTGTATCTAAAACATGAGCCCTGGAATGTTATAACCAATGAACCCTCAGGAGCACACCTGTGTGTTGGCTTCCTCACGTCGGAGCCACGCTCTGCTGTGAAGGGGACTGAAGTGAGTGGCACTGTCCCTGACAAGAAACAGAGACAACTGGAGGGGAGCAAGGCTTTGGGGCAACATGAAAAAAGAACTGTCGAGGCTGAGCTTTGTATGGCTCATTCCTGGGTCTCCTCTTGTGCAGCAGTTATCTGTGGCTTAGTTGTGAAGGGTTTATTCACGGCGGCAAATTAACAAATTCCAAGTAGCCTGAAACAGTCAAACTGTTGTTAGCTGGAGCGGGAGAGCTCACGCAGATAGCTCAGGTGCACCTATCAGAAGCATCTAACAGGACATATAGTACGTGCATACGCCTCGGAGTGAACCGTTCAGGGTGTCTGGTCTAGATCAGAGGCCTGCCAGCTAGTAGACACAGCAGATAAGCAAGAAAGGGTGCCTGAATACAAAGGCCAGCCTCTCAAGAAGGAGACTGACACTCAGCATCAGCCTGTGGTCAGGGCACCCAGAAAGAAAGAAAGAAAAAAAAAAAATGGGACATCCTTTGAGAACAATAGAGCCTCCTTGAGAACAGGTGTGTCCCCACATCCAACCGCCTGGTCCCCTGGCCTCACCTGGCACCTGCCAGTGTCTTTGGTGACTCCGGTACCCAGGAGTACCCTTTAAAGAGAGTTGCTGCCCAAGAAGATGACAAGACACCAAGCTGCCCACTGCCTCCTTCCAGGGTGAGTGTCAGACGCGACAAGTTAGCACCCCCTTGTGGTGGTTCTGGTCAAGACGGCTCACATGTGGATCATCATCCTGGCACTGGCTTTACTGCCCTTCAGTAACACTGCCCACGAAGGGAGCATTTCTGTGATCCTGACCCAGAATCTTGTGATCCCTGAAAGGGTAGAGCAGTGGTTCTCAACCTCCCTAATGCTGAGACCCTTTAACCCAGTTCCTCATGTTGTGGTGACTCCCAACCAGAAATTCATTTTCATTGCTACTTCATAATTATAATTTTGCTACTGTTATGGATCATAATGTAAAGATCTGCGTTTTCTGATTATCTTAGGTGACCCTGTGAAAAGGTCATTCAACCCCCAAAAAGGGGTCATGACCCACAGGTTGCTTAGCTGTCTTGCCTGTGGGCCACTTGCAGCCTGCCACCTGGGCTGGCTTTGAGGGCAGTGACAGGCCATGTGGTAGCACAAGGTCCCTACTACCACCCACTCGGGACAGGAAGCCGAGGTGCATGGAGGTACAGCCACAGACCACTTTGGCGTCAGGGCATGCCACCACTGCCAAGTACCCACTGAGACCCAGCCCGTTGACCCTCCACAAAGCCTCAAGGTAGCCCCTACCCAGTCCTCTAAGGTTGAACAGTGAGGGGCTTAACCAAGAATTGTGAATCCTGCATGGCAAAAGGAGGCCCTGTAGTGTCAGAGAGTCTCTACCCCCTCCTGAGAGCTCCCCAGGCACCATGGCACTCTCTGAAGTCTGAGGCCCAGCCTGGAGCCAGCGGTAGAGAGGGACAAAGACAGCCCAGTAAGATCTTAGGATTCCAGTGTGAGAGAAGCAATAAAAGCCCAATAACATAAACCTCATGGTCCAGAGAAGCCCTGGCCTGGGAAGAGACCTAACATTTCAGTTGGGTCTTATCAGTACAGTAACCTGGCCCGGAGACGACCCCTAGGAGGGCAGGCTCCCTTTACGCAATGCTAAAGAGAGGCACAGAACAACTTCATTTAACAAGATAACGTACCTTTCCTTCCCAGAATCCCCTCCCCAGGACAGAACTCACCAGGCCACAACCACCTAGTTCTGTAAGTGTGCTGCTCTTCATAGTTCCTCCTCTCCTCCTGTCTCCTTTCTAGGTGTGCTTTCCCAACACTCTGAGCTTCCCCGACATCTTGGGCTCTCTTTCTCTCTCTCTCTAAAGTCTCCTCCCTTCCTTGCAGAGCTGCTTGCCCATCATGTGTCTGACCTCCATGAAACTCTAACTGCATGGCTCTTTCCTCCATTTCCCTGCTCTGAGCGACTGATAAGATTCACAGTTTGCCTGTCCTGGTTTTTGTTTGGTTTGGTTTTGGTTTCACTGTGTAGCCCTGGCTGTCCCAGAACTCACAGAGATCTGCCTGCCTCTGCCTCCCAAGGGCTGGGATTAAAGACATGTGCCACCACTGCCCAGCTGTTTTGTTTTGGTTTTAGCCCTAATAAATTTGTCCTCCAGCTTCCTTCCATTTGAGTTTTTCTCATATTATTCTATGAAGGAGACCATGAACCCTAAGAGGGGACCCCCATTTCTCTGTGTCACTGGGATCTCCCCAGGTCAGCCTCAGCTGCTGGCCAACTCTGAGGGAGCTGGTCAGCCCCAGCCCTGTACCCCAAGCCAGAACCCCATCTGCAGCATCTAGGTGTCAGTGCCCCAGATGTCAGCCAGAGACTCTGTTCTTTCACCTTCCACATATCACAGGCACAGCCTGATCTCAACTGATGCCCACCACCAGTCCAACTGTTGAGGCCAGGGTACTGTCGCCCCCCACCTCATGCTGTCCATAGGTGGACATTGGTAGGGGCACTGAACTATGAGCTAGAGCTATAAACACTGAACTAGAGCCAATGCTGGAGAGGGAGGTGCTCTCAGGAAAGTGACAATTGCACTGGACTCTGAGGGTGAATGGGGTCAGGTCTGCCCAGGGTGGGAGCAAGAAGGCTCAGTCTGCCCCACCAGCCGATTGAGAGGGTCAGGGTGTCCCACAGCAGGATTCTCCAATGGGTCCACAGAGAGGGACTTTAAAGACTCAGGGACCAGTGGCTAAGATGGGAGCCTTCTACCAGGCCCGCTCCCATCACCCCTGGTTCAGAAGCCCCTGCCTCATATCCTTCAACCCTCCAAGAACACGCCACTGTGCACACATGGAAATTCCCCGGGTGTTAGGTCCCAGCCCTGTGACTTCGGACAGGCCCCTGCCTCCCTGAGCTATGTTTTTCTCTTCTACAAATGTCATATCTTGGGTGTATACACAAAGGAATCTGAGTCGGCACACCGCTCAGCACCTGTTCATCCATGTTTACTGTCTACTCGGCTGTAATAACTGAGTCGCAGCTGAATGGATAAAGAGCTGTGGCATCTATACACAGCAGAGTTTTATTCAGCCATGACGAAGAACAAATATGTCCTTTGCAGGAAAGCGAAGGCCATCCTGTTAAGTGAAATAAGCCAGGTGGGGGTGTGGGGTGATGAAAATAGAAGCTGGGCTATTAAAGAATAGGAAGGGAACCCATGGGGAGGGACAAATGTGGGTGATAGGAAGACAAGATACAGTCAAAGTGGCTTAGATGCAAGTATGTAAATGACATAAGGGAATATATAGATAGATGATAGATAGATAGATAGATAGATAGATAGATAGATAGATAGATAGATAGATACAACAAATGGTCCCTGAAGCTTCACAGAAGCTGTCCTTGTTCCCTGATGTGCCCCATCCTCAGGCATAGCACCCCAGGCTGAGTGTCACAGACGTGTCCTTGCTTGATGGTGAGTGGAAGGCAACCTGAAACAGACCTGCCATCAGCCCACAGGGCCTTCATGTGGTTTGCCAAGGGAGAGCCTGCACCTCTAACTACCCCTCCCCAGTTGGCCCAGCAGTGGTAGGACCTAGGTGTTAATTAATGGCCTCTCAGGCTGTGGCCAAGCTTCAGGGAAAGACTGCTCTGTTCCAGACCTGAAGAACAGCCCTGTTTCTGCCTTGGGTTTTCTTGTCCTCTGCCAAGGATGACAGGGAGTTTGTGATTTGGTTAAAATGGAAAGCAGAACTTGTCATTAGGTCGTTCTTTTGTTCTCACCAAGTTAGATTAAGGTCTCTGAAATGGCCAGGAGGAGCAAGATACAGGGGAGAGGGAAGAATGGAGGGGCTGGTGACTGGACCATGGTCCTCTGCCACCTCCCGTCCCTCAGAGGATATAAGAGATGAAGGAAGCTGATATGACTGCTGGGCAACATTCAGACAGACTGGGGAGTAGAGCAGGAAGCTGTGGGGATTGGAATGGCCTCAGGCATCCATATCAGACTCCACAGAGGTCAGAGGGACAGAGAACCAGAAATGCATGGAATCAATGTTAGGGAAGCCTGTAGTACCAACGAAGGAGCTTGTCTGGTGTGTGGCTGCTGAGTGTGGGCGCCCCCTGGAGGAGCCCTGTGGGAAAACAGTAGTCATCCTCAGGGAGCAGTGAACCCCACAGTGAGATCAGGGACCTCAGCACTGCTGCTGCCCAGGACAGGACATGAAGGTCCAGGCTAAGAAGCTGTTCCTGGGACACCCTTGGGATAGGACTACAAGAATCCAGAAAAAGACAAAACTCAACCTCTGGCCTTTGAAGAGGCTATTCTCTCTCCATGCCCAAGCATGCCCAAGCATGAGCTCTACTCACTGTTCCCATCTCCTGAGCCTCCAGCAGTGGGCATTCAGGGACAAGAGCTGAGGCCAGAAGCACAATGTGGAGACTCAAGCCATGAGTCCTCTGTACCTGTAAGCACTTGCCACCAGAGGGCAGCATGGCTCCCTAGAGCTATGGAGTCAGAAAGGGACACTCCCCCCCACCCCACTCCCCACCCCCGCCCCCGTGCCCCCTCTCATGTTACACCACTGTCCTCCTACAGAGCAACTTGATCCTCTTCTATCAAGCTTTTTTAGGGGTTCCTGAGCTCTTGTTTCTGTGTTCTTCCTGTCTTAACCTCTTGATAACTAGGATTGCCCTATTGTCAATGAGAAGGTTCAAACTGACCTCCCCCTTGCAGTCATTGGTTTAGAGAAGGGGTCACCATCAGAGCTGGGGCACAAGCATCCCTGATCATCCAGGATCCTCTAAGGATGGTTCTCAAGAGTTGACTATGTCCCCCAAGAATGACAGACTCATGGGTCTGGGTGACAATAGCTTGGGACTCAAAGGAGACTTCAGGCCACTGAAAATTGAGAAAGGTTGACCACAGGAACAGCGCCTGTAGGGTACAGAGGCCATGAAGGAGGTGTACTAGCAGTTAGGCAAGGGAGAGTTGGTTGGGATCACACATTTGGCACCCTAACAATATACCTACATGGCATGGGGCTTCATGTGTCGTCAGACTGAATGAAAAAAAGAAATAAAGAAGGAAGGACATGAATGTTATGAATTATAGTGAATAAGAAGGCCCATTGCAGATAAAAGTCAGAGGCAGAGACATCTGGAAGAGTCTATAGAAAACATGACCTTGAGCCGGGCCATGTGAGGAGATGGAGGAGGGGAGAGGGAAGAGCTGGGGGAGGGTAAAGAGTAAACTAAAAAGGGCCAGATACCTATGTATCTGTAATTCCTAGTGATGTCTGGATTACATAGAGAAGGGCAGCTGGGGGAAGGGCAGCCCAGACCCTGAGCAGGAGGAGTTTAGGGTAGTGGGCATGCCAGCCATACCCTGTAACAGGTAGGGACTGAGCTAGGAGAACCTGACAACCAGGTTTGCTTTGAGATGTTAAAGAGGCACCTCAGTTAGCCCTTTGTCCCAGGTTTGAAACCTAGCACTGACAAGCCTGGCTTGGCTTTCCACAAAGTGTGAGAAAACCTTCAGGAGCTGGGGAGGAGTGTGTTAGTCGTGGAGCAGGAGTTATAGACAGCATCTGCTGGGTGTCCATCGTGTGCCAGGCTCAGGGTCAGATACGTGTCTTGCCTCATCTTTCTTCTCTCCTGAAGGACAGAAAGCACCTATGCAAAACCAAGCTCTGTGTTCCCCAATGCCACCAAAGTCCCCTTCCTTGTGTCCTGGATGACACTGTGAGAAGAGCTATGGCAGAGCAAAGGTCAGAGATCCAGGACGCTCAGGTTAGGCCACTGTGTTCTCAGACTCCGAGGAAGCAGATGAAATCAGATTCCAGAATTTGGCACCAGATGAGTCAGTGAGCACCCTGTCCTGAGACGTCACCAACCTCCACCAGAGAGACTTAGTAGCCCAAGCCAGAGAGTCCCCTGCTGGAAGCCAGATTGGCTTGCTCTCCTGGAGATTAAAGCATCAAGTCTTTACGCACAGAATTCTATCGGGTTATTGAGCCCTTGCCCCCAGACTGGCTAAGGAGATCTAGTGTGAATTTCTTGTTTTAGCATATTTGCTCTTGCAACCCATCCCTATGGGTTGCAGCTACTCCTGAAGAGACAAGAGGAAGAGAAAGCAGAGACACAGGGAGTTAGGTAATGTGCCCAAAGCCACACAGCCTGAAGGCAAGGACGACAATGCCCACCCACTAGAGCCAAACCATTGCGTATCTGCTTTCTGTCCAGAGCTAGGAAGCGCCAGATGCCCCGCATCCACTAGCTCACACCTCGGTCTTTACAGACAACCAACCCCATGTCTTCCTCCAAGAAACCTGCCTCTTAACAGACAGGGACCTAAGGAGCTACATCTTGACTCTGTTCCTGCCCTTCAGTTCTCCCCCACACACCCCAGATCTTCTTTGTGAGCCAGAGACAGGACTGGACAAACCCCAAGATCCTCGTATCCGGGGAGGGGGCTGCCTTGTTCACCTCCTTCCTGCCTTAGAATTTCCCATGACAGAGCGCAGTACCCATGTAAACACCAAAGGCAGCCGGAGAGGAGTCAGTGTACTGTAGACAAACATGCCACAGAGACGAGGTACAGGCGAGGTATCTGGACAGGGTTGAAGCCCTGCAGAGTTTAGAGTGGGAAGAAGAATTATCTACAAGGATGCAGACACTGTAAAGATGTTTGTTGATGAGTGAGTGAGTGAGTGAGTGAGTGAGTGAGTGAGTGAGTGAATGAGACTGATGATGTTTATGTACCCGGAGGATGCTCGTGGTTAGGCATCTGGGCGGTAAGGGCAGCCAACCCAGGGTACTCCCTAGTCAGCATCTCTGTGGAGGGCTCAGAGATTGACCTTCCCCAACCTCCATCTGCATATCAGAGAGATTCTGGAGTTTCTATAAAAATCACCAGAATCCAGTGTTTCTCCGCTTGGGACCCAGGGACCTGTGCTGGACTAAGGTGCCTGAGGACATATGATATCCCTCCAGCTGTAGCAACACTGCGGGGGGGACCCAGTGCAGACCACCTAGTATCTCTAGTACAGACCACCTAGCATCTCAGACATTCCTCGAACCCTCAAATGCTGATGATGTCATCACAGCGGAAACTGAAGCTAAGTGACTTGCTTCTGCCTTTCCCACAGGTGTCTATAACCCAGTCACTCTCTGCTTATCTATTCCAACAGATCAGAGTCCTCAAGATAAGGACCGTCACCGTCAAACCCAACAGCCTCGACAAGGATGGTTTCCTCACTCCCTGCATCTGCTGTATTTTGTGTGCTGTGAGAAAGGGGCCACAGGTAGGACATGGGGCCTGGATTTCAGTCCAGACCCTTGGTCTTGCGGCTCCCGAGTATAAGGTCTGGGTCCTACAGGCC
Source organism: Meriones unguiculatus (assembly GCF_030254825.1). NCBI lineage: Eukaryota > Metazoa > Chordata > Mammalia > Rodentia > Muridae > Meriones > Meriones unguiculatus. The sequence continues at coordinate 26,742,159 of NC_083356.1, forward strand.
TCGGGGGTCTCCCCAAGCAGGAAGATGTAGCAGATCAATGGCTCCACAGACACCCCCCAGGACCTGTCTCTACTGCCTGCCCCCATGGCCAGACCAGTAGCCCCACTCCAACAGGCCCAGCTGAAAGCTCCAAATCCTGAGGCTACAGTGTCTGCTGTACTGGTCTACCCACCTGCCACCTGAGGCCACGAGGAGATTTCTGCAGACTGCATGGAAACAAGAGCCTAATGAATGAGTGATGCTAGCAGGGGCCAGCCAGGGATGCTAACTTCCCTAGGTTTGGGGGACCCTGGTTCCGTCATCACATGCCGGGAATAGAAGTTTTCATCAAAGCCAGGCAGTGATGGTGCACACCTTTAATCCCAGCACTCAGGAGGCAGAGACAGGCAGATGTTTATGAGTTCGAGGACAGCCTGGTCTACAGAGCAAATTCCAGGACAGCCAGGATTGCACATAAACTGAGAGAGAGAGAGAGAGAGAGAGAGAGAGAGAGAGAGAGAGAGAGATATTCCCAGCCTGGTCTTTAGAAATAACAGGATATGCTGTATCCTGTCACGGAGGGTGCAAGTTCATCTCCGGCTTCAAACAAAGCCAGTATGCAAGGTGACAGCATCTCTTCAGGGTCCTGGAGGACAGGTGGAAGAAGCCAGAGTGGCCAGTCACAAAATGGGAGGCTGGAGGCTGGGTGAGTTAAGCCAGGCCTGCCCCTAGACCCCCTCACATCCCTACTTGTTTCAATGTATCTTAAAAAGGGGTTTCTTCTACTGCAGTAAATGTATTCCTAACCCCTTGCCGGGTCTTTGAGAAAGCCACACTACTGTGGCTGACATCAGTATGGTGTCCCCTTGTGTTTGTGGTCTGCTGGCCAGTTCCCACCACATGCCCGGCATGCACACTCCACAGAGAGGGGCCTGAGTCACAGGATCCAAGATGAGGGCTCAGTGGGGGGACACCAGGCTCTTTCCCAAAAGCAGTTAGAGGAAGGGCTTGCACAAAGCCATCCTCAAAGGACAGCAGACCATGCAGAGTGACCTTCCCCATAAACAGAGGCCCAGGGCCTGCTTTCCTTAGGAAGCCAGGAGTTGGCTGGGTGTCACAGGTCACCTGCTGGTCACTAAAACAGACCGCAACCATGGGAGGTTTTCTAATAGCCTGGACACACGACTCCCTGCCTCCTCACTCCTTCCCAGCCACAGATCCTCCAGTACCTTGGTCCAAACACCTTCTAGGTCTGGTCTCTGTCCTTCTGACATCCCTGGTAAGCAGGAAGTCCTGGGGGTGGGGTGGGGGGAGTGCCTGGACATGCAAGAATGGGGGATCTAGACACCTGCTCTGTTGGGGGCAGGGAGGAAACCTCCAGGACCTCCCCATTCCTCACTAGTAAAGAAAGAAAAAAAAAAAAACAGGGCAGGGTATAGAAGGCCTAGGAATTGCTCCATGTTGGGCCACAGGTGGTGTGCGAACACCTTTCTTAAGAGGTATCAGAGTTAGATGACACGGGCCTGCCTGTTGTCACAGGCCATACTAGCTGTTTTCTTTTAAAAACAAAACCTTTCAATTTCTTTTTTTTAACAGGAGCTCAGTGTGTGACCAAGGCTTGGAATATGAGCATAGTCAAGGCTCAGTGTGCAAATAAGAGCAAGGCTCCATATGTGAATAGGCATAGGACTCAGGGCATAATCAAGATGAGGGCTCAGAGTGTGACCAGGACCTGAGGTCAGTATGTGATAAAGGTCAGGTCTTAACCTGTGACCAGGAGCATGGCTCATAGTTTAGCTGGCTACAGTGTTGTTCATCTAAAGTTTGGGAGGCTGAAGTAGGGTTGTTGCAAGTTCAAGGCCAGCCTAGTGTACGGCAGATTTCCAGGTTCACTAAGATAATACAGCAAGACCTTGTCTCAGAAAGGGGTGGGGGCATAGAAATGGCTCAGCAGGTAAAGGTGAGTGCCACCAAGCCTGACTACCTGAGTTCGAGTCCTGAGACCCACATGATGGAAGGAATGTCAATCCCTGTAAGTTTTCCTCTGACTTCTGCATGTACGCTATGGTTGTGTGCTGTCATGTGCATGCATACACACACACACACACACACACACACACACACACACGGTCCTCAGCAAGCTGTGGCCATAATAAAGTAAGATAGCAGCTCTGAGCACCCTTAGCTGTGGCAGGTTAGTGGCTAGGAAAGGTATCAAACCAGCGTCAAGACGTCTCTACTCCAGCACAGTTTAGATTCAGGATCCTGGACAGGTACCTGGGTTCTGTCCTGCAGCCCCTATCAGGCTCAGCTTGCCTGGCTCCTCATCGACTGGTGCCCCCACCCAGTCACTCCACTTTCCAGTCAACTCCAGGGATTTGTCACCAGCCTTCCAGAAAGTGACCATCTTGGCCAACCATCTTGGCACCCCTCCTCCCATTCACACCACTCCCCCTGGCACCCCGAAAACGTGGTGCCAAGGCAATGCCAGGGCATTGCACAGCAGCCCTGCTCTGTGCATCATACGGCCAGACAGGGAGGTCCAGAGAGCAGCTTCATCTGTACCACTGGGGCCCACTGTGCAGCCCCATGCAGACTCAGCTGCCCTGATCCCACGGGACCATCGGAGGCCAGACAGGTCTGAAATAGAAAGCAAGTCCAGGCCCTGCAGGGGATCTGGCCAAGGTCTAGCTCTACCGAGGGATCTGAAGCCCAGCCAACTCAGGATGTACATGGTCCCCAGGACCAAGCTGCTGGAAGAGTCGGAAGCCCACATTTTGCCCAGGTAGCAGGCTGGAGCTGTTTCTGAAGCTTCCATGGAGAAAGCAGGCCGGGCTTTGGTCCCATGTGTGACTGGCAGCTTGACAGAAGGGACAGGCTCCAGGTCTGGCCCCCTCATTGTAACTATGTACCGTTGGACAGGTGACTTTGCCTCTGATTTGCCCTCCCTGAGGATAGAACCCAACAGCTCCTTAGAAGGTTGAAGCCCAGTACCTGGGCCATGCCTGAGCCAACACTGTGGGTGCTCTGTTTGTTTACCTCATTTGTTTGTTTACCCCATTTGTTTGTTTGTTCATTTTGTGAGTCGTGGTTTCTCTGTGTAGCCTTGGCTGTCCTGGGACTCACTCTGTAAAACAGGCTGGCCTCAGACTCAAAGTTCTGCCCGCCTGACTCTGCTGGGATTAAAGGGGTGCGCCACCACTGCCCAGCTTCATCCTGCATTTCTCCCTGAATGATGTAACCCGAGATTACATTTCTAGATGGCCAGTCATGACCCCGCGTACATCAGTTGAGTGCGGTCTCTCAGCTGCCCTTTCCGGTGCCACCACACCTGGATAAAGGCAGGGGCAGAGCTTGAGCTGCTGTCTCTCACTCAGATCGCCTGGCTCGGGACCCTATCATTGTGAGACCCCCTCAGAGTCTCCTCAGTGCTTCAGAGGCCCACTCAGCCCCCAGGACTCTCCTCTCCTCTCCTCTCCCCTTCCTCTAATGGCCATGTTGCCCCAGATACCCAGCTGTGTCCTAGAGTTCCATCACACGTCAGAGCACCACCTCCGGCTCCAGTCTCTCCCTGCACTCACCCAACCACGCACTTAATCTGTCACCTATGACCCATGCACTTATGTCAACCCCTCAGACAAGGCCCAGGAAGCACAGCAGCAGCCAACAACTCCACTGAGGTTGTAGACCTCCACCTCAGGGTTTCCCTGGCCCCAGGCCTCAGCACCTCCCTTTTCCTCAGGTCTGTACAACCTGCCAAGTGATAGGACAGGACCCACCCAGGTGCTTCCTGGTCCTGGAAGGGCACTAAGGAGGAAAGGACAGCACACCCCTCCCTGTGTTGTCCCGAACTGGAGACTGGGCAGGGAAAGGAACTCTGGAGCCAGGCTATAGCTGGGTGTCCCAGGCCCAGAAAGTCCCAGCCGCTGGCGGGGATACCCAAGCATAGAAGGAACAGGTGGGCACCGACCCCTCAGAAAGGATCGTGGCTTTCTGGGCTCACCTCTGGCCAGCTTGTGAAATGTGAGCTCCTCCAGCCTCCAGCCCTTTCCTTGCCTGCCAGTCAGGGCCCTGCCCACAGAAGTGACATTGAATCCCCACCCCTCAGCCCTGCAGAAGTCTGAAACCTTCCCCCCAAGGACCAGAAGTCAGTGCTAAACTCAGGGGAGGCAGTCTTGCAAGCCATGGATGAGCTCCTGTACTTCTTGGGTCTCAGTTGAGCCATGTGGGACAGATACAGTGAAATTCTAGAGATATTATGACGGGTGTTGGACTAAGGCTGGCGGATTACACCCCTCTTCTAGAACCTTTTGTTCCCATAGGATCAAAGCCACCGCCGGAGCCCACGGAGGCTGCTGAGACTCAGGGTGAAAGTGTCTGCTCTCTCCCAGCCTCATCACACTCTCCAGCATTCTGCTCTACAGACCGTGACTGTGCGGCTCCCCCCTACCTGGATGGCTTCCCTTCCCTCTGCCCATTCAGGCAGAACCCTCCTCTTCCATCTCCCTCTGGCCACTCGGGATCCCTGCCCTCACTCCTCTTCTGGGCAGGCTGGATCTACCACTAGGCACTCAGTTCTTCCAGTAGTCTCTATCACACCCAATGTGAGCTCTCGGGGCCCAGGGCCTCCTGGGCACAACCTTCCTGAGGCAGCAGTATTGGACCGGCCGCTAAGTGCCCAGGGAAGCACTGTGATATGATTGAAATAGACGATAGACATGAGGAGCAGAGGACTAGATGGAACTCCTGGCCGGGCAAACAGCCCTCCAACAGCCTCGACCCCAGAGTGAGCCAACCCTTGCCCTGCACAGAGACCACCCTCAGCCAGCAGTCTGTGGCTGCACCTGCCTAGATGCCCTAAGCCCCTGGCTGCTGGGGCAGGCAGGACCCACCCTAAAAGATCTCTCTTTCGCTCAGGAACTAGCCAAACAGTTCTAAGACAACCCACAGCCTTGGGCCAGAAGCCAACCCTGCCCCCGTCCACTCTTCCTGGTCTGAACAGCTGTGGCTCACCCCTCTGTCTAGGGGAGTTGTGGTATCTCTGACCCCCCAGGCTCCCTCTGGCCCCAGCTCCTCCAGGCAGCGAGCAGGGGTGGGGAGGGAGACTGCTCCGCCCCCACCCCACCCACCCCTCTGCCTGCGTCCAAAAGCAGCTGGCTAGCCTGACGTCAGGCTCTGGGAAGGCACTGTCAGTTGGTCACAGACCTAGAGCTTCAGAGTCCAGGCTCAGCGCAGAGGAAGGCACGGCAAGAGCCGGTGAGTTCCCAGGCACTGCTGCCTTCTACATCCCTGGGGCAGGCAGCACAGATCAGGGTATCCTCATTGCCCAGTCAGGTGACTTAGGAAGAGGAGAAGGGAAGGGAAGGGAAACAGTGCCAGGAAGCAAACCCAGTTCATAGCCCTCTGCCACAGAGGCAATGGAATAGATGGGAAGATTGAGTTCCAGAGGGAGAGGGGGCAGAAGCGACGCCGTCCCTGCCCCACGGGCTTGCTTTCTACTCTCCCAACGACCCTCATGCACATTACCCACTCTGGATTTCATTCATGAAATCACTCATTTGGTCAACACTTGCCTTGCATTTGCTGTTGAGTCCAATTGTCTCTTTTGTCAAGGCAGTGGGATGGTCCCTCAGTCAGGGTTAGGAAATAAAGCGCTTGGGTGAGCTCTGGGTCCCTAGCCGCTAACACCAGGAGGTGACAAGGCTTAGGGCAGCATCTGCTCTGCAGGGGACCACTTCTGTCCACCCCTGGCTCAAAGCTTGTGCTCTAGCCTAGGGCCTTCTTTTTTAGGAATGGGGAAACTGAGGCCCATTGCTGGATTTTCTGCTCAGTCCACAACAGGACTTCAGAGCTGATGCTTCCTGGCCAGGCTTGCCCGGGTGTAGCTGCCCTGTGAGAAGGCAGTAGAGCAGGGTCCCGAGGGGGCTGGCTGGCTGGGAACTGGCTGGTGGCCAGAGTGCCTGGCGGGGCAGACATGGAGCAGCTGGGTAGCCTCAGGCAGGACCGAGACAGGGGCTGGTGGAGGGAAATGCATAGCCTGAAGGGGTACCTGCCCCTGCCTGCCTCTGTGTGCTACCCTCAGCAACACACTGCCAGGGGCTTCCCTCCCCGAGGAGCTGCCTGTGAGCAGGTCACAGTCAGAGGGAAAGGAACTGTGCTTTCTGTAAGGAGTCTCCTGGAGACTTCTTCAAGCTAGTGTGAGATGGGGTTAGCTGTCAGTAACCCCAGAGGGCCAGAGGGGTCTTTCCTGTTTGTTGTTTTGAGACAAGGCCTCATTCTATATTCCGGGCTGCCCTGAAACCCTTTATATAGCTTAGGTTGACCTCAAAGTTGTAGTGATCCTCCTGCCTCAGCTTCTAATGCTGGCTTTAGAGATGTGTGCATCAGGTGCAGTTCCAGCATGTTTGGTTTTGTTGTTGTTGTTGTTGTTGTTTGTTTGTTGTTGTCTTTTCAGGGATGGAACAGGTGGGTTGGGTTGGTTTGGTTTGTAGTTCTTGGTTGGTTGGTTGATTGGTTGGTTGGTTAGTTGGTTGGTTGGTTGGTTTGGGTTGGCTTTTGAGACAGGATCTTATGTAGCCCAGGCTCATTGTGTTGCTCAGACCTCAGACTCACAGTGAGTGCCCTGCTTCTGCCTCTCAAACCCTGGGATTTCAGGTATGTGCCTCCACGCCCAACTCCAGAGGGGTCTGTGTTTCAGACACATTCGTTTGCAATGTCCACAGCTGTCCTGACACAATTCAGAGGCCACCTAGGCCACACCTTGTTAGTTCCAGTCCAGCCAGATACCACGCAAATAAAGACAGGGAGGCAGGAAAACGTGACACTGCTCAGCCTATGTCTGGCTGCTGCACCAAGCATGAAAAAGGGGAGGGGGGGTCTCCAGCTATGCTGAAGAGGTGAAGTAGGCCCAAAGCTGTGTAAGACTTCTTCCATAAGCCAGGTGAGGTGGTGCATGCCTGAAATCCCAGAGGCAGACGGATTTCTGTGAATTCGAGGCTAGCTTAGTCTACAAAGTGAGTCCAGGACAGCCAGGGCTACATGGAGAAACCCTGTCTTCAAAATGAGAGAGAGAGAAGAAGAAGAAGAAGAAGAAGAAGAAGAAGAAGAAGAAGAAGAAGAAGAAGAAGAAGAAGAAGAGGAAGAAGAAGAAGAAGAAGAGGAAGAAGAAGGAGAAGGACCCCTTCCATAGGGCTACTGAAAACCAAGGCCACCGCGTACCTAAATGTGTCTGTCCAGCCTTCCCCTACACTGTTCCCTGGCCCTGTTTCCACTCCAGCTGTGAGCTGTATGAGAGGGAACCACTTCAGCCAATCACTTAAGACCCCAGTGCTCCCAGCCCTACTGCAGCCTGCAGGGGTCAAAAAACAGCTGAGCCGGTCCTCTGCACAGTGGAGGAGGACCACGGCAGGCGACAGGCCTGGGCTGCTGGGCACACAGCCTGAACAGAGCATGTACCTGGGGACTGGAGAATGCTGAGTTCAAACCTAGTGCTTCCACCCCTGTAGTGTGACACTGAGAGTCAGAATATAGCTCTCCAGGCCCCAGTCTCCTCACAACCAAAATGGGGTCAGCGGCACCTACTTGGGGTTCCCTTGGGAGGTTAGTGAGGATCTCCCTTAATGAGATCCTTGGAAGTGTCCTCACAGCTCTTTCCAAAGGGAGGAGTGTCCAAGGTAGCAGGGATTTAAGGGTGCTCAGGCCAAATTGTGTGGGATAGTGATTGTGAGGACTAAGAGCTTACACCAGGTAACCTAAGCACAGGAAACAGAATGTGCAAAGACCAGCAAGGCTGGGATGGAGAACAGCAGCTACAGAGGCATGTGCAGCAGGCTAAAGGTCCGGACTCAGAAGAATCACACAGATAATCCACTGGCACATTTCAACAGCCCCTAGAAAGGCTGAGCGGGTAAACAGGCATCATGAGCTAGTGGCACTGTACTTACCTGAGTTAGAGGTGAGCAAGGAACTAGAATGGCAGGGAGACGTGCCTAGGATGTAAGGACCTCCAAGTGTGGCCAAGCTTGATTCCCCACAAAACATGTGGCGTCCCCTTTAGTCCCATTTCCCGGCTCTCAGCTAAAGGCTCTCAGATGATGACTTTGGGGGAAGTCACAGGATGCAACCAGGGTCCTATTGTCAACAATGCTCAGTCCACCCCAAGAAAGGCTGCATTAAGGGGATCTTGATGTCCTAACAGTGCCTCTGAGAGCTGCCAGATGACTCAAGGAAAACCTGATCTTTGTGCAGGACTGAATGAGGGGAAACGGAAGAGCAGCTCAGGCCAACTGAACACAGTTGATCCTGGATCTAAAGGGGATGCTGCTGAGCCCAGCACAGTACACACACGTAACATCAGCACTTGGGTAGCTAAGACCGGAGGATTGCTGTGAGTTCATGGCTAGCTTATACTTACACAGTAGGTTCCAGTTCAGCCTGGACTGTCTCAAAAACCATGCCTAGTATTAAAAATAAGCAGGCAGGTGTTTCCCCAGTCTTGGCTCTCTTGGCCTTAGGCCATATGGGTCTTTATTAGGGTTGCCGTCTGAGCCTTCCTAGACTTGTACATACACCTGTGACTTCAGAGCCCCCACCCCCACCTCAAGAACCTCTCAGTTGCTGCAACTACCCACCCTGTTTTATGCATGACTCTTGGTTCCACCCAACACAGATTGGTTCCTCAAGACCATGATTTCTAGGCTTTGTGTGACCCTGGGCACATGGCTTGCCTCTCCTATAAAAGCCGCTGCTGCCTTGTGGCTGTGGAGTACTCATACTCATTCCCTGCTGATGCCCGGGCCACCGCAGTGCCTGCCCCGCCCAGGCCTGGCACAGGAAGTCAGGTGGAGCAGGATCCGGAGCCACCCTTTAACTTCCTGGTCCCATGTGGAGCCAGGCAGGGCAGTGAGCCTTCAGAAGAGCAACTGTGGGGCCACTAGGCAGGCAAGAGGCCACACACGAACATCAGGAGGGGTTTGGGCAGAGCCTAAGGAAAAGCCAAGACAATACACCCCCCACTCAGGCTGAGGAGAAAAGCAGCCATGGCCCCTGGAGCTCAAGAGGGAATTCTACCCTCGAGCATTCCATGGCCATGTACTCAGAGCTGTGAGGGACAAAAGCAGCCACTCCCATCAGTGTTCTAGGCTGGATATATCAACATGGCCTAAAGGGAGGGAACCAAGTCAGGTGGCTTGAGAAGAGATCCATTCTGTCTCTGGGAGCATCCTGAAATCTCTGAGGAATCCTGGGCTGGCTGACAGGGCCGCTCAGGACCCTTTAGCATGCTCACTGTAACTACACAGCTCTCTCGTGGGTGCTGCGGGCAGTTCCCTCTGAGCCACACAACACCTCCGGGCCTCTCAGCAGGATTCCCTTTGTTGATGTAGATCCCCCAGAGTCTTGGCTCTACAAGATGGAGTGAGTTGCAAGGGTTTGAGTGGAGGCAGAGCAAGTTGAAAGCAGAGAATCCTGTGCAGTGTGGTGATGTGGTGGTGTGGTGATGTGTGGGGGGTGACTGTGAAGGGATTCCTGTCAGAGGTGTCAGCTGGTAGAGAGGGAGGGGACAGGTGGGGGCAAAACTCAGTTAACAGGCCCCCAGCTCCACCGTTAGTGTTCCACTAAGGGGTCTGGGAAGGTGAGCAGTGGGGGCAAGGCAATGAATGCTAGAGCAAGAAGCTCATCTTCCCCTGCAGGCTTTGGCGGGATGGCTTTTCTATTCTGGTCTCTGACAGCCCTGGGGACCCTAAAATGCTCAGACTGTGGGAAGGTACAGCATTACAGGATTTTAGGGGTAGCCGAGCCATTGAGTGAGGAGCAGAGGGCCAAGCTGAGGGGATGCACAGAAGCTGGGCAAGGATCATGCCTGCAAGAGGGAGGGTGTCTCTCTAGTAGACAAGACCCCTGGTAGCAGAGGAACACCCCAACCCCTGTTTAAGACCCAACCTCAAGCCCCTGGGGAAAAGAGGTTGCACAGCCCCCTCTGAAGGCTGTTTGAGTGTGATCTGAGGGACCTGGTCCATCACAGCCCATCCCCAGCAAAGCCTCAACTAGCCTATTACATGGGAGCTGAAACCACTGGGAGGAAGAAGAGAAGTTGTTAGGACCAAGCACCCTCCACCACACATACTCACTCTTTGCAGAAATCCACAGCAGACTTTTCTGCCCCAAAGCAGTGCAGGCTGGGAAGGAGGTAAAGAGGCATAGTGGTCCCAACAGAAGCCTTCTCCTTCCTGGGGGAAGTTGGGCTGTCAGACTCAGACAAGTCTCCCTAACATGCAAGCTGCTTGAAGATTCCCTCTTCTGTAAGGGCCCAGGCTTGTGCTTCTCCTTCCAGGCTTCCCCAGGATACACACCCTCTCCACTGGGATTGGAGAGTGTGGGAGTGGTCACTAATGATGCCGTGATGACTTCACTGTGAGGGCAAGTTGGAAGTAGGGGAGTACTTGAGGGAGTATTGGGGTGGAAATCATGGGTACAGAGGCAGCTGACACCACAGAGGGAAAAAGAAGGTGGCAGGGATTGCCTGCCCAGTGAGACGCCCTAGCTGTGAACAAACCCAGAGCTCCATGGACAAGACCAGATCTTAGAGGGGGACAGGATCACTATGTAACTGAAATCAAGGATCAGGGACCAGTATCCAAATCTGTTCTGGACCAGGATCCAAGTGATGAATATTCTGTCTGTGCATCCGAGTACAACAGAGATGAATCTCTAGGATGAAGGGGCCATAACACTCAGGATCAGGGTTCAAGATGTAACTAGGTCAGGGTGTGAAAGGGATTGGACTTATTGTGTTTATGGCCTTGGGTATCTGTGTCTCTCAGGTCCAGAAGAAACTTGGGACAAATGGCAAGCTCTGGTGCTTATTGGCATACCAAAATACATGCTGGCCTCCAGCCTCTCTCAGAATCACAAGTACCTGTTACAGAATCCATGCTGGCATCCTGATTTCTTCTTAGCTCTTCTCACTCCACCCTCCCACCCTAAACTTCTCCAGCCCGTGAACTTTCCTCCCCCCAACTTCTCATTCACTAATAACTCTACTGTTTCAGCTATTCCTTCTCTCTTTTGTCTCCACTTCTTGGTCCCCTCTCTCTTGGTCTCCTTCCCTCATTCATGTTCTCATTCATCTTCATCTCTTACTCTCCTCCTATCTCCTTTCACAGCCTGGTCCAGTTTCTGCTGGCCATGTCCATTTACTACTTTCTCTCTTTGCTCTGGACTCTTCCAGTTGCCTCTGGCTGTACTCTCCCTCATATCCACAATAAAAATCTTCTCCTCAACCATGCTTTGGAGCAATCATGTCCTTATTTTATACATCTGGCGCTTCGGAAACCCTCAGTTTACACAGTCTATAATTAGAATCAGGGCTCATCCTATCTCTGGGATCAAGACTCAGCATGTAATCAGGGTCCACGCTCAGAGAGGGATCAGAGTCCTTACAATACAACAACAAAACAAACAAAAAATCAGGGTCTCCTTATGTAGCTCTGGCTGGCTTGGAACTCACTCTGTAGACCAGGCTGGCCTCCATCTCGCAGAGATCTGCCTGCCTTTACCTCCTGAGAGCTGGAATAAAGGTATGCACCACCACACCCCGTAGAGTTCAATGTTTGACTAAGGTTGGGCTTACAGTCTTACGTGAATGGAGGCTTCTTGTGTTACCGAGATCAGGACTCAGTGTCTTGACCAGGGTCAGGGCTCAGCGAAATGAGCAGGCGCTGGTCTCAGAGTGTGACAGAAACCAAGGCCCTCTGATTTACTGACACCATGCCTCAGTGAACACGTTTTAGAATGTGATGTGATATTCAGATCAAGGCAGAGCTTTATTCAGAGCGAGGGCTCAGATTCTTGGAGCAGAGCATCGGTTTGTGTGCCTCCCTCCTTCCTCACCTGACTGGACTCTGGGATATTCTGAACATGGTGCTTGGCCCTCACAAGGCTCAGGATACCCCAGAGCCCCACCACTGTGCTTTTGTGTCCCCAGTACTTTGTATCATTCCTGGTGACCACAGATGGCCCTGGGGAGTTTCTGGGGAGGCAGGATCCTGATGGCTGGCCTCCATCCCACCCTGGGATTCACTTCCAGAGAAATTCCATAATGTTTATTGCAGGTCTCTGATTGTGACACCCACCCAAATCCAGAGCCTGGGAAGAATCCGTAGAGAATAGTTTGTGTTACCCTCCCTGGGGTCTTTTCTTCCAGCACGTTCTTAGATGTAAAGCAAGAATCCATCAAGCGGCACCCTGCTCCTTCCTGGGAACCTTCTGTGTTTTCAGCTCTGAGACACCAGGTCCTACCCCAAGTTTCCTGTCAACCACAGAATACCTTTCCTGCTTCCTGGCTGGTACGTTGGAACCATAGGGCCATAGGAAGGCTGTACAGTTTACTCAGCAAACACTTCTGCCTAGAGGGCCTAAGGGTAAAGACCCTGTGTCCTGGGTAGCACAGAGCTCCTCCTAGAAGCCTCGGGGTGGTAGACGTCCAGGGTACGTGTGTCTGGGACAGAAGGTATTCTGGATGACCGCAGCAGGGACTGACCTCTCTGAGACTAGAGACAGAGGTGGCCACCAGCCCTGCCAGACCCCACCTTTCAAAACCCAGACTGAATCTCTCCTACTAGGAGAGACAATGGACTCTCATCTCCCATCTCCTGGGAGGGAAACTGCCACCTGAGGCCATGTGGCCAGGTCCTGAGAGTGGACAGTGCTTGGGCTGTCTACAGCAGCCAGCCAACAAGAGGAACACAAAGAGCCAGCCTATGGGTGGGGAGGGTCTTTTTGTGCGGGGGGACAACGGGAGCCAGCAATGCTTCATGTACCGCTCTCTTCCTTGCTTCTTCCCGGAGGTTCCTTTCTCCTGAAAAAACCCAAAAAATGTCCATATTTGGAGGGTCAGCCAGCTGGCGTGGGGGTGGGATCCTGTTAACCCTTCCTCTTTAAATAAAGGGATAAATCAGAGCCGAGTTAAACACTACAGCAGGAACATAAACAGCGGGTGACTCCAGCCCAGCCCCCTGCCTGCCCCACGCCACCCTGCGCAGAGTCCAGTGTTTATTTGACTCACACCGGAGGCCAGGCAGCTAGGCAGCTTCTGCTGCGACCTGCCTCCTGGCTCCAGCTCTCGGCACCCAGTCAGCCCGCTGAGCACACATTCTCCAGGGAAGGTCCAGAGTGGTGATCTGGAGCTGGCCCGTGGGGGAGGTAAGAACAGACCAGGGCCCAGAGGCTGGGGCCCTGACAAAGGGTGTGGAGCAAGCAGCTGCTAGTCTCCATGCGGCCTAGCTAGTCTTTGTCCCAGCAGAACTGGTTCATCATCCACCAGCTATGTAGCTATGTCTGCAATGCTCCCAGAGGCAATGGGATTCCAGTGGCACAGAATAGAAAAGGAAAGCACAGTAGTTAAAGGACTTGCCTGAGGAGGCGCAGCTAGGACGCGTAAGAGCTAGACCTGAACTCACAGCCCGGCCCTGGGTGTTGTCTTCTCTCTGGAGTCTGACTACAGTCCTCCGCTGCAAGGTTTTGTCTGTCCAGTGAGATGGACCTCAGGGACCTCAGCGTCTCGCTCCGTATACTCAGCTCAGTGTCTCTGTGGAATGGAGAGAGCTGGGCCATGCAAAAGCATGGGTTGGGGAATCCCGGATACCTGGGGTGACTCATCTGCTTGCTTCCAGGCTGGGGGTGCACTGACCACTGCCATGCCCTCTGCACTCTCCACGAGGCCCTGGGATGCTGCGCTCCCCAATGCCACCATGGCAGCCTGGACCAATGGAAGCACGCCAGAGACACCCCTGTTCCACCTCTTTGCCCAACTGGATGAGGATCTGCACACAGACTTCCCCAGCCTGTGGCTGGCTCTAATGGTCGTGCACGGCACCATCTTCCTTGCCGGGCTGGTGCTCAATGGACTGGCACTGTACGTCTTCTGCTGCCGCACGAGGGCCAAGACACCTTCAGTCACCTATACCATCAACCTGGTGGTGACTGACCTGCTAGTCGGCCTGTCCCTGCCCACACGCTTTGCTGTCTTCTACGGTGCCCGAGGCTGCCTGCGCTGTGCCTTCCCTCATGTCCTGGGCTACTTCCTCAACATGCATTGCTCCATCCTCTTCCTCACCTGCATCTGCGTGGACCGCTACCTGGCCATCGTGCAACCTGAGGGTTCCCGCCGCTGGCGCCAACCGGCCTGCGCCAAGGCTGTGTGCACCTTCGTGTGGCTGGCAGCGGGAGTCGTGACCCTGTCCGTCCTGAGTGTGAAGTCTGGTGGACGATCATGCTGCCGTGTCTTTGCTCTGACCGTACTGGAGTTCATGCTGCCTCTGCTGGTCATCAGCGTGTTCACAGGCCGTATCATGTGTGCACTGTCTCGGCCAGGCCTGCTACGCCAGGGCCGCCAGCGCCGCATGAGGGCCATGCAGCTGCTGCTCACGGTGCTAGTAATCTTCCTGGTCTGCTTCACACCCTTCCATGCCCGCCAGGTGGCTGTGGCACTGTGGCCCGATGTGCCTCACCGCACAAGCCTCGTGGCTTACCATGTGGCCGTCACCCTCAGCAGCCTCAACAGCTGCATGGACCCCATCGTCTACTGTTTCATCACCAGTGGCTTCCAGGCCACTGTCCGAGGCCTCTTCCACCAGCATGGAGAAGAGTTCAAACCCAGCAGTATGGATGTGGTCAGCATGCACAAGAGTTCCAAGGGCTCGGGCCCCCATCACATTATCAGCTCTGGCTCTCACACCCTCACCCAGCCTCTGACCAGAGCCATAAGGGCCTGAGCCATAAGAAGTGCTCTGCCAAGGGTCAAAGTCAAGGCTCTGGGAGGTCGCCAGCCAGGCACGTCCTGGGCCTGGCCAGCAAGTTGGTTTCCCATTGATCCATTGGATATGACTGCCCAGTATGTATTGATAAACTGAGCCCACTGTACTGTGATTGATTAGCAATGTCTGCAAAGGGTTCCAGATAGAGTATGATGGTGTGAATGCTGGATGCTTGCCTTTCCTATGGCTCTGGAGTGTCCACTGGCTACTCAAAAAGGTAGCCAGGAGCTGCTCCTAGCCACCGTTATTTTGTTCCCTGAAGATTAATGTTCTGAGGACTCCCAGAAGGGCTAAACACAACCAGAAGGGTCTCCACCACAAGCAGATGGAGAAAGAAGAGTAGAAGGTCAATGTTTGACAAGAGGGACAAGAGTGTTGTCTACAGAGAGTGGAGACACTCCAGGCCTCTGTGAACTACACACACTGGCCAGCATAGCAATACAAGGTGGCCCTCTGTGTGCCAGGGCTTGGATATCTGGTTGACACTTGAACTGTTGCAACCCCAAAAGAAGAAGCTAGTTTTAGTTTTATCCTTTGTGTGTGTGTATGGATGGATGTATGTGTGTGTGTGTGTGTGTGTGTGTGTGTGTGTGTGTGTGTGTGTATGAGTGTGTGTGTGTGTGTGTGCAAAGAGGGAGAAGTGACACAGATACCACCATTGGACAATGGTGGGCTCAAAGCCAAGACTTAGTCTCATATCCCAGCTCCTGCTTCCATGGCTACCTCCCAGACTCCCCAGACCCTGCCCAAGAATGGTCCTGAACTCACTGACTGCTGCCTCAGACTCTGTGAGGCTGCAGCCCCATCCAGTGGATGAAGACATTAGGAATAAAGATACAAATCACCTCAAACCTAGGGCCACCAACCCAAGGCCTCTGCATTTCCTAGGTTGTCCCCTCTGGGGGCCAGAGCTCCCGTGGGGATGACCCTCTGATCACCAGCTCCAAGCTGGACTCCAGGGGGTCTCATTCTTCCCCACTCTAGTTCTAGATCCCTGATGTTTGAGGGAATGGTCTGCAGTGGAGGATCAAGCTCTGTGTCATGGTCCCTGACGCAGACGAGATAGGATCTGAGCACAGAATGTGCGCGGATCTCCTGAGAAGTCTCCTATGTTCTAGGAACCTGGGACCTGAGTGACTGGGAACAGAAGGTAGTTGGGACAGGGGCAGGATACAAAGATTCATACTGCTCTGGACAGGGTACCCATATCCAAGTTCAGGGGACTGTGTAAGAGCAAAATAGTTAGGAGTTTGGGCTTGGGGTATTGCTCAGTGCTAAATGGCTAGCTCATCATGCACGGTGCCATGGATTCAGTTCCTAGTACAACAACAACAAAATTAAAAATTGACAAGGACCTGAGGTTTGGAGGAAAGGCTTTGGAGAGGTCCATGGAGGGGAGGAGCATACTTTGACATTCAGAAGCCAGTCTTGTCCCCCCAATCCCAATCCCAATTAGGTCTCCAGGACATCACGAAACCACTAAGGTGGAATGACATCAGCTTTCATTTCTTGTCTGGGATGACCTACAGTGCAGTCATCAAAGACGTACCAAGAGAGGCAGTGGGGGCAGAGTCCTGCCTGAGGCTTCTTTCTGTCTGTATACCTGAGGGGAGGTGCAAGATCATGGCACTCTTTTACTCCCCGAACCACCATGTCCCTGACTATCAGTAGAGGCTTCTGTTGTGCCTCATACTGGGGTCCCTCCCCAAAGAGCAGGTTATACGGGGTCAGAGACCCCCAGACTCCATCTCAAAGGGTCTCTCAAGTTCCTATAGGCTGCCCGCAGCCCTCCCCTGTGCCCCAAGCCTATGTCCCTGTAACCTGAGACATGATGCTCCTCTAAACATGATTCCATCCTGTGCTATAAGATCCACAGAGGTGGGGGCTGCAATGGAAAGCAAGGCTGAGGCAGAACAAAGGCCTGCTTAGAAATGCATCCAAGCCTGTGCCTCTGGGAGCCAGAAATGGACAGGGAGCTATACCAGCCCCTTTAGCTTCACACAAACATCACTCTAACCTTTTTTTCTAGCACATGCCCCAGTCTCCTGCCCCGGCCCCACTGATTGTGACATGCCAACCAGTCTGTTTGTTACCTTTGCCCTTTTTCATCCCCATCAAAGCCCCTCCATCCTGGTTCCTTGTTGTTGTCATTCTAATTCACACTAAAGAGCGAGTAAGTAGGCTTGGTGGTAAAGAGGCTACAGTTCTTCTGGGGCAGTCCTTTCTAGAAAGGATCTCTAAAGTGGATGAGCAGATTTCCCTCCTATCCCCACTTCTCAAATAACACCATCAACCTGAGTCCCTCAGGGCCTTGGAAGCTTCTTGGACTGTAAGAGCCTTTAGCGAAGGATTTTGAGGGCCTAAGCAGAAGCTTGCTACCATTCAAGCCAAGAGGACTGACTGCCATCTCAGGGTCAAGAGCCAGGGTTTGGGACCATCCTCCCACCTCTGAGCACTCCAACAACCTCTCTTGAAGAGCTGTGGGGCCTCAGCTTCCCCACATCACGCTATGGAGAGTGGATTTTCAGGGCAAAGCATCTTGACAGGTCTCCCTGGTCCTGGCAGGCCAGAATATCACAGAGATATTGCAACTAAGGGTTTGTCCAGAAAGGCTCTTCTCAGGCCCTTGGTGCCCAGGCTATGAAGTCTCCATGACCAGTCTGTCTTCCCTCCTGGGTTTTCAAAACACCAAGTGACATGAAATGTGTATTTATATCCGATGTAAACAGCATCCCTCACTGGAAGTCCCCACCCCGAATCAACAGTTTATTTTCTCTGTGCTCAGCTTGGCTCCCAGCTGGCAGGTGGGGGCTGGTGGGGACACCCAGCTTCAAGGGACCTGTGTGCCCCTCCCTCTCCTCTCACTGTCCTGTGGAACACCCAAGGAGAGAATGCATAGACAGGTGAGCAGCTAGAGGCCCACGGAGACCCATCAGATACTCAAGGTGAAACCTAAGGGACGGGGGGAGCATTTTCCCATCTGTGGGCCTACTCAGTGCCTGGAAGCCATTCTCTCTGCCCTGAAAGGTGGAGGTATCCACCTCACTTCATTAATGGGGGACACTGTGTCTGAGACGTAGCTTGGGAAGGTTCTGTTTGATGCTCTGGTTCCCAGCTTTTATCTTTCAAACAGCCTGTCTGGCCTTGGCCCAGGGAGGCTCAAAGGAGACAGGGGTGCAACGAGGGACTTTGGCTGTTACAAGGCTCATCATTCTTCCTGTCTGGCAGCCTCGAGCAGCCGGAGGCGTCTAGAGGTAAATATTAAGGACTGTTTAGATTAACCTCCATTAATAGCAGGAAATGTCACCTCTGGTGCCTGCCCTGGCTTCCTGTAGTCCTGAGGCGGAGCTAGTCCAGCTCAAACTGATGGCCTGCTGGGAATTGCTCAAATGAATTCCAGGCTCAGGCCCTCCACACCCATGCTCCCAAGCACAAGGCCACCTACAGGCATGAGAGGACTCTTCCTGCCACAGCCCCCTGACCCTCACTCTTACCTCCTAAGGGGAATCCCGGAAGCAGGGGTGCAAGCACGAGGGAAAGAGACAGTGACTGATGATGGTAGCCACCTCCACATATCCTCTGGGCTTGGCTCCCAATTCTCAAAGGAGAAAAGTGAGGCTGGAAAAACAAGGAGGCAAGGCAATGGTCCACTTGTGTCACCCAAAGACAGGACTGGAACTCCCCACACAGACCATGTCCCAGTCTGGACCCATATACACAGGAGCCACTGAAAATGTGGCCCTGGCCAGAAAGTCAAAGAAGTACTTTCTGAATGCCAGCAAGGGTCACTTGGCCTCAGCGCAAGGTATGGGGGCCAGGGCATAAAAGATGCAAAGGCTCTCCCTCCCCCCAAATCACACTCTCTTAGGCACCCCAGTGTTCATAAGACCTCATGGCCCCGCGATGATGACCAGATTCTTCAGCCCACAGCACTCTCCTACCTGTAACCCTCCTTTGTGTCTGCCCCATCTCTACTCACACTATTGCTAGTACCCCAGTGCCTGTGCCACCACCTCCCTCCTCTGCCTTGCTCCCTGAGGCCACTTGTGCCAAGAGTCACTCCTTTCCAGACAACTGCAAGATAGGGTGTCTATCACTAATCACCGACACCATAACTAAGACCATCTGATTCTCCAGTTGAGCATCTTGTCCCATGCTGTGACATCATCCCGTACCCTGGTACTGGTAGCCTGCTGGCACAACTGGAACCAGGCTCAGATCAGCCTCTGACAACAGTGAGTGATCCTGGTCATAGGAGGGCTTCATTGCAAAGAAGGTGCCTCTGCCTTAGCCTCTCCCATCAGTTTTCTTATCAGCCTGCTGAGTTGGGATGGTGCTCTGAAGAACTAGGACCAGGGATACCATTTTCTTGCTCCTCATCTGCTACCCACACAAAGCCCATCATTTCTTGGTGGCAGTACCCAAGCTTCTAAGAAGACCATGAGCCTGACAGCTTCAACCCCCTGTTGCTTTACTCAGCAGAGGAGGCACCTCAGGTTGGGAATCAAGGATCAAGTCCCAGTTAGGTTCACTTTCAAAGCCAGACCTGGGCTGCCACCTTCCACTCCTGCATAGCAAAGGCACCCACACTTACACTGATAGGGTGTGGGGAGCCTCCCCACCTCACTGACCCGTGATGCCAAGTTCCTGTCTATGCTCCAGAGCTGTGAGTTCCTCACCTCATCCTTCCTCGTGCAAAGCCATAGGGTTACATCGGGGAAGCTTCCAGAATCCTGCTCGTGAGGACAGGCACCCAGGGAAGGTCCAAACCAAGGGGACAGGGCATTTTCACCCTTCTGCCAATTACTCCTGTTCTCTTAGGCCCCAATTTCTTCTTCTGACCTTTAGTGGATTTACTCTGCCTTAAGGTGAGGGTACAAGAATAAGTGAGAGTGTGTGACCAAGGCAGGAGGATTACCTCAAGTTTGAGGCCACTGTAGGCCACATGATAAAATCCTGTCCCAGAAGACAAACGAGTGACTATGCATATGTAGGTACATGTGTGTACATGTATGTAGACATATGCTTCTGCTCATCTGAATGTGTATGTGCATGTGAAGCTGGACGTATGTACATATATGCATGTGAGAGCATATGTATGAGTCTGTGCTTATGGACACATGGACATGAGTCTGCATGTATGTGCATGCGTGTGCAAGTGTGTACATGTGTGAGTCTGTGTACATAGTTTTAAGTCTGTGCGTGTGCATACGTATATGTGTTATGACGTGTGAGTCTGTGAATACCTGGATGTTCATCTGTGCGTGTATCTGCATGTGCGTACATATGTGTGTATGTACGTATATGTGTGAGTCTGCATGTACACAGGTGTCCGTCTATATACATGTGTATGTATGTATAGATATGGGTGGATGGATATGTGAAGGTCTGTGTGTGCACAGGTGTAAGTCTTTGGATATGTGTCCACGTGTCTGTGTGCATGTGTGTGCATGTGATGGTGACATGGCTGTTGACCTGAAAGGATACAGGGTCACCTGGGAGCCACCATTCCGGAAGACGTTCCTTGAGGAGGAAAAGCCCATCCTCAGAGTGAGTGGCAAAGAGGTCTGAGGAAAAGGCAGAGCTGCTCACCTCCTCATCCTTCTGAGGTAAAGTGGCACCAACAGAGAGAAACTTGTCTACGCTGTTGCTGGACCGGTAGGAAAGGTCTCTTGAGGTCCAGACCCCACGTCTGGCAGCAGTTTTTTGTGTTGGGTACTTTCCTTGTTGCCATAACTTAATACCCGACAAGAAACAACTCAAGGGGCTGGTGAGGTGGCTCAGCAGGTGCAGGCACTTGCGTGTCAGCCTGATAGACCAGAGGTCCAGGTCCTACAAGGCGACAGGAGAGAAGCCCACGGCCACATGCACACCAGCACATGCTTACACCGGCACTCTCACACACACAATAAATAATAAATAAGAATATTTTCAAAGAAGCCACTAGAGGGTTTGTTTAAGGCTACAGCTGAAGAAGGGTGCTGTCCGTCATGGAGGAGATGGGGTGGTGAGTTGTGGTGGCAGGAGCGTGAGGTGGCTAGTCGCACTGTGTTTGCTGCCACAGTGCGTGCGTAAGTACATCCTGCGTGTGGTACGTGCGTAGGCATGAGTCTGTGGATATGTGTGCGTGTGTGTGTCAGCATATACCAGGGAGTTCATGTTCACTTGTGCACGCACATGTGAGTCTGTGTGTCACTCCTTGGTATTCAGCACTTAATAATAATTAATGGTTCGTTTGAGATGCCTAAGAGGGCAGGGCTGTCTCCAGGAAAGCCCAGGACATCCACTCCTTCACTCCTTCACTCCTTTACGCAGTCCCTACTCCTACCCTATGCCTTGTGTAACATGAGGTCTCTTTCCCAACCGGACATGTACACACACACACACACACACACACACACACACTGGCACTCATCTTACACACCAGAAGCGGTCAGAGATAAAAGAGAGCACTTCTTGGGCCCCAGCCTGGGTGCATGATTGCCGAGTTTTCATCCTGACTTGAAATAGATCTTGAATGAGGCCAACTAGCTTGTGGCCTTGGTGATGTCATTTGCATCAGGCTGTCTGGGACCTGAGGCCACCAGGTGGCGCTTGCTGGCTGGGAACAGGTGTCTGTCAGAAGACCTGACAGCCATTTGGAGGAACCATGGCTTCCCACCACCTGGGTGACCAATAGCACCAAATCAAGAAGACAGAGGCCCTTGCACTCAGCCAACTGCAGGGCAGGACCTCCCTAGCAGGGGACGAGCTCAGGCCAAAGGGCAGACCCTTCACCATTTTTTGCTGGGGTCGTGGGAGAAAGTCCTCACCGCATTGCCTGTCCTCTTGAAGGACCCCACTGAGGGCAGCACAGTGGTCACACACCCTCACCACTTCCTCAGCCACACAACCTGACTCCTGAGCACCCACACCATGTCCTCATCTGTGCTCATGGGGAGTAGATGAGCATTCATCTCTGAAGGTGTCCTTCTCTGTGGGAAGGAAGCCAAGGCTGAGCTCAGCACAGGAAGAAGGATCCTCCAAGAGGGCTTCCATCAGGAGGCAGCCATCAAGGCTCTCTTGGAGGCCCATCCAAAGGTCACCCCTTAAAAAGCAAGAGAACCAACACAGCAAGAAGATGCATAGAGACGCAGAGGAAGAGGGTCAGTTTGGCTTTTGATGAAGGGCTGGAGGCTTCCTGGGGGTGGGAAGTGAGGATTGAACAGGGTATAAGCTCTGTGGCTCAGTGATAATGAGCCTGACCCCTGGCTCTGGCCTGAGTTTCCCGCATCCTCATGCTCTTGCCAGCCTGTTGCCTGGCATATAGATGTGCAGTGCCTGAGAGTGGAGGGGAGCAGACTAGTCCTACTGTCAGGGAAGCCATCAGTGCCCAGGCCCTGTGGCTGGGCAGGCAGGCCTGCAACCTTAACCTTAGTTTCTCCTGAATCAGTACAAAAGTAAACCATGCTCCGGACTCAGAGGCGTCCCTGCCTGTAAAACTGTGTACAGTGTCAGCCAAGACACCAGTTGCCTGTAAGCACTTAAACCCTGGCGCCAGCCAGGAACCAAAGAGATCAGCTGACCCTGGCCTCGGAGCCTGAAGGCCCAACTCCCGGAGCAGAGTCCTGCTCTGCCCAGCAGGAAGCCAGCACACTGCAGAGCCTCTCTCCCGGCCACCCTGACAAGCAAGTATTGCCTTCTCTATATGACAACGAGGAGATAAAGAGGAAGGGACAGCAAGTAACTTGGCCTGGAGTTGCCCCAGGAGCTGTGGTGGGACTGGACAGGAAGCAATTCTCATCTCTCCCTTGGGCTATGCCTCCGGGCCTCCAGGCCTCCAGGCCTCCAAGCCTCCTACTCTACAGCCATAGGCGAGTGGGCTCTGTGGACAGAGTCACCATCCTCCTTCCAGATGCCAAACTGCCATTGCCGGTGATTTGTGGGAGCAGAAAGCACCCCAAGGTCACCCATAGCCACCTGTTGAAGTATTTTATTCAGAGATGAAGAGATGGCTCAGTGGTCAAGAGCACTGGTTGCTCTTGCAGAGGACTTGTGCTTAGTACCCAGGATGCACAGGGCATCTCACAGCTATTTGTAACTCCTGTTCCTAGGTATCCATCGCCTTCTTCTGACCTCCGTGGGCACCAGGCACACAGGTGATGTACATACATACATGCAAGCAAACACAGAAAGTAAAAAAAAATAAATCTTAGGGGAAAATTTTTTTTTTATTATTATTCACAAGCCACGCACGGTGATGTATGGCCATAATCCTAGCAGTCTGGAGGCTGAGGTAGGAAGATCAGAAGTTCCAGGCTCTCCTGGGCTCCATAGAGAGTCTCTACCTCCAAGTGAATAAACAAGCAAAACAAACAAATGAATAAACATGATTCACTTTATCTGCTATCTGAGAGCCCAGAGAGGTGCTTTCCCTGAGTCCCAGAGCCTGACTGGCAGCTGAGCCCACTGTGTGGGCAGGAGAAACAGGTCTGAGAATAAGGGTATACCAACAAACATCATCTCGAATATCCAACCACAGAGTCCTGGCAACTGCCCTGAGCCAGGCAGTAAAGAAGCAGCAGGCAGACTGTTGGGAAGACGCCAGGGGGAAAGCGGCAGTCCCAGGCCTCTGCCCTCAAGCAGAAAGGATGCAGGCCTTAGGCACCAGTAGGCCCTGTCCCAACAGCCTGTCATACTGCCTTAACCTGCTTGGCCATGGAGGGTAGCATGTCAGGAGAGACCATCGTAAGCCAATCGGCTGGCTCCTTCAGGGTTTCTGGCCTGCCATAGGGCTTCTTGGTTCCAGGACCAGAGCTTGTGCTAGGCAAGGTTTCCACCACCTCTCATACCAGATTGTCGGTCCTCACCCTTTCTTCTATTGCCCACAGGCTGTCACCATTCACAGAGCATGCCCGTCACCTGCCTATCTTCCGGGGGGGCTCTTTGTTGGATCAAAGGTAGCAATAAAGATAGAGAGGGAGCCCCTCAAAGCTTTGACTCTTCACAAATGAATCAGAAATCTTTTTTCTGCCCGCTCCAAAGACTTCCACACACCTCCTACCCACAACTACGGCTTCTGGCCATGCCCACCAGAGTCCCTCACGTGGAAACCTCTGGGCCGTCGTGCTCGCCGCAGATACTCACGGGGCATGAGAAGTGGGAATGGCCTGAGGTAAGAAATGTGGTCACAAGTCATTCCCAAGCTAGACAGCCATGCAGGTCGGGTCTGCCTTTAGCCGAGTGTAAAGCCTTTCCCTTTCCTCCTGGCAGTTTTAGATGGCAGCTATGAGGATCCCTGCTGAGATGGACTCAGCTCCTCACCCCGCCCCCCTCACCACCACCACCACCACCCCCCCCCCCCCCCGAGCCTGTGACCCTCATCAAGTTCTTATAGGACCCTTGCAAGGGCAGGCCCAGTCCTGCAGAGGAGGAGTGGGATAAGAGGACCTCACAGTGAAAGTTGTGGGAGGAGATGGAAGAAAGGAAACTGCAGGTCCCACCTAAGCCCAGGTCTGGCTGCAAGGTGGTTCCCCCAAGAAATCCGTGTGGCTGGAGGGCTTCGGTGGAAGCAAGGTCCAGCCCTTGGCTGATGTGGCCTTTTGTCGCCTGATTCTTGTCTCTCTGATCTGCTGTTTCCTAGTTGTCAACATGGTCCCAATGACCCTCATTCCTCAGGTTACTGTGCAAGGGAGCAGGGCATAGTTTACTACGAACAGCCCACCACTCCGTCATTTCACACTCACTTACGAGCACCTGCTATCAGCTTCGGCATGACACAGGGTGGGGTGCTGGGGTGTGCAGCAATGAGCGAGGTACTCTCCCCGTCCTCAAGGAACCCCCAGCCCCAATCCACTCATCTGCCTGCCAGAGAGCTGAGGAAGGCTCTCCAGAGCAGTGACATTCAAGCAGACTTTGCTTTTATTTTTTCCCTTCCTTCCTTCCTACCTTCCTTCCTTCTTTTCATTTTCTTGAGGTAGGGTCACATGTTGTAGACCATACTCAACTCAGACTCACTCTTGGCAGTCCTCCTGCCTCAGCCTCTCAAGTGCTAATATTACAAATATAAACCACTATACCTGGCTTGATTGGATTTTGAAGGATGTATAGGAGGTTTGTTATTGTTGTTATTTTTTTTCCTTTTCCTTTTCCTTTCCTTCCTTCCTTCCTTCCTTCCTTCCTTCCTTCCTTCCTTCCTGTCTTCTTTTCTTTTTTGAGACAGGGTTTCTCTATGTAGCCCTGGCTATCCTGGAACTCCCCCCCACCCCAGCATATAGGAATTTTTTTATGGGATAAATTAATGAAGCTATGTCTAGCCACAAGCACTCTGGAGGTGGATATAGAACTGAAGCCATGCCATAGGACACACAGGTGACCAGCTAGTAGCATAATCTCCCATTCTGGGCCTCAGGGGCCTTGTCTATAAATGAGACTAGAAAAGCCCATCTCCCATCGAAGCTCTGGGCTGTGGGTGACGCCCGGCCTGTGCGCAGACTTCCCATTTAACTTTGCATGTGTGTTGTGAAAGCCAAGGCTATTTTTGTCCACACTTGACTATTTGTGGGTCAGAGCCTGTCCTTTCCCACAGAGGACAGAACTGAGCTGCCACAGCCACACTGCCCACTCCCAGGCTATGGTGGGAGGGGAGGTAAATGGAGCAGGAACTCAGTCATGAGGCACAGATGAGGGAGAGACTGACCTGCCACCCTAGGGGGTCCAAGGCTCCTCTGGGAACACAGTTTGAAAACCCCTCGGGCAGACCAACTAGTCCAAGCCTAGTTAGTTAGTTAGTTAGTTAGTTAGTTAGTTAGTTAGTTATATTTTACGAGTATGGGTGTTTTACCTGTATGTCTCTGTGTGCCCTGTGTGTGCCTAGTGTTCACAAAAACCAGAAGAGGACATTAGATCCCCTAGTGTCCTGTGGGTGCTAGAAATGGAACCAAAGTTTTCTGAAAGAGCAGCCAGTGCCACACTGACTCCAGCTCATAGTTATTTTTTAATTTTTTTTTATGTGCATTGGTGCTTTGCCTGCATGTGTGTCTGTGTGAGAGCATCGGATCCCCTGGAACTGTAGTTACAGAGAGTTGTGAGCTGCCATGTGGGTGCTGGGAATTGAACTCAGGTCCTCTGGAAGAGCAGCCAGTGCTCTTAACCATTGAGCCATCTCTTCAGCCCCTAGGTTTTTGTTGTTGTTGTTGTTTTGGGTTTTTTGTTTATTTGTTTGTTTGTTTGTTTTAAGTAGAGCCTCCTCACTCTGTAGCCCTGGCTTGCTTAGAACTCTATATATAAACCAGGCTGGCCTCAAACTTTTGTGCACAAGCGTGCCTGGAAAGCCTCCTTTTACAGATGAGCCTCCTTTCACAGGTGCCTGGGAAGGAGGTCAGACACCTTTCCCAGCTCA
This sequence comes from Meriones unguiculatus, assembly GCF_030254825.1. NCBI lineage: Eukaryota > Metazoa > Chordata > Mammalia > Rodentia > Muridae > Meriones > Meriones unguiculatus. The sequence goes on from NC_083356.1 coordinate 26,768,331, forward strand.
ACGTGTTCCTACCTTATCATGAGCTGAAAAACTATGTATTGCCTGGCCTGCGGAGGCCCCTACTGGTTGCCCAGCAACCTCCCCACTTACTTTTCTGTCCAGAATATTGGCCCAGGAGTATTGAATCTTGGAAGAAAACTGGTGAGGGGAGAGTCTGGATTTTCCATAAACCAAACTGTCTTCCCATAACCCCAGATGAACAGCCCAGGGAGGGAGCAGTGGGTCACTGCCTTCCAGTCAGCTCCCTTACCTCCAAGTGAGAAACCCAGACACTTTGGGCAGCTTTCTGCAAAGCTCCTGGCCCCTACTGTCTCTCTGGCACCCCAAAGCCCTGGTTAGGAGGACTGGCCTTATCCTGGCAGGCACAATAGGCTCTGCTCCTGTGTGGTGAGACACAGAATTGCAGGCAGGAAGGGTAAGTTACCCGTGGAACTGCAGGCCTAGGTGAAGGAAAGCTATTGTGCCCTTGGGTAAGGCATGGTATCAAAGGGTGAAAGGACCAAGAATAGCCAAAGACAGCTCAGCGGAAACCAGCTTCACAAGCAAGGCTGGCCTGAGCCACAGAGGTCAATGCCCCAATCAGGGAGTCAGTCAGAGGCTGAAGTCTGCCTTGGGGTGGGGATGGGGTAGGGTGGGGGATCAGGAAGGAACAGCCGTCACTAAAAACCTTTGCTCATTCTATTCAATACTGTGAGCCTCACCCTCCCGTTCTCCCAGGATACAAGAATATTCACATTAAGAACCTTCTGATCCTCTGGTCTCTGAGGGCTGGGATCTATGGGTGCATCAAAGATGTCAAGAGGGACAGCAGTTCCAACTGTGTTCCCATCACACAGACAGTAAAGCAGCCTGAGCCACCTCTTTCCTTCCAGCTGAGTCATTTGCTATCCAACCTACAACCGTCAACACCTCTTCCCACTTACCAGGTCTGGTAAGATCCAGACTACAGTAGCCACCTCCTCCAGGAGGCTTGCCTTCTTCCAGGCTTTCAGCCCAATTCTCAGGAAGCTGCTGTTCTCCTGGGGTAGGCTGAGGGAATGAGGACCCAGAAGGTAAGAAATGTAAGGGTGTAGCCATGACCCTAGCCCCAAGCCCCGGGCCTGGGTAGGGGGTTGTCCTGATCAATGGCCTTCCCTGACCACTGGACCACTGCTACAGCCAGAAGGCAGAGACAATACAGTAGGCACCAAAGGATGATCATATAGACATTCTGCAATGGCTGTTACTTGGCCACCAAAAGGGAGCGCTCTGACGTGGGTCACAATGTGGATGAGACTTGAGGGATGGCTTAATGGTTAAGAGCACCGGCTTCTTCCACAGGACCCAGGTTCTTATCCCAGCACCCACATGGTGATTTACAGCCATCTGTAGCTCCAGTTTCGGGTGATCTAATGTCCTCTGGCCTGCGAGGACACCAGTCACATAAGTGATTCATAGATAGATAGATAGATAGATAGATAGATAGATAGATAGATAGATAGAAAGATAGATAGACATACAGATGCAAAACATCCATACACATGAAAATAAATTTTTAAGAAGAAAAGAAAGGAAAAAAAAAAGATGAAAGAAGGAAGGAAGGAAGGAAGGAAGGAAGGAAGGAAGGAAGGAAGGAAGGAAGGAAAGAAGATCAGGCTAGGTGATGGTGGTGCATGCCTTTAATCCCAGCACTCAGGAGGCAGAGGCAAGTATCTTTGAGTTCAAGGCCAGCCTGGTCTACAGATTGAGTTCCAGGGCATCCAGGGCTACACAAAGAAACCCTGTCTCAAAAAACTTATCTACCTGCCCCCCAAAGAAAAGGAAAGAAGGAAGGGAGAAAGGGAGGGAGGAAGGGAGATGGAGAGCGAGAGAAAGAGGGAGGGAAAGAGAGAGAGAGGCTAAGCAGAAATACCCAGATTCAAAGGTGGCTCTGCCGATCTGGAGGACTCTGGAAGACTAGAGCCTGAAGCAGAGCAGGGACCTAGTGGCTAGGGCTCAGGAATGCTGGGAACAGCTGCCTCAAGGGTCCTGGCTTCTTGCATGGGAGATGTTTTAAAATGCATCGTGATGACGCTTGCACAACCATGTCCATCCACTGAGTGCCAGAAAAGGTCGACGTGGTGCTAGGAGTAGAGATGTATTACTAAGCAGCCTTATCTACTAACAAGAGGGACAACGCCCTGAGGAGGTGTGAGCACAAACCACAGGTGCTGTTTGTGTTTGTAATGGGCTCAGGATGCTCCAGGCCCGGCCCAAGTGTGGAGGGCATGAGTCCTCGCCAGGAAAAGTGCTTTGGAAGTGGGGACACACATCTGTAATCCCAGAACTCAGGAAACTGAGACAGAGGATTGCTGCTAGTTTGAAGCCAGTCTGGGTGACTGACACGGTGAGTCCAGGGCTAGCCTGGGACAGACACACAGCAAAAACCTGCCTTAACGAAACAGAAACCCAGAGGCAGGGGATACCGTTCACTTGGTAAGAGTGTTTAACTAACACAAAGCCCAGGGCTTAACCCTAACACATTGTAAACTGGGCGTGGCAGCACATGCCTGTAACTTTAGCATTTAGAAGACAGAGACAGGAGGATCAGAAGTTCAAGGTCATCATAGGCTACACAGAGAGTTTGAGGGTAGCCTGAACCATGTGGCACCCTCTCAAAAACAAAACAAAAGTGACCCACGCACTTCTTCTCACCCTGACTCCTCCAATGATGCCTAGGCCATGTTAGATCCGGACAAGTTCCACCAGCACCCCCTCCTCCCCCCCCAGCACACACCCAGTTCACACACACACACACACACACACACACACACACACACACAGAGCATATGTGCAAGTCTGGGTGACAAAATGTACTGTTGGTCACCTGTGCCAGCCCAGTGAGTGGACTGTGCCTAGAGGCAGTCCTCATGACTGTCCCCTGTTCTAGAATCAGGTTCCCTGCTCTAGAATCGGTCTGGCCCTCTCCAGCCCACAGTGGCTACTGGGTAGCAAGAGCCTGGCCCCAGAAATGCCTGCGTTTCCCTCTACTGTCACCAAGAGTGATGAATTCAGTAATCACTCTAGAGGTCACAATCAAGGTCAAGGGACAGGGAGGCTGCTTCCTTCTGGAAGCCTGGGAAGTAAGGTGACTCCTTGCTCTTCCAGGCAGCCTGCTTGTGCTAGGCTCCCCGCAGGCTAGAGGGTGTGGCACCTGGCTCCACCCATCGGCCTGGGTGCCCCCGGTGAGAAAGGGCAGGCATCAACAACTCACCTAGGAGCTCCCAAGCGGAGTTTTGGGTGCACCTACCTTGGCCTCGGCGTTGTGCAGAGCTGGCAGGGGAATGGTCCTAGGTTATAAGTGGAGAGCACATGCTCATGCCTTAGCAGCTGTGAGCAGGCTTCTGGGGCCACCTGGTGGCCACCTTCTCTCACCCAGGCCCATGCTGAGCAGAGTTAATCCCACTCTGTAGCTCCTGACCCAGGCCCATTCAGTCAAGTCCTTGAGGTCTTCTATGGTTCAGGGCTTTCCTTCAACAACAAGACCCTACCTCTCATCCTAATATAGTCTCCCCACTAAGCCAGAGAAGGCCAGTCAAGCCTTGGAGATTTTGAACAGCTCTGCTCAGTAACTTACCTCCTTGCTCCTCAGGACTCCTGCATTGGACCCCTGTGCTTTGATCCCTCCACTGACTTATTCCCCCTCTGCCAATCATGCTCTACCTAAGGGCCCACAAGGCCCTGGCTCCAATGTGGTGCTTCCTCACCTTCCTCCCTCAACAGACTGGCACTCCCTGAGGGTGGCTCATAAAACAACTTCTCCAGAGCCCAATGCTAGGTACAGGCCTGGCACCCGGCAACCTCTGAGTCGCTAACCAGGTGCTCTGAAAGGCATCTCCCTAGATACCAAGTGTCCCCACCTTAACGCTTTTGGCCCAGCCTTTGCATATTTTTTTTTTCTCTATCTGAACCCTTAGCAGAGTCAGCCACTCAAACGAATTAATGTTCCCATTCCTGCTGACTCACTTGAGAACATCAGCTTCTGCCAGTGGCTGCCAGCCCTGGCCACCAGAGAACAGACAGGCCTGTACCCAACCCAGCCGGGACACGGCCATGGGCCTTGAGTGTCCTCCCTACTCCCAGCCATCTGTGCCAATTGTTCCTGGGTTGATACTCTTTCTGTACAGTTGGGGTCTCCAGGTCTGTGCAGTCTGTGATCTTGTTTGAGCCCTACAAGGAGACCCCTATACTACAAGGAGACCCCTATACCTGGCTTAATTAACGGTAGGGAAACTGAGGCTAGGGAGGGAACTGAGGCTCTGACGCCGAAGATGCTGGAATATAGATGGCCTCCAGAAGATGCTCCCTGGAGTGTGTTCTCTGGCAGACAGGCCCTGGCCCCACACTGATATTCAGGCTATCTATCCTTTATCCCACTCCATGGAGAGCTTGTGGGAAAATTTTAGTGCAGACTCCTGGGCCTAAGGGACTTCATGGTCCTCACGACTTATCTGGAGCACCCTAAGGAGAGCAAGGCCTTTGCAGCCTCCCCCTACTCTTCTCCCTTCCTTTAAGTTCCAAATATATAATTTCTATCTTTTTTTTGGGGGGGGCGATCAAGACAGGGTTTCTTTGTGTAACAGTCCTGGGTGTCCTGGAATCCACTCTGTAGACCACAGAACTCACAGAGATCCCCTGCCTCTGCCTCCCAAGTGCTGGGATTAAAGGTGTGGGCCACCACTGTCCTTTTTTTTTTTTTTTAATAACATTTTATTTCTTTATTCTTTGTTTTTGTGCATGTTCCTGTATATGTGTGAGTGCATGTAAGCCAGGGCACACAAACAGAAGTGAAGGGACAACTTGCAGAAGTCAGTTCATTCTTTCTTCCACGTGGGTCCTGGAAATTAAGCTTGGGTCATAGAGCTTTGTAAAAAGCAACTACCCACTGAGCCTTTCAGATTGGCCAAACAGGTCATTTGAGATTGGAAAGCCCACACAGGGAAAGGAAGGTACAGAGCCAAACTCCCCCAGCACTGGACCCCTTGGCTCCTTCTTCTCCCTCTTCATGAGCCTTGTGGGTAGAAGGTCCTGGGTGAAGCCAGTGGTGGTGGCACACACCTTTAATCCCAGCACTTGGGAGGCAGAGGCAGATGGATCTCTGTGAGTTCAAGGCCAGCCTGGTACACAAAGTGAGTTCAGGACAGTCAGGGCTACACAGAGAAACCCTGTCTGAAGAAGAAGAAGAAAGAAGGAGGAGGAGGAGGAGGAAGAGAAGGAGGTCCTAGATGTCCATAGCAAGGACACAGAGGGCTCAGAGCTAGGTTTGGCCTCCAGTAGACCTGGGACAGAGACAGCCAACCTGCAGCTCCCATACTTCCCTGTAGCCTCAGCTGCCATCACTGTTTGCTGTAAAACCAAGGAATTAAAGATTCCTGGCTCTCTACATAGGACTGAAAGGGTGAGGCAGGGACAGAGGATAGATCGTCACTCCTCCAGGTTGGACACCATCCACAACCAAGCTTCCTCCCTCAGCTTGGAGGCAGAATCTCCCTGAGACAGGAGTGAAAGGAAGGACTCAATACCTAGGCCACTGCAGCCACTGGGTCTTACTGGGCTACATAGTAAGACCTACCAGAAAGCTGCCTCTGGGTCTTCCAGAACATTTTGCAGAATAAAAACTAGAAGGATTTGTTTGGTTGAATTTTTTTGTTTTGTTTCATTTGAGGCAGGGTCTCAGTCTGTGTTAGGTCTCAAACTCCAAACCTGGACAAACAACTAATTGAGGTAACATATCAAAGCTCATGCTGGCTGACAGATTCTCCCACCATCCCTCAGTCCCTACCTGTTACAGGGTTGTCCTGGCTGGCATATCTGCCCCCCACACACACACACACACCTTAAACTTTCCAGTCCAGAGGCTCGGCTGCTCATTTCTATAGAATACCAGCCATTTTGGTTACACCTGACCTTTCACCTTTTGGCTTCTTGGTCAGTCTCTTGGCCCAGGCCACCCCTCTTGGGAGGCATCCCCTCTTTTGTTCTTCCTCCCCCTCTCTCCTCACATGGCTGTTTCAGTCAGGCATGTTCACTCTGGACTCTCCCAGATGTCTGCCTCTGCTTGTTTTGTCCCTTTTATCTAGAATAAAAACCTCAAGCCCTTAGGGACAGTCGTGTCCTCCTTTTATTTCTTTTTTTCATTCCTCTGGTGCTGAAACCAGGCACTCATGCACTCTGTAACCCAGGTTGCCCTTAGACTTAGACTGGCTTCAAAACACTCAGCAATCTTCCAGATGAACAGGCGTGAGCCACTGTACCCAGTTCAGCAAACATTTTGTAATGTTCTCTTTTGAATTAAAAGCTCCCGAATGAGCCACACCTAGGAAGTACATGTCTATAATTCCAACACTCAGAAGCTGAGACAGAAAGCCTGTGAGTTCAAGGCCAGCCTGGCTACTTAGTGAGACTCTTAAAACCAAATACATATAGATTTAGATTGAGCATTTTAGCCCATGCTTGTGATCCCAGAACTTGGGAAACAGAGGCAGATTGATCAGGAATTCAAAGCCAGCCTCAGCAACATAGCAAGCCTGAGGCCAGCCTGGGCTACCTGAGACCCTTTCTTTAAAAGAATGAATAATAACAAAGGCCTGTAAGCCTGGGGCTTGGGAGATGGGGGCAGATGGACAAGAGTTCAAGGCTAGCTTGGCTACACAAGACCCAGTTTCAAAAACCCAAATAATAAAATAAGCTCCTGAACCCTGGGCACAAGAAGAGGTAGGACACGGAGGGAAGAAGGCAGAGAAGTCTCCTGTCAATGGGGGCATGACTAAGGCAGACCCACAGGATTACACAGCCGGTGGACTAACTAGAGAGGGAGAGTCCACACAGAGGTGATGCTATCAGCGTTGAAATGTTAATTACACACCTGGCCATTGTTTGCAGCTCTGAGGGTGCTCTTTATCTCTAATTTCTGCTCCCTCTGCCCTGCCCAGGCAAGCCTGCCGGGAAGGGCTGGGGGCCCTGCACCAGAGAATGTAAACAGCTCAGCCAAGCCAAGGAGCAGGTGGGATGTCGGATGTCTCTCATCTGGAGCGTTCCTAACTCTGAGCAAAGCAAAAGCAACACTCTCCTTAACAAAAAAAAAAAAAAAAAAAAGGACTATTCCTTGAAATGTCACCAGCGACATCCAAAACCCCCAGTCATATCCCAGGATGTGTGAGAAGCCCAAGGCCTGGGGGATGAATGTACCCAGGCTGAATTCCCCAGCAGCCAGAGCTGCTGAGATAGATGGCAAACGTGGCTTTTGCCCATGTCATGGGGGTTGCCTCTGCTGCATGATGGACCTGTAGTGAGCTGGTGTCTTCTCTAGACTCAGCCTAAGAGGGACAGAGGCTGCCTGCCTGGTGCTTATATCCCTAATCCTCACTCTCAAATTACACCAGGCGTGTCCCTCTTCTGCCCAGAGCCACCCCTCTGCAGTGTGGCTTCTCTGTAGAGGGCTGTTTCTCATTACAGCAGCTGGGCCACCTTATCTGAAGCTGCCTCTAAGTCTAGGCTTCAACAGGGCCCTGTACTCCTGAGGTCCCCTGTTCTTACTGTCATCATAACACGTGTCTTCTGGGTGGTCGTCACACCCATTCACACTCATCTTTCCTAGGGCTGGGTGAACTCCGTCAGGGCAGGGAGGGACTGTGCCTCCTGTGTCTTCCTTGTTCTTTTCTTATATCTGGTCCAGGCCCACAAGGGCAACTCTGGGAAGGCTTGCTGAGCCGCTGTGGCAGTCAGCTGCACCATTGATGGGAAGAAGTAAGGCAGACAGGGTCATGAGGTCAGGGTGTGCCCCATGAGAGCACTGTTCACGCTGACCTCAGTCATCCACACATGACCACTAAGAAGAAACACAGATGGGGGAAACAGGGGCTCAGAAATGCCAAAGTGATCCAAGGCATCAGCAGTCAAGCCCTCCGGGAACTACAGGACGAGCTATAGATCTTCTGACCCCAACTCCCAGCACCAAGCTCACATTAAGACCGAGGGCCGTTCCCACCCCTACCCTGTTGGCATTTAGGCAGCCTGCTTCTCGGTTGCCTAGTAATCTATGATGTCATCATGTGTCCTGGCCAGGAAGATGCACCTGGCAGGTGCGTTTCAGCTGCGCAGGAGCTATAAATGGACCCCTGCCTCTTACCCCTCTCTCTTGCTCTTCCTCTCTCTTGCTCTGCCCTCTCTCCTACTCTCTTCTCCTTTCTATGTTGGGGCATCCCTCCCTTCCCCCTATCATGTCTCTCTCTCTATTCAATAAACCTCTTTCATATAATATCTGTTGAGCACACCATTTTTAACACACCCTCCACCCCATCTGTAGGCTCTGGTCTCCTTGCCCAGAAACTACCATGGGAACCTGGCATATGCATGCTTACCTATGACCTGAGTCTGGATCCTGGTCACACACTGAGCCTGTATCTTAGTCTCATTGAGTGCTGATCCTTGTCACTCTAAGCCTTGATTATGCTGGTCACACCCTGAACCCTGATCCTTTTCACATGCCTAGATCTTGTCTTAGCAACATCCTGGACCCCTGACTGTCAGGTTCCAAAGAAACCTGGGAAAGTCTCACTCAGTAACTACGGCTCCTAGCAGCACTTTTTACCCTGCCCCACCCCCATCCTCTCTACCCCAGGCTTGGGCTTCTCTTCCTGTCTCCCAGCTTGATTCCTATATAACCCAGTGACCTCAGCCAGTGGCTCTCTTGGCTCTTGACTCTTCTTCTGGCTCAATCCCCTCCCTTTGCCCCCTCCTCCCATAACTTGATCTATTCCACTAGCCATGTCCGGTCTAGACTCTTCCAGAGAGATGCCTCTGTTGTCTCCCTCATATCTATAATTAAAAAAAAAAAAAAAAAAACCCTCCTCAACCACGCCTACAAGTGGTCCTGTCCTCATTTTCATGTATTGACCCTTTACACAACCTAAGAGTTGACTCAGACCATACTGTCAGCTTTCATTCTGGTTTATAGACTGAACAATGTTTTTGGTTACACACTGACCCCTGAACCTGATCAGTCACAGGCTGAACCCTGACTTCACCCATAATGCAGAGGAGTTCCAGAGTCAAGCAGCCTCTGAGCCAGGGTTCCATCTCTGTGACCTCATGGCCCAACTCCTACCCTTGAGCATGACAGCACTGTGTCCCTTCAGGGAGCTGTCACAGTCCTGCGGCCTGATCCTACAGATCAGAGAGAGAGTTCACAAGGCTCCATAAAAGTTTGGACTTTCATGGGCCTGACTTGTGTTCTAGACAGAACCTGACAAAGCTGGGTAGAGGATGGCACGCAAGAGTATGTGACCTATGTGTGTGCCCCAGTCCCGGTTCCTATGTGTTATATAATAAGAAACCATTACAACATATTTGGTAAAAGGAAGAAAGTTTATTGTGGACAGGGGTAGGGGGAAAAGAGAAGGGGGAGAGATGCTCCAGAGAGACAGAGAGGGAGAGAAACTAAGGAAGGGGGGGTCTTTTATCATCTGGCAGCAGCAGGTGATGACTTCAAAGGCTGCTAAGCACTCTATAAGAGAGCTAGTGGGAACAGCCTAATACTACCTGCTTACCATAGACCACTGTATGAAAGGGTCACCCGCCTGAGAGAGAAATGGCATAGAGAACCAGTGTTGGCCCTAACTCTCTCCCTGCAGCCTGGGGTGCCTAGCTCAGGGACCAGCTGGGTAGGCCTCAGGTGACCATGATATCGGATATTAAGGATAGTCATACTGGCTGTACAAACTGATGACATGACCACTCCATGGTATGGTTAAGGGAAGGTCTTTATTGTAAAAATGGGAGAGAGAGAGAGAGAGAGAGAGAACAGCCAGAGGCATCTCAAAGAGTCCAGAGCAAAGATAAAAAGTAGCAGACTGGGTGTGGCCAGAAGACTGGACCTGGCCAGGAGAGAAGTCTGAGCAGAACAGAGGGGAAGGGGAGGGGTGAAGGGAGGGAGACACACAAAGAGGGTTATATGGAGAAATGAGCAGCTGTGGGGAGGAAGCCCATGAGCTAGAAGGAGTTTAAGGTAGGGGAGGAAGTGAGAAGGGCTGGGATGTTAGCGCGGACTTTGAAATGTGTGACAGGTACTTGTGGTACTGAAGGAGCCTGGAGGCCAGCGTGCACTGTGGTATGCTTAATAGGCATCACAAATGGCCATTTGTCCCTCCCGCCTTTTGGAATTTGGGGGAAGAGGCGTCTCCTCTGGACTTGACATGGTGAGAGCTGGGACCCCAAGGTCTGTTGGCAGCTGGCACACCAGCACATGGAGGGGATGGAGCCCTCCAGGTCTGGGCGGGCAGCAAGCCAGGAACAGACATAGTAAGCTCATTGTGGGCCCTGGAACTGCGCAGGGCTGGAGAGAGGGCCTGAGCTCAGAGGCCAGAAAGATAATGTAATGTCGAGCCCACTGGTGTGCGAGCCAAGCATACACTTCACACATCTAGGCATGAACACACTCTGCATTCACACCATGTCCTTTTAGAGGGAAGGCTCCCCTATTGACACTACCCTCTGCCCTCCCTGCCCGTCCCCCTACCAGGGCCTCCTCCAGGACTTTGCTTCCCACTCCCTACACCCTCCTCCCCACGATCCCACCCCCATTTCTGCAAAAGCCAGTGTTCAGCACTGTCCTCTACACATCTGCCAAGCAATCACTACAAGCCAGGCCTACCCTGGGTATGGGCACTTGTGGGACAGATGTTGTATGACCACAGAGATTGGGGGAGGGCTGTCCGGTCCTACAGGGTAGTAAAGAGACTGAGCAGGTGATGAGAAATCCCCCGGGGAAACAGTTCCTGCAGACTTTTATGAGGAGGGAGGTAGTTGCCTCTGCCTTGGAATCTGAGTGTCTGTGGCTCTTTGGGGATGTCATTCCTTGCCTTTTGGAGACAGGGAATGAGGGAGGAGGTCATTTCCCAAAAGACAGCTTCTAGCTTTCAGATGCAAGCAACCCTCAGACTGTCACTGCTTAGTTTAGAAGGAACCTGGAAAATAAGGCGCGGCCATGCACTACGGTAGGACCAGGTGGGAAGCAGGAGGAGCAGGAGTGCACGATGGCTTTGAAAGCAGCGTGGGCTTACAAGAGACTCTGTTTGAAAAATAAAACAGAAGAGCTCTGGGGGCCCTAAGTGGGCTGCAATGTTAAAGAGTAAACTGTGGGGCTGTCAATACCGCTAGCTGGGCCTCTCTGACCCAAAGCTAACACAAGCTAGAAATAAACTCAAAGGCCAGCCATGATGGTGCACGCCTTTAATCCCAGCACTTGGGAGGCAGAGACAGGTGAATCTGAATTCGAGGCCAGCCTGGTCCAACCTGGTCTACAAAGAGAGTCCAAGGCAACCGGGGCGGCGCAGGGGGGGGGGGGGGGAGGAGGCCTACACAGAGAAACCCTGTCTTGAAAAAACAAAACAAATAAAGTCAGAGAAAGTCAGAAAGTCAGTCAGCTGTCTCCGATCTCAGGCACCATCCTGAGCTTGGGGACCCCACAGACAAGGCTTTAGCTAACTGTGGTTAACCACGGGGCTAGAATAAAGTTGGCTGTTTCTGTGTCCTTTGGCCAGCAGAGATAGAGCACACTTTTACAGAATTCTCCAAGGTTCTCATCCTGAGCAGAAAGCAGCTTTTACACCTATCTAGCTGGACGTCTTGGTAGGCACACCCCAGGCCATGAGCTCTTTGCTTTTTCCCCAGTTTGCCTGCTTACCTTTAAGGTCTACAACCCTCCTCCTGAACTCTGCTTGTGTTACGAGTTCCCTTGACTCCTCTGGCTTCTGATGGTTCTTTGTCTGGGAAGGCACTAGGGAAGATGCTCCTAATCTGGGAACACTGCCTGGGTGGTCTCCAGACCCACTCACACCAACACAGACTTTCCTCTGGACCTCCTCTCCTTGCTCCCTGGCTTCCTTTCCAGTCCCACCCTCCTATGCATCATGAGCACAAGGACAGGGGCTGGTTCTCCAACCCCTATTCCCACCAGCTCCCCTCTAGGCCTCTCAGCATGTCCTGGAGGACCAGGGCCTCATCATGGTGTCCTTTCTCCTACTGTCCCACGCTGTCACACCTCATCTTTGCAGAGCTAACACAGTTGCTAAGACTGACAAACAGCCATTCCTACCTGAGGCACCATGCCCAGTGCTCCGGCGCCACCCACTATGCTTTCCCACCTTATCCTCTCTCATCCTGTTCCCAGTCTCTACCTCCAGCCCCCTTGTGGGCCTGGGCTCCTCTGTCTCCCAGCCGGGACCCTGCCTACCCCTACCAGAGGCATTCCATCTTCTGTGCCTGGTCTCTCCCTGCCCTCTGCTAAGTCCTGCCCGGCCACCTTTTCCAACCTGGAGTCCCTCTCAGAACCTTGGACCTGTGTTGGCCCAGGACACGCAACCATCATGCCAATGAAAACAATTACACTGCGAAACTGCCCGAACACATAATGGGCTGCGTGAGCCAGTGAGTGAACAGGTTTGCTCTGGTGAGTGTTGTGTGGCAGCCAGCAGAAGGTACAATGGGCTCAGGGCCCACCACCCCTCCCTGCTCTCCCCGTGAAGGAAGGCACGGTCAGGGAAAGGACAAACTGAGTGTCTCCACACAGAATGCCAAGCTCATGGTGCAGAAGGGGAAGGTTAAGGGTACTGAGAACTGAGAGAGGGCCAAGCCAGCTTCTGCCTCTCACTATCCTGGAACGGAACTCTAACCATCCCCGACTGTAGGACCCAAACAATTCCTGTCCTCTTCCGTAGAGCCTAGAGAGGCATTACAGACAAGATAGTCAGCGTAATTTGCTTAGGCTGATTTCTTCCCGAACTCTGAGCCTTACCATCTCCAGATTCTTTGGGGCCCAGAGAGCTGTGGTCACAGGTACAGTTGCGTAGATGACAGTGGACCTGAAATCTCATCTCACCTGACTCAGCAGCCCATGCCTCTGTCTCCACCTTGTCACCTGAATAAACAGCTCCAAAATTGGGGAAAGACAGTGACAAAAAAAAAAAGACCCTTCTTTTTAGTACACTGCACCTTTAACTTACATTTAATGTCCCATTCGGTAAGAGGAACTTGGAGCAGGAAGTAAGCTGCTCAAGGGCACACAGCTCGTTCAAGGCAGATCAGAGTTCAAGTCCTTGGCCCTCCAGCTTTACTGTCTGTCCCCTGCGGTCCTGCTCAGCCTGCCACGGGGGAGGGGGCTGCTTCCACCTAGCTCAGGGCATACCCTATCATCACATACACTTGGAGATAGGTGATCTAATCTCAGTTTCTTGTTTGTGTCTGGGCTGCTATTAGGATTTACTTCCTGCATAACAAGATTGGGAAAAAAAAAAAAAAAACCAAAGCACTCAGAATGACCAACTGCCCTGTCCACTGCTAGCCACAAGCATGGAAAAGCCCAGGGTGATAGGATCAGAGTACTTGTGACTGAATGCAGAGCAAGGAAGTTAGATTTTGGTCCTGATGGGGGTCATGCCTAAAGATCAGCAGGAAGCTGGCTCAAGGGATTATGACCCCCTTCCAGTTCCTAGGATAGATCTGCCACTGACTGGTTATATCAGGATGGCGCTTTCTTCTACTCAGGGAATGCGTAAGGAGCTTTCATTTACCCCCGATTAGGCAGGCATGGTGGCACACACTTGTAATTGGGAAGATACTTGGGAAGATGGGGCAGGGAGATTATCTTAAGATTTAGGGCAGCCTGAGCTATGCACAGACAGACAGACAAGCAGACAGACAGACAGACAAACGCATGCGCGCGCGCACACACACACACACACACACACACCATTTCTGCTCCCACCTGGCCCGGCAACCCACATCCTGACAGTCCCTGAGTTTCTACCCAGACATCAGCTATGAGCATCCTCAGTTGTAACCTCACTACGTTCCTACAGACACATGTAATCTCTGCGCTGAGACGCAGGGCGCGCTGTGCCAGGCTGCCAGTGGATCCTGCAGCTATTCCCATAGGTCCCATGTCCCCAGCCTTACCTACAGACTCAAAGACACCTCAGTACCCCAAACCCACCGTCATAGTTTGAATAAGAATGGCCCCCATAGGTTTATGTGTTTTAATCATTGGTTCCCAGTTGGTGGAACTATTTGGGAAGGATTAGGAGGTGTGGCCTTGTAGGAGGTATGTCACTAAGGGTGGGGTTTGAGGTTTCAAAACCCCACACCATTCCTAGTTAGCTCTCTGCCTCATGCTTGTGGATGAGGGTGTAAGAGCTCAGCTACTGCTCCAGAACCATGCCTTCCTGCCTTCTGCCAGGCTCCCCACCATGATGGTCGTGGACTCTAACCCTCTGGAACTTAAACCCCAAACAAACACTTTCTTCTATAAGCTGTCTTGGTCATTGAATCTTATATCACAGCAATAGAAAAGAAACTAAGACAGCCATCCTTATTCCTGGATCATCAGACACCGAAGGGGTGGGCAGGTGTGACCTACACTGGATCCTTCTTGGTCCTTTTCTAGAATTGGGTCTGAAGCAATCATGAGAAGAGGAGGGACCGGGGGAACAGGAGTGTAACTCCTGCTCCATGCTCCGAGTGAAAGGAGACCCCAACATTTGCAGAAAACTGCACCTGAGTTTACCTCCACACACTGTATCCCCAACCCACCAAAGGCAGGCAGTTCTTACCACTTTAATCATGCCTGGTCCACCCATCTCCCACCCTTACCCTGTGGCTGCAGTCCCACCTGTGAGGTCTCTAGGTTATACTGTCCAGTTTCCATGGCACTTCAGTGACAAGCTGAAGCACTCAGCTCCCTTGGGAGGCTTGCACTCACGGGTTCCCCCCACCCCCACATCTGCTCTGAAGCAGAGCCTGGCCCCAGAACACCAGTCGCTAACTACTTTTCCCTACTCCTTAAGATCCTGTTCACAGCTGCACATTTTGCACGTCAGTGGTCACAGGCATATGTGGATGGAGATGGTGCAGTCTTATCTGCTTGAGCCTGTCCACAGAGCATGAGCCTCAAGAGGGCAAAACTGGCCTCTACTCCCAGACATGCTCTAGTGCTTAACACAGGATCTGTCACATAGTAGGTACTCAAAAAAAAAAATTGTATGACAAAAAAATGGAAGGAGAGAGAGGTCACCCCAGAACCAGCCCCTGTGAGCAAGTTGGAGGATCCTGGGCGCTCTCCCTGAAGGGATATGAACAAGGTACCCAGGGGGTTCACTACCAGAGCCAGGCTGGGTTTGGGCCCTAAGAACAGAATGCAGTTCCAGCAGGAGCAAGCGTAGGCTCAGAGGTAGGCCCACCTGCAGCGTTCCTCCCAGAGGCCAGGCTCTGCTCTGGCCCACCTGCATACATCAGCTCATTGCATTTCTCATCTAGGTCCACAAGGAAGGCATCTAGGGCCTCATTTTACAGAGGTGGATTTTAAGGCTTGGGAAGTGAAAGTTCCCACACAGAACTTGGATCAGAAACAGGGACCTGGTGTGTGGGTGCGTGTGTGCGTGCGTGTGTGTGTGTGTGTGTGTGTGTGTGTGTGTGTGCGCGCACGTGCGCGCATGTGTGTTCTCTGAGAATTCTACTATGTTGAGGGGCACCCTGGCACTCTTGTTGGGAGGGTACCTCCAGGACCTCGGACACAGGGCTCTGGTCCTCAATGTCCCAGAGGCTCTGGCCTCCTGCAGCTGCTGGGGGCCATGCTGGCTGGCTGGCTGGCTGGCTGCCCACCAGAGTGTGAAATGCTTCCCAAGGGAGTCCCTGGGGAAACCCCTGGCAGACGCCTGCTTCGAAGTGAAGTGTGTTTGGGAGGCCTTCCTTCCGGCTGATCCGCCTGGGCCTCCAGGGTCAGGCCTCGGGTCACCCTCCAGATGGGACAGGAAGCCCATTAGTCCAGATTGGGGGCTGGAAGCCCGGAGCTGGTCTAAGGCACATGGCTCCAAGCCTGACAACTGGAGTTCCATCTCCAGATCTCACACAGTAGAGAGAGAAAAAAACAACTCCCAAAGTTGTCTCTCTGTTTCTGTCTCTGTCTCTGTCTCACAAACACACATACATACACACACACACACACACACACACACACACACACACACAATGTAAAACATTAAAAATGAAAAACAAAAGCAGATCCAGCAGGGGAGGATAGCCGCTTGGCCTGATCCCATGGGGTTCTGCCACTCCATAATGCGCCTACCAGAAACAGAGCAGCCCGCTCAGTCCTTCCTTCTTGTGCAAGGTGGGAGGGGTTGTCCTGTGCCCCTCCTGAGGATCCTGCCTGTATGTCTCATCTCAGCCAGTGCTCCACCATGATTTCTACCTTGAGCACCTGCCTTGAGCTCCTGCCCTGGCTTCCCTCGATGAACTGAGAGCTGAAAGGATAAGACAAACCCTTTCCTCCCCAAGTTTGCTTTACATAGGTCATGGCACTTATCGCAGCAACATATCAAAACTAGGACACCATGTAGCCCAGTCTGGCCTCAACTCATAGCAATTCTCTTGCCTCAGCTTCCTAAGTGCTGGGATTATATAGCACCCATTTTTCTTCTTAAAAACAAACAAACAAAATGAATATTAATTTTTTTTAAATTACCAGGCAGGCATAATGATGCATGCCTGCAATCCCAGCATAAGGATCAATCCCAGAGTCGTAAGGATCAAGAGGTCAAGGGCAGCCTCGGCTACATAGTGAGTCAAAGGGTTAAAAGACTTGAATGTGGAGCTTCTGTTTGCTTATCTGTCAAAAGGGTGAGATGCTAACAGGGCTTCCTCCCCTGAGCCAAATGCCATGCTGCTCTTTCAAGGACACCTGAGCTAATGGCACAGTAGATACTAGAAAAACTTTGGCTGGAGGGCTACACAGCAAGAAGCTCACCAAGTCAGCTGAAGGGAGCTGGTGAATGCCAGTAGTTTCTTGGGCACAGCCCGGAAAGGCTGGAGCACTTCCTGCCCACCCCTGGTGCTGAGACACCCTTTCTCATCAGGCAGGGCTGGCAAGCCTCAGCCGTTGGCCAAACCTGGCCAGCACCTGTTTATACTCAGACTGAGTCATGAAGTAAAAATGGGGGCCCTGGGAACTGGCTAGGTATGGAAAGCACTTGTCTGAACCACAGAAAGCCTGGCGCAGCCACGCACATCTGTAACCCCACTGTTCCCACTGCAATATGGAAGGTAGAGAGAAAAGACTCCCACGAGCAGTGATTCCCGACCTTCCTAATGCTGCAGCCCTTACCACAGTTCCTCCTGTTGGGGTGACCCCCAACCGTAAAATCATTTTCATTGCTACTTCATAACTATAGTTTTGCTACTGTTACGAATCACAATATAAATATCTGATAATGCAGGATATATATGATCCGTGACCCCTGTGAAAGGTTTGTTCCACCACCAAGGGGGTCATGACCCACACAGGTTGAGAACCACTGCCCTAGAGGCTTACAGGCCAGGTAGCCCTCGAATATGCCATAGCAAACAAGAGACCCTGTCTCAAGGTGGAAGGCAAGGACTAAAACCTAAGGTTGTCATCTGACCTACACATACACAATGGCACATACGTGCCCACACTCACACATACACAGGCACACACATCATATATTTACATACACGAATCAGGATTAACTTTTACATTTTAAGTGGCTGAAAAACTCAAAGGAGGGGACTAGTTCATGGATAGGGAAAATTATGTGAAATTTAACCTTTAGTGTTCACAAATAAAACTTTATTAGAATACGACTGTTACTGGAGTCATTAAGGTCAGAGCCTGGGCCCTGGCAGCCCTAGTAAGCCAGGGTGAAAGTGAAAAGCCAGGGCAAGAGATGGCTCTGAGGTCAAGCAGGTCTATTGCTTTTGCACAGATTGGGAAGTTGACAACCACTCAGTTCCAGGGATCCGATAACTCCTTCTGGACTCCAACAAACCTGCACAGTGCTGGCTGCCCTGGAACTTGCTTTGTAGACCAGGTTGGCCTCGAACTCACAGAGCTCCACCTAGCTCTGCCTGCTGAGTGCTGGGATTAAAACTGTGCATCACCATGCCCACCCCACCCCCTTTTCATAAGTGAAAAGCAAAGAAGATTTATTCAATGTGGCTACACTGAGATGAAGAAGGAAGAGGTCCAGTTATATAGCGCTCCCAAATCCAGACTCCAGGGTCTGATCATGAGATCAGACTTAAACAGAGGCAAGAGGTGTGCATTGCTAAGCAGTCCTGGTCAGGTGTGGTCCTGCCCAACATCCTCCGTCTGTCTTTGCTGCAAGTTGGCTGATAAGCTATAAATCTCATTCCAGGTAACAAAGTTCCCCTCCGGCTAGCATCAGGCTCCAGTCTTTTCCGTCTCCAGCATGAAACACCCAGGGAAATTCCAGTTTCTGGGGGTAGATTGTTTTGGTTACCAAAGGGAGAGCACAAGTGTCTCTGTAGAATAGCTTCATTCTTCCTGTGAGTTTTACAATCATGCCCCCTCCCAAACCTTTCTTTTGAGAAAAGGTCTCCCTGTTATACATAGCCCAGGCTTGCCTCTGACTTTCGTCTACTCTTCTGCCTCTGCCTTACAAATGCTAGCATACAGGTGTGTACCCCGAAACTCCCATTGTCTTGGGCTATACTCAGGTTAAACCTGCAGAGCCAAGGTCCTACAACAGAGAGCTCCTGAACCACAAAAGAAAAACCCTCCTGGCTCCATCCTGGCCACAGGGGGGTCCTCACAGGTCCCCGAAGAGCTGATATTGGTGGGTGGAAACCTGAGGCACAGAGAATAAGAAAAGTCACCAGAGGGGCCTGGACAGTGTCTTGTGCTACTAATCTGTAAGTACCATGATACTCAGCTCCAAGATCCAGGGTCGTCATCTGGGACCAGGCTGGCCTGGAACTCACTGTGTAGCCCAGGAAGGCCTTGAACTTATGGTAATCTTCCTGCCTCAGGCTACTAAATGCTGAGATTTTAGGCATATAGCACTCATCCCGCCAAACTCCCTTGCTTTTAATTATTCATTTCTCTTTATTTTCTATGCATCAGTGTTTTTGAAGGGACTCTAGCCAGCCCGAGCATGGCAAACACAACTCTGGTGGGCTTTGCCCTTCTCCCTCATTCCCTCTGCCTTGCTAAAAACTGTGAGACACATTCCTACAGTTAGCCACAAAGGTCTATTCCCTTATTTGGCCACTCCCTCCTCCTGAGGCTGACCAAGGTCTAGCTAACAAAGTATTGAAGTGTTGGCATATTTTTTTTAATCTATTTTATTTGGGTTCTTATATTTACCACCCTTTCATCCCTTATCCCTTCCAACACCCCAACACTAGTAGGAGAGAAAGAGCAGTAGAGGGGAAAGGGGCCATATACCTCTATAGACTACTTCCTGCTGATTAGGGGCATTGAGTTCCTTGGGGCAAGTTCAGTCTTCTTTCTGTCATATCCCAACTTCTAGTCTCTTTTCTCACCACCAATTGAAAAACCAGCAGGAGGAGCAGCTGCCCCCATCTTGGGACTCTCGTCTTTTTATACCCTCTAGAATCCCCAAATTAAACTATCTTCAGCCAGCAGAATCACAACCCTGCCAGAGCTGTGTTTACCATGGGCGCGTGCGCATGTGCGCGCGCGCGTGCGCACACACACACACACACACACACACACACACACGGCAAATAGTCTTCCGCTGTATATAATCTTTAACAGCCCCATATCCCACACCTGGAATTAAAACAAAAACATGTTTACATAACATAACTGTTTGTTTTTTTATGACATCAAAATTCTCACTACATTGAAGGTTAGCAATTAAAAGCTCCCTTTGGCTCATCTAATTAACATGCCCAATTAAAATTAAACATATCATCCGAACACGAGGTTTCCCCTTCTCCTCTCTATCCTGAGGCAGTCCTTTGTAGTCATCCCCCACCGCCTACAGGACAAATATCCCTTCCCCCTCTCCCTTGTTCCTTTCCCCTTCTCCCTTGTCCTCTATTTCCTGCTTTGTCTTGTATTCCCTGTTCTTTGCCCCTCTGGGGCAAATAAATTTCCTTTGTGCTGATAACTTGGTCTTGGGGTATCCTGAGCCCGTACTGGTCCTGTTCAGTTCTGCCTGCATGTGTGTTTGTGTGAGGGTGTTGGCTTCCCTGGAATTGGGTTACAGACAATTTAGACAATTGTAGGCTGTCAAATGTGTGCTTGGAACTGAACCCTGGTCCTTTGAAAGATCACCCAGTGCTCTTAACCACTGACCCATCTTCCCAGCCCCAGGCTTTCCCTTTTTCTGAGAATGCAGCCCACTGGAATCAGGTCTCAGCTTAACAAACTCCTGTCACCTGACTCTGTCTGAGATCAGATCATCTTCTGGTCCTAGGGGTTAGGGTTCCCCACATATGCCCATTGGGTCACAATTCAATCCACGATACCCAGTAGAAGGAGACTCATCTCCGCACCTAACCTTCCAGTGGAGTGGCCTAAGGCCTTCTCCCAGCAAATCTGTGAGGAGACCAAGTGCCTACCAAGACCCAGGAGGGCTGCTTTTACATGGGGAGACAGCAGTTCAGAGGGAGGTAGAGCCCAGCCCGGTGAGGTGAATCAAGTTCACTAAGGTGCTTGTCAGAGCCAAGTTTCAAAACCTGGGCCCTTGCAACAGGCTCCTTGTCCTCTTCCTCCTCCCCCAGTCGCTGGCCATAGACACCCATATGTGTATCAGTGTTTCTTCTCCAGGCCCCACCTGGCCCTGCTCTAGCCCTGCTGTAGCCCTGGCATCTTCCAGCTAGGCTGCCCAACCCGGGGGCAAGTTTGCTTTTTCTCAATGCTTTCTCATCTCAGCAGTGATCCTGGAAGGAGGAAGAAGAGTCACCGAGCCCATAATGAGTCCCCAAGAAACACCCTGTATCTCCCTTGACAGCATGGCTCTGCTGCTGCAAAGGGGGCAGACGGTTTTAGAAAAAAACACCTAGGACAATTCTGCAGGGTCTGTTCTACTAGAGAGGAGCAATGGGCTCAGAGAGGGCGTGGCTGGGCAGAGCTAGCCTGAGCAAAGTTTGGCCCCATCTCCTCCCTCCTAGGTCCTAGCTGTAGAGTCACATCAGCCAGGGAAGTATCTCCAATGAGGCCCTCTGCAAACATGAGTTCTCTGCTGCCCTAGAATCAGGCTAGTGGCAGAGAAAGCCTTTAGAAACAAGGTTAAATGGAGTGGACAGCTTGGGAAGGAGGAATAGGGAGCCCCATCAGCCTCCTGAACTCCATTGCCCAGGCAGCAGCACGTTTGACCTTTTGGCAAGCTGCCTCATTTCCCAGATAAGGAAACTGAGGCACAGGATGCACAAGGTCACTCTTTGCAGCACCCAAGAGCCATGCCTGAGTGGAGCCCTGTGCGTCCTTCCATTCCCTGGGTCCCTGCCTCTTCATGCACACACTGGGAAAATCCTGCTCGTGCTCCCCTTCCCCTGGGGTCATTGCAGAGTCTGTGGAGCCCTCAAGAGTGGAATCCTCTCTGTTGTGTCCCCGGCCACCAACAGTGCCATAGGAGTAGAGCCAGGTGTGTTGCTGTGTTCCATTGTTTTTGTTTGTTTGTTTTTTGGGGGATCACCAAGGGCATCACACTGGTTGACCAGAGTGCTAACACTCAATTCTTCCCATCTGCTTCAGAGTGTGAGACACTTCAGAAAGGATTATGGCCTCGGGGAGCTGTGGCCTTTGGGATAAACAGTTTGTCCCAACCCTGCTGTCTCTCTCAAGTGCTTTTCTTTACCAGGGAGTTACAGGGAAATAAGCTCCCTACCTCTTCTCCATAAGCTCTTCAGTGGGAATGTTGTCCCATTTGATAGGTAAGGAAACTGAGGCTCAGGCCGCTAAAGGGTCATAGCCAGGATAGATGTGTAGTCACAGCTCCTCTGTCTCTTGTTGGCAGAATACCAACAGTCACAAGGGATCATGGGTAACCTCAGTCAGCGGGCAGAAGCTTCATCAGATGTTAATAGCTCCAGCAGAGTTAACAGCTCTGGAGTCAGACGAATGTTTTGGGATCCGTGAATGAGAGACAAAAAGCCTCCTCACCTTAAGCCAAAAAGGCTGACAGTGTTTTACAGAGTTAACAGGGTAGAAGGCATTTAGAGACGATAACCTGGGTTGGGGGCGGGTGTGGAGAGTTGGCTCGGGCGGTTAAGAGCACTGGCTGCTCTTCCAGAGAGCAGGGATTTAATTCCCAATACCCACGTGGCAGCTCACAACCGTCTGTAACTCAAGTCCAGTGGATCTGACACACTCACAGAGATGTGCTTGTGCAGCCCAAACCACCCTTACATAGTGCCCATAATAAATATAAATTAAAGGAAAAAAGAAGATAACCTTGGCTCCTGAGGCCCCCTCACTGCCACCCAAACAAGAGGAAAGAGGATTCCCAGGCCCTGTGCTTGGTAGCTCCCATGACACCCCGCGGCCCAGAGTGACTTCTCAGAAAGACTTGAGCAACTGAAGGCGCATCAGAGAACAGGGGTGGGAAGAGCGAAGAAGGCCTGTGCCAGCTCTCACAGCATCCCAGCCACTGGGTGGGGAAAGCCCAGAGCCTACATAGTGAGCAGAGCGGGGTATACAAAAGTATGTACGCATTTGTGTATGCATGTTCCCCTGGGAGCCTAAAGGCAGGGAAGGCACAGATGAGCTTGCAAATCCTAGTCTCATACCCTGGGGGCCCCTCAGTTCGTAAACTGTAAGTCTCCCTTTGACATCAGAGAATCGGATATCACAGTTGTCTAGGTCAGTGCTACAGCCATAGTCACGGGGAAACTGAGGCAGGGAGTAAGGAAACAGACCTCACAGCTCAGATAAGGAAAGTGATTGATTGTACCCTATGCCGTTTGACCCCATCCTACATTGAAGGAAGGGGGTAGCTGGGAGGCAGCCTTAATGTGGGCCTGGGACGTGAGCTGTCATGCCAGGGAGATACTGGGCCTGAGCTCAGAAAAGAATCGAGGAGCCCCTCCTGGCTTTTGTGAGGAATGTGTTTTGCCTGATGCTGGAGGTGTGGACCCCAGGGTCCTGGCTTCCTGTGACTTGCCCTGACTCCTGGAAATCCCCCTTCCCTGTGGCACACCTGCCTTGAAGCCAGAGGTGCCCGCACACTCCTTCTCATGCCTAGAAGCCCTGAGGCTTTGTCCAGAAAGAGTGAGGCCTTCCTCTTTTACCCTGGTGCTCTCTGGAGATGAAGGAGGGTGTCCCAAAGTCCTTATCCCCTACGGTGGGACTGTCAGCCCAGCAGCCAAAGTTTTTGCTGTTAGACAGAGTGGTGAAGAGGGCGTAGCTGCGGGCTCCTCAGGCGTGGGGTGCTGAACCAACCCAACAGGTTGGGTGAGAACTAGGTGGGCCTCCTTCTGTCTCTGTACCCCACCCTGTAGGGTGAGGGTGACCTTATTCCTGGCCTTGAGGACAGCCTAGGGCAATGAACAGAGAGATCAGAATTTTATGTGTGCCCTTATGGGCAGCCAGCAGGGATCATGGGATGGGCCAATTGTTCATGGTTAGTGTGTGGAAGATCACAAGAGAGCTGACCAGGAAGTAGAGGATTCAGCTTCGGGAGGAAAGGTTTCCAGCAGATTTGAAAAAGATGATTCCAGCCTGGCATTTAAGACCAGCCTCATTACGTAGGGAATTCCAGGTCAGCCTGGGCTACAGAAGACCCTGTCTCAAAACAAACGAAACAATCCATCCAAAAGTTCTGCAAAGGTAGGCCTGGAGGTGGTCAGGTTAGATTGCAATGACAGTAGGCCAAGGTCATGCCACAACATCCTTTGGGGTGCCTACCCATCCAGTCTTTGATTCTGTATACCCTGCAGAGGGCCAAAGGCCAGCAAGGCCCCAGATGGAATCTTCGAACTAGAAATGTGGAGATAGGATTGCAGGGCTACCAGAGCTTAGCCAAGTGCTCAAGGACAGTGGCCAGCTGAGAGTGACTCTCATGCAGGGTCTCTGCATGCCTCCTTTTCCTTCCAGTTATTCATTCATTCATTCATTCATTCATTCATTTTTGGCCTCCCTTGCATTGCCTCCCTCATTTCCACCTACTCCTACACTGCCAGCCTCTTACACCCGATTTCCTGCTTTTTTGTTTGTTTGTTTACTTTTAGGTTTTTCAAAACAGGTTTCTCTGTGTAGCTTTGGTTGTTCCAGACTCGCTTTGTAGACCAGGCTGGCCTTGAACTCACAGAGATCCACCTGCCTCTGCCTCCCAGAGTGCTGGGATTACAGGCGTGCGACACTGCTCCCCGCCCCTCTTTCCTTCCTATTGTCTACTGTTTCTGTCTCACCCACAGTGGACAGCCTCTGGGGCAGGGAGTGCCCACCAGCTGCTAAAGGAACCACTGACAACTGACAGGACCTGACTGAGGAAAGCAAGGTGCTTACGCTGATGCAGCCAGCAGGAACCTCACTGAGGACAGAGCATCATCATAGATCACCTCACTGAGCTGTGCCCCTCTGAATTCTGTGCCATTGCTGGAGTAGTATCCCCTGCTGGATGCCCTCTCACCCACGGGGCAGGGCTCCCACAGAACCTCCTGCAGAACCTTCCTGGGTCCAGCCTCCCTGAGCTCCTCAGCTGTCTCTGTGTGGTTCACCCTGCAGAACCTTCCTGGGTCCAGCCTCCCTGAGCTCCTCAGCTGTCTCTGTGTGGTTCACCCTGCAGCTGAGAGGCCAGCTCAGCCTGGGCTTTAGCTACATGGTGCCTAGAATAGAGCCTGGCAGAGCAGATGACTCTCAAGTGAAAGAGAAAGAAAGATGGAGGCTATGTGCCCTGGTGCATATATGTAACCCCAGCACTTGAAAGGAGTTTGAGGCTAGCCTGGGCTACATAGAAAAAAACACGTCTCAGGGAAAGGCAGGATAATGTGAGGCAAAATGAAGTCCATCTGTTCAAATAAAAGAGGCCACTCTAAACTGAGGCCTCAGGGTTTAACTGTAACATCAACTCCATGCTGAGCCCTGTAGTTAGTCACAGACTAGGCCATGCTCCCACGCACAAACCAGTCAGAATTCCAGGAAAAGAGCGAGCTCTAATTAAACTGGGACTTTGAACACTAGTCACAGCCTGGACCTGGTCACACACTGAGCCCTGAGCCTATACTGTACTAGGCTGAGTTTTGTTTTGTATGCTCTCACTCACTCTATCTTTTTGTTTTGTTTTTATGAGTTTGTTGGTTTTTGTTTTGTTTTGTTTTAACATTTTTTTTAGTTGTATTTTATATGTGTAAGTGAGTGCCTTATGTGTGTCTGCGCATCACATGCCTGTCTGGTGACCAAGGAGGCCAGAAGAAGGCTTTGGATCCCCTGAAACTGGAGTTACAGGTAGTTGCGAGTCGCTCTGTGGGTACTGGGAACTGAACCCAGGCCTTCCTCAAGAGCAGCCAGTGTTTTTAACCTGAGTCATCTCTTCAGCCCCTAGGGAATTTTTTGGCTTTTGTATTTGTTTGGTTTGGGTTTTCTTCTTTCCTTCTTCCTTCCTTCCTTCCTTCCTTCCTTCCTTCCTTCCTTCCTTCCTTCCTTCCTTCCTTCCTTCTTTTCTTTAAATATGGGTCTCCAGTAGCTCAGTTTGGCCTCAGACTTGTTACATAGCCAATGATGAGCTTGAATTCCTGATCCTCCTTCCTTTCCCTCCCAAATGCCGAGATTGTACCACCGTGCCTAGTTCTGTACTGAGCCCTGACCCCGGTCACATGTTAATCCCTGATCCTGGCCACACTCATATACTAAGCTTTTATGCTGATCTGCTCTGAGCCCTGCTTTCCTCTCAGAGCCCTGATTCTTGTCACATTCTGAGAGCTGTCCTTTGTCAGACATTTGCCCCAAACCTGGCATACCTCAAACCCTGATACTTTGCTGAATCAGCGCCTGCTCAGGCCTGACTGAGCACTGGCCTGGGTCTCACCCTGTTAACTGGGTTGCTTTGCTAACTGCCCTGCACTCCCCTGGAGGAAGGACACTGCTCAGTTCTGCTCCAGGCCCTAGCCCTGCCCAAACCAGAGGTGCTTGGGAGTTGTTTCCCAGACTACAGACAAGGGAGGGCTGAACCATCCCACTCACTGGCAGCCCACAGCCCAGGAGGCCGCAAAGTTCCTTTCCACCTCCAGCATGGTATCCAAGGGGTGTCCCTGGGAACAAGACCAAACATTCAAAGCTCCTTGGAGCTAAAGTAGCTCCATAGACAACATGGAAAACAGAACTGGACAGCCAGCCTGGACAGGGCCGTCCTCCTGCAACCACCATTTTTTGGTCCTAGACTTCAGGCACTCCTGACAACTTCTCTGGCTCCCCAGCCTTGGGCTTAGACAGTACTGACCCTGCCACAGGCAACCACCTTGCAGAGGGACCACCCTGGAAGCAGAACAGCTGGTCCCACCTAGGCTTTGTGACAGGTGGCCTCTGAGTTTAGCCCTGCCCTCTCCCGACCCCGTTTTTCATTTTATTTGTTCTGAAAAGGTCTCTCTTTATAACACAGGGTGACTTGAAATTCTCTCTGTCACCTGGGCTGACTTTGAACTCAGCAATTCTCCTGCCTCAGCCTCCTTAAAGCTGGAATTTTAGCTATGCACCACCACACCTGGTTTCCCACACCCTCCTTTACTACATCTTATTTAGTTCGTGTGTGGAGGTCAGAGGACAACTTATAGGAGTCAGTTTTTTCCCTCCTACCACGCGGGTCCCAGAGACAGAACTCAGGTTGTCAGTCTTGGTGGCAAGTGCCTTACCCCTTAAGCCATCTTGCCAGCTCACAAATTCATGGGTTTTTATTTGTTTTTAAAGAAACCACCATTTTCTATGATCTTGGGGTATATATAGTATGTCCCACTCATGCTAGCAGCGCCCGGCGCAGAACAAGGCTTGCTTCATTCCACAGTTGCCCTGGTGAGGAAACTGAGTCTTCAGTAGGCTCATAGCAGCTCACTGAGACAGAGCTACTGTCTACTCCATGAGCCCCCCCCCCCATTCTCCACTCCCTAGCCCAAAGGACTGTTTGGTTTTGTTTTTAAATATTTTATTTCAATAAATATATTTTTATTTTATTTACTTATAAATAAAACAAATATTGTATTTCAATATATACATTTAAATAAATACGTTTTAAATATATTTAAATCTTTAAATATAAAGATTCATTTCCTTTATGGTGTGTGCGTGTGTGTGTGTGTGCCTATATAATTTTATATGCATCACATGTATGCAGATGTCTGTGGAGGCCAGGAGAGGGCATCAGATCCCTTGGAACTGGAGGTGCAAGTGGCTTTGAACTGCCTGATGTGGCTGCTGAGCAGCAAACCCAGGTCTTCTGCAAGAGCAGGAATTATTTTAACTGTTGAGCCTTCTGCCCAGTCCCTCTATTTTAATTGAATTTATTCTGTGATGGTTTGAATAGGAATGGCCCCCAGTAGGCTTGTATGTTTGAATTCGTGGTCATCAGGGAGCGGCAATGCTTGACAGGAATTAGGAGAGTGGTTCTCAAGCTCCCCAATGCTGCAACCCTCTAATACAGTTCCTTATGTTGCGGTAACCACCAGCCATAAAATTGTTTTCATTGCTACTTCTTGTTTGTTTGCTTGTTTGTTTGTTTTCGAGACAGGGTTTCTCTGTGTAGCCTTAGCTGTCCTGGACTCACTTTGTAGACCAGCCTGGCCTCGAATTCATAGAGATCTGCCTGCCTCTGCTTCCCTGAGCGCTGGGATCACTCACGCCTGGCTTCATTGTTACTTACCTGTCGCTATGAATTTCAAGGTAAATATCTGTGTTTTCCGATGGTCTTAGATGATTCCTGTGCAAGCATTGTTTGACACCCGACAGGGTCAAGACCCACAGCTTGAGAACCACTGGATTAGGAGTGTGGCCTTGCGGGAGAAAGTGTGTCACTGGGAATGGGTGTTGAGGTTTCAAATGTTCAAGCCAGGCCCGGTGTCTGTCTCTTCCTGCTGCCTGACAATCTTGACGTAGAACTCTCAGCTACCTCTCTAGCACCGCGCCTGCCTGAGTGCTTTCCACCCTGATGATAATGGACTAAACCTCTGAATATAAGAAAAATCCAATTAAATGCTTTCCTTTATAAGAGTTGCTGTGGTCATGGTGTCTCTTCGCAGCAATAGAAAACTGACTAAGGCAATCATTTTTCTTGAGACAGGATCTACAGCTGCCCTCAAACTTGCTAGGTAGCCAAGGACAGCCTTGAACTTCTGATCTTTCTGCCTCTACTTATGGGATTACATCACCCAAGGTGACAGCTATGTGCCACCCTACCCAACTTATGTGACCCTGGGAATTGAACCCAGAGCCTCACTCATGCTGGGCAAGGACTCTGCCAACTAACCTATATCCCCAGACTTTAATTTTAATTTTTGAGAAAGAAGCTCATGTATCCCAGGCTAGCTTCAAACTTATTAAGTCTCACACTCAGGACAAAAGGCTGAGGAGCCCATTTAACATACGCTGGCAGGCAGATTCTCCGCTTAGCAAGTAACTGCTACAGAATCATCCAGGCAGCCTCAAACCTAACTAAACCTCTCCAGCCCGTGACTTCACTTCCCTTCCTCCAGTATAACTCAGCCATTTTGACTATGTGTCCTTACTCTTTGTCTCTCAGTCCTTGGCTCCTCTCTTTGCTCCCTCTCTCTTCTTCTCTCACTGCTACCTCCTCTCTCTCCTCTCATGGAGAGTCTGCTGTCCCAGTTTAGCCTGGACCCTTCCAGATGCCTCTGGCTGTTCTGTCCCTCATAGCTACAACAAACCTCCCTTGGAGCAGTCATAGCCTCATTTCCTTTTTAATTCAAAACTTACTATGTAGCTGAGGATTGGGGACCCCAAAAAGGATAACCTTGAACTCCTGACCCTCCAGACTCTTCCTCCCACAGATGCAGATCACAGCACACCTTGCTCCTGAAAGACATTTTGAAATGAAGCATGAGGGTCTGTGGCCCTCCTGCACTCAGACATCCCCGACACTCTCCTGCTTAACAGCTTAGGAGCTTGGCTGGCCACCTTTCCCTACCCTCTCCTCTTCCAGGCATTCCAGCCACTTGAGGCCTTCTATTCACTTCTTGTTGTTACCTACTTAAAGGTGAGCGCCTTGAGATGTTTTGCATCCAGGATCTGACAGGCCTTTCTTAGCTATGAACTGTGTGCTGGGTATAGTCTGAGTATCAGAGACTGGGGCTGATGGGTTGACTGGAACCCACCTTCTTCAGCCACAGGTTGGTCCAGGGCAGGTGGGCAGGAAAGGGAGAGAGGCCAGGCAGCAGCCTTCAGAGGAAAGGAGGCAGGAATGGAATACAGTCTATTCAGTAATTGCTAAGCTTAGTTCTGGGATGAACACCCTCTCTCTCTCTCTCTGGCCTCTTCCTTCTTCAGGTTGCTCTTTAAAGCACCCTTGGGGAGAGGCTCACTATCCCTAGAACTTCCTGTGTATGTGTGTTTATGTTCTTCTCTCTCTCTCTCTCTCTCTCTCTCTCTCTCTCTCTCTCTCTGTGTGTGTGTGTGTGTGTGTGTGTGTGTGTGTGTGTGTGTGTGTGTGTGTTTGTACAACCTCTGGTGCCAGTCCTCACCTTCCACCTTGTTTGAGACAGGGCCTTTTCTTATTTATCTGGTTCATGGGCTTCTGGGGAGTCTCTTGTCTTTCTCACCCATCTTGATGCAAGAATGCTGGAATTGCAGATGCCATACAGCATGGGTTCTAGGAATCTGAATTAGGGTTTGTCTACCTATCTTTATCTACCTTGCTTTATCTACCTACCTTTTTAAGACAGGGTCTCATGTAGCATAGGTTGACCTAGACCTCACCGTGTAGCTAAGGATGAGCCTGAACTTGGAATCTTCTTGCCTCTACCTTCCATATTGGGATTACAGATTCATGTAACCACACTTAGTGTTATGCAGGGGTGGGGACTGACCCAAAGCTCCAGATTTCATCCACACAAGGCAAGCAACTGCCAGCTGCCCCCTCATTCCTCCCATTCCCTTTTGAGAAAGTGTCTTACTATGCAGATCAGGCTGGCCTCAAACATGCCGTGGAACCCAGGTTGGCCTCAAATTCAAGATCCTTTGTCTAGTGCTTCTCAAATGCTGGGAGTATAAGCATGTGCTACACCATGCCTGGCTCTTAAATTATTCCTATTTTTAAATTACATCTATCTATCTATCTATCTATCTATCTATCTATCTATCTATCTATCTATCTATCATCTAGCTAGCTAGCTATCCATTTGCTCTGTGTGTGTGCACACACAATACAAACACGCAGAGGACAACTTCCAGGAGTCAGTTATCTCCTACCACGTGGGTCCCAGAAATCATACTCAAGTTGTCAGGGTTGGTGGGAAGCACCTTTACTCCCTGAGCCACCTCACTGGTCCTCAGCTTTCTGCTTGCTGAATGTTAAGAGAGGCGGGAATTACTATCAGCCACAGTGACCCGAGAAGGCTCTCTGGAAGAGTGACACACAGGACAGGCTGGCCCAAGGAAAGCAAAGACCAGAGGATTTTGATTGTAAAAGTGTGAGGGAGGAGAGACAGCCCCAGTCAAGGTGGGGGCTTCTAAGAGATGGTTGCCTGGCTGGAGACAGTGGCCCAACAGGGAGGAGCACACTGGAGACTGCAGTGCCTTATTGATGCCAGCCGGCGGGGCGGTCCCATATATAACCTGCCTTCACCCTTCATTCTTAGACCTGTGCCAGGTGCCTCACCCTGCCACCTGCTGTGGGTGGCTGGCTCCCTGCCTCCTCTCCAGGTCAACCTGGTCGTTTGGTTCACGGCTGTGGCTCCAGAGTCCAGCTGAACTAAAGTGACTCTTCCCTTGCCCCTGCTCATCTAGACAGGGTGGCCTAGCTCTGCGGAGCTGTGGCCCCCCCCTCCCCCTCCACAGGTTTGGAAGCTGCTTTTGTTAAACCTAGACAGCCTTCAAGGCTCAAGATCCTTGCTCAGCGACTTGCCGACTGTATGATCCCAGGCCTGATATCCCAGATGTCTCTGCTTCTGTTTTCCTCTTCTACAGACGGGATTGCCATGTGCATGAGGCAGCTTGTTTTGGCTTTTCTGAGACAGTGTCTTAGCCTCCAAGCCATGGTCCTCCTGCTCCCGCTGCTGAGTGCTGGGATGACAGACTTGTGCCACCATGCCTGGCTTGTGAGGTGGCTTTGATCACACAGTGCCTGAGCCCTTTCTTGTTTAGTTGGTTGGTTTTTCGAGACAGGGTTTTTCTGTGTACTCCTGACTATCCTGGACTTCACTCTGTAGATCAGGCTAGCCTCGATCTCCTGCCCCTGCTTCCTGAGTACTGGGATTAAAGGCCTGCACCCCAACTGTCCAGCTGACCCTGAACTCTTTTTTTTTTTGGTTTTTTTTTTTTTTTGGTTTTCAAGATAGGGTTTCTCTATGCAGCCTTGGCTGTCCTGGACTCACATGGTAGACCAAGCTGGCCTCAGACTCACAGTGATCTACTTGCCTCTACCTCCCCAAGTGTTGTGAATACAGGCCCGTGCCAACATGCCCAGCGACCCTGTACTCTTAATTTTCCTGCTTCTGCCTCCCCAGTACTGGGATTACAATTATATAGCATTATGACCATTTTGTTGTTGTTGTTGCCATTTGTTTTAATTTGGTTTTGTTTTTTATTTGTTTGTTTGTTTGTTTTTTACTATGTGGCCTAAGCTAGCCTCTAACTTTCATGGAGTCTCTTGCCTCAGCCTCCCTTCCAAGTGCTAGGATTACAGATGCACACCATCTCTTCTGGTTTATCCGAGGCACCTTCCAGTGCTGATTCTGTCCTGAACTAGCCTGCGCCTCCCTGGGTCCTTCACAATCATTTCCCTGTGTCCTCACCACAGAGCTGGAGCTATGGGGACAGATTCTACCTGCTTTACAGACGAGGAAACAGGCTTAGGGAAGAACTCACCTGATATACAGAGACAGTGGAAGAAACTTGAACTTCCATGGGAAGCCATGTGATTGCAGGTGTTCATATGACCTGGGCTACCCTGGAGATGCTGTGACTGTACCCCATGTGACCCCCATGACCTTGGAAGAATTTGTGGATTCCTGAGGACTCCAGGAGTCTCTGTTTGAGGGCTAATTCTGGAATCTAAAGTACTGACATGAATCTGTGCCCAAGCCTGAGGCTTTTCGAGGTTCCTCATTGCCCAGACCCCTGGATTGCTGACCTACAAGATTTCAGGGCCTGTTGTGAGAGGATAGGATCTTTACCTTGCTAGAGGGAGATCTCGGCCTCAGAGTGTAGGCTCACTCTCACTCTAGGGAGTTGCCCCACTCTGCGGGGGCTCCTATCCACTTCATTTCTGGTAGGCTTTATAGAATAAGGGGCTCCCTCAGGGTATATGGCTTGAAGGACCCTTAAACACAGCTAGCTGGGGAGAGGGGTTTTGGGCACACTAGACACAACTAGACTATTAGTCCCGGAGCAGGGAAAGGAGTATGGCTAAAAGCAGCTGCTTAGAATCTTTGGCAGTTAAATACGAATGCTAATTGAGACAATGAGGAACTGGAAAATGGGGAATTTTTTTTTTTTTTTTTTTTACGTTTTCATTGCTGTTGTTGTTTTAATGTGGATTGGGCATGGCAGTACATGTCTTTTATGATCTTGGCGTTCTGGAAACACAATCTGGAGTATCAGGAATTCAGTGCCATCCTGAGTTACATAGTAAGTTTGAGGCCGTTCCGGGTCGCAAGAACCCCTGCCTCAAAACAACCAAAAGCAAAGGGTTGGATCTGCAAAGGTGCTTGCCCAGGGACTGTTCAGCTGGACCACAGCCTATGCCTTCTCTCTCTTTCCTCTTCAGAGCCACCTGTGCTATGCTCAGCATGCTGGCTGCAGGCCCTGGAGTGAACCAGCCCTGGGATTAAAGGGATCTGGCAAGGTAGGCCGGGGCCTCAAATAATAAGCGGGTGTGTTTGTTTCTGCTGTTGTTCTTATTGTTGTTGTTGTTTTGTTTAGTTTTCCGTTTCGTGACAGAGTCTCTCTATGTGACCCAGACTGGCCTCCTACTCTCCGTCCTGCAGCCTCAGCTTCGGCCTCCGGGTGCTGGGATTACAGGCGTGTACCTCCACACCCAGTTCCGAGTTGTATTTTAATCACAGTACAATCTAAACCACCCCAATTTATACAGAGCTTCAGTGCGCATCACCTCCCTCCCTTCACGGGGACCCAAAAGTCCAAGGTTATCGATTATCAACCTGACACTTCCATGGCTGCAGAGAGGCAAGAACTCACCCAGAGGAGTTCAAAGGTGGGTTCAGAGGGTAGCAGGACAGTCAGCCACCTGAGGAGTCAGAGGAGAGTCCACGGGAGGGGAGATGGGACAGGCCCTGAGGAGTGTCTCCTAGATACACATAGGCATCTTTACCTCTCAGCAGCCCCCCATCATTTCCCTTGGGGTCACTTTCCTGCCCTCAGCTCTCAGCTCATCCTCCAAGCAGAGAGGATGATCAGGCTGGACATGCTCGCTCCCCACTTCAGGATTTTTCTGTCAGGGAGATGGGATCACACCAGTGCCCAACGTGTAGAGGACTAAGGGCAGGGAATGGGTAGATATGAGTGGGTCGAGGCCACCTCCTTTTCTGCCGTACACATTCTTGGGTCGCATTGGGCATCGTCTACCCACTCTGCTGTGGTCCAGCAGGTTTGCTACTCACGCCAGAGGCGGGAGTCGCGCTTTTCTCAGTACAGAGTGAGGAGCAGTTCGGGGAAGACCAGCAATTTGTAGCCATCTTGATTGACGAGGGGTGGGGTGCAGACATTCCCCCTTTGGAAGGCACAGGGATGGGCAGGGAAGGAAAGATGCCCAACAACGAGAAACAGAATCCTCCCTTCATCTGCCACCCTGCCTACCTCACACCCAACCAGATGTGCCCGAGGGTTGAGTCTTGGCCGCGTCACCTACTGCCGCACAATGGCAGGTACAACCCCTTTTGCTCCAACCTCCTTGCCTCATGGGGAGTACACACACACACACACACACACACACACACACACACGGCCAAAAAAATGAAAGGAATGCGTCAGGACACCACAGGTGAGATGGGGTGACATGCAGGCAGCAATGAAGCCACTGTGGCGCTCCGAGCTCCAGAGCAGCTGGGAGGTCAGTGTGCTTTACAAACAAGGGCTCAGGATTTGCTGTGTAGTTTGTGGTACCCTTGCTTTAAAAGACTGCTGAGCAGCGGGGTGGTGGAGGTGCAAGCCCTTAATCCCAGCCCTTGGGAGGCAGAGGCAGGCTGATCTGTGAGTTTCGGGGCCAGCCTGATCTACAGAGTGAGTTTCAGGACAGCCAGGGCTGCACAGAGAAAACAAAAAACAAAACAACCCTGTCTTGAAAAGCCAAAACCAACCAGCCAACCAACCGAAACAACAACAAAAATTGCTGAGCATCTGGGGCTTGGTAAATTTGGGTTTCAATTCCCTGTACCTACATTAGGAGGTTGGCTCACAATCACCTGTAACTCTGGCTCCAGTGGGATCCAAGCCTCTGTAGGCACCTGCACTCATGTACACATACCTATATATGTTGTGTGCACAAATGAACACACACACACACAGAGTTAAAGGTAATAAAATTAAACTTTTAAAGAGCGACCACTAAGCATCTGATGATGGCGATGGATGATAAACTGAATACGGCACTCTCCTGTCTAGAAAGCCATCGGGGCTCCAGGGGCTCACCCCAGAGACAGGTAAGGGTGCAAGAATCCCTGCTCCTGGAACAGGCCGGGTCCGGAGCGCTGTCCGTTCATTTTTGTTTTGAGACGGGGTTTTGTGTGACCCAGGCCGATCCCAAGGCTACTGTATATCAGAGAATAGCCGTGTGCCCCTGATTCTCCTGCTTCAGCCTCCCAAGCGCTAGGAAGACAGGTGTGGGCACAGGGCTTTCTGATCCTAACGCAAGAGGGCCACCTGATGTCAAGCTCTCTTGGGACAGGATGGAGGGGGCAGCTATTCATGACTTTGTCGTTCATGGAGAGCTTGGAGAAGGCATCCGAGGACTCCCTAGCTGCGAAGTACAACATGATTAGCAGAGCCAAAAGCTACACACATCTCACCTCCTTGGAGGCAGCATTGGGTATCAGGCCTGGCCTGGCCTGGCCTGGCTGGGACAGAATACAGTCAGGGTGGCTCAACGCTGGATCTCTGGCACACTCATGCACACCCAAGCGTACACACACACACATGGGCACACACAGTGCTGAAGCACACACAGAATGAGGACGCACTTTTCCTTAACCTTGTGTGTGTGTTGTGGTATGTGTATTGTGTGCGTGGTATGTGTGGTATGGTATGTGTATTGTGTGCGTGGTGTGTGTGGTGTGGTATGTTTGTGGTGGTGGTAGTGTGTGTGCGTGTGTGTTTGTGTGTGAATATACTGTGGTGTATATATGTGGTGTGTGGATGGAGTGTGATTTAGTGTGGTCTGTGTGTATGCACGTTGTGTGTATGTATAGTCTAGTATGTATATGGGTGTGATGCAGTGTATGTGAATGTGGTGTGATGTGTATATGTGAGTGTGTTGTGGGTGTATATGTGTGAATGTGTGATGGTGCATTGTGCATGTCAGTGTGCTGTGGTGTGTGTGTATATGTGTGAATGTGTTGTGATGTGTCAGTGTGCTGTGGTTTGTGTGTGTGTGTGTGTGTGTGTGTGTGAATGTGTTGTGATGTATGTGTGTGTTACAGTGCATACATGTGAAAATGAAGGTGCATACAGGGGCCAAAGCAGGACTTGAGGTATCTTCCTGCATCATTTTCTACCTTATTGCCCGAGACAGGATGTCTCACTCAATCAGCAAGGCTGGCAGACTGGAGAACTCCAGAGATCTGTTTGTCTCTGCTCCCTGTGAATAGCTGTGTTTCACTTAAACACATACACACGTACACACACACACACACTTAAAATTTGAACCCAGGTCCTCTGGAAGAGCTGCCAAGGCTCTTAACTTCTGAGCCATCTCTTCAGTCCCATGTGTCAAGCTTTCTAAAATGTGGGTGCTTGGGAATCAAACTCACATCCTCTGCTTGCAGAGCAAGCACTATTATCAGCCAAACCATCTCCCTAGTCCCTCTCTGGCCTTTCACCTGATATCTTCATCTAGTTCTAGACTATGGAACTAAACTCCTGAGCTATTTCCACACCTCAGGCTTAGAAATTGTCTTCCAAACTCCATTTAACCAGGCACTACTTTGCTTTCTTTAACTTTCTTCAGACAGAAAGAAGCTTGCCACAAAGCCCAAGCTGGCCTCAGACTTGTGGCAATGCTCCTGCCTCTGGGTCCCAAGTGCTAGGACATGTACCATCGCAGCTGGCTTAAGCATGTACTTTCATGCATGCGTTTATTGATTTTTTAAGAGGTGTTTACTCAGGGTTGGCGAGATGGCTCAGCCAGCAGAGAAATATTTACCGAGTGCCTGCAGCAGCTCAGATCTGCTGGGCTCACAGCAGTGTTTGCTAATGCTCACTGTATGCGCTTTCCACTCCACTGTGGCTTCCTTAGGAAGAGGCATTCCCAGCCCTAAGTAGCAGAGTCTGAAGTGGCTTGAGGACACGGTTCCCATGCACTCCCCGTCTGCCTGCTGATGAATGAAGGTGAAAAAGAGATCAATAAATATCACCAGTTAGTGAATAATTAAACAAGTTACTAAGCTGTCCTTGGTACACCGTCCTCTACTAGCTTTTTCAAAGGCATCTTTTTTTTTTTTTTTTTTGAGCTGGATGTTATGGTATACATCAGAAGATTAAGATCATCCTTGGGTACAGGCAGAGTTTGAGGCCAGCCTGGGCTAATGAGACCCTGCTTCAAACAACAACAACCACAAAACAAAAGAAATCTTTTAAGAAGATGTTGTAGAGCCTGGTGCAGTGGCACACACCTGCAATCCCAGCACTCAGGGAGGTAGAAGCAGGAGGATCTCTGTGAGTTCAAGGCCAGCCTGGTCTACAAAGTGAGTCCAGGACAGCCAAGGCTACACAGAGAAACCCTGTCTCAACAAAACAAAACAAAACAAAACAAAACAAAAGCTGTTGTAGCAGTGCCTGCCTGCAATCCCACAACCTGAGAAGTGGAGGCAGGAAGATCAGGAGTTCACAGTTATTCTTGGCTACACAGTAAGCTGCCGGCCATCCTGCTGTACACGAAACTCTGTTTCAAACAAACGAAAGTTCTCATTTTGTTATTTTATTTAATCCTCAATGTCAACAGAGAATTACATTTCAAATAAAGATTCATCACTTTAAATTGTGCGTATGTGTGTGTCTATGTATGTGAGTGAAGGTGTCTGGGAAAGTCAGAGGTGTTGAATCTCCTTGCGACTGCAGTTACAGATAGTTGTGAGCCCCTGATGGGTGGCTCGGAACCAAACCGGAGTCCTCTGCAAGAGCAGTGTGCACTCCTAACTGCTGAGCCACCTCTCCCGTCCTCATAAGTATGTCTTGCTGGCATGCTCATTTCCAGATGAGGACTCAGTAAAGTGCAAAGTTGACACACTGCTCAGCTGGAACTCCAAGTACAAAATCAACCAGGGAGGGGCTGGTGAGATGACTTAATGGGTAGAGGTACTAGCTGCTAAGCCTGACAACCTAAGTTTGTTCCCTGAAACACTTAAGAGGCTAGAAAGATGGTTCATTAAAAAAAAAAAGAAGAAAAAAGCACATACTGTGATCTTGCCCCCATGACAGCAGCTTGAATCTATGTGCAACTCCGGCTCCACCTCTTGTAGCCTCTGTGGGCACTGCACTTACACCCTCCAAGTCCCAACCCCCCAATTTAAAAAGGAAATCCTCAGTGGGCAGTGGTGGTGCCCTTGGGAGGCAGAGTCAGGAGGAAATCTGTGAGTTCAAGGCCCGACCTGGTCTACAGAGAAAGTTCTAGGACAGCCAGGGATACACAGAGAGGCCCTGTCTTGAAAAATCAAAACCAAACCAAACCAATCCTTAAAATAAAATAATTAAATAAATAAATAACCCAAACAACAACACCTTGTCAACAGGGGAGGCACACCCTCATTGACGGTCACCCATGAGTCACACACAGAAGCGCACAGGAACCAGGAGCAATACTGGTCCGTGGACTCAGCGGCCATACCTGAGTCCTGGTCCTAGCACCCTCCCTCAAGCTTAGCTATTGTCCTGACTCCTAACCCCTGCCATACACATCTACAACTCCACAAGCGTGAGGCATAGATCTTATAGCATCTATTTCCTCCATCCCAGACAGATTTTCATGGAGTCAGAGCTAGCCTGGAACCCTCAATGTCACATAGACCTCTCAAGTGCTGGGGAAACAGAAGTGAAGCACTGTACCCAATTCATTTGCTGTTTGTTGCTGTTGTTTTGTGACGCGAGTAGCACAAGTTGTGACTCACTAAGCTGACTTTGAACTTTTGAGAATCCTGACTGAGTTTTCCCCACTGACGAGTGCCTGGCTCTTCTCTGACTCCTTTTGCTCAAAATGCTTTGTAAGGCTCATACCCATACCCATAGTCATTGTACGTAGTTGTAAATCATTCACTCTCGATTCAATGAATGGATATGCCATAATTTATGTAAGCCGTTAGTGATGGACACGTAAAAGGACAGTTTCTATTTAAGGCTACTCTCAACAGCACTGCTAAGAGCGAAAAAAGGAAATTAGGTAAGCCTCTTAGGGAAAGTACGGGGCACTGAGTCCTTTAAGACAAATTTCCAGGTTGAGCATGGGGTGGCAGCATTCAGAAAGCAGAGACAGGCAGATCCCTGTGAGTTTGAGGCTAGCCTGGTCTACACAGTGAAAACAAGGCCAGCCAGTGAGACCCCGTCTCAAACAACCAACCAAACCAGAAACATATAAGAAAGCAGATATCCACGAGGAGGCCAGTCCTAACAGCAGCGTACAAGCCTTCCAGTTGCTCCCTTTCTTGTCAACACTTGGCATTGTCAGATTTTCCCATTTTAGCTGCTCTGGAGGCTGACGGGGCACTTCATTTCTAAATTCCTCTCAAGCTTCTCACATGGATCTTAGGATTTCTGTTTTGCGGATGAGGACATCAGGGCCCTGAAAGGTGCCGTTATTCGTCCAAAACCACTTAAACCTTGGCATGGTCTTAAGGCTGGGATGCCCGGACTTCGGGCTGGGGTGCCAAAAGGGCTGTCTGACATCAGCCATGATTTTTTTTTTTTTTAAATCTGTCCAGCCCCCTTCCGGACCTAGCCTTGTTCGGCCTCTCAGCAATGGGGAGACATCGGCCCTGTGGCCCAGGCTTAGGTGTCCTGGGCATGCACGGGTCACATCTTGCCCAACACTACAAAGGGTTCACAGACTTGAGAGGATCTTCAAAGTGCTTTAGAAAGGGAAGATGCCCAAGGAAAGCGATGGTTGGGAAGGAAATGGATGGGGGAGTAACAAGCAGCGGTTTGCTCTCAGGGGGTTGCAACTCTGCTGGCGAAGGCGCGCTACACAGCTGCGGCCTGCAGAGCCTGAGGGTGTCTGACAGGAAAACCAGGCGAGGACTGCCAAATGCATCGCCGCCTCCAGAGCCCACCAGCAGGCCCAGGGCGGGGCGCGGCAGGAGGGGTGGGACTTTCCTGGGGGCGGGGCCACAGGCCACTACCGACCAATGGACGTGCGCGGCTAAGGCCCCGCCCCTAGATCCCGCTGCATAGTCATGAGGCGCAGGCCGGCGCTGCGTCAGCGGAAGCGGCGCGCAGCGGCTGTTTCCGACCTGATAAAGCGGCGTTGTCCCCGAGCGCTGGCCGCAGCTTCGCAGCGCTCGCTCCGCGTCCGAGTCGCTGACTGACGGACCCGCCCGGCCGGCCGCCGCCGAGGGCGCAGCCGCTGCCCGGACGCCCCGCCGCCGCCCCGGTGCGCCCGGGGCCCCGCACCCCAGCCGCCAGCCAGCCCCGCGGCCCCGGCCGGAGGAGACAGGTGAGCGGCCGCACCTGCCGCCCCGCCCCCTCCGCGCGGCCCGGGCCTCGAACCGGCGGCCCGACCGACCCGGCGTCTCTTCCCCGCCCCCACCCGGCTGCTGCGCTGCAGCCCGCACCTGCCCTTGCTCGTCCGCATCCCGGGCCCCGCGGCCGCGCTGTGTGCCTCCTTGCGCACCGGCCCGGGGCCACCCTAGAGCTCACCTCCCGCCTCTGGCGTTGGGTGCGCACCCTCCTCTCTCCAGCCCTTGCTAACTTCTGGGAGTTCATCGGCCCACCACCTTGAAATGCTCCTGGGCCACCGCTCTCTCTCCTTGTCCCCCAACACAGATTGCTTGCAGCGCTGCTAGCTGGTGGCCTGACCTTTCCCGGGCACCTTTTATTTCCTGAAGCCCATCTCGTCCCTGGAGAAGACGGGAGCACTGACCTCTAGGTGCACAGCTTCGGATTTGGAGAAGCCCCGTCTCTCTCCCCCGAGACCCATCTTTCTCCAGTCCCTTGAGCTTAACCCATTCCTCTCCAAGGTGTGCTGCGCTAGATGGGCACCCCAAGAGCACACTCCTGCGGAGGGCTTTTCCAGGGGAGGTATGTCCAAGTTGGGGAGCACAGCCTGCCGTTAGTTATTCGTAATAATTCTCTAAGGTGAGCCCAGACGTGGGAGGGAAGAGGCACTACGTCTCCTGGGGAGTCTGGGTCTCGTACTTTCCCCGTGGGATACTGATGGAGTGTGACTTCAACTTCTGCCTCAGTCTCCCCTTCTGGTCCCCTAGCTGACCACACACAGGGTCTTGCAGCTCCTTATTACTAGGGTGTTCAAAGACGAGTGCCTGCCTGGCAGACAGGATTTGCAAGATGAGTGATTGAAGCAATTGTTTCTAGTGGTCATCTAGGCCCAGCAACTCAGAGGGTGGACCACAGGACACCTGGGTCACCCCACTGAACGGTGGAAGTGTGTTCTAAGCAAATTCCCTTCAGCTGCCGCCACTGTCCTGACAGGTAGGGTGTGGTGGAAATCTTTTCCTCTTATTTTTTTTTTCTTGTAGCAAGAAAATGTTAAGTGAAAAGCTGGAGGGGTGCCTCACTGATTCAGAATGACAAATGGCTGGTCGTTGGAACTGGGACCCTCCACCAGCCTTGAAACAAATGGGAACAACACCCCCTTGCTGCTTAGATCCAAATCCCACCTTAGAAGAGCAAGTTGATTAAGGCTCTGCAGAGATTTTGCAGAAGCTTCAGAGGAGGGGGAGAGGCAGTGACCGTGGCCTGAAGCTGTGTGGGCTCCAGGTGGGAAGAGACTCCAGCATAATGAAGAAATCAAGCGCTTTGGGGGGTGGGGGGATGGGGAAGTAGGTCATCTGAAAATCCTACACTTGAGTAGCATTGGATCTGGTTGTTTGGTGACTGCTGCTGAAAAGAAGTTGTTCCTTTGAAAGGTTTGAAACGCGTGTTATTTATATGTGGGGGTGATTTATTTGGGAGACATCCCATCTCAAACCGGGGACTGTGGAGGCCGCCCAGGGCCAGCACCCCATGCCGAGGAGGATTCACTGGCTTCCCTTGCAGAGCTGTTGTGTGCTGCAGCTTTGGCCTTGTCGCATCGTGAAAGCAGATCAGAGATTGGACTGGGTGATCTCCAAGGTATCTTGCCTTTAACACCCAACTTTGCTTATTGGAGAGGAGGGAGTAGGGGAGGGACTGAGGGAGCTGGAAAGGGTTCTTGCCCCTTCTCCGT
Source organism: Meriones unguiculatus (assembly GCF_030254825.1). Classification (NCBI taxonomy): domain Eukaryota; kingdom Metazoa; phylum Chordata; class Mammalia; order Rodentia; family Muridae; genus Meriones; species Meriones unguiculatus. The sequence goes on from NC_083356.1 coordinate 26,809,898, forward strand.
CCGCCCTGCAGATCTGCGGGGGCAGAGGGGGGCTCTGATGCTGCAGCTCCTGGTCTCGTGTAGGAAAGGAGCTTCAGAAGGTATTTGAGCTGGTGTTTAGATGGTGCTGAGTTGATATCATCTGTTTTATGCAGAAGGCAGATGGGAAGATTGAACAAGGCTGCTGTTAGGGTTTAGGATGGCTGGGCCACCCTGCCTTGTGCCTTCTCATTGTCCCGAGGACCCTGGTGCCCCAGCAAGGGATGGTTTCTGACAGATTTGTGGCCTGGCATTGAATAAGAGAGACTGGCGATCATTGTAGGTGGCAGACAACCCCAAATTGCTAGTGCCCTCCTGGGGAACACCCCTGGCAGAACCGTGCCTGTAATTTGTGGAACCAGAATGTGCTAAAAGCTGTGTTCTTGTTAAGGGTGGGTGAAGATGCTACTCTATGTTCGCCTCCTGTGGTTCCCTAGATTTTTTTTTTTAATCATAATGTAATTATGTCAGCAAGGGTGCACTTAGTGATATGCCATTAGGAGCCTGCAGGCCAGGTGATACGAATGTTCAGTGGTGTCCAGTAAAGATTCTGCAGTGGGAACAACCTCATGAATGATGAGCCATCGTGGGAGTGGAAGACCCCATAAGCCAGAGTCTGCAGAGGGCTCAGCTGAAGCACCTCCCCCACCAGCTCCTAGACAAGCTCCCCTTGTTTGCATTAGCGTAACTGCTCCACCAAAGTCAATGAACAAGGATCTTTTTAAATGGGAACTTTCAAAATGTGCCTTGAGTGCACCCCCTCCTCACTATCAAGTTCTGAGGCCTGTGATACCCGCCTTCCCTTCTGAGAAACTGGACGCTTCCTCCATGCTGCTGGAAAGAACAGCCCTTTTCCCAGCCTGAGGAACCTGGTCAGGCACCTCCCTGTCTTTTATGTGAAGACTGGAGTGTGCCTGGGGTTTGTTATTGTTTGTGTATGTTTGGGAATTTTTTTTTTTAAGAATGGGTCCAAGACTAGCCTTGGACGCCTGACACTGCTGCCTCCACCTCTAGAGTGCCTTCTCCTGACAGGTGCTGGAATTACAGTTGTGTACCACAGTGCCTGGCTCTATGAGGTGGCTTTAAGAATAAAACACTGTGGCATTAGGAAGGCTGATGCAGCAGGATTGAAAGTTCAAGGCCAGTCTGGCATATGAAAGGAGGAACCCCCCTTTTTTTTTAATTTTTAAAATTTATCATTTTAAGCTATGTGCATATGTGTGTCTTTGTATGTACATGAGCGTGTAGGAGCCCCCACCCTCCTGGAGCTGGAGTTTCAGGTAGTTGTGAACTGTCTGATGTGGATGCTGAGGATCAAACTTGAGTCCTCTGGAAGAGCAATACATGCTCTTAACCACTGAGCCATCTTTTTAGCCTGAGACTTTATTAAAAAAATAAATAAATAAAGATTAAACTTGGCAGACTACTAGGCACAGCCCATTTGTATTTTTGTTGTTGTTTGTTTTATCACTGTTAGCTTTCCTCTTGCCCCGTCTCAAGGGGCCACTCTGTTCGTGTCTTAGTGGCTAAGGATGTAAGGCAGACAGTGTGGATGGCGGAATGTATTTGTCTCCAGTAGTTGCTGGGATTTGGGGAGCTGTAGGAAGGACACAGCACCTGAGGCTGGAGAAAGGACAGTTTCAAGTTCCCTGTGCTTCGGCTACTGCTTAGGTGTGGTTGCCATTTGTTTGTTTTGTTTAGATTTATTTACTGTACTGTTTTATGTGTGCGGATGTTTTGCCTGCATGTATTCATGTGTACTACATGTGTGCCCGGTGTCCAAAGAGGTCAGAGGAGGATTTCCTGGGGCTGGAGTTACAGAGGGCTGTGAGCCGCCATGTGGGTGCTGGGAATTGAACCCAGATCTTCTGCAAGAACAACAAATGCTTAACCACTGAGTCTGCTCTCCAGAAAAGTCCGTTTTTGTTGTTGCCTTTTTTGAGACAGGATCTCATATAGCTCTTGCTGGCCTTAAATTCACTATGTAGCCAAGGATGATCTTGAACTCTGGTCCTACTCTACCCAACAACTCTTTCGATTCCAAGTATGAACTGCCACCCCAGGCTTGGGTTTCTTTTAAAGGGGGCTAACCCTGTCATTATCTAGTTCATCCTTATTTTGTGCTAGGTGTAGCCTCCTTGTACAGGGGTCTGAGGGTGCTAGGCTGCCTACAAGTGGAACCCAGAACCCTCATGTGCCCTGGAATATACTTTACAATGTTTTGTTGTGGTTTGGGGTTTTTTGAGACAGGGTTTCTTTGTGTAGTTCTGGCTGTCCTAGAACTCACTCTGTAAAACAGGCAGGCCTCAAACTTAGAGATCTGCCTGCCTCTGCCTCCAGAATGCTGGGATTAAAAACATTTGCCACCGCTGTCCAGTTATGGTTTTGATCTGTATCTTAGCTTGCTTGACTCTTTCAAGCCCAGGCTAGCCACCCCCTGCCATCTATGGAAGGTATGACCATCTGGGTGGTTGGGTAGGGAAGGGGCCCGGCATGGTGCCTTCTACACCAGGATCCTGCATGGCCAACAGATCCTATATGGCCAAACCTTGGTTTGAGTTCTTGTAGTTTGTGTCTCTTCAACTTGCAGCCACATGACTTGGTTACCACATCCCCCTGTTTCAGACAAGAGGGAAATCTTGAGTAAGAAAAGCCACACTCTGAACTAGAAGATGAAGAGGCATTGAGACTTTGAGGTGGGCATGCATTTGGTTCTGATGTAGTGGATTTTGTACTTTGTGTACAAGTCTTACAGCATAATTTTAAGCCATCACTTAGCTGTTGTAAGCCAAAGTATAATAAATAGCTCTCTGTTTCCAGCAGCTTAGTCACCATTTGAGGGAAGTGCAACCAATGAGCAGAGTGTGATTTTTGGTTTGGAGTAAGGAGAGAATATTTTTCCATCGATTTTTGGAGGCCCAGGATTGAGTTCTAGGCCTCCTATGCGGTACTCACTCTCACTACCATACCACACCAGCAGCTCTCCGTCAGCTGTTTATGTGTGGTGTACATATGTGTGTTCTCGCATGCATGCGTGCTCACACTTCTGTGTGTGTGTATACGTGTGTGTGCGTGAGTTCGTGCAAGGCCAGAAACTGACACTGGGTATCTTTCTCTACAGATCTCTACCTTATTTTGAATCAAAAGTCTCTCACTGAACCTGGAGGCTGGCTGTTGAGTTCCAGTCACCCTCTTACCTCTGCCTCCCCATCCCAGGGATGGCATAAAAGATATGCACCACCATGTCCAGCTCTCCATCAGTTCTTTAAAAAGATACTGTATGTGTGTGTGCATTAAGGGGGTACACATGCAACTGTGCAGATGTGGGGTCAGAGAACAACTTTGGTGTTGGTTCTCTCCTTCCACTTTTCTGTACCTCCACCTGCTGAGCCACCTCACTAGCCCTCCATCTGTCTGTCTGTTTGTTTATTGGTTTTCTTTCAAGACAGGGTTTCTCTGTGTGTATCGCTGGCTGTCCTGGTTCTATAACAAAATGACTCAGACTCACAGAGATCCACCTGCCTCTGCCTCCAGAGTGCTAGGATTAAAGGTGTGCACCAGCACCACCTGGACCTATCTGTTTATTTTTAATTTTTATTTTTTAAGGGTAGGGTTTGACATCTACACTGGAGGTAAAATCACTTGTATTGAACAAGGCTGGGCAAGGTAGTCCATACCTGTAATCCCTGTACTCAAGAAGCTGAGGCCGAGGATTGACCCAGATTTGAGGTCAGCCTGGGCCACATAATGAATTTGAGGCTACCCTGGGGTAAAGACCAACCCTGTCTCAAAATACCAGGGGGGAAAGTAAGTCTAGAGCCGGGCGTGGTGGTATATTCCCGTAATCCTAGTACCTAGGCTGCTGAGGCAGGAGGATCAAATCTGGACATAGGAAAACTAGTTGAATACCAAAAGATGTTTGTCTGCAGTAGTGGATTAAATTTTAAAAAATTTCATTAATTACAATTTATTCACTTTGTATCTGGCTATAGCCCCCTCCCTCATCTCCTCCCAGTTCCTCCCTCCCTCCCTCTTCTCCCCTTATGCCCCTCCCTAGTGGGTTAAATTTTCATTAAAATAAATGCCTTCCCATATTTTTATGTAAGTGTTCCCACACTATAACTTTGAAAAACTGTGGACACATTTAAAATAATGGATATATCTATATCTTTTTGTCTCTCTCTTTCTTTGTGTTTTTTTTTTAAGAGAGGGTTTCACTGTGACATTGGCTGTTTCAGAATTGACTATGTAGACTAGGCTGGCCTTGAACTCAGGTAGATCTGCCTGCCTCTGCCTCCCGAGTGCCTGGCTCCAATTCTGAATAGCTTTAAAAGATGTCATTTGTAGTACACTACAGGCATTTAAAAGTAAGATCCAATGTCAGACACCCTAATGACATCATTCCCACCATCAATGCCACTTACACGAACAAGAACAAATTGTTCTTAACGGTGTGAAAGTCATACCCCCACTGATGGCTGTATTCCATTTCTCACTGTGAAGTTATATTCTAATGTAACTGCATTCATACTGTAGCATCTTTTTATTGGTCACTTTTGTTCTTTCCTGTGACAGAAGTACATGGAAACAGTAATTCAGAACATTTCTGTAATCTTTAGGCTGGTGTCGGCTCAGTCCAGAGAAGCAGTTTTGACTTTTGTAATTATTGTCTATGAACTTGGTCACAGAGCCATAACTCATCCTCAGGCCTAAGGAGAAGTTACAGAATATCTTGGAACACCATGGAATCGGTTCTTAGAGTGGGGTGGCTGAACGGGGGACCTATAAGGTTCCTGTCTCAGAAAAACAGATTTATTGAACTGTCCTTGGGACCTCTGCTGCTGGTACATACTGTGAGGAGTCTTCTTCATTTAAAAGTCAGGGTCTTACACCTCAGGGTCTTACATCAGGCTGGCCTGAAAATTGCAGCAGTCCCCCCTGCCTAGCCTCCCAGTGCTGGGATTATGAGCCTGAGCCGTTCCGTTGTCTGGCAGCCTTCCTTTTGCCTAGGTGTGGAAGGAGCATGAAGGTGACCTTGGGTCTAGATGTGGCCTGCCAGGAATTCTCAGGCAGTTAGTTTAGGAGATACTGAGACTGTACCTTGGGACCCTGAGGGTATTCTTGCAGAGTATCCCATGCCTCCTGTGTATCTGAGGGACAAAGCCCTGTTTCATCGAGCTGTCACTGGAGATGGACTGTCTTGTACCTCAGTGTTGTGTTGCATGCTTTCTAAGTGCTTGGTGTTAAATGGCAGAAAGATGGGGGATTTCATAGGTCTTCATGGTTCAGTTAGGAGTTTGCATTTTTTGTTTAATCTGGTTAAAATATAAGCCTGTGGCATTATGCCTTTAGTTAAAATTTAATTTGCCAGAAAAAGGCACCGGCAGGAAGATGACCAAGGCACTTGGGCCTGTGGCTCCTTGGGGACTTTTGCTTGGTAATCCAGCATTCCCATTTGCTTTTCCTTCTCCCGTGCCCTAGGCTCCAAGGCTCCTACTGATCTTGGGGTGAGAGCCATTGGGTGGGCTAGGGAGGATGATGAAGAGGACCTGGACTGGGAGACTAGGGTGTTGGAACCTCTTCGTGAGAACCCAGGATGGGCTGGTGTGGCGTGCTTGACTGTCCTCAGATCCTGCTAAGGCATGTAAATGTGCTGGGTTGTTGGGATGTAATTCAACAAGTTGTTCTAACCTCATGCTCAGAACAGAACGTGCAGTGGCTGGAGAGCAGTAAAACCAGGCATATGGGGTAGCTTTGTGACCAGAAGACCATCAGTGGGCAGAAGATTTGGCTGCTCTGGAGAGCCACCGCATGGTCAAGCCTAGGGCTTTTCACCTGTTTCTGGCCTTACTGCTGGTGGATAACAGTGCATGAGAGCTGGGTGTGGAGGCTCACATCTATAATCCCACTACTGGAAATTTGAGGTTAGCCTGGGCTACAGAATAGGACTGAAAAAAACACAAACCAAAGAATGCAGTCAAGAATGTTTGAGCAGGACATGAAAGCACAGGGAGGGGACTCTGTCCCCTTTGTTCCTGGAGTAAGAGAAGGCAACTGAATCAAAGAATGAGGATGGCAATGATGGTAAGGACCCCAGAAGACAGAGCCTCATTGGCATGTCTCCAGCACAGCAGCTGTTTTTCAGTTCCCTTGGTATATTGGGCATCAGGATGGAGGGCAGGGTCTCTTGACTTGAGAAATCTATGTGTGCTGAAGGAAAGTGAGTACAGGAAAGCATAGAGGTTCTCTTGCTTTATTTCTCTAGAAATAACTGCACTCCCCTGGGCTTCCCTCCAGCATGCAAATCTCCTCCCAGTCAGGCAAGTAACAGGAATACTGGAGTGACCGTTAGTGGTTTTTCATATCGCTTATGTAAAACTGTTTGCATCAAAGCTTGGAATAGGGAAGCCCTCCCCTGCTGAGGCCCTGTACACCTCTGTGCAGCACTCCCCTCTGCTGGATGGAGTCAGGTCCAGGAGTGGGCTGGCCTGTTCCTGTTCTGCCATTGCTCAGCACCGTTCTGACTTGGGGGAGAACTTGAACAGGGAGGTCAGGCTGTAAGTCAAACTGTCCTTTTTTCAACATACTGCCTGTTTAGCCTGTAATTGGAAGGGGGCGGGGGAAACGTGTGGAATGGGGACCAACAGTTGTGTCCTTAAGGCAGGGTGCAGAGAATTGCAAAGCTATCGAAAGCATTTCCACTCTTGTTGAATGAGTCATGTATAGCTAAAGTGATCTTAATTCTGAAGAGGGTGGGGAAGGGCCTGCACCTCTTCAGTGGGAGCTTTTCAGAGCCCGGCTTTGTCCTGGGAGGAGTACAGGGAGTGGCCAGCCCTGACTTTGAGGCCTTGGCCCAGAAACCGCCACTGCTCACAGCCTCAGCCTCTATGTGATAACCATGAGATCAAGGGGAATTTGTTCCTGTGGAGTAGGCACTTGAAGAGTAGGAGTGACAGCTACTAACACAGAAAGCATTGAGCCTTCTGATAGAACTCAGAATGTGAAGGTTAAGTGGCTTGCCCAGAGCCCCATCATGGGTAGCCAAGCCTGGTGCATACCCAGGATGTGTCGGGCTTCATGGCTTATGGTCTCAAGTTGATCACTACTTAAAATGCCCAGGGAAATGTAGAAATGTTCTTCCTTGCATTCCTGCTCAAGGCCCTTTTGCTGTTGCTACCCATACCTAGAGAGTGCCTGCTGCTGGAGGAGGCTCCTCTTAGCTACTGGCTGCTCAGCTGCTCATCTTAGGCTCTTAGGGGTATGGTGGGAAGGATCTTTAAGCTGGGGATGGGATACTCACTAGCTTAGCCCTTGTGTTGTCTCACCTGGTTCCCTGTAGCTGTGAGGACAAGCTGCTATCCCCTTCTATAATCCCCTAGTGCTGTTACTGCTGATACGTAACACTGCCAGTGGCCAGTGACCTTGGTGAGCTTGCCCTGGTGCCCAATTCTGTCCTTGTGTCATCATTCCCATCAGGTCAACTAGGCTTGGCTAGAGCTGTTTCTGAGATCCATTCTACCCTGATGATGCCTCTGTGTGGACAGACACCTGGACACGGTGAGCCTTGAGACATACAGGGATGAGAACATTGAGCGACATCTCACCTGGGCTAGTTTTGGAAGATGTCTAGGCAGGTACCTCATCTGATCAGGAGGTTTTTGAAATGTGTTATTGCTATTCTCGGACCTAGAAAGGTGAACCAAACAGTGTGATAGTGTCGTCTGAACTTGTTGCCCAACACCTACGGCTGTCTACATGTTTCTAGTCTGAACTGTTCTTTTTGTTTTGTTTCGTCTTATCTCAACATGTCTTGTTCTGTAGCCAACCCTGGCCTAGAACTTGTCCTCTCTCTGCCTCAGTCTCCTAAGCTCTGGGGACTGCTGGGATTCAGGCATGTGCCACCAGGCCCTGAAAAGTTTGGTGGATCTTACATGCTAGGCAAACACCCAACCACAGAGCCACATTCCCAGCCCCATGCTTCTAATTAAAAACTTTTTGTTGTTGTTGTTGTTATGAGCCTGGGCCTTATGTAGCTGAGGCTGACAGCTGAGACTGACCTTTGAACTCCTGATCTCCTGCCTCCACTTCTCAAATGCTGAGATTTTACTCATATGGCTGCCATCCCTGGCTTGTTTTTATAGTTCTGGGTGTCATTTTTCTCCTAATACTCTATGTGTGTGAAAGGTACTGGAATGAGGCGATGCTTAAAACCAACCAAGTGCAGAATGAAATCAGAGCTGGTTTTGAAGAAGTAGATTGCCTGTGGCAGTGTCACTAGTAATGGAGGAAGATGTGGGGGAGAAAGAAGCTCTGTCTATAGGTCTCCCGGGTAGGAGCAGCTGTGGGTGCAGATGGGTGACATTGTCACCACAGTTATCAGCCCACACTGACAGTTTGGGCCATCGCTCGCCAGGGGGGTCTGTGTCCTGATAAGCCTGCTAAGAGTGATGGTGGTTTGTGGTGTCAGGCCCAGATAGGGTTTTTATGTGAGTCTGTGGGAGACTGAAAGCCATCAGTATAGGCCATGGCTTCTACTATAGAATGGCACAGGAAAACAGTTGAGAACAGTGAATGTAGGCTTCCCCATGCTTTGCTCAGATCCTGGTCCACCTGGTGATTTGTTGGTGCCCATACAACTCTGCTTTGCTTAGGAGTCTTAGGCCTGCTATACTGCTGAGCATTGCCTGGGAGTAGGCAGGGCGTTCCTGTGCCCATCTGTAGCCCTTTTTGCCTGGAGTCCTGGTGCATTGGAGCTTAGTGGCTTTAGGGAAGGCAGTTGTGATGCTTATATTTTGTATGACACTAGACGCTGGATTGGAGAGTCCTGGTCCCAAGGCCACCCTGGGAACTGAGTGTGTTTCTAGAATGGTATACTGAATTTAGTGGGAAATGGGGATCTTAGCAATGTGGGGATCATAGGCTGAGGCAGTTTTCTTCCCATAGGCTTGGAGTTTGGAGACCCATGAGCAGGGTGGTCTCAGACTGTCTGCTGAGGGAAGGAATATGTGGTGCTTTAAAGAGATGCCTGATGGCTGTAGCCTGCTGCAAATGGAACAAGGCCTTAACCCAACTTCTTCATGATGATGAGGATTTCACTTAGGTTTCTACTCTCATGATCTCATCATCACCTCACAATCCCCACCACCTTGGGGGTAGGATTCCTGCAGGTGACTGTGGAGGGTATATGCTTTCCAGCGATAGCACTCTTCTGCTTAGTTGTGGGTGATCTTAGTCACCATAGAACCTGATTGGCACAGCATGTAGATCGTTAGCATGTCTTGAAATGGTTCCTGTCCTGCTGTGGGGTTCTGTTTCTGCAGGCCCAGTGTGCACTGGCTGTCTGAAGTACTACATGCACTTCCAATCACCCCTGTTGCATGGAGTCTATGATAGCCCTTACCTGTGCATCGGCTCTTGACTGTCTCTACTGTGGAGTGTTCTAAGCATAGTGCAGGATGAGGTGGGGAAGTCACCTTAGTCTTGTAGGATACATAAAATATGCACTTGGGGTTCTAGAGCCATGAGTGCTGTGTGCATCTCTTCTGGGGACCAAGGCATCATTTGGCTGTATCTGAGCAGCAGTTGGCTATTTTGGAAGGTAGAGTTGGCAGGACCTCTACTTGCTTCCAGTTGTTTCTGTAGGTGATGGGAAAAAAACAGGGCTTGACCCTCAGCTTTCTGGGAAGGGGGTCACACCTGGTTGGTAGCTTAGTCAAAGTTCTGCTGACAGGTACCTATCTCCTTGCCTCATAACCAGGAGACCGGACCAGATCCCAGGGAGGAGTATGAGGTCCTTGACCTTGGAAAGCCATCTTCTGTGGCAGTTAGCACTTTGAGTTTGTTTCTGCCATTCTGTCCACCTGTGGGTCTCGTCTTAGAAACAGCCCATAGGAAACCGTGGTAGTGTGTCTGGGTCACCTGCCCTGGACTTGGAGCTTGTGGGCAGCTTGGCTACCAGGCAGCTCAGGAGACAGAGGTGAGGTGGCTTGGCTAAACCTTTTCAGATACCTCTGGGCGCCATGATGCAGGCAGCTTCATTGTGTCCTGGGTCCTGCCACATGGTAGCAGGTGGAAGGACTGTGGATAGGAGTCTTTGTAACACCAGCCACACGCTTAAAGTTTTGTGACACCATTTCAGTGTAAGGGAACTATGCCACATACATCTAAAACAAAAGGCTTCCTCCATTTTCCTTAAGGGAAGAATGGTGGCCTGGATATTCTAGTCTGGACCTGGAGCCCTGTAGCAGTAGGACTTGATGCCTTCCTGCCAAGCTATGTGACTCTGGACACTCAGCTCAGGGGCCTCGCACATGTAAAACAGGCATGATAAAGCCAGGGAAGGCAGCCTCTGAGTGAACTTTTCCACTCTACAGTATTGCTTGCCTTTTGCAGTCCCCTGCACCCCAGCCTGTAGCACCAGCCTGTAGCTTTCGTGGCCCCCACCCCATGGCCATGTTCTTTTTGCCCTCTCTAGACTGTCCAATGCCTCCTTTGCCAAAGCAGGACAGACTTCTAAGTTTTGCCTCCCTTTTGATTTTTGTTGTTTTAATTTTTCAGAAATTTATTGTTATGTACATTTGGTGCTTGGTCTACGTATATGCCTGTGTGAGGGAATCGGATCCACTGGAATTTGGGTTTAGACCAGACAGTTATGAGCTGCCATGTAGGTGCTGGGAATTAAACCAGGGTCCTCTGGAAGAGCAGCCAGTGCTATTAACCACTGATCCATCTCTCCAGCCCCATGTTGTTTGTTTTTGTTGGAACCCCCTGACCTCCTCTTGACTCTAGAGCCCAGTCTTGTCTAGACTATATAGCCGAAGCTGACCTCTAATTCCCATGTTCAAAAATAACTTTTTTCTTTATCTTTCAGTGATCCTGGGTCTGATAATATGGCTTCATGTGTTCTAGACAAGCGCTGTAACACTAAACTGTACCTCCAGCTTGGTCTCAAAATGCCTCTGCTTCCTGTGTGTTGGAATTATAGCTGTGAGCCTCTTGCACAATTGGGTTTTTTGTTTTGTTTTTTAATCGCTAATGGCTGTGGGGCCCTATGGAGACCTGGTGTGTGCACAGGCACATGAGGTCGTGTATGTGCAAGGGGACTGCTACTCTTGAAAGATTCTGTTAGGGAATGTGTGACTCTTAGGGGTAGAGGAGGGAAAGAGTAGAGTTAATGGCAGGACTCTGGGAAGGAGTTCAGGGTAAGAGAAGCCTGCCGGGAGCTTCCACACCTAGAGCTTGGAGCATAGGGAAGAACAGAATCAGAACCCTCAGAGGTGGGTTGGCAAGTGTTGGGCCTTCAACAGAGGAGTACAGCGAACTAAGTGATGGTGACCCTGTCTGCTCTGAAAGAGTGCTTGGCCATTCTCCCTTGGAGTCACTTGGCATGGCCCCTGTATGTGAGAGCTACTGGCCATGAGTTCATGAGTGCTTAGGGTCTTAGGGAGAAGCAGGAGAAGAACAATGTAGCTGAGAAGGCAGGACTCAGAGGGGTGTGGTGGGTCTGGCTACAGCTGCGACCTCTCTGGGGACATTTTCTCTGACTGAGCTGTGAACATTGTGTGGCCCTGGTTTCTACCAGCTGCACCTAGGGGTGGCCTCACAGCCCACATGCACACCTAGCAGGCAGGTACCGGGGCTCCAAGAGCCAAGCATGGCAGAGAGAGTAGGCCTAGCCTCTGGAACCTGCAGGAAGGCGATGTGCTGGGCAGCTTGCTTAAGCTGAAAGGGGGAGGTGAGAGGATGGGTTATCTGGGTATGGGAATGTGTTGGTTATGAAATGTGAAACCAGGATTTTGCTGAGTCTGTTGCTAGCTCCGCCTTTCCTCCAGAGGACCAGTCCTGGGCTTCCTCTCAAAACAGGGAGCTAAGGCCATACACAGAATGTCCAAACCAAGCCAGCAAAACACTCGGCCTTACTGCAGACACTAGCACCTGTGTGCCTCCCTTGATTGGTTTGACTATACAGAGTGATGGTTTTACTTACAGTTGTTTATACTTGTATCTGTCCCTTGGGATTGCCTCTAGAAAACACAGTTTGGCCCATGTTCTCATATACCACCACGTGTGTTTGCTGAGCTCTAAAAGGACCTTAGCCTGGTGACCTGGCCTGCTTTTTTAGAGTTCCCCAGACTTAAAAACTGTCTTTTTCCCTGGAGGAGAAGGGGTAGGGCAGGCCTTAATATGTTGTCCCCCCTTCCTCTTTCTTCTTCCTTTTTTTTTTTTTAAGACAAGATCTCACTGTTTAGCTCTGGCTATCTTGGTGCGTGTTGTTTAGATTATGCTGGCCTCGAACTAGCAGATCGCCTGATCCGCCTGTGTCTGCCTCCTGAAATTAGAGATGTGCGCCACCACGGCTGGGCTATGTTATCTTTTTTCTTGGCTATTCAAAGTTGTAGTTTCAAGTATCTTCCGGGGAGAGGCTGGGCCACAGGCATGTGCCACTGCACTTGGCTTCTCTCTTTTCCTGTTTGGGTTTCGTTTTTTAAGTGCTAGAGATGGAACCCAGGTCCTCATACATGTCAGGCAAGAGTTCTGCCTTTCAGTTGCATCCCCAGTCCCTACGATTTTTGTTTTGTTTCATTGTTGTTTTTTGCTTTGGTTTTTTTTTGGTACAAACCTAAATTGCTCAACTAAGTACTAAAGGCAACAACAGAGGGGAGGGCAGATTTTAAAAAGCACAAAAAAGATGATGTCATAACCACACCACAGCAGAAAGTCCTTTAACCAGTTTTTGAAGTCACGTGGCTACCCTCAGCACCCTGTCCCTAGCCTGGGACATTTTTTTTTTCCTTGCCACAAGTGTTTCTTTGGAAGCTGGTGAGAGCTGTGCCTCTTTCACACAACACAAATTGACACAGTTTTGTGTACATTGTAGTGATCACATGTACCCTAATTCCCACCTAGGGAGGTTCCAGCTTGCCCTCTCTCTGGATAGGGTAGGCTGCTATGCAGTCTCTGGGCTCTGGGGATGGAGGCCACATGGTCTGGTCATCAGAGCTGTGGGAACTTGTGAACCACCTAGCTGCCAGTCTGCTAGGCCATTCCTCTGCTCTGTCCCCATAAGAGATCAAGCCAGAAATGGTCGCCCTTATAGCTTTTGTTGTATCTATCATTGTCATGTTGACCAGGATTAATTATCTCTGTGGCCTTAGAACTCTGTCCATGCCAGGTCCTCACATATCTGCAAAGCTGTGGGATTGGCCTCTAGGCAAAGTGACTGTTGGATGCTGTTGTGTCATCTCTGTGGGGATATTTAGGGGAGTTAAAATTAGCAGTGAACACCATAGAAAGTCAAGGTTGCTTAAGAGATCCAAGCAATGTCACATTGAAGAATGTGGCAGAGATAAGACTTGGCAGTGAAGGAATGGAAAGTGAAAATTTCTTTTTTCTGAAAGAGACGTGAGCCACCATATAGGTGCTGAGAATTGAACTTAGGACCTCTGGAAGAGGCAGCCAGTGTTCTTAACTGCTAAGTCATCTCTCCAGCTACCCAAAGTGGAACTTTCAGCTCTGGGCAGAGAAGATGGGAGAATGATCGGAACCTGAAGCCTGTGGGACCTTATTGCCAGTACCACAGAGCCCTGGAGAGGAAACCTGCTCAGACCTGTATCTGTATGTCTGCCTAATCCCTCAGCCAGGTGTGTAGCACCATGCTGCCTTTGGAGGCCTAAAAACTGTAGCCAGCCTTTAAGGGTGCCTGTGGATCCCTTGGCCCTTTAGAGCAAATGGCATGTTTGGATGTAACCTGTGAGGTTCTGTATCTTTCAGGTCATCTCTAGATGACTTTAATCCCAACACAGACTAAATGCTGTGTAAACAGCCATATTGTTAGGAAATTATAGCAAGGAAAAAAAAAAAAGTCTGTTCTCAGCTCACATGAAATTTAGTTGAATCTTTTCTACCTGCAGTTGGCTGAGTTAGTAGATGTAGAAGCCAGGGGTATGGACAGCAGAGATAGGGACTGTGTAGATACATACATCTGTATGGCAAATGTATTCCTTTGTACGTGGTCTGCTGACATCTTGCTGTAGATGGTAGCTTACATTTTGCATTGATGTGTTTTGTGCTCTAACTCTGTTGTAGTGTACATGTATAAATTGCATATACTATGTGTACATTGAAGTAGGTATATTGTATTAGGTGGTATAGTTCTATAATACACTTTCACTTTCCTTTTCTGTAACGCTCTTGGGGACGCTTGGTTGTTGGGGCCCCAGTTCCGTAGAAGTTAATGTTTTGTTTCAGTAATATCTGGTAGGTACTGACTGCAGTGGGCCAGCCTGGGGTCTGAGCCTATCTATCAAGAGCCTTTGAGTTGTGGCCTGTGAATCAAAGGTGGTATTTGGCTGGCTGCTGACTACAGGGGTAACAGGTATGAGATGCTGCTGCTTTGTCTTGTGCTCCTGCCTGGGCTCGAGGGCTAAAGTGTTTGCTCTCTGTAGCATTGCTCACTAGCTTCCCTTGAGACCCCTCTGCAGAGGCCACAGACATAGGGACCTCCAGAGTCTTTAACATGTAGCTGCTTAGTTCCTCTTGTGACAGGAAACCTGCTCCTGTTCAGTGTGGCTTCTACAGATGTAGCAGCTGGCTTCCTGGCAGGCAGGCCCAGGAGAACTCAGTTACACCATTTATAAAGGTTACTACTGCCATCACTCTGTCCTTGACAGGCTGTAGCATTCACCTCTTATTTCCATGACGAACCAAGCTTTAGATAGTAGCACTTCTTACTTGTGGCTTATGGGCTTTGGTCATTCTACAGTTTCCTTTTCTTTCAAGATAGTCTCTTGCTTTGTGGCCTAGGCTGGTCCTGAACTCACAATCCTGCCTCAGTCTCCTGTGTTACACTAGCTGTATCTTTTTACTTCTGTGACAGAATACAAGTCTAGCAATCTTGACCACTTAGTTCTACCTAGCAGCTCTCTGTTCTTTTCCTACACAGTGACCTTTCTCAGAAGTGCAGGCTTGCCCTTCCTCCCTCATCTCCTCCAACCATCATGGCTATGGTCTCTGTGCCCAAGGCTCCATAGAGCCATTTTCTTAGGGCTATCTGTGTACTTAGGTTCTAGGCCATAGTGTGCTAGGTTTGTACCCTGTTCCTTTGGACCACATTCCTATACTTTCCATTTTTCCTCCTGTGAAATAGGGCATTCCTAACCCTCTCCCTGCATGGTTTAGAACTGTCGCCTGTGGGTCACCGGTTAGATCTCACTGCACCTTACACATTAACCTAGCATCCTGTGTGTCTCACCCAGCATCCTGTTGGCTTCACATAAAAGAGAATTCCCACAGAAAACTGTGCACTCATGCCCAATCTAAGCAATGCTACTATGAGAGCTAGCTGGCTGGGTACCTTAGGGACAGAACAACTATCCAGCCCCTGCCATATGCCAAAAACAACAGGTAGAGCCTGAGGAGGATTGGGGCAGGGTATCAGCTTTGGACCCAAAGCAGCACGGTGTGTAGACTGAAGGTGTGCTAACTGTGTATGGACTTGCTCGGCCACCTGATGGGTGGGTGTGGTGGCAGAGGGCACCCCTCAAAGCTCCATTGCCTTCCCTAAAAGTGAACCTCTCAGAAGGAGCTGCTGTTGCTAGTACTAGATCACTTTTTGTTTTGTTTTGTTTTGTTTTGTGACAGGGTTTCTCTGTGTAGCCTTGGCTGTCCTGGACTCACTTTGTAGACCAGGCTGGGTTCAAACTCAGAGATCTCCCTGCTTCTGCCCCCGGAGTATTGGGATCATAGGCATGTGCCACCACACCCGGCTACTGGTTCATTTCTTTATTGACAGGCCATCCCACTTTGTCTTTGGACCTACATTAGCTCAGAGTGCTATATCCTTGTAGTCCCATCGATGTGGGTTGGTTTATCTTTTTTGTTTTTCTCTGTGTCTTGGAAGTTTTGTGTCAGTATGAAGAACTTCCTCTGCTTTGAGATTGTACCCGCTCCCACTTGCTTGGTGAGTACTTTGCTACAGTCCTTAGTTTGTCCTAAATCTCTGTGTTCAGAAGAGTGGAGCTTATATGGTGCAGGTGGCTGCCCAACTGTGTCGGTCACCTTCCCGGAGTCAGGTGCTCTCTCTGTCTAGCTCCCCATGAATGCTTGGGCGTGTTTGGATGTCCTCCCATACTGTGGGACTGTCTGCCTTCTGTGTGTATGGCAACTGCTTGCTGACCAAACTTGCTGGCATTTGTAAACCTGGAGGGGGAGGACCTGGCTCCTTCATTGGCTGCCCTTTCCTTCTCTCATTGCCCCGCCCCCTTCTCATGAATTTTCTCAGATTCACTTGTTCAACTGACAACAAGAGGAGGAGGGGAGAACCATTCTGGCCTTGCTCCTGAGAATGCAGCTGGTCAGGCCCCACCAGCCATACCCTTCTTACTCTTCTGGGTGCTTGAGGGCTTGAAGTTTTCCTCGCTAGGCCTTACACTGGTTATGATGCACACCAGGCACCAATTTTTTATGAATAACTCAGCCTGCCCTTTCTCTAGGGAAGCTGGGGTCTCTGGAAATGCTCCAGACAGGACAGAAGTATAGGAAGGGAGGGAGAGGAAGGGCTCTGACATCTTTCTGCTCTTGTCTTTCCTCCTTCACTTTCTTCTCTGTAAAATGAGAGTAATGCTAGAGTTCCCACATGGGATTGCTGGCAGGTTAGTGAGCTCATGTAGATGGAGTTTTTAGAAAAGAAATTGGCTCATAGAAAGCACCTTGTGAGTTGCAGCTACGTTAGCTACACACCCACATGAAGCAGTTGAGTAGGCAGTGTCTGCGGGGAGACAAAGATGAACCCAAACACACAGTCTCTGCAGCTCCCATGAATGAGTCCCAAGGCTTTCTTGCTTCTATGGAGTTGTTGACATGTTGTGGGGTATAGCTGAATTTCTGTGGGGTTCCCAGACATCTCTCACAGGAGCAGGAACAGATCAGGCTCCTTTGGGCTGAAACAGAACTAGATGGATGACTGGGAGGTAGAGTGAGCACTGTTTATCTGTCGCTAGTGTTAGAGCACTGGGTCTCTCCTGTGTGGAGCTGGATCCAGGTTTCAGGATGCCGAGAGGTGGCTCCCAGCTTGCCTGGGAGGTAGAGGTGGAAGAGGTATTGGTAGGTATTGCTATTGTTGAAATAGCAAGGGCTTGAGGGGAGAACCACGTGTGGGTGAGTGGGCTGGCCTTTAACTCCCTATCCCCTCAGTGCTGAGATTAGCAAGCGCAGCTTATGTTAATTTTTATAGCCTTTATGGACCCTTTAAAAGAAAAAAAAATATTGTATGTGTGTGCAGGCACACAAGTGGAGATCAGGTATGGTTAAAGGGAGTTGGTTCTCTTTTTCAACCACATGGGTCTGGGGATCAAGCTCAGGTTCTGAGGCTTGGCAATAGGTGTCTCTACTCACTGAGCCATCTCTCCAGTCCGCCACTATCCCACTGTGAGACAGTCTTGTGATATAACCCAGGATGTCCTGGGACTCACTATTCTGTAGCCCAGGCTGACTTCTATTTCATTGTATTCCTCCTGCTTCCACCCCCTAAGTATCAGAATTTTAGCATTGGCCAGGATACTCCACTTCTTTTCCATTTATTTATTTTTATATTTATCAGCTACCTGAAAGAATATGTTCTTTTTACAAACACCCAAAAAGTTTCATATTTGTTGTGTTTGAATATACATACTGGCAGCTCAGCTCACTGATCAGAAGCCTAGTGCCCAGCTCTGGGAGCTTGCTCTAGGAGTCCTCTGAAGGGTTAGTGCCTGTGGCTCAGCTGACCTGAAGAGTGGGGGAGGGGTAGAGTGAGATCTGATCTGCTTTGGCGATGACTTTCAGTACCATGTGAGCTCACCTGTCAGCAGTCAAGGCAGCAAGTGTTGAAGCTGTGAATCAGCGTTCCCTGGCAGGGTTTGCCAAGTTGCAGCCATGTCTTCTCCCTAAATTAGTTTTTGAGGAAAAAGTGAGGTGTGCTAAGTTTGCATTGTGGGCCCTTCTCCTGGGCCTTGCCCCAGTAGATGGCTTTTGCTGTCTTCTGGTACAATGTCCTGCTATTGGAGGAGGTTGTATGACCTGCTGGAGGCCATGTGGCCCTGGGAGCCTGCTCTGCTCAAGCTGTTACTAAGTTTCTCAGTAGCCAGTTAAGGAATCTGACTTAGACAGGGCAAACCATGGAGACCTGGAGATGTTCCCAGGGGACGCTGCACTGATAATTTATATGGTGGCTTCCACTGAGGTGTAAGTGCTTTTGCAAAGAATGGTAGAAGTTCATGTAGGGGAAGGCTACAGCCAGTGACCAGCAACTGACTCCAGTTCTTCCCCTTCCCTAGGCAATGAATGGCCTTTTTGCAGGGACTAGGAGCCAGTACAGAGTTTGGATGTTTCTGTGGCTTTTGAAGAATACGGGTTTCTTTGCTAGTACTTTCATTTCCTTCACTGAAAATAATTTTAATAAGTTGAACATGATAGCACACACTTGGGAAGCTAAAACCAGAGGTTTCTGAATTCTGGGTCAGCACAGGCTACTTAGCAAGACCCTGTCTCAAAAAAAGAGTAGTTTCAATAGAAGAGAAAAAAGGGGGTATGTGTGTTGTTTAAGATTTTAGTTTAACTATTATTTTATGTATTTATTTTATTCTTTTTTTATGTGTATGAGTGTTTTGACTGTGTGTACACACCTGTGCACCACATGTGTGCCTGGTGCCCAAGGTGGTGAGCGTCCACATGGGTGCTGGGTATTGAACCTGGTCCTTTGCAAGAACAACACGTGTGCTTAACCACTGAGCCAACTCTCTAGCTCCTAGTTTAACTTTTAATTGTGCATATTCTAAGTGTGGCAATGTACATGTGAGTGCTGTGTCTGTGAAGGCCAGGAGAAGGCATCGGATCCCCTTGAGCTGGATTTACAAGTGGTTGCACACTGCTTGATGTGGGTGCTGAAAACAAACCTGGGTCCTCTGCAAGAGCAGTAAGTGGTCTTAACTGCTGAGCATCGCTCCAGGTCTATGTGTTGGTTTTTGATACAGAATCTCACTATAACCTAGGCTGTCCTGGAATTCACTGTACCCCGTGTTGTCCTAGAACCTGTTATGATCCTCCAAGTTCTGGAACTGTGGGTGTGTGCTGCTGTGTCCACCCCCTGAATTTTTTTTTAAAAGGTCTCGCTAGCATGTTGTATGAAGGCTTGTATGCTGACCACTTCCTGCCTCGATTTGCTTTTAATGACTACATTTGAGGCCACAGGTCAGAACAAGTGTCTAAGGACAGGTTTGGAGCCCTTTTAGAGTTCCCTGTATAGGATGCTGGCCACTGTTAAAGGTCAAGGATTTTCAGAACACTGTCCTTAGTTCCAGTAAACATTGGGGAAGAAGAGAAGCTATGAGCTCTGACCAGCTCTTCTAGAGGCTAGAGGTAGTTAGCAGAGATGTGGGACCTGGCACAGTGGAGTTACAATGGCCTCTCTCCCATTATGTCTCTGTAACTCTAGGTACTGTGCACAGCTAGATCCTGAGATTGAAATTGATTTGGACCTCCACCACCCATGCCAACTGTGTATTAGGCTAGAGAAGATCCACTGGGTGCCCTATGTTTGCCCCTCACCACTGCCTGCTAATGATCTGTCTCAACTCCTGGATCCAGTGTCTGCAATAGAAACTGTGAGATGGGAGCCCTCTCGCTGGCCCTGGGAATGTGGAGGGGCATTGTGAACCATTGCTGAAGCTGGCCATTTGGCTTCTTGAGGGTTTTCTGTGAGAGAAGACTGAAATGTAATGCCTTAAATGTCCTTGCTGAGGCAAGCAGACCCTTGGGGCAGCTGCGGAGAGTGTTACTTCTCTCCAGCCTGTTAGCTTTGTTTCCTACCTCAGGAGTCCCATCCTATATGTGCTCTATTTTTTATTTTGTATCTTTTGTTGACCTGTCTCCCTGAGCACTGCTTAGGTATAGGTGTGTGTCCTGGGGAAGCAATGTGTAAGGGAGGCAGTGGGTTATGCCTCTGTTGGATATAGGTCACACAGGCTTCCCAACAGGCTACTCTGGTGGCTGTATACCTAGCAGTGCCCTGCAGGTCTCTGGACATGTGCCTAGGCTCATCTTTGTTGTGAGGCACTTAATCCACATGTGTAGCCTTTCTTGTTCCCATGCATGAGTCCCTTCACTGCTGTTATGGAGAGTTTACAGTGAAAGCCCCATAGCAAAGGAGGGATGTGTTCTGTCACATCAGAAATTGGAGCATCCTTGAAAGGTGGGGAGGCCCAGGAGGGCCCTGTCTTGAGATGTCTGTCCTTTTTGGAGTAGGTGGACTTGCTCTGCTTTCAGCCCCTCAGGCCATTCTGCACAGGCCTTTACTAGCTGTGCCTCTGCATGGATTGATAGCTCACCTAGTTGGGTGGTTTTGGCAAGCCTTGGGAACATGCAGGCTCTGCACACCACAGTGGGCCTGTAGTGGACATTTCAAGGTGGTGGGCACCACAGAGACAGAGGAACATTGGAATGAGGAGGAGGTGAGACGCGCCTGTGCCTCAGCCTCTGTCTCCAGGACGCAGGAACACAGGCTGGCTGGTTACAGGATTAGGTTTTTATCCCCGGGCGAATTCTGCTCGTACCAAGTAAACAGCATAGAGTTACTTTGGGCCATCTGCCAAACTGGAAATATCTTGGATGTGGTGCTCTTTTTCTTTGGGTTGCTGTTGACTGTGGAAGATTTTGACCCTATTCCATTGCAGAGTAGGAAGAACAGCTTATTTTTCAGAACGGCAAATAAGGAAAAGAATGAAAGTATCTCAGAGTGTCTGTTTCCAGTCGTCTCCTGGGAGGAACACTTTTATAGACACCAGGCAGCCTTGCCAGCTGTGGCTAACTTTCCATCCTTAGAAAATTGAAGTGTGCCTGAAGGAGGAGGCCAGCGCTGTCCTTGCCCCTAGACCTCTCGCCTGCCTCTCGTGTGTTCTGCCTAATGGGCCTAATGCCATGGGGCAGGCCTTGGCACTCTTCATTTGACTTTCCTGCAGTTAGTTTGCAAGAATATTGTAGTTGGAAGGAAGCATGGTGCTGAATGTGCTCTTTAAAGCCACTTAACAAGCCATCGTTAGGGCCCATTTTGAAGTGGGTTTGTACTAATAAGGTGTGTGTGAGAGCATCCTAGCTTTGACTTGTTAAATTTTTCAGTAGCATCTACATAGGAGCAGGCTCAAATTGTATGATCTGACCTAAAATTCCTGTGGAAGATGTCATGGCCTGTCCCCTCATGTCAGCTCTCTTCTGTGCCACCAAGCTACCAACCATCCCTGCGGCTCTTCTCTCAGTGACCAGCTGAAGCCCTCAGTGTCCTTTATGTGGACTCCTGGGATCTCTGGAAAAGCTGAGACACCCAGGAGTGCAGTGTCACACAGCTCCTAGTTTGCCCTCCTGCCATCCTGTTGTCCACGGCTGACTCCTGCTCTAGCTACCTGGAAGGAATCTGGAGTTAACAGGAGCTGGGTGGCAGGGTTGTGAACAGCAGCAGGGCCTGGGGAAGGTCTGTACACGTGGGCAGAAGTGTGGTTTCTTAAACTTAGCTTCTGGCCAGAAACGGTTCTCTAAAGTTTTAAATTTCCAAATCAGAAACTTAGCCCTTTAGTATCAGCTCTGCGTACTGTCCTTGGGAAGCCAGTATATTTCCAGGTCTGGTGTCATGTGCTATAGTTCTGTGCTTGAGGTAGAGACAGAAAGATCACCAAATGTGAGGCCAGCCTAGGGTTACCCAGCAAAACCACATCTAGAAAAAAGAAGAGAGGGGGAGATAAAAAGGTCAGGCTACCCTAATTGCTGCCGCCTCTGGTCCTGAGACCACTTATACACAATTCAAGAAAATAAGGTGAGTAAGGTGGTGGGGGCTCACGCCTTTCATCCCAGCACTCGGGAGGGTGAGACAGGCAGATCTTCGAATTTGAGGCCAGCCTGGTGTACAGAACAAGTTCCAGGACAGCAAGCGCTACAGAGAGAAATAAAGAAAAGAAAATACGTTGAAGTCAGACTGAAGACCCCACTGTTCCCTTTTACCCCAGTATCTTCAATCCCTTAATAAGCTCATTTCCCGTTCTCTGTTCCATCATTGAGCACTGAGCCTGCCCGGAGGACCACTGCAGGGCGCCTTGGTAGGTGGTGAGTCCCCAGGACCTCTCCCACCTCCAGAGAGAATCTGGAGAGATTGAGGGGTCAGAAGCAGCCCAGCCTAGGCACCCAACACCCTGCAACTGCTGTGACCTGCGACCTCCTGCTCCTGTTCCTCCTCTCCTCTTCCTCCTCCTCTTCTTCTTTTTGTAAAACTGCTTCTTTGTCAGCTTTCACTTCTTGTGTAGGCAGATTCCAAGCTAACATTTATCCTGCAAAAAAAAAAAAAAAAAAAAAAGAAAGAAAGAAAGAAAGAAATTTAACTGCTGGCGTGGGGACCACATACAAGGACTTTATTAATTGTTGAAAGTGAGTTACTGCCTTAAACTGAGGTAATTGTACTTAACTCCACTTTTGATTCAACAGTTTTTGTAACAGATGGAATTGGTTTGACCTTTCCTGTAAAGGGTTTTGTTTTGTTTTGTTTTGTTTTCAATGTCAGTATTGACTGTTGTGGGCAAGCCTTGACTGTATGCTTAGAGCCCAGACCAGGCCTGGTGCACTGGGTGCTTTTGCGATGCATATATCCAAGCACACTCTTTTTTGTTTGTTTTAAATTATTTATTTATTTTATTTTGTGTACATTGATGTTTGCCTGCGTGTATATCTCTGTGACTGTTAGATCCTTTAGAACTGGAGTTACAGATAGTTGTAAATTGCCATTTAGGTGCTGGGAATTGAACCTAGGTCCTCTGGAAGAGCAGCTAGTACTCTTTATCACTGAGCCATCTCTCCAGCTCCAAGGCATGCTCTTTTATGATTGGCAGGCTTTATAGAAATGCAGACTTTTATACTAGGAGCCCCCAACTTTATATGAACTGTCACTTTAAAACCTGGGAAGATCTCTTTCCCACTGCGAGTGTGGTACAGGTGACCACAGATCTGAAGGATGGGTGCTGATCTTGAACTCCTTAAAAAATGAAACTGGTAGATGTTATTTTGCAGTAAAGCTAGCCACAGCTGGCTTCCCTCTATAACCTGCTTTTCATATGGCAGTGCCCTTGACTTTCCAAATGGGTGGAAATGCCTCCTGGTGAAGCAGGAGGGCACCAGGGGCTTGGCATCCACGTGACTTCCATTTTCAGCAGCTCCTGCTTTCTCTGGGCACTCAGAACGGGAAGATGAGTGAGGATGGAGGGCTTCCAATGTCTGGGCCTATGGGTCTGAGAATGAAATGGGGTCCCTCTTCAAGAGCAAGGAAGGGTTGCCAGTGATGGTGCATGGGGAGTTGAGAGCTGGAGTAAGGAACTCTACAGTGAGGCCTAGAGACCAGGGAGCTAAGGTGAAGGTCTTAGGTCAGAGGTTGTTTTCCTGGAGGCTGGAACCCCACCACCCCACATCTTTCCCAGTCTCTCCAGTCTTGATGTGACAGGTTCTGGGCTGAGCTCTGTCAGTGGACTCTTCCTGGCCTTCCTGAGTGGGTCTCCAGCCTAGTGAGACCTTGTTAAGGCCCTAGGACTTCCTCTTTGGTCAGCTGATTCCATTTTCTTGCAAGCCTGTAGTTCCTTTCTTTTCCCTGGGCTGTGGCCAACACTCTGAGCTGTCTTTCTGTAACTCAAGGCACTACACACTGTGTACCCCCTTGGGCATCAGCCTGTGTATAGAACTCCTGTTGGGTTGAATTATATGGATTGCAGTAGGGGACTGCTCTCTCACTAACATGACTACTCCCTTACTGTTTAGATGTTGGAGCTCTACCCAGCTGTTCGGCAAAGCACCTGCTCTCCAGGATGGCAGCATTGAGTGAACTACAAACGTGTCAAAGGACATTGTAGAATTGGCACAGAAGTTTGCAGTCTAAACACAGAGACTTTCAAGTGAATTTCCATTTGTTTACATTGGAGGCAAAATGCAGACCACTTTTCATGTATTCATTCTGGCATGGTAGACTATAGAATAGAGTCATTTGTACCTGTGGTGGTCTCACATGTGGCCCTGCACTGTGCATTTACAGGAAACACATATAGTGCATACAAGCATGAGGAACCACTGTCCCATTGTAGTATGGCCTGCCTACGTCTCTCCGCATAAAGATTTCATGCTTCAGCTTCACATCCAGGGCAGAGAAGAGAGATTTGCTTATAAGGGACAAGCATTCCTTAAGCATCTTTGCAATGGGCTTTGTAACTCCATCACTGTAGTTGTGTTCCCATCTTCTTGTTTCTGAGTACTGATTGCAGAGATGCCCCAGCATGCTGGCTCCATTTTTATTTGACTGGAATCTACTCAAAGCATCTTTTATGAAGGATTCTACAACAGTCTTTGAGATGGCTGCTAGTCTCCCAGAATGGCTGAAGAAATATTTTGTGTGCATTTAGATCTACATGCTCATCCCTGCATGCCAAGTGTGGCATGCTATTGCATGGAAGGCTGTGGGTAACCCCTAGCCTATGCCTGAGCTATTCTGTGTTAGCATGTGAATGCATCTGAATTGCAAGTGGTTGTTTTACAGTCTTATTCAAGACAGCATTATCCTGCTGGCTCTTAGACCAGATCCTGGTGCTCTGGGCCTGGGCCTCTGACAACTGCAGATGACTGTGTGCAAAAGGGGCCGGTTCATGTCTTCAGTTGTGAAACTAAATTAGGCCTTTTACTTGGCCTGGAGGAGCATTGTGGGAGTAAAGCTGCTTCCCTCCTCTTAGAGTCTTGTTAATGAGGTGCAGGCTGCCCTCTATCTTGAGATCTTCTTGATTGTCCTTCATCAGTAAAATTGCACGTGTCCTCCATTACTGGCTTGTGTTGAGCTTCTTGACCTGTACATGTCTGTACAGTACCCAAAGAAGCAGGCTCAGGCATCTTGTTTCTTTTCTAGCCTGGAAAGAAGAGTATGGCAGTTCCTCTCTGGTGGGCTTGGAGCCTTCTGTATAGGCTCACCATGAGTTCCTCATCAGAGTAGGGTATTGTGAGAGATTGGGTTAAGTAAGCCTGCAGAGATGGAGCAGATTGCCTGCTTGTACTCAGATGATGGGGCTGATAAGGAGTATAAGGCAGATTCTTTTTTTTTTTCAAGTGTAAGTATTTTTATTATGCAAAAAAGCAAAAGAGATCCTTTGCACAAATTAACAATAGTTCTATATAACTAGTATCCAAATTATATTCCATCATTGGGCTTTAATCTTCTATTCTTTGAATTAATCTGTTGCTGCTTCAAGGTGTACATATATCTATATTCTATCAGAAGCAATTCTCTGCTTAGTCACCTTAGTTTATATGCACAGGGGATTTTATAATTACATTATTGATCTCTGGGACAGCAGTCCACAGTGTTCAGGCAGATTCTTGATGCAGATTCTTGATGCACATCCTTGAAGAGCGCCCCAGTGAGTACTCTCCCTCAAACACTGAAGATGAGCTGATGTATTTTGGGGCAGAGCTTTGGAACTTTCTCTCATCTTAATGGAGAGGGGTTGGGGATGGCTTCCTTGGTAATGAGCTTCAAATCTTTACCAGCTAAGTGGTCCTGCCACCATCCCATTCCAGAGGTGCTTCCAAAGCCATCCCTCCCCCAGCTGAAGGAACTGCTAAGCAGCTTTTTGTGTATCTGAGCCTTGGAGCATGTTTGGGTAGACAAGCAGTCTGTCTTCAAAAATAATTTAGTTCTGTTTTCAGCTGAAGTTAAAGAACCTGGCTGTGACCCACAGAAGCAGCACTGTTTTTGTTTGCGTGTAGTGCCAGGGATTCAAAAAGACACCTTATGCATGTTGCCAAGTGCTATCACTGAGCTACATCCCAGCCTGAAATAGTGCCTTTGGCTGTGTGTTCATACATTAAAAACTTAATCTAGCATTGGGTGTTTCCTGTGAGAAGACAGCAATATGCAACATGATTTTGTTTGTGGATGTGTGGACACTAATGGCTTCATAGAGTAAAACCCCAGCAGCTTTATTCCTTTGTATGCGACAGATACTGAGTGACAGCCCTGCACTGTACTTTGTGTAATGCTGTGTCCTGCCCAAGTTCACCATCTTAGCAGCCATGCAGAGGCTTCAAAACAGTGGTAGTTAGTTCAGGGGACAGCAAGCCGCAGTCCCTATTGTGAAGAAAATGCTCAGACCTGATATACCAATTTTTCTCCAGAGCCAAAGGAGTGCCAAACAGCATTTCCTCAGTACAGAAAATGGGGCCCCCTCTTTGTAGAGGTGGAGGTTTTCAGGTGTATATGGAACAAATATGCCAGTGGTTCCAAGGTTCTAGTAGGTCCCTGAGTAGAGCAGGGAGGAGAAAAGGAAGAGGAAGTGACTGACCAGGTCTCCTCCTGTCTCAGTGAGCAGCATGGGGTCTGTGTGGAAACAGGTTTGGCAGGGCCTAGAAAACTCCTCAAGGTGCTAAGTTTCTTCAGAGGTCACCTTCCCAGCCACCTTTGGAGGCCAGACACAGAGCTATGTCGTAAACAGTGCCATGTATAACTCACAGGCCTGTGGTTCCAGGTGAGGAGTTGCTGGGACACTGATGCTGGTCTTGCTGTTTGGTTCTTTGGCCATAAAGGGGAAAAGAAGTTCTAGCCCCAGGCTATAGCTGTATGTAAGCTTTCCTTATCCATTCAAACTTGGACTTTTTGAAGACTAGATTTAACATTTTACCAAATACAACAGTAATCCTTTCCTATTCCCCCACTCCCATTCCCAGTTTCACTTACTGGTGTCTGCCATGTGCCATCAACCAAGGTCTGAAAATACTAAAAAGAAAATTCTAGAAGTTAAGTTTAAAGTGTGTACATTCTGAGTAATATAGTGAAGCCCCTGTTGTCTCCTCATGCCCAGCTCGGGGCTGAGTCCCTTTGTCCAGATTCCTCAGTGTATCTGTTACTCACTCAGTCAACAGAGGAAGGCCCTTAACCTAATAAGATAGGAAGAGTTATGCTGAACTGGCTAAACTGTGCAGTCCTGCCCCTTTGCTCTACAGCAAAGCAGGGAAGCTGCAGCCCTGGGTGGCACGGGGAAGAAAGTGGTGCACCAGGACCAGTGGGGTGCTTGGGTTGTGTTGGCAGAGGGGACTAGTTCATACTGCATGCCTCCCCTCTTTAAAAGTGTCAGCACATATCTGATCACGTGGACTATCATATCGGGAAACTCCCACTGCTTACAGTTGAGCCTCACATCCTCTTCTGCCTTGGCACACACTTGGGCTATGGAAGCCTCTGTTAGGCTTTTATATGCACCACTGTCAGAGTGGCCTTCACAGGGCTTTTGCTTAACTGCAGTCCTGTCTTTGAGGTCTGTTCTTGAGTGTATATATGTAATATGATGGATTTGTATTTCATTTTTCATGCCATGTAGCTCCTTCCCCTACTCTTTCCTACCATGACCCCATGGAGGGCATGGTCAGCAACAGAATCAGTGTTGGCAGCTGGCTTGCACTCAGGGGGTCTGATCAGTGCTCATCTTGGAACTTAGGTCTGAGGCCACTCTTGTAGGTTTTATATTAAAGCTGCAACAACTTCCTTCAGCCAGCCTGGATTCCAGGAGCTTCTCAGTTTAGAAGCTTGCTGCAGTTTCCATGGCAGCCAGAGCTTCATTCTGACTCTAGTGGCCTAAACCAGCAAATCTCCCAGTGCTAGGAACCTTTAGAAAAAGGGGAGGAGAAACCGCTCATTGCCTGTTAATTAAAAAACAGATACCTCCTGCTCAGCTGATAGTGCAGATTGAAGAAACACAGAGACCCAGGTAAGGAAACCAGAAATGAAGAGATCCCTTTCTTTGGGGGCGGGGGGGGGGGGTGTTTGTCTTGTTTTCAATGTGATTTTATTTTCCCTCAAGTGGGCTTTTGTTACGATCCTTCCAATACTGGACGCTGGCTTGGTCCCCTTGACATTTGGGGTTTTAGTAGAAAGTGTGGAGGGAATTTGTTTACAAAATGTTTTCCACTGGCACAGATCTCTAATCCTAGTGGTCAGGGAGGTAAAAGCAGGAAGATCAAGAGTTCAAGGTCACCCTTAGCTACTTAGAGAGTTTGTGGCCACCCTGTGAGACCTTGCTTCAAAAAATAAGCAACCGAAAGCACAGCAACATCACAGATGTTTTCCACCCTTGGGAAAGTCAGGCTAGAAGAACCCAGACTGTGGGACCAGTAGGCCTCAAAACAAAACAACATGAAAGGTTTTCATTTAAAATTCCAGTGCCTCCCCTCTAATTCTTTTGTTTGTTTGAGACAGAATCTTGTTACTGTAGTCCAGGTTAGCCTGGAACTCATGGCTGTTCTCTTTCCTCAGCTTCTCTAGGGTTTATGGCAGGTGTCGGCCACTCTGCCGAGCTCTGTTTTGTTGTTTTCTGTGGGCAGAGAGCTGAGCTGGTTCCCTGGCCTGCTATTAGAGGGACAGGGCAGGACAGGCTTGTGGAGGCTCTTTCGCTGCTTCTTGCTCTTTGCCCCATCACTTGAGAGGCTGGTGCTGGTGGTACAGCAGGAGGCTGCTTTCCTAAGACTGTGTTCTTAGATGTCTGGGCCAGGCTGTGCTGTACTGTCCCACAGGCCTTGGGAGTTCCCGGTAGCTCTCTTGGCAGTTCTGATGTTTTACTTTGCAGGTGGAAAAAAGTTGCTTCCAGAAATGGTGTGCCAGCCATGTAAAATGGGCACCTGTGAGTTGATAGTATCCATGGTCTGTAGATGGGCCTAGAGGCCTTGAGGTATCCAGTAGTGGCTTAGGGGCTGGTGGATTTCCTGTGTGATGTGTGAGGGGAGGCTAGTCATTGTTGGCTGGAGCCTTCCAGGGCTCCTCTGGGGTTTGCTGTTGGTCCTGAAACAGCTTCACTTGTAGGTCCTTGGGTCCTTTTGACAGTTGTGTTTTCTGTGAGCTGCTGGAGTCTTGCAATACATCGTGGATGTATGCCCACTAGTTTATCATACTGGAATGCAGAAATGTTCAGCTACTAACAGGCTGTGAGACCCTGAGGGGTTCCATTGTTTTAGTGGGATGGGGGCACCAGGCTAGAGGAAAAACCTTTACTGATTGTACATAAGGCATCCTGACTGGACAGGGGCAAGAGGGTCTGGGTGGTGGCTCTCCCCACACCACTTCTGCAAACCTTGACACTGGAACTTGGTGGTTGTGACTCGGTGAAGCTGTAGCAATAGTGTCTCCTGTTGCACCCTCTCGAGGGCCCACTGCCAGCCCCCTTCTGCATATGCAGTTTATGTGAGGGGTATGGTAGCTTCTGTTAGATGCCTTAAAGAATTCTAGTGTTTGTTGGTCCTAAAGTTTACTTTCATTGTAGTATGCCAGTTTCTTAACAAGACTGACCCAGTGGTTTCAGCTTCTTGTCTAGTGAGAAGTAGATCTTTGGGTTTTGTGATTATTTTCTTCTCCTCACTAAATGGGGGCCCTTGTAGCTCAGGCTGGCCTTAGACTTGTAGCAGTTCTCCTCCCTCACTTTCCCAAGTGCTGAAATTAGAGGAATATACCATCACTGTTGGCAAGAGAGAGGGATTCCAACATTTCTAAGCATTCATTCCCTCCCTCCTCAGTGCTGGGAAATGAAAGTAAGGTGTCATACATATTTAGCATGCACTTTACCATTGAGCCAGGTCTCTAGCCAGCCCTCTTTTTACTTACTTTTTTTTACTCTTCTTTTTTATTTTTAAACAGGGTCTGGAGCTGGCCTTGAACTCCTGATCCCCTTGCTCAGCCTCCCAAATGTTGTTACTTCTTATTTTGAGGCAGGGTCCTGATAAGTTGCCTGGGCTCGTGTCACATTTACTCCATAGCCCAGGCAAGCCTTGTACATGCCGTCCTCCTTGCTTCAGCCAGCTGAGGAGGGAGAAGGATGGGCTCAACCCTTTACTCACCACAGTCTCTATGATTTCACCTTTTCTAGAAAGCCATGGAGTTGGAATCATAGTTGTTTCCTTTTTCAGGCCCATTTCCTGCCACTTAGCAATTTGCATTTAACAGTTCTTGTGTGCAACTCTGGTTAGCCCAGAACTTGCCATGTAGACTGGGCTGGCCTCCAGTTTGTCATAATCCTCTTGTTTCAGCTTACCAAATGCTGGGGATTATAGGCATGTATGCCATATCTGGCTTCCTCCACAGTTCATTAATTCTTCTACTGAAAGACATCTTGATTTCGTCCAGTTGCGAGCTGTCATGACCAGACTACATGTTAGCATCTGTGTGCAGGGTTTGTGGGATCATGAACGTATGCAACATGTCACATAATTCCAGGTTACATGGTGATATGTTTAGTTTAGCCTGAGTCCTAAAGTGGTATAGCTGCACTCTTTGCATCTCCACCAGCAGTGACTAAGCAAGGCTGCACCACATCCTCACTGGTGCTTGGTATTTGGATTTGGGAAGTTCTGGCAGGTGTGTAGTAGCCCAGCACTTAGTTGAGACATAAAGGAAAACATCTTTTTATAACTTTGCATGCTTTCATACACCGGTGACTTCTTGATCTGCATTTTAGGATACTTGACCAGTTTTTTTGGGGGGGTGGGATGGGGTGGAGGGGGAGTTTGTTTTTAATGTTAACACAGAGTCTCATGTAGCCCAGGCTGGCTTCAAACTCAATACACAACCTAGGCCAACTCTGAACCACTTCTCCCGCCCTCCCTTCTTTTGTAGCCAATATGTTGGGGTTACAGGCATTTGCAACCTTGCCTGGCCCTCAACCTGTCCCTAATCAGGCTGTTTTCTGAGTGTGTGTTTTGGATAGCAGTCTTTTGTCAGCTGTGTTTTTTGCAAGTCCTTTCTCCTTGTCTGTGGCTTATCCTCTCATTATCTTCATACAGCATCAATTCATTGTTTATGTGCTTTCAAGTTAAAAACATTAGGCTTGCTGAGTGCTATACTTCATTTGTACCATGGGTACTGTGAGCTCTCTGGATTCAATTGGACCTTTAAAATTCTTGGTTTGTACATTGATATCCTTTGCTGTCTGCTGCCATTGGTCCAGTTTTGCTGGTTTGTGTTGTCTCTGAACATCTGGAGAAAGGTACTGGTAGGGACCAGGGTCCTGTGTCAGTGAACATTATTCAGGGCTGTTTGTGGTTCCATTAGTACTAGTGCTACACTGTGATTACCTGTCAGAGTGCCCAGCAACTTTCTGGATTTATGCTGATGTGAAAGAGGCAGGTAGCTATGCTCTCCCCATACTGTACTTTGAACTTTGAATTTTGATCCCCCACAACAGGGGAGCAATATGGTAAGGTCCTTTATGTCCCTCAAAGATCCAGGCTTCTGCATGCTCTTGTGAGCAGTTGATTTAGGTCTTAGGAGGCTGTGAAAGAGGGTAGATAGTGTCACCATATTTTAAAGGTATTTTCAGCTTATAAGGCTCATTGAACAACTGCACTTTTAAGTTAAAGAGCATCTCCTGCACTCATGGTGTTCCGAGGGTGTGTTTATGCCTGTTTATGTGTGTTTGTGCCTGTTTATACATGTGAATGTGGGTGCTGCAGCAAGCTAGTCACCACTGAGCACTTGTTGGCTGAACGTAGTTAGAACACACAGTTTGCATGTGTATAAGAATATGTATGGGCCATGGAGGAGGCATCTGTAAGTGCAGCATGCCCCCCAGCACCCTTGCACTGTGCCGATGAGGCTGAGTACCTCTTTGACTTTGACAGTGCTGGTGAATGGTATAACCATTTCCAGTCTTGAGACTTCCCAGCCATGGAGCTGAGAAAATGGCTCAGAAAGTGAAGAAACCTTCTACCAGGTTTGGATCTTCAGCACCCACATGATTGCCAGGTAAGGATGGTAGCCCATTGGTCATCGCAGCTCTTGGAAGGCAGAGACAGGGATTCCTGGCAGAAGCTGTCTAGCCAGACTAGAAAAATTAACAAGCTCTGAGTTCAGATGAGCAACCCTGTCTCAACATGTACAATTAAGAGAGATTGAGGAAGAAACCCAAACCCAATATCAATCACTGGCTCCATGTGCATAGGCAGCATGAATGTGTGTTTGCCATCACATGCCTAAAAATGCACCCAGAAACACTGAGCCAAGTTTGGGGTACCAACAAGAACTACTATCCAGCCACTTCTCTACAGTAGCTTAAAGGAAGTCACATGTTTTGGCATCAGTCACTCTCACATTAGAAACAGGACAATAGAGGAAGTTGTTGGTTAGAACAATTGTCGTTGCATTTGCCTGAGTACATCTGCAGACTGTAACAAAATTGTCACCAAATGTGCAAGTTGCTGAAATAGGCTCCAAGGGAAGCATTCTTTGCTGTACTAGGGAAAAGCTGTCCTGGTTGTGTCACAGGTCACCTAATAGAATATGCCAAAAGAAGCCCTAGCTTGCTTTTGTTCCTGTTCCCTCCATGTTCTCAGGTAGGCAGAACTATATGAGCAGAGGCAGCTGGTCTTTCTGGCCTCGCTCCTGCACGTCATCATGCCTGGGCATTTTACACTGTATCTCTCAGGGGAAGCTTTTGCATGTGATTACATAGTGTTCACTCCTGTAATGGCATGGAACCAACTTCCTTCCAACGAACAGCTGTCCTGCACTAGGAGATGACTCTGCAGGCATTGCCTTATGGACAGTGAACCTGCTTTTATGATACTTGATGGTTCTCTCCTGAAATGTGCTAAATGAATGCTGGATGCTTGGCCTCTGGTCAGGAGTCATAGCTTCACCCTGCTTGCTTCTTCACGCTGCTTTTCTTTTCTTTTTTGTGCTCTGATGGAGAATACCAGAGATGGGATGTGGGGGAGCCCACAAAGGAAGAGTTTCTACCTTGTAGGGTCTTGTGCCCAGGAAAGCACAGCAAAGACCCCAAGTGCTCAAACAAGAGCTATGCTTGGATAAGTTCAGATGGAGGGGACAAGGTGAAATCCAGGACTGCCTTGTCTCTGGGGAAATGGATGAGTGAGCCAGCCAGGTACCTCTGGGATTCAGACATGCTGTTGTTCAAGTCTGGGAATGAGCAATTTTTAACTTGGCCATTCTACTCTTTTTGTTTATTCTCAGACAAAAGCATTAGACAAGTTAAAATACAAAAAGGCAGCCTCAGTTACATGGAGAAGGGACATAAGGAGTCTTAGGGAACAAGCAACATTAGCCTCAAATGTTCACTGACCAAGGAAGAACAAATCTTGCCAACAGAGAGACATAGACATAGCAGGTGGAGTTAGGACCGAGCCCAAGAAGTGTGCAGAGCTATGCAAGAGCCCCCAAGGGCTTTCCTCAGAGCAGGCTTGTAAGAGAACTAAAGATAAGGCTATAGAGGATAGCGATTCTCCAAAAAACAAGTTGAATCCCGTCCAGATTCCAAAAGGACTTTTCCCCCAGAGCTCATCACGCTGCTTTTAAAGTCCATATGCTCATAAAGTTCTTGGAAATGAACATGGAAAAATAATTTGGAGAGTGCTGGGAAACGCAGAGTGTGAACTGCCTCTCAGAAAGGGAAAGGGGCCGGCTGCCTTTCTGCTTAAAGCAGTATCGACTGTTGACAAGCAGCCAGGCTAGTGTGAGTGGAGGCCTGGCACCCAGCCTTTGACAGTGGCTCTGACGGAGATGCTTTTGATGTTTCTCGGACACCATCCTTAAATACTTCTCCTCCTTTCAGAAGGAGTGTGCCTGCCTGGAACATGGCATCCCTCTTCTCTCCTTCCTCAGCTGTACCCTACAGCTCCTGAGGTACCTGTATGTATCCCTCAATCAGCTGGGGTCTCTTTCTCCTAAGTGTGACATCAAAACTGCTTCACTGTATGGGACCCTTGGTCTAATCGCCACTTCCTAGGACTTTGAAGAAGAGAGGTTGGGCCTAGTGGCTATTCCAGGTGATACTGTGATGGGGAGAGATTGTTTTCCACAGTGCCCAGCTATAATTCCATGTTGGTCAAGTCCCTGTGTGTTGGTGAAGAAATGCCACTGTTCAGCAGCTTGAGTATGTTTTGTTCTAGCTATTAACATAACTTTATTAAAAATTCCAGTTTGGAAAGCTGCCCTGGCTCTTAGAGGGTTAGTTGCTTGGCAGTGGATAGTGTGAGTGCCACAGGCTGGCTGTGCCTGGGAGTTAGTTTACAGATTGGGACATGTTCAATAGGCCTTGTACTTAATAACTGCTCCTTAAGGCTGTCTGGAAGATGCTCATGGCACTTGCCTCTGTGAAATCTACTCTCTCTTCATCAAGACCATGTGAGTGGCAGGTACCCAACCGAGCACACACACTATCGACCAGGATCCCAGAGGGGCCAGACCTAGGATGAGGGGTCTAGTTGCCTCTCACCAGATGGGGCTATTCCAGAACTCAACTCTGGAGTATGGGAGTGGCCAAGACAGGCACTGGTGTCCTCCTTGCCACTAATTTCAAGTGGTACATTATCATTCATTGAACGCCATGGGGCTTCTGATGTGTGGCCAGTCCCAGTGTGAGCGGCAGCAGGACCCAAGTTAGGGAGGTGAGGGTGCTGGTGTATCATGAGGGGCTGCTCAACAGCTGGCATGGTATATGAGCCAACCCAGCAGCTGCAATGGTGTTGGCAGGAGCAGAGCTGACTGTCCTAAATGGTGAAGAGTGTGGCTTGAGCTGGTGGAGAGAGGCAGGGGTCATAGTAGGGCTATATGGTGTGAACCCCAGGGAGCACAGACAACTATAGTAGGCCTCCGTCTTCCCAGAGCTGGACTAGATTGAGTCCCCTCAAAGATGATAACACCCTTCCAGCTAGATTATGTAGCAGGGTGCCAGACTTTCAGCCTACGCTCTGAGACTATGGGTGCTGAGGCTGGCTTGCACCTGTGTGCACATCTGAGCACTATGCCAACTGAGTCCTGACCTTGCACAAGTTCTGGGTCTTTGAATAGAGAAACCTGAACATCCATCCCACTTCACCCCCATCCCCCGGGTTGATGTCTGTTTCTTCTTGCACTCATGTTGTACTTGTGCTACCATGCATTGCTCTGCCCAGGTAAAATGAAGGTATTTGCGGCCAGTTCCACAGGCCTGGTGCCAGCTGTGACCAGAAGCAGCACACTGTGCTATAACATGGTTTGCTGGACACCTGCTGTTCTTACTTGGTCTTCTCCTCCCAGTAAGCTGCTATGAAACTCCACAGTCTGAAAAGTGTAGTGTAGCTGTGGAGCCTAGCTTTAGTTGAGAGCACCACATCTTCAGAGCCAGCATGTGGCTTGATAGCTTGTGGCTTCCAGCTCAGTCTTGTGCATTGCAGCCAGGGATAACACATCAGCAATGGTGGTGGGGCCAGGTGGCTTGGGACTTGGAAGCCCAGAAGCTGTTCCGTTAGGGCGACAAAAGAAGCTACTCCATTGTGAGATTCCTAAGACTGGTTGACTTGTCTCCAGGGCATAGGTCAGTTATCTGATATCGAGCCTAGAGTCCAGGTTCCACTGGTCAGAACCAGTCAGCAGGTTTTACATTTTAAGGGGGCTGTAAAAACAAGAAGAAAAAGAAAACAAGCCAGGCAGTGGTGCTGCCACTTTAAAGCCCTAGCACTTGGGGGCAGAGGCAGTTGGATCTCTGAGTTCAAGACCAGCCAGGTCTACAGAGTGAGTTCCAGTACAGTCAAGTCTACACAGAGAAACCCCGTCTTGAAAAACAACAACAAACCCACAAAACAAAACACCTAAATAGAATATACAACAATGCCTATTTGTGGCTTTAAAAGAAAGTTAGGTACACTTGGGTTGGAGTTGATTCATGGTGTGTCATGGTGTGAATAGAAAGCAGAGGACAGCTTGAGATGTCATTTTTCTCCTTCTCCTTATGGGTTCCAATGATGTCAGATTGTACTCTCTGAGCCATCTTGCTGGCTCAAGCCCAGACATCTTACAGAAACCCTTAGGCTGGCATTACTCAGTCTTGGGGCTGATGGCTGAGTCCTGCAGAATGCTGCAGGGTGTTGGGAGTGTCCCTGGCCAGTCTGTGTTAAACTGTGACTGGAATGGAGTACCTAGAATGATTTGCACACCTTTGTATTGGAGGTTTGTTTTTGTCTCGTTTTACTTTTTGTTTTGTTTCTTGAGGCAAGGTCTTATGTAGTCCAGGCTTGCTATGTAACCAGGGACAACCTTGAACTGACATGTTCCTGCCCACCCTGCAAGAGCTGGTATTACAAGCATTCACCACTATGCTTGGTTTCAGAAGGTTACTGCCTCATCTCGGCTATCACTACAGTGACTCTGGAGCCAAATCTTAGCACTGCACTTCAGGTACACAAGTCTCTGAGAATAAAACAGCAGTGGGTCAAAGGGCACTGAGCAGAGCTTGAGAGTTTAGTATTTGTAATTAGTTTTTAGGACTGCTTGCAAAGTAATCACTGTTGTCCTGCCCAACACCCAGCTGATCTGTTCATGGACACATGTCCTAAG
Source organism: Meriones unguiculatus (assembly GCF_030254825.1). NCBI lineage: Eukaryota > Metazoa > Chordata > Mammalia > Rodentia > Muridae > Meriones > Meriones unguiculatus. Next base: position 26,846,316 of record NC_083356.1, read on the forward strand.
AATGTCCCTGTCAGGAAGGGGCCAAGAAGTTGAACTGTGGTCCTTGTTTTGGTATAAGACTGTTTAACATAAAGAAATACCATATGGCTTCTCTTGACAGTGACTGGGCAAAGGTTGAGGTCAAGAGTAACAAAGCTAGGGTTAGGATCAGTTTCCTCACTACTTATAGCATGTGCTGAAAGTGGCTCCTGATAAAATTTGAGAAAGAGGAAGATAAGTAGGTAACTAGTTTTTTGTTATTGTTGTTTTAAATTACATGTATTGAGTGTCCATGTAGAGTTATATGCATACATGTGCCAGTGTCCTCAGAGGTAAGACATGTTGAATCCCCTGCAGTTACAGGTAGTTGTAAGCTGCCCGACATGGTTGCTGAGAACTGAACTTGGGTCCTCTGGCAGGAAGGGCTCTTAACTGCTCAGCTGTCTCTCCCATCTCTCCAGGCCCTTGATAGAGGTTTATATGGTAAAGGAGATAGGTAAATGTGAGATTTCAGATGCGGCCTGCAGTATGGAGCTGTAGTAAAACGGGACACAGAGGATCGAGTGTATAGCTGAGACTGCTGCACCCCTTCTTCTGGGGGTGTTATGGGGTTTGGAGTGGGCCTGCAGGGGTGGGTGGGCAGCTAAAGAACAGAGTGGGAAGAGTTCAAAGTGGTGCTCTGGGAAACCTTCCTATTTGGGCTGACCTGCCCTGCCCTGAGAGCGCTGTTCAGCGAATGACCAAGTGGTGCTCACCCCAAGTTTTTTGCCCATCCGAGGAGAGGAGGGGCTTCTTAGGACTTATCTTTACTAATTAGATGTTATTAGACATAATTTATCCAAAGTAATCATTGAGAAATGTTTGGTAAGCTATCAGCCTACAGATCTAACTTCATATTCAGTGCTGTCCTGCATGATGTAGGGGCCCTATTTTTATAGCCCTTCAGAGGGGGCCTAGTATCTGGAGGTCCACCTCCCAAAGAGGCTGTTGTGTTGTACACTCCTACCTGTTGTATTTTTTTAACTCTATTTTATGTGGGGTTCCCTAGAGCCTCCAACCCCCCAACCCTAGGTAATGAGGAAAGGGGCCACAGACCCTTTTACTTCTCCGGGCTGTTGAGAGTTGATAGGTTCTTTGGGGGGTTATATCAGTTTCCATCAACAGCAGATCCAGCAAGCAGTCTCTTCCAAGCAGCTTCATTGAAACGTTTCTCTTCATCTGTCTCCTCCAGGTCGCCACACCATCAGTCTCTGATCTCTCCAAACTGCCTCTTGCTACACGCCCCCACCACACACCACACACCACACCTTCTCTTTCTGGGCTCTCATATTTATATCCTCAGAGTCCTAGACCACACCCCTCTTTATGCCACAGGAGGCAGTCTGGTACCAGCTGTCAAAGACCATGCCCTGCACAAGACATTTATCAGCTGTGGACAAACTAAAGCCCAAACTAAAATCCCACACTTGGGTTTAAAACAAAAACATATTAACATAACATAACTAAGCTTTTAAAGAAATCAAAACTTCTGTTGTACCTACCTTTCCTCTTACTGGGGCAGCTGACATGTGGATGTGTGCGTCATGCACATTCTGGTTTGAGTCAAGGTCTTGCTGTATAGTTCAACAGACCTGGAGCTCAAGACTCTTCAACCTCTGCCTGTCTGGTACTGGTCTCACATCTGTGTGCCACCACACTGACTTCTGGATCCTTCTCAAAAGGACACGACCAGTTATGTCTAAGAATCATTACTTTTACCATGGTGTGTGTCTAAGTAGAGACAAGCTGGTCACAGAAGCTGCAGTGAAGTAAACTTCAAGACTGGGCTCCTGTGTTCCAAAGTGCCTGGTAATGCCTCGCTTTAGATGGTGTGTCTCAGAACTGCTAGAAGTTACAGAGTTTGGCATGTATGTACAGCATTCTTTTAACTTTTATTTGATCATTACTGTGTTTTCCAACCTGGACAGGTGAAGAACTACTTCCCAGGCTGCTGCTGAGGACCCAGCCTCAGGATAGATTTTTGAACTTGCTTATTAGGCTGTGGGACTGCTATTTCTGTTCTGTCTAGCTTGCCTCTTCCACCTTCCTACCTTCCTTCCTTTCTTTTCTTTTCTTTTCTTTTCTTTTCTTTTCTTTTCTTCTTTTCTTTTCTTTCTTTCTACCTATGTGCATTGGTGTTTTGCCTGCATGTATGCCTGTGTATTGGTGTCAGATCCCTTGGAACTAGAGTTACAGACAGTTGTGAGCTGCCATGTGGGTGGCGGGAATTGAACCCAGGTTCTTTAGAAGAGCAGCCAGTGCTCTTAACCGCTGAGCCATCTCTCCAGCCTCCCTCTTCTACCTTTTATTAATACACATTTGCAGGTGTTGTCTCATAAATCCTTGCGTGGTTCTGTCTGTTGCTCTCTCCAGCTTCTTCTACCTTCTTTTCATATTAGTGGGCCAGAAAGAATGCCAATGATGCCTCCAGCAACAAGAATACCTGACACAGGTGTTATTGTAGTAGTGTTGGCTGGAGTGTGGGCATTTTTTCCCCGTCCACTTCTCTTCTGATTCCACTTTCCTCAGCTGCCCCATGAGCATGAGCTTGTTTTGAGTGTTGGAGATGATGAGCAGGCTCCTGGGGGCCAAGTGGCAGGTATGGTAGGCAGAGAAGCCACCCCTGACCGCAGCTTGTCTCTGCTCTCTTGTAGATCCTCTAGCCGCTCGATGGGGAGTCACAGAAGACCGCTTGTGTGTGTCAGATCCCTGCCTCTCCGTAGCAAGAGAAGTGACTACAGCGCCTCCACAGTCATGATGATGAAACTGGTATTAACTGAGTGGCCCTTATGGATTTTTAACTCTAACTCACAGTGAGCCAGCAAGCCATATGTTTACAGTCCAACCAAAAACCCTTCTGCGTTGCTGCACGTCTCGTGTGAGGAGTTGAGACGCCTGGCGGTACAGAGTGGAGCACAAGAGTTACTTGCCAAGGAGTGCGCCTGCAGCAGAACGAGAAGACGTCTTAATTTATCATTGGAGAGAGATGATAGTATTATTTATATAGGTAGAATAAATATATATATCCATATATATATTTTGGTGGTAATGAAAATGGCTCCGCAGAATGCCGACTCAGAATCTATGCAAGTACAAGAGCTGCCCGTGCCCCTGCCGGACCCTCAGAAACCCAGAGACCCAGAGGCTGAGACCCAAGAGGAGACCACAAGTGAGGGGTCCATAGACAGAATCCCCACACGCCTATGGGTCATGCACGGGGCAGTGATGTTTGGCAGGGAATTCTGTTACGCCATGGAGACAGCACTGGTCACGCCTATACTGTTACAGATAGGTAAGTGCAGTGCAGAAGGCCTGACAACTGCTGAGTATGCAGCTATAACCACAGATGGTGAAGGTCCTTTGGAACTCTGCCATGGGTCCTTGTCCTCTGTGCCTTGACCTCTGTGACAGCTTTCTTCTGTTAACCTGGTTCAGGGCCTTGTTCTTTGTGTTTGTAAACATTGTGTTGCAAGTCCTAGTGTCAAGGTACTTAAGAAAAACAGTGTGTGGCTATGTTGGGCATGCTGGCTGTGGAGGCCACTGGCTGTACCATCATGGCTGGGGATCCTATATCACAGTCAAATTTTTTGCCTATAGAATGGGAGTGAGTGCAATTCCACCCCAAAGGTGACTGCAGCCCTGCCAGTTTGCCACTAGAGTAGGTACCAAAGTTTTGTCGAACTCTTTAGTTTTCTCTGTAGGCTCAGGAAGTTTTTAAAGAGGTATTTCATCTCTGAAGCATCTAAGAGAACTAGATAGACAAAAGGTCAAGTAATCTAGAAGCATCAGTTTTATTCTAGACTTTCATGTAATCAGGATTAATAGTTTAAAAATCTGTCTGTTTTGGTTGTTTTAGCAATATTTCTTGCCACAACATAACTGCATATTTGCCTGATGAGAGCTAACCCTGATGTGCTGGGATCAGTCAGCTGAGCATGTGGATGTGTAACCTCCCATGAAATCATCACTATTTCTTCTGTCGCAAATGGGATGATGTAGCTCTGGCCTCAGAGCACACAGGTTTCTGTGGGAGCAGGCTTCCTGACGTGGCCACACTCACTGCCACACACACTCTTGCCCTGAATTAGCAAAGCAACTGGGATAGGTCTCATTCTGAGGTTCCACTATGGATTCTGGAGTACTTTTCTTCGGGACTTAATCTTTACCGTGAGCTCCCAAAGCCAGTTCTCAGAAGGCCTGGGAGGTGGCCGGAGGACTGTAGCCAGATGTATTGGGGGCTCTTCTGGAGGGCAAGTAGGCCTAGCAAACCTGTTCTCTTGTTCTGTCTGTCGCTGTGCTGCTTCTCACTGCTTGGGGGCGTATCATGTGAAGGCACAGGAACAGACGGGACACCACATCTGCCCTTGGGTGGCCAAGCCCTAGAGAGGCAGGGGTGAATGACCTGACTCCTACTCCCCAGCTGCTTTTGTAGGTGCCTCAGACCATCTTGAGGGTTAAAGATACCTCCTCTGAGGGAAGGGTACTAAACAGCAAGTCCAAAGGAGAGAGGGGTTCTGCTGTGGTCACGGAAGACAGCTCAGTAGCTTGTCCAGTGAGAAACAAGTGGGAAAGGAGGCATCAGGCTGCCTGGTCTTATAGCAAATCTGGAGACAGCATGGCCTTTCATGTTGGCCTTCCTCTTATGTTAGGACAACAGTGATGCAATCCACAGCCGCCTAGAACCCTCACACTTCATGGTTTGTACGGTTTCCTTATGATCTTTGGCATGTACTTGGTTTTAAATATTTATAAATGAGGTTTGTTGTGTGATTTCAGTCAATTGAAGATAATAAATATGTTATCATATATAACTCCCAAGTAGCTGAGATTATAGGCCTGAACCACCAACCCCTCAGTGACTCCATCTTACTAGAGGTAACTGTGCCTTCTTGGAAAGATCCACGTGACATTGAGGGGTACAACCAAGACCCAGCAAGGCCCAGGGTTAAGAATTAAGAGCTTGTGAGAAACAAATCTTGCCAGTGCTCAGTGAGAAGCTTGGCCACGGACCTTTCCCCAGCTGAGCTTTGTGGCAGTCACAGCCTGGGTCAAGACCTGGAGTGCAGCTGTTGAGAGATCTTGAGCCAAACTACTGAGCTGAGCATCAGGTTCCTGACCCATAGAAATTGACTGAGATGACAGATACTGTAAACCACTCTGCCTTGTGTGCCTTGTCACACAGCCATAGAAGGCTGATGTATGGGCTCTGGGTGTTATGTTTGAAGCTTTATGGCTATACTGTTTCTAAACCCATTTTGATTTAGAACATAGTATTTTTCTGTTATCTAAATATATTCATATATACCTATATATTCATATGGACTTTTTTTTTCTTCCTTCATTCCTTTCTTTCTTTCTCCTTTATTTTATTTTATTTTATTTTATTTTATTTTATTTTATTTTATTTTATTTTATTTTATTTTATTTTATTTTATTTTATTTTTGAGACAGGGTTTCTCTGTGTAGCCTTGGCTGTCCTGGAACTCACTCTGTAGAACAGGCTGGCCTTGACCTCAAAAGATCTACCTGCCTCTGCCTCCCCAGTGCTAGGAATAAAGCTGTGTGGCACCACTGCCCTGCTGTATACTTGTCCTTCTAAATGGTGTCAAACTGCTTTAAATTTGTCGTTTTACATTGATTGCTTGAATTAATTGAGGGTTGTGGGTCTGCGCTTGCTCAGAGGATAACTTTCAGGAATCAGTTCTTTCCTACTGTGTGGGTTCTGAGAATTGAACTCAGGTCATCAAGAATGGTGGCAGTTGCCTTCACCTACTGTACTGAGCCATCTCACTGGCTTTCGAAGTGATTTCAGAGGAAAAGTTTTCTTGACAAATAAAACTTTTCTTCATAAAATCTGTCTACAGTGTGTAGTAGGAAGTCTGTCATTTTTCAAATGTTCAGTTTCCCATAAAAAACTTTCTGGCTGGAAGGCAGCAAGCAGAAGTTAGTGAGCAGAGCACTAGCTCAGATTCTAGCCTCGGAAGTCGGCAGACCTAACGGGCTCAGTCCAGGAGTAGCCAATCAGACGAGGTTATGCAGGGCTGACTTTTGGCAGTCGCTAAAGGCAGTGCCCTTGTGTTGTCCTGAGAGTACACGCTTCTCAGTAAGTTGTCTTTGCTGTTAGAATGTAGCTGGTAAAGCTGGGGTGCAGAAAGGCTATCGAATGACCCCTGGAGAAGTCAGTTGTGCTTGCTGCTTACCGACTTCTTTCCGGCTCTCAACAGTCGTGTAGCAGGCTGCCTCCCTAGTCGCTCTGATGCACCAACAAGTTTTTCAGCCTGTATTCCCTGTGCCTTTACCACAGTACAGCTCCTCGCACTGTTGACACAGGGCTGGGAACAATGGAGGGGACCCGCAAGCCCTGTCTAGCATGGGGAGACCAGTGTCTCAAAGGTGTTGCCCACAGTATCCTCTGCCCTTGATAATGGTAATGTCTGGTCATTCTGAGCCTCACCACATCAGGGTTTCCCCCATGCTGGCCACAGGGAAAGGCAGGAATAAAAGAGGCTCCAAAAGCTTGGGCTGAACAGAAAGTGGTATGACCAGCCACCCTTCCGCCTGTGATAAATCTCAATGTTTTCCTTTATGATAGCAGCTCAAGGCCCCTTCTGGGTTCTATGTCATTTCCATTATTTGCTCAAATGACATCAGTGGTTTCTGTGCCTGTGTGGTGGTGATGTTGGAAGGCACCCTGTCAAAACTGACTCCTTGGAGAGCCTGGGCTCTCCCTCATCCAGTGCTTGTGGGTTTACTTCTGTACCGACATCTCTTGAAAACAGTCACTGAAGTTTACATATCTGAAGTGTTTACACTGAAGTCTAGCACACTGTGAGACCTGAGCAGCTGCTCCTTTACCTGAGCTCCTTCAGAGGCCTGGGCACCTTTGCTTTGCATAGCTGTCAGGAAGGTGAAACCCTAGAGTAGAACATCTGGAAGTCTCCTCACCATAGATTGAATAAGGACAAGGACTAAGCTCCTGAATTCTAGGGTCATGGTTTGCTTGGCAAGTGGTTTGGGTTTTTGTTTGTTTTGGTTTGGGTTTGTTGTTTGTTTGTTTGTTTGTTTTCCCACCCAGCCATCTTACTAAACTTCTTTTGCATGTTTGAGACAGTGTCACTGTGGAGTCTTGGCAGCCTGGCCTCAGTATGTAGACCATGCTTTGCTGAACTTGTAGTCTTCTTGCTTCTGCCTCCAAGTACAGGAATTACAAGTGTGCCGTCATTCCTAGCTTCTCAAGCCCCCCATTCCCCACCCCCATGTGATAGGAAGCTGCCAGGTTGCCTCTTCCAAAGAGTCTGTGCAGAGGCAGGGCCTAAAAGATCTATAAAGCTTGTATGTACCTGCCCCTGCCCTGCTTATCCACTATGGTTGGTAGTGCACCCTTCCATTCATAGATCACATGACTATGGCATCTCAAACTCCAGACCAGACGTGAGTACACAGCTGCTTTTGAAAGGCAGTTTTGGAAGCAAACTGCTCAGGAGTTTATGGGAAACTTCCAGAGAACCAGCCTACCCTTTTTGGATACCCTCCTGGGCTGTGTTCTCATGTTTCATTCTTCCTCTGAGGAAGGGGTCAGCCTTCTGCTACCGTTTATTGTTTTCCTCTTGGCTCAGGAAGTATACTCATGGGAAAAGGAAAATCAGATAACCGAGAAAAGGGTGCCTTTTGTTGTGGTCTACGGACTTGACTCATAAATGACTACTCGGCTAGCGTGAGATCCTACCTGCTCCACTTTGTTGAAGGTTCTGAAGAGTAGCCCACGAGCAAACAGGTCTGTAGATTAATGTAGAGGAAAAGCTAGTTTACTGTCTTTCAATGGAGGACTGAGGCTGGTCTCCACTTCGTGAGCACATTCTCTGGAGAAGCTTCTGGGGGGATAGATGTGTTTCTGGGATTCAGTCAGCTGAAGCTTGCGCCAGCCTTCTCCTGTGGGAAATACCTGCCTTTTAATAATCGTCCACAAGAGGCACTGGAAGATGAAAACAACCTCTGTGCCCTTCCCTCCCAACTCAAGGGGTTGTGTGAGGCATGTCCAGGGAGACTAGGAGCATGTTTATAGGCCAGACACAGCAGCCTGGCACTGAGTCATGAGCATGGTGATCATATTCCTAGCTGTGGCTGAGCCCAGCCCTTCTTAGACCCCAGCACACCACCTCCAAAGCTGGCTTCCTTCCTGTGCTTCTGAGCATTACTTTTCACATTGACGCACACAAACATGGCCAGCCTTTGGTGAGAACTGAGAAGCACAGTTCCACAATGGGCATCTCAGTGCTGGGCACCTCTACAACAGGCACAAGCGCATAGAAACGTTCACTGTGTGCATACTGTAGGTATTTCTGTGACTTCTCACAATGGCTTGTATTATGGTCCCTATCGTCACAGGGTCTGCATGCCTTGTCAGTGATACTTTCCTGTCACTCAAGTGCACTTGACCTCTCTCAAGGAGTTCTTTTTGTGACCCTTGTCATCCAAGGGCCTGTGTGTGTAGCACACCTTTGGTTTGTTAACCATCTTGAGCACCCAGGGTGTAGTGCAGTGTCTGTCTGCGTGTGTAGTGTGCTTGAATGCTGGAGTTAGGCATCAGAACACTCACCTTCCACTCCCGATAGAGGCACCAGCTGGGTAGAAGAATCCTTTAAGCTGTGGGCTTTAACCATCCTGTAAATAGAATGAGCTCCCAAGCTCACCTGCTCTTGAAAGGTAGCATTGCGGGTGGAGCCCAGCACCTAGCATGTGCTGGGTGAGCACTCTACCCACTGAGCTGCACCACGAGTGCTGCTCCCACCCAACCTCTGCTCAAGAGTCATCTAAGAGTCCTAGAGCCGTCACTCCTGAAATCGTCATCTTGGTAGGAAGGACTGAGAGGCACCATGTCCTACTTTACTCGACCTGGTATGGCTGTTACACCAGCATGTGCTGACACAGGTGAGCTAGCGTAGGTGCTGCAGGAATGAGGGAGCTCGGCCCAGGTGCCCCGTGGTAACTTCCCCAGACTCCCTGGCCAGCATGCCTCAGCCAGTGGCCTGTGACCCCTTGCATGTTTGCAGCACTGCATTCCCCCAGCAGGAAATGAGGGAGGGATCACATACTCTTAGAGGCTTCTTACCTGTTATCCCTTCACTTTATGGCCCTTCCCCATAAAGTGTTCTGTGCCCTGTGGTGAGGTTGTAGCAATGTGGGCTAAAGGTGGCACTGAGGAGGCAAATGGCCAGTGAGAGGTTGAGCCTTGAGGACTTTCTGCTCAGTGATATAAGCTGGACACCAAAGGACATACCACAGAGACAGAAGGCAGAGTGGTGGGTGCTAGGGAGAGGGAATAGAGTATTGAAGGCAGTTTGGAAATGTGCTGCATGTTGTTGGTTGGTTAAAATGGAACTTCACCTGTATATTTCACCAGCAGCTTCCCACCGACCAGAGACCAAGAAAGACTGAAGAGTGCCTGTGCCAGTTGCACCTGCCCTCCCCCACATACATTTGGGCCTGTGGTTCCCTAAAGGACAACCACATTTGCATTTTTTGTGAATATGCATGGTATGCATTGGTGGACAGGGCAAGAAACTCCCGGACTGTGGTCACAGTGACTGGGAAGCAGCTTGTGCTCACTACTGTGTTTGGGAGGGAAGTCTGGATTTCCTTGCTTTTTAGATCATTGTGTTTAGCAAACAATGAAATAGTCCCTGCAGTCATTTTTCCCAAGGAATACCATACACTGTTATTCTTTTGTCAGACTCTTACTAAGCGCCTGCCTGTTGGTGTTGGGCAGGGTGCCTGGTATGGAAGTAACATGGCAGCCCAAAGCCTGGGGCTTGCCTGGGCACCTGGACATGTCACCTGAACAGCTACTTTGCAGAGACAAAAGCCTGAAAGTGAACATGGCCGTAGTTGGGTTGAGGCAGAGGTTTTGGGGTTTGCCCTGGATGCCCTCTGGCTTTAGTCTTCCCTGTTGTCTCTCAGAGACAGAATTGGGAACAATAGGGATGTGCTGGTAGAGGGTCCCTGGCCGAGTACAGGAGGAGGGACACAGATAGGGGCTATCTTTGAGCAGGCCTCTGAGTGCCAAGTGAGGGGAAGTGAAGGTGAAGGCTGCGGTGTAACAGGAGCAGTCCTTGAGGGTGCCACCATTGAGAGCCTGTATGCCTCAGCAGGGATTTGCTCCAGACACCTGCATTGCTGCGTGTATGGGGCTGGTGATGGTGCAGGGATGGTTTGAGAGGTACTTGCTAAAGTTACAGAGTTACTTTAGGACAGGACAAAGAACATACATACCAGGTTAATGAAGGCAAAAAAAAAAAAAAAAAGAAAAAAGAAAAAATAACTTTTAGTTCCTGCAGGAAATGGTCATTGGTCATTTAAAACTTTATGATGAAAGCCAAAAATAAAAATAAGTTACATACTAACAAAATGCCACAAATAGGTGTTGAAAAGATAAGCCAAGGTATCAGAAACCGAGAGATCCCATAAAGGCCCAGAGGTGCTGTGTGTCAGGCATTAGCACAGCACAGGTAGGACATGTGGGTGTGGGGAATGGCTTGCTGTTGTCATGGGACAAGTGGGCTTTTCACACAAAACACAGTCCAAGATGGCCTCAGACTGTGTGGCAGTGGATGACTTTGAACTCCATTACAGCCTGCTACCTGGATAAATCTTAAAACCAATGCTGTCTTTACTCTTATTAAAAGCAAGAGGACCGGACCACTTGCCTGGCTTGTACAAGGCCCTGGATTCCATCCCTAACATGGAAGAAAAGGTCATGGTTCAAACTGAAGCATACACATGTAATCTGTGTAAACAGTTATAAATAGGACTTCTCTTTGGTGCAGAATGGGCTGTCTGCTTCCCCTTTTTATTTTTTATTTTACTTTCTACTGTGCTGTAGGGGGGAACCAGGGCCTTGCACATGCTAGGCAAGCATTCTGCCACTGTGCCACATCCTCAGTGAAGTGAGGACAGGGGTGGGTGTTACAGTTTGTAACTTGTAGGCACATAACAGTAAAGAGCTGTCTGTCATCCTCCATGTCTGCAGGTTTCATTGCAAACAGATTCCAAGAGGAAAAGCCTAGAGGAAACTGAGGGTAGCAGGGGATGGACAAGTAAAACTTTCTTTGGTACTTGCTTAAGTTGGGTACAAAGGCAGAACTTGGGCTTGGGCTTGAGTCTTATAGCCAAGTTAGCCCTGGCTGCATACGTGCTGGCTGGGACAAATGCAGGTAACTAGAGGACCAGTTCTTTACTTACTTTACTTACTTTCTTTACTTTACTTTCTTTCTGCCTACACACCTGCAGTTTGGGCTCTCCTATGAAAGAATGACTAAGGCAAATGCTGTTTTTAGGCAGTATTTTTTTTTTTTCTGACCCGGCAACAGTTGTGAGTTGCACAGCCTCTTCCTCTTGTAGAACCCTAATCCCTGTAACACTTCTCCATTATGTGCCCAGCTTGGCTGGCCTCCCTGACAGCAGCTTAGTTAGGCTTTCCTCATATGGCCTGGCAGCTCCTTGGGGACCATTTTAGATTCATTGTTCTTTGCTGTCTCTTTGTCCAAAACCTGTGTGCAACCTGACTTCCTCACTTGTGTCCTTGTGACAGCTGAGCTTGGTCAGCTGTGATAGCAGAGCAGGGTTCCTGGTCAGAAGTGTGCTTCAGTATCAGGAGTCATGGATCGAGAACAGAGCCCTGTGCCTCTCATCCTTAATGCAAAATCCTGGGAGCAGAAGTACTTGTCATCACCTCTTTCCAGCAGTGCAACGCAGGCCGAAACCATCTCAGCACCTGACTGGACAAGGCCAGTGTGGCTTCTGCATGCCAGGCACCTGCTGGTGCCTGGGTAGAGGCCCCGCACAGTAAATGAGGCCGTGATAAGCTCACTATTGCTGAGTCTGTTTCACTTTATATACTCATTTTGAGAGCAGCCCCATGTGTGCCAGAAGCACCTTATGTTCAAGAAGGGTAAACAAGAGGCACATGGTCACCAAGTTAGGGATAGTCAGGACAGGATGGGAAGCTTGAGTCCAACCTTAGTTTGGCTGTGCACTAAGACAGTGGTGCTGCTGATCTCCTTAAAGAGTCCACAGGACACAGCCCACCCTCGACTGGAACTCCTACCTGGGGGAATACACAGTACTTTTAAATAGTCTAAGAGCTAGTTTGGGTGGAGGACTGCAGAAATACCCAGAAGGGTATGGAAGGAGGCAGGAAATAGGCCTGAAGGCCCATTTTCCATGTTTGAGGAAATTGGGACTTTGAAAACTAAAGTACTGTCAGGGTCTTTAGCCAGTGAAGAATCAAAAGTCTGAGGTGTCCTTCTAACCCAGATCATCTTCAATAGGGCTACCAGGCCAGGTGAGGGCTTCCTAGTGATCCCAGGATATGCTTTAGTTGTTCTGTAGTCTTGTGATCACTGGGCATTTGACCTTGGAGGACTTAATGGATCTTTGGATGCAAGTGTTTCTGAGTCCTGTAAGTCACCCCCAAGATTTCCTACTCTGGGTCCTACTACTCGGAGATGCATACCTCACCCCATCTTATAAATGATGTGGAGGCTAAGGCAGTGGGAGTACTTTGCTGGGTGTCAGTGCTACTGCCAAAGCCGAGGAGACCTCTCCAGCATCATGGGCCTCCAGCATCATGGGCCCCCAGCATGGAACAAGCTTGTTCCTCCTCCCTCATGTTGTTGTCTGGCATGTTGAGTTTTATCTGGGGAAAGGTCACCATGTCTATGACATCCTTTCATAGCATACTGTCCTGTCAGCTTTTTCCAGGAAGTAGAATGATGGCACTGAATTACCTGGGTGTATGTGAAACTTGTTTCATAGGAAAATCATGCATTGGCACCCACATGGGACTTGCTGACTCCCCTGATGTAGCATTCTTTGTCCAGAACTCTGCCATGATGCTGAAGTGGGAGGAGGGCACCTATATCCCCTGAGCCCTTCCCATCAGGGCCTTTTCCTACAGGTACTCAGGACACTTCCTTTAAGGAGCCAGATGCACTGGGGTTTCCAGCCTTTATGCCGCCATGAAGACGGTGGTGGAAGGATCCCTGTTTCTCACATGGGTTCAGAAACCACCTGGCCTTGGTGTGGGCCTTGGGAGGTGATTTGTTTCCTCCAAGCATCTTGCTCCACAAGGAAGAAAGTTCAGGACTTGCCATTGCACTTAGTGATGAATATGTGTCCATTTAGTGGCTTTAGCTTTTGAGCTTTCCTAGTGTGCAGCCTAGTCAAAATCAGTGACCTGGCGGCCATGCCTGTGCATTATGTTCAGACAGCCATGTCTACACTTCAGTGGGCATTCATGGGGATCTGTTCACCCAGAGCTAGTGGGCCCCCCTGAGCCCCTGCTTTTTTTTTCTTTGGAGAGGAAATTAGAGGTGGTCTCTTAAGGCAGGATATCATATGGTCCAGGCTAGCCTTGAACTGGCTATGTAACCAAGGATGATATAAACTCTTGATTCTCTTATCTCTACCTTCTAAGTACTAGGATGACAAGTGTGTGCCTTCTTCCCTACAGCTATGTAACTGGGCTGTGGATAGTGGAAGCATATAAGTGACATGTGACAGCTCCATGGCAATCCTTTGAAACAGATCTAGAAGAAACCACCTGAGTAGCTTCTAATTTCACTATTTCCTTGTCTTCCTGTGGTACTGGTAACTTTAGAATGTTCCTTGAAGCCCTGTGGCCCTGCCTTTAGCTGGAGATAAGCGCCTTCAGTGTGTTCCCCAAGTGCAGATCTTCCCTGCTCAAGGAGGCCCCAGGGTCTTAGCAGACCTTGCTTTGGTTCTGGCATGGCAGCAAGTAACATACCCTGGCATGAGGGTAACACCTGGCCTATGGAAGGTAGCCCATTTTCCCCACAGCTGTAGCCTTAGCAAGGAGCCCTGAAGTGGGTTCACAGTGAGCTTGGTGTCTGAGATTCCGGAGGTCACTCAAGGATGCAGAGGTTTTCCCACGAAGAACTTCTCACCAGGGAATGTTATCGTGGGGTTTTGTCCAGGAGTACAAACCTATCTGGCCTGGCAGGCTTGTCCATTGAGAGAAAAAATGAGTTCTTATTCCCATCCTGGACCTTTTGTTTTGTTAAATATTTATAGGCCACTTTCCCAGCCTCCCTCCCCCACAAAACACCAGTTTATCAAAAATGCCCTTGTGAATAGAAACCTGCATGTGACCCAAGTGTTGCAGTGGGCTGTCCCATGTACACATAGTGACACAGTGAGTATTTCCTGTGAACAGGGAACCTTCCGGGTCCCACCATTGTTGTTCAACCTTTGCCTGGAAAAAAACAAAAATTATTTACTAGGGATGGTGTTGTGTTTGTTTAGGGCTTTGCTGGGAATTGCCTGGCTGAGGCATCCCAGGGATATGGTGCTGGCAGCCAAAGAGTGTTGGGGGTGGCAGTGCCTCTTGCTTGCCCTGGGCAGCACTGGAGATCTGTGACAGAACAAAGTGTTGTCACCTGATTAGCACCTCGGTAGGCCTCATATAGGTAGCTAAAACAGGGCATTATGTTTCTTGGGGGCCAGGGTCTGGAGTCTAAAATAGGTTTCTGGATAGATTGGGGTAACAAAAAACAGCTGTAAAGCCCCCACTGTTCCTATTTGAGTCCCTGTGCTTGTATCCTTGGCCCCTGTCTTTGATTTGCACAGCAATCTGTAGCTAATGCTGCCACCCTTCTATCCTCCACAGCTGAGCTCACAACTGCCTAGCCATGTTTCCTACTCCAGTAGGGTTCTGAATTCCTCCAACACACAGTGCTGTACCTGGTATATCTCCAGGCCCATTAGCAATCAGTCATCACCCTGTGCCTATTTGCATCATGTGGAAATCTCACTCAAGTTCATATCTCTTGCAGGAGAGAACTTGGGGTGGGGTGCTATTGTGGCTGGTCAGTGTCCTGTCCCAGTTTCTGAAGAATACAGCAGTGTCAGCTAAGTGGCCAGCTGTGACATTCCTAAAGAACACAGCAAAGGCTGCCAGGACTCGAGGCCAAAGTGTGGAACTTAACATCATAGTTAACATTCCTACCTCAGTGACGTTGGATGGTTGGCTGATTGGCCACAGAAGATGCAGACATAACAGTACGGAAAGGCACAACCATTCAGTTTCTTCAAGGGTGTCCTGGTTGATTTTTTTTTTGGGGGGGGGCGGGGAGGGTGGAAATCAACTTGATCAAAGCTGGAGTTATCTGGGAAGAGGAACCTCAATTGGGAAAATGCCTCCATCAGACTGACCAGTAGACAAGTTTTCTGTTTTATGATTGACATAACCCAGCCCTTTATGGATACTGTCACCGCTAAAAAAGTGGTCGTAAGTTGTATAAAAAAACAGGATGAGCAATCCAGTACACAAATTCCTCTATGGCCTCCATATCGGTTTCTATCTCCAGGTTCCTGCATGACTTCCCTCAGTGCTGGACTGTGATCTGAGAATTGCAAGATGAAATAAACTCTTTCCTCCCCAAGTTTCTTTTGATCATGATGTTCATCAGAGCAATGGAAGACAAAATGCTAGAGTTGAGATTGACAGCTTGTAGGCCAGTGCTCATCCCTGCCCTTAGATCCAGTGAGTGAGCAGCCCTAGACCCCAACAGACAGACTAACTGCATAAAACTTACTGACAGACATTGAAGCTTGAATTTTGTATGTGTCTAAATGTTTTGCCTGCATATATGTCTGTGTACCACATGCATGCATGGTGTACATGGTCTCAGATCCCCAAGGCCTGGAGTTATGGATAGTTATGAGTTGTCATGTAGATTTGGGGTCCTGGAAGAGCAGCTAGTGCTCTTCACCACTAAGCCAACTCTCCAGCCCACCATAAACTTTTTGTGTCAGAAAGGATTACAGCCATCTTTTTTTTTTTTTTTTTTTTTTTGTAAGATGTATGTGGAAGTCCACAGGATCTTGGGCAGCAGAGTTTGCTCCCTGGTTCTGGAACCATAGCTGTTGGGCTGTGATGGCCACAGCGAGTGACAGCTAGTCCAGTGTCTCCTTGGAATGCTTGTGTCTCCATTGCTGGGCAGTCTTTTGCTATCCATGCCCACCTGAGGAGCCAGTCCTGCTCACTGACTCTCATTAGCTCACTAGTATCAGTGTATGGCCTCATTCAGTAGCCAGCTCTTGGCTGCTTCAGAGGCCATTTGAGTGTAGCAGAGCCTGTTGTTCTGCACCATGTGTGTTTATCCTGCAGCTCACAGATGGATGTAGCACAGGATAGCTATGAATGTAGCCCAACATACTATAGATGACGGTCTTATGTTAAAATATCAAAAAGTTGAACCCCTTGCACTAGAGCCTGCCTTAGAGCCTGTGCTGTCTGTCCGTCCATGTTATGTGAGAGCATCTACTGTTCAGTTCTAGTCTGTAGAGTACTGTAGTATACTACTGATCTGTATCTACTCTAGAGATGGGAAGCATTCTCCCATCTGTGCGCTCAGATGAATGTGCCTTTCTCCCTGCCTGGGGTACTTCTACCCCTTTGCTAGGTGCTGCAGACTTTCTGAACCTGTCAGTCATCTGTGACTCCTGTCTACCTGTATGTGTAACCTGCTAGTGTGGCTTTGCTAAGGTGTATGTTCCTGAGGGCTGATGCCTAAGCCTACTGATGCCAGAGTGGTGGAGCCACGGGTTCCATTGATCTTGGCACTTTCACATCACTGTGAGAGTCTGGTCTGTGGGGATTTGCTGTCTTAAACAAGTTTGATACTAGGGTTATACTTCTGGGCCTAGCCAGTGAGGGCACTTGGGTTAAGGGTGTCTGTTGAGAGACAGGCTGGCCACAGGCTGTTGGACTGTACAACAGCAACAGCACAATATCAGTTCTGAAGAGGGACTGTGTGGGTGGAGAGAGGGCCTGGCCCACATGGGTCTTGTCTCACAGCTTGATTGAGTCAGGAAACCTCTATATGTCGTGACTGGCTCTTGACTAGAAAAGGGCAAGGGGACTTGTTGGCCCCAGTGTCTTCATGGAGCTACAAACTTACTGGGATAAAGTCAGGGCCTCTGGTTCTGTATAGTATGGAGCCTGTGCTCAGGGTGGGTAGGCACTGTGGGCAACAGAAGGTGGTGGTACGTAAATGGACAGTCCTTCCCCCATTCCCCAGGTGTTTGGACAGTTACAGCAAGACAGTTTCCCCAGGCAGAAAAGGACAAGCCTGCTAAGGTGCTGCCAGGTCCGTGTAGATGCCCCATGACTACAAGACTGAATTGGGCTCCTTGTTTACTTTTGAGTTGATGGTGTGGCTAATGGAAGGCTCAGTGTGCTTCCCCCTTCTCTGAACCTCAGACTGCCTTGTTCACTTTTGGTTGTTTTGAGTGCGGGTTTTGCTGAGAGACAGGAGACATTACATGGGCCTTACTGAAATGAAGGCAGGCAAGGGCAGAATGGCCAGGAACAGCCAGGGCACCTTGAGTGCCTTGCCTAGTAAGGCTGAAGAGCCCATACCATTAGAG
The DNA here is from genome assembly GCF_030254825.1 of Meriones unguiculatus. Classification (NCBI taxonomy): domain Eukaryota; kingdom Metazoa; phylum Chordata; class Mammalia; order Rodentia; family Muridae; genus Meriones; species Meriones unguiculatus. Next base: position 26,863,785 of record NC_083356.1, read on the forward strand.
CCCCACCTGGCTTGCCTGGGGGAACTTACTGGGTAGACTCTAGTTCCCCGATTCTTGTCTGTCTGTTCTGCTGACTTGGGATGGGAACAGATCTAGCCTTCCTGTGGCCAGGAGTGGCTGCAGAGGTCAGAACACACACCTTAGACCCTGGCAGAGTGCCCTAGTACCTAATGGTGTGATGGCAAAGGGTTCTGCAAGGTGCTTCCTCCCTTGAGCATGCTCTCCTCCCACACAACATTTGTTTTTCTTGCCAGCTCAGCATGAGTCTGTTTCCTCAGTGTCTTTAGAGTATGAAATGCTTTTCTGATGAAGTGAAGTGCCAGACCCTTTAGATTTTTTTAAATTTTATTTATTTACTATGTATACAATAGCTGCATGTATGCCTTCACATCAGAACAGGGCACCAGATCTCATTATAGATGGTTGTGAGCCACCATGTGGTTGCTGGGAATTGAACTCAGGACCTCTGGAAGAGTAGACAGTGCTCTTAACCTCTGAGCCATCGCTCCAGCCCGACCCTTTAGATTTTAAGCAAACTTTGGGTTGTTGTAAAATCACTCAAGGGAGTGGTACAGTATGTGCTCATGTGCAAGGGTTTCTGAGGTACAGAGGCTCATCAGAACAGCTGGCAGCTAGGCAAGTACATTCCAGTTGCTTTGCAGTGCTCTGGCCTGTGCCCAGGGCTGTCGTCATTCATCTGCTCTGTTGACACCACATTTGAATTTGTATGACAAGGAGGTGGCATAGACTCTGACGTTAGGCTGTCCAGGTTCCATCCTGAGGCCACCACACTCACTGTCATGCCTGGACAGATAGGAAAGCTAAATGTGAAGGGACATTGGGTACTGGCTGCAGCCTCCTGACTTCACCTGCATACATGTGGACTTAATACCACCCCAGTGTTTGGGGCACCCACAGCCCAGGTCCTTAGCAAGACTGTCTATAATAGATTTTCCTCAGTCAGGTCCAAAATTCAGTGGCTCTTTCTATTCCTACAACTGAAGACTGTACCACTTGCATAGTATGGTATCGAGGGACAGGGGTCCATGCCTGGTACCCTACAGGACTTTGCAGCAGCTCAACTCTGCTCAGTACCAGCAGCACGGTAGCCCATCAGACAGACTGGCTGCAAGGTCTGGAGTACTTTCTTTGTCTAGCATCCTTGGAGCCAGAAGACCCTCCGAAGAAAGGTCTCCCCTGAGGAGATTGAGGCAACAAGAGTATGTGTTTATATGGAATGTACGTGGGTGATGAGTAACAGGCTGTGTGTCCCTGCAGGCCTCCCTGATAAGTACTACAGCCTCACCTGGTTCCTGAGCCCAGTCCTCGGTCTCATCTTCACACCTCTTATTGGCTCCGCAAGTGACCGCTGTACCCTGAGCTGGGGCCGCCGGCGGCCCTTCATCCTTGTGCTGTGTGTGGGGGTCCTCATTGGTGTTGCACTTTTCCTCAACGGCTCTGCTATAGGTAAGTGTTCACTGAGGTTACCCTCATGCATGCTTTGGGGCCCTTATCTGGTGATTTCACCAGGTCACCTTGGGCAGGGACCAGCTCCAGCCGCCTGGTGGAGACCGTAGCCGGGAGCTTGGCAGTAGAGCTGGCCCCACATGGGAAAGCCGGAGGAACCTGTTCACAGGGAAACGCTTCCTGTTGTGATGGCTTGTTTTTAATGCGTATCTGACACCACGTCCTGTTTCCAGAGTGATTTCAGAAATTATCTTTTCTTTTTTTGTTCTCCTTTTCTTAGACATGGTAGTGAAAATGTCCAGAGCCCAGTTTGCTGTTTGTTTTCTTGGTTCATGCCTCGTGTGTTGTTTTGCCTCTTTCTGTTGTTTTGTTTTTAATTAAAGTCACTCTGTGGGAAAATATTTTCTGCCTTGCGGGCACCATTCAGAACTGGTGGAAACAAAGCCTTGTTTTTTTGGCTCAGTATGGGTTCTGAAGCACAGGGCTGCCCAAGTTCCAGGGGCAACAGGGTTGTGGGCAGAGAGGCCCCAGAAGACCACCTCCAGGGGCCAGTCACAGTGTCTCAGGGCTGGGGTAGGGACAGTTGGTGGCAGATTTGGGTCATTCTCCTAGCCCACGTGTCTCCTTGCTGAGTCATACCTGTACAAGGCAGACTCCTCCACCAGAGATGGTTCCCATCTAGGAGTCTGGGGGTGCCACTTTCCTGGTATTTGCTGCTGCCCCTGGGCCTGGCCATGTCACCTGCAAAGCATTCCTCCATATGCAGTAGCATGTACAGAGCATCCCCACAGTGGCCCTGGCCATAGGTGATCCACATATAGCCAGCTTGGAGGCACCAACATTTCAGCCTAAGTTCTTCTCTTGCCAGTGGGTCCTCCTGGGCAACCTGTGGGCCAGCATGTCGAGGTGTAATCAAAGACAGAACTTCATGACCAGGCCTCTCTTTGTCCCACCTCTAGTCCTGAAGGTTGGTCTAACCTTCAGGTTATGGGCTAACCAGGGCTCAGATATGGACATTGATCTCTGGGTCCAGGCAAGCTCCCCATTCAGACAAGGCTTGGTGTGTGAGGGCAGCTTCCTTAGAGGCTCACTGTACCTGCTGAGGCCACATGGCCTTTCTACATAGGCCTGAGGTCCCTGTTACTCACAGCCTGTTGTCTAGCATGGATGCTGAGGCAGAGCCAACCAACTCAGGAAGCAGCACAGAGGAGTTTTTGTTGGTGGGCAGAGGAGGAGATAGTGTCCTCATAGAGGTGGAGGTGGTGGTCCTCGCATAGCCGCTGCAGCTGATGCCAGTTGCTTTACCAGCCAGTGACCACTGTTGCTGATTGGCAGAGGGGAAAGAACCTGCTTCCCTTCTTTCTTGAAAAACTATGAGAGAGGGAGAAGTAGCTGAGTTGGGAGTATTACTGCTCTTGCAGAAGACCCAGGTTCAAGTCGCAGCATCCACATGTTGGCTCACAACCATCTGTAACTTCAGTTCCGAAAGATCTGATGCCCTTCTCTGTCCTCTGCAGATGTCAAGCGCTCACGAGGTGCACATCCATACATGCAGGCAAAACACTCATAATAAAATAAGTATTTTTTTAAGATAAGGAGCTCTGGGAGCTGGACAAAAGGGGACACCCACAAACCACAGAAGTAGGGTGAAGCCTCCTGCTGTGCTGAAAGCATTTGCCTCAGGTGCTGACAGTTGGCACTGGAGTATGACTGCTTCCCCATGCTCTGTCCAGGTCTGGCGCTCGGCGATGTTCCCAACCGGCAGCCCATTGGCATTGTCCTCACGGTGCTGGGAGTGGTGGTCCTGGATTTCAGTGCCGATGCAACCGAGGGGCCCATCCGTGCCTACCTGCTGGATGTGGTAGACAGTGAAGAGCAGGACATGGCCCTCAACATACATGCTTTCTCTGCTGGTAAGGCCCCATGCCAGGCCTCAGGTGGGAGGGTGGCATCTGTGCTCCTTGGTGGCAGTGATCGATGACGGGGCCCTAGGAAGCACCATGACTCTCTTTATGCGTGAAGCCAACAGATGTAGGGACTGAGGAGCAGGGTTAAGAGAGAGTAAGTCTTGCCTGGGTGACATGCCTGCCAGGTGCATGTGCTGAGGGCCCTACACTGACACTGCCCAGGCTTTTTCATTCATCTAGAGGGGAGCACATGGGTGTGCTGGGGTTTCTTGTAGGCCTGAGACTCCTTTTGTCTTCATTTCTGACTGGGAATAATGTTAGGCCAGTCTTAAGCCCTGTGCAGTCACCTACATTGTTGTGCTGTGTTTGGCTCAGCCATCCTTTCATTCTCCACCTCAGTGGTTTGCCACATAACCCAGTTCCCCTGTGTAAGGGAGAGCCCTGTGCTGGGCCTGACACTCACTGTCACTTTTCTACCTACAGGCCTCGGTGGGGCCATTGGCTATGTACTGGGTGGGCTAGACTGGACACAGACCTTCCTAGGTGACTGGTTCCGGACACAGAACCAGGTGCTGTTCTTCTTCGCTGCCATCATCTTCTCAGTGTCAGTGGCTCTGCATCTCTTCAGCATTGAGGAGGAGCAGTACTGCCCACAGCAGGACCGCAGTCCTGAGGATGCCACCCTGCCCAGCACCAGCGCCCCAGCCCCTGCCACCCGCCTCAGCTCCCTTGGTGGAGGCATACAGGATGGGAGCCCCCCATTCCCAGATGAGGTGCAGTCGGAGCACGAGCTGTCCTTGGACTACCTCGACGTGGACATCGTGCGCAGCAAGAGTGACTCGGTGCTGCACATGCCTGATGCCACACTGGACATGGAGCCTCAGCTGCTCTTCCTGCATGACATAGAGCCCTCCATCTTTCATGATGCTTCCTACCCCGGCACCCCCCAGAGCACCAGCCAGGAGCTCCTGAGGGTCAAGTTGCCCCGCCTGTCCACGTTCCTCAGGGAGTCCACCAAGGAGGACGACACCTTGCTTGATAATCACTTGAATGAAGCTAAAGTCCCAAATGGGAGAGGCTCCCCACCAATGGACTCATTCGGCCGCTCTAAGGCAGACTTGAAGTCCTCAGTCACATCCAGTTCCATGAGGCGGCGTAGACACATGTTCCACAGGCAGGCTTCTAGCACCTTCTCCTACTACGGCAAGATTGGGTCCCACTGCTATCGCTACCGCCGGGCCAATGCAGTGGTCTTGATCAAGCCATCCCGAAGCATGAGCGACCTGTATGACCTGCAGCAGAGGCAACGCTCCCGACACCGCAACCAGAGTGGGGCCACTGCCTCCAGCGGGGACACGGAGAGTGAGGAGGGCGAGACAGAGACCACCGTGCGCCTGCTGTGGCTGTCCATGCTGAAGATGCCCAAGGAACTGATGCGACTTTGCCTCTGCCACCTACTCACTTGGTTCTCTGTCATCGCAGAGGCTGTCTTCTATACTGACTTCATGGGCCAGGTTATCTTCAAAGGGAACCCCCAGGTGAGTACCCTGTAGCCAGCAGTTCCATACCAGGGGCTCTAGTGAGCCTGCATGCACTGCCCATGCACCCATATGGCCATGTGGGTCAGGGGAATACCCAGCAGGCAGCTGGCCAGCACACATCTCAATGCATGGTCAATTGCACAAGCTGAGACAAAGTTGTTGCAGTGGGGTCTTTGGTGACCATTTGCAAATGCCAGGTGCGTTCATAGGACCAGAACCACTTTGAAAATTGTGGAGAGAGTGTTGGTTCAGCTGTCAAAGTAACAGCCTATTTTTATTCTTGCCAGGCCCTGCTGGTGTTTCTGTAGCTGTGTGGGTGGCCACAGTGGTCTGTCACACCTTTTTAGGGGCTAGCAAGGCAGCTCAAAGAGGGCAGAGTCATTTCTGCAGCTACAGACCAGCCTTATTTCACAGCCACAGGCACAATTCCACTTCTCATTGTGGGCAACAGAGTCGCATGTGGCCTGGGAGGGACTGGAAAATAGCTTGCCAGATACTGACCTGGACTTGGGTTGATTCTCCTCCTCCTCACTAGAGTGTCTGTCACCTCTCAAACTGCCTGCATGGGAGTGCAGAGTAATCTCCTCTGCCCTGAGGGTAGCAAATGCCCTCAACCTCCTTTCTCTGCAACAGGCCCCCTTCAACTCCACCGCCTGGCATGCCTACAACGCTGGTGTGAAGATGGGCTGCTGGGGCCTGGTCATCTACGCTGCTACTGGTGCTATCTGCTCAGGTGAGAGGGTGCCCCACCCCGAGTATCGGGGTCCTGACTTATACCTAGATAGAGGAAAAGCTTTTTACAGTCGGTTGCTGTGGCTTGGAGGCTATCCTATGCACTGTCCCATGACACTGTCTAGCATGGACGGCACCTGTTTATTAGTATGTTGTCCCTTCCATGCCAGCTCCATCTGGGGCCAAGCAGTCTGAAGGTCCAGACTGCCAGGGACAGGAGTCCTCATGGGTGGGATGATAAGCTGTCACCCTAAGGTAACATACCCCACTCACCCCTCCTCATTTTCCGCCCACCCTGTCTGAACCTGGAGTGGAAGTTGGCTTTGCCTGATCTGAAGGCGAAACGGGGAGTGTGGGGCAGGTCGGCCAAGTATCAGGGTGATAAGGACCACACCTCTAGCACCATTCTACCAGAGTGCTAGGGAGGCTTCCTGGAGGAGGTAGGGTGTATGAGGATCCTGAGGCTGGCCCAGAGTGCTGGGGAATCCAGAATGACAAGGGAAGGGCCAGGGATTTCCCCCAAGAAGACCTGGGTGGGGAGTCAGCAGCCCAGAGAGGCCAGAGATCTGACTTCTTTCAGAAATGCTGGAGCCTCAAGGAATCCAGGTGGGCACAGGGCTCCATGGTTCAGGTGGGCAGGAGAAGATATTTGCACTTAAAGGCCTAGGTTCAACCAGAGGGAGGAGGTGTTGGAGATAAAGGGTGTTTGTGTAAGCAGCAACTAAGTCATGATCCTTGTGACCCTCTCTGCAGCCCTGCTACAGAAGTACCTGGACAACTACGACCTGAGCATCAGGATCATCTACATGTTGGGGACACTGGGCTTCTCTGTGGGCACCGCTGTGATGGCCATGTTTCCCAACGTGTATGTGGCCATGGTCACCATCAGCACCATGGGTGTTGTCTCCATGAGCATCTCCTACTGCCCCTACGCCCTCCTAGGGCACTACCACGAGATTAAAGAGGTACAGCCAGCCTGGGGATTCCGAGTGAAGGTGGTGTTGGGCTACCTTGGTCCTGCCTGTCTAGCCTCCCTTCTGACGAATGACAGTCGTAGTCATTCCCTGGCCACAGGGTCTCTGGACCCATGTCCGCTCTACCATCATGTCTCCCGCCTTTCCAGGCTCACTATTTAGTTGGACCCTGATCTAGCAGTCTCAGTGCCCTTCACATATGTAGCATTTGAAGAGCTACTCTGTTAGTTCCTGCTTTTGAGGTCTTACTTTTGGGCCTCTGTGTAAAGGGATTGGAGCCAGCTGCAGTGGAGCACAGTTACATACCGAACATAGGAAAGTGAAGGCCAGAGGGTCAGGACTTCAAGATCCTCCACAGCAAGTTTAAGGCCGGCCTGGGCTACTTAAGACCCGGGGGGAGGGGCGAGGGGAAGAAGAAAAAAACTGGGCATGTCAGCACACACCTTTAACCCCATTAATCATTAATGCAAAATCAGTTCTCTCAGTAGGTGCACGCCTCACCCACCCCCTCTTAATGAAACCTAAGGGGTGGTGTTTTATAGATGAACTCCGAAGGGCTCAGAACTGGTGAGGCTGAGCAAGTGCTGGCATTTCAGAAGTGAATCATACAGAATCTCCCAGACCAAGAAAGATGGTGACCAGAGTCTAGAAGCCTCTTCTCCTCCTGATAACCTGACTTCACTTGTACCTACTTCACTTGTACCTACTTCTGTCTAACCTTCCTATAACTAGACTGGCATTTCCTGTTCCACCTCATTCTGTGTGGTGTGATTATTAGAGCAGGACTTTTTACTGACCCCGGGCCTCTGTGCCACTTCATGATGTCTACCCAGTAGGTTCTAATGTGGCTCCTTTCCCAGGAGAGTGTTTTTGGGACCCAGGGCCTCCCACCCTATCTGCATGTCAGTGCATGTGCTGTGCTTCTGGCCAGTTCTCTCTGTCTTTAGACAGATAGGACACTTTTGTTTTAACTTTTTATTTTTTAATTAGGTCTGTAGTAGGTCTTGATGTCAGGCAGCATGCACACCTAAGCTCTGTTATTCAGGGTCACTCCAGCTGTCATACTGTAGCCCTTGCTGGTCTAAAATTCCCTATGGAGCTCTGCCTGGTCTCCAACTCATAGAAATCCTGTTGTCTCCACCTAGTGAGTGCTAGGATTACAGGCAGGAGCTGTCACCTAACACCTGGAAGTTTAAGTGTAACACTTTTTTTTTTTTTTTGAGACAGGGTCTCACTAGTATCCTTACCTGACCTGGAACTCACAGAGATACACCTGCCTCTGCCTCTAGAGTGCTGAGATCCAAGATGTGGACAACCACACCCAGCTAATGTATTACTTTTTTTTGTTTTTTTCTTTAAACAGTCATTTCAAAGCTTTTTTTTTTCCTAAGGTCTAGGGGAGATAGCTTAGTGGATAAAGTTGGTGTCCGAGCATGAGGACCTGAATTCAGATCTCCAGGACCCCTGTAAGGTCCAGGGTATGATAACATGTACCTATAATTATAACCCCAGTCCCAGGTGGGCAAAAGTCCCTGGGGCTCGAAGCCCAGACAGCCATTGAGTGAGACACCCTGTCTCAGGGGGCAAAGACACCTGATGTTGACACCTGTCTCCACAGGTGCACACATACACAGGTTCCTGTGGTTTCTGCCTTGATTTCTACTCTGATCCCATGGATTATTCAGAAGTGTGGTGGTGAATTTCCGACACTTGGGAGGTTTTAATGATGGTCATAGCAGACTGATTTCTAGTAATCAAAATCAGAGAAAGCACACATACATGACTTCAGCCCTTAAATTAACTGATGACTCTGTGGTCCAGTATATATGCTCTAGTGTATCTGCCCTTTGGCCTCTTTCTGTCCATTGAGTAAGGTGGGGTTTGCTCTTTGTTCAGTTCTTCTCTAGTTCTCTTTCTGGTTTCTGGAAAATATGTTTAAACTCTCCCTCTGACTGTAGTGTACCCAAGTTTAAAATCTGATTGTGGTTTCCACCTTCTGGGTAGATTGGCTTCCATATCTCAAGGATGAAATCTCCTTTGGAGACTTGGAATGAGTGTAGCCATATAGTACACAGGCATGCTTTTATATCATGTTCAAGAAACAGGAACAAACAAAACTGCTCTGTGTCCCCTGCTGTGTCACCTGAGTCCACATGCATGCAAGTGGGCTCTCCCTGCTCCTCAAGGAGATCATCAGGGAGAGGTGGCCACCCGTGTCTGCCCTGCCTCTCTTTCTTAGGGCTAGAGGTGACGTTTTGGGAATAAAGTCCTGATTAGGTGGTAGAACTACTTCCTGTTCCTCCTTATGATCTATAACGTTCTACCTCTCCTTACTACCCAGTGCTAGGCTAGGGCTCTGGAAAAGCCAGCTTGACAGTTGCTGCCTAGCTTAGGCAGGTGCATCTCTTCTCTCACACACAGCCAGTGTTTATAGCCCTGAGGTATAGATGAAGATTGCCCTCTCTGCCCTCACACCTGTGTCCCTTTTCTTGCAGTATGTCCACCACAGTCCGGGGAACTCCAAGCGTGGATTTGGCATTGACTGCGCCATCCTCTCCTGCCAGGTCTACATCTCCCAGATCCTCGTTGCATCTGCCCTTGGAGGCATGGTCGATGCTGTGACTGTCCTTGTCATCCCCATAGTGGCCTCCGTGGGCTCTTTCCTAGGCTTCCTGACAGCCACATTCCTGGTTATCTACCCCGAGGTATCAGAGGAAGCCAAGGAGGAACAGAAAGGCCTGTCCGCAGGGCCTGCTGTCGAAGGCGAGGGTGGAGCAGACAGTGAAAAGCCCACTGTGCTGAAGCTGTCTCGGAAGGGGGGCCGTCGGGAGTCGGTGGAGACAGAGTCTATGGTGTGAGCCCCAGCTGGCACATTCCACACTGGAGGGCAGGGTGGATTAGGGGTTATGCTTGCCGACACCATGTGAGCTGGAGTTCCTTCCCAGATTGCAGTCCCAAGTTCAGTAGGTTAGTTATAGGGTAGGTTTGAGCTATTAGACAGAAATATCACACTAATTACCTTTCCCACAATTAAAAAAATCATTTGAAATCTTTTTTTATTGAAAAAACTTAATTTTCAGCTGTCTCTTATTCTGCAGGTATATCATTCTGCATGTTTTAAATTGTGAAACACTCACAGCATAGTCAATAAGCAATTTAGAAAGTGTAAGGGTCTGCATTTCTAAAACAGTTAACTGAAAGTGCAGAAACTGACTCCCTCGGCAGGTGTCATCTGAAGGCAGCAGACAGCAGCGCAGTACCCAGACTATCCAGCAGGTGTCTGAGGGGGCTTCTCAGCATCGGTCAGGTACTGCAGCGCCTCAGAGCAGTTTTCTCTGTTTATTTTAGAAACAGTATTTTCTCTTTCACAACTGTGGTTTTCTTAGAAGAACAGCATCTCTGGTGAGTTAGGCCCACAGTCCTGTGCACATCTGCCAGTGCCTGAGACCACACACCAAAGCTGGGAAAGGGTCCCGGAGGCATTTGAGCAGAAGGCAGCCATTCCCCAGGGTACCCTCCAGACATCCCACCTAGGGACAGCACCAGTCAGGAGTGATGAATGTGAACTCTCAGTGTGCCTCCTGTGTGCTTGTGTGTGCATTTGTCTGTGTCTAGTCCCTACCCAAATGGTCCTCCCCAGAAGTGACCACAGGGCAGCTCTCGGCTCTGCGTGAGTGACATTTCAGTTTGTTTCTACACCTTTGGCTGCGAATTCAGGCACAAGAGCCCCAGGTGAGCATTGGCTCCCGAGTCCTGCTGCAAGGCTACCTCGAGTGTGTGGGCAACAGTGGCATCAGAGCAGGGCATGCGAAGGTGCCGAGGCCTACCTCCCTGCCACCTTGGTGGCATTGGTCCTCGCTGGAACCTAACCGAAATCTTGTGACCTCATCACCTGCTCCCGCTGATGGTCACTGGAATGGGAATGAAGGCAAAGAGAAGCAAGCATGAGCAAACCTCGGGCTTCAGGGAAGCAGGCTCATCAAATGCTGCAGCTGTGGGAAAATGCTTTTCAAACCACAATCTCTGTTTTAAAACTCCACAGTTTTGTCTCTTCATGTGTGAAACGGTCAGTCTGCACTCAGGAGAGGGGATGTCCTCCCTGGGTGGTACCCAGATGAAGTCAAAGCCGCGCTCTTGCTGCCTCTGTTGGTGTTTTTACATAAAGTACTTTAAAGTGCATGAGAATCATGCTGCAATATGAGCATTCTAAAGCAAATATATATATATATACACACATATATATTTCAAGATGAAAATAAGCAGTTTTTAAATAAATTACTTGAATTTTCTTCGTATTCAAAGGAATGCTGTGTTTAACGTCCTTGGCAGGCCTCTGTTTTGCCACGTTCTGCACACTGGTGGCGCTTTGTAGTTTTTAGTGTGCCGAGGGTACTCTCCACCTGCCTGAGTCTTCCTTCAAGCCTAGGCCTGCAGAGGACTGGCTCCACCTTCTAGTCCAGGACTGTGTTGCTAGTTGAGAATAGAATTGCAAGTCTCCTGCTTAGGTATGGGAAGTTGGACCACCAAACACAGTCCCCATGCTGAGGCCCCCAAGCCAGCCAAGCCTTATCAGCCGCGCGCTCTGTCTCTTTGGGGGAGCAGGCACTTCTGGGCTCCTGGCTTCAACCAGCATCCCTGGCAAGTCACTCCTGTGCAACTTGGTTTCCTTTGGTGGTTTTAAGATGGTATCTCCTCCTTCCTGAGACTAAGGGCCACAGCTTCTGTTTTCACACACCCTGCTTTCCCACCTTCCCATGGAGGACAGGAGGAGGCAGGGGTGCGGAGAACACTTAAGAGAGCAGAACCTGAAGCTGTCATACTGAGTGTGGATTCCTAGGAGGCCACACACTGCTCAGAGCACCCCACCCAGAGGCTAACGCAGACCAAGCTCACTGAAACTGGATGTCTAGAGTTTTGGGGTGTAGCAGAGACCAGACCCACAGGAGGAAGAGATATGGGATTACCATGTACGGTCTGCTAGCTCTTGAGATACTAGCCTCCACTCACCATAATCTGGAATAACAGAGGGACACTTTGTGTTCATGGCACAGGCCTTGGTAAAGCCACGGGTAAAATCCTGACATCTGGTAACAACAGTGAGCCAGAGGCATGCCTGTTTGTTGCTGTTAGGTCAGGCTGCACATCTGCGGGTTTTTAAGACCTGTGCCTGTTAGACATCTTTGTACCCAAAGGCTGCTGTCTTTGGGTCTAGTCAGTGTGAGGGCCCTTGGCTTGAGACCCAAGGGTGGTAATAGAGTTTATTTTCGAGCTTCCTTGCAGATAAATATAGTGAGCCATGGGCCTCAAATTGGATGACGTCTCATCTGGGGTAGACCAGTAGTCAGAGCCTTTTAGCCTAGCCCTTCCCTCTGAAATGGCAGCAATGGGCAACTCAGGGCCACTGCCTATGCATTAAAGAAGCCAAGGGAGGAGGACTGGCTTTGTAGCATGTGACCCCGAAGTTTTTATTGCTCAGACCAGCCCGGGCATTTTAGTTTTCTGACTTGGTCCTGCAGACCCAGTTCCCATGGGTGGTGGGATTCCAGAGAGTACACCTGAGTAGCTCTTCCATGGCCTATGATCTTGATGGGAAAGGTGCTTTCATTACCTAGATTCAGGGGACTGGCTGGGTCAAGCAGATGCCCACTGTGACCAATGCCGAGGATGCAAATGGAGTTAGCTTTGTAGCACCCTGGGATTTGTGCTATGTGCAAGCACCATGTAGTAGGGTATTAGCAAGAATTCCACTGGTCCAAGGCCATAGAATGCATGCAGGTCACTAACAGGAGGGAGTGATGATGGTCTGAACCCTGCCTCTGTTGCCTGTGAAAGTAAAGTACAGCTGAGTTTTTTAAAGAGAAGCTTCTTATGACGTGTGGCCCAAGTTTGCCTGCACAAGAGTACAAGCCGTTAGGAAGAAGTCCACAGCCTGCTTCTGGCTAGGGGCTGAATGGCATCGTGACACTCCCTGGTATCTGGAAAGCTGGCTATGGGACATTGTCTGTTCTTAGCCTAAGGTCTTGGCTGGAACATTCAGTCCCGCTGACAGGTTCACCGCCCTCAGGCTCCCACCCTTGAGATCCTCGGGGCCCTGTGAGGGCTGGTTTGGGAAAAGTTGGGAGGGACAGGGCAGGACCTGGTTGGGAGCCTCCTGGAGTGCTCAAGACGTCGCAGAAGGTGCTGCAACCCCTCCATCAGCAGCAGCCAAGGTACCCACCGTCTTATCTCCCTGGTGCCGCTTGGTTCTGTAGCCCGTGGAGTTGATGGCTCCCTCTGTCTGTAGCCAGTGGTCAGTGCGTAGCCTCAGCAGCCATGGGCCACATGAGCCACAGGTCAGTGCTGTAAAACATGTACCGAGACTGGATGCTCATCAACCTCACTCGCACCAAATGCAGAGAGTCCCCACCTGAGCCTCTGTCTTCAGCCACCAGCCAACACCTGAACTGTGCAAGTGGTGGGTCCTCCTCCAACGGCCATCACCGGAAAGGGGGCTCACCCCTCTGCATGTGAGCTAGAAAGCAGTGCTTTCGAGAGTGCCCGGGGACGGCAACCCTTGGGCCTCCAGGAGAGCCGAGCAACCTCTGGGAGCCCCAGCTGCCTTCCCTGGGACCTGCTGAAGGTCCTGTGCCGGGATGTGCAGCAGGAAGACAGTTGTTCGATAGGCCTCGGCACAGTGGCACTCCCCAGGCACCTCGGAACAAGACTATTTAGTTCCTTTGTGAACTGGAAACAGGACAACTGTTATCAACTTATTAAGTTGGAGCACTGTAAAAGCTCTTGCTGATTTTAGCAATGGTTAAGTGTGTGTTAAACACATGTTACATTTTATGAAGAAACAGATTATAAAAAGAGTACTATCAACACATGGCTTTGTTTTCTGTTTTGTTTTGTTTTTTAATTAGGTGGATGTTCATGTCTGCTTCTGTCCAGAGCCCTTGGGCTTTGTCCTTTGTCACATGCCGGGCCGCTGGTCCCTGTGCATAGTTCAGTGTGTATGGCCTGACTTCTCCCTGCCAGGCTAGTGCCTCCCCTGCCTCTATTGCTCTGTTACGCTGTGGTTGACTCAATAAATGTTAGCATTGCAGGTGATAGTGTGGACCTGTCATTTTCGAGCGGCTGCCCTCCTGGAGCCTGTTTAGTACAGGGGGAGGCAGAATGCTCTTCCTGGCTGCAGCCAATGCCTGCAGGCACAGCCAGTTCCCCAGAGCTCCCCGAGGGCCCACAAAATGGGCTCCTGCAGCTTCCGTGCAGCCCAGCCTCCCAGAGTCACTCCTGCCCAGAGGTGAGGAAGTCAAGTCTGTTTCTGTTGGTGGGATAGGGGCCTCTCTGCTGCAGGAAAACGTGTGTGTCTCCTAATGAGCAATGAGAGAGTGGAGACTGGCCAACCCGGACAGTGAGTGACTTCTGATCCTTGTGGGTGCATACAGCTTGGGGTGCTAGAGGTGGGTGCCCCAAGCCTTCCTGGGCCAGAACATGTTTTGTATCTCCTGGTGACCTGTTAATAAGGTTTGTAACAGACACAGCCCTTGACAGGGTTCTCGGCCTGGGTCACTCCCTGAACATGGGACTGGAGTCATCTACACACCCATGGACAGCTGCTAACTGCTGCTGCTATTAGCACCAACTCCTACTGCTGAGCCCTAAAGGACCCTTGAGGCAGTCGCATACTGCCTCTGAGCCGAAGGACGGGGGTTTCTGACATGTGGGAAGTGCTGGCAGTGACCCAGGGCCCTGAGGTCCTACCCTCATTAAACGTTGAAGTTGGACCCCCAACCCCGGACTGGAAAGCACCAGGTATGGCACCCCTACTATCCAGAAGCTCCACGTGCCTGAGATCTCCAGTGTCCCAAGGGTGGTGACTAGGAAGGAATTTCTGCAAAGGGGCACCCCACTGCCTGCTGCAGGACCGGAATCGGCATCTTCCAGGCCCCTTCAGCAGCTGTGGCACAGTGAAGGACGCATGGCCCAAACACCCACGCCACCTAAGTAACCTCAGCTAGGAGGAGGCAACAGTCCTGAGTAGGGACCCTCTCCTTGCTCCTTAAAGGACAATCTAAAGCCATACGTGTTCAGTGACTACTGAGAAACAAGAGCCCCAAGTCTCCTATCACTCCCATAGGCATCACACCTGTGTGTCAACCCACCAGAATGACAGGTATGCACAAGGCCTTTCACTTCTGTGCTAAGGATGGAAGTGCTGAGTCACACACTCAGCCGTCAGATGATAGTGCAGCATGATTTAAGTTTTCAGTTTGCTGAAAGCTATGTTAAGGCATGTTTTTTTCTTATTTATGAGTGTTTTGCCTGCATGTTTACATTTTCACCATGTATGTACAGGTACCTGCAAAGGCAAGAAGAGGGCACCAGATCCCATGGAGCTGGAGTTACAGACCCTGTGAGCCACCACATGTATGCAGGGAACAAAACCCAGGACCTCTGCGATGGAGGCAAGTGCCTTTGAACAAAGAGCCATCTCTGTAGCCTCATTAAGCAGCTTTTTTTAAGTGGCTATCTAAGTAGCTTCATTGGTAAGGTACCTTTTACTCAGCTTTCAGCTGGGCTTTTCCTCTTGTTAATTTGTAGATGTTCTTTACATATTGAGGATTTAACTTAAAAAAAAAACTTTTGTCAGATCTAGTGTTTCCCCCAGTTATGGGATTTTTTTTTCTCTTTTATTTATTCATTTATATTATGGATTTTGAAACAGGGTTTTGCTCCGTAGCTCAGGCTAGCCTCAGACTCACCGTGATCTTCCTGCCTCAGCCTGAGAACAGCTAGAATCACAGACATACGCCACTGTGTCCGGCTTTTTTTTTTTTTTAATTCTGTGTTTTGATGGAGTCTAATCAGTTGATCTTCTTTCGTATGTAGCCTTTTTCACTGGTCTTTTTCACGTGTTCTTGAAAGCAGCCTTGCAGTCCTTTCCCATACTTGTCTTCAGAGCATCCAGCTGCACATTAGGTCAAGGGAGTAACAGCCACCTCATGCAGCAAGGGCTGCAAGCCCCCCCCCCCCCCACACACACACACATAGCCATGCTCAGCAGGTGCTTTCCTGTTTCTGCAGTCACCAGACCTGCATTGTTGTCCTTCTGGCCTGCTTACCTGTCACGACAATGGCACCACTGCTTTCTCAATCACTGCCAGGATGCTTGAAAATCACGTCCTGTGGGACTTGTCTCTCTGATCTCCTTTTAAAACGTTTTTTTCTCAATATTTCTTCATGTGGTGTAATCCTTAGCTCGACTGGAATCCGTGAGTCAGTCACATAGGAGAGAAGTCATTACATTGTTAAACTTTTTTTTTTAAGATTTATTTATTATTTATACAACATTCTGCCTGCACACCAGATCTTACTATAGATGGTTATGAGCCACCATGTGGTTGCTGGGAATTGAACTCAGGGCCTTTGGAAGAACAGCGAGTGTTCTTAACCTCTGAGCCATCTCTCCAGCCCACATTGTTAAACTTTGCAGTTCATGAACAATGTATCTTTTGAGACTTTTAAACTCTCCATCCAGGGTGTCCCAGCTTTCAGGATATTGGCCTTCTGGCCTTCCACTTCTTCCATTGGTTGTCATTCCACCCCAGGCTGCTCTGCACTGTCAGTACAGCTTAAATGTCCCCAGTTTTCTGCTGCAGTATTGTGTCCTGACGTCACATCCATTACCAAGTTCTATATTCCTCGGCTTTGCACGCACAGCAAAGCAAGCAAGCAGACAGCCGTGCTCCTTGAAGACTAGCCCTTCCTAGCTGTTTTACAACTTATTTTATGTGGGTGGGTATGTTTTCTCTGCTTGAATCTGTGCACCACATGCCTGCCCCATGCCCAAAGAGGCCAGAAGAGGTCATCAGAGTCCCTAAAACTGGAGTTACAGCCAGTTCTGAGCTGCCACATGGGTGCTGGGCGCTGAACCTGCGTCCTCTAGAAGAGCAGCCATTGCTTTTAACCACTCAGCCATCTCTTCAGCCCTTGTTTTTCTTTTGCTTTTTTTGGTGGATGCTCATATTATAGATTCAAGCTGCCCTCCAGCTCCAGGCAATACTTTTGCCTCAGCCTTCCAAATGCCAGGATTATTAAGCATGAGCCACCACACCTAACCAGTCCGGTCTTCATATGCTTTCTGTTCTTGCCCAGTGCAATAGCTGAGCCTCTGTACAGTATTGCCTAGAGGTGAGAGCAAACGTCCTGCCTGTCCCCATCTTGGGAAAAGCAGTGAGTCTCCACTATTCCATGTCATGCGTGCATCCAGCAGGTGCTCTAGCTAAGAAGTTTCTTTGTAAGCTTGCAAACACTTTAAAACACCATGAATAGGACTGAAGAGGCAGCCCAGTTGCTATAGGTCTTTACTGCCATGAACAAAACCCTGGGCTTGAACTCCAGTACCTCAGGGAGGTCAGAGAGCATGTTCTGTAGGATCAGAACCTGGCTGACCTGGAACTCCCTCTGTAGACCAGGCTGGCCTCAAACTCAGCCATCTGCCTGCCTCTGCCTCCCGAGTGGGATTACAACCTTTTTTAACTGTGTGATCAGAGAGCATGTTCCTGTTCTACGGGATATGGACCATTCCTAACTCTTGTACAGCATGTGCTGCTGCTCTCTGAGCTTTCCCCCTGCACTGCTGCTGTTGGGTATTCTACAGCCTTAGAATCTGTACCAATCACTGAAAGAAAGATGCCATAGTCTCCATGTGTAGACTGGGGTTTGTCCATTTTCTGTCCTCTTTGTTTCATGTCTCTACTAACATAACCTAATTTTGGTGGGGGTGCTGCTCTCAAACTTGCTCCATGGCTATGGGTAACCTTGCACTCCTGACCCCTGCCTTCACTTCCTGAGTCCTGGGATGGGTTCCACTTTCTAAGTTGGCAGTTAGTCACTGTTTCCTGAAGTTGGTTGTGTGTGACAGGAGCACGGCCACATGAGTGTCGTGTGTGTGGCATTTGTATATCATTCTTTGCCCTTTTATCTCAGCCATGTGTTTACAAACCGCACGTCTGGTAGACAGCATAGGATGACATTCAGGAAGGAGGCCTCCTCCCACCGTGTAGGCCCCAGGAAGTGAACTCCAGCCTGGTAGCAAACTTATCCACTGAGCCGTCTCACCAGCCCAGTTGTGTCATTTTCATGTAGTCAGGCAGTCCCTCTCTCAGAGAATGTAGTCCGTGCACACTGAAGGTTCAAGTGGCACCACCCCAAGGGTTAGGGGCCCAGCTCAGCACCAGCATCCACCTGTCTGTGTTCTCTGCCTGTGGATATAACGTGACCAGTGGTCACGCTCTCCTGCCACCACCTTCCCTACTAGAACAGACTGTACCCTCAGATGTGGGCTAAACAAACCCTTAGGTTGTTTTTGGCAGGTGTCCCGTCACAGCAACAGGAAATGTGACTAATACAGATGCTGAGCTTCAACTGCAGCCCCTTTCCACCTCTCTCCCAACCGAGTTATCCAGGCTGGCTTTGAAGCCAGGCTACCATGACACGATCCTCCAGCCTCGGGATCTCAGAGTGCTGGAATTACAGGCACGACCCGCTGTGCCTGGTAGATTTAATTTTCCCCAAAGACAGGGTCTCTCTGTGTAGCCTTGGCTGTCCTGGAGCTGGCTCAGTAGACCAGGCTGGCCTCGAACTCACAGAGATCCTCCTGCCTCTGCCTCCCGAGTGCTGGGATTAAAGGTGTGTGCTACCACTTCCTGGCCCGGTAGGCCACTTGGTAAGCATTTTGTTTTGTAACCATTCACATGGAGATGCCAGTGATGCACAGTTGACCATGCTACCACCTTGCCCATGGCTGACCACTGTCAAACCCTGCAGAGCCGAGAGCAGGCACACAGTCACAGAACACATTTTCTTACCCTCAAGGGGATAACTAGAGCCAGGGAGACATGTTCTTTGCCATCATCAAGATGAGTTTACACACACACCCCTTACTGGTTGTGCCCCAGACTCAGAAGAAACCAAAAGCATCCAAGTACACTTTTTCATCTCAATAATCCCTCATGAGGCTCTTTTGGAGCCATGTGCTCACTGCAGCCCATTGGGTACCAGAGCCCACCACTGTTCACTGCTCCTCCGATTTAAATGACTGCTCCGCAAAGGCTGTGGCTCTTTGTTCCAGTTCCATATGAGATCTTAGAAATTATCACCACAAATGAGAGAAGTCTGTTTTGGAAGAGCTTGATTGGCTCTTAAAATGAACAGAGAAATTAAGAAGTCTCCCGTGTGTGCTAAGTGCATGCCAATCACCCCAGCACTTGCATGACTGAGGCAGGAGCTGGAGGTTGAAGCCATCCTGGGTTACACAGTTAGACCTTGTCTCAAAAGTGGAAATAATTAACTTCAAGAGATCTCCAAGGTGGAGGAGAGTGTGGTTCAGTGCTAGACCCCTTGTTTATCAGGGAGAGACCCTAGTTCCTTCTCCAGCACTGTAAAGAAAAAGAAAAAGACTTCCAGTCTTAAGACCTCTCTACCCATTCACAACAGCCAACTCAAGCATTTATTAACAAAAAGGGTTTATTATCCACAAGCTGTAAGTAAACACCTGGTCATACATGGCCTGGCATTAAATAACTTAGAATGTATTTATGATTGAATTTTACAAAGACAGTTTGAGCCAGTGCCCTTGGCTGCTGGCCGCATTGTCCTTCTGGACACCTGGAACACCCAGGCTCTAGGGAGGCGTATGGCTCTGAGATCTTCTGCACTGCGTTCAAGGGAGCCATACCTCAAGGGAACCAGCCATCAGTGGCACAGACCCTTCAAGCCTGGACCCACATCTTCCCATGCATGTGTTCAAGTACCTCTGGGTCGCTGGCCTGGTCTGAGAGACAGGCATGGACCATTGGCAACCCCTTAGTGACTGGCTCTACCGTGGCGCACATGCCTTGAAAACCCAAGGCAAGGGATACAGAAGGCTCCATGCAGAGCTTGCGGGAGACAAGCCATATCT
The DNA here is from genome assembly GCF_030254825.1 of Meriones unguiculatus. Classification (NCBI taxonomy): domain Eukaryota; kingdom Metazoa; phylum Chordata; class Mammalia; order Rodentia; family Muridae; genus Meriones; species Meriones unguiculatus. The sequence goes on from NC_083356.1 coordinate 26,883,352, forward strand.
TCCCTGTGCCTGGCATCCACACCGGAAAACACCTCACAGAACACTTCCAGAATGGAGTTGGAGATGTATGGTAAACACATGCCTAAGTCCCTGCGGCAGATAGCTCTCTCCAGCTCGATAGAGAGGTGTCTCGCGTACACATGAGGGAAGCACCAAGTGCAGACAAGCCATGATCCAGCAAGGCAGTTACTCATGTGTGTGCTTCTGGGATGAACTTCCTGTCAGCAGTCGTTGGTCTCTTCATCATTAAAACCCGAATGCCGAGACAGAGCCACTCAGCTGCCCAGTTTCTGCACAGACAGGCGTGATCAGTTCTGGCCCCTCTCTGAGGCAGGCCTTGGTCACCATCCCTAAAGTGGGATAGCCTGGCCAGGGCCAGCCAGTTCTGTCAGAATTTACCCTCAAATGCTCAGAAGCCTCCCTGGAAGCAGGAAGTCCGTGGAAACCTGAAAGGCTCTTTGGCTGATGGTTACACACCAGCCATTGCCTAAGTGTTTGCAGAGCAAACAAATGAAGAGTCAATGAAGAGGAGAGGCCAGTCACTCGGACTCCAGGTCACATGTGATTCAGCTAAGTTGGCAGCTGTGGTGCTGGCTCCAAGTTGTGGATTCTGAGGGTTTCTAGGTAACGTGAGGTAACTTCACAGTGGAGGCTATCAGCAATAAGATGTAGCTGCTCACCCAAGGTGAAGAAGGCCTTTGGGAGCAGACAACAGGCCCCATCTGGCCACTGACAAAACTGTGTGATGGGGGCATCCTCTTGCAGAGCACACCAGCTCAGCACGTAGCTTTCACTCAACTTTCCAAATGGCGATCTTGCCCTCCTCCTGGCCTGCTCCACTTAGTACGTAGCGGTCCTCGGCAGAGCACAGGGTCCTCACAGTGTCCAAGTGTGCCACCAGCTCCTTTTCTACCGTCATCTTCTCCACGTCCATCACGTAGATTTTCCCTCTGGTTTTTCCCTGAGACAGTCCCCTGCCACCTACCCAGATCTGTAGGGAAGAAACAGGGATACCCCTTGAAGCTGAGTGCTCATGATAAATGCACCTCCCCAAACTCATGTCCTTTCCTGCTAGCCAAGAGACTGGGCTACCTGGTGGAGCTAGGATATACGTCAGGCCATAGAGGGCTAGTCTTGGGCCTGGAAGCCCAAGAGACAATGTGGCCACAGCTAACACTGTCTCCTGGACTGGAGTTCAACCTCAGTTGTAATTGGGAGAGGATGGATGCAGAGGCCTGAGCAGTGAGCATGTGACTATCTCACATCAAGTTCACAGTTGACTCACCAGTTATGATTCCATAAAGTGGGGCCACGCCCCGGTGGAATTTCTTTGCCACATGTTAGGCAGGGCTGGGACCTGTCACCTCTTTTTTTTTTTTTTTTTTTTTCCCCTTTCATTCTAACTTTTCGCTTTGGGGATGGGACTGTCTGGCCTTGGCCTGTTCCACTACTGCATTTTACACAGGAGGGGCCCCCAGGATGGACCAAACTCACAGCCTTATTGCTACAGTTGACATGAGTGTTCTCTAATACCCCGGCTTGGCTCTCCTGGAGTATGTTGGACCCTGCAGGAGGTTCAGCTCTGTGGGAGGTTTGAGGTCAGTAAAGGTACCCCAGAGGGGACTGTGGGACCCAAGTCCCTTCCTGCTGCTTGCTTCCTGGCCAGGACCTGAGCAGTCTTCTACCATGGACACTCATCCACACTGTGCCTCGGCCCAAGCAAGCTTCAGAGCTATGGGTCTGCTGGCCATGGACCACAGAAACCTTTCCCCTTCTCAGCTCTGTGCTACAGTGGTGGGAGGCTGACGAGCCCCTGGGTCGAGCAGCTCTCCTCAGATAAGGTCAGTGAAGTGACAAAGTGGGCTGGAACTCTGGGGCTTGGGGTTGGGTGGTGTGGCTGTACTTTGTATGTGGGAACACTGTAGACTGGGCAGGCTACCATGCTGAATAACATCTCCCAGAAAGTCATGACCTTTCAGAATGGAAAATGATTTGGAAAGACTCCTAGGTGAGATGTGGCTGGCTGCAGTGGCCTGGGCCCTTAAGAGACACAGAGAGGTGCCATGTGAGGACCAGAGATGGCAGAGGCATAGCCACAAGCCAAGATGGTCAAGCATGGCCTCAGGGGGCACCAGAAGCTATGTGGAAGGCAGGTCTCCACTGAGAAGCAGCCAACCTGCCCACACCTGGGCTTGGCACTGACTCGGCCTCCAGATGAGGGGAAGTGAGACTGTCATTCCCCAGATGGAGCACTATGAAACCTGAGGGACACTGGTGGCTAGACGCCTTCACCTCACCTGCCCCTTCACACGGATCATGCAGCTGACCTCTGTGCAGTCTTGCAAGTGGGTCTTCTGAGGAGGCTGGCCCAGGTCCTTCAGGCTCCAGATATACAGCTCACTGCCCCCCGTGCAGGCCACCCACAGCTGCTCCTTCTGGGATAAAAATCACCGTGAGACAATGAATGGCCTTGTGACCAAAATAGTCCAAGCGTGGACTTGAGCATACAAGCCTGGACTTGAACACACAAGCCTGGAGTACCTCAGGCAGAAGCTGGAAGGCCAGGAAGGAGACAAGTGCCTCGTTAGAGTTATCAATCCTCAGCTCTCGACGAACGAAACCCTGCAGAGTCACCACCATGATGCTGCGGCCTGTACCTGTGGGAGGAAGAACCAAGAGGAAGGATGGGCAGAGCATGCTCAAGACAGGAGGGGAAAAGCTGGAAGGCCAGGAAGGAGGCAAGTGCCTCGTTAAAGTTCTCAATCCACAGCTGAAAGGTACTGTCTGCCCAGCTGGGGTCTCTTTCTATGACTGCCATGAAGCTCTTTTCACAGTTCCCATGAGATGTTCTAACACACACAGCTACTCCCCATTCTCTGTCACTTCATGGTGATCAGGAGCCCAAGCCCAAGCTTGGGAGATGCTTAGCATCCCAGCGAAGCAAAGCAGGGGAAAACCTTGGTGGCAGGACTCACCCTGCATCCTGGCAAAATAAGGTCTCTTAATTTCCTTGAAGGACTGCTGACTGCCCAGTGATGTGAGGCCACACAGTACCACCCTTAAGAGCCCCCACACAAAAGGGAAGCAGAAAGGGAAGCTGCAAAGAGAGCAGAGAGGAGGGAACTGGGTTAAAACAGCGAGGGCAGCAGCAGGCAGGTACGGAGGGACCAGAAGGCAGGCCAACAGTCTGGGTTTCGGCGGTGGGAGGCTAACAAACACCTGAGAATCATTAGCTCTCCTCAGGTAAGGCCTGGTGACAGAGTGAGGACAGTGGAGGCAGGAAGATCACAAGTTTAAGATGAGCCATAGCTACCCAGTGAATCTGAGGCCAATGTGGTCTACACAGGACCCTGGAAAAACAAGACAAAGGAGGAAGAGAGACAGTCAGAGCAAGGAAGAGCATGCAGAAATGGACACTTAGGCCTAAGCACCTTGCTGGACAGCATTCAAATGGCCTCATATTTGCTTCAGAGAGGCCTCATGGTACAGGCGACTCCTGTACTCCAAGATGTTCTGAAACATGCTGGAACGTAAGCCACTAGCCTAGAGCCTGCCCCTGCCCTCAGCGCTTGGCAAACTGTCTGACTCGGCTCTAGCCACTGGGGTCCCAGGGATGGGCCAGGAATGATACAGGTGACAATAGCTAGGCTGGCCAGGCTGGCCTTCAGAGGCAGGTGTGGCCCCCTCTGAAGAGGTTGCAGGAGACAAGCCAGGTCACTGGGTCAGGCTCACCCCCAGAGCAGCGTACAAAAAAAAAAAAAGAGAGAGAGCTAGAGAGAGGCAAACAAGTAGCAGATGGCAGCCATCCACCAGCCTGTCAGGAACGGAGAGGAAGCCTGAAGAGGAGCAAGCCAAGCCACTGGGGCAACGTGGTTGCCAGCAGAGGAGGAACCATTTAAATTCAAAGCCGAAAACATTCAATGAGGGGAAAGGGGCTCGACCCAGAACAGCGTCAGGGCACCCTGCTCACTGGCTGACGACCTGAAAACTTACAGCACCACAGGCGGTCACTGTGCAGGCTGATGGACGTGAGGTCACCATACGGCAGCTGGAACCGGCTGGTCACTCGAAGTGTGCTAACGTTCCACGCCAGGACTGTCCCATCCAGACTACAGGAGTAGACCTCGCTGAGGGATCAAAAACACGCGCATGCATTCAACAGGCCATGTGGCGCCCTGCAGCTAACCTTGGGGGCGAGGAAGCCACCATTCACAGTACGGATAGTCATAAGTGTGTCACACCAGAGGCAGAACAGGATCTTGGGTGGCCAGTTCCCCTCTCTAGCCCCTGCGAGATCGATGGGGTGTCAGAGAGCCCTGGTACCACCATTCACTGCACCAAGTCTTGAGCAGGGCTGTCCAGCTCAGAGGACCCAGGAAGGGCAGGCTCACCAGCACCTAGAAGTGGGTAGTACTATTTATGATCCTTGTACCTTCCCAGTTCTGTCAGGCCTGACTGTGCTGCAGGGCACGATGGGTGAAACAGCTCACTTGGAAGCTAGTATTCTTAAGGTAAGTAAAGACAGTGTGATGTGACACAGGCCAGTATCACAGGTTGCACTGTGTTCCTGAGAAATGGTACAGTGGAACCCCTGCATTCAGCACCTCGGAATATGGCCCGACTTAGAAAGAGGGTCTCTGCATATGTCCAGGTTGACATACCGTCTTTACAGTAGGCCCTGGCCCTAATATTAGCCCTGCTGTCTTTAGACATGGGAAGCCTGAGCCCAGAGATGGCCACACACTGTGGGAGTGTGTGGGAAGATGAAGTTGAAATAATATAGCTACGAGCCAGGAGACGCCAAGGCAGCCATCCTATCTGGGGAGGCCAGAGGGAGCCTCCCACCCTGGTGACTTCTTTGTCTAAGCTACTGCTCTGGCTTTCCATCAAGGTAGCTTTGGGAGACCATTACACAGGGAGGCTGTCCATCAGCATATACATGAACAGGTGATCCCAGAAGCAGGTGGCCTTGAGGGGGGCGGCCTCCATGGCATCCCCAAACCCGCTTCTATGTGCTGGCCCCACTAAAGGATGAGTAGATGGGTGAGGGCTCCACCTGAGGGCTACCCCCCAAGCGCCCAGCCTGTGCCTGCGTAGCATCCTATACCTCCCTCTACCCTCACACTGGCCAGGATAATCTGAGAGTTTTATAGGTCAAAGCTCTCCCAGGAAGGCTTGGCCGTGGACTTGGGGTTGTAGAGGCAGGAACACATGGGTGAAATGGGGTTCACATGTAATGGGGTGACTCTTGTCTATTTGCCAGCATCTAGAGCTGCCTGCCTTGCACACGTTTGGGAGGCAGGGTGGAGGCCCCTCAAGCAAGGTGGAAGGCTTTGAAAATGAAGGCAACCAGGGTGCCAGGCCCACCTCAGGACACTTACAACACTAGCTTACAGATTCAGGAGGGGGAAGTGCCCTCATCCGCCTGCAGACAGGTGGCCTTTGGTGAATCTTGGGGGCTTGGGGAGGAATGTCCACAATGCCATTTTAGAGAGAGTCGACACCAAGAACTGAGGTGCTCTCTCACACAAAGCCAGATTTCTGATGTCTGGAAAAATGAGAAGTCCATCCACAACCAGCATTTCCTGGAGGGTGCGCCCCCTCCAGTTCGCAAAAAGCACTGGCTGTAAGGCAGAGAGCCAATGCTGCTTTAGTCATCTCAAAAGACTCCCTTCTCTTTAGCCACACGTAGAACCAGGCCACACGTGTCTTCTACCTACTCTCCTTCCAGATGCTTTTTGCCTGGCCGGGAGGCCAAAACTCCTCACCATCCAAGCCCTTTCCTACCCTACAGGGCCCTGGTACCTGGGCTTCTTTCCATTCTGCACGGCCAAGCCGGTGACCGCAGCGCGGTGATCCGTCAGCTGTTTGTTGCAGGACATGCTGTGGACGTTGATGATGTAGATGACGGAGTCCTCAGAGCCGACCCACACCTGGCTGTGCTCTGCCAACACCATACAGTTCTGACGGGAGCCAAGACGGAAGGGTGAGATGTATAGACCAGCTTCACCAGTTGCCGCCAGCCCCCGAATCGGCCAACGCGAGCTTGACCCCACAGGGGCTCCTCTAAGTCACTTTAAAGATGCCTCATTGAGGACACAGTATAAACCATGGCAGAAAACACACTGGGGAAAGGACTGTGGTCCACGGCGCGAGCTACGAGGCACACCATTACTGCTCGGCCTCAGCAGACTCACACACTGGGGCACTGACACTCCCACGGTGCACACCATGTCTGGATCACCCCAGAGGTACCGTGGGCATCGGTTTGGGGGTAAAGACAGGTTTTAGTAGGTAACCGAATTTGCAGTAATGAAGATCGATTATAGGACTGGCCAACCAAGCCATCAGGGCCTCTTCAGATGGCATGTTCTTAGGGACTCTGGCTTTTCAGACTCCGGCTCAACACCCAGGGGATGCTAGACGACTGGCTGGCTGTTGACTCACCCTGAATATCCACCGGGTTAAAGGCACTGGACTCACCACTTTGGAGGCCCCCACTTTAAAGCAGTGCTGATGAATGGTCCAGGAGGAGGCGTCAAACACGACCACTTTGCCCTCACTCAGCGCGCACCACAACTTGGGGTGTGCATCTTCAACTTTCTCTGCAGGGTCGAGGCGCCCTGAAGGGGAAGGCAGCCCCAAAGCCTTTAAGTGACTGTCAGATCAATGGTGAGGGAGGGGATGCCTCCTACCCTCCAGATACCCACAGAACCCCAGTGCACTGCAAAGCGCAGGGGTGTGGAGATGACAGAACGCCACCCTCCCCCGGGAGCCTAGAGTCTTGTGAGCTCCGGAAAGGGACAGACACAACTACATGGAATACGGGTATGCACCAGGGCCCACAGGTCAGCAGGAGGTATGAAAAGGGCTGGCGACCACTGGGCATGAGGGGAAGAGAAACCAAGATACAGTGTACCCACCAATTTCCACACCCACCCAGAGCTTAGGTAGCAGAGTTTGCTTCATGTCGTCACCATCATTTAGTGGTTGGGGGTCAACTAATCTGTTTAGGGCTTTTGAGATGGAGTTTTACCTAGCTCATATTGATCTTGAGCTTGTGATAATCCTCCTGCCTCAGCCTCCTGAATACTGAGATTATAGGTATGCACCATCACATCTAGCTTGGCATAAATTTTAAAAAGTTTGAGAACTCTAAGGGATATATATACACACACATATATACATATTATGTATGTATGTATATATATATGTGTGTGTGTGTGTGTGTGTATGTATATAAAGGTATACATATATGTCTGTGCATATATATAAATTGGGATGAGATCATGCTATGTTCCCCAGGCTGGTGCTGCCTTGTCTCACCTTCTTGTGCACTGAGGACTGTAGGCCAGTGTCACCATGTCCAGCTTGACTCTAGTTTAGAGCTTGGATCTACTGGTGTTGCCCTGAAAGATCATGAGGCCACTAGTGTCCCCGCTGGGGTGGCCTCTCTTGTGAGGTGTGTGTCTCAGGGAGTTATGCTTCAAACGGCTGGGTGGGAGCCCTTCAGGATGCCATCATGCCAGGATCACACTTACCAGTCGAGCCCCTGAGCTGCCACTCTCCTGATTGTAACTTCGTAAATCCATTATTATTTGCATGAGTGTGTGTGTGTGTGTGTGTGTGTGTGTGTGTGTGTGTGTACATAAGTGGTAGTCAGATGACAATTTTGGGGAGTCAGTCCTCTCCTTCCACTACGTGGGTTCCAGGGATAAGACTCAGGTTGTCAGGGTTGGCATGCAAGCACCCCTATCTGCTGAGCCACCTCACCAGCCCAGGTACCATTAATGTAGTCAGATCCACGGAGTCCTTCAGTACTTAGGAACTTGGGGCTGACCTGGTCATGGCTGTGCTATTGGTGTGATGGTCTGGGAGTCACTGCACTTACTTGTAAGTACTTTCTTATCTAGATTCCAGTCCACTTGGAACTGGTATGGTGACTACAGTGAGTAGGGCTCCAGCTTCCCAGATAGAGACAGGCTATCCCACCACCCTAACGTAATACAACCATTTGCCAACAGCGACCTCCTCAACCAGGCGAGAGTTGACACACAGCTCCTGAAATGTCACATGCTGCAGGGGGCAGGGAATAAGGATTCTGCGTTCCCACCAAGCATAGAGTACCACACGGTCGAGTGGACAGGGTGGCCACGTTTTACCCTTGTGGCTCAGGGTTCCGTCCTATAGCCAGAAAACACCCTCCCTGTTTCTGGCACGGGGCTTTCCCCTCACTGCTACCAGGCTGACCTCCAACCCGAATCTAAGTTCATCACAACCTAGATACCTGGAGTATACAGCAAGACATCAACAGCTTGGGGGGCGGTCTCTCCAGCTGAAGGGTTAATCTTGTGTTTTAGGGTCTCCGCGGTTGTCTTTGGGACTGCCATGGGCACTGAAACACAGATACATGAGTTAGATTACCAGACCCAAGGACAGCAGGGCAGCAGTGGCATCCATGAAACTCTCCCGTTAGGAGTTTGTCGGTAAAACCATGTGTGGCCTGAAGCGGGCGCTCTTGGGAACCAGTGTTGGGACAGTACCATCCCAGGTGCCCTCTGGCCTCATCTCTGATGGAGAGCAGGGGCAAGAAGGCAGCGCTACGTATGTTTTCCAGGTTGAGCAGTACATGCCACACTTCCTTTCACTGTTTTTTAGATCAGAGGACTACTAACGGGAGCCAGTTCTCTCCTTTAACCATGTGAAGCTCAGGGATTGAGCTTGGGTCATGAGGCTTGGCAGCAAGCGCCTTTACCTAGTGAGCCATCTTGCCCTCTGTCAGGTTTCCGTTACCCATCCATCTGTTAACAGGCACCTAGTCTGGTTACGTGAAGAAGACCCAGGAAACAGAGCCGGTAAATGGTTGGCACTTGTCTCTCTCTCTCTGCAATCCAGCATGTTTCCAGGCAGTGCTAAACACCGCCTTCCCTGAGGGTTTCTGGGACCACCTGCCAGGCTGAGGAACTCCCCCATCTCCCCTCCCCCACCAGGCACCTCCGAGCCTCCTGTCCCCATCACCTTGGGATCATCTGCACTTGGAGGCTGTGCCTTAGAGACTCGCTGAAGGCCTCTCCTCCATCCCTCTTTCGTTAAGCCTCACATGTGATATGATCGCTGTTGATCACTCATTTCTCAAAAGACACAGAGCTCCGCAACTTTCTTGCAAAAGGACAAGCAGTCTGAAGGTCACTGGGCTCCCCAGATGGGTCGTGGGCACCAACAATGGAGGAAGTGATGGCGGGACCCTCTGCCACTGCCTTTCCTCCTGCTGCCTCGGTGGACTGGCTCGGGTTCCCCCTATCATTCTGTGTATTTTTAGACCTTCTACCACAAATGGACTCCACGCATTCTGAATTAAGCTTGGGATCTCATATCATGAGTCTTTGCTTTGTTAAGCCACGCACTAGATGGTATTTCTGGATTTGCTAAACCAGGCTCAGGAACTGAGCGTGCTGTGACCTGAGCTCAGATGGCTCCTCCTGTGCCACGAAAGCAAGGTGATGATGGTAGAGTGTGTGCTGGGCGTCGCCATGGCAACTCTGTAAACTGTTTACACAGGAGCTGGAAAGCTGCTCCATAAACTGCTGGCAATGGTAAGGCGTGCATTCGGAGTTATATAAACAGCTAAAGAGCAGGGTTTATTTGATTTTATTCCCATCTGAGGAAAAGAGCAGTTCTGTTGAGACCAAGGACTGTCAGATAGAGGTCCTGTGAGGGCTCGGTGGGTCTCCAGGCAATGTGAGGCACCTGAGCCTCCTGACTGCTGAGCTGAGGCAGGAGCAGGTTCTATGACCAGAAAGCAACACAGCCAGTGACAGACATTACAAAGGGCAAGATGAGTAAAAGCTATGCCAAGGTGAGTAAGCAGCCAGCCTGGTGTGCTTTCTAATTCTTGGACAGCTGTTTTTAAAACCTGACTACGCACCCAGGAGAGATTAAATGAACCTTTATAGACATTCACAGCAGGCTTCATGAGGCAGAAGGCAGACCCAACTTAGGTGTCCACTACAGATGAAGGGGTACAGAAAATGTACTATAGCCAAACAACACAGAATTATAGCCATAAAGGAAATGAAGGACCACGTGATGGCTCAGTGAGCTGTATACATGCTGTATGAGAATGAGGACCCATGGAAAGCCAGGAGCAAGTCTGTTCCTACAATCCCTGCAATCCCTGTTCCTATGGCCAGACAGAGGACGGAGACAGGAGACACCCCAGAAGCCTGTGGTCCAGCAAGCCTGATATACACAGCAGCCAGCAACAAAAGTGAGATGACCCCACCTGAAGGAAGGTAGAAGGTGAGGAGTGACACCGGAGGTTGTCCTCTGACCTGCATGCACACACACCATGGCACACACACACCCACGCTCACACAGAAAGCGCACCACACACATCATACAAAATACTTTAAAGGCATGAAGTGCCAGCTCGTGAGAGCGCTGAGGAAACACTGTACTGAGTGAAAGGCTGGAGTCAGGAAGGCTCCCAGGTACAGGAGACACCCAGGACAGATGAGATCACAGCACCAGTGAACAAACGGGCTACCGGGAGCACGGAAGGTGAGGCTAAGCAGGTGTGGGAATTCCTCTTACAGAGTGTGTCTTGGAGCCATCATAGGAATGGTGGGACCACTCTTCAGAACACCCTTAACCTCGTAAGGAACAGACTAGAGGGGTCCGGCTCGGTGTCAACAGGACCTGGGAAGTCTGGCAGGCATCCCTACCTCATCACCCTGTGCTCCAAAATGAACGGGCTAGCGTCGTCTAACTTTACACACTCTCTGTGGCCTCTGTAGGTTTCCTGTCTCTCGTATGCAGGTCTCAAAGCAGGAGGCCATTTAAAACAGAAACAAAGCAGAAGCCAAGAAGGCTCACGACATCTTTCTTACCACACTGGTCCTGGACTTGAAATACTGACCTCTGGATAGCTTCAGAGTGTGAGAGCCAAACAGAAATGAGCAGGAAGGAGAGCGGAGATTTCTGTCCCAGGAAATTAGCCAAGTTAAAGGTAAAAAGATGCTGGGCATGGCTACTCCCACCTGTAATGCCAGCACTTAGGAGGTAGAGGCAGAGGATTAGGCATTTCAGGCCATCTTCAGCTAAAGAGAAAATTCAGACCCAGCCTGGGCTACGCAAGGGTGTCTCAAAGAAAGAAAGGGAAGAAAAAAAAAAATAAGACGTTAGTATTCAGAGCCACTCTTGACTGTCTACTGCATTAGGTCCAGCAGTCAACAGGCCAACCAGGTGCAGAGAGGTCATGGTTCTGACCACATCCCCACCATTGACCAGGGTGGCTGTTAGTCACTGTCTTCCAGACATTCCTAGTATGCTGAGCCAGACAGGAAATTCTTCAGTAGGGGATCAGGACATGTAGTTTGCAATGTCTAATGGAACAGCAGAGAAAAACAAGCCAGTGCATGCTAAAGATCAAGGAGTCGCAAGGTCCCAAGATTAAATGAAGAAAGGGAAGACGAAAGCCAACGTGATATTTTTTTAAAAAAATTCCTAAAAATGCTTATAATCCTAACACTCACTGGGGCAGGAAGATTGAGAGTTCAAGGCCAGCCTGGGCTATATCCTGAGTTCCAGAGTCGCCTATGCTAGAACAATTCCCTGTCTCAAACAATCTATAAAAAAAAAAAAAAAATTCAAACAAAGAACAACAGTGATAATTGTTCTTGATAATCTGAGTTCAATCCTGAGGCCCACATTGTGGAAGGAGAGAATTGACTCCAGCAAGGCATCCTCTGACCTCCACACACGTGATAAGGTATGTGTGCCTGCACATCACACACACACACACACAAATAGTGACCAAAAATTATAGCTGGGTGTGTAATCCCAGCATTCGGGAAACTGAGGCTTGAGGAGCATGAGTTTGAGTTCAGGTGGGCTACCCAGCAAGACCCTACTCCACCCTCCCCTAAAAAAAAAAAGTTAAAATAGAAGAGAAAACAAGAAAGTCCGGGTGTGTTCTAACTGATAAATGCCAACCGGGAGAAACGCTAGAGACAGCTGCTTGCAACAGAAGCATGGTCAGCGCAGAACTTACTTTCATTCTTCATCTTGTCGAAGTAGGCCAGCTTGGAGGCAGCGTAAATGGCACCAGGTGACTGCAGCGTGCCAACCACGGCATCCATAAGCAAGACGTTGGTCAGTGCTTGCTGGACATACTGTGGGTCCTAGGACAGAAGCAGGTGTGCGTCAACCCAGTCCGAATCCTGAAAGCCTCTTGATTTTGCCTCCCTGAAGAAAGCGGCATTCCTCAAAGTGCATTTGTCAAGGCAACATGGAGAGTCTGAATGGATGAGAAGCTTGGGGTCTGTGTCACGAACTCTTTTCCTCTGAGTTACTGAAAGCTCTGATGGTTGACTCCTGGAGCCAGTACATTTTCTTCTCTAAATTTCACGCAGTGCCCCAACCACACTAAGACGGCCAGGGGCGTTTCCTAAAGCAACAGCTGTGACTACACCCAGTAGCAGGTGAGGGAATAGTCCCACCACGGGCTTTTGCCATTGTATAGCTAATCTGCATATCACAGTGGGTGTGGAACTGAACGGCTAGGCCAGAGCTCACCAACACGGAACCTTAGGTCTGTATCCACTCCTGAACCATGACGGAATAACCTATCTCAAGGGGCTGACCACCCCTGCCAACAACAGACAGCCTGTTCATTCTATGATGTGCCACAAGGTAAGCACCATCGTCACCCACATTTCTCCGGTGCCTGGTGAGGCTACAAATCCCTACATACCCTTAGGAGTAGTTCCTTTGTGTGAGCTCTCTGATCGTGGCCTTGGTCTGTTTGCTTTGGTTTGGTTATGCGACATGGTCATGCTCTATAGCCCGGGCCATCTTCAAACTCCAGACCCTCCCAGCTTAGCCTCCTGAGTCCTGGGGTAACAGGCACATGCCACCACAGCTGGCTGGCTGAACACATGGTTTCCCTGCCATTCAGGCAATATGAACTCCTCCCCCAGCCCTACCCCCAACTCCCGGGGCTATCACCAGAACTGAGTGTGCACAGAGGGAAACTAAGCCTCGGCTGCAGCCTTCATGTCCTCCTCACACCCCAAAGGCTACATGGTCTCAGGTGGGGTCACAGAGCCACAGCAGCCTCTGTGTCCCTGCAGACGGCATACCTCTCCTGCCCTCTCCTGCGAGCTTCAGATGCCCCCTTCAGGACCAGATGCCACCCGTGCCCACAGGACCACCCCCCACCTCAGACCTTGTGGTCATCTGCCAGCTTCTTCCCAGCCCACATCTCCTTCACCATCAGGTGCCAGAGGTCACACTCAGACTTGAGGTTGGCCTCGAAGGTTTCCTTCTTGGCTACCGTCTTGATCTTTAAGGTGGGTATCCTCAGGAGGAGAAATGCTGCTGTGGTGTTTTTGACTTCCTGCAGGACAAGGACAGCATGAGGCCGCAGGGAGAATGCATGGGTTGATGGCAGGAGGGAAGAAGTGGCTCGAAGGTACCACAGAGGAGGGCAAGTCTGGCCTTAGCATTGGGCACGTGTGCCCCTTACAACCTTTTACTGTTCTCTGAGGACTTCTGGAGCCAGCCAGCAAAGCAGGCAGGATCTACAGCTGTAGGCCTTGTGAACATCCCAGTGGCCACTGGTCTTGGTCCTTTTCCTGCTATGACCTCTCAGAAGTTGAGAACCCTTGACACCCCTAACTTGCCTCCCCTAGGCCTCGAGTTTGGAACAATAATTGCAACCATAAGGCACAAAACAGGGTCCCAATTCACTGCCATTTTTGTTTGTTTTTTTGTTTTGGTTTGGTTTGGTTTGGTTTGGTTTTGAGACAGGCTCCATGTTACCCACACCGGCTTCAAATTTGTGGAACAATCCTCCTGCCTCTGACTCATGAGTGATAGGATTACAGACACACATTGACACACCTAACCCAGACCTTTTCCTTTGGAGTGATGTAATGTGGCCGGGAATCCCAGCACCCTGAGGCAGAAGGAGGCAGAGCTCTTCTAAGTGCTACACAGTTCCAGGACAGCCAGGGTAACATAGACAGACCTTGTCTCCAAAAACCAAAAATGAAATAAAATGAGATGTGGCCAAGATACTTGGCAGCACATGCCGGTAACCACAACATTTAGGAGGCCGAGGCAGGAAAGACTGCAAGCTCAAAGCCAGCCTGGGCTACATAGAAATTCTTGATATATATATATATATATACACACATATATATATAATACATATATAAAATACATATACATATATATATATATAAAATATGTATATGTATAATATATATCACATATAGTCTATAATATATTAATATATTGTCTATTATATAGTATATATTTTATATAATATATGGCTAATATATTGTATGGATATATCATATATGCATTATATGATATACAATAATATATTACATTTGAATATATATTGTATATATGCTGTACCCATCTCTCAGAGAGGAAGTCATTCCTAGCCATCCATCTCTGGTTAGAAAGTGACAACCAGCCTTACCGTGTACCTCCAAACATGGTCACTACAGTGGCATCGGGTGAAGAATGCTGTCCTCCTGCTCCCCCCCCCCAATCCTGCGCCAGGGGTGCCACAGCACCCTTACTAGAGAGCTGAGCAAGCTGGGGCACAGAAGGCACACGGTACTGAAGGAGCAGCCTCACCTCTATGTTCCTGAAGGTGGCGATCTCCACATAGCCCGGCCGCCCCTCGGGGAGCAGGAACAGGCGTTTCTGGGTCATGGCAATCTTGCCGACACCACGATTGGTCTTCACAGAGCTCGACAGCTTGTACACGCACTCGTTCTTATCCAGATGTTCCATCAGCAGCGCAGGCAGGCTGACCTCCTGCGCCTCTGCTTCTGTCTCCTTCCAGCATGTGTAGAAATCTCTGAAGGTTTCGGGGTCGATCTGTTTCTCATGTCCTGGGTTTATTAAGGAGAGAGATTTCTTTGGGACTGGAGCACGAGGGCTCACTACCCAACCCAGGCAGCAGGTGGCACTAGTGCCCGGGACTCTCTGGATGGACAGTTTTGCTGAAGGCCTTTGCTGGCCCCATTTGTGGGACAGAGATTTAGGTAGAGGCCATCTGTCCCTTCTAGGCCACAGAGGGATGGCCATCTGACCCACCACACAGAGACACAGTAACTGCAACAAAGACTTTTTTTTTTTTTTTTTTTTTTTTGAGACAAAGTTGTACTGTCTCTGAGGCTGGCCTGAAACCCACCGAGCACAAATTCTCTGATCCTGCCGTCTGAGATTACAGGCATGTTCCACTGTGCCTGGCACACAGCCTCCCTCTCTTCTTAAGCTGCTTTCCTTTGGGATAGAGCCCTCACCTGCACTCAAGACCTGCCAACGCCTCACTTTCCATGTGTACCTTAGCCTGGTCCTACCTGGCTTATGTGACCTGAGCCTGTCTGTTGCTCTGTGTCCTCTCCCAGGTCCTCCATCCTGCACAGGCCACCCCCTGCTCGGCTGCTTCTTCTCAGCCTCCACAATTGATCCTCTAAGCATGAGTGGGCCTTCCTGCTCCTCATTCAAACCTTTCTGGACTGTCCAGCCACACCAGACCTCAAGTTCCCCCAGACTGTCCCCCCTCCCCTTTCACACTTCATCCTCCAGCCATACCAAGCACTAGCCCCAAACAGGCCATGCTGTTCTGTGCCACTGTCTGTACAGGCTCATCCTAACCATCATATCAAGAAAACCCTCCTCTTCCCTCAACAGCCAGAACAGCACCGTACATAGCCTTCCCTGACAACGCAGGTCATTCTGGCAGGGCACCCACCAACTGCACACATACTTCCCTCGGGACGCCAACGGTTTCAACAACACCCACCCTCCGTGGAGCACAGAGAATGCCAACTCATCCTCATAGCCGTCATCTATGGCAGCCACACTCATCAGGCTTGTGCATAAACTAGGAAACAAAAGCCGGAAGAACAAACCTGCCCTCTGACACCTGGTCCCTGCTTATGCAGAACCTGTGTCTCACTGTGGCCCGGCTCACTGTGCCCAGCCTTCAGAGGCCCAGGCCTGGGCTAGACAAAACCCCGCTGGGTTCACATCACCACTCCCACATGGTACTGTGGGAACAGTGACAATTGTCCAGTTGGCTGCCACGGTGTGGTGGCTAAGCACACGGACATATGCAAGGGGACAGCCATGTGCATTCAGGCTGTGGAGGATGGGAAAGGTTCCAGGGGAAATTTCCAAACACAAGGGCAGCTGAGGCCACAGGAGGGAGGCCCAACAGGAAGGAAGGACTGCCCTCAAGCTTAAGGTAGCACCAGACTGTGCGCATGGGAACCTCCACCAGGTGGCGCCATCTCGAATTCTTTCGCTTTCAGCGTTATCATCCAAGGTAGCTGAATAATGTGTATTTTAGGTTACTTTTCTGTTCTTTTGCAGAGATTGGGGTTGAACCCAGGGCCTTGCCCATGCTAGGCAAGTATTCTTCCACTGGGCTGCCCTCCAAGCACCATGTAAGCTTTGAAGTCCCTGGCTCCAGTGAGAAGCTAATGTCACCTGGGGCGGGGGTGTGGCACCATCTGTAGGATGTGTAACACACAGTAAGTGAAGAAGACAAGAGAGAATGGGGTCATCCCATGCATGGCACGAGCCGCTGCATTCTCCATCACTGGATGAGGAGCTCAGTGAGGTGGCTCACAGCTTCTCAGACGCCCCCTGCTGGATGTCTCTCCGCCGCTTGACCAACACTGCCTTCTGCAGCCAGGGTGCAGACTGACTGAAGTTGAATCGTAAGCACATGTTTCTCCCATCAGGAATCACAGAAGACAGGCTTTGAAGTTCCATGGGGTGCAGGAAGAGGCCAGGAAACAGAACGGGGGAGGGTAAGGGCAAAGAGTGGCGATCCACACCATCGCTTGAAGGATCCTTCATGTACATCCCCCAGGATCAGCCCTCTGGGCACCCATGCCACAGCCGTCAACAGAGCTGCATGCAGGTAAGGCCTTTACAACCAGCACCCAGAATGTCCTCTTACAGACGAGTGGGGTGCCCTTGGAGCTAAGGGGCTCACGTGCTCTGAACATGCAGAGCGGAACAGCAAGACTGTATCCACTGTATTCTTTTGTGGGGGAGTGGGGCACTGGATGCTGAACCCAGGGTCTTGCCCCCACGAGGCAAGCGTGTACGCTTGCATCTCACAAGTTTGCTCTAAGATAGGAACGTTCAGCTTTGCCAAGTTTTTACTTTCAGCACAGCCACTTGACTGAAACCCATGTGTACTCTCAGCAGTGACAAGGGCCACTCACAGGTCAGCAGCAGAGAGAGAGCTATCCCCAGCACAGAACACAGGCAGAGCCTGGCATTATGGCTCACAGAAGGAAGCCAGCATGGGAGTGGAGGGCTGAGGACAGCAACTGGCCAGTGCCAGTTCACGTAAGACAGGAAGACCACTGTGGCAGGGAGGCAGTGGGCAGCAGAAGCCTCACAGGTGGAGCAGCACATGGTCAGGTGTTGACACTCGGCTCAACCGAGCTTCTGGCCCTAAGCTGAGGGACCAGCCCACACGGACTGGTCCCCGGGACAGGTGTCAGGACCCCCCTGACAGTGTCTGGAAAGGCAAAATCACAGGACACCTTCCGGTCCCAGGTGATAGGTAAGCTGTTTCCTCCACACGGCCAGCAGACAGCGCAGGTGCACGCGCCGGTACAGGGAACATGGGTCAGTGAGAAACAGAGAAGGACTGAAAACTTCCACAGATGGCAGGACGCGGTCCGTGAGCGTAAAACGTTGCCTGCCTGCTGCTGGGGGATACCTCGTCATCGGAGATTTTTAAGCGGAACAGAAAGCAAAGCTGAATTGGGAACAGTGCTTCACTGGGGACACAGAGCAAAGCCAAACCCAAGAAGCCAGGGCCTTGGGGTAAAGGGAGTACCAAGGCCCTCTTCCTCAGGCAGGCTGCCCTAGCATCAGGCGCTTCTATGTGTGCGTGAACGCTTCGGCTGGGCCCCAGATGTGTGGCCGATGCATTGGCCCTGGGTCAGATGCGCCTACGGAGACAGCCAGCCTCCCACAGAACTCAGCCATGCTGCACCGAGCAACTTCACCTGCAGCCTGGGCTGGAACGTGTGTGCACTTCGAGCTGTGCGTAACATCCCGCCACGTAATACCAGCAAAAGCTGCCTAAAACACTGACTGGGACTGGAAGCAGCTGGGCCTCCTGAGTGACCATGTCTTCAACATACGAAGTTTTCTGCTCTTACAGACACGTGCTGGTTTAATTATAGAAGAGGCAGCCCTCTAATATCTTCTTACTGTCATTACTCAACGTGTAAACAGCAAATCAGTCTATCTTTGCATTGCGTTGTCTTAGAATATTTTACCTTGAAATGGCTTTTTTTAAGCTTGATCTCCTGGCTTAAACCTGAGAGGCTGATTTAAAGAAAATCATTAAGTGAATCCTGGCTTAGAATTAGAATGGAATTTCAAATAATTCCTGAAAGTAACCTAAACATAGCTCTACCGTTTTTAGTAAGTATTTATGCCCAGTGGGATTCCAGACATTGATGATTGCAAAATCAAAATATCAACTTTGAAAAACACGAAAGGCTATGCCCTAAAGAATCAAATATTCAACTAAGATTTTACAAGATTTTTTTTTCTTTTAAAACAGGGTCTCACTCTGTAGCCCGTGCTGACTCAGAACTCACTATGTTGTTTAGGCTGGCCTTGAACTCACAGTTCCTCCAACCTCAGTTGTCCCAGTGCCAAGACTGCAGACAGGAGCCACTGTTGTGGTTGATTCTGGAGCCACTATTTACTCAAGTGTTAATCGCTTGTCCCAGAGATCTTTACTGTTCTATGAGCAAATGCTCACATATGCTAAGTGATGCTTTGCAACCTTGCCTCACAAATTATCCCTGATTGGCCAATAAAACTGCCTATGCCTAGGCTGGGCAGAACAGAGGTAGGTGGAGCTAAGGTTCAGGGGCTAGGAGGGCAGAAGGACCACAGGAGGGAGAAGAGGACAGACGGAGAAAGAAAAAGGTCACCATGGGTCAGCACATGGCCGGGAGGAGCTTGCTCTGAGAACGGACATGATGGCTAGAAGCAGCCCAAACTGAGCCTGTGCAGGTATTTATAGGAATACTGGACAGGATGTGTGGTTGGGCAGTAACAAGGTAGCTGAGGGGTTAAGATCTGCCCAGCTTATTATTATTTAAGGCTTATTAAACATCTAACAGGTTTCTATGGCATTTATTTCTGTGATATCAGGTTAAATAATAATGGCTGCATTTAATAATCATATGAATCAATATCAAATAATAATCAAGTTTTCAACAAGCCACAATGCCCATCTTCAGGGTTTAATTCTTGGCCAGGCAAAATGGATCACACCTTTAATCCCAGGATTTAGGAGGCAGAAGCAGGATGATCTTTGCGAGTTTGAGGCCAGCCTGGGCCACATAGTGAGTTCCAGGACAGCCAGAGGTATGCCGAGCTAGAGAGATGGCTCAGTGGTTAAGAGCACTGACTGTTCTTCCAGAGGACCTAGGTTCATTTCCCAGCACCCACATGGCAGCTCACCACTGTCTGTAACTCCAGTTCCAGGGGATCTGACACCCTCACACAAACATACATGCATGCAAAACACCAGTGCACACAAGATAAGAATATATAAATTAAATTTAAAGATTTAACTTTCTATGTACAAATAAGCAAGCACATTCATTCTCATTACTTGGGAGATTTACTTTCCTCGTTTTTTTAAATATAGATTTTTAAGACAGTTTCCCAGGGGGTTCTCAACCTTGTTATGTAACCGAGAATAAACCTGACCATCTGATCCTCCCACCTCTTCCTCTTAGAACTGGATTACAGTTGTGAGCCACCATGCCTGGTTTACTATAGATGCTGGGGTTGGACCCAGGGCTTCAAGCATGCTAGGCAGGCACTCTGCCAACTGAGCCCTATCCAAGCCCTGCTTTTCTCTTTAATCAATGTCAATATTATACTGAACACAACATAATTTAAAAACATCCTTCTTTATGACTTACTATCAGCAAGTGTTTTTGCACTAGTTTGCAATTATTCTTATTTACCTGAAAGAGTCTTGAGTGAAAGTGGTCATGAGTGTAAGTTTAAGAAGCCCTGGCTTGGGGCTAGAGAGATGGCTCAGCAGTTAGGAGCACTGAGTTCAATTCCCACCAACCAGAATGCGATCTGGAGCCCTCTTCTGGTGAGCATCAAAACAGAGCACTCATATACATAAAATAAATAAACCCTAAAAAAAAAAAAATCCCTGGCTTAGGGAATAGTGACAAGAAAAAACAAAAACAAAAACAAAACAAAACAAAAAACTATCCATGTTAGGTGAGGACACAGCTCTTTTTAACACTTAGAATCTTTAGGAGGCTGAACTATAGCTGTAGACCTGCAGACCCAGAGGACATCAGTACCCAGGGGTGCTGTGGGGCCCTCTTACCCACAGTCAGTGCATCAAACAGGCGGTGGATGATGACGGTGTCCTTCACGATCCCTGACTCCTGGACCCGCTTCACAAAGTCATTCAATTGCATGTGCTTCTTGGGCAGTTCAAAGTTCTTCACAGCATCATCCGCCTTGGGGGCCTCCCCGGGCTTATCCAGGACCTCTGTGATGAGCCGCCTGAGTTCAGGTGTCCGCTCGGCCTGGGCCCGCTCGGAGGCTGACATGGACGCCACCATGCTCTTAACAAGGTCAGCTGGGAAGATGCCTATGTCGGTCTTATACAGGTTCTGGAAATCCAAGAGGGCGCTCAGCAGTTGGCCCTGCATCAGATGGATAAGACCACGCAGGTAGAAGTACCTCGCTAGGAGCAGAGAGTCACCAGGGCCCAGCAAGCTCATGGCCTTGCTCAGGAGAGTGACGAGGTCCGTGTAGTACGCCTGAACACACTGGGTCACCAGCGGGAAGTGGATCTCGGGGATCTTGAATGTATATGTCAACTTAGGGGTCACTTTGAGAACTGAAAACAATCAAGGGGGAAATGCATGCAATTAGCGTGGTCCTGGGGAAGGCAGAGGGGCACCCATCATGTCACTGTTGAGGGCAGCATTGTGTGCCTTGGACAAGAACCCACGTGCCCCTTCCAGGGCATTCCCCATACCCCAGGGGTAAAAGAAGAGCCTGTTTTGTTCCCAGAGTAATAACTATTCTCCGTATTTTTTAAACTATGAATACTAAGTGAAAACGCTGGGCCCGGGTCTCTGAAGATTACGCTAATAACCTAAGCCAAGATATAGCTGCCAAGTAGGGCTCAGCCTTCGGAAGCTTTTGCCAACTTAACAGTGGCTCTGGTCAGTGGCAGCACGGCACTCACACTGCATGGATTCAAAAGGCAAGGACTGAAGAGACCAGGGCTCCTAGGTGCCATGGGCCTTCCAAAGCACAATCTGAAGCCCCCTAGGGACTAAACACTGACCAGGAGTTGAAGTCCCTCCCTGGGACAGGGGACCAGAGGCAGCAGCCAGGCCATCCACACCAATGCCAGAGGTGGCACCTTGGCTATGGAGGCCAGAGGAGGGTGGTGCCTGGAATGGTGGAGGAGCTCCAGAAGAGGACAGAAAAGGCAGGCTGTGTCCCAGAGCGGGTGTGCACGCATCTGCCAAGGCCACAAAGGAACCAGTCTGCTAGGGGTCACACAGCTGAGAAGTGGCTGCAGAGGGGCTCAGGCTTCCTAATGCTCTGAGCTCTGAAACTTCCTCATTTGCATACTGTCTCTCCAGACAGAAAGCTCTCTGGGGACTCACAGCTTCCTGGAGATGCCTGCAGCCTGAGCCAGAGGCCGCAGCCATCAAGGGCCTGGTCCCCAACAGTCTCTCTCACCCACCAAGGACTCAGCAGGGCTCACGGTACAAGTCAATGATGTAACACAGAGCAGAGCAAGCCTTGGGAAGTTTACGCAGAAGTACAACATGGCTTGTAAATATCTAACTGCACCCTTTAGGAAGGAACTGCTATCCAACGAGGAGCAGACCATTGGATACCTGCAAATGTACACAGGGACTAAATGCATAATGCACACACACACACACACACACACGCAAGCAAGCAAGCACATACGTCTGCATGCCAGTGAGGAGGGGGAGGACATGGATACAAAATAATTTTTTAAAAAAAATGGTTTTGGTTTTGCTTTGTTTTGCTTTGTTGTTGCTGTTCATTTTTTAATGGCGAAGGCCTCCCAATCTCACAATGACCACACTCCCCTGCAACCCAGGCCGGTCCTTCACAAGCAATGATCCTGCCCCAGCCTCCCCAGTTGTGAGGATTGCAGGCGTTCGCCACCACGCCTGGCCAAAATAGTTTACATTTAGAATTACATTTGCTCCCTCTGAACCAGGCTATGCTCTGTGAACGGCGATGTTCAGAGAGTGGATGTAGGGTGGGAGCCTCCTCACCTGGACTGCTGCTTTTGCAGCTTGAGGTGTCCATTATCCTAAGCGACGAGTTCCTGGGTGGCAGCTCGGGTAGGGAGATGTCCTGCAGATTGGGCATGCTGACGACCATGCGCCTGTGCGTGAGGTGCAGGGGCGAGGCCTTCCTGGAGGCCATCTTCTCCACAGTGGGTCTCCTTGGACTTAAAAGCATCCCGTCTATCCTAGGGAAAAGCAGAAGCTCACTCGGTGGGCACAAAGATGAAAGCCTCCATGACCCCCCCGAATCCAGAGGAATGAGCAGGGTGAGGGTTAGAGGATGCATATGTGAAGGCTCACAGTGAATTGCACAATATCCTGCTGAACCGATCGCTTGTGTGTCCCAATAAAACTGAGCGCTCCGTTTCCAAAGAGCTGTGTACTTAGAACAGAGTGAGGTACCTGTCCTCCTCGGACTGGGTGTCGAGGTCCATCCGAGCAAAGGCGTCCATCCTACCGTTGAGCCGGGCCTTCAGGAAGGAGTGAAACATGTAGGTATCCAAGGCCTGCATGTGAGAAAAGCTGTCAGACTGTGCTCGTGGTCCTGGGGCCTCCATCCAACGCCTACAGCAGTCCCACTGAGGTGTGACCTCTCTCTTCCTCACAGCCTCCTCTGGGCAGGGGTCTGAAAACAAGGAGCTTCATGACTGGCTCTCTTTAAATTCTATTTTTTTTTTTTAGATTTATTTATTTTACGTATATAAGTGCTCCATCTGCAGGTATGCCTACAAGCAGGAAGAGGGCATCAGATCCCAGTATAGATGGGTTGTGAGCCACCACGTGGTTGCCAGGAATTGAACTCAGGACCTCTCAAAGAGCAGGCAGTGCTCTTAACCTATTTTTGTTATTTTTAGCAATGTGTCTATGGGTACGTGTAGATGCCTGCAGAGGCCAGAGGGGTCAGATCCCCCATGTCTGAGATTATGATGTGAGTCACCCAAGGTAGGTGGGGGAGCTGAGCCCGCCGGAAGAGCAGTATAGAATCCTAACCATTGAGCCATCTCTCTAGGCTTGCAATCAGTTCTTATGTGCTCACCTGCACCTGGAAAAACACAAAAGTTCAAAAAAAAATCCTAGGCCACCTGGCTGCTAGGACAGCTGGACCTGTAGTATATGTGCCCCTAACCCCCGGGACCTCTGGACACTCCACAGCGCTCAGTCCGGCTCTGCCTGCCTTCACAGGCTGCCTCAGCCAGGCTCAGGGATGAGGCAGCTCCAGGGTCCTGACTGCATAAGGACTCCCCAGCACTGCGGCTGTTTCCACCTGGATATGTAGCTAAGCCATCTGTCAGGGAAGCTCTTGGACTACAGACTGACCCCCCCACCCCCAACAAAGGCAGGAAAAAGAGGTAAAAGGTGCCCAGATCCCCATGGGAAGGTAGGGGCACAGAGAGATCCAAGCCAGGAACCCAAAGGCAAACACTGTAGGAAGGTGCAGAAGAGAAACAGGCTGCACAAAAGTTGAAGGGAGCACCCTGAATAGCCAGAGAACCCAGAGCTATGGATAGCCCTGGACCAGATGGCAGGACCACAAACTGACCTAGGACACCAGGAGGGTCACAGGGCAGAGAAGAAGAGGAGGGGCACACAAGAGCCATGAGGGAGTCACACCATCACATGTTACCCAGTGGATGGCTTAACCTGTACCCTGGAGACAGGTGGCTCTGTCCACCTCAAAGATGTCAAAACAAACCTGCAGGGGTCCACAGGGCTGCCTGCTAGATCAAAGCCCTGCTCGCTTTGTAGGATGGATAAACAAGTCATTAAAGGTTGGGCAGAAACAGTGGGCTCCACCCCAAACTCAGGCTAATGTCAAGGAAGATGCCAAGACACGACTAAGGTCCTTCCCTGAGAGAAAGAAAAAACCAGCAGCACTCAGACTGGCATGGAGCAAAGGCTGGCCTAGGCTGGAAGATGGTGACAGGGAGAGGGGACTGAGGCCCTGACTAAGGCTATAGTCACTCGGTTATTCACATGGGCCACAATCCATCAAACCACATGCGTAATACCGCATCTTTTATTCGATGGAATTTAAAAATGAAGCAGCCAGCTGGACGTGGTGGAGCACACCTTTAATCCCAGCACTCAGGAGGCAGAGGCAGGCAGATCTTCGTGAGTTCCACAGAGAAACCCTGTCTCAAAAAATAAAGAATAAATAAAAGAGGCAGCCAAGGAACAGCAATCAGACAAAAGAAAAAGCAAACAGCGAATACAATTGGTAAGACATGACTAGATCACCAAAAATCCTTCTTTGTGAAACATTTCAACACAGAGGATTAAGTGGGTGGAGCCGCCCCGGCCCCATCCCTCCTACCTGCTTATAAAACCGCTGGTCCCCTGCCGCTCGCGTCTTGAGAAACTCTTCACTGTTGAAGACTCGGTGCTCATAGTTCAAGTGATTCTTCACTTCCCTAGCAGAGAGAACGTGGATCATATCCATCAGGATGGACTGTGTGGTCATCACTTCTCCGACCAGGAAGAGGCCGGGAGCCAGCGCTGCCTCCACCTCCTTGAACCTCAGCTCTTTATGCCGATTGAGACTAAACAATTGGCTATTGTGCTATAAAAGCCATTGTGTTCAGGGGTCAGTTTGGAGGAAGAGGGCAAGTAAATGCTTCGGGCCCTTCAGCCACCAGCCTGTCCAGACAAGCCTCTCCTCCTCCCCATAACCGTCTCATCTTTTCATGGGAGTTCAGTTTACGATCATCTCCCCCACGCTACAGTGACATGCTATAAATAACTACTTGATGGTCTGAAGAATATGGCCAGGCGGATGTGCCTGGTGTCTTCCTTGCACTGTGAAAATGCATTGGTCTAGGGATAGAGTTTTACGGCCTGGAATCTTCTTTTCTTCCTGTTGTTTCGTTGGGCCAGGGGGAAGAGTCTCACGTAGCTCAAGCTGGCCTCAAACTTGGAGAGTAGCAGCCTTGTACGACAGATCTTCCTAGCTCTGCCCCCTTCCCAGACTCTGAGATCACTGGTTTGTACCACCACACTTGGTTATAAAGTATTTTGTAAGGTTTTTTTTATTTTGTTTTTTAAATAAAGACACTCAATCATAAAATATTTGTCCCCCAAGAGTAAAAAAGAAAAATACCCAGGACCATGCTTTGAGCAAAGAAATAATACAATCTGTCTCTGACACACCACCTCATTTTTTTCTCCCTGATAGATTTGCTTTATGTTAGTGAAGACATCAAAAAGACAAGGCTGTTTAAGCTTCATTTTGGGAATAATCAGAGCACTGAGAAAGCCATGGCTCTGTGCTAACCCCTCCTGAGCAGTCGCCCCTTCAGAACACACCAGCGCCCCCTCACTGTGGATGCAGGGAGCAAGCAGCAAGAAGGGAAAAGGATGCTGCAAGAGAAGGAAAGAACTGGAAGAAAGAAAAGGCCCCAAGCTGTAATCTAATTCCTTAAGTGACAGGTGTTAAGGCCAGAAGTAACTGCTTCTGAACTGTGCCACATTCAACACACAAACTTCACTTGACTAACTTAGCCAATGCTAGTCCAGGACTTAGCAGCGCAGGCACACCCTGGCAGTGGGCAACGTCAAAGAGCTTCCCAGCAGGAAAGCCCACACACTCCTCTGTCCTGAGCCCTTCAGATGCTTCACCCTCTGGTTTCTGCCCAGCTATGACCCAGCTGTCTCTTCACAGCTTCAGGAACAGACTCTCCCTGGACTGACCCCAAGCCCTCAGCCAGAGCACACAGGCACCATCTCCCAGGAAGCCAGCTTGGAAACAGTGCCCAGTGGTAGGAGAGACAGGCGGTCAAGGCTGGAGGGTGCCGGGCAGGGTCATGAGGAGAGGTTTGGGAATGAGCTCAGAGGACACTCCTTGATCTGCGATGATCCTTAAAATACCTGAAGATGCCAACGAGCAGCTGGAGGGCGATGTGCTGAATCTTGCAGTTGAGCGTCTGCTGCCAGGCTCGGCGGCGGGCGCGGCCCTCATTCAGGTCAGTGCTGGAGCTCAGGTGGGCAAGGTGCAGATCCGGGTGCAGCTGGAGGCTCTGGACTCTGGTAAAAAAGCAGACTGAGCTGAGCGCCCGGTGTGGCGTAAGCAGAAGCCAGGTGGATGGGCCTAAGAAGCTCTGACGCCGGCCAACAGTGCGAGAGAACATTAAACACTGGGGACTACAAAAGCACATTCACCTCCAAACGTCACCACAGGAAGGCCTTGCTTCAGACCCAAGCAGGCCTCCTTCTAGGACACATGGCATTTCCTGCGTCAGGGCTGCTAGGAGCGCCAACCACAGCTACCCAGCAGCATTTCCTGCCCAGGTAAGATCAGAAGCCACTCTCTGCCCTGCTTTTTATGTCCATTCCTGGCACGGAGTGACCCCTGGCTAGTCTGCAGGCCCTCAGGCACAGAAAGGAACTCACCCGGAGCCACCACCAGGCCTGGGGCCTGGCCTTCCCATCACCACCATTTTGTTGTTGTTGTTGTTCTGAGAGGGTTTTAGAGATGTAGCCCTGGGCTCAATCCTCAGCATTTCAAGGATCTGAAATTTGCCCACGAAGTGGCCCTGGGCATCAACAAACAAGTCCTCTGTTTCAAACAGGCAGAAGCAACGCACATTCCGTGGGCACCCACTGTAGGTCAGGCACAGTCCTGAGTGTGAGCCGGGCAGAGGCCCTACTGCATGGATCTGATGCCACAGTAGAGGGAAACAGAAAATGGAGAAGACAGCCAGGAACAGGAGATGATAGAGGAACAGCAGAGACCCCATGAGGTGAGGCTATGACTATGAGAGGGTCAGATTATGGGAGGAGAGGGCCCCTAAAGATGGTCTGACCCTGCTCCATGAGAAGCAAGGTACCTGGGGGTGAGGTGGAGGAGAGGCTCTTGGGTGCCCTCAGCGCTGCCATGAGCATAGTGAGCCTGCAGGGTCCAGTGTGGCTCAATCATAAGGAGCAGGTGCAGGTTGGGGTGGTAACCTTGGATTGGTTCCTAACATACTAAGAAGCCGCCCTGGGTGGGTGTCCCAGCCCTGCTGCCTTGACTAGTGTGACCCCGCCCCCAGGTCCTTCCCTGCCTAACACGGTTATGACAACTGCACTATAACACCAAACTGACTTTCACCAGGCAGAACACAGGGCCGGGAACAGGAGGGACAGAGCGTCGGTGACTCCCCTGCATGAACCACACAGCCGTGCTGCCTGCAGCGTGGGGTCTTCCGAGCCTTCTGCTTGGGCACAGTTGGGTGCAAGAAGCTGCTCCCTACAGGAACTTGTCCTTCCCTCCCGCACACACTGAGCTAGCACAACCCAGACGGGGGCCTTTATCCCTGACCCACGGTGAGGAACTTTTCCCATCAGCAGAGCGGGAAGAACACTGTGGCCCAGGACCTCTAGGGGAATCTGGGAGAAAAGACCACTGTCTCCATCTGGGTGTAGAGATGGAGACATCCCCACCTTCTAGGACAGTGAAGGAGGCCATACGGACTTAGAAGCATACGGACCTGTCAGGCCTATAGAACAATGTTCCTGTCCTGAGCCCCTGCAAGATGCTCCACCCCACAGGTTCATTCTGGGGCACCCTGCCGCAGCAACCCAACCCACACCCTTGCACTTGGATTCTGAAAAGCAAGCAATGCCGACACCGCTAGATTCTTCCGCCAGAGCAAACAGCCAGGGCAGCTTGGAACGACTCTGCCATGCTTCTCAAGAGGAATGTAAGAACCCACTCGGGAGCCTGACCCAAACCCCCAGGTGGCTGCAGGAGAAGAGCCATGACCCTAGCTAGCTCTCGCAGTCATGAAGGGCGAATCCCCATGTTCCCCTACCTTGTCTTTGGCGTCTTTCTTTCTAAACATTTAAATTTTTTTATTCGGTTTTTAATTTTATGTGCATTGGTGTTTTGTCTGTGTGTATGTCTGTGTGAGGGTGTCAAGTTCCCCTGAAACAGGAATTACAGACAGTTGTGAGCTGCCACATGGATTGAAGCTAGGTCCTCTGGAAGAGCAGCCAATGCTCTTAACTGCTGAACCATCTCTCCAGCCTGACTTTGGAGTCTTTCAGACTTCTAATGATGAGGGCTGGAGGGATGGCTGAGTGGTTAAAGGGCTTGCTGCTCTTCCAGAGGGTCCAGCTTCAATCTCCAGCATCCGCAAAGAGGCTTACATCACTCTGTATCTGCAGACTCAGGGATACAGTGCCACACAGGCAGGCAAAACATCTATAGACATAAAATAAACTTTCTTTTGAAAAGTTTAAAAAAGCCCTTCTAATAATGGAAGAAATGGAAAGAAAAAAAAAGCTGGACTTCTACATACAGGTTGAGTGTCCCTTACCCAAAATGCTTTATTTAGTAGCGTGTGGCTCAGTGCTAGCACACTCGCCTAGCATGTGCTGAGGCCCGGGGTTCTAACCCACCACACCCCGAAGCAGCCTACTCTGAGAACAGAGCGCTGCCGGTGTGAGAGCCTGCATGCCGGGACATCTTTGTGCATGTACTCTGCACATCATTCAGGGCTGGGCCCAAACCTGAACACCAGCATCGTCTATGCCAAGACCCAGTGATGAAGGCGCCTTCCCCCAGGGTGCTAGTAAACCTGTGGTTTGGTGTTCAGCTTTTGGTTTTTGGTTTGTCTAGACAGGGTTTCTCCATGCAGCCCTGGCTGTCCTGGAACTCGCTCTGCAGCCCAGAGCTGGCCTCAAACTCAGAGATCCTCCTGCCTCTGCCCCCTGAGCATGGGGATTAAAGGTAGATGTCACAGTGCAACCACCTCCTGGTGTACCAGGAGGGGACCCCCAGAACCCCCACCCTCCCGAGGACGGACGCCTCTGCACTATGGAGGAGACCCCAGGACACTCAAAGCATTGGATATCTGAGAAGGTTCACTGAGCTAGCTCCAGGCCGAGGGAGTTCAGTAACAGGAAGAAAAGAGCCAGTCCTCAGTCAAGAAACGGGGCAGGGAGATAAAGCGCCAGTCACGCTGGCAGAGGAGGTAACCCTCAAGCCGACTACCCTGAGCATCACAGCATGGGGAGTGTTGCTGAGCTGTCATCAATGAACATTTAGCTGAATCCAAGCACTTCACGATGCCCTACACATATCTAGTGAATACATGGATGAGTGAGTGAGTGAGTGAGTGAGTGAGTGAGTGAGTGAGTGAGTGAATAAGTTAATGGATGAGTGAGTGAACAGATGAATGAGTGAATGAATAATGAATGAATGAATGAGCTTCAGAGACCATGGCCCAGGACCCGGCAGCAATGGATATAGCATCAGGAAGCTTCCTAAGGAGTGGGATGCCAATGTCCCCTGACTCTATCAAGCCATGATCCATATTTTGACAAGATCAGAATAAACACAAATCATCTTTTTAAAAAAATATTCACAGTGGGTATAGTGGTCCATGCCTTTAGTCGCAGCTACTCCACTCGGGAGGCAGAGACAGGCAGATCTCTATGAGGCTGAGGCCAGCCTGGTCTACACACTGAGTTCCAGGACAGGCAGAACCACATCATAGTGAGACCTTGTCTAAAAATTAAAAATAAAAATAAATTAATTAATTAAAATTTTAAGAGTCAAAAATAATGTCCAAATCCTAACTATGTAAAATACACACCACGATAAGAAATTAGAGAAGTGGCGAATGCAGAATTGGAACACAGTCACAGTCGTGCTCCAGCGCACCATTTCACAATACCTCTGAATGAAGGTCTGTGCCAGCAGAAGGGGGACATCGGGGATGTCCATGTCGTTGTCAGAGGACTTGGAGCAGGTGACCGTCCCATGGTCAATGTCTATCAGGACCAAACCATCAGCTTCCTGAGAGGCAGAGGTCAATGTCAGAGTCTGCGACTGCACACACCTTTAAAAAAACCCTCCTCCCTTTGGCCCGGGGCACCCTCCATTCTGCTTTTTGACCACGCTAAGGACTCCGTGTGAGTGGGCTCACGCAGTGTGCCTTGTCACTCGGCGGTGTCTTAGAGGATCGCTGGATTGCACCAGGGGTCAGAATCCCTTTCATCGTGAAAACTGAGCCGTTCATGTGTGGATGGACCGCACACCTTCCCTGAGCTAAGATGCCAAGCAGGTTGTCAAGTTTCCATCACCCCTGGGACAGATGCTACCCGTAATACTTCATGGCGCCTTGAAGGAATGTTTCAGAACTCCACAAGTACACCACCCACACTCAACGGCCAGCGTATCACTCAGCTGTCCAGCCAGATCCGCCACCCAGGACCCAGAACACAAGGCCAGGTGGCCTCAGGACAGGGGTGGAATTTCTGAAATTCCACATCGGGGACTTATGAAGTCTTATCTGTGACAGCAGGTGCTAGGAATGAGTGAGTGCATAGCTCTAGACTCCAAGGCTCTCAAGTCTGCAGAAAGAGACAAGGACACTCAGGAGACACCACTCCTGCTTTAGCCCTGACCCACCCTTGGGTGGCATGTGGAGCAAAGGCAAACACAGCCTGTTCTGGACCAAAGTCTGACTGGGCAAACACGGGTCTATGGCTAGGCACACAGTGCCATCCTCCAGGCCAACACCAGGTGTGCCTAAGAGGTGTCCTGATCACATCCAGGGGCCCTCCCAGCTCTTTTCTGCTGATCCCATCCATGAGAAGCAAAACCCCAAGCAAATCCAAAATGCCACTCTTGGAATCTTCCAGAACAAATAAGTCACAAAGCTAGTTTCCTGCAAGATTCCTGACTGGAATTGCTAAGTATATACGTATGAAAAAAAAAAAATCTTCCTGCCTGAAGAGCCCAAACAAGAGGGCTTTTCATGAGTGACATAAAAAAAAGAAACACAAGTTTAAACATCAGAGTACTGACCCCCCCCTTTTCTTCCTGTCTGGTCCACAAGGCAGGACAGGGTGAAGTTCTCTGCTTCCAACCCTCCCGGGGAGTTCTGCACTTTTCCTAAGTTATTTTCCACAGTGAGTCACTGACTTTGGCAAGAACACACAAGCCTGCCCACCCGTCCACCCCCACAGAAGAAATGGGACAGCCTGGGAGGAGGGATGTCCTTTAAACCTCTAGGAAATGCTGGAGAGGACAGGAATCTGGAACAGGCCAAAAGCAGACCGCCGGAGGGGCAAGGGGCCTTCGGTGCCCAGTGTGTCCCCTTCTCTACGTTGCCATACATAACACAAACCTAAATGCAGGACGTGGTGGTGAACAATCCCATAACTCTGGAGGCTGAGATAGGGGGATCATAAGTTCAAGGCCAAGTAGGGCTTCAACAGTGAGTTCTGAACCAGCCTGAGCTACACAGCAAGCCCCCCTATTCTCTCTCTCTCTCTCTCTCTCTCTCTCTCTCTCTCTCTCTCTCTCTCTCAAACACACACACACACACACAATTTAAAATAATAAATCTTTCTACTAAATTAAATGTAGTTCAGCACACCTATAATCCCAGCACTTCCACAGTGAGATGGGCGGTGGAGACGGGAGAATTACACAGAAGCTCATGGTCTGGCTACCCTTGAGTTCACAGCACAGAGGCAGAGACAAGAAAGGCCCTGCCTCAAAAGGTGGAGAGTGAGAACTGACTTCCAAATGTTGTCCTCTGGCCTCTACATGCCATGATATGTATGTCACCGCCCCCTCACACACACACATACACACACACAAGCACACACAAATTAAAAAAAAAAAAAATAGCCCAATTCAGTGCTTTTCTCCCTGCCCTATGAAGCTGACAATGTGCATACGAAGAGATACCAGATACCAGTAGTAACTGAAAATAAGTGACCATTGGACAGCACCGGGCTGCCAGGTTCCCACCCACAGGAGTGCCAGGTCAGAAACAGTGGCAGCGCCAGCATGAGATGGGACTGCCCGCTGTCCAGCAGCCGCCTTGGGAGAGGCTGGCAGTACCTCAGATGGTCCCAGCAGCACTGGCATCACAGCCAAAGGGGAATGACCCTTGTCAAGCTGACCACTGTCCATGCACCCAGGCTCCGTGACAGATCACAGTTTACACACATCTCAGAGCCAACACTGGGAAGGCTGAGGCAGGGAGAATGCAGAAAGGGCTGGACTGCCCTGGGTGGCAACAGTGTGAGACTCTGTCACAGACAAACCAACACAACTCCAATTAGCAGCACAGTGACCCTCTCTTAAACACCTACAGTGTGCCAGGTGTTACTCTATGCCTCCCTTGATCCCTCACTGTAGCCACAAGGTTGGCAAGCTTGCTGTCCTTCGATGGCTAAGAGAGGAGGGAGTTTGCTATGTCAATGAGTGCAAGCCACACAGAGAGTGAACTCCCAGACCCAAGGACGCCCCGAACACTGTGACAAGCCTACTGTACGTTCATGCCAAGTGTTAATGAAGCGCAGTGGATGCGCTCAAAACAGCAAAGCAGAGCTGGAGAGCCGGCTCAGCAGGTAAGAGCTCTGGCTGCTCTTCCAGAGGTCCTGAGTTCAAGTCCTAGAACCCACATGGTGGCTCACAACTATCTACAACGGGATCTCGTGCCCTCTTCTGGTGTGCAGGCGTACATGCAGACAGAGCATTCATATACATAAAATAGATAAATAAAGCTAAAAACAAAACAAAAACCGCAAAGCAGAGATCTGAGGTGACAACAGAGCGGCCATCTACAAGCCAGCTATGTGCCAAGCTTGGAGCCCTGGCTGGTGACACAGAACTCTGGCCCTCGAATTACAGGGGTCTCGGTTCCAAACGCATCCCGAGACCGAGAGAGAAAGGAGAAAGAACAAAATGAGACTGCACAGGGTGTCCACACTCTTGTGTGTTGTCTGTGTGTTGTGTGGCGCCCGGAGCGCACGAGCCTACAGACCGATCAACGGGGCACTCCCGCACGGCACGCACTCTCTACTTTGCGTCACGGGGCACGTGGAGGAGACACAGGGCACATCCACCTGCCTCACAAAGGAGTCGTGCGGGTTTGCCCTCCCCCGCCCAACGCAGAGTTCTCCCTCTCACCTTTCTGACTTCCTCAAAGTGGTCGAGATGGCAGCCCATGAGGAAAGAGGTGGGAGCCATGACGAAGTCCAGCATTTGGCCAGACAGGATGGGCACGAAGGTGTGCTGCCACTGCAGGGGGTGCAGGTAGGCCAGGAAGCACTCGGCAATGAGCGTCAGCAGGGCCCAGTCCGAGGAGAAGAACACGATGCGCTGTTCTGTCAAGATGCAGGTCAGGATCTAGGGCAGCAAGAGCACTGTTTGCTGCCGGCTGCTTCGGGCTGGGCATGGGAAGCCCCCTCCCCCCAACCAGAGGCTGCTTTTCGCCTCATCCTACATCCTATTTACGAAAACCGAGGCCTTGTGTGAAGCGGTAAGTGTCGGCTCTAAGCACAGGGCACCAGTAATTTGAGTACGTGGGTTTCCAGTTCTGCACTTCCTTTTCGGTAGTTCTGGGGTTCACACCCCGAGGTTGAGGCAAGTGCTCCACCCCTGAGCCGTACCATGGTAGGCCGTAGCCCACGCTGTAAGAGGCAGTTTAATCCTGTCTAACAAGCAACGCTCCCGGCGCCCACAGACCTGCAACACCTTCTCAGGCCGGAAGCACAGCAGCGGCAGGTGAAGGTCCAAGTCGATGACGGGGCTCTCGGGGTCCGCTCGAGAGGGGAACACAACCTGCAGCGGCTTCATGTTAAATATCTGTGAGGGCCAAGAGCCACTGTTAATTCAGAGAGCTGTCTACAACCGAGGCCAAAACACTCCCCACTAGCCATTCGGGCATTCATGAGAAACTGTCGTGGGGGCTAGAGGATGGCTCAGTGGGCAGAACACTAGCCATGCAAACATGAAGACCTGAGTTAGCTCCCTAGCGCTCACACCGAACCCAACTGTGACGGTTTGTGGTTACAATCCCAGTGGAAGGCTGGGCATGGTGGTCCATGCCTTTGATCCCAGCCCTCAGAAGGAAGAGGCAGGTAGATTTCTGTGAGTTTCAAGCCACCCTGAGCTACACAGTGAAACACTATCTGGAAAAGGAAAGAAGGAAGGAAGGGAGGGAGGGAGGGAGGAAGGGAGGGGAAGAAGGGAGGAAGGGGAAAAGGGAGGAGGGGAAGAAGGAAGAAGGGAAAAAGGGAGGAGGGGAAGAAGGAGGAAGGGAAAAAGGGAGGAGGGGAGGTAGAGAGAGAGAGATCATGGCTAGAAAGATACCTCAGTGGCTAAGAACACTTGCTGCCCTTACAGAGGACCTGGGTTTTGTTCTCAGAGCCCACCTGGTAGCTCAAAACCATCTGCGACTCCAGTTCCAGGAGACCCAATGCCCTCTTCTAAACTCCATGAACACCAGGCACACACATGGTTCACCCATATACATGGAAGCAAAGCACTCTACACATTAAAAAAAAAAATTGTAAAGAAAAAAATTCTTTCGAGACAAGGTTTCTCTTAGCTGTCCTAAATTCACTTTGTAGACCAGGCTGGCCTCGAACTCACAGAGATCTGCCTCTTCTGACTTCTATAGTGCTGATATTATAGGCATATACCACCGAGCCCGGCTTAAAAAAGAAAATTACCGGGCTGGAGAGATGGCTCAGCAGTTAAGAGCACTGTCTCCTCTTCCAGAGGTCCTGAGTTTAATTCCCAGCAACCACATGGTGGCTCACAACCATCTATACCGGAATTGGATGCCCTCTTCTGGCGTGCAGGTGTACTTTTGTATAGAGCACTCATCTACATAATAAATAAATGTTTAAAAAAAAAAGAAAAGAAAAGAAAATTACCATCACCAGCATCATCTTCCTCCCAGTGCTAGGGAGGAAGAGACAGGAGGATCCCTGGAGATTGTTTGCAAACCAGTCTGGCTTACCCAGAAACCCCAGGTCTCAGTGATAGACCCTACCTCATTAAAAAAAAAAGTTGGTGAGCCCTGAGAAATGGCACCTGAGGCTGCCCTCTGACCTTCACAGGCATGAACACACACGTGCACACATACCCACACCGTGCACCTGAGCACACACAGACATAACATACATGCTCCCTGCATAAAACAGAAAGCGCTGAGGAAGGGTAGCCTAAGGCAAGGCCTGCCCTAGAGGACAGTCACGCAGTGACTTCTGCTGGGAACTGCGCCCAAGCCTGGCACATGCTAGGCAACTGCTCTCTATGAACCCCAGCCCCAGCCCAAATGACCTTTTGTCTTTTAAATAGGGCTTCATGTTCTCCGGGCTAGCCTTGAACTCACAATCTAGCAAAGAATGACCTTGAACTCCTCATCTTCCTACACCTAACTCTCTTCGTCTATTAACTAGTCAGCATGCTCTTCACTGAAGGACGAAGCTTCATCTTGGCCCCAGGTGCACAAATTCTAAAGTGGGCATGTTGGGAGAATTCCTGGGCGTCGCGTGTTTGCATTAGTTACTGAAAGTGCATATCCTCAGTATTTCTCACTGAATACTCACAGCCTTTCTCAAACTTGTGACTCAGAACAACTTGAGTACGACCTATTACTCCACTATTTTGAAATAACGCTTCCGTTTCAACCCCGCATTCACAGCGTGCCTAAGCGTGCTAAGAACCCCAAATGGTCATGGAAGAAATCCAGAAGAAGATTTGGTCCCTGAAGCAAGACAGGGATGTCTACACTTCCCTCCCCCCGGTAGTGTGTGCCTTCCCCTCCCCAGAGAGAATAGAATGATCTGGATGCAGGCAAAGAGGAGATCAGGACCGGGAGGGGCATCAGATGGAGGGCAGCATCGCTGACAAGAACACAGAGAAGCAGGCTGTGCATGCTGCTCAGACTTCCCATCAGTAATGCAAGTCCCTGTGTCAGGTGTATTTTCCTATGAAAACGTGGCAAACAAGAAAACACCAAGGCCATCCTAGCAACACATGGCGGCTCCGGGCTGGCTAGGGCCGCTATGTCTCTAGAAGCGAGACCCAATCCAAATGAGGCAGGTGGGTGGGGTGGGGTGGGGCTCATGGTTGAACATGGGCCTAGTGCATCTGTGTCTCTGAGTACTCAGCAAAGAATTAAAATACAGTAGCTGGGCCTTGTAGCTCAGGCCTGCAATCCCAGCTATTTGGGAAACTGAGGCAGTGGGTAATAGTCCAAGGCCAGCCTGGGCTACATAGCGAGTTCATGGCCAGACTGGGCAACTTAGTAACACCCTGTCTCAGATAGCTCAGTGGTAGACCACTCGCCAAGCACTGTAAGGCAGTGCACAAACCTAGCAGAACAGCTACATGGTGGAAGAGAGATGGAGGAATATGCCCAGGAGAACCAAATCTCAGACCCTTTTGAGAGGTGCACAGGAGATAGCCATAGAACACAGAGGAAGATCCTTTGGCAGCACCCATGGGCCTTCATGAGGCTGGAGACCGGTGGGATGAGAGGAATAGACAGGAGGTTGTGAGCCGAAGCAGGGATACAGGGCAGAGTTAAAGATGGGAACGCTAGAGAGGTGGCTCAGTGGTGACGGGCACTTGTTGCCCTTTCAAAGGACCCAGGTTTGATTCCCAGCACCCACACCATAGCTCACAACCATCTTTAACTCCTGTTCTAGGAGATCCTATTCCTTATTCTGGCCTCTGTGGGCACCGGGCATACACCTGGTACAGATGAGTATATTCAGGCAAAATACTCGCACACACGAAATTCAATTGTAAATATTTAAAAGCTGTACACTGGGAACCCACCAGGGGTTTCAGGCAGGAAAACGGGACTTAGGAGCTTTACTCCTGTCTGTAGCCACTGAACAAGGGACATGTGAAGAACGAAGCAGCAGGCTGTGGCCCCCTAACCCCGTGGGGGGAAGGGCTGGCGTCCTGCAGTGGCTGAGGGCAGTGACTCAGTCAACAGGAAATAAACATGAAAGGTGAACAGTCAGACAGGAGTGACCAGTGAGCAAGAGAGCGCATGCGCATGGGGGGAGGGGGTGGCTGTAGGGGTATGGGAGTGCGTGAGGTGTCAAGCCCCACCCTGAGGAAACTGGTTGCTAAGGAGCGATGAGGAGAAGGCAGACCCAGGGGT
Organism: Meriones unguiculatus; assembly: GCF_030254825.1. Classification (NCBI taxonomy): domain Eukaryota; kingdom Metazoa; phylum Chordata; class Mammalia; order Rodentia; family Muridae; genus Meriones; species Meriones unguiculatus. The sequence continues at coordinate 26,920,688 of NC_083356.1, forward strand.
CACTCACACGGCTCTCCTCAGCCCTGATCTAGTTCTGCAGCCAGGCCGCTCTGCCCACTGTGCTAACCAGTCCTGGTGGGCACGCACGGGTTCGGAGGACACAGTGTGGACTCTCCCTGCACCCACCAAGAAAATACCAGCCACACCACCAAGCATCCTAAATCCGAAAAAGAACAAATCCCTGATGCTCCAAAGTCCCAGACGCTCCGAGCACCACCATGAAGCCGCAGGTGGAACACAACCTGAAAGGCATGGGATAAGCCCAAGTTCAAAGCAGCCCCTCTGAGCCTGAATGTGGGGACGCCTCAGCAGCTACACCGGTCCTCTCAGCACTCACAACCATCTGTAACTCTAGTTCCAGAAGATCCAGCTCCCTCTTCTGGTCCCCATCGTTACCGGGCACACCTGTGGTACGCACGCATACACTCAGACAAAACACCCACACACATAAAATAAACCTTTAAATATGTTAACTAAAAGGCTGAGTAAGATTCCTTTCAGGCTGTGAGGGTAAAGTAGGTATGAGACAGAAGGATATTTTGTATTTAGAGTTCAGTTCCTTCCTTAATATATATAAATGCACATTCTATCTATCTATCTATCTGTCTGTCTGTCTGTCTGTCTATCTATCTCTAAGGTTTTTCAAGATAGGGTTTCTCTGTGTAACCCTGGCTGTCCTAGAACTTGTTTTATAGACCAGGCTAGGCTGACCTTGAATTCAGGGAACCACCTGTCTCTGGAGTGCCGGGATTCAGACTTGTAAAGACACATATTCTGAAGTGTGAAAAAACCTGAAATTCAAAGGGCTTCTGGGGCCAAACACTTTGGATTCAGGATCCGTAGCCTTCACCTGCACAACAGCCGCATTCCTTGGGGAGCCCCTGGTGGGGAGCGGTGGCTGGCATAGGACAGGGCTCTCCCCCTCTCGGATTGCTGGGTTTGGAGTCAAATTTAAACGCACACACAGGGTGGCAGCTCTGTGACATAGAGAAACCCTGTCTCATACAAACAAAAAATATAACACACGTCGGGCCAGGCATGGTGACGCACTTGGGAGGCGGAGGCAGTGGATCTCTGAGTTCCAGGCTAACCAGGTCTACGTGGTGAATTTCAGCCAGCCAAGGTTACGTACTGAAACCCTGTCTCAAACAAACAAACAAAAAAAAAAGTCTTAAAAGGAGGAATCGCATAGTCTGTGTGTCTAAATCAGACAGGAAATGGTAAGCAATACCCGTTCACACAGCTCAGCAGTCTCACCCACCTGCTCAATCAAGGGGACTACAAAAAGGCAGGTGCAGGCTGCCTCTTCTCCAACTTGACTTCGGTCGCTGACTGAATGTGGCATGCACCTCACAGACTCCTGTTTTTGTATACCTCATCCCCAGCTGGTGGTTCTGAAAACAAGGGCTGAGCAGGGCATGGTAGCACCAGCCTTCAATCCCAGGACTCTGGAGGCAGAAGCTGACAGATGGCTGAGTCTCAAGGCCAGCCTGCTCTACACAGAGCGAGTTCCTGGATAGCCAGGGCTGCAGAAAAACCCCACCTCAGAAAGACGAAAAACAAAAACAAAAAAAAAAAAAAAAAAAGAAATGAGGGCTGGATGACTGAAGTGAACTCTGGGTGGGCATCTGGCCACTAAAGCCCAGACCTGGTTCCTGTCTTGCCTCTGCCTCCTGACCCTCCAAGATGAGAGAAGCCACTACCACACATTCTTACTGCCAGGAACAGCACTGTGTCTTCCCAGCTCCCAGCAGGACAGGACAGTCCCTGGAGCCCCACCCCACCCCCCATGGTGCTCCTACCAGCATTTCATTCCAGCCATGAGAAGAGCTTCGCTGTGAGACCCTGGGGCCCTGAAAGAGCTAGTGAAGTTTCTTGAGCTGGAGCCCAGCTGGGGAAATACCTAAGTAAGCCTGGTACCCAACATCCAAGACAAACAGAAGAAAGGAGAGCTTCAAACTTAAGTAAATTAAAAGGACTTCCTTAGACTCAAAGTCGGCCTATGTAGTTTCTGAAGAGCAAGACCGCAGGATCTCACGAGTTAATAGTAAACGGACCAGTCATACATGGCTGGCTCTGCCAGTCACAAACCACTCGGCCAAACCCTAGTTCAAATATCTAACTTTGCCCTGCAGATGTTGAGTATGTATGTAAAAGCATTCAATGAGAGCTCCAAGAGACCAGCGTCTGGAGAGCAGGTTAAACATGGCTGAAACTTGAAAGAGTTAAAAACATTTGGACTCCACAGTCTTCAACACACTACAGAAACACCCAGCACAGTCCCAGGTCTCATTTACCAAGTGGAGCGGGCCAGGTGGTGGACTAGGAATTAACGACAGTCTTGCAGCAAAATCTTTTATGTGATTGTCAACTTCAAAGTCTCTACAGAGCTTCAGATGAGTCAATAAACTGAAAATTGAAAGGGGGAAAGAAAACAAACCAATAAAGTCACAAAGTAGAACAAGAGTCCGATTGCCACCCTCAGCTATTTTGTCTTTCTGGGTGCTAATCACACAGGGGCTTGTGAGAAAAATGGCTAGAAGGTGTGTGGATGACTGCATGCATGCTATACTTCAGGGAAAGTTAGGAACATGACGCTTTGAAGTGCCTGACGGAGGTTCCAAAGTGCATCCAGACTTTTAAAGTAAAACTTGCAAAGGTAAGGGGTGGCCAGGTGTGGTATGCATGGCTACAGTCCCAGCACCTAGGCTACATAGAGTGACCCTGTCTCAAAAAAAAAAAAAAAAAAAAAAAAAACCAGAGTCAATCAAGAAATAACAAATATAACAAATAAGACAGGCAAGAGATACCATGGGAGGTAGGGGCCTGTCCCATGAGAACTGACTGAAGGGCAAAGAGATCTTGGAAGTAGTCACAGGAGATGCAAGCAGGGCCCCTCCACAGAAACCGCTAGTCTTTCCCAATATTCCGTTGCACCTCAATAAGTTGATCTTCATAACCGCATGCAAAAGTGCGGACGGGACTGAGGGGGATTGGGTCAGTGACAAGCTGACCCTCAGGAGGGAAACCTGACCAGGAGAGAAAGTGGCCCTACCTAAGGAACTATTAGGAGCCTGGAGGTCATGGCTGAGTGACGTGTGGTGTGCATAGAGCTAAGAGAGCACCCACGGGGCCCCAGCTTGTCAGGCAGCCCCCCAGGAAAGACAGCCCACTATCACAACCACAGTCAGGCACTTCCTCTTTCACATAAATACCAAATATAACCCCTCACAGGTCTCAGGTTAGGACATAGAAAAAGCCAATATCCCATATTTGCATTTATTGTAAAAACATAATAACATCGAGGTAAATTTTTAAAATAAAACTGCCTATAATCTACTGTCCCCAACATGACACATTCTTTCTGAGGTGCATCCAAAGCCTGTTTGGACATGCCACTCTGGTTGGTTGGTTGAGGCAGGGTCGCCTAGCGCCCATACTGGCCTCGAACTTGCCAGTTAGTTAACTCCGGACCCTCCCTCTGAGAGGGCCGGGATGGCAGGTGTAGGCCACCACACCCCACACAGGCTATGTTCTGCATCTCTGTCATTTGCTCCCCCCTCTAGCTGTTTTCCGCTTCTGAGAGTGCAGCAGTGGCCACAGAAGCAGGGTAACTCAGAATGCCTGACAGTAGACCTTCTGGTGTCTCGTGTTTGCCCTGGTAACCGTCGGGAGGGACTGCTACCACGTGAGCAGTCAGCGGCTGAATTGGCACTGCGAGCCAGCCCCGGAAGCCATCTTCCAAGGGAGCACCTGTCCCCAGCCGTGAGCTCCTAACAGCTGAGGGCAAAAACCACCACCTGCTCTCTAGAGAAAGCATGGGAGGCAGCAGAGCTCTACTTCCAAGGAATGAAGACCATCCACAGTGAAGAGGTCTCAGGGGCCGGTCTAAGGCTCCACCATCACTCCCAGAGCTGGCAGGCCTTCCCATAAACATGCATCTCCTCATCTCACCCCCTCACTAAGACCAGCCAAGCTCTCTGTTCTACAAACACACTGTCTGTCTAGGGCAGACTCGAGACTGAATCAGCTATGCCCAAGAGGCAGCTCTGTTTGAAGAGTGAACCGCTGAAGTGCTGGAATTCAAATATGAATGCTGGGAACTCGCACTGAGACTCCCACTCCGCTAGCAGGTACTTGTCTCACAGGGTGACCTAAGTGTCCCTTAAAAGACACCAAGCGCCACTCAGCAATTCAGTGATCCTGAGGACTGCTTTTCTGTCTCAAGAAGGGGGACTCTTGCTGCGTGCCATCTTCTGCCTTTAGTTAAAGTAGAGGTGCCAATCCCAGGACCATGACTTTTTAAAAGTGTGGCCCAGTCTACTCTCAAACTCCCTACATAGCTAAGAACTGCATTTGACATCCCTGCCTCTGCCTCTCCAATGGTGGGATTGCAGTCATGCTCAATAGGTCAGGTTTACACAGATGCAACCCAGGACTTTGAGCACGCTAGGCAAACAACCTACCAGCTGAACTACATTCCTAACTCTTTTTTTTTTTTTTTTAATTTTATGTGCATTGGTGGTTTTGCCTGCATGTCTGTGTGAGAGTATCAGATCTTGGAGTTATAGACAGTTGTGAGCTGCCATGTTGGTGATGGGAATTGAACCCTGGTCCTCTGGAAGAACACTCAGTACTCTTAACCACTGAGCCATTTCTCCAGCCCCATCCCTAACTCTTGAACTATGGTTTCTGAAACACCAAAGCATAGGACTTTAACCCTGGCTAATAACTACGTCACAATCACAGCCTCTGATTATGGGAGCCCACTGAGTCCCAGCGAACACCTTTCTGGTCTTTCAGACATACCATATCTCCTCAGAATTTCAATTCAGCAGCAGAAAGGGTTGTCAATGCTGCCTGAATTTGACATATTTGTGGATGTCACTAAGTCACTAAGTCATCCAGCAAATGGCCAACTCTCTCAGGTCATGAAGCCTAGAGTTTTCTTCATATACATCTCTTTTTTATTTTTATTTTATTTATTTATTATTTTGTTGTTATTGTTTTTTAGACAGAGTCCCACTCTGTAGCACAGGCTGGCCTGGAACTTACTATGTAGAGCAGGTTAACCTCAAACTCAAGGCAACCCTCCTGCCTCAGCCTCCCAAGTGCTGTGTGTGATTAAACGCATGTACTGCATACCTAGCTAGCTATGCTCTTTTTTTATTCTTTTGGCTTTTCAAGACAAGATTTCTCTGTGTAGCCCTGTCTGTAGCCTATGCTGGCCTCGAACTCACAGAGATCCACCTGCCTCTGCCTCTCTAGTGTTGGGATTAAAGGCATGTGACACCATGGCCTGGCCCCAGCTATGCTCTTTAAATAATAATAATAATAATAATAATAAACTGAAGCCCTTAGTGCTGCCTTCCTCCTACCATCCTGACTGCACATTGTACGCTGGAAACTCAGGCTTCCCACGGTGCTCCCAGCCCATCTGACCATGGTCCACCCAACCTAGCTCTTAATAACAACACTGGCCCCGACTTACCAGGAGAGGCAGTCCTTGAGGGAGTTGTAGTATGGGAACCGGGACACCACACACACTGCAAAGGGCACAAAGCGTCCGGCTGAGCTCACAGTGGGCTCCCAGTGGGTCTTGCCATTGTAGAAACAATATTCATCCTGGACAAAGAGCGACAGGGACTCGTCACCTCCTGTGCTGACGGTACAGGCACCTCTTACGAGAAACATGTAAGGAAGGGTCTCCACCAGCTCTGCCCTTCCAACCCATGTAGATGGGTCCTGCAAAAAGGTCATGCCGTGAGGCACTGGGCTTTTAGGAACAAAGACCAGGCAGTCTCAGCCTGAGGCCTCCAGCCTCGGGATGAACAGGGACATACTACTAGAACACAAAGGCACACACAACACAGCTCTCAGCAACAGACTCCATTCTGGTTGACTTCCAGGTGCCATGAGCATGTCCAAAAGGACCAGCACCAGGCAGATCTACAACCTGGAGTGTGATGAGGACACATCCAGAGACGGGACAGAAGCAACCGAGTAGTCCCTGGGGCTAGGGGGCGGAACCGGGGGCCAGAGCTGGGCGGGTATGAGATGGGAGATGAAAATGTTCTGGAGGTGGCACGCGCTGGGAACGCAATGCCTCGGGGTCACGCATAACTGAATGGCTGAAAAAGCATCAGGTGTGCTGACAACAGACAAGAAAAATGCGAACCCCCAAATCAGAGGACAGCAACAGATGCACCTACATGCAGGGGTCGGTAGTACTGGGCAACCACGCCATAGGTTCTGTTCCCGCAGACGTCCGTGAGCACCAGGAAATGGACGTAATCCTCTTTTGGTTCAGAAGCCACACACACACCCCCTACAGGAAGAGCGGAAAGGAAAGGGGGGAGAGCCAGTTCAGGGGGCTGTCGCACGCATCGAAGGCCTAGGGAACCCATGAGCTGATGTCCTAGCAACCACCAGGAGCTCGGATGCTCTTGGGACTGTTCTGGCCAGCTCCCAAACGTCCCCAACCTGCCCTTCTTCACCATCCCCACCACCCCCACCCCCACCACGACACACATGGTATGGCAGTATGAACAGCAGGCTTCTGGGCACGGCGGACCAACCCGCACCTGTTTCTCAGTTATGATTCCTGCGGCCAGGAAGCACCACAGGCTTGAGGGGGAACCAGAGACAGAACCTGAGCCAGCCTTTGTGCTGAGGGTGCCACAACAGCCACTTAATGTGTCTTAAGGCCAACAGAGGCATGAAGCCCAGACACACAAGGGCTCTCATCCGGCACTGGTGAGCGAGCTCAGAGATGAACGGCAACCTGTTCCTCTCATTTTAATAAACAGGAAGCAGGGGACGGAGAGGGAGTTGTAGGTGCCCTCTGGGCCTCTCTAGTTTCAACTTCCCCAGATAAGAAGACTGACTTCCAGGTAGCCCTGTGTGTGTCTGTGATCCCAAAATAGGGAGGCCGAAGCTAGAGGAGTGAGGGTTTTAGCCAATCTGGACTTTGGAGCAAGATCCTGCCTTAGAACACACTAACTAGGAGAAAAACAAACAAATAAACAAACTTCAGTCCCATCACCCAACCCTAGAGAAAGTCAAGGTCCTGCTGTCCCCAGTGTGGACTCCTCTGGAGCAGAGGACTCGGTGAGGAGGCGGCACCTGGCCACCACAGGTTGCTACCGCAGACGGCATACCTGGGAAACACAGCTGGGGCAGGGCGAGGAGGTCCACGCCACCTGGGATGGTGACATCCTCAGAATCAGGCCCCTTTGAGTCTCCAGGGTGGCTCCTCCAGGCTTCCATCCTGGGCTTCTCGCGCTTCTTCCGGAAGGAACGCCTCCTGGCTTTGCTGAGGGTACAGCTGGCCCCAGTCACCTGGCCGTCCTCTTTTGTGGTGAAAGGAGGTACGAAAACCGACAGAACTTCGGGGACAAGGGAAGAGTTGCTATTCACTCCTCGTTTCTGGACAATCTAAAAAAGAGAAGAACAAGTGTGTTGCTGGGGAGACGGCGTAGAGGGTAAAGCACCTGTGGTGCCAGTATGGGAACGAGAGCTCAGATTCCCAGCACCTGCCTAAAAGATGTCCCACATGTAAGCCCTCAAGAGGCATGGACAGGGAGGGCATCCCTAGGGCAAGCTGGCTAGCCGGAATAAGCGACTTATGACCTACACACACACACACACACACACACACACACACACACATTAACACAGCTAAAATGCAAAAAGAAAAGTTACTGCATGTGCCCACCCTCATTCGTGACCACCACCCCCCTTCCAGGTGGGCATCCTGTGTACATCTCTGCTTCCCCTCCATGCCCTCGGGCTCCAGAAAAGGAACTCTGTCCCTTGAGGCTCAGGTCAGCAGATGATTCTTTCCGGAATTTTCCAGGCCTTACATGGATGTGCCCCAGAGGCCGGGAATTCAGAGGCAGCTCGTCCTGTTGGCACAACCCACCACAGTGTAGAGCCTGGTTCTGTGATATACAGATAAGAATCCAAAGGCTGGCTCTGCCCTGAGCCGCTGCAAACAAAACACATTTGCATTTTCCTCTCCCAGATAAGTGCGGCAGACTCCAGGCTCCTGAGGCCATCCTCATGTGAAGTCACAGCTCCGGCAAAGGCAGACAGCTCCCAGCCTCTCGCTCCAGTTCATATACCCCAGCCGCCTTCCTGCACATCCCCTTAAGATCAGGGATCCCCTTCAAGTGCAAGGCCACACTGCTAGTTTCTAAAATCCCCCGTCTTCCATCTACAATTCTTCTTTTCTTTTCTCTGAGCTGGTAAAGAAAGGCTTTTATTTGGGGTGGAGAAAACACACAGCAAAAACACACAGAGAGGAGCAGAGGAGGGCCTCGGGAACCGAGAGCCCCCACCTACGATTTCTTCAGTGAGGATGAAATAGTCTGGGTTGTTGGGATGTAGGACTCCAAGCCCGTGGACCTTGCATCCTCCCCTCACCATGTACAAACTCCACCCCTGGTCACCGGCAACTGACTTTGCAGCTCTTCAATGGCCTCAAAACTCTCCAACTCCCTGCCCACTCCACCTCCCTCACCAGAAAGACCTTCAGCCCTCACACTCATTTACAGGGCAGGAACCAGACGCTGGGCTGCTGCAGACCCGTGCCACCAGAGCGCCCACAGGGTCTGCTGCCAGACCTCCGCTCCAGGCTCACCACCTCCCACCTTCTCTCGGACCTCGACTTCCCAGTGCTTCGGGTCTCTCTGCCCCACCAGTGCCACGCCATCATCTAGGTTTAAAGGGCAAGTCAGGGCATACCCTGCAGTTCCCTCTGCCCTCGTGTAGCACAAATGGCTGTCTGGCGATGCTGTCCCTGGGTTTACACTTCTGGGAATCCCTGCACCCTAAGTCAGTCTGGATCACACAACGCGGCATCACACCAAAAGCCCATGCCTGGTGTCATTCTCTCTTCAGTCACTTAAAACGGTGGATTCAAAGGCCTGGAGAGATGGCTCAGCTGTTAAGCACACCGGCTGCTGTTGCCAGAAGTCGCGTGTTTGATTCCCAGCACCCACATGGCAACTAACAACCATCTGTAACTCTAGTCCCAGGGGGTCTGACACCCTCTTCAGGCCTCCTTGAGCACTGTTGACACATCTGCCATACAGACATGCATGCAGGCAAAACACCCATACACATTAAAAAAAAATAAACACATCAGAAAAAAAAATTGAATAATGCGCTTAGTCAGGCACAGTGGCTGTCTTACATAGGGGTACTATCGTGATAAAATGCCGAAGGGAGGAATGGGTTTATATGGATTACACTTCCACATCACAGTTCATCACTGAAGGAAGTCAGGACAGGAATTCAAGCAGGGCAGGAACCTGGAGGCAGGAGCTGATGTAGAAGCCATGGAGGGATGCTGCTTACTGGCTTGCCCTCACGGCTTAGAACGCAGGACCACCAGCCCAAGGAAGGCACTACCCACAATGGGCTGGGCCCTCCCCCATCAATTGCTAACTTTAAAAAATGCCCTGCAGGCTTGCCTACAGCCTGATCTTATAGAGGCATTTTTTTCAGTTGAGGTTCCCATCTCTCCAATGACTCTAGACCAGCAGCTCTCGACAAGTTGTTGGGGAGTGGAACAACCCTTCCACAAGGGGTCACATAACACATATCCTGCATCCTTCCACAAGGGGTCACATAACACAAATATTTACATCACGATTCATAACAGCAAAATTACGATTATGAAGGAGCAATGAAAATAATTGTACGGTTGGGGTTATCACAACAGGAGGAACTGTGTTAAAGGGTCACAGCACCAGGAAGGTTGAGAAGCACTGCTCTAGATCGTGTCTAGTTGATATTAAAGCAGCCAGAACAGTGGCTCATCCCTCTAATTCCAGGATCCAAGAGGCAAGTGGATCTCTGTGAGTTCAATGCCAGGCTGTTCTACACGAGTACCAGGCCAACCTGAGTTACATAGAGAGATAGTGAGACCCTGTCTCAAAAGAAGAAAAGGAGGAGGAGGAGGAGGAGCTCAAAATCCAGCTTACTGTCTTCAGCAGACATCTCACACGGCAAACACTTCTGTCTTTCTGACTACATTAACAAGACAGTCAAAAAAAAAAAAAAAAAAAAAGCAATGAACACAGTGAAGGAAGCACTAGACTAAGAAAGCCTTCTGCATTTTTGACACATACAAAAGCTTGGGGCATGTTTTCATGATGCAGCTGCCTGATTCGAACTGATGACTTGATGTTTAACTCAGCAGTGGGGCTAGTCAGCTTTCTTCATAGCCATACAGTAGTCACTAAGTGAATGTCCAATGATGCATCCACTCAGTCCCTCCGACAGACATCTAGGTCACTGAAAATAGCTCATTATTTGTGGGAGAGACGGCAATGAACAGAGTCACTGCAACAGTTGCATACATTTGGCTCACCACTCAGAATAAATTCCTGCAAATGGATGGGAGACCTATCCATGAAGAATATACTGTTTGGCTGGGTGCGGTGGTGCACACCTGTGATCCCAGCACTCAGGAAGGTAGAGGCAGGAGGATCTCTGAGTTCAAGGCCAGACTGGTCTACAAAGCAAGTCCAGGACGGCCAGGACTACACAGAGAGACCCTATTTCGAAAAAAGAAAAAGAAAAAATAGGCAACGTAGACCATATTGTGACAAGTGTTGAAGCTGTCCTCACTGCAAGGCTGAGAAGACAGGTCAGTGGCACAGGCTATGCCGACCCTGAGCCTGACCTCTGCCAGCCCACACTGAGCCAGACAGAGGGTTATTTCCTGCATTCCTGTTTATTAAACCTCTACCCAATGATCATCATTTTTTTTAAAAAAGCCAATTAAAAAGCGAAACCAACCGCAGCCTAACTCACTAATTTATTTCTAAGTCCTGTTACACAGCAGCATTGCTCCTCCCTGGAGGACTGCCTATCACGAGAGAAATCAAATACATTCACAAATGTTTTTAATGTGCTGGAGCTGTGCTACCCAACAGTCACAGCAGGAAGCCACTGAAACCTAAATGAATTAAAACTGAGCCTTCAAGATGGCTCGACAATTAAGAGCGCTGGCTGCTCTTCCAGAACACCCAGGTTCAAATCCCATGACCCACGTGGTAGCTCACAACCAGCTGGAACTCCAGTCCCAGGGGAATCCAATGTTCTCTTCTGCCCTCTGCAGGCACTGTATGCCTACGATGCACATACACACACACACACACACACACACACACACACACACAGGCATGCATGCATATATATAGAGAGAGAGAGAGACAAAAATACACATATACATAAAATAAAGGAAAAACTTAAGTATGAGGTTTTTAAATTTTTTTTTTTTTTTTTTGGTTTGGTTTGGTTTTTTGAGTCAGGGTTTCTCTGTGTAGCCCTTGCTGTCCTGGAACTCACTCTATAAACCAGGCTGGCCTCAAACGCAGAGATCCACCTGCCCCTGCCCACAATTGCTGGGATGGGAAGCATGCTGTAGAGAAATTTTAATCCAGCAAAACATGTCTGAGCCCAAGCCATGCATTCACACAGCTTGGGTACGGCTCTCATCTCTCTCAATTCATCGGAGGAAATAAAAGTTACTTTTACAGCATGTGCCACCACCACCTTGCAAAAAAAAAAAAAAAAGTTCCTTAAAAATTAAAATGAAGAATTAAATGTAAACTCCGGTGTCCCCCAGCACAGTAGCAATGCCTCCAGGATTCCGTGGCCACGTATGGCTAGTGAGCACTGTATTGGACTCTACAGACGGAGAGCACGCTCATCATCCAAGAAGTTCTGTTGGTGCTGCTGCCCACAGAACAGAAGGCCACTTCACCGGCATGGTGCAGAAGCACATCACCCGCCACTGGACGACTTCGCAGTGGATCCCCTCACAACCCAGCAACCAAAAAAAAAAGGGATCCATCCTCAGCCAAGGGGTGAGGGGAAACCAGAACCAGCCACACTGACTCACAGTGGTCTGCTCAGCTCCGTGACACCTGACAAAAAACTCCAACAAATGACTAGTCCCCAACCCCATCTCAGAAATAAACAGGGCACTACGCCTCTTGACCTTAAACTGGAGCTGTCTCAGGCTTCCAGACTTCTGTGTTTATGTGTCCACAGATAGGAATACTTGGACCACGGATAAATGGTAACTGTTTTTTGAAGCAGGCTCTCACATGGCCCAGGCTGGCTTCTGAACTCACTGTGCCGCCAAGGCCAGCCCGAGCTCTGTCCTGATCTTCCTGCTTCAGCTTTTCAAGCACTAGGCTCATAGGCACCATGCCCCAAAGGGCTTTTTGTTTGGTTGGTTGGTTTTGCTTCTGAAGACAGGCCTCACTCTGTAGGCCAGGCTAGCCTGTCTAGGACTCACTCTGTCACCCAGGCTGCATTCAGACTCACAGCAATCCTCCTACCTCACTCCTCCAAAGGTTGGGGTTCTAGGAACAAGCCACCACACCCGGTTAAATGCCAGTTTTTAAAAAGTTAAATTAAAAAAAAATTATTTTAAAACCTTGGACATTCAAAAGAGAATTGCTGCAAAATTTAAATTAAACAAATCTATGTCTGTATGTCTATGCTAACTGTAACACTAGTGTTGACATAAAGTGAAATTATCCCAAAGTTTAGTCCACCTCTTAACTCTCCTTCTCCCCGCCCCTCCCCCCCAATCCTGGACTTTTATGTTTTTTTTCTTCCTCTCTTTGAAATTCCTAGCAGAAGTAAGAGTACAGAATGAGGTAAACTAAAATGAAACTTCCCCCTCCCTCATAACCTGGGGGATGCCAGCGCCTGCCTAATTCAGGAAAGTACCACCACGAATATCCCAGTTGACTCGGCCAGTTCTCAGAGGCATGCCTCACACGGAACAGGCAAGAAGCACACTACAAGACCCAGGAAACAAAGGCATGGATGCCCAGAAGACCACAAGTGAAACCAGGTCATTTCCGATTCTAAGAAAAGGAAGGCAGTGCTGTTTGGCAAATCAGAGGTACAAAGACAATGGCGCTGTACAGAGGACACACTGGCATTAGAAGGTTTGGTGAGAACTATGGAACACTCCAAATCATTTCCTTGGGGACTCATGCCAATTACTGGTCACGCTGGTCCATGGGGAAAAAAACTATCTAGGCTTTAACACTCACTTTGGTTACTTTTACTAACGGTTAACTTCTCTGTCACCGTTTGGCCTCCGTTATTAATTGTCCCTGGATAATCATCAACCAATAGGCATGCCTTCATGCTTTTCCGTGTCGTCATGTGTAAACACTCAGATGATCTATGCAGACACTTAACGGGACGCTAGGGAAAATCTCTGGAGAAAAAGACAGTTCCCAGTCAAAAGAGAAAGAGAGGCACCGACGGACAGGGAGGAAACAACCTGGGTTCCAGAACTAAGAAAGAGAAAATACAGCACAGAAATAAGGAGAGTGAGATGTTCAGAAGGCGCTGTCTTTCCAGAGACAGGGAGATGAACCCATTGTGGGCTGCAGGGAGGAGGGACTGCACAGGAAGCAAACGGCTACGCAGCAAGCCCGACTAAAAGTGGAATATTCAAAGCTGGTGGTTGTTTCTAACACCTGAAACCTCCCTAGTCTGTGCGGAGTACCAGACCCATTGCTTGGTAGGCAGTGAAGCTCTGTGCAGCCAAGGGAACTACTTAGCCACTTCTCGGAGAGGATCTGGTCTAGCCGACCATGAACTGCACGGGTCCCCGCTGGGCCAGCAGCTCGCCCCAGATGGTGGCATCCTGAGGAACGCTTCAACGCACCAAAGCACATCTTCACCACAACAAGCACTAGTTAAAAGTCCAGCTGGTCCCGCCCGAAGAGAGGAGGGTGGGCGCGGAGGGAGGGACCGGCCAGACGCCTGTCTCCCCAGGCCTGAACTTGCGCTCATCCCTCACAGCTGGGAGCTGACCCTGAGGCTTTGGCACCGCAGGGGTGCGCAGCCACGGAAGCCAGCTCCACTCCGGCGCCGCTCCGTCCCCCACCCCGCCTCAGTTTCCCCTCCGGCTCCTTACCTGCTCCAAGCCGCGTAGGCTGTCCTGAGAGGCGCCTAGGAGCGCGCACAACTCCAGCACCCCGGAGGGCAGCGACAGGTGTCTCGCCGCGGGCTCCGCCATGACCTCCCCGCCACCCGCCTGGCACACTGCGCTCGGAGCCCTCGGCTGCATGGCCCCGAACCTGACTCTGATGGCGCCCGCGCCCACAACCCAGACCCCAATCGAGCGCCTCTGAAGCCGGGTCTCGCCGAAGCCCGCCCAAGCCTCCGCGCCTCCCCTGGGCTGGTTGCCAGCGAGCCGCGGAGTGGGCGGGGCCAGGAGGGACCGAAGCTTGTCCACGGGGAGGAGGGGCGTGATCGGTGGGCTCCGGTGTGGGTGGTGCTTAGGGGGCGGCGCCCGTAGTGCATGAACGAGCCTTGTCTGTGATTTGGCAGGGGGCGGACTTCTCTGGAAGCCAAACCTGCCTGGGTGGGGCCTCTTCGGGGGGCGGGACCCACTCTGCCTCCCTACGAGTGCAGTCAGTTCCTAGCCGGACGGCGGGTCCGGCGCGTGCGCGTGCCCCTCTGTGGACTTGGTCCCTCCTTCTGTCCCCTGGAATACAGGAAGGAATGGGCGACATCCTCAGGTGCCCAGCCACGTCATCCAGCCCCGGAGGCCCTTCTCCAGCCGTTCAGACCCACCCTGCAAAGAGTAAGGGACAAAGGCCTGGCCTCCCGCCACCTCCAGGAAGCTCTTCTGTGCCAGGACACGGATAGGACCCTGTGGACACCTGGAAGAACCGTCGGGAAGGGAGTGTAAAGATCTGCTCCTGATCAAAAGCTGCACGCAGGAGCCTGGTTTAAATTGAGCAGGAAATGAGGCAAGGCGGAAGATGCCGGAGGGAGCAGGGTCAGGGGCCTGTAGGCTCTCTTAAGTCTAACCTAGGTCTGACCTCTCCAGAGGTCTCCTGAGCCTCCTCCAGCCTTAAACTAGATTCAGAGCAAAGCCTAGCCTGCCTTCCTGGGCAGCATGGTGCCTTGGCTTTGGAAAGGGTTATGGTCCAGTATGGGCCTTGCCCTGGGCATATTTAAATCTAAGGGGAAAGGGGACCGAGGGACTTTTCCAGAAATTTTATACCTATATTATATAATATTATAATTACATATTTATAGTAGCATATAATATACATTTTAAAACATTTAAGAAATGATTACCAGTGATGTCAAATATCTGTCATCAGCCTAGAGTGAAGGATCAATAACTGAACAAGTCTTGGGAGCAAAGCCTGGGTAGGCTGGCTGGGGGTGGGGGCAGGGAACAGGGTTGAGAAGTAGTTTAACCATCCTGTAGGCTGCCTGACCTCTGTGGCCCTCATTCCTCATCCAGGAACCCAAACGACCTATTAATGTCACTGACATTAAGGTTTTGCTCCTGCTTAATCTGACTCTTTGTACCAGCTTCTCATGTCAGATGACCTCCACGAAGCATAAGCCTGAGAGGGTGCAGCCCCCACAGATATCCATCAGTCCTGGGCTGCTCAGCAAGGAATCAAAATCTTGAGTTTGCAGAGTCCTGTCTGGAGTCTGGACTCTGCTACTGTCTCTGTCTCTGTCTCTGTCTCTCTCTGTGTGTGTGTGAGTGATGGACAGTCCCAGCATCTTTGAGCCTCTGCTTCCTGTTTGTGGAAACCCTGCTGGGTGGAGGCCAGGATTCAGTTGGCAGAGACCCTGTAATGCTCAGGTCAGAAGCAGGCCTGATGTCTGCCCTGTTTCCTCCAAAGGGTGGAAGGATTTGAGGAGGGGAGCTCCACAACAGGGTGGAAAGCCCAGGGCCAGACCCCCTGTAGGCCTCCCTCATCTGAGAGTCCAGCCACAAAATCCCCGGGGCCCCAGCTCTGTGCTTTTTTTAATTAAATCCCCATAGGACCAGTGGTCTGCTCCTGTAATGACAACAATTTGGGCAGAGGATCATAAATGAATTTCAGGCAGCACAGAAAGATCCTGCCTAACTAAAAATAAAAAATAAACAAAAGTCCCCATGGCTCAGGCTGCAGGTACTTTCCAAGTACCCACAAGAAACTTGCTGTGGGGCTAAGGCTGTGGCAAAACAAAAATTGTGGCTCTGTGGTAAAGCCCTTGCTTAGCATGTACCAGCACCACAAAACAAGAGTCCCCTTCCATCCCCAGGTAATTCAGGACACACAAGTTATGGTGGCATACTATATAGAAACAGGTCTGAAAATAGCCTAGAAATGACGTTAAGAAACTTCATTCACAGCCAGGCTGTGATGACATACATCTTTAAAGCCAGCATTTGAGAGGCAGAGAAGCAGGTGAATCTCTTGAGTTTGAGGCTTGCCTGGTTTACAGATTGAGTTCCAGGACAGCAAAAGCTACACAGAAACCCTGTGTAAAAACAAAAAGCAAAAAAAAAAAAAAAAAAAAAACTCCAATCACAGCCAGATATGAATGTGCACACCTTTAATCCAGCACTCAAGGAGGCAGAGGCAGGCAGTTTTCTGAAGTTGAGGTCATTCTGGTCTAAGTAGTGAGTTCCAGGCCAGCCAAGGCTACATACTGAGAGCTTACCTCAAGAAGACAAAGAAAGAAACTTATTATCCAATTATCTAAATGAAAAGTTTTTATGCTTCAAAGATACTAAGGGGAGAGTGCAAAAGAGTTTCTCCTAGACTGAGAGAAAATGTTTTGCAGTCATTCTGAGGCAGGATAGAAACACAGAGGAAACTGTTAACATGAGAAAAGAAAGGAGCCCCTTACCCTGGAACGCAGGCCAACAGAAAAGCAGGAATTCTAGCATAATCAACTGCTTGAAACCTCACTCTTTTCCCAGCTGCAAACCTGAAACTTTCTAAGAATCTCACCAGAAACTGAATGGATAGGCTTGGGAACTGTGAGTCTGCAACCCTAGTGCTTCCTGGTTTCACTTTATCAGACTATAACTCCATCCAGCACATCCACAGAGCCACCGCCTACCTCACCCAGCAAAGGGAAGAGAAAGGGGTTCTTAGCCGTCTTTTGACATGTAACCTGAGAGCCACCAAAATGCTCTACTTAGCCAAAGCTAAGACAAATAATCGTGACTCTCACTTGAGGCGCCTGTATCTCCATGAGGTGTGTCTTGATTTTCCTTCTTTCTCTGAGGCCAGACCCGTGCTCTTGGGCATGTCTCTTCTTTTGGAGCACCTTTCCCAACCCTCGTGCTTAAGCCTGTATTAAACTGTCCTTGTTTACGATGTACTTCTTTTAGTGGGAAGGTGGATGGTACACACCTTTAATCCCTACACTGGGGAGGCAGAGGCAAATGGATCTCTGTGAGTTCAAAGCCAGCCTGGCCTACATAGTGAGTTCCAGGACAGTCAGAACTACATAGTGAGACCCTGTCTCATATATATATATATATATATATATTTTTTTTTTTTTTTAACTTACTTTGGGGCTCAGCAGTTAAGGACACATACTGTTCTTCCAAAGGATAAGAGTTGAGTCCCCGGCAGTTACAGAAAATGGCTCATAAGTGACTCTAGCTCTAGGGTATCCAATTCCTCTGGTCTCTGTGGGCACCTGCACCCACAAGCACACACCTACACATAGATATACACATAAGTAAAAATAATAAAGATTACATCTTAAATGTTTTCTTAAATATATTTATTTATTTTTATGTATATGAGTGCTCTATCTGCATGGATACCTGCAGGCCAGAAGAGGGATGATCACATCGTAGATGGTTGTGAGCCACCACGTGGTTGCTGGGAATTGAACTCAGGACCTCTAGAAGAACAGACAATGCTCTTAACCACTGAGCCATCTCTCTAGCCCTAATATTAAAATATCACTGCTGGGCAGTTGTCGTGAAAATTTTGGTTTATGATATGTAAACATGTTTTTGTTTTAATTGCAAGTGTAGGATATGAGACTGATTCAGATGGTCCATAGCAGCAAACTATCTGCCTCGTGCGGGCTCTGAGAGGGGTTCTTTGCCAGCTGCAGATAGTTTGAATCTGAGGACTCTCAGAGGGAAGAAAGGCCAAAGACTAGAGAGAGAAAGGGGGCTCCGAGGGAGAAGAAGGCTGCTGGTGCTTCCCCATTGCTGCTCCTGGTTGCTATTGATGCAGCGGGATGAGCAGAAGTTGGAGATCTCCTGAAAAGAGATCGGACTTGCCCCAAGGAACCCAACAACCCTAAGCAGCAGGAAGGAGCTAAGGAAAAGTACACACCCTCTTCCCGCTAACCTTCTTTCTCTACTACGTGGTGTGGTGGGATTGGAAAGGATTGGGGTGGGGAAGGGGGGAAGAGGCATAAGAAGCATAAATAAAATAGTTCTAAAAGGTAGCAGCAACAGGCAGCATGCCCTTAATCCCAGCACTAGAGACGTAGAGACAGTGGATCTCTGTAAGTCTGAGCCCAGCTTGCTCTACAGAGTTCCAGGATAGAAAAGGCTACACAGAGAAACTCCATTTTGAAAAACATAAATAAATAAAATAAAATAAAATAACATAAATCACTAAGGGAGGAATCACTATGGAAAGAAAAATAAAATATATCTAATAAAATAAAATCCTTACTAATTTCATCATAAACTGACTAGGGTACAAACTGCAATTTGGCCTGACTCAAAAGTCTGGGGCAGGGTGTTGAGGGCAGCAGCGTGGTGCTATGCTTGTGTCCCTCACTGCTAAGCCTATATCTGGGAAGGGATCCATGTTTAGATTATATAAAGAATTCCAAAGACCTGAACGGACATTTCTGTGACACAGACACATGCATTGGAGGCCAGCAGTGATGGGCAGTCTGCTCCATCCTTCCATTCCTTAGGAGACAAAATACTTCTCTCAAAGTTGGACTTTATAGTTCAATTTGGGAAAAGGGGCGGAGGCTAGAATCCTGGAACTCAGTATATTCTAGGCCAGCACTCTAGCATTGAGCCACACTCTGCTGAAGCATTTTGGATAAGGAATACAACCTTTATTATAGTTTTTTTTCCCCCCATGATTAGAAGTTTTATTTTTTATTTTTAAAAAATGTATTTATTTAGGCAGACATGGTGTGGCTCATGCTTTTAACCCTAGTATTTGGGAGGCAGCGAGAGGAAGATGGCTGTGAACCTTACCCAGCTTACATTTATTCCTGATGGCACCCGGCCCCAAATGGCATGCAGAAATGGGTGCACAATGCTAGGATACAAATAAGACAACACAAGTAAGCCAGGTGTGGTGACACACTCCTGTAATCCCAGCACTCAGGGAGGCAGAGACAGGTGGATTGCCGTGAGTTCGAGGCCAGCCTGGTCTACAAAGCAAGTCTAGGACAGCCAAGGCTACACAGAGAAACCCTGTCTCAAAAAACCAAAAATAGATAGAAAGACAGATAGAAACAGATGTAAAATTCTGTTGTCCATTGAGTGTGCTCCACCTGTGCCTCCAGTCCTGAATCCCGGAAGCAGGAATTCAGCAGCTTCATCCCGGGTAAGGGCAAAGTCACAGCAAAACACTATGGTACCATTTAGCCAAATTCAGGAATACAGAGAGCATGCTAAAGTAAGAAAGGAGGAAGCAGCCAATGAGTTCAGGGTGTCAGAGCCCTGGGGACTTTGCTGGAGGAAGTTGCTGTGGGCTATCCCACCAGTGGGTGGGGCAGGGTGTTCACAGCACCATGCTAGAAATGTTTTTTTGTAAATATGAAATACTTTATCTGGGGAAAAAAAAAAAAAGAGCCAAGCCAGGAGCTGGGTCTATTTTTGGACTGCTATTATGTTTAAAACAATGCAGCTTCCCCACCAAGCAACTGTCCCACACCCTCATCTCAGAGAAAGGACCTGGAAAGGAACTGACCATATGAAGCATGGCCATTAAGATGGGACAGGAAAGGTCCTTGTCAGCTCTAACAGCATGATGGCTCAGGTGGCCCCTGAATGCAGGGTTATCTCCCTCCCAGGAAATGGCCTGCTCTGAAATTCACTGTCCCTAGGCAGAGTTCCTGCTCAAAGAAACCTAGAAGCCAAGAGCTACAGCCAGCTGTGGCCAGCAGTGGCCAGGCACATTGCTTCAGGCCAGGGTCAGAGCCTGCACAGGCTGGTGGCCCCACTCTTTCTCATCCTCTGACTGAGAAAGACAGGAAGTTGTGGTCTGGCTAGGCTAGGGAAGAAGATGTGAGAACCATCTTAGCCTACCCAGACTGGTGCTATGATCAGACAGCTGACGGTGAATGGGAAAGGGCATGCTAAGCAGGAGGGAAGTTGTACAAGGTCACTTTGTATTCTTGCTGTCCCTCCTTCGCAGGCCACTCTGAGCAGCCTTTCATAGGATCAGACGTAGCCTCGTTCAGGAAGGCCTCTGTCACCTGACATCTTCTTTCCTCCACCCATGGGGTAATCCGTGGCCTCCCACGGTGCTCACCATGTTGCTGATGAGTGACCCATCCCAGCATAGCCCCTCCAGCTGCAAGGTTGGGGAGATGGCCACTCAAATGGAGGGGGGTTGTCGAGAAGGGGAAGGTGACGAGTGAGCATCCTGAACAGCAACTGCTGCAGGGGGCATATGCCATGAACCCAGGCACCTTAGCATCAACTGACTGTTGCCCCCTCTGTGCAGAGGGATTTTAATCCAGCTATGTAGCTACTCTGGCAAGGGATCACATTTAAAAACCTAGATCTGTGTGATCCAGCTGGAATACAGACATACCCTGAGTACACACCTTTAATCTACCTCTGGCTGGATATAGACATGCCTTTAGGATGCACCTTTTAAATTTTATTTATTTTTGTTTCATGGGCATTGGTGTTTTGCCTGCAGGTATGTCTGTGTGAGGGTGTCAGATCTTCCATGTAGTTGCTGGGAATTGAACCAGGGTCCTCTGAAACAGCAGTCAGGGCCCTTAACCACTGAGCCATCTCTCCAGCCCCTAGTATATACCTTTAATCCCAAACATTGACATCTAATTGAGGGACAGACAAAGTGATGAACCAGAGAGAGATTTGGCAGACTGAGTCAGAGATAGGATACGTCCAACTCCCATGAGGACTGACAAAAAAGAAGCTACTTAAAAGCAGTGCAGAGAGAGAGCAGGAGAGTTCATGGAGACAGTACAGAAGAGCAGAGTACAATACAGGAATATAGTAGAGTGCAGTCAGCCCAGGATGGCTTGGTGCAGTTCAGTTCATGGAGTTCAGAGATAGTTTTTCAAGCAGAGGGATGCAGTTAGAAGTAGAGAGATGCCGCTTTGAATCAGTCAGCATGGAGCGGACTGTTGAGACAGAACAGCTGGGTTGAACCAGCCGGCCAGAGTTCAGAAAGAACTAGAAAGGGTAAATTTATTTAGCAATAAGTCTCAGAGGCTGAAAACATTCTAGGCCTTAGTTTAGCAGATGGAGGCTGGAAGCAGAAGCCTTCAAGGTCCGGGCTTACAGATTGTACAGAGGCTAGAAGCTCCCGGCCTAAGCCTAGGGATAGTTAGATAGAAATGCTCCAGGCTCAGCCTAAGCCATGTATTTGTAAGGTTTGGGAATGGCTCTCATCTCATCCCATCATCAGGGGAAATAAAAACAGCATTTACACCTCTGCACCCTGAGAAGTCAGAGGAGGGCACGCTGTGGTAAGAGGCTGCCCACAGTAATGACGACAGTTATGAAAATAGTTGCCATTGCCCCTCTGAGTAATATTCCTGCTTTAGACAAACACGTATTCCCTTAGGAGCCTCTCAACCACCCTACTAAAAGCTGTCACCCCCATTTCAAACCCAAGGCTCACACAGGTCAGCTATGTAGCCAAGGGCAGCAGCTGTATTCAAGGAACAGAGATGAGTAAGCCAGAAAACCCAGGCCACATCTGACCTCCTCTCTGGCAAAGCCGGAACCATCCACTGAGCTCCTGCTGTACCCCATTATCTGATGGGCTCTGCCTCACTCAGCCCCATCAGCCCCATGTGCAGCCGCCAGTTTTAAAATCCGCCCTGAAATA
This sequence comes from Meriones unguiculatus, assembly GCF_030254825.1. NCBI lineage: Eukaryota > Metazoa > Chordata > Mammalia > Rodentia > Muridae > Meriones > Meriones unguiculatus. The sequence goes on from NC_083356.1 coordinate 26,942,596, forward strand.
ATCCATCCCTCAATGGAATATTATTGTTAAAAGAAACTGGAAGACCGTCCAGCCAAACTCAGGCAACTGTAAGCCCACCAGGTTCAGTGAAAGTTCAAAGGCTTCCTCTGATTCTTTGTCTCTGCAGGTTGTAAAACCACTCTGTGAGCCTGCTCTGCTGACCCCAGGTAAGGTGGCTATTGGCTGTGATGCCAGAATGACCTGAGCCTCCCTGTCTCCCCATGCCCTAGGGCAGGGTCTTAACTAGATCCAGAATATAGTGCCCAGTTTGAAGGAGGAGAAGTGAAGGAGCCAGGGAACTCATTGCAGGTACTTCTGGGAGGCTGGGCTAGGAGCCGGCCTGGAGCAGTACAAACAGTTATTCTCTGAGAACGCTTACAACCTGATATCTGTAGCCTGGAGGCCAGTGCTGCGCAGGGCACGCTATTTCCAAACACCCACAAGGCTGGAAAGTGCCGCTACCCCACAGAGGAGGGTGTGGCCCCAGAAAGCTTGAGGCTGGCCTGAACCTCCCAGTTGCTCAGCCTGTCTGAAGTCAAATCATGCATGAACTCCTTCCCTCGTCTGCCCCTTTTCACTTCTCACGGAGAGGCAGGCCAGGACCCAGGAGTGAAGGAGACCCTGGAGGTGCCCAAGTCCAGATTAGGCCAAGGCCATAGGAGTTCCCAGTTCCCCACTCACCCCTGACCCACTAAAATGTCTTTTCACAGCTCTGGGAGTTCTTGCAAGAGCTACACTGAGGTCCTCACAGGGTCAGGGGAAGAAAAGGGCCACACCCACCTCTCCATACCTCTAGGAATTTTTCCAACTAAAGGAAAAGAGGTGCTGACAGAAGCAGGGGTTGGAGCCAGGCATCCAACCTGGACAAGTGACACCTGCCTTAGGTAAATCCTATATAATGAAGCGGAAAAGCCTGGCAGGGAGTCATGAAAAGCTGTGTCATAGTTAGCGTTTCTATTGCTGTGATAAAAAACGCTACCACCAAAAGCAAGCTGGGAGGAAAGAGTTTATTTGGCTTACATTTCCACATTGAAGGAAGCCAGGACAGAAACTCAAACAGGGCAGGAACCTGCAGGACATAGGAGCTGACACAGAAGCCAGGGGTAATGCTGCTTACTGGCTTGTTCTCATGGCTTGCTCAGCCTGCTTTCCAGGGATGACATGGCCAGCAATAGGCTGGACCCTCTCCTATTGATCACTAATTGAGAAAATGCCCTACAACCAGATCTTTTGTTGTTGGTGGTGGTTTTGCTTTTGTTTTTGTTTTGAGACAGGGTTTCTCTGTGTAGCCTTGGCTGTCCTGACCTCTCTTTGTAGACCATGCTGGCCTTGAATTCACAGAGATCTGTCTGCCTCTACCTCCCGGAGTGCTGGGATTACAAGGCCACCACACCAGGTCCACAAGAAAATGCCCTTGCGGAGGCATTTTCTTAAGTGAGGTTTCCTCCTTTCAGCTAATCCTAGTTTGTGTGTCAAGTTGACGTAAGACTAGCCAGCACAGCGGATTTCTATATTTAGTTTATTTTTTTTTAATTTTGTTTTATTATTTTTGTCATTATTTTGTCATTCTCTATTCAACCCTAGGTTTTGGAAGGGCCCTCGAACTCGGCTTCTGGATGGAGAACGGGGATTCCATTTCTCTCAGGAGCGGCTAAAGCACTTCAGGGAGAGGCCCGGGTAGCAGGCTGGGGTGTGGAAAGGTTTTCCACAGAGTTTTACAATTTAGCTCTTTTAGAATGAGAGTGTCGGTGGCAATCAAAGCTCAGGCATTCCAAAGCCTATGGTGACATGGAAGTGTTACAGGTCTTGGTTGGGCTGTGAAAGCCCATGCCAAGTCCACTTGCAATTGAGACTCAGACAAGATCCAGGCCCCGTGGGTTTCAGCAGTTGCCTGAGGCTGACGTACCCAGTGAACTGCTAAATGGTGGCCAGCAGCATGAAACAGACCAACCGGCAGTCAAGCCCCAGGTGGTCCAGAGCCTTCAGCAGCGGCCCATGCGGCAGCCAAATTCTGGTGTCCAGCAGTGATCCTTCCCCCAAATAAGTAAGTCCCAGACAGTCTTGAAGTGAGAGCATGTGTGCCTTTATTCATGTGAAATCAAGGGCAATCAAACCCTGGGCAGAGGGAGGGGTTTTGAGGGTGAATGTTTTCGATTTGCTGGGGTCATGGATACTTGATTTGCATATAGCGGCACACTGCCTCATTTTCCATGCAGTAGCATGGTCCCATCACAAGAAGGAGAACATAGTACTTAATTATCCTACGAGAAGGGGAAAATCTCCGGGTGAAGTCAAAGGTCATTTGGAAAGTCAAAGCACCAAGGCATCTTAGCTTATAAGGTTGGTAACTCCAGGAATACCTAGCTGATCTGGTTTCCTTATCAGGAAAAGGTTGGGCCTGTGATCTTTCTCTGAGGGGCTATGTGACCCTCCTTACAAGACCTGGAGTATCCCAATCAGGGTTGGAGGGGGGGCTTTTAGAATCTAAGAAAAGGGAGTCCACTATAATAGACTGAGCTCACTTTGGCTATCCGGAGACATCAGACTTCAACCTTATCCAGCAGAGTCCCACACTTTTTTTTTTATGTGTATGGATGTCTTAACTGTCCGCTCGGCTGTCTACCACCTGCAAGCAGTACCCAAAGAGGCCAGAAGAGGGCGGCAGATTGACTGAGGAGGGAGTTTTGCAGTCAGGCTCGAGCTGCTGGAAATCCAACCCAGAACCTCTGGAAGAGCATCCTGCGCTGTTTGCTGCTGAGCCCTCTTTCCCGGACTCAGAATTTCAGGGTTTCTTTAAAACTCACCAAGGCTTTTTTTGGCTCCAGACACTGACTATCTGAAACCCCTCCCTGCCCTGCCCCAGAGAGAGTTCAGATCAACTGTGCTGTTTCAGAAGTGTGTCCACCTGCTCTGGGGAATGAGACCTGGAGGGCTGGTTCTTGTACCACATTCTCTGTAGCTATACCCTGGGGCTGCTGGGCATAGGCTGGGTCCTCTCCCCCCACCCCCGCACGGAGTATTGTGAGGGTCTCACTGACCCCTCACTGCCTTCTTCACTAGCTCACTCTGACCAGGAAGTCTTTAGGGTTATGGGTTTGTGTCCCAATCCTGCTAGAGCAGCCATCACCTCCAGCATTTCCCACAGCCCTCACTCTCCCCATCCTCTCCCTCCTTGGCCATCCATCTCAACATCATGCCTCCCGCAACCCGGCATAAAGTCAGGGAGACACATCTCTGCCCTGGGTGGCCTGAAGTGGGGATGTCACGTCAGCCACCAGACCAGCCTCCCAGAGTAATTCCCAAGGTACTGGGCAACTCCTCAAAGACCCTACCCACCATGGCTCTGCTACTAAACCCAGCCCTGCCCCCTTCTTCCTCCCAGCACCACCAGGGACCACACTTCAATTATAACAACTCTCCATCCTCAACTGAACAAACGAGACAACTGGCTTGGCCTAGCCAAATTCAGCATCTGTCCCTGTCCTGGTTCATTACCCAGCATGCATCAGCCGTGCAGGCAATACTGCTGGTCCCTGGCCATCCACCTGAGTGGCTAGGCCCAATTCCCTCAGGTCTGACAACTCCAGGTCTCTCTGCTGGCTGGACCTCAGGGAAACAGTCCCCAAGACAAGGCTAGGCGGGCAAGAGTTGAGAGAAGGAAGGGATACTGGTGAAATGACTTGGAGACAGACCTGAAGTGCTAGGAGGTCTCCCAGAGCCTGAGGGAGTATGAGTGGTACCCACGTAGAATGTAAAGCAGTGGTTCTCAACCTCCTAATGGTGCAACCCTTTAATACAGTTCATCATGTTCATTGCTACTTCGTACCTGTAATTTGGTACTGTCATGGATCATGATGTAGATATCTGATACACAGGATATCTGATACACGACCCCCGTGAAAGGGTCGTTCAACCGGAGAGGTACCCACAGGTCGAAAACAACTGATTGAGAGCATGAAGCCTCTGTGGATGTGATTGGCTGAGATGAGTCCATCCTGTATTGCAGCGAAGAAGCGGGCAGCCGGGTCCAGGGACTCATAAAAGGATGAGACACGTGCCGGTACAGAGGGAGAGCCCCATGGAGGCAGGAGGCAAGATTGGGTTTACAGAGCTAGAGCTAAGCCAGAAGCTGAGCTGAGAGGAAAGTACATTCCACTGACAGCTTCCTTCACCAGGGCCCTCTAGGGCCTGTAGATGCCCTGGTTTTTAACTTCTCTCTCAGGGTGCCTAGTGCTCTGATGGAAGCCCAGCACATTTGTACTCAAAGGCATCATGAATGAATGAATGAATGAATGAATGAATGACAAAGTGACAGGAGTTTGGAAAGGGAACCACAGTGCTGGATTGGTCCAGGTTAGGGCCCAATTGCCTGCAGGGTGCAGGGGAGGGGCAGGAGATTTCGCTCAGGCACCCACATCCCCAACATTTCTGTCACCGAGAAACTCATAATCCTCAGCCTGTCAGTGAGCACTGCCTTCAGGACTGAACGGACTTTTTCATAGGAAAGGAAGGTGGGCTATCTCAGGACTCATGTGTTCATGGAGCACATACTGACGTGCTTTTCTACTTGGAACCTTGAGTTATAGAAAAGGGGTAATTAAGTTTAATGTTAACTCATTTTATTCTGCTCCCCCCCCCGCTCATTCATTCATTCATTCATTTAATCTCTTTACCACCCAATCCCAGTTATTTTGGTTGTTTTAATGGCTTCTTAAATTCCTTCTTTCTTTTGGACAGTACTACATTTCCAATGAGTTTCATGGCAAGGGCGTCAAAGAGAAAAATTCAGCTCTTGGCCTCACGAACCTAGGGCACCTACTCTGTCTACGTTATGGAGTTATGCCAACCCTCTGGGCCATATTTCAAGGTCAAGGAGATGTACAATCACACCCAGGTCCTGGAAGCTCTGGAATGCTTTTCTGTAGTGTGCCAGTGGCTTCTTGAGCACTGTGCCAACTTCCCTTTCTTGAAGATATGTGGCCTGCTGTGACTGACAAGGAACCAGAACATGGCTGGTGACCTTTCAACACCACTGTGCTTTTCCAGGTCAAAAGCGTCCCCAAGTGGGGTGGGGGACCCTGAGCCAGCTGAGAGGCTCCTACACAGTGCCGGTTCCCAGGGGTGTCTCAGGTCATGACGCCCATTTCATGCCACCTCCTCAAGCATCGATGGGCAAGAATTTACAAAGAAAGCTTGTGCCATCTTGTAATTACTATGGATTCTTTTCTTACAGTCCTTTTGAACCTATTGCCATTAGTCCTTCCATTTCAATTTGTTTAAAAGATTTTTAAACTTTAGCGTGTATGCTTTGCCTGAATGTATGTATGTGTAGATGTGCCATATTCGTGCTTGGTGCTAACAGAAGCCAGAAAAAAGGCATCAGATCTCCTGGAACTACCATTGCAAAGAGTTGGAGACTGCCATGTCAGTGATGGGAGCAGAGCTTGGGTCTTCCGGAAGAGCCATAAATGCTCTTAACTGCTGAGTCAGCTCTCCAGCCCCCGGTTTATCATCATCATCATCATCTATTTAGACGTGTGTACGGTATGGTGAGTGTGTGTCTGTGTGCATATGACAGCACATGCCGCAGTGTACCTGTGCAGGTCAGAAGGCACCCTGCAGGAATTGGTTCTCTCCTTCTACCATGTAGGTCCTGGGGTTCATATTCTGGTTATCAGTCTTGGCAGCAAGCACCTTTCCTGGCTCAGCCATCCATCATGTGAGGCTCCGTCTTAAAGAAATGTGAGTGGAGTGCTGAGCCAGCCTGTCATTCTGTTCTTTCCCTCCCCTTACCATGAAATCTTTCTCCATATTGCTTATGTAAAACTGTTCTTGCATAGACCAACAGCATCTTGGGTCCTGACAACTCCATGAATTTTTTTTTTTTTAGTCCCTCAGCCTCCTCCAAGTCTGTCTTTGTCACTCAACACACTGGCAGCAATTTAATGACGGATTCAGAGATCTCAGCTTAGCTGCCCCAAAAGCATCTTCTCACTCTGATTTTATACATCTTCCTGCAGTAGCATTCTGCTGGAAACTTTCTGCCTCAACTGTACTTGAAAGACTCAATCAAGGTCTGATTTGATGACTGAACAGAAGAAAAAATAGCTCGGAGAAAGAGAAAGTGACCTACTCTGGAGTGCATGGATTCTTTGGCATTTCTGGACTTTGGCAGAGTGCTTCTGTAAGTATCATACATGAAGGGGTGCTGGCATGTCAGTGATATGCAATTGGATGAGCTTAGAATCATCTATGTACTTTCACTACTGTCGGGACTTGCCACTCAACCCCCTAAACTACAGTATTTGGGCTTTCTTGGGATTCTGAGCTGAAGAACATTGGGGAACCATCCCCTCCCACCCCCACCCCCACCCCCCATCTTTCTCCTGGCCCCACCTTCCTGCCAAGGCCCCACCATTCCCTGTGAGGAATTAGCGTCCCTCATCCCAAAGTCAGCCAGAAACCTAGAAGCGTTCCTTGTTCTCTCTACCCAAGGAGGACGAGGATGGGCAAGGTGGGTGGGAGGAGCCAGCCATGCCTGTAATCCCAGCACTCTAGGAGGCAGAGGCAGGTGGGTCTCTGTGAGTTCGAGCCAGCCTGGTCTACAAAGCAAGTCCAGAGCAGCCAAAGCTACACAGAGAAACCGCCTCATAAAAAAAATATTCTCTGATTTTCGTTACCTGAGAGTACTTCTAAACCATTCTTTCCACGAGTCCCGGCGCACACTCTTAGGCTCACTCCGTGGAATCACTATACAAAGAGGACAAGAAAAACTGGAACAAGAGGACTTGTTGATTTTCTAAGAGGAACATCCCTTGGGGAATCCCACCGGTCCCACTCCGTAAAAGGTGAGGTGATCTGTGAGGACCTGGAGCCCCACATTTGCTTTCTCCAGAGGCCCAGGGACGCCCTGTGCTGCATGGTTTTGTGTCAACCAGACACAGGCTGAAGCCATCTGAGGCGAGGGAACCTCAGTTGAGAAAATGCCTCCGTAGGCTCAGGTTATAGGCAGGCCTGGAAGGCATTTTCTCGATCAGTGGGGGAGGGGCCAGCTCAGTGTGAGTGATGCCATCCCTGAGATGGTGGCTCCGGGTTCTAGAAGTGTTATACCCAGTTCAAGAGCCCCCAAAAGATCTCCAGGAATCGACTCCATTGCAAAGCACATGAGGGTCTTTTTACTGTAAATTACAAGCTGCAGCTTGGGCTTACACAGCCCCACCCGAAGCGGTGGGAGCTGAGCGCGCCGCCCCAGGTTAGTTGGGTGATTTATAGATTCTGGTCCATCCCAGCATGCCCAAGGCAGGGGCAGTTCCTGCCTGGCAAGCATCTATTGGTCAAGATGCTACATTTTTAATCGATTGGCTATAGGAAGGTTCCCAGAGCATTAATGACCAGGTGTCCCTCCCTAGGGGGAGGGTCCAGTTTCCTAGCAACTATATCTCTAGTGGGTGGGGAAAGAACTCAGCGAGGTAGTGCTCCCTCTCAGGGCATTTACTAACTACTTTACCACACCTACTCTGCGTCTTAACGATCGCTGCTACTTTATCTTTTGGTCTCTCAGAAGCAAGCAGGCTGAACAAGCCATGGGGAGCAAGCCAGCAAAAGCAGCACCCCTCCATGGCCCCTGCATCAGTTCCTGTCTCCAGGTTCCTGTCCTAACTTCTGTCAATGGTGGACAGTGATGTGGAAGTGTAAGCCAAATAAACCCTTTTGCTCCCAAACTCCCTTTTTGGTCAAGGTGTTTCATCAAAGCAATAGAAACCCTAACTGAGACATCCCCACCCCAGGTACGTCCCTGCCTGCCTTTGCCAGGAGGCCTCTCTAGCCAACTTGCCCCATTCGTGTCTTGCCCATGACCATGGGTGACCCTCTTCCCAAGATGCCCCTCCCCAGGACATCAGAGAAGAGCTGAAGGTTAAATGGATCAATTGCCTATAGTGTGGTCGGTCATCCCCATGTAATGAAGTCATCATAAGACCCCAAAAGGACGAGGTTGGGAAGCCTGCGCTGGCTGCCTTGGAAGGGAGCGTCTACCCCTGCCCTGCCCTGAGCATCTTTTACCTGCGTTAACCTGCATCCCATGATCTCTGTCACAATCAACAGACATGGGTGAGCAGATGTCCTGAGTCCTGTGAGCTACACTAGCAAATTAGTGCAAATGAGGAGGGTAGAGGGGATCATTTGCCAAGGTGGGTGCCAGAGGCAAGGTGGGTGCCTAGTGCAAGGTGAGGAAATGCTAACTCACCCTGGTGGGTGTCATGGTCTGTTTCACCGGAAAGGAAGCTGCAAGCAGGCACTGTTGAGTAGCCAAGCCAGGGCGGATGTTTCCTGATGTTGTTGAATGTTGTCCTTCCCACCCAAGCTTGTGACAAAAGAGACAGAGAAAGGTCTCCGTGTTCCAAGGGGACGCTCCGACAGCTTATTATTAGAAAAATTATTAATGCTGTGGGCAGACAGAGAGGTAACAGCATGCCAGGAGCCGTAAGGAGAGCTCAGGCCCCAAGACAGGGACAGAAAGCACTGTGGGAGGGGGCCCTAAAGAAAGAAAATCAGGGCAGAAGTGGGGGTCTCATACCTTTCTGAGGACAGGGAAGTGGTTTCACAGCAGGAGTCTGTAGGCAGGTTTTGATTCCTGGGGAGCAGGTGGGGAAGGGGATGGGGAGCAGGATGTGTGTCCCTCAGTACCCCCTTTGATGTAAACTTACTTCCCCAGGTGAGACCCCCCCACCTGGAAGTCTGTTAGCTAGAGATTCAGTGCCTCACCAGGGTCTGTCTATTGTTCAGTGAGCCTTTGGCTCAGAAGCCATTTAAACCCTCTGTCACTCAGTTGGTGGGCAGGGTGGGGCTAGCGTCAGCCCCTTCTGGACCTCCAGGGCCATCCAGTCACCTGGTTCACTTGATTTATAGACCTTTCCTTTTTGCTTGCTTGTCTGAGTTTGCTGTTGTTGCTCCAGTTTGGGGGTTTTGGGAGACAGGATTTCATTAACCCCAGACTGACCTTGAACTTGCTTCGTAGGCAAAGAATGACCTCAAACTCATGACCCTCCTGCTTTCACTTCCTGATCTAAACCACTATGCCATTTTCAGTTCTGTCCTCCTCACAAAGGGGGCATGCCCAGAACAAATCCTCAACACCTGTCCAGGCTGGGTAGGACATACTTCGTTTCTATAGCTTTAAGAAACTTCTGGAGATAGCCCAGCCCATGAAAGAGGAAGTGTCCTTCAGTTTACCTCTGGTGAGATCACCCTTCCTTGCTTTGTACAGAAACTGCAGGCTGTGGCCACCCCTTCCCTGGGAATGTCAGGCTGATCCAGCTGCTGTGGCTCTGGCCAGCTTGCCCTGGAAGCAGGAGGTGGAGGTGTGTGTGACTGGCAGACCCTTTCAAAGAGTTTCTCTGTTCTCTGAAGCAGCCTGGCGGCATTTGGGAAGGGTATCTACCTTACTCTGAGATCTTCCCTGCTGCTTTAGCATTCTACATGCCCTTCCTTAGTGCAGGTGGAGAGGCCAGAGCTGTGGGGCCCTGCAGATAGCCTAGGAGCTCACCCCACCCAAAAAAAAAGGCTTGAGAACTTGTCTGTAAACAGTGGAACCTTCAATTTCAAAGAAAAAACTGGACAAGCCCAAGTAGAACCGGGAACCTGGGCTTTCCCTATCCCTTTCCTGTTGTGGCAGTACCAGAGACTGTCCCAAGGCACACCCTTCTCCTGGCCTGGCCCACGCAGGATCCCCTTACTTCCTCCTGTAATCATGGATGCTGGTAATAAGGTTCCAGTGTCAGGGTAGCCAGGTGTCTAGCACAACATATACCCTAATGCCTAGCCTCTGGCTTGTGTTCTGTCCCTGGCACCCCTGACCACAGACGGACTGGCCACCTAACTCTCTGCCCTGACTAAGTCCCATCTGTGGGAGCTCAAAAACAAAGAAGGCTGGCATGGTGGTGCAAGCCTGTAATCCCAGCACTCAGGGAGGCAGAGGCAGGAGGATCTCTGTGAGTTCAACGCCAGCCTGGTCTCCAAAGCGAATTCAGGGCAGCCAAGGCTACACAGAGGAATCCTGTCTCGAAAAAAATAAAACCTGTCCAAGCATAATGGCACAACATTCAAGGCCAGCCACAGAAAACAAAACAAAATGTTCTTAGGACACAGTAGGTGCTTAATAATGTCACCTTCAGACAAAACGCCATCTTCCTGTGGAGTCTGGACATGCTGCTCAAATTCTGTGTCACCAGTCAGGACCCTCCCTGAGGCCTCAGATTACACACACTGAAAGAGAGGCCCTGCTGGGTTTACAGTAATTTCCCCTGCTGCTGACTACCAGCGGGGGCCCCACAGCGGTTGGTGGCGGGTGATGGGGCTTCTGCCACAGTGTGATGACTGTGGACAGGGTACTTCCCTCCTCATCTGCAGATGGTGGCTCACATGTTCGGACAACAAAGGCTCTGTGTCCTGACTCTGCCTAAAGCCTGCGGCAAGGGCTGCTCAGGATGATGGGCTCCTAGCCTAGACTGCAGCCAGGCTACCTGCCAGACCAAGGTCAGCGGACAGGCTGGGCCAGAAGCAGACTCGGTAAGAACCTGAGGTCACAGCTGCTGCACTGGTTTCACATGAGCCTAAAACCCAAAGAAGAGAAAGGTACCTGACGAAGGGGACACCCTCCCCAGGAGTCAGGCTACCTCTTTGTGTCTACCTGAGTGTGCTTCTCTGAACCTGTGGCTCCCTGTCAGAAGTTTGTCCCCAAGATATTTCACAGCTACTGGAACCATTTAGCGTCTAAGGCTGAAGCCAGAGCTGGTGCTAAACACCCCACAGCACACAGGACGGCCTCCTGGACTGAGAACAGCTGACTCAGCCCTGACCCAAGCCAAGCCCCGCCCCTCCGCAGATCCTGCTACAATTCCACCCATTCCAGGAAGCGCCCAGCTCACCATCCACTGAATGACCCTCTGAACCCCATCGGGGTTCTCTGACGCTCTTGGAAGTAGTTACAACGACAGCCCTGTGACACATCGGGGACAGAGCCCATCTTGCAAATCATCCAGGAGTCCACGTTTGTGATGAAAAATAAAACAGCTACAGCGGCAGAGAGAAGCACAATGATCACCGGAAGTTCAAGGCCAGTGTGATAACCTGCATTTGGCTAGGCAGGACTACCGCGGCAAAGCCCTGATTCTAAAATGAACAAAGATAATTAAACACACACACAGAGATGCACAGGCACGAACATGTGCACACACACACAAAGCTAATAAATTATCGTAGCCCATTAACCATGTTCCACACCAACATGAGACCTGTGTCCCAGAAGCTTTCCAATATGCTTCTGCCCACCCTGGCTTTTGCAGAGATCATCTCATTGTAAATTTGGCTTCATAGTTCTGTCACTCAGTTATCATAGACAGTGCAGCTTAATGGTGTCCTCTTAAAGAACTTAGGTCTTTCTAGGGAGTCATCCTCCAACCACAGACTTTTTCCCACCCCTGCATCTATCTATCTATCTATCTATCTATCTATCTATCTATCTATCTATCTATCCAGACAGACAGGGTCTCACTATGTACCCCTGGCTGTTTTAGAACTCACTATGTAAACCAGGCTGGTCTCAAACTCACAGAGATGTGCCTGCCTCTGCCTCCAGAGTAATGGGATAGAGGCATTCATTACGATGCCCGGCTCACCTCTGCCTTTTCACTGACTGTCCCTCAGTGTGCCTTTCTGTCTGCATGCTGGTCTGTATTTATGAGCTGTGACCTGATGCTTCCTCTAACCTCTGCATGCCTTCGAACTGGTCTCAGGCTGAGTGGCTACATCAGGCTCAGGTCTAGTCCCACAGCAAGTATACAGGAGGACTCCTCCTTTTGAACTCTGAGCCCCTTCTGATGAGGCCACCGTCAGCTGAGCTTCTGAACTGCACAGCTGAACCTGGCTTCTCTTTCTTACAGCCACTACCTCCCATAGAGCACACTTAGCATTCTGGTCCTCAGGAAACAAGTGTAGTGACCTCCAGCCTCCCACAGTTCCTCATAGCTCTACCCCATGGGACACTCTCATGGTAGTGCAACTGATAAGAGACTGACTGTAGCCTCCCAGGATGGACGGCTGGCATCTGTCTCCTTATGTACCACCCTTGCCCTAGGCCGCATGTACATCACTGAGTCGGCTCCTCCTGGGTGCCAAAAGGTCTTCTTCCTCTGGTAGAACTCTGCTGGGTGTGCCACCAACATCCGGATATCTCCAGCCCACAATCTCTTGGGTTTTTAATGTGATACCATCTTCTACGTCATTCTTGGTTGACATTCTCAAGCACACAGACATTTGCAGAACTGGAATCTCGGCCAGTGCGAGCAGGATGGGTTCCCACTAAGGGACAGCCAAAGCTGGAAGGTGCCTTGCCTGCTGTGCCGCCCCCACCCTGTCTCCTGGCTAGTCTGGCTGGTCTGGAAACCAAGACAAGGCACTGACTAATCCCCAGGGGTTACCTCGATCCAGGAGGCCCGGGCCTGTCTTGGAAGCCAGGGTAAAATCTACATATGGGTGAGGGTCATGTGGCTATGCTTTCAGGGGATACAAGATCGAAGGAGGTTATTGGTCCTCCCCAAGCCCAGTGGATGAGAAATATGTAAATGGGCTCCACAGGGCCGGGCCAGCCCCTTCAGCCAGGGTGCATGCCCTGCTTCTTTGGGCGCTATAAATTCAAACCCTAAGAGGTTGCCAAGCGCCACTCACTCACGGTGGTCCGGGACCTGCTGTGTGCTGGTTGCTGTCCATGCACGGCTACAGCCGAGCTGGAGCTCAGAGTGCCTTGCCAGCTGGAGTCAGACAGCAGGTGAGACTGAGCACTAGAACAGCTGCGCTGCCAGCTGCTGTCTCTGAGCGCTCACTGTAAGTTCCTATTGTCTAAGCACCGTGACGTGGCTGCACTGTTGCCCCAGGTTTGCAGACGAGGAGATGAAGGCATAGAGGAGTGTTGCTGCTGTCAAACCGGGCTGCAAACCCAAGAGGTCTGAACCTGGAGTCCACAGGCAGTTCACACAGCATGGGTCTCGTGACAGTGAGAGGCACATAGAAAAGGGCAGGACTCAGCCGGGCAGGAAAACGTAATCCTGCAAAGTCACGGAGTGTGCACAAACACATCTGTGTTCCAGGCGTTGTATTATATCTGTGTGTATATCTGTATGCATGCATGAATGGATGTGCTCTGCATGTATGCTTGTGTATGTGTAGACTGTACATAGACAACTGGGTAGGTAGGTGTGTGGACCCAAGTCGGCCTGTGCTTATTTTTGCCCATGTGTCTCTTCATTGCTATGTGTCTCACATGCTAAATGCCTATGTGCCTGTGGAAGCACTATACTGTGTTTCTGGGTGTATGTATGTGTGTATGTATGTGTGCCTGTGGAAGCACTTATCTGTCTGTGGGTGTACATGTGTGTATTGGGGAATCTTGACTGTCCCTTTCTGAGACCTTGGCCCCACAGCTAGAAGCAGAGGTTCCTCAGAAGTCTTGTCTGGGGTTGGGGCTCCCACTCAGCTATTGCAGCTCCATGCCTCTCAGTCCGTCTTGCCTCAGTTTCCCCAGCTCCTGGATCACGGATCTGTCCAAGGTGGGAGGGAGCATGGAGCATGGTCACGATGAGGACCAACAACAAGAGCATTCGGGGAGATCCGTGGCAAGCACTGTGCTTGTTGAGCCTTGGCATGCTTGCTCAGCCCCCGCTGCTTCCTCATGGCTATGGGGCATAGCGCAAGCCCATTCTGATGGAAGAAAGCAATATAACCAGGCTTACTGCCTCCAGACATGGAGGTAGCTCACCTGGGCACACTCCCATGGCAGGGTCACACATGACTTACTTTTCTTTGGGAAGCAAAAAAAAAAAAACTTTTGCAATGCATGTATGTCACTTCCTACGTGAGGAAACAAGTTATTTCAAAACCTCATCATACAGAACTGCTGTGGCCACTAGGCCCTCAAGGGGCTTTTGGCCCTATGCGACCTGGGGCTTCAAACAGTTACCACTGTGCCGTGTGCACATAGCTGAGATGTGGTTGTGGCCCAGGCCTGGTTCAGGAAGGATGACAGAGCAAGGATCTACAGAGGAGAAATGGTTGTGGAGGCTGTGGCCTGTATGGGGGTGGGGGGGTATAGGGGATCAGGGTTCCATCAATTTCCTCCACTTCCTTCCCCTTGGTTTCTCCGTCTAGGCCCTGGCTGCTGTGAAGAGTCTGTGCCAGGCTCGGGCTGAGCACCCTGGTAAGTGGTGGAGCCTCATTTCCTTCCCCTTCTCCTGCACTCTGCTCACAGCATGAACCAAGACTTAAGTAATGCCTGTTTACTGTCTGCAAGCCACAGCCTACAGCAGCTGGCACCTGAGAGGGGAAGCTAGTGTAGCCGTGAAGCCAGCCCAACAGGGGGTGAGGTAAAAGGACAGACCCTGCCTCAGGAAGAAAACAAAAACGACCATGTGCCAGGGAACACAGGCAGTCACACAGTGACTGCAAGGGGTCAGTTCTGTTGAGTGCTTTGTTGGCTTCAAACCTGGGGTCCCCTCAGTCCTTCCTCCCCAGCCTCCAGAGCCGCTGAGGCCACAGGTTTATGCCATGGTGCCTGGCACGGAAACAGCTTCTTTCTGAGCCGAAGCAAACCGTGCCAAGTTCTACATCAGGTGGGGTCCAGCAGCTTCCGCAGAACCAGCTCCAATCCTGGAGAGTGACGGCACACCAGAGGGTCACCCACACCCACACTCACACAACACACTCATACACACTCTTACATACACAATCATACACACACATGCATATACACACTCAAGCTCACACATACACACAACACACATGCACGCTCACGGTGTGTGCCTCCCCCGAAAGCACCAGGCTGTTCTGGGATGTGCTCCCGTTGTTAACTGGTAGTGGAGTGTGCGGAGCAACGTGCAGGGCTCTGCAATTTGGTTGCTCTGTGGCTGCAGTGAAGCTCCTGTGCACATTCTGGTGACTTCCTGACAGACTCCAACAGACACTGAAGTCCCTGGGAAACAGAAAAACCCTGGAAGTGTAAGAGCTAGAGTCTCACTGCTCAGGAGCTCAGGATCGCTCAGGATCCCAGGAAATCTCACAGACCACAGCTCGATGCAAAAGCAAGAGGTTTATTGCTACCTCGATAGGGTTGCCCCTCCAAAGATAGGAGACAACCCTGAACATGCAAAGCACAGGGTTTTTATACCTGAAAATCAGCTCACTTTTGCTCTATAGTTTACAGCTGGTTGTTTCTCAGAACAGTTCACCCCGCCCTTCAAGAGCTCTCTGCACCTGGCTTCAATTCAAGTAATCAGTTGTTTTTCTCATTCCCAGGTGGTCCCTCAGAAGGAGAAGAAGAAGATGACTAAGAAATTAGGGAACTCAGGGCTGGAGAGATAGCTCAGTGGCTAAGAGCACTTAAAGCTCTTGCAGAGGACATACGTTCTAGTCCCAGCACCCAATGATGGGCACCTATAACCCCAATTCCAGGGGATCTGACAGCTGACTGAGCTCTCTACAAGTTCCTGCAAACCCATGGTGCACAGACCTACATCACACACACACACACACACACACACACACACACATAAAATAATTGTAAAATATTTTAAAAGACTTTTAAAAATTGTAGATTCACATTTCCTAATTTGTAAACTGACAGTGGGGTTGGGGAGATGGCTCAATCAGTAAAAAAAAAAAAAAAAAAACAAAAAACCCAGCTGAGTCAGCAAAAAGACAAGACTTTAGTTCTCCAGCACCCGTGTGAAAAGCCGAGTGGGGAACACATCTGGAACCTCAGCTCTGGGGACAGGCGTGGACACTGGCAAACCCCTGGGGTTCACTGGCCAGCCAGTCTAGATGAACCAGTGAGAGCCATATTCAGTGGGAGACTCCACCTCAAAAATTAACAGGATGACTGAGAAAGACATCTGATATCCACCTCCGGCCTCCACACACATTCCCAGAAAGAGACAGAGAGATAAAGAGAAAATTACTACAAAGCTATAGTTATTAGACTGAAGAGTAAATCAAAAGATTGATGGAACAGAATTCTAAGTTGGGTGTGGTGGCAACAAGCCTTTAATCCCAGTGCTCAGGAGGCAGACGCCAGTGGATCTCTGCGTGTTTATGACCAGTCTAGTCGACTTGTGGAGTTCCAGTTCAAGGGTACCAGTAGGGGGGAGCAGTCTTTTCAACAAATGGTACCCAGGCAATTGGATATGAGAATGAATGAAGCTGAACTCCTATTTCGCAACATGTTCCAAATGAACAAAAACCTCAAAATACACTAAAGACAAATGTGAAAGCCAAAACTAGGGAATTCTAAGAGGAAAACAGAAGTCTTTGTGGCCTAGGCTTTGGTAATGGTTCTTGGAGATGATACTAAACACTCAGCTAATCTAAAGGGAATAAATTAGGAGAGCTGATTTCCTTAGGAGCAGAAGCTGTGCCCGGGGCATGTGGCTCAGTTGGCAGTATGGTGCCTTGTATACACACAGCCCTTGGCTTGGCCTCCAGCACTGCACAAAACCAGGCTGTGCTAGTGCAGCATTTGCGATACTCAGGAGGCTGAGGCAGGAAGATTGCAAATCCAAGCCCAGCCTGGGCTACACAGCAAGACCCCATCTCAACCCCCTCCCCAAACAAAACAAAACAAAAACTAGATGTTTGAAGTCCCTTCCTTCCACTGAGTGCAGATCTAGAAAATGAGATAGCTCGGTCATATGACAGTTGAACATCTAGACCAGGTGTGGTGGTGTGATCCCAACACTCAGGACTGGTCTGAGCATGAGATCCGAATGGGCTAGGTAGTAAATTACAGGCCAGACTATCTCAAAACAGAACACAGAAAGATAATTATTTTGTTTTTGTTTGCTTGTTGCTCGTTTTGAGACAGAGTTTCTGTGTAGCCCTGTCTGTCCTGGACTCACTCTGTAGACCAGGCTGGCCTCGTACTCAGAGATCTGCCTGCCCCTGCCTCCCTGAGTACTGGAATTAAAGGCATATGCCGCCACTGCCCAGGCCAGTAATCGAACATTCAGTGTTCTAGTTCCCCTAGAGAAACGAAGGTTTTATGACCCTTACTCACAGGCAGGGCAGTTCCACCTAAATACTCACAGGGCCCAAGAAGATCTTACTGATTAGAAAAAAAAGTATCTGTGGGGGTCTGGGGAGAGAGCTCAGTTGGTACAGTGCTGGCCATTCAAGCATAAGGATCAGAGTTCAATCCCCAGCGCCCAGGTAAAAAGCCAGGAGCAGATGTGTGCACTTGTGCATAGCGCTGGGGAGGCAGAGAGAAGCAGCTCCATGGGGCTGATCAGCCATCCTAGCCTGATTAGCAGGCCCAGGTCCTAGTGAGGGACCCTGCCTCAAAGACAAAACAAGGGTCATGAATGGCAGTGCACATCTTCAATCCTAGCATGTGGGAGGCAGAGGCAGAGGCAGGTGGTTATCTGTGAGTTTGAGTGCCAGTCTCGTCTACACAGCAAGTTCTGGGCCAGAACTACATAGTGAGAGCCTGTCACACACACACACACACACACACACACACACACACACACACACACACACAAAGGGTGGGAGGGGGCAGGAAAGAAGGTAAAAGGAAGGGAGGGAGGGAGGAGAAAGAAAGGGAAGAGGGGGGCTATAATTTTGTACTGTGGTGAAGCCGGTGGACAGCAGGCATGGCTGATGCCACCCAAAGGACTCTCCTTCAAGACTGTTGTCGCTCCAAGAAACTACCGGAGTCCATTTAGCAGTCACGGAACTACAAACAGCTTCAGAAGGGAGCCATTGGCGGGGCTGGGAGAATGGCTCAATAATTAAGAACGCTGCTCTTTCAGAGGACTTGGGTTTGGTCCCCGGAATCTACAAGGCAGCCCATAACTGCCTATGAGTCTGATGCCTCTGCCACCACATTCCGGCCTCTGAGGGCTTCTTAGAGTGTGTGGTACACGCATGTATACATAAATTAATTAATTAATAAGCCTTTGGGGGTAAAAGAAAGGAGAAGGAAGGAAATGAGCCCCAGGGGCCAGCAAGCCCTCAACAGGGGTGACTGTGAGCGCACTGTGATGGTGGCAGGCGTTGAGCCCTTGAAGATCATGGGTGGTTAAGAGCACCCGCTGCTACTCTTGCAAGGGCTCTGGGTTCAGTTCCCAGCATCCATATCGTGGCTCATAACCATCTGTAACTCCAGTTCTGGTGACCTCTTCTGACCCCTGGGGCAGCAGACACACTTACAGTGCACATGTATACATACAGCCAAATGCTCATACACATAAAATAGTAACTCTTTAAGATGAACAAATTACATGGTCTCTAAATGAAGGAAGGAAATAAGGTCCCGGGGCATAAAGAGTGAAATCTTGTTGTTTTCGGGAATACGGATGGAACCAGAGAGGACTGTTACGAAGAACATCGAGTGTCTCCTTACAGTGGAATCTAGATTTAAAATATTTTAAAAAGATGGAAAAGTAGAAGGGATGCTATTTGGGAAGAGAAATAAAACATAAATAAGTGGAGATGAGACAAGGGAAGGTACTGGGGACATGTACAGAATACACGCACAAAATGTCCAATGAAGCTCATTATTTGTATAAGTAATTTGCTCCAACAAAAAAAAGTGAGAAAGAGAGCTGGGCGGTGGTAGCTCACACCTTTAATCCTTCAGGAGGCAGAGGTGGCAGGTCTCTGTGTGTTCCCGGACAGCCAGGGCTACGCAGAGAAACCCTTTCTCAAAAAACAAACGAAAGAGCGCTTCCAGAGGCTGGAGAGATGGCTCAGTGGTTAAGAACCTGCATGACTCTTACAGAGGACCCAGATCCAGTTCCCAGCACCCGTGTTCACAGCATCTGTAACTCCAGCCCCAAGGGATCTGATGCCCTGTCATCTGCACAAATATGTATATACCTGCGCAAACACACACACACACACACACACACACACTCGTGCGATTGAAAACTTTGTTTTTAAATTGAGAGAGCTAGGGAGATGGCTCAGTGGGTGAGAGTGCTTGCTATCAAAATAAGAGGAGCTGAGTTCAAATCTCCAGCACCTACGTTAAATCTAGACATGGCCATACGTGTCTATAATCCTCCAGGAGTGTAAACAAGTGGATCCTGGAACCTTCCTAACTACCAGTCTAGCAGAAACAGGGAGGTCCATGCTCAGTGAGAGACCCTGTGTCAAAACCTAAGGTGGAGGGGACTGATGGGGACAGATGGCTCTGCAAACACCCGGCACCCACATGGTACACAGACATACACACAGGCAAAATGGCCATAAACATAAAACAAATAAATGAAATAAAAATATGTGCGGTGGAGAGAAATGTAGTATAGGAAGACACTGAGACCCTCCTCTGGCCTCCATAACAGGCACACCAGCGCTCGCTGCTTCTCGGCTTTGCAGATGCCATCGAACAGATTCAGGAATCGAACCTTTATATTTAGAGAGCTGGCAATCTGAGAAGACAATCGGCCCCCTAACATCTGTCTCCCACCCCCACCTCACCTTTAGGGGGCAGATCCTACAGGAGGTGGGATGGGCGAGGAAGGAAGGCCGTCTCCCCAGAGCTCAGCCTTACCCCTCCTGTAGGTGGCCAGCCACATTTGTGAGGCTCCCTCCTTATCTCCTTTACATCCTTCCATTATTTTATAGATGTTGGGGTTCAGGCACTTCTTGACATGTGGAGCCCGCTTAGTGCCCACTCCAGGGGCACTGGGCTGGAAGGAGTTAACAAACAGGCTGCTGCCGTTGTTACGCGGCTAAGCCAGAAATGCATGCCTCTGTTGTCTCCTGCCTGCCTACGGAGGAGAACTCTTGTCTTTATAATACAGAATAGGGAAGTGTCTCTCTGTTCCTCCTGTCCCCTAACACGATGCACTTACCTCACTCCCAGGTGGGGTGGTTGAAGGAAACCTCCTCTCTAGTCTCCGGCATTTGAATATTTGTTTGAGGAGGCTCAGGGGTTGTGGCCTTGGTGGAGGAAGCGGGACACTGCAGGTGGGCTTCGAGAATTTAAAGGCCATTTCCTGCTCACCCTCGCTGCCTTCCGCCTGCAGTTTAAGATGGAAGCCCACAGCCTCCTGCTGCTGCTACCGTGCTTCCTCACTGGGATGGTGATGGACTCCCGTGGGGCCTTGTGCGACCAAGGAAACTGGCGTGGAGCTAGAGTGAGGTCAAGATGTGTCCAGACCCCAAAAATCTCTATCTTGAGAGGAGTGAAAATCGCTCCCTCCCTGTTCGGTGCCTCCGTGCCCTGGTGCAGGTAGCCCTGGGACCCTTAGCCTAGCACCTAGAATTCCTCTCCGTGCAAATGAAGCATTCCCAGCACCTCAGCCCCAGCCAAGGATGTCCACTCACTCCGAAAACCCCTACCCACTTCCCCCCAGTTTATTTAGCTCCTATCCCCCTGCCCCCCAATAAAGAGAGTGGCATCATTTAAAGAACTGTGTCATTGAAATGGCTGTAACACTAGAAGAGCTGTGTCTGCCATGGCTCCCCGGGCCCCCACTCACAGCTGAGTTGAGATCCTGCAGACCCACCCACCCGAATGAGTTTCTTCATTCCTTAAGTCCAGCACCTGTCCACCTCAGTGCCTGGACGTCCTGAGGCGAAGAAGCAGACCCCCGTCTCCAGACAGACTCTCATCCCTCCGGAGCCTTACGTAGAAGTAAATGCCTTCCTTGTATAAGTTGCCTCGGTCATGGTGATTTATCACAGCAGCTAGAAGAGCAACTAATTTTCACCAGGACGCACGCGCCCTATAAAAATCTCACTGTGGGCTGGCTAAAGGCTCAACAAAGGTGCTTTTGCCCAAGCCTGATGATTCAACCCTCAGTACTTACATGGTGAAAGGACAGAGCTGACTCCTGCAAGTTGGCCTCTGTCCTCGACACACGCACTGTTGCACACGAAGACAATAAATAAATAAATAAATAAATAACTACTAATTTAAAATGCTGCACTGTGCTCTGACCTGAAGCAAAATGTACCCTTGATTTCCTTAAAGGACTTTAGAAGAGGCCTTTTTTTTTTTCCTCAGCCTGCGCATGGTTAGTTTGTAATATTAGGGATGGAATCTAGGGTCCCGTGCATGCTAGGTAAGAAATCTTTTTATAGTTTTTGTTTGGCCTAACTAGTGTACCACCGTTCTGGCTTGAATGGGGTTTTGAAGGGTCAGTATGAGTTTGCCAGATGAATGGTGTTTGACTAACTTGTCTCCATGTCTGAGTTCATTAGTTTAGCCATGTATTCATCATGTCACGTGTATGTGTATGTCTAACAGCTTTTGCGATTACTTGGCCGTCAGAATGTGGCCCCTGTAGGTAGTAGATACCTCATGTATGTCAAAGGTATGTAGTAGATACCTCATGTATGTCTAGCACACTTCTAGTTCCTGGTGGCCTGGCCCGGTCTCAGCCTGAGTTCATGTTCCATATAGGTTTGGATGGAGGCTGTTAGGAGGAAGAGGAGAGCAGAGATACCCCCTGGGTTAGTGACAATGCCCCCCCCCCTGCTGTGTTTCAAAGCACACTACTGGACTACTGGTGAGGTGGCTCTGCTACTTACCACCCAAGCAGTATGGAGATGCGGCCAGCCCCACTGTCCTGGTCTTCCTCCAGAGGCAAGCCTCCGTGTGTCCTGGCTGCCAGCCTTCTGCCTTCTCCCTGGCAGTTATAGCTCTGGCCAGCAGGGGGCACCATGTGGCTGCCTGGGAAAACTAGGCCCAAGTATATCGCCACAGAGCCCCAGGAAGTGGCTGGACAGGGTTAGGAGCTGAGCACGGAGCAGACCAGTCTCCAAAGACCGTAGAAGATGAGAGCGGCTGTGATCTTGGGGTCACCATCCAGGAGCCACCTCCCAGGGTCACAGGCAGTACCATCCATACTCTGGGGACTCTGCAGTGAGACCAGGTGTTCCTTGGCATCTCCCCCTGTCGCTGGGGGAAGAAGGGTCAGTGTAAAAGGCCAGCACCTGCTCCAGAAGGCCATGGGGTGGGTGTGTGTGTGTCGCGGGGGTTCTGAGGAATGACTCCTCAGCCAAGCCTCTGCTGGTGAGTTACAGCAGGGCAAGGCAGAGAGAGGTCGTGAAGTACGCCCAAAGGTAGTCACAAAGCCGGCCTGAAGGGAACTGGGAGCTAATCAGAGGTCACTCTCTCTCCTTTGTGCACTCTTCTGTAGGGAACGGAGTCAAGCAACCGTCCCAGGACTGCCGGGAGAAAGACAAATGAAGCAAGACTGAATTCTTCCCCCCCCCAAGAGGAACTGCGTCTGACATCTGTGGCCAGAAGATATCCTTTCTATTCCGCTTTGAAACTTTCCCTAGAACATGACACCAGTGCAGTGATGTGGCCTGGTGGCACAAGGCGTACATTTCCTTCTCTGCTCTGCCACCCAGTGGTCCTGCACAGGGCATTTCAGGGCTTCTAAAACAATCCAGGACTGCTCCTAGCCTGGCCTGTGCTTGAAGAGGGGCAGGTTACCGTTTTCCTGTGTCCCAGGCAGCCACCCTGGGCAGGACCCCAGCAAGCACCTGAAGACAGCTCCTGGTGACAGCAGCCAGCCTGGAGCTGGCCCCTCCCTCAGGCACCACAAAGCCCAGCCAGCCAGCCAGCCAGCCAGCTGCCTGGCATTCCAACCTACAGCGTTGGAGAAGCTTCGCTTTGGGATGGCTTCTTAGATAACCATAGGTCACTAGAACACGTGTGGCCCGTGTGACCTTGGGGAGAACATGTAACTCAAAAACGCGTCTCCCCTCTGAAAGCGTGAGGGTATCCACCTGCAGAACTTCCTGAGAGCAGCCACCAACTAAAGACCGCCGACTACCCTCCTCCCTCCTGGTCCTGCCTCCTGCATGGCAGACTCCATTTCCTAAGCAACAGAACAGGGCAAGTGGTGGCCACGCCCAAAGTCCCTTCCTAGGGAGCAAGTACGGGGTTGAAGGCCAGGTGCTTTCCTGCTCTTGTCTCCCAGGGACATGGTGCCACTGAACTCGCCCCGGGAATGGCGAAAGCATGTGCCCTCCCCATGCTGAATGGCAAGGGGACAGCTCCGGTTGTGCAGAACCTGCGGCTGTTCTCTGAGCATGAGCCCGCTCTGGGAAGTGGAGGACTTCGTCCCCAGCTCCACCAACTGCTGACTTGGGCAACCATGCTGTCCCAGCCTACCCTGGACTGTCCAGCATCTCCCCCACCTGTAGGGAGAGTGTAAGGTTTTAGAGTCCAGACCTAAGACTTGGATGGAACCCTGAAAGGTGACATAGAGAACCTCTACCCTGTCCCTGGCTGTGAGATACATCCTGTCTGGCACCCATGGTCTCCCTAGATGAGCCGTGGAGCTGCAGGAGCACACGCGAACTGGGACGGGAAGGGAATATCAGCCCAGACGCCACACATCAGGCACCACACACCCGCGTGTCAGCCCACCCTGTGCAAACGGCCTCCGCCCCCCCAGGCTGGCCTAAGAGCACAGGCCTGCAGGCAGTTGAGGGGAAGTAAGATGGCATTCAGCGTGCTCCAGGAGAGGCTAGAGCAGAGAAGAAGTCACAGCTGGGGTGGTGGCTTCTGGGAGCGACTGCAGGAAGCCGGTTGAAAGGATGGAATCAATTTTCTTTTCAAGGTGGAAAAAAAAAATCACTGGGGGAAGTCAGGCAGGAAGAAACCAGACAAAGACTGCTGCTGGCACTTTGTAATCAAGCCACAGCCAGCCAGCAAGAGAAGCCCCGCCCCAATCCAATAAGACCCTCACCAAGGTCACAGACCGGAAAAGTGAAGAGAGACAAAGAGTGGATTCCTGGGTGTGAGGATAAGGTAACATCCCCTTGCTAGCACTAAGGATTGTGATCTGGACCTGATAGCCTGAGTCCTTCACGATAAGGGAAGGGACACAGGGTAAGGGGTGTCTGGCCCCACATGACCCAGGCCTCTCTGGTCCTTGACCACAAGTCTGCCTTTTCATCCTTCTTTCCACTCACGCTAGAAGGGACCAGGACCTTGGTCTTCTCAGCTGCTTTCCAAATTGTGTCTGTCACCATCACAGCGGGAAACAGATGGCATGTGTAAACGAGGTTCTGGAAGGACTTTGGCAAAGGGACTGTTGGCAGGTCTGAGTGCCAGCTAAAGAGACAAAACCCTAGAAAGAAAGGCCACCCAGGATCCGTCACCCAGGCAGTTCACAGAGAGCCCCAGGACGCTGTCACCTCAGGTGTCATTTAGTGGCTGGCTTTCCTTTAAGGGATTGCTACTTCAGCATTTGAACAACAGCCCAGGCTTGGGGGAGAAGGACGGCAGGCCAGGTGTGTGGACTGTAAACTTATATGTATGTTGGGTTTTTTTTTCCGTGCCTATTCTAGCTCCCAATAATGATGTCGAGACCTATTACATTTATTGATAAGCTTTAAAGCACTAAAGCTGAGCAGTTATTCATCTGTTCTATCCCAACTATGCTGACTGCAACCAGATCTCTGGGCACAGAAATCAGCATCTGAATACACAGTGCACCAACACACACACACACACACACACACACACACACACCCAACAGTGGGCAGCCCCTAACCTGGGGTTTAATGGAGGCTGGGGCTCAGCAGGGGCAGTCAGCAGCAGCCAGCGCTTGCACACAGAAGGTGCCTAATGGTATGGATAGAATGCATGAGCAGGTTCCTCACTGAAAGGAGAGGGGGAAAGTAGCTCTTTCAGGGGCACTGTGCACCCCGCCACCACGTTGATACTAAGTCCCAGACAGGCTGCAGTGGAGGGAGTGATTGGGTTAGATGAGGTCCTGAGGGTAGGGCCCTGATCCCAGAGGATGAGTGTCCTTAAGAGAAGACAGAGAGTTCGGCCTCTCCATCGTGTGAGGACACAGTGACAAGGCAACCCATCCATGAGCCAGGGAGCAGGTCTCAGGAACCAAACCAGGGGGACCTTGACCTTGACTCCAGACTTATGGTCCCCAGAACTGTGAAGAACAAATGGTCGTCACTTAAGTCCTTCAGCACGAGTGTATTGTTATGGCAGCTGGAGCCAGTTCAGGGAAGGAAAAGATGGTCAAGGTGAGAACAGCCAAGAGCGGCACAAACACTGGTGCCCCGGCAGGCAGCCTCTGCTGTCCTGGTTTTCATCTCTGTTGCGTTGATAAAGTATCCTGACAAGAAGCGACTTAGGGGAGACAGGCTTTATTTGACTTACAGTTCCAGGTCACTACCCCCTTATTGTGAGGGAGTCAAGGCAGAAACTTAACACGCCCTATCCACAGCCAAGAGCAGAGAGACTAAATGCTTGTACCCTTCCTCACTTGCTCTTGGATTGATAGCCTCTGCAGAAACCATGCCTACTTGTGACCTTGGAACATGACCTTGTATGGCTCGCTCAGATACAGTGAGCTAAGCTGAGACCACCCTGGATTAGGGTGGTCCTGTGTCTGATTGCTGGTGTCCCTGTGAGGAGAGACACAGTCCACAGAGGAAAGGTGAAGTGCAGATCAGAGAGACAGCCCCTAGCCTCCCAGAGCTAGAAGAGGCAGAAAAACCCTCCCCGGAGGGCCTGAGGCTAGAAGGAGGCCCAGTCCTTTGCATCACCTTTCTGTCCCTACTGTTGAGAGAATAGATTTCTGTGCTCAATCTGTGGCAGTGTTTTCTTTTCTTTTCTTTTCTTTTCTTTTCTTTTCTTTTCTTTTCTTTTCTTTTCTTTTCTCTTCTCTTCTCTTCTCTTCTCTTCTCTTCTTTTCTTTTCTTTTCTCAGCAGCTGTAAAAAGCAACGTGCGGCTCAGATAGATCTCCTGGCTTGACTCTGTTCTCAGAACAGCCCAAGACCTAGGTTGAGGGCTGTGTAGCAGAAAAGAAAAGAAAGGCATGGGAATGGAGGCTCAGTGGAATCCTCACTTCTCCAGCCTAAGAGCCGTTTTTGCTAAAAATGCGCTGACTCCTCACTTGGGTCCACAGGTGACTAAAATCAGGGTGGAAGTGTGGCCTCTCTGCCTGTGTGTTGCATCTGCCTCCTTTACTTTACCTGCTTACCTATAAAGGTCAACATCAGAGTCTCTCTACCCTATTTCTTCAAGACAGCAGTCACAGGGACAGGAGTTATCCAAGTGCCCTCTTGACAGCCTTCTTCTGTCCTGATCCCCTGAAAGCGCTTAAAGGCCTTCAGTGGGGGGTCCTAAACCTGTGGTAGCCTTGAACTCCAGGACCCACAGAACCTCACAGGACAGCTCTCCTTCAGCTGAGGGCAGTTATCAGAGGGCAAGGCTGCTCCCTTGAGCAAGAGTGATCAACCCCTGAGAGCCAGCGTGGTGGCCTCGCAACAACAGGGACTTCTCCAGACCACCTGCGGGGCCTGAGCAGGACAGTGACAGGCAGGAGCACACATAGACCAGGACTGCTTAGCGATACACACTTCTTGTCCTGACCCCAGATCCTCTATTCATACCTAAAGCTCAGGACCCTTGTCTGTCCTTCCCACCATGACCACATTGTTCAGTCACTCCCTTCTGCCTATGTCACGATTTCTTTACTTGATTTTTGGGACAGTGGCTAAGCACAGCCTCTTGATACTGGCAGAGTAGAGCTTTTGACCTAAAATCTTTGTCACACTGTTAGCCAGGACGGAACACTGGAGGGACACTGAGGCCGTCTTGTTACTGAGAAGCGCAGCTCACTCTAATAAGCCACTCTGGCCAGTGGGAACTTCCAGACTGTCTGTAGGACCACTCAGGGATTCTTTCAGCTCCCCTCCTCACTCCAGCAGACCCTTAAAAGCTTTGGGAGACTGCCTCAAGTCCTGCCCGGGGCCATCCTCATATGTCACCACGGCCACCTGCCCATATTGTTATACTATTACAGATGCCCAGAGAGGGGAAGCCCTGTGCACAGGGCAGCAGAGTTATATGCTTCCCCAGGCTGACAAGGCAGGGAGCATGGAGTCTGAGCTGCTGCCCCACCCCGGCAGGCAGCTGGAGACTCTGCTGGTTGCCATGGTGCTGGGGGAGGAGGAACAGATTCCTAAGCCGCATCCAAAAATACCCAGCCACCCTCCTTCCTCACACCCTTCCCTGAGAGAATGTCAAAGTACCCTTTTATATGCGCCCCCAGCTCAAGGCCACTTCCTCTGTAACCAAGGAAGCCGGGAAGCAGCGGGGTGAAGAAACGAGTCAGGTGACCCCAACTCCAGCTGTGGGGTCTTAATTTCCTGAGCTCCTCTGACCCATAGAGAGGGGCCCTTCTTTGTTCTCCAGCCTGGCTGAGGCTTGCTCCTGGAGCTATCTGCAGCCCTTGAGGTGCCTTGGGTGGAGTTAGTGGGCTTGACACTGTAAACGAAGGAGAGGAGGGGCTGATGAGAGGTAGCCTCTCCCCTATATATTGTGGGGCACTTAGGCTGGGGGAGGGAGGACACAGGCAGGATGGACAAGCATGGGGCCGGAATGAGGTCAGAGACTTGTACAAAACCCTGAAAATATCATTCTGAGACCGGCAAGAGTCAGGACCGCTCCCTCCCTGCTTCTTGTGCCGGTCACGGTCACAGGTAGTCAGGTAGCGGGCACCTGGATGTAAACAGAGCATCAGCAGTGTCCCAGCCACAATCAGTGACATATACATAGGAGCTCTTCCCACTCCCCCAAGGGCCACATGTACCCCTTACCCACTATAAATGGACACACATAAGGTGCTTCACTAATTGAAACCGAAGATCTTCTAAGAGCTGCTGTTTCACTGGGCTGTAACACTTGAAGGGCTGTTTCGGAGGGGGCTTTCTCTCCCTTCAGACATTCGGACCCTCGGCTCCGTTCTGCTTCTTGTCCCTCCTGTCAAAGGGCTATAATCGCCCAAAAGAAGCTGTCCCACTCCTCAGAGAAGGCCTTCTCGCTCTGGTACTCCCTCCTGGACCTGGATCCTGCAGACCTTACCCGTTCCAGGTTCCACTTCCTTCTTTCCGGCTTGGTGTGCTGCTTGGGGTGCCAGGACACCCCAAGGGACCAGGCGGACCTCGGAACCACAGTACATGTCAGTCCCTTTCTACTTGCACGAATCTCAGATCAGGGAGCCTCTGCTGTTCTGGGCATCCCTTCATAGCTCAGCAAGCCCGTTGGCATTTGGCAAACTCCAAGGGCCTAGCATGGACCCAGGGAGTAAGTGGGAATGAATGAATGCAGGTCAGGCTCATCTTGGATTCAGAAAGCCATCTCAGAGGCACCCACTTGTCTAAATCTTTAGGGGATCAGGAATCCAGGTAGCCCAGAGTACAGCCTGGCACACTAGAAATGAAAGATGGATAATCATCAAGACCCCAAGCTGGGTGTTTGTGCCAGCTCTGTCCACCTGGCAGTTAAGACAGGAGAATCGAACAGGTGCCGTCCCTGGCCACAGGCAAACTTTACTGGCTTGAAATCCACCTGAGAGATTGCCAATCACTTGAGCATTCAGGGACAGATGCAGAGATATTGCTGAGGGGGCCTGAGAACATTCTGAGACCAGGGCCACAGGCCCTTCCAAGACCATGCAGGGTCACAACCCAAGGGGTAAGGCAAACCTGTCAGATGCCTCAAGCTCTCCAAGCTTTGTGTTGGGATGGAGCGTCCTGGCAGGCTTCAGCTCCGAAACACAGCAGGCCTGAGTGTAGGAGGGCTACGGTGCTTGCCTTGCACAATTACTCAAGAGCGTTGATCCCATTTATAGTTCAAAGGCAAATGAACAAACCCTGGTCACCTTGCGTCCCTCCAGAGCAATTGCTGCAAAGCTCCTGAGTCCTCCACCAGCCTTCAGCCACCTCGTGGGCACCTGCCACAAACCAGGCCATAGGGCACTGTCCTCCAGGCATTATAGCCACCATTTTCAGAGCAGCTGTGACCACCTGTGAAAGAGCCTCAAGATCTAGCTCATCGACTGCAGACGTTCCCTCACAGGAGGAGGAAGAGAGTGGGAAGGATCGCTGGAGCCCACCTGATCTCAGTCACTGTGTCCTGCACATCTCAGCCGTTTGTATGTAATTCTGCCTTAATTGCTCATGACCTCATGGGTCACAAGAGGTGCTAGGGAATACAAACTGTGGAGGTTAACTGCCAGGCCCGGCTTTGGGTGCTCTGCAGATTCAGGCCACTACCACCCAAAGTTGCCCTGTAATGAGACCAGCTCAAGGCTTACCCACTAGAGAGCAAGGTGGAGAGGAATGTGTTGTGTGTATCCAGATATCTGGGTGGGGAGCAGTCAGGGAGAGCTTCCTGGTGACCTGTTCTTGGGAGAGTGAGTAGGAATTTGCCCGAAGGAGGGCTGGAGAGACGGTTCGGCTCAGCCAGTTAAAGGCTAGGTTCACAACCATAAATATAAGAGGAATTTGCCTGAAGGAAAATGGCCTGGAAGAGGGAGGAGTCCTGGAAGCAGGAAAATTGTAAACAGGCAGGTGACCCATGCTCCAGAAGGGGTTTGGGATAAATGACAAATGAAGTGTCATGGAGAAAAGTGTCAGGGAGGTTGGAGCTGGAGTGCAGAACTCCAGCTCCCAAGTGCCTGCAGAGGCAGCAAAGGGCCTGAGCTTTTCCTCCAGGCCTACCTGTTGCTTTGTTAACCTCATTGATGGGAGGAAAATGGTCACCAACCCAAATTATGGCCAAACTAATTAAAGCAAGCAATTAAATAAAGCAAGATTTAAAAAAAAAAATGATTGTGTACAAGTGTTGTCTCTTGATAAAAGCAGGGTTCAAGAGTCAAGGCACTGGAGCCAGGCATGGTGGCACACACCTTTGATCCCAGCACTTGTGAGGCAGAGACAAGCAGAGCACTGTGAGTTCCACAGAGAAACTACACAGAGGGCTACACAGAGAAACCCTGTCTCCGGGGGGGGGGTGTGGAAAGGAGAAAAGAGAGATCAGCATTAAACATGGGGGGTGGGGGGAGATATGGGTTTTTATAGTTCAGGCATAGGGAGTTTCCAAATGGGGGATCTGGCAGACAAATAGGTGAGCTACAGAAACAGAGCATGAGCTTAACAGGTTGTTTAGAGTTACCTCCTGACACAAAGACAGGGTTGCAAGGCGGTTGTGACAAGGCTATCATAAACTTTTCTTTGGTTTTTCAAGACAGGGTTTCCCTGTGTAACCCTGGCCATTCCGGAACTCACTCCGTACACCAGGCAACCCTTGAACATAAGAGATCCACCTGCCTCTGCCTTCCAAGTCCTGAGATTAAAGGACTAGCCACCACTTTTGAAACAAAGGCATGGTGGTTGTTTCCTAGAACAGGCAATACTGAACCATTAGTAGTTAAGGTTACAGGTGGGGCATTGCTCAGTCCTTGAAGAACAAAGATTTAATCACAAACAGAATTGAACTTAGTTTGTCTTTACTATAAAATGGCTTTCAGCAGAGAGGAGGTAGCACACATTTTTAATCCTAGCAATCGGGAGGCAGAGGCAGGAAGATCTCTGAGTTCCAGGCCAGCCTGGTCTACAGAGGGAGCTCCAGGATAGCCAGAGCTACACAGAGAAACCCTGTCTCAAAAACAAAACAAGTCTTTCAAGCCTAAGATGGAGGCAGGCTGGCTTATCAGCTGGATACAGGGTTTTTGGCTTTGGATTCTGACCCAGTGGGCCTGGGTGGTGCTGGACCTTTAGGGTTCTTGAAAGTTTCCAGTAGATCCCAAAACACAGGAGAACAGGGAATTGTAGCCCCCGTGTGGAACAAGTCCTAGGAGGCCAGACACAGTGCCTGGCTGAGGAATGAGCCAGAGGTGAGAGAGCGGGAGGTGGGGGGCAAACAAAATGGAGACCTACAAGGTCTGGGGTGCTGGGGACAGGGACAGACAACAGCTCACTGAGCCCAGCAGCTCTGCACCCCAACTGCACCCTCAGCAGCCCCACAGGCAGATCAGAATCACACAGGCTGCAACCCCAACTGAGGTTCCCAGAAGGAGGTGCTGCAGAGTGGGGTGTCACCTCCTACCTGGAGCCCCTTGGCTGCTGTAATGTTTAGCTTTTGTTGTTGTTTTGTTTTGTTTTGGTTGTTCTGGAAACTACATAGCCAAGTGTGGTCATAAATACTGTATTTTTGTATAGGAGTAGACAAAGCTAGCTGAGTACCAAGCACGCAGGGATTACTTCTTCCTGCTCCTGGCTGTGGTGTGGCTGGCCACCTCCAGCTCCTGTTGCTGAAACTTCTTGTGACAGACTGTAGCCTGCAGTTCAGACTTGGGTAGATCCTTTACCTTTTGTTGGTATGTTTTGCCTGAAGGCAGAAATTAAAGCGGGACACCCTGGGGTCTCCTAGTCCCTGTAGGTTGGGAGAAATTAAAGTGGGACATGGAGGCACTTGGGGTCTACTAGTCTCTCTAGGTTTGTGGTTAGGACCAGCCATCCCTGGGAAAGCTGTTGGGAGCAGAGAGCTTAGAGGTAGAGGGGAAACGGTAGAGTCACATTGATAGGGGCACCTCCTAGAAGTCAGGCAGTGTGGGGAAAGGGGCATACCTTTCCCTTATCCAGTCCTGGGCTGGGCGTGTGCTTTGTTTGCTTGTTTTTGAGACATGGTTTCTCTGTGTATTCTTGGCTGTCCTGGACTCACTTTGTAGACCATGCCGGCCTCGAACTCACAGAGATCTGCCTGACTCTGTCTCCTGAGTACTGGGACTACAGACATTTGCCACCATGCCAGGCTCTGGACATGTGCTTGACATGGGCATCTGCATGACAAAGGTCAGGGATCTGCAGGGGTCAGAGGTACAGCTGTGATGGCCTTCTGTCATCTCTGTGCCTTGGACTCTGGGTTTTGGCGTGAGACTCGGGACAGAGCCGGTTTGGGGCTGCTGTCCTGAGTCTGTAGGCATGCATGCGCTTTCCCAAGTTCACCTCTATCCTTCTGAGAGGCTTTGCTTCTCGTTGCTTGTGTGTGTTGTTCTCTAATCACATTAGAGCCACATCCCAAGTCACAGACCTGGAGGGAGTCTGGTAGAGTCAGACGTCACTCCTACATGAATATGTGCACACAGAGACAGCTCTGAGAGCAAAGAAGTTTGAAGGAGGCCAGTGTGTACTGTTCCTTCTCTCCCACTGGTAGAGCCTCAGCTGGCATCCTCATTGAACTGCTGATCACCCTACCGGGATACTAGAGTTTCTTGAGGAAGAGACCAAGGTTCTAAGGAGCAATAATCTGCTTGAAGCCTCAGGAATAAGGGGCAGAACTGGGACTGGAAGCTGAGTCATTCTGACTCCAAACCTTCCCTCCACTACTGTCCCCATCAGTGTCCACACTAACCCGGAGCCATTCTTTCTTCCATATTCAACAAGACTTCCAGACCCTACATCTGAGAGCATTGCATTGGAGGTGCCTGGCCCTTGAGAAATGTCTTCACAGTACCATGGGGAAGCCTTCAGAAGCCTGAGGTAGAGCAACAAGACACAGCCAGGCTGTGCCATGAGCCTGGACTGTGAGGAAGCATGGAGAGCACAACACCTAGTTCTAGCTTCCTCTTTCATTACTGTTTTTCTGGCAGTGATGGGGACCGGAGCCCAGGCTGTGATACCCTAGACAACTGCCTCACCATGAGATGCATCCATGGCTCCCTCAGTTTCCTCTTCCGAAAGAGAGGTCCATACCCCTCATGGGGCTGAGGCCCTGGGCACCAGGCAGGGCACAGGCAGAACCTGAGAGAAACTCATTCTCTTCCAGCGCTCAGCATGTGCCCATCTGCCACTTGGTGCCTTATCCAGTTTGGAACCAGCTCACCGGGAACTTTCCATGCCCAAAGGCCTGCATCTGCTGCCAATTAGGGAGCAGGTAATTACCCTGCGATTCCAGAACCCTGCCAACCGCTAATCATCTAAGCCTGCTTAGGCGGAAAGAGAGGCTGTGCTCTCACAAAGATCAAGGGCCTGAGGGCTAGCCTAGGGTAGCGTTTTTTTTTTTCAACACTAAGGGCCTGTGGGCTAGCCTGGAGCAGTAGTTATCAGACTACTGCCTACCTGCTGAGTTCTTTGCCTTACACAAACACCCAACATGTAAAGCAGGCTAGAGCTGAGCTGCTTTGAATGACGCAGGAGTTGAAGGGGACCTGGAAAGGAACTATTTGGTCCATCGTTCTGTATACTGGAGAGGCAGGGGTGGGGTGGGGCTGGTGGTGAGGTGAGTAGAATGGAGGGAGCTTGGGCAGCTAGCAAGGGCTTCTGCAGCAAAGGGACAGTGTGTAAGGGCAGTGCTAGCCAGCAAAACCTGTTGACTCATCTCTCACAGCAAGATGTCAGTCTGTACAAACACCAGGGACAGGGACACCTCCTCTATGAAAGCTGCGATGACTTCATCCTGAACATGCCTCAAGCTTTCTTCCTTGAACTTAAAAGGATATTTGGGGGAAACTTTCATAGAGGAGAAAAGTGGCCCAGTAGCTAAGAGCACTTTCTGCTCTAACAAAGGACCTGGGTTCTGTCCCCAGCAGCAACATGCAGCTCACAAGTAAATGTACACAAAAACTCACAGACACACAAATTAAAACAAATAAACAAATCTTTTAAATCCAGCATTCCTGTCAATGTTCCCTTCCTTCCTCCTTGTTAAATTCAAATAAGCACCCCAAATCCGACTGGGGTTTTTATTGTAGTTTTCTTATTCCTAAGAATTTCATGGGTTAATATGATGAAACATGATCACACCCACTCCCTATTCCACTCCTATGATTCTCCCTGAAGCTCTCCCAACATGTCCCCTTTCCAACTCCATGCCTTGAGAAAATATTTTCACTACCTGTTTCTGGGTGTTTGCAGAACTCACTGTCCAAAAGCATGTTTCTCTAGTAGTGTTATTTCCTCCCTTTCTCCCTCCCTCCTTTCCACCCTTCCTTTCTCCTCCCTCCCTTCCCTCCCTCCCTTTCTTCTTCTTTTTTTTTTTTGAGAGAGAGTGTCTCTTTGTGTAGCCCTGACTGTCCCAGAAATCTCTCTGTAGAATAGGCTGGCCTTGAACTCAGAGATCTACCTGCCTCTGCTTCCTGAGTGCTGGGATGAAAGGCATGTGTTGTTGTTTGTTTGTTTGTTTTAATACAGGGTCTCACTACGTAATTCTGGCTAGTCTAGAAGTCAGTACATAGACCAGACTGGCCTCAAATTTACAGAAATTCATCTATTTTACTCAGTCTCCTAAGTGCTGGAGTCCATGTCCAGGCTTCCTTCCTTCCTTCCTTTCTTTCCTTTTCTTGTTTTGTTTTGTTTTTCGAGACAGGGTTTCTCTGTGTAGCCTTGGTTGTCCTGGACTCAGTTTGTAGACCAGGCTGGCCTCCAACTCACAGAGATCTGCCTGCTTCTGCCATCTGAGTGCCAGGATCAAAGGTGGGAGCCACCACACCTGGCCATCCAGACTTGCTTTTCTAACTTACTTTTCTAACTAGTGGGATTCAAGCTGGGTGTTTACTTTCTTTGGGGTTTTCATCATGTTTTGAATTCATTAGCATGAACAAGTGTCATTTACGTTTTAAAAATCATTGCCTTTTATTTATTTCTCTGTGTGTGTGTGTGGGCACATTCATACATATGGAAGTCAGGTCCACTTTGGTGGGTTAAACAGGCACTTCAGCAGCTTGTCCTGGGTCTGAGTCCCAAAGGAGGCCAGTCTGTGTTACACAGAAAGACCCTACCTCAATAAGCGAATGAGGTAATTAATTAAATTGCCAGGAGTGGTAGCACATGGCTGAAAGCCAGTCTCTTGAGATAGAAGCAGAAGAGCAGGAATTCAAGGTTATCCTTGGCTACACAGTAAGTTCAAAGCCAGCCTGGGCTACCTGAGCCCCTGGCTCAAAACAGATACACAAATAAATATAAATAATTTTGTTTCAAATTATAAAAAGAAAAGCTATTTTACTGTTCAAAGAAAAGGATAAAGAAATCATGGAGGCTGTAAGATTAAAGCAGCTGTCAGGACAGCTTGGCAATGAATTATTCATTCAACAAATACTTCCTGAACAGCATGATGACAGGTTCCAATGGTTACTGTCATTTTAAAACTTAAGGTTTTGCTTACTACTCCTGAACTTTTTTAAAAAAAGATTTATTTAATTTATGTATATGAACACTGTTTTCATGCACAGCAGAAGAGGGAATTAGATTTCATTGCAGATGGTTGAAAGCCACCATGTGGTCGCTGGGAATTGAACTCAGGACCTCTGGAAGAACAGCCATTGCTGTTAACTTCTGAGCCATCTCTCCCAGCCCTAATCCTGAACTTTTCCTGGACACTTCTCCTGCAATTGTTTGATCTTGTCACTAGGTGGCAGTGGGTATAGCCGTGTGTGGGGCATGAAAGTTTTGTTTCATTAATTCTTAGTCCAGCTACCCACTGCAAATTTGTTAAGCTCTCATTGATGATGTGGGTGTGTGTTTAGTTTAATTTTTCTTTCTTTCTTTCTTTCTTTCTTTCTTTCTTTCTTTCTTTCTTTCTTTCTTTCTTTCTTTCTTTCTTTCTTTCTTTCTTTCTCTTTCTTGCTTTCTTTTTTTCAAAATTTTTGGCGAGGTGTAGTGACTCATGCATGCCTTTAATCCCAGTCCTTGGGAGGCAGAGGCAGGTAGATCTCTGTGGGTTCAAGGCCAGCCTGGTCTACAAAGCTACAAAGCAAATTCAGGACATCCAGGAAGAAAGAAAGAAAGGAAGAAAGAAAGAAAGAAAGAAAGAAAGAAGAAAGGAAGGAAGGAAGGAAGGAAGGAAGGAAGGAAGGAAGGAAGGAAGGAAAGAAAGAAAGAAAGAAAGAAAGAAAGAAAGAAAGAAAGAAAGAAAGAAAGAAAGAAAGAAAGAAAGAAAGAAAGAGAAAGAGAGAAAGAAAGAAAGGAAGGAAGGTTTCTCTGTGTAACAGTCCTGGCTGGCCTGGATCACACAGAGCTCCACCTGCCTCTGCCTCTGCCTCTGCCTCTGCCTCATGAGTGCTGGGATTAAAGGTGTGTACCACAATGTCCAGCTTATTTAATGTTTTGTTTTCTTTCTAATGTGTAAAAGAGTGCCTGCATGTATGTATGTGTACCACAAAACGTCTGGTGCCTATGGAAGCCAGAAGAAGGTGTCAGATTTCCTGGAACTGCAGTTACCTAGGTTCGAGCTGCCATGCGTGTGCTGGGATCTAAACCCTGATCCTCTGCAAAAGTAGAAAGCACTCTTAACCACTGAGCCAGCTCCGCAGCCTCCTACTCCATTTTTTTTTCACTGCTTGGTTTAAAGAGATTCACTTTTAGCTTCTTTTTCTTCTTCTTTTTCTTTTTCTTTTTTTTTCTCACTAGTTGGGTGATCATGTAGCTGGCTGGGATCTTGTTTCCACCTGAATTGGAGCTGTCGGCATTTCTTGGATCTGAGGCTTCTTGTGCTGTCTATGTGGAAGTGTCTGTCCATCGTTCAGCGTAGACATCACCGCCACCCTTCAGTCTCCTCAGAGCTCTGGCTGCCTTTGGTGCCTTTATGCACTCCCGAAGCCCCTTTACAACAGCACTTTAATACGAACCTTGCCAGTTGCTCTTTTAACTGTCAGCCTCTCCTCCAACACGAGTGATGTGAGGACAAGCAACTGTGAGCAGATGTGACCGCTGCAGGCTGTCCTTGGGCTCTGTCTGAGATCCAGAATGATAGCACTGATCTCTGTCCACCCTTCACTGACACCCCCCAGCTACGGGCTCCTGGGAAAAAGAAGCCATCCATCAGGGCAGAGAGGACACTGGGTGGTAACAGCGGGTAGCAGAGGAAACTGTGCCAGCCTTTTGGATTTTTTATGAATGACTTGTGAAAGCAATTTCTCAGGGCATCCTGGCCAGGTGCCAGCTGGCTACTCAGCTTCAGAGCAGTCGTTGAGTGATGCCAGGCCTAATGGGTCCTCCGATCTCTATGCAAGCTGGCGTCTGTGTCCCCAGTGTGCACCTGGACCTGCACAGATAGGGAAGCACCAATACAGAAAACTAGATAAGCCCCCCAGAAAAAAACTGGGCCTTCTGCCTCTGAATCGTGGTGGGAACTGGCATTCGGTGGTCCTACCATGCTGTTCTTCTGTTCAGGCTGTCACACCAACATCTGCCAGGCACCGGTGAGACCGTGTCTGATGCACCCTCACAAAGGAAGATGCCAGGTGTGGAGTGACAGGGCAGGGGCCTGATCCTAAGCCCAGGATGCGGCCATCAATTAATTACAGCTTCTGCAGGCTCACCTTCAGGGAAGCTGCCAAGTCCCCCTCCCTGGGTCACATCTGTGGAAGTCCATATCAGCATTTTGGCTCCAGGATGCCCAAGTTTCCTGCTACAGGGCTTCCTCCCTCCTCTCCAAACTCCACTATTCTACCAGTCCCCTGTCTCACCAAGTCAACTACTCAGTCCTGTTTGGTTTGGGGGCAGTTGACAGGGAATCAACGCCCCCAGAGTGTATCAACTCTCGTATCCACTGCTGCAACCACTATCTTCTCAACTATGTGTGTGTATACCCTCCCACGCACATGTGTACAGACACAGTTACCGTCATGCCTTTGTGCACAGACAAGTGCCCTGTGGGCACATGCCCGTGGGAATGCAGGCACACAGGCAATCTCTGAGAACAGAGGCCTCCTACCCCCTGCAGTGAGCCCCTATTTCTGTGTTTCCATATGCCATCCTCCACTCTTGCATTTTCTAGGCTCTAACTCAATGTCTTTCCCCTTATTGACTTCAGGACTACCATCTAGCTACGAAGACAGAGCTAGCTCAGCGAGTCTACCTCCTCTATCTTAGCATGTGGCTAGATAAAGGAACTGTGTCTTGAGGGGTGGCCCCAGGGCCTGGAGACTTAACCTGATTCAACACAAGTGCATCTCTTTCCAGGCATGGTAGTACACAGCTCAAGACACTGCAGCAGGAATGTATAAGTATGAGGCTAGCCTGGGCTACATCCTGAGTTCCTGGCCAGCCTGAGCTAGTGTGCAATACTCCTTATAAAAACAAAACAATGTCTGGTGTGTAGGCATGCATGCAGGCAGAATGATGTATAAATAATAAATAAATAAATCTTAAAACAAACAAACAAGCAAGGAAGCTAGGCGAGGTAGCACATGCCTTTAGTCCCAGCAAGTAGGAGGCAGAGGCAAACAGGTCTCAGGTGGGGAGGGGGCAGGGCTAGAGATGTGGTTCAGTTCGGAGAGTTTGGAAACTGCAGCATGAGGAGGGCATCACTCTCTAAAGACGGAAGAGCCTGGAGCTATGGTAGGCCTTGCCTTGAGTGACCCTTTCTTTAATGTAGCTACTCCAGCCCTCAGCCTCCTCCAGCTTTCTTGTTTGGTACAGTAAGTAAGTCCCCAACGGTTAAGCTACTATGCCTGGTTGTTGTGCACAAGGACTGGGTCATAGGACCTCATCTGGTGACCTTTCCTGAATTTGATCTTGGTTCTTCCATCATCACAGACCATAGGCTGTACCCCCAGATCTTTGAGCAAACATCTACAAATACCTGCAATAAAATAAAGGCTTCATGGGCAGGGCCCATTCCATCTGCCCAGGCATTCTTGGGTAACTCAGTGCCTGGCAAATATTTCCAGTACTGAGGACCGAGGTGTGTGGACTTGAGTCCTGGCACCCACATCAAAGCTTTGTGAAAACAAATTAATTCCCTGAGATGCTAAAACTACAATCGCTCTGGTCACCGGGGTGTTACATAAAGGAAAAAGATGCAGAGACCGAAAAGCACCACCATACAATCACCACATCAGTGGCTGCGAAAGGACGAATCAGAGCCTTCTGCTTTGTTCAAGACTACAGGCAGCAGGCACACACACACACACACATGTGCACATGCAAATATAAGGTACACAGTACACATGCATGCACGTACACACGTCTGCACACAAGGCATGTACCTATACCCATATCCACAGAAGCGCGTCCACACACATACTCATAGGCAGCTCATAAAAGCATGTATGCGCATATCACCCAAATCAACCTTAACCCGAGGCGTGTCTCCTCTGGGTGGTGCCGATTAGAGAGCTAGTCTGGCTTCTGTAGGTTGGTTTTATTTGGAGAGAAACACTGTGCCGTCACTTTGTATATGCGGCTTGGAATCCCTCTCCCCAGCCCCAGATCCACACAGGAGTCACTTGTACGGATAGCCTACCAAGCGAGGGAGCTGGGGAAAACTGAAACATCCAAGGAGGTGGTCTGGCGGGGGAGCTGCAGGAAAGCCTGCTGGAAGAGTCTCTCTTCCACCCCGTGCCCTGCAGACAAGAGCAAAGAAACCCAGCCAGGCTCAGGGCTGGCTCAAGGTGCAATCGAGAGGCTAGGCACAGGGCCAGAGGGCCTGGCCCTCTCTCCACTGTGATTTCGAAAGCAGCCAGATCCAGGCAGGCCCTCTGCATTCACCAGCCACTGTGTGAACATGGACTGAGTGAACTTTGGGGTTCACCCCAGGAGCATAGCCTATGTTTTATAGCTCCAGGACGGTGGGCACTCCAGGGAGGGATGAAGAAGCACCTGTTGGGCACCCTCCTCATGCCAGGCAATGTGTTTGGTGCTTTCCAGACATTTGATTCCAGTCACACACTTGCCTGTATGAAGTCTATTTGCCTAAATGGGTTTGACTCATGCTACCTGCTTAAGATATTAATGAAAAACCCCTCCCTCCTTTTTTGTTTGGAATTTCTGTAGGCTAGGCAAATGCTCTAGACACAGTGTTAGATCCCAAGACCTTTTCCTGTTTGTTTTTGTTTTACAATGTATTTTTGTAAAAGTTTATTTATACGAGAGAAACCCTGTCTCAAAAAAATTTTTTAAATTCTTTATATGTATTTTGCCTGCATGTGTGTCTGTGAACTGCCTGCATGCCGAGTCCCCTCAGTCTAGAAGAGGGAGTCAGATTTCCTGGAACTGCAGTTTACAGATGACTGTGAGCCACCACCTGGGTGCTAGGAATCAAAAGTAGGTCCTCTGGAAGAGCAGCCAATCCCCTTAACCACTGAGCCACCTCTCTAGCTCCCAAAGTGTATTATATATATTTGTAAGAGTGAATGTCACATGTCTAGGTACCTGGAAAGGCCAGAAGAGGGTGTTAAATCCCTTGGAACTGGAGTTAAAGGTGATTGCAAGTGCTGGAAACCAAACTCAGGGCCTTTGCGAGAGCAGCAAATGCTCTTAACCACTGAGCCATCTCTGTAGCCCTGATGTTTTATTTTCTGAGACAAGATCACACTACTCTTTAACAGCCAGCTGTTCTTGAGGGCCAGGGAAAATCAGGCCTCCTGTAAAAATCCACTTGTTCCTCCCATGCCCCAGCTTGCTGGTGAGCAGATGACTCAACGCCCGCAACATGGGACCTCTTCCCTCCTAGACCATTTGCAAAACATCAGAGACTGTTCCAGGGGCTAGTCCAGGTTTATGTCTGAACTTTCAACAGTGAACATAAAAAGATGTTCGGGGAATCATTATCCCGTTACAAAAGAGTGCGGTGATTTGACTAAAGCTTCGTGGCTTACAAAGAGCAAGACCAAAAATGAAACCCAAGGTTTAACAGTGGCTGAGTACAGGATCTTTCCCACCTTGTTGCTGTCCCCCACAAATGAGAAGTGAAATTAGCTAAGGATAGGAAAGAACTTCTGTAGACTCCTCAGGGAGAGTATGCAGACTGTATATAAGATGGGTGGCCGAAGAGGCGGAACCAGGGAACCCACCTCTGACTGCTCCACCTCCCCAGTTGAGGACGCTTGGGGAATGTGAACTGCTTCGCACTTCGCTGTGACCCGTACCAGGGCTGGCAAAGTTCCCGGCTGGGACACGGAGGCACAGGGTAGGAGGCCCTCTGCAGCAACTGCCTTGTGCCAGGGCCCAGTGGGAACCAAGCAGTGGGAGAGCTCAGCAAGGGAGCTGGTGTTTGGCATGTAGGCAGAGTGATCCAGGGGGCTATGCACGTATGACAGCTGGCTAGACTAGGACTGGCCATGGGAACAGGCCCCTAGGGGAAGGGAGAAGTGTTGGGGTGACCTTTCGGCACATTGTGTGAAGGTTGTCTTTGTATATTCGGTTGTTAATTTTGTGGCACTAGGTAGCTTGAGTACTGTGCGGACTTCGGTTGTGATTCTAATTGCTCAGCACCTGCATCATATTTTGTAAGCACTCCCTCCACCACCTTCTGATTGGTTTAATAAAGAGCTGAATGGCCAAGAGCAAAAGCAGGAGAGATAGGCAGGCCTTCCGCCAGGGACAGGAGCTCTGGGAAGGAATCTGAGGTGGGAATTTTAGCCAGCTGGATGCAGAGAATAGAAACAGGGCGGCAGGACTGAGAAACTGAGGAAGGGTAACAAGCCACATGGCGTTATGTAGGTTAATGTGAATGAAACCATTTAAGTCAAAAGCTAGTTGGGGAACGAGCCTAAGCTGAAGCAAAGCTTTCACAATAACTATAAAAAGTTTTCCTGCCGTTACTGGGAGCTGGCGGTCCAAAAAAGTCGGTTACAGTTGGCACCCATCTGTTGGGAAGAACAGCTTGGGGCCATGAGTTCAAGCTCAGAGAGGATTCAAGGGAACCAGATGAAGCTAGTCCTGTGGCGGAGAGACCGTGTGGAGCGAGTAAAGGAAGAGTAGGTTATGGGGTCTGGTTAAGTTGAAGACAGGTCGCGTTGCCAGAGCAGAGCTGGGAGAGCTGAGGCACGGTGCTGAGCCAGGATGAGGACGCAGGTTGGCTGGACGGTGCTTTTGACTCTCAGATATGAAAAGCCAGAGCATTGGTGCCCAGGACACTTAAAGGACAGGGTTCATGCTGGACATGCACTCCAAGGGCAGAGTGAGGTACTAAGTTCAGCACTGTGACCCCGTAGGCTGGCTCAATGCTAAGACAAAATATATGACAAAACTTTAAAACTTAAAAACTTAAAAAGAAAATATTGTGTGTGTGTGTGAGTGCAGGTACCATGGACACCAGAAAAGGATTCTGGATCCTTTGGAGCTAGAATTACAAGTATTAATGAGATGCCTGATATGGGTACTGAAAGCTGAACTCTAGAGCTTTGACAGAGCAGTAAGCATCTTTCTTTCTTTCTTTCTTTCTTTCTTTCTTTCTTTCTTTCTTTTCTTTTCTTTTTTTTCTTTTCCTTTCCTTTCTTTCTTTCTTTCCTTTTTTTTTTTTTTTGAGATAAGGTTTCTCTGTGTAGCCTTTGCTGTTCTGGACTCACTTTGTAGACTTTGTTCAAACTCTCAGAGATCTGCCTGCCTCTGCCTCCCAAGTGCTGGGATTACAGGCATGAACCACCACAGATGGCTAACACTCTTTTTTTTTCCACAAAACTTTTTTTTTATTATTGATTCTTTGTGAATTTCACATCATGCAACCCAATCCCACTTCCTTCCCAGTCCTCCTGTATCCACCATATACCCTTGGAACCTCCCTACAAAAAGGAAATAAAAAATGAAACAAAAACAAACCCATCTTGCTGTGGGATCTGCAGTGTGTCCTGGTGTATCAAATAGTATCCCCTTTGGCCCAAACAGCATTGCTTGTAAATGTTGCACTGAAACAAGTCTTTGGTCTGGTTCGAGGCCTATGGCTTCTGCTACACCATCAAGAGTGGACCCACACAGAGACTCCTCTTGGATATCCTCCTGTAAGTGCTCTTAATAACCAGGTGTCTCTCAGACTCTTAAGAAAGGGTTCATTCAGGCTCACTGTTTTAGGGTACAGTCTGCCTCGATGGCGAGGCATGGTGGCAGGAGTGTGTGGCTGGTCACGCTAGGCCCCGAGTCACGAAGCTGAGAGTCACAAAGCTGAGAGTCACGAATGTTAAGCTCAATTCACCTCTTTTCATTCACCCTGGGACCTGAGCCCATGCGTGCTGCCGCCCACATGCAGGTGAGTCTTCTCACCTCAGTTAAACCTCTCTGGAAACACCCCCAGAGATACCCCCAGGGGTGGGTCTCCTAGGCGATTCTGTGTCTGAGGGAGTGACAAGGAAGGTTAAGGATCACACCTGCCCGCCCTTGTTGCAAAGGCGGTAAGATGATTTGTTTTCTTTTGGCATGGTGACACACCCGCAATTCCCGAAATAGGGATACTGAGGCAGGAGGATGGTATGATTCCAATCAGCCGGGCCTACATTGTGAGACCCTGTCCCAGGAAAAACAAGAACTCACGGTTTTACTGCCCATCTGTTATACTGGGTTCAAGGCAGACAAAAGGCAAAGGTTGTACCAATGTCTGGTGTTTCCTGGGGCCTCCTGCATATTGGCTAGATTTGAATCTTGCACCAAATGACTGAGAACTTTGAGGATCAGGGAGACAGCCAGAAGAAGCTGAGAGGAAGACATCCAGGTGGAGGGCAGCCCAGGTAGGCACTGAGGGCAGGCTGGGCACTTACTCTGGATCTTCTCCACCAGTTCCTCTGCACCAGGCATCTGACGGGAGGGCTCACAGGGGCTCAGAATGAAAGAATTGGAACACAGGAAGAGCGTGTTATTAGCCATGCCTGCAGGCTAGGAGTTTCCAACAACAGCCAGCCCAGGAAAACCAAAGACCCAATTACAACATAGGCAAGGAATTTAGAGACTTTTTTTTTTTCCTCAAAGAAGATGTGCAACAGCCCACACGGACATCATGAGTTGACAAGAAAATGTAAGACAAACCCACAGTGGCATACTGCCTCACACCCATCAGGATAGCAACTGCTACCAGAAGGGGGATGACAAGTGCTAGCAAGGATGGAGGGGAACGGAGCCTCAGACACCACGTGGGGACTATAAACTCAGGCTGACACTGAGGAAAACGTGGTGGACCCTGAAGAATTGAAAACAGAGTTGTCATACGATACAACACTCTTGGGTCTTGCTTTGCAGCCCCAAATAATTAAAAGCGGGACCTTCCAACAGATACTTATACACACAGGTTAAAGCAGCATTATTCGTGGAAGCCAAAGGGTGGAAGCAGGGACTGGTGGGTGGGGTGTCAAAGCCTTGAAAATGTGAGGTCCTGAATTGGATACCTGAACCCACGTAAAAATGCTGGGTGTGGTGGCATGCTTGTAATCCCCCGAGCTGAGGAGGTGAAAACAGGAGGATCTTTGGGGCTGGCTTGCCAGCCAACCCTACCAAGGAGGGTCAAGGAAAAACTCTGTCTCCAAGTTTCAGAGTAGCTGGAGACATAGCTCAGTAGGTAGAATTCCTGACTATGGTGCAGGAAGCTCTGGGTTCAGTTCACAGCGCTAAATAGACTGGGCATGGTGGCATACACGTATGCATTTGGGAGGTAGAGGCAGGGGGATTAGGTTTCTGAGGTTGTCCTCTATATACAACAGGTATGTGCATCCAAGCACACACTCCAAGCACACACCCAACATACAAAGAAGGCTGCCATCACTGTGTTATTCCTCCTACTAGCTGAGTGTGAGGAGCTCGGGAAAAGCTTTGTAGCATGATTCTAGATAATTCTGGGCAGTTTTGCATTGCCAAGTTTTTACACCCTGTGTCCCAGAGGGCAGGAACTAAGTCCAAGCTGTGTAACCAGCTGCTCTGAGGGTGCTCTCAGGTTGGCAGCCCCTGGGAGAGCCAGCACTGGCCAGCCAGGCAGTGAAGGGCCCAGGAGTCCAAGGCCAGCTGCCAAGAAGGAAGCACCAAACAATAGCCCTCAAGAGGGCTGGCCCCTCGGAGCCAGATTTGCACTTCCAGGACAAAGGCGATTTCCTCTGCAGGAAATGATCCCTGGTAGGGCTTCCTGTGGGAGCAGGCTGAGAGGGGCT
The DNA here is from genome assembly GCF_030254825.1 of Meriones unguiculatus. Classification (NCBI taxonomy): domain Eukaryota; kingdom Metazoa; phylum Chordata; class Mammalia; order Rodentia; family Muridae; genus Meriones; species Meriones unguiculatus. The sequence continues at coordinate 26,987,272 of NC_083356.1, forward strand.
ATGGCAGACAAGGGTGAGGAGTGGACTCCTGCCTCCCCACCACCCCTTATCTCTAGGCATTGAAGTTGTGGAGGATGGTGGAGGTACGCTTTGTGTGAGATCCTGAGTTTTGAGCCTTGAGTGCCGAAGCCATGCTGGCTTCTGTTTCTCTGTATGTGGGCTCCTTAAGCTTGCACTTAGTGCGGAGTTTACACAAACAGCTGAGGCTCAGGAGTGACCTTGGTTCCCTTTTTAATCTCCTGGGGGGGGGGGGTAAACAGCCAACCTCCTGAGTGTGAGTCCACCCCTGCCTTCAGGGATCCTAGATAGCAATCGCCAGGTTGTGTTTCGGGGCAGTGGAGATGAGAAGCCCTTGGAGAAGAAATGCATGGGTTCTTGATAGACGTGACTGCTGGCCATCTTTTTGACATAGAATATCACATAGCCCAGGCTGGCCTCAAACTCCTTGTGTAGCTAAGGATGACTTTGAATTTCTGATCCTCCTCACCTACCTCCCAAGTACCACCTTGCCTAGTGGTGCTGGGCATCAAACCTGGGGGGCCTTTGGGCATGCTAGGCAAGCACTCTGCCAACCAGGCTATAGCCCCCAGACTCCTTTATAGGTTCTTTTATTCCAACCTTAATTTCTATTATTAACTCTCAGGTCATGTTTTAGACTTCACACAACAACAGGCAACACACACACACACACACACACACAAAGGGTCGAAGAAGTTTCATGAGTCAGAGTCACTAAATCAGGAAGCCGCCGAGAGCCAAACAGAAAGAGGTGGCTGTGTTTCTGTGACCCTGTACAGGGCTGGATAAGAAGTTTTACAGTCTGCAGCAGAGCTGGAGCAGGAGGGAACAGGTTATTTGCTGCAACAATTTTCCGAGCCGTGGCTCATGATGAGTGACAGGTGAGAGATCTGTGTCTGCCACCCTCTGTTTTAGGGTGCCCCTCCTTTCATCATCCCAGCCAAGGATGGCTACGCCATTTGTTGGTCTGGAATGTTCAATAAGCTCATGGGACTGGATCGGTATGCTTAACTTACTTCTTTTTATGTGTATGGGTATTTTCTTACCTGTGTGAACATTTGTATACTACTTGTATATAGTGGCTGTGGAGGCTTAGAGGGGGCATCAGATCCCCTGCAGCTAGAGTTACAGAGGGTTGTTAGCTGTCACGTAGGTGACGGGAACCAAACCCGGATCTCCTGGAAGAGCAGCCGGTGTGCTTAATCACTGAGCCATCTCTTCAGACCCTCTGGCATGGTTTGATGCTCCCGTGTGCTCACTTGATAAATTCACAGTTTCATATAGCCTAGGCTGGCTTCCAACTCATTATGTAACCAAGGATGACCTTGAATTCCTGATCTTCCTGCTTCTACCCCCCAAGGGCTGGGATTACGGGTGTATACCCGTAATCAGGTTTAAACAGGGTGCACCTCCCTCGTGGGGAGGGGATGGAAACCAGAGTTTCATGCATGCCAGGCAGGCACTCTAACAACTGACCTACATCCTGAGCTACAGGTGAATACGTTATTTGTTATTGTTATCTGTGCCTGATGAATTGCACTGGACAGGCAGTGGCTATTTAAGATGCAGGGTCCTGCCAGGTGGTGGTGCACGCCTTTAATCCCAGGACTCTGGAGTCAGAGTCAGGCAGATCTCTGAGACTGAGGCTAGCCTGGTCTACACAGAGAAACTGTCTTGACAAACCAAAAACCAAACCAAAACAAAAATGGAGTCACTCAGGGCAAGGGGTAGCCTGATACCAAATGTTTTCTTTTTTCTTTTTTTTTTTTTTTCAAATGTTTTCTATAATGTGGAGTAACCTAGAGTAGGGCATAGCCTGACCGCCTCAGGGAGGTACCATATGGGCCACTGGCAAGCTGTGCCACTAAAGGAAGACCTTGGGTTCTTTTGCCGAAGGAGGAAGGAAAAGGTGGGAACAACTGGAGACCCAAGAGCCAAGAATGGAGTCAGCCTGCCTCCATGAAACCTGATGAGGGGGTGAAACACTGCCCATGGCAGAACATGTTAGAAAGGAACCACGTGGGGGCTAGGACAGATGGTTGCCTAGACTATGAGGGGCATTGGGTGGTCCTCGGTAAGAAGGGACTTTTCTACTGACAAGGACCACACAGTGGACACGGGAAGGAGTGTCCATGAGTTCAAGGTAGCAGTGGTCTCTGGGGCTGTCAAGTGGTGTCAAGGGTTGCCTCACATTGTTCTTACCAAAGACTCCACTGATGTCCTAAGCTTTGCCCAACGCATTCCTCTGAGGAAGGAAGGCTCAGAGAACGCACGGGACCCCCTCAGAGAGCCAGGAGGCAGCAGGGCTCAGGAAAGGGCCTTCCTACCGTCTTTCTCTGCAGTTTCCTCTGCATACAGCAGGAGAATAGGGAAAGCCTGAGAAGCTGGGGGTGGGGGGAGGGAACCAGGGAGGAAGGCCTGGGATTATTTGAAGGTGGCAGCTGGGTTGGGGGAGGAGCAGCCACTGTGCACTGTTACTGCACAGCTGTAACAGTGACATAAAGTAACCCAGGAGCTTGCAGGGTCACCACATAGAAAGAAGAGAGGAAAAGAGCCCTTGGGGCAAACTCTTCCTAGAGAAGGCTGCTGCTAGTGGGAGTGGGCAGCCACCACTTCATATTTGGAACAAGCCAGCAGCTACTTGCTTCTCTGTCTAGCTTCTTCTAGCCTTCTCCCAAGAGGCAGAGTCAGGTCATTGTCCCCATTTGAGTGGGCTGAGTGGCATGCCACCAAAAGATGTGTTTGGCTCTGCTCCAGGCAAACAGGCCCTTCCTTGAAGTGACTGGTAGATCTCACAATGACATCTCCACGAAATCCAGTGGTAGGTGTCCCTTTACCAAGAGAGAAGAGGAAAGGCTAGAATGAGGAAGGATTTCCCCACCCATACCCTAATACCTTCAGAGAGGCTCCCAGGACACCCTGATCTTAAACATGGCTCTGGAATGGCTTAAGCCAACCCAGTTTGTGGTGAATTTCTCTGGAAACGAATACATCAGGACTGGTCCCAGGATCATCAACCGTGAGCAAGTGACGGAAATAGAATCTCCTGGATGCTTGGGCTTCTTCTGCAAGGCAGTAGAGAGGTCACAAAGAGCTTGGAGGCCAGAGGGCAGGGCGGGGACAGGAGCAGGGCAGCGCCTGAGGAAGCTACATTGAGACCTGCAGACCTCAGGGGAAACAATCTCAGAGAAAGTGCCGCCTGTGGTCAGCGGTCTGGAGGCAAGGAGGAAGTGGCAGCTACCCAGCCCTGGGCTGTGCCTCTTCCTCCACCGCCAGCAATAAGAGTGTATTCACTATAGCCAAAGTGTCAGTACCCCGCACCCCCACTCCCTTCCACTCACTACACAGAGCCCTCCTGAAGCCTTGTACCCTTTTGTAGTTTTTCTTGAGGAATTATTATTTTTTTTTTTCCTGAGACACGGTTTCTCTGTGTAGCCTTGGCTTTCTTAGAACTCACTTGTGTACCAGGCTGGCCTCAAACTCAGAGATTCACCTGCCTCAGCCTCCCAAGTGCTGGGATTAAAGGTGAGTGCCACCCCTTGCTCCCTGGGCTGTAGTTTTTTTTTCTTAAAACTATCCAGTGGTTTTAAGCATTGGTCCCTCAATTTTGGGGTCTCTCCTTGCTGGCTCCAAGCCTTCACAGTCCTCTGCCCATGCTGAGCCGGAGGGGGGGGGAGGCAGCTCTTGCAGTAATCTGTGTACCCTACAGATTGAACACACCACATCCCTGCCATGGGAACAACTCCCTGCTTTCAAGTCACTCAGCCTTAGGGACGGGGGAAGATACTGGTTCACAGAAAGACCAGAAGCAATGAAATTGGTTTCAGGCGCGCAGTAGATGAAGAAAGGGAAAGAACTGCTGAGCAGATGGCATCTCCCAGTAGAAGCCTCTGCCCCAGCAAGCTATGACCTGGGCCTTTTTGTGACCACAGGTAGATCACCCTCAGAACACAACCACAATGTTGGCCAAGGTTAGGACAGCGTAGACCCTTTGGGCACTCCAGATACCTCCCGTACCTGCAGGAGGTGAAAAGAAAGTGAGGAACGAGCCTGCACTAGGTAGACAAGAGGGCTGGGCAAGGCAAGAAACAGTATGAGATAGTCCACCTCAAGCAAAGCATGAGACTGGGCGGCTTAACGAGCAGACATTTACTGCTACAGTGCTGGAAGCCGGAAGTCTACACTGTCTTGGAGGCTCCATGGCAGAAGGACCATTCTGGTCTCTGTCCCAGAGGCTTCTTGCAGCTGCACCCTCCAAAGGCGGCATCTCTGTTTCCTCTGTCACGTGGTGTCCATATGTCTTCTCTTCGCACGAAACACTAATCTTTTCAGGTTGGAAGAAGCGGGTGCGACTGAGACGCTATTTCCAAGCGAGTTCTGGCAGTCATTGGCAGCGAGGGCTCCAGCGATTCTTTTGAAGGGCATGATTCACCTCACGTTGTGAGGAAGAACAGATGGGATCTGCTGCAGACTGGAGGGTGGAGAGCAGAGGAGTCTCTAGTTCCAAGGCAGTTCTGAAACAAGCATGCAGGAGCTGGCAGCCCTAGCCAGTAACTTCGGCTTTCCAGAGCTCCTGGTGAGGAAGGAAAACCGGAAGGAAGCCTAAGCCAGCCCCGGTGCAGCACCGCGCAGGCCTTCCAAAGGAGCCGGAACAGCTGAAACCTAAGCAGGAAGGGCAGACCCCAGAGAAGTGTCAGCAGAACTACGAGTGCCCATTATGGCCCCGCACAGCAGGCCTGTAACCCTAGTTACCCAGTAGGCTGAGGCAGGAGCATGGAAAATTTGAGGCCGACCTGGGCAGCTTAATAGGACCTTATCTCAAAATAAACAGTGGGTTTCAAATGTAGAGGGCTTGCTGAGCATCTGTGGGTTCCTACCTTCAATCCCTGGTGCTACAAAACAACAGCAACAAAAATAAAACAAATAGTATGCTAGAAAGAAAGAAGAACGTCAAGGTCAGTCTCTGAAGATCAGTCACTCCCAGCCTAGCAGGGCTGACCTTTCCCCAGCTCATGGCCTATCGGTGCTCATCACTTCAGAAACCTCCTCCAGTGGTACCCAGCCTTGCCATACTGGCCTCAGTCTCCAAATGACTGGTCTTCTCCTATCCTCGTCCCCAGCCTCTTCTGACCCCATCCTCTCTTAATTCTGCTACTTGGGAAACCTAACTGCACCCTGTCCCTACTCTTATTTCCAATGTTCCCTAAATCACAGTGCTTGTGGATTTAGGCTGCACTCGAGAGCAAGCAATCTTCCTCAGCCAGTCTATCTATTCAATCTCTGCAGGAGGTCCCTGTAGCCCATCCTTGACCCTGGCTTCACCAGAGCACTGGGTTCTCAGTTCTGGAAACCCACCCCACCTACGTTTGATACCCTTAGGTGACTCCTGAACAGAAAACATAAAAATAGAAGAAGGGTGACGTGACTGCTCCTAGGTATGGTGGAGGAGGTTTATTGTGGATGGGATGGGGAGAGTATAGCCAGAGGCAGGGACATCTGGAGAGCTCGGAGTGTACATGACCCCAAGCCAGGCCATGTGAAGAGAGTGGGGGAGGGGAGGGGAAGAAATAGAAGATCAGGAGAACAAGAAGCCAAGAGCGTAAAGAGTAAACCCGAAAAGAACCCAGTAACCAAAATGGCTAGCTTATATATAATGAAGGGCAGCAGGCGGGGGAAGGGCAGCTCTGACCCCGGGGCTGGAGAAGTTTAGAGTAGGAGGTATGCCAGTTATACCCTGTGACAAGTAGGGACTGAAGAATGCTGGGAGAATCTAGCAGTCAGGTCTGCTTTGATAGGTTAAATAAACACCTTTGTCCGGGGTTTGAGACCTACCAGCTCCCACTAGAGTTTTTCCTAGCTCCACTATCTTAAGACCCTGCTTGCTTTTTGCCTTGGCTGACCCCCAAGGGGCTGGCATGTGTTCTCCTCCATTCTGTCCAAGAACCAAACAGAGCCCCAGCAGCTCGCATCTTAGGAGATGCCCTGAGTAGACCCTGCACTTAGGTCCAGGCTAAGAGCTGTAAGACAGTTGTGTGGGATCCGAGAGGTGGGAACAGGGAGCCGTTGACACTGTTGGAGAAAAACCACAGCTGCCGTCTGCATATCCCAGTTGACTCTACTCCAAACAGCCTTGCTCCAACCCCTTCAAGCACAGTCTGGGCCTTGTCCGTGGCTCGACTCCTTAGGAATACCTGGATGACTCTGACAAGAGTTCACACCTACTCCAGCAGCACTCTGCATCTACTGTCTTAATTGTATCTGTCAGTTTTGTTGCAAAGACTAAATGAGATAATGCATGTGAATGGGCCTAACATGGTTCTAAGCAGAATTGGTATGTTTCTAGGGGAAACCACTGTTCTTGGAAGGAAAGGCAAGCTCGTGGGAACCTATCCACCAGAGGCTTCAGTTTTTGGAGGCTTTCATATATGCACACACACATTTTTTCCCCTTATGTGGAAAACAGACTTCTAAGATGGCCTTAGAGCAGGAGTCATGGATATACACAGACCAGGCCACTGGATATACACAGACAGGTTGTATGAAGGGCTCCTTCCTTGTGCAGATCTAAATCTCCTGTTACTGTGCTCGGCTTGCTCCAACCTAGGGCCCTCCTTATAATGGAGACTCATTGTCTCCATTATATCAGGGCAGAAAAATGTACAGTGGGGAGGGAGATCATGTTCAGGATTGTTTATTCTCATGGCACTTAAATGTCACCCCTGCTAAGTGTGAAGGCCCGGCTGAGATGAGCACATAGAACAGGCACCATTTGGAGGAGTGGCCTCCCAGATGGTCTGCCGCTCTGGGCTGGCAACTTCCAGTCTGGCTTCCTTTGCTGTTGTCACGGAGTTGCTGTTGCCATGGTATTTCTATGTGCAAGAGAGATGATCACGCATCCTGTCAGCTTCTGGAATAATCACCCCGAGTCTCGGAGAATGGCGGTGGGGAGATGGTCTGCAGGAAGAGATCGTCTGCAGAGTGTGGGAGAGGGTCCTTCTGGGCTCCCCCATCTTGTGTGAAAGAGGCTGCGGGGGTGGTGGTGGGAAGAAATGGGATGGGATGAGAAACGCCTCGGCTATCGTCAAACCAGAAGGGATATGGCTGAAGTGTAGTGAAAAATCTGGAAAAGGGCAGTGGCGAGGCATGATGGGGACGTTAGCAGCACAGGCCAGTGGGGTAGAAGTCTGGGGCTCTAAGGTCTCAAGGCCCCGCCAGCTAGTTCTCCATGCAACAGTCCAGATGATGTGTTTTGTTTACTGTTGTTTGTTGGTTTTGAGATAGGGTTTTGTAGCCCAGGCTGCCTTGGAGCTCATTCCATATGTAGCTCAGGTTGGCCTTAAACTCACATCAGTCCTTCTCAGCTTCCGGGGTGATGGGATTAAAGGAGTGAGCCACTATACCCAACTCTAGATGACGTGTGTGAGTACATGTGCGTAAAGGTGGGTATGGATACGGGTGACACATGTCTGCAGCATACATGTGTGGAGGGCAGAGGTCAACCTCACAGACTGCCCTTTAAATGAGGTCCAGGCATTTACTTATTTATTTACTTATTGTTTTTCAAAACAGGGTTTCTCTCTCTGTAGCCCTGGCTGTTCTGGAATCAATTTGTAGACCAGGCTGGCCTCAGACTCACAGAGATCCGCCTGCCTCTGCCTCGCAAGTGCACACCATCGTGCCTGGCCTGAAACTAGCTCTAGAGACTAAGTTGGAGATATCCTGAATATGAAGATTAGATTTTCCCCAAGGAACCCAATGCCCCTACTCAGCTGGAGGTAGTCTAAAGAGGTCTACACCCCCTTTCCTCTCTAATCTTCTTTCTTACCTACCTAGTGTTGGGGGGGTAGGTTGGAAGGGATGGGGCAGAAGGAGAGTAGATATAAGAACCCAAATAAAAGAGCTAAAAATAAATATGCCTATAGTAGATTTCTTTTTCTTTCTCTATCTTTTTCTTTTATTCCTACTCTTCCTCCTTTTTCTCTCTTTCTGTCTCTGTCTCTCTCTCTCCCTCCCTCTCTGTCTCTGCTTCTGTTTCTCTTTCCCCCTTTCTGTTTCTTTCTCCCTCCTTCTTCCTCTCTCCCTCCTCCCTGACTGCTGTGCAATAGCATCTTCCCTCTGATGAATCTTCCACCAGGATGCTTCTGCTTCATCCCAGCCCTAAGTGAAATGACTGAGTGACCTCGAACAGAAACTTCCAAAACTATGATCCAAAAGATACCATTCTCCTTGAAGCTGATCTTCCCAGGTAGTTATCATGGTGATGATCAACTGACCAAAGCAGAGGTACAATACTCACAAACCCGTTATTCCAGAGCACAGTCCAGCACCTGCTGGCAGTTTCTAATTCTTTCAAACCTCTCCCCCATATCCATCCCTCACTACAAATGTGACACTGAGTTCATAAGCAGGCTTGTGAGAGTCCTGGCTTTTCCTGATCTCTCACAGACCTTCATCCTTGATGGTTCATGTATGACTTTCACAAGCACCTCATTTTCTTTTCTTTCTTCCCCTTCACTCTTTCATCCAGCTGTGAAACCCTAAAGAACCCACCGAGCATAGAGTCCGTCATGAAGAATAATAGAAGAGAACAACACATCAACTTTGAATTCTTCATGGTTCAAGAGGTGAGGTCAGGGCTAGAGAGATGGCCCAGCCATTAAAGGTTAGGCTCACAACCATAAATATAAGAGGTGAGGTCAGCTATGATCACTTGAATATCAGTAACTTTGGTCTTATAATTGCATGTATATTTCTGTGTCTGAATGTTATAGTAATTCACTGTGAAAATTTTCTGGGTAGTTTCCTTCATTGTTCTGAAGCTGCTGTAGATGCTATCCACGAATGAATTCTTTTTTTTTTTTTTTCGAGACCCAGTTTCTCTGTGTACCCTTGGCTGTCCTAGACTCGCTTTATAGACCAGGCTGGACCCAGACTCTACAGAGTCCCACCTGTCTCTGCCTCCTGAGTGTTTACAGGCGCCTGGCCTGGAACTAGCTCTATAGACTAGGCTGACCTCAAACTCACAGAGAGCTTCCTGCTTCTACCTCTTTCCCAAGTGCTGGGATTAAAGGCATGTTCTACCATCGTCCATCTGAAATGCTTCTTTCTAACTTAGCACTATGTCTGTGATAAACGCATGAGTATATGCTGAATAGCTTGACCACATGGCTGGTTTCTTCATGGTATTCTGGTTTTGTTTCAGAAACTATCAGTTTAGAGTCCTTTCCTGACTCCCATTATCACTATTATACTGCTGTATTTTTACCTTCTGTTGGTATAGTTTTTGATTTGTGAGTACTGGGGATTGAGCCTGGAGACTTGCATATGCCTGGCAAGTGTTCTACCACTGAGCTATGTCCCAAGGCCCTATTTTTTCTTCCCTGGATTGCTTTATAGTGCCTGAGCTGACCTATAGCAATGTACACATACCTACAGCAAGCTTAGTCCCTCTCCATGTTGCCACTAATAACACTGAATGCATGAATCAGTGAGTTGATTTGTTCTGAAGTTGGGGAAGTTATCTACAGGAGGCCAGGTGGAGAGGTCCAGCATGACTTTCTAGAGGGCACAAGGACAGTGACCCTGGAAACAGCTCTGTTGTACCCAGGGAGTCCCCCCATAGAGTTCCACCACCCTATTTTCAGCATATGTGGGGAAAGCTGAGTTGTCTGAGCCACTGCACTATTCAGCCTTGGTGGTGCCATGACAATCATAGTTCACAGGGATGAGAGAGCCACAGAGGCGCAGGGAGGCTGGTGGCAGTTATGGGATGGGATGGAACTGACAAGTGACATGCTTGAGAGAAAGCAGCTGGGAGGTGACTTGGGACTGGACCTCCCATGTCTACTCCCTGCCCTTGTTCCAGGCCTGGTTTCTCTTTAGGACTTTGTACTTATTGGTTTCCAGGCCAGGAAACCAATAGTGCAGCCTGGAATGTCATAGGACAGAGAGCCTCAGGGCCTGGTCATTAGGGTTATAGTCCCACAGGCAACAGAACTCATGGTGACTCAAAGTCTTTATGACTCCTTCCAGCTTCTCTTCCTTTATGCTCCTGTTCCTGCCATCAGCAAGCTTGGGGCTGTAGCTGACTCACAGCTGAACTTCCCACCCCTCCTGCTGACTCATGGCTTCCTCCAGCTGACTTCTTTATCTCCCTTCTAAGCAGCCTGACTTCTCCTGCCTTGGGGCTGGCTTTCCTTGTATCCTTGTATTTTAGCTCCAGCCTCTACCACCATCCCCAATACTCTTTCACTGTCTCCCAGTGCAAATTCCCTGGGTCAGACAAGCTACTGACCAGCCAAGCCACATAGGCAGCTTTGAGAAGAGTCAGGCCTGTGCCAAGCAGTGGTGGCACACGCCTTTAATCCCAGCACTTAAGAGGCAGAGACAGAGGCAGGCAGATCTCTGAGTTCCAAGCCAGCCTGGTCTATAGAATGAGAGAGTTCCAGGACAGCCAGGGCTGCACAGAAAAACCCTGTCTCAAAAACAAAACAAAAACAACAACAACAAAACATCCCCCCAAAAGAGAGAAAGAAAGAGAGAAAAGAAGAAGAAGAAGAAGAAGAAGAAGAAGAAGAAGAAGAAGAAGGAGAAGGAGAAGGAGAAGGAGAAGGAGAAGGAGAAGGAGAAGGAGGAGAAGGAGAAGGAGAAGGAGAAGGAGAAGGAGAAGGAGAAGGAGAAGGAGAAGGAGAAGGAGAAGGAGAAGGAGAAGGAGAAGAAGAGGAGGAAGAAGAAGGGGGCCTTTGGCTGTGGTTAGCCCCAAAGGCTTGTATCGTAGTATGAGCTGCTTTCCCACCTGACTCTGACTGGCTAGGACTTTGCAGGATATCAAGGCCATCCAGATGGAGCACCACTCAAGACAGTGCACCTCAGAAGGGAAGGAACACACAGGCAACATGACGGGTATGGAGATGCCCTCCCTCTGCCCAGTGCTACAGGAGGTACCTCTAGTCAGCAGGAAGTAGTCTAATGATAATGTCGACTCCTTTCCTCTTCTATCCTTTTTTTTCTCTCCTAACTAGTGTTAGGGGGCAGAAAGGGTGGAGAAGGGTGGAAGAAAAAGGAACCCACAAAGTAGCAAACATCAGCCACAATCTGCCATCTCATCTCAGGTGCCATGTCCCTGAAAGGGTCCTCCCAGATCCACAAATGCCACTTCTCCCTTCTTAGAGCCACTGACTCCCTTTGTCTCACTTGCCCGAGAGTCTCTGATGACATTTTGACTTACAGGTCTTTGTGTGGTAGACAAAGCAATGGGCCATAACCCATGTGCCCATTACACAGTTCTGAAATGATTCGTTGTAGAACACTGCCTTCAAGCATAATGGTCGTTGCCATCTTAGAAAAGCTGTAGTTACTTTAAATAAGATGGAGCCTAGAGATGGTCCCTCATAGAAAAAGAGAGTGGGAGGGTTGTTAGACCCTCAGCTGAAAGGGTCTCTACCTCTTAGACTCCTCTCCTAGCTCTAGTCAATGCTGTTCCAGTCACATCGTACTCTCAGGAAGAGACCTGCTAAAGGAGAAACTCCATCTGTGTAGCTATGGGGGAGTGGTCACTTATGCTAGGGTGAAATATTTCAATGATGTAGCTCTTTGACGGTTGGATACACTCCTGTAGGTAAGATTAATAAACTCACTGGCTCATCAGGGATGTATTCAGACCTGTTGGGACCCACATCAGAGTAGGGGTATCAGTGATGCCAGGTATCCAGCTGCAGGAAGCCATTGCTGTGTCCTACCCCAAACACTATAAGGTGTTAGGTCCAGGATAGGTGAGAGTAACAGCGCTAGACACTGCCCAAGGACCCTGGAGTTAGTGAGACTGGGAGCCTGTAGTCAGGGAGGCATGTACAACTGAGGGGCTGAAGTTCTAGAATGTGCAGCTGCACAGACTGGAAGAGAAAAGCACGAAGAATTTCAAGATAGGACCTGCTGAACTTGCAGTCACTGTCATGGCTCTCATTTCTGCTTTTAAGCCCAAGGTCCTCTGTGGATGCCCAGGTCACCTACCTCAGAAGCCAAGCCCATCAGCTTTCCCTGATGTGGATTGCACACCTGCTGTCTACTTCCTGAAGCTCTGCCCTGCCTATTCCTCAGGGTAGCAGCTAAAGCCAGGCTCAACTACTCCTCAGCCTGCACATTCCACTGGTCAGCACTGCCTTGGGTTATTCTGGCTCCAGGAGGACAACCTGCAAATTTAGTTCCCCCACAGAAATACTTCGCTGGGCCTACCAAGTTCCCATTTTTTTCAGTTGCACCCTTCACGTTTAAAGTAATAACTGTGGCCATGAGGATACCTCTGCTGGGAGCTGCTGTCCCAGCCAACTGATCCTCTACCCATACTGAGACTAAGGTTCAAGGCTCAGGGTCAAAAGCTGGACCACACCCCAGAGCTGTGGCCCTGCAAAGCTATCCTGGCTGGCCTCCATGGTCTGTTTCTTCCCCCAAAGCCACAGCCCAGTTTCCTTCCTGCTTGGGCTATTCTTTCATTTGTTGTGTATACCCACTCACTAAACGGACTTTTCATTATTACAGGGACGCATGAGCTTGTATGGAATGCTGAGCTCATGCGCACACGCACACTCACTGACACTCTGCAGCCGGCTGTCCGGCTGTCCCATGAGGCTCGCTGCCAGCCCAGCCTCTTTTATTTGTAGTCACTTTGTTCCCTCTTTTCCTCTCTGGTCTGTTTCCTTGTGTTGATTAAATTTGTCTGCAATGACTTGTATATTTTCATGTCTACTTAGTAATTTCCGCCTCCGGTGTGCAGAGCAGAGCAGAGCGGCCCCCACCCTCCTGAAGGCCTGTCTCAGGATACTCCTGTCTCCCGACCATGGTCACCCCGATCTACATCTATGAGAGGGTTGGCTGAACCTGAGCTCTGAAAGCACGGCCTTCTTATCTGTTTCCTCTCAGCCATTGCTTTGTCTTAAAATAGGAATCTGAGACTGGTGTGTTTTATAAGCTTCTATGCTTCTTGGACTGATGTTATAGCAACTTGCACAGGCAGAAGCTATGGATGCTGCAGCAGTGGTTAGGAGCCAGGTCAGATGGGTTCAGATCCTGGCTCTGTATCAATGGCTGTAGACTCTTGGGCAACTGACTGTCTTTGGCCTCAATGTCATTGTCTGTAAAATGGGAGAGAAGTAAATACCTAATAGTGCTGTTCAGAGGCTCAAACTGCATCCTTCAGTGACGCCTTGTGTCTGTCATGGGACTAAGCATCCTTCATCACATCCTTATCACTAGTGTGTTCCCCAGGCCTGCTTCTTGAGGCTGACCAGGCAGTCTGGAACCACCCCCACAAAACCTTAGCTAGTTTTCCACACCAGCTCACACTTTGCTCGTCCTCAATGCTCACCCTGCTCTCAGTCCTCCTGCTAGAGGCTGGGACTTTTCCTACAAAGGCAAAGTGATTCGTTATTGATCACCCACTTCTGGCTTTGCCATTTGTGTGAGCCCAAGGCTTTGTCCTCAGATACCTGCCTGGGGGGACTACTGCATGCCTGTCACAGATTAAATGCTATCTACTCCCTTTTGAAATTGTCATCAACAGATCAGCAAGTGAGGCTGAAGAGAGTGGAGTGGGGTGTGAGGTGCAGAGAGCTCATTTGGATCTTGCACAGGGAGCCAGACAACCACGCCTTGTGGGTGCTGGCCATGGCCCAGCGCTTTTCCTGTCCCTAAGGCACAGGTGGCATTTCCACCCTCTGACTCAGCTGGCTTTTCTCCAAGTGAAGGTGGCAGTTACACCAGCATGGTGAACCCAGTGTTCTTCTCTAGTGGAGGCGGCTCTGGGCAGCCAATTTAGAAACAAACCTGTATGTATGTGTCCACAGAGGCCATTTATAGAATGCCCTAAGAATCTTGGCATAGTGGGTGAATTACAGACCATGGCCAGGTATTCCCATTGGAATAATGACCATTAACATCTATGCACTCTTCTCTCAAGCCAGCAAACATTTCAAGTATTTCCTGCCAGATAATTTTCCTGTGAAGAGAAACACACCAGCAGTAGTAGGTCTCACTCTCTCTCTCTCTCCATTGTTTATGTCTTTGCTCTGTAGCCCAGGCTGGCCTAGAACTTGCAACAATCTTCCTGCCTTAGTCTGTGAAGTGCTAGGATTATAGGCAAGAGCCACACCTGGCTGTACTTTGTGTGTGTGTGTGTGTGTGTGTGTGTGTGTGGTGTATGCATGTGTGTGCTATTGTGCATACAGAGGCCAGAGGAGGCATCCTGCTCAATCAAGCTCCATCTTTACTTCCTTATGTTATGACAGGGTCTTTTGCTGATTTAAAGTTCACTGCTGCCCAGGCTGGTAAGTTCCAGGCATTCTGTTTCTGCCCCTAGCTTTGGGGTTACAAGCACATGCAGCAGTGGGTGCTGGGGATTCAAGTTCAGGTTCTCACAATGCTTGTGAAGAAAACCCTTACCCACTGAGCCACATCCACAGTCCTGGTAGTCCCTCCTCCTCCCCACCCCCCTCCGGCTTCAAACTCTTGTCTCAGCCTTTCTAGTTCCATCACAGCTAGCTCCCATAAACATGGTTTTTTTTTGTTTGTTTGTTTGTTTGTTTTTGTCTTTAATCTCCCTTGAAACTTTACAATGATCTCTGTTAATTCCAATTTTAAAGAGTCCATGGTCTCTGATTCTTATTATAAAGAGTTTGTAGTTTAGGTATGTCAAGAGATGCAGAATGGAGTCAAGGTCAAAGGTAGCATATGTTCACATAACTGTGTTTACATAACTGTGGTGAAATGGGTCCTTAGGGAAACTTTCATTCAGTCACTCAATGAACACTGGACTCAGTAGGAGATAGCTTCTATTCTTCATCAGTTCCTGCATGTCAGTATGCTAATTTGCTGAACCCACGGTTGAGTCATTTTTCATTCTCTGTCTCAGTTTCCAACTCAGGGTGGTCGTACTGACTACCAACCCTGTGGACAGAGATGCTGTAGGAACAACTTGATGGCATCTTCAGGTGTGTGTCTGCTTTTCATGTGAATGCCCAGGGGCAGAGGAGAGAAGCCAAAGAGCTGGAACAGGGAACTGCTAGAACACTGATTACTCAAGATTTCACCTGGATACAGGTGAGTGGACACTGGCAGTCACATTAGCTCCTGCACAGCCACAAAAACACAGGTCCAGGACAGAAGGAGCCAAGCCCAGTACAGTTCTTTGATCCCCTGTTGGCTGTTTGGGGAGGTTTTGTAATCTTTGGGAGGTGGAACCTCACTGAAGGGTGTAGTGGATAGAGTGAGCTTTATAGTTTCTCTCTACTTCTTGGTCTCACTCCTGGTCTGTTTCTTGCTTGCATCTGAAGATGTGAACTCTCAGATTTCTGTTCCTGTTGTCATGCCTGCCGCCGGCTGCCCCTCTGGAACCATAAGCCCAAATAAACTGTCTACATTGCCTTAGTCATGGTGTTTTCTCATAACAGAAAGGGAGCTGATACAAAGGGATGTCTCAGTGACTGCCCTCTGCCCCACTCCCATGCAGAGGCTACAAGGGTCTGTACAGAACTCCTTCCACCACACTCAAAAATCTCCCAGCTCTCCCTAAGCCAAGCAGTCATGTGACCTTAACTTGCCAATTGTACACACCTCGGACTGCTGCAAGGGTATAGCTCTGGTATGATGGCTGAGTCCTTGTCTAACATTGTTCTCCGGGCTCCTGGAAGTTCCTATTCCTGTTCTACTTCCTCAGCTTCCTTTTCCTTTTTTCTTTTAATTTTTGAACAGGGTTTCTCTGGGTAGTCCTGGCTATCCTAATACTTACTCTGTAGCCCAGGCTGGCCTGGAATTCAGAAAGATCCATTGCCTCTGTCTCCCAAGTGCTGGGATTAAAGGTGTGTGCCACCACTGCTTGGCTTCCCAGCTTCCTGTGGATTCACCAAACTGTTCCATGTTTCTATGGCAAGATCTTTTAGCAGGCCTCCTTAACTCTGTTCTCATTTTGTCCTAAGACTTGTGACTTGCTGTTGAAAGAACCATTTTCTAACCTACATTGATGCTTTGGGGGCCTGGTGATTAAGACCCTGTCAAAGGGATGCATTGGGAAGAATCTGGTGAGACTTTCAAGAGAATCCTCCCTCCTTCCTTCTGCTTCGGGAAATGTGGGAATAATAGCTGGAATGTTACCGGCAATGGCAGACCACGAGCTGATCTTCAGAATGGAGGTCATGTACAGCAGGGAAAGATACAATGGGAGTGTCTTGGGCTCTGCTCTCTTCTTTTTCCTCTGGCCTTTGTTTACAGGACAGAGCAGAGACTTGTGTGTTAACCCTCTTGCAACAGATGAATCCGATAGTGGCACTCTGCAGTAAAGCTCCTTTGGCTAATACCCACAGGTTGGCTTCTGCTGCCAGGCCTCACTAACTCCCCTTCTGCTGCTCTCTCACCATTCTCATGCCACATGTGTAGGGACACGTCTTGTCTGCTTTTTTCCATGATCCTGTGCTTCCGCCCCTGCTGCTCCTTCAGCCAGGGACGTCCTTCCCAACCATCTGTCTTTGGGTGGCTCCATGTCATAATTACCTGTCTACTTGTCTGTTCTCCACCAGACAGGTACAACCTGATATTTAGCACCTGCTCCAGGTGTGTACTCGGGGCTTGGTGCATGGGGTTTGAATGATGCATGGGAAATAGAATGGATGTTGCAGACTCAGGAGGTGGGAGTGACTTCACCCTCTGCAACTAGATCCATCAGTATCTTCCCACCACCTGCTGCCCACCTGGCTCTTTTCTCATGCAGGGGAGAAGGCCATGTGTTCCTAGAGCAACTTCCTGCCACGAGGCAGTGGTATCCCTCACATGTGCCAACACAAGCCTGATTGTGAATGAATGGTGTCAGCCTTGAAGGTATTCTGGATGTTGTTAACACAATTATCCCCCAAATAAATGAATAAGACAGTAACTGATTATTCCCAGAGCGAACAGCCCCTCCTTACAAGTCCATACAGATATAGAGGGCTGAGTAAATGAATGCATTGGGGGAGAAGCACGAAGCTGGCTGGGTGAGGTTCATTTCTATCAGTCTGTCTGCTTAGGCGTGGCCACACCAGTGATTTCCCCAAAGAGCATAAGGTTTGGACACAGGGAGAGTGATAGATATGACCAACCTCCAGGCAGCCACATGTGATATCAAGTGACACGTGCCATATTAACAGCGTGTCTTCAGTATATTGTGACAACGATGGGGTCTTTTTTCCAATGGCCTGTAACACCTGTCTTTTCATAGGTAGACCATCAGACAAATGCCAGTAGTGGGCTGTCATAGAAAATACCCAACAGGACTCCTCAATGCTCCATCAAAAAGCAAAGACACTAGATGTGTTCTTATATATACAAAAGGTGCAGCCAGGTAGGCTCTGGAGGCGCTGATGGGCACTTGGCAAGCTGGGTGCTGTCCTTAGAGACACCCCAGCTCTTCTGCCTCTTGTCTGTGTCATACAGACACTTCTGTAAGCATCAGCTGTGTAGGAAGGAGCCAAAGGAACTAAAGGAACTGCTTAGTAATATCAGCACTTGGAAGGGTGAAGCAGGAGGACTGTTACAAGTTCAAGACCCTTATCTCAAAGAGAAATCCAGCCTTATTCACATTTAAGATTCTTGATATTCATAAATTGTAGTTCTACATACCTTTTTGCTAAACAGATGTTTGTAAGATACACAAATCCTTATTTCATAAACACAGGAAAATATATTTTCCATTTTTGAGACAGGGTCTCATTATGTAGACCAGGCTAGCGTTGAACTGGTCCACCTACCTCTGCTTTCTGAGTGCTGGGATTAAAGTTGGGTGTTATCACACCTCGACAGAACATATTCTTTTGATCATATTGCTTTTACTATACCCTTCTTTGGTGGGAACTTTTTCTGATGTGTACATATTGAACAGACTCAAACCTTGGTTTTAAATTTAATTGTGTGTGTGTGTATGCATGTGTATGGAAACACATATGGAAGTCAGAGATCAACCTCTGGTGTCTTCATAATAGCACTGACCACCTTGTGTTCTGAAACAGGGTGTCTCACTGTCCTGGATCTTGTCAAGCAAGCTATACTGGCTGGTCAGTGAGCTCCAGGAATGCCCTTGTCTGCCTCCCAGTGTTGGAATTCAAAGTAGGTGCCACCTTGCCAGGCTTTTATATGGAGAACAAGGAGTCAAACATAGGTCCTTGAGCTTGCATGACAAGCACTTTACTGACTGAGCCATCTTCCCAGTCCTCCCTCTTGTTTTCCAATCTTTCAGATGTGCTGCTACTCATGGTAAGATGCATAGAGCATAGCTAGGCATGGACGTGGTGCCTGTCCTCAGCGAAGCAAGGGTGGAAACAAAGCTTTACAGACCGCTGAAGCGACTTCACAAAGCTGCCAGCTCCAGTTCCTGGGCTTGCAGCCTCCCTCTCTGCGCTCCTCATTTTACAGATGAGAAAGTGAGCTGGGATGAGAGTAAGAGGGAGACCATTGGCTTCTCACATAAGGAAGGTGGGGCTGCAATCCAGGTTTGCTATTTCCTGCTCTCTTCTCCCTTGTTTGTCAATGTTAAGGGCCATGCTATACAGGTCATCACTGGATCAAACTGTAATCCAGCATCTGTTCCTTTTTTTTTTTCCCTTCACTTTATTTCAACTTCTTTGTGCAAAACTGCAGGCTGTTAAGAGTGCTGTGATGGGCTCAGTAACCCATCTCAGTGTCCTTGGTTCTGTCAGCTTTCAGCCCTCCTCCATGTGTATCTAGTTTTAAATGTCTGTTTCTGCTTCCCCACTGTGAGAGAGCTCTCCCAGGAGGGAGCTCTGGGCAGTTGGGGGAGGGTGGGCATTTCAAGGAGAACTGCTTGGGGGCTTGTGCAGCTGCTCCGACAGAATACAGGAAGCCCTTCCTGAGAGCTTCCCACGCCGGGGCAGGACTGGCCCATCTGGTGCAGTGCAGGGAGACAGAAGCCAAGTTGTGCTGTTTTGTTTTCTTGCAAGGGGTTTGACTGCAGCAGACTGCTCCAGGGGTGAGAGTGGGGGGTGGGTTGAGAGCAGCTGACTACCCAGGGAGAGGAAAGCAGGCACAGGCAGCCTTGAATTAAAGCCTTGCTACCTGACTCATTCTTTTTATCCTGAGACACAGCTTTCGAATCCATGAAATGGGGGTGTTGGTAACAGGTGGTCCCCCGCAGGGGTGTGAGGCTGTGACTGCGTGTATGAGGCTAGTCTTCCTGACACTATTCACCCTTCGGGACTAGTCATCCACACTGTGATGTTATGTCATTACACCGGCACACCAAACCTGCTGTTTTATAATACAGCTTTGCTTTCTCATAGCAACAGTATTTTTTTTTTTTTTTAATATACTGTATAAGACATTCTGTACATACCTAGGGCCCAACAGTTGGTTGTTGAACAGGTGAACTTGAGGTTGGGTCTGAACTGATAGTCACCTGATTCTTCCACCTGAGCTCTTAGGAACCCAAACTATGCCAAGAAGGTAAGAGTGTACAACCCAGTGTTGCCTTGGATGGGCTTTCTCTTGTCTGAGTGTTTCCCTTTCTCATTTGTATCACCTGCCTTTCCCTATTTTTATTTGTTAAAAACAATCAAAGTTGCCCTTCAAGAATATGAATTTTAGATGTTATCCTAAGACTAGAAAGAGTGCTGCTGCTGTGTAACAAACTACCTCAGTCTGGGGGCTGAAAATAATTTGTATTTTATTTGCTCACTGTGGAGCTCTGAATGAAAATGGCCTCCAAAGGCTCATATACTTGAATGCCTAGTTGCCAGTTGGTGGAACTGTTTGGGAAGGCCTAGGAGGTCTGACCTTGTTGCAAGTGTCACTGGGGATGGGCTTTGAGTTCTCAAAAGCCAGTGCCATTCTCAGTTAGCTTTCTCTCTTCCTCATTAAGAGGTAAACTTTCAGCTACTGCTCTAGCACTTTGCTCCTTGGCATAATGGCCACAAACCATAACTTTCTAGAACTCTGAACCCAGTGTCTTTTTCCTTTTTTTAAGATTTATTTATTTTTATGTATATTAAGGCTCTATCTGCATGTGTACCTGTATTCCAGGAGAGCACACTAGATCACATTATAGATGGTTGTGAGCTACCACGTGGTTGCTGGGAATTGAACTCAGGGCCTCTGGAAGAGCAGCAGCCAGTGTCTTCTTTTGTAAGTTGCCTTTGTCATGGTGTCTTGACAAAGTAACTAAGACAAAACTTGGAGGTTTGAACTGGATTCAGTTGGACATTAATGGTCTCTGAAGGCCCCATATGGTTGCTATTGGCTGACCATCTGGCTGGGTAGCTCAGCATAACCTCACTCACAAGCCTGGTGACTGGCAGCTTGTTGTCAGGGTCCCACATGGTTTGTTCAGGAAGCTAGTTGTGGCTTTTTTGGCAGGGTTAAAAATAAAGCTGCACCATGTCACCCATGATCATATTAAGTCAAGGCAAATTGTGAGACCTGTTCAGATTCAATGGGTGAAAACCAGATTCTGCCTTTTGTTGGGAGGCCTGTCAAAGACTTAGTGACCCTTTTTACTCCACCACAGAATGCTACCTTTTCTTACAGAGGCAGTTTTGATGCAAACTGTTTTGTGTAATCACTCTCTTCCAGTCTGTCCTACTCTTCCGATATTTTTAATAATAATCTCATTTCACATCTTGTAAAGCTTCATTCACTCACTCAACAAATATTTACTGCGTGCCAGGAACTGCCTAGTGAACAAAACAAAGTCCCTGTTCCATGAATCTAGAAGTCCAGAGTAGAGACAATTGAGAAACAGACAAGAGCAGAGTTGAGCTGGTGTGAACAATAGGAGCTTTGGAGACAACAGAGTAAGCAGGTGGGGGACATGGGTGAGAGGATGGCTGGGCAATGGGTGGCTCTGACTACCAAGTGGTCGGCTGACAGTATGGGAGTGACAACTAAGATGGGCTTGGACAAAAAAGTGCAAGGACCCTGAGCTGATGGGGAGACACAATCCCTTGTAATTTTAAGTGCAGAAAAACACCATAGGCTGGGTATAGTGACACAACCTGTAATCCCAGCACCAGGCAGATGGAAGTAGAATGATCTGGTGTTCAAGGCCATCCTCTGCTACACAGACAGTTTCAGTCTAGACTGGGCTACATGAAACTGTGTCTCAAAACCCCCCACAAACATTGGGGATCGAGAGATGGTTCAGTGTTAAGAGTACTTGTTGCTTTTGCAGGAGACCTGGATTCTGTTCCTAGTACCAACATGGTGGCTCACAACTATCCTTAGCTTCAGAAGAGTGATCTAATACCCTCTTCTGACCTCCACCAGGCACATACACACACATACACACACACACACACACACACACACACACACACACAAGCAAAGCGAAACTTTCATACACATACAATAGAATAAACAAACCTGGAGGGGAAAAAAAAACAACAACCCTCAAACTAATTGCCCAAATCCAAGATTAATCCCCTTCGTAAAAAAAAAAAAAAAAAAAAAAAAAAAAAAAGGAATGGCAAAATCTCGACAACCAAAAGCGTTTTATTATACCCGCTTCTGCTACAAGTATGTAGCAGGAATGTAATGGTTGGTGGCTCTATGTTCACCTTTCACTGCCTGTCCTGCTTGCTCATTGGCTTGTGGCGAAGATCAAAACGACACCATTAAAAATGAAAGTTCCCCCGCTTCTGGTTTCATTTCCTACCGCAAGGATGCCAGTGATTTCTTTCTTTCTTTTTTTTTTTTTTCTTCAGAGAACACAAATCAGTCAGCACTTCCTTCTTAAGACTCTCCATAGGGTCCCTGCGCATAAAAACAAACTCGAGGAAACTAGGCACAGTTCAGAAGGTCAGGGCCACCTGCTCGATTTAGGGTAAGGTGTCCCCAGTCTCACGTTTCCCCGGTAAGCCCCGCGCTGGAACTGTCCCTTATCCCCGCAGCCTGGCACAGTGGCTCTTCAGTTTGCGCCCTCCTGTCCACCCAATGTCCCAGGAAGGCTTTCCCGGTCTTGAACCCCATAAGGGACATGGAAAGGGGGCTGGAATTTGAGTGGCCCAAGGCACTCCTAAACTATTTCGGACTGCCTTCAGAGGCCCATTAAAATACTCCCTGCGCCTCAGTTTCCCCAGCTACAGAAAGCCCATGAACCTCTATTGGAGCAGCGAAGCCAGGAGAAGATCAGGGCGGGCGTGTGGGCCTCTGAAGAACTCCTGTGACCGCACAGGACCCGAGCCTAATGCGCAGACCCTGCGGCGGCCACTGGGGCCACCTCGTCATCCCGGAACAGCTCTATCCACGGACGTCGCCACGCCCGCACAGCTGGGATACACTTCACCAGGAGCCGGGCGCGCCGGACTTCTCTGCGCAGGCGCGGGCCGCATCGCGCAGGCGTAGAGCTCCGCGCCGAGGTGAGGCGCCGCGCGCCGCGAGGTGTGGGCGCGCGCTCTCAGCCACGGCGCACGCGCGGGCCCGCGCCGACTCAGCACGGCCCGAGGGCGCGAGCCCGCCGCCACCGCTACCGCCGCCGGCCGGACCGCCGTGCGCCGGGCGTGCGCGTGGGAGAGAGCGCGGCCGCCGGTGCCGGCGCCGCCCCGCAGCAGTCTGTCCGCCTCAGCCTCGCGCGCCCAGAGGCGGCCGGTGAGTGCGGGGCGCGGGCCGCGGCCGGGGAGGCGCGGGCTCGGGGCGTTGGGCGGCGCGGGCCGCGGTGCGGGCTCCGGCGGACACGGCCCCCGCCGCGCCCCGGCCTCGCTCCCCGTCAGGCCCGGCCCGGAGGGCTGAGGAGGCCGCGGACCGGGGCGCGGGAGGCCGCGGGGTCCGGGACGGCGGGGCGGGCGCGGCGGGGACCCGGAGGCCCGAAAGCCGAAAAAACAAAAGAGGTGGCAAGGCGGAGTGCGGAGCAGCCGCGGGGTGGCCGGCGCGGGGCTTCCAGGGCGACCGCACGAACCCCGGAGTCATTGTGCTGTCCAACTTCCCTCCGCCCCCACCCAGCCCCGCCACGGCGCGCTGCCTGTCCCCGCCGGTCCTTGCCGGCTGCTTTTGTGGCACCGCTCTGAGGAGCGAGGGTGTTTGTGTGTGTGCATTTATGTCGTTTAATTGTAAGTTTTTTTTTTTTTTTTTTTAAAGAGAAATGCACTGAGGAGAAAGTTGCCTTTTTTTTTTTTCTTTGAAAGCCATCTCAACAGTGTCTCATTCTTGCACAGTTAGGCTGCAGCTGGGTGTTTGGCAGTCGGGCTAAGATAATGGCAATACTGTAATGGTTATGGGCACTGGTTGAAATAGGTTCGAGCTGACGGCACTGCAAGAGTTTGCGGGTCCGTTTTAAATCTTGACCAGCGCTGGCATTTCTATTTAGAATGGAAGCTTTATCTTGATTGAGATAATTGGCTGTTACTACTTGAAGTGAAATATTAGTGCCTCACGTGTGTGTCTGTGTGTGTTTGTTTAGAAGTCGAGTTATGAAGAGTCTCTCCTTCGAAAGACAGATCTCTGA
Source organism: Meriones unguiculatus (assembly GCF_030254825.1). Taxonomy (NCBI): domain Eukaryota; kingdom Metazoa; phylum Chordata; class Mammalia; order Rodentia; family Muridae; genus Meriones; species Meriones unguiculatus. Next base: position 27,010,757 of record NC_083356.1, read on the forward strand.
GCAGTGACCTGGGACAGAAGTATTGTGGATGCAGACCTTAAAAGAGATAGTTCATATGATGTTAGCATTCTGCTTATTTTTGTGGAGGTACACTATAGTTAATATATCCATTCAGTGGTACTGTTGAGTTTCGTGTAGTATTTAAACCTGAACTTTTTTTTTTTTCCTGTGGATGAAACCCAGGGCTTCCCACGTGGCTAGTGCTGGACCACTAAGCCACGCCCCCAGACCTAACAGGAAACTTTTCAGGACGATGGGTCCCATTATCATTATGAATGCAGTTTTATATTTGTGGCTATCGTAGGCGGGCTGATCCTGGCTTCCTCTCTGGACACGAGCATACAAGAAGGCTACATACAATAGTACATTTCCCTGGAAATAATTTTATTAGGGACACTGTCATAATAATCCAACTTACTCGTGATCCACGGACAAAGGTGGCTTGTTTGGGAAGGTACCCATAAAGCACAGGTTTCCGTGCAGTACGAATCACACAAAGGTGATGCCTGGACAAGTAAGTCATTTTGGCTTAAAATCCGTAGTGTGGGGCAAGGAGTGCTGTGGCAAACTCCCTAGAGTAAGTGGGATCTGCCGGGTTTTTTTTTTTGAGGTTGGCTTCCACTAAATGAGGAAGTGTTGGGGGTGGAGTTCCAGCTGTAGCAGCGAGAGTGGGAGGAGGCAGCAGCTAGGACGTGGGGTATGTGAAGTAGTTTGGAGCTCTAATCCTGTTGTTGGGAATTACATAATCCTCAGTCCTCAAAACCCTGTTGTGGAGCTGGTTAGATAACTCTTACTAGGAAGTTGGAGAAATACCCAAAAGATGATTGTGGGCTGGGGAGTCAGCTCATTGTGTGCTAAGTGTGAACGCCTCCAAGTTTGATCACTGGCACTGCTCGAATCCCCCTCCTCGCCCCCAAAAAGACAAGTGTGTTAATGCTATTTGCTTTAAAGATGATTGAGTGTGGAAGAAAGGATTTTATATTACACTGTATAATGTCACAAATTTTGAAATCACTGCTCTTTCTTGGGATTTTAATTTGAGTAAGAGAAGTAGGAACTTTCTTTGCAGCCCCCTCCCCATGGTGTCTTAATTTTGAGAAAATAATTTAAAATGTCAGAGTTACAAAAGATGCAGCTTAACATGTTAATATGGTGTGCAAATCTTTTTTAGTTTGGATTAGACATTTTCAGTTTAGATGAATTTTCATCTAGATCACTTGTTTTAAATTCAGTCACATTAAAAGTTAAAAAAAATGTTATTTGTGTGTATGATGTGTGTGTGCAGCTTGTCATGTGCTACTGTGAAAGTGTGGAGGTCAGAGGAACTTTGTGTAGTTGCTTCTTGACTTCTACCATTGCATGAGTTTCAGAGATTGAACTCAGGTTGTCAGACTTATGTACAGGCAGGCAAATCCCATTTCCTGTGGAGCCATCTCACCAGCCCACATGAAAGGTTTTGCTGTGCTAATATTTGAAGTGGTTTTTGTTGTTGTTGTTGTTAATCAGCACAATTAGAGAAGCAGATTGGGAATGTGGCTCAGTGGGTAGAGAGTGTTCATGAAGTTCTGGGTTGAGCCCTAGCACTGCAAAATAATCAGACAATTTTGGTTTCTGTGGACTTTGCTTTAAAAAAGTTTGCAATCTATCATTTTGAGAATGTAGTTTCATTACCGTTTCTCCTACTAAGATTGCTTAAATAAATTGCCATTGGAATCTTTTACTGATGTTTTTAGAATTACCTAAGATGCAAGAAATGTAAAAGGTGGCCAAAGAGGGTGGCTGTATGTGTGTGGTGGTAGTGATACGCTCCAGGATGCTGAAGAATGCAGCCTTTAGGCTCCTCTTGGTCCCTTGAGACTCACTGGTCTCACTAGACTATACTGAGAAGATATGTTTGACCACAGTCTCTAAACTGTATTAATAGTGGATATTTGAGTCTTCTTGGCTTTGTTCCTCTACATCATTTTGGCAAAAGTTTATTTTATAGTATGCCTCTATGGAAGAAAAGCAGCTTCATGCAGAAGAAATGAAATTTGTGTATTCCAGTTCCTAGTACTAATTTCTAGGAATTGTGCTAGATTGTATTCAAAACTCTTTAGCGGTATTGCTCATTATAAAGCCTATAATATATACAAATAAAAAATTTTATTTTTACTGTACTGTAGTATGAAAATATAATTCCCAGAAGTCTGTATGGTTCAGCTTTAAGTTTATGTGGTATTTAGTGGATGCCTTTGTGTCCAGTATGCATACACAATCTTGGAAGTGGGAAATAGAATTTGTGTGAGTATGCTGCTAAAGCTGGAAGCCTGCAGAACATCACTAGTAGAGTCCAGAGTTTAAGGACATGAAGATGTATTTTTTTTTTAATTTTTTTTAAATTTTTATATTAGTTACAGTTTATTCACTTTGTATCCCAGCTGTAGCCCTCTCCCTCATCCCCTCCCAATCCCATCTCATCAGGGCTGTCTGCATTGCCCTCCTCTGTGGCCTGGCAAGGCTGCTACCCCCAAGTGAGTTCATGTCAGAGACATTCCCTGTTCCACTTATTTTTTTTTAAATACTTTTTTTTATGCATTTATATTAGTGCTCTATCTGCATGTGCACCTGCATGCTAGAAGAGAGCATTTGAGGGTATAGATGGTTGTGGGCCACCATGTGGGTGCTGGGAATTGAACTCAGGACCTCTGGAAGAGCAGACAGTGCTCTTAACCACTGAGCCATCTCTCCAGCCCCTGAAGATGTATCTTATCAGCCTTAAAGTTAATTTGTTCTATGCAGAACTTACTGATGTATATTACTCCTTGCTGGAAAATGACTAGGGTCATCTTATAACAAGGGAATGAAAACAAAACAAAAAACCAAGGGAGTGATCTTATCACTGGCCCCCTGTGTGTTTTACTGCCTTAATGAGAAACTGGAGAGGATTGGGACTCTCAGATTTGTTATCCTTCCTTCCCAGCCCTGAATAGGGGTACTGCTTCAAAATTCTGTTCTTTCTGAGAACTATTGGGCTTCAGGTGCTGTACCATCCTCAGTGTATATAGAAGATCTGGAGGTTGAAGTTAGAATAACTTGCTGGGGTTGCTTGGCCCACATGGGCAGGACACTGGAAGGGAACTATGACCTGGTCACCCAGGGCCTGTTGGACTGGACACAGCTTAACTGGTCTTCAGAATGTGAGTGATGGGAAATGTAGATAACTAAATTTTCTCTTGACACTTTTAGAATTTGAGCTTCTGATTTTAACAGCACAGTGTAAGTTAACCATTGACTTGAACAAAGTTTTGGTTATTTGGAGTCAGTTAAGAATTAGTTAACTATAGATGCACAAGAGTGGAGCAGTGATTGATGATACTTGTTTGTTTTAGTAATTGACCCAGCCTCAAGGCTTATTGTGGGTGATTTTTCTTGGGTTATTGTGTGTAAGGGGAACAGTTTATGAAAAGCAAAGAAAAACAGTGTTTCTCTCAGAGGCATGAGCACCTATGTAATAACCCCTGGAGATTATAATTTCTTTCTGTGTTTTTTTTTTTTTTTTTGGGGGGGGGGAGTAGGGTGTCTTTGGGGAACCCTGGCTGTCCTGGAACTTGCTGTGTAGACCAGAAGGAGATTTCCTTCCCTTTTCCTTTCTCTTTCCCTTTTCTCCTTTCCTTTTCCCTGACAGGGTTTCTTTACGTAGCCCTATTGTCAGGAACCTCATTCAGTAGACTGGGCTAACTTTGAACTTAGAGATCCACGTGGCTCTGCCTCCCGAGTCCTGGGATTAAAGCTCTGCCCTCCCCCCAACTGGAAATTATTATTTCTAACACACTGTGTCCCTGTAAAGCAGTGGTCTAAACCTTCTTAGTGCTGTAATTCTTTTCTACAGTTCCTCATGTTGTGATCCCCCAACCATAAAATTATTTTGTTGCTACTTTATAACTGTAATTTTGCTGTTATAAATGGTAATGTAAATATTTGGTATGCAGTGTTATCTGATATTTGGCTCCCTAAGAGTCAAGACTCACAGGTTGAGAACCGCTGGTGTAAAGGTTTCTGAGATGAATTTATTCATTCTCGTGTATCTGGGATTTTCCATACCATTTTTAAGACTTACTCTCTGTTCCTTTATTTGGGGCCACTGGACCAAAACCAGGCCTCAGAAGGACCTCAAAAGTTTGGGTTGCCTGTGTCTGGGGTCTCCTTTCTGCCAGTTTTTGTTAAAATTCCTATCATTGTGTGTCTTGGACTCTGCTGTGACTGTAGGTATTTGCAGTTTCTACTATTACTTTTGCAGTTTCTACTATTACTTGACCAAAGTGCCATATGTATCCTTGTGAGCTATTTTGTGTTCTGTGTTATTAGAGGATTCAGTGTCTTCCAGGAGGACAGAAGCTTCCTATTATTTTCCATTGTGCCCCCAGAGTCGGTCACATATTCTTTTTGAATGAGTGACTGGAAGAACCTAAGTGTATTAATTATTGTAGAATTGGGTCACTTAAACTGCTGGGATCAGGAAAAATGCTGCTCTGTCATTTGACGGTTTTGAAAGTTCCTTCATAGAAATTGCTTTTATAGGAATTAGTTTTATATTTTAGGATTCAGCTCAGGAAGCTCAGGAAGTAGTTGTGTTCAGAGTGATGCAAAAAAATGAGTGGGATTTTGAAAGGATTCATGCTGAGAGTGTAGGTCAGTGATAAAGTGCTCTCCTAGTGTGTGTAGGCTCTGGGTTCAATCCCTAGCACTTCAGAAAAGAAAGAAAAATAAAAGGTCCTGTGGTGTATGAAGCTCTGGGATAGTCTGTGCTAATCAACAGGCTTCCCTGGATACTTTTACAAGAGTTTGACATATCCTAAAGCCGTGTAAAGGGTAGTAGCAGTTACACATTGTGCAGGTGCCCTGCAGCCTTGCTCAGTCTTCACTGCTTAGATGCTGTTGAGGTGCAGTGTTTTGAGTCACAGCTGACAGTATCCGCACTGGTAAGGGAAGTCAGCCTTGGGTACAGTGTCTGTTCTTGAGTTTGTGTTTGCTTTTTCTTAGTGCCTCCCTTAGCCTTGTACCACGCAGAGGAAACTTAACAGCTGCACACTCCAGCCTCTGCTAAGTCTCACTGTTTTCAAGTGGTGATAGCTGGAAGCATTACCATCACATAGAATCTTGTCAGACTGTGAAGTAGCCCCTAAGCTGCTTGAGCTTGCTGTCTGTGAGCTCAGGTGGACATTAAGGCTGTGAGCCACTGCTTTTAGAGCAGTTTGAAATGCAGGCGGTGATTTGAGAGATGTGTGTGCTGATGAGTTTGTTCTCATCTCAGGAGTCTTGGCTGTTTTTTAGGATTTTTCAGAATCTTGAAAACATCAACACACTTTTTAATTTTTCATGTTTTATGCTGAGACCGCTTAAGTCTTTTGGTCTTGTTTTGGAATTTAAGTGAACAATTTCCATTGAAAGAATGTTTTTTTGTGGCTCCTGGGTGTGTGGCTTTTGGCATATAGGGTAGAATGTACATGTTGGTGCTTAAGGCAAAATTAAGTTCCCTGGTGGTTTTATTTTGGTCCAGAAAGTTGGCTGGCATTTATTAGAGTCAGGGTGATTGCCAAGCCTTTGGGTGACTAATGAAACAGTATTGTATGAATTGGTTTTAGGCCTAGCATTGAATTCATATGTAAGTTTAATTAATTCATCCATTCTTCTTCCTCTCTTTTTTCCACTGACCTTCCTTCCTCTCCTCCCTCCAGCTCCCTTTCTTTCTCTTGTGTTTTTTCTGTGCCACCTGTCTTCCCGTTCTCAGTGTTGAGATTGCAGGTACACTTGGTTTAGTACATTTTCTTTGCCTTTGGCCCCACCTCACCTTTTTTTTTTTTATTTTTTTTTTCAGATGTAAGGCTAAATGAAAGGCAGAGAATCTGCAAAGATGAAAATAAATTGTTTGCCTTTATCTGTATGTAGAATCAAGTGCATCTATGGAAGGGATTGTTGTAAGCTCAGTGGCAGGCACTGCTGTTCTTCAGTATTCAGTCTTTCAAAGCTTCCTCATGCTACTTTGGTGGTGGTTGGGAAAAGATGTGTGGCAAGGGTCTTTGTCAGTGTGTTGGTACTTGGGGAATAAAGAGAAAGAGAGCTCTGGAAAGTTTATAAAAGAGCTTCTGTCTGGAGGGAATCTATCAGAAAGACTTAGAGGACTTTGCGGGGCTTTGTTTTAAGTTACTTTAGAATATCAAGGTGGTTACAGAGGTAGAGAAGGAGCAGATTATATATATATATATATATATATATATATATATAGAGAGAGAGAGAGAGAGAGAGAGAGATAAACAGGAAATTGCAATGCAATCCCAATGGGTGAGATGTGAAATGCCTGCACCTCTCCCTCATCAACTCTGAAAGCAAAAATAACAGAAATGAGAAAGCAAAAACACATCTGGAACAGCCTTTTTCTGTCTAACTTATTCAGTGGTGTTTAAGTTACAATTTATAGTCAGTAATAGCCAGTGGCCCCTGTGAATATCCTCAGGATGCCTGGTCAAGAGAGTTTCAGTAACTTGAGTTAGTGGCTCTGTGCTTAAGTTCCTTTCTCCCACTGGCCATTCTTCCCTGGCCTCCTCTTTCCTCCTGTCTGGCCTCTCTTCTGTACCCTGGCTGATGGTTTCAGTAGTGTTACTGCTCTGGGGCTTTAAATGGTTTTTTCCTGGTGATAATCATGCTGTATATCTTTTTGAAGGCTTTTTTTTTATTAAATATAGTTACTTATTTTATTTATATGGGTACTTTGTCTGCATGTACATGTGTACACCAAGAAACAGCATCAGATAGTAGTGAGCTGCCATGTGGGTGCTGGGAATTGAACTTAGAACCTTCCAGATAGCAGTGAGTGCTCTTAGCCACTGAACCACCTCTGAGCCCCGCTGTACGTCTTTTTATGCATTTGCTGGCCACTTAGCCCATATTTTCATTTGGTTCTTGACTCTCGCTGTGTGTGTCTCTCTTTCTTCCTTTCTGTGAGTGAGTGAGTGTGTGTGAGTGTGTGTGTGTGTGTGTGTGTGTGTGTGTGTGTGTGTCCATGCGTTGAGACAGGGTTTCTCTGTGTAGCTCTGGCTGTCCTGAAACTCACTCTGTAGTCTAGGCTGGCCCTGAACTCAGAGTTCTGCCTGCCTCCACCTCCTGAGTGCTGGGATTAAAGGTGTGTGCCACTACTGCCTGGCTTTTTTTACTGTTCTTTCTCTCTCTTTCTTTCTTTTTTATGTGCATTGATGTTTTTGCCTGCATGTATGAGGGTGTTGGATCCCCTGGAACTGTGAATTACAGACACTTGTGAGCTACCATGTAGGTGCTGGGAATTGAACCAGCGAGTCTTGGAAGAGCAGCCAGAGCCCTTAATCTTTGAACCATTGCTCCAATCCTCTTGTCTTTTTCTTAATTGGTTTGCAGCTTCATTTTTATATTCAGAATGTATATTCTCTGTTGGTCATTTTCACTGAGCTGCTTTTGCTGTTTTCGGGTGAACCGAAGTTATGTTTAATGGAGTCTAGTTTTTCAACCTTTTCTTTAGAGTTGGAGTTTTTTTTTGTATCTTTCCCTATCTTGAGGTTAACAAAAAAAGCCAAGCAAAACTTTTACTTTATAAATGATGTATAATTGTATTTTTCACCTCTAACTTTATAATTCCTTTGGAATTGATTTTGGTGTATAGTATAAAGATGGGACCCAATTAATTTTTGTCCTGTTGTTTTGAGATAGCCTCACAGACTGAAGCCTGTATAAGTCTGGTAACGCGCGGCTAGGCATGCTTGGGATTCTGGCTTTTCCTCCATCCCTCCTTTTTGATCTTTTCTCTTCTCACTTTCTGTTCCTTTCTTCTTTGTCTTTTTCCCTTCCTCCTTTTGTCTACTAAGCTATATTCCTAGCCCTTACTTATTTTGCAATTACTCAGTTACTCAGTTTAGTCTCTGACTCTGATTTCTTCTTTCTAAATCTGAGTGCTGGAATTACTTTCCACCCCAATAGTACCTAGCCCTGGCAAGCCTGTAACTTTTTATGTAGGTCAGCTTAGCTTCCTACCTCTGCTTTCTGAGTGCTGGGATTACAGGTATGTGCTTCTCTGCCTGGTATGTAGATTCTTTTTCTATTTTTATAAATAGCTAAGAATTTCCCAATTCTAGTTCACAATGGTTCTGCCACCTTCGTAGGAGTTTAAAGAGTTTTAGTTTTACATTTAGGTGTAAACTGATTTTGAATTAATTAAAAAATTTTATGTGAGAGATCACCTACGTGCTGTGGTGTTCATATGGAGGTTAGAGGAAGCCTTGTGGAGTTGGGGCTCTCCTTTTACTTTAACTGTGTTTGGGGATCTAACCAGGATTGTCAGGCTTGTGCTTTACTTACTTTGCCATCTTCCTAGCCCCATTTTGAGTTAGTTTTTGTTTGTTTGTTTATGATGTAAAGTAAACTATGGATCTAAATGATGTGTAGGACTCTTTTGAGGCCCAGAGGTAAAGATGGTGACTGAAGCTGTGGCATGCCTATTAGCACACCATTGTCAATGTTTTGTTTTGAGACAAGGTCTCATTGTTTAGCCCCTGGCAGACCTGGAACTCACTAGGTAGACTAGTCTGCCCTCAAACACAGAAATCTATGTGCCTCATTGTGGATTGCCATGCTTGCAAATGGTGTGTGTGTGTGTGTGTGTCTGTGTGTGTGTCTATTTCACTTACAAACACTAATCAGTTATGAAAGATGTGGTGAAAACATTCTCTGTGTGTTGATTTGTATTCTAGATTCATTGCCCCTAATGTCCCTGCCTTTGGGTGTACTGCTGAGCAGTGCTTTGAGGTGCTTTGGCTGGCAGGAAATCTATACCACCCACTTTGAGGAGCCATGGGAGAATAGCCTGGTGGAGAGGAAGAATGTTAAGAACTGAGAACATTACAGAGCAGTCCTCACTGTCTTATGCTCTTTGTGGGCACTGCACTTTCCCATTCCAAGGAACTTGGCACACTCCTAACTGCCTAGTTGTCCTTCACTCTGAAGGAAGGTTTGGAAAGTTGGGCTGTGCTTTAGGTTCTGTAAAGATGTAATGAAGGAGCAGACTGAGAACACAAGAAAAAATGGGCTGCTTTTTGGGCAGCCGAGGGAGTGGCTGTTGGCTCTGGTCTACCTTCAGGTTTGGGACTTCAGCAAGCAGAAAGTAGGGAGGCTCTGTATAAGGATATGCACTGAATTGGAGAAACGCTTCAAGGCAGCACAGTGCAGGTACTGAATTAGTATTTTCAAAGTTTAAAGTGCATGTACATATATCTCTTGGAGATCTTTTTCATTTGAGGTCCAAATCAGCCTGTTGTGGAGGCTTTTGTTTTGCATCGGTTTCTATGGTAGATTCTCCACAGTCTTTATTGCAGCAGTAGAAATATAGTGAGGACAGTGCCAGATCTGTTGGCTTGTGGGGCCACCTTGTGAATAGCAAGGTTGTTGTTGAAGGTAAGGGTGTTGAGGGGAATCTCTTTGGAAGTGGTATAACCATTGGGGATGCTTTGGTAAAGGGTCAATATTGGAGCCTTTGATCTTGGCTTCACTTGTTAGTTTTTCTCATTTGCATTTTCTTGTAAGGTAAATGGACCAAATAATAGAGCCCTAGGCTATTTGTTGAGAGAATTAAATGATACAGTCTGTGTCATACTTTAGGATGGTGTAGTGCTTAGCTTAAACGCTTCTCAAAATACAAGTTATTAAAAGTAAATATTTACATTTAAAAGTTTGCCAGTATTTCAAAGTACTCAATCTGTACATCTTTTCTCAGTCTGTTACTGTTAGTTGCGGCTTAAAGAGAATGGAATATTTGCCTTCTTCCAGGCTAGACTGGGATATAATATCTGCTCTTAAAACCAACCCCTCTCTCCATACCCCACAAAGACCCCAGAAAGTTGTGACTTATTTTCTGTGGTTTCATTACCTTCAGCCATCATTTCTATTTGCTGTTTAATATTGCTGGCTCTTTGTGTTGATTTGGGATTTCTGACATAATGGAGGTACTTGCTTTGGGAGCATATATGCTGTAACATTGGTGTTTCTGTTGAAATGACATACAACAATTCACGATACCTTTCTTTAGAAAGGAGAGGGAAAGTATTGAACCACTGGGCACCCATGGTCTTAATGACTCAGTGCTGTAATGAAGGCAGTGGGTCCCTAAGCAGACTTGGAGTTTTAGCTAGGGCCTAGTTTGGTGCCCTTTCCTTTGCTGTTGTTGGTTGCAGGAGTGTCGGGGACAAAACTCCTGTTGACTTCTTGGTGGCCAAGTAGTTCTTTCAGGAATTTGCATTCAGGTGAAACTGCTCTTTTGACTCTGCCCAGGCAGAGAATTTCAGGATGAGTCAGTACCATGAGTCGGAGTTTATTAAGAAACAGCTTTCACATAGATGGAGGCCAGCATACCCAAGTGTGAGTGTGTGCTTCTCAAGAGAGCTGCCCCTACTGTTGTAATAGCCATACAACCTTTGTAGGCACATTGTTTAAAGCGTTTCTAAAATACTCCTCTTTTTTTTTCCAGTAAGTTCCTAGAGCTGTTTGACAGTACAGTGGATGATAGAGTAAAGAGAAAGTAAACTGGGGGTCAAGAGGGCATTGAAATGCTTCTACGCTAAGTGAAGTTTATAGCCCTGGTTCAGATCCTCAGATGACTAATCACAAGATTACAATTGGGAAAGAAGTAAAGCCCCGTATGTTCAGGCTGTATGTATCTTGAAATACCTCTGTATAAAAGGATTTTTTTAAAATAAGGCACCATGTAGCTCAGGTTGACCTAGAACTGATGGTCCTGCTTCTGCTTCCCAAAGTTCTGATGACAAGCATGTGCTATCTATCACACCAGGCTTTATGTGGGTGAATTTCATTGTGCTGAGTTCTTGACTCTGAGCAGACAAGAGACTTCAGCAAACTTCGAGGTGAGGGACTCCTTTTCCTGGCTACTTTTCCTATCTTTCTAGCCTACTTGACTCCTTCATATTTGATTAAAACTAAAGCGGCTTGCCTGGGTGTGGTGAAGAATACCATCAATCCCAGCGCTTGGGAAGCAAAGGCAGGTGGATCTCTGTGCATTCAAAGCCAGCCTGATTTATATACTGAGTTCCAGGCCAGTCAGAGCTATATAACCATACTGTGTCTCAAATCTAAAAGCCAAAAACCAAACACCACTGTTAAAACCCAAGTTTGGCTATAATTGTCAATAACTTCAGTTCCAAGGAGTCTGATGCCCTCTTCTGGCTTTCTCAGGCATGAGGCACTTACGTGCAACATACATATGCAGGCTAAACACTTATATACGTAATATAAAATAAATCTTTTTGTGGTTTTGCTTTTTTTGAGACAGGCCGTCACTGTGTAGATTAGGCTGGCCTTCAACACAGAGATCCACTAGGCTGGCCTTCAACACAGAGATCCACCTGTGTCTGTCTCTTGAGTGCTAGAATTAAAGGCATGGCCACCAAACCTGATCCTAAAAATAATTTCTTTTCTTTTCTTTTTTTTTTTAAAGCTTTGAGAACTCAGAGAAAAGAAGATGTGTTAGCTTAAGTTTCCAGTTATGCAATAGGTTAATAGAATGCCTGCATAAAGACCACAAAATATTTCAGGCTTTTCAGACTGTAGACTACCTGTATCACCAATGCCTAGCTCTTGTAGGTGCTAGTAATGAGCTGATTGTGAGCAACCAGGCTTTATTCCTGAACTCTGAAGTGTAAATTTCATTTAGTTTTTATGTGACTGACACACTATTATCATTCCTTTAGCCTTCTAAAATTTAATAACCATGAGTTGTACAGAGTCAGGTGAGGCAGGATTGGCCTTCAGGTTGTGGTTTGCTGCTCTGGAATAGAGAGCAACCCATGTACCTATTGTGTAAAACCGCTTGTTGTTTTAGTTAATAGAGTTTCTCTTATATTTTTAGCTGCTCCTGAAAATAGATGTTTTTTTTTTCCTGGCTGAAGCTGAGGTGCTAATATGCACTGTTGGCTTTTGGACTTTATTCTACCTTCATTGGAGCTCAAAAGTTGATTCCCTCAGCTGGCATTGTGTCGGCTTAGCTGGCATGTGAGGGTCATGCTGTGGATGCAGCTGCTTGCCTTTTGGTGGCATTTGTTAATTAAGCTGTTTAATCTTTGTTGATTTCTCAAGGACTGACTTACCAAAAAAAAAAAAAAAAAGTTTGTTATTCCAGAGCTATAACCTAGTATATTCCTGCCCATTAGAAGTGGCATTAATTTGAACATTTTGTTAATTAATGGGTTAGAAATTAAATTCTACCCCACCCCCATGTCAGACAATAGTAACTGAAGACATCATGGCATTGTAGTGTGTAGAGAGAGGCAGGTCTGTAACAGTGTGATGATTAGTTTTATTTATTAATTTGACACAGTTGAAAGTCTCAGCAAGGGATCTAGAACAGGTTGGCGTGTGGAGATGTCTGTAGGGGATTGTCTTGGTTGTTAATTGATGTGGGAAGACCCATCCCACTGTGGGTGGCACTATTGCCTGGCTTGAGTCCTGCCTGGTCTGTATTAAGAGTAGAGAAAATAAGCTAACCACTGATGTATGCATTCTCTCTTTCTGTTCTTGTCTTTGAATATGACTAGCTATTTTTTAAACATTTATTTGTTTTGTTTTATGTACATTGGTGCTTGACTGCATGTATGTCTATGTGAGGGTGTTAGGTTCCCTGGAACAGGAGTTACAGACAGTTGTGAGCTGCCATGGGTGCTGGGAATTGAACTTGGGTAGTGTGGAAGAGCAGTCAGTGCTCTTAACTGCTGAGCCATCTCTTCAGTCCCATGACTGACAGTTAATTCCTGCTTTGACTTCCTCAAGTCAGGAGGGATTGTAACTGGGAATTGTAAGCTAAATAAACTTCCCTCGTTTTCTTTTGGTCAGGACATTCTATCACAGCAGCAGAAGGACCAACAGAAGAAGCATTTTTTTTTTTCTTTTTCTTTCCAATGCACATGGGAAAGCTGAGTGGCAGCTGCAGGCACCATGCTCACCTGGGCTGTCAAAGTCTCTACAGTTACTCTGGTATGCAGTTGGAGATCCCATGGCTACAACCGTATTTCTCATTTCTTTAGACAAGATCTCACTCAGAAGCTTAAGCTGGCCTCAAATTATAAAGCTGAGACTGGTCCTGAATTCCTGATTTTATTGCTTCTACCTCCAAAATACAGAGTCATACATGTTAGCCATCACTCTCAGCCAGAAAAAGTGTTTCTGAGAACTATAGACTTGAGTTTAAGTATTACATTGAATTAATTAATCTCTTTATCTCTCTCTGCCCCTGCCTCTCTGTCTGTCTGTCTCTCTCTTCCGGGACAGGGTTTCTTTATGTAACCCTGACTGTCCTAGAACTTGTTCTATAGACAGTGGCTTCCAACTCCAGAGATCCACTTGCCTCTGCCTCCTGAGTGCTGGAATTTAGGTGTGTGTCACCATTGCTTGGCTGTGTTTAAATGCTCTTGGCCTGGAGCCTGACTTTGGTAAATTAATTTGGTTTCTGTTCATCTCAGAGCCTTTTCTGGACAGTGTTTATGATGCCAGTTTTTGAAGTTATTGTGTAGTTACTGTATGAAGTGGTATGTAAATAAAGTTAGTATCTTCTCCACATACAGTATTTTACTGCTAAAGATTCATTTTTTTTCCCCTGTTGGGTTTTGCTGGCTTGTTCGTGAGGTGGTTTATTAGTTAATTAATTTGCAAGATGTTTGTTGAATGAAGTTTTGTGCCTGGAAGAAGATTGTCCTGAAGCTGTATCTGTGAGGAGTGAGACCAGCACAGCTTTGTGGCCAATGTGCTGTGCTTTGCTGTTTGATGTATGCAGTGCCCTTGACACTGTGTACCCAGGGAACCTATAGGTGGTGCTTTAGTTCAAGGCTTGGCAGATACTCAGTCTTTGTAGGCGGCATATAGCCTTCCACATTCTTTTTACCACCATGTATCCCCATTTCCTTTAAAAAATAAACAAAACAAAACCCTTTAAACATGTGAAAAATGTGTAGCCCAGGAACCATACAGAAACTTGACTAGGCCAGATGGGGAAATTAGTCCCCTCGGGATTCGAGTTGTGAAAGCCATGGAGGTGTGAGAGGCTTGGATGTTATGGACTGAACAGTTTTGGTTATGTTTGGAGTAGTACAGGTTGGGTTAGTTTGAGAAAAAAGCTTCTACTAGACAGAGAAGTTTGCACTTCTGATAGGAACTTTGCGCCATAGAGTGACAGAAACAGATTTATATGTCAGGATGGTTCCACTGGAGTCACAGGGCTCATAAGGAAGGTGTCACAAAGTTACTTACCTGAGAAGGGGCAAGAACCCATACTTTTTGTCCTCATCCTTTTTTTTATTTTTTAAAGATTTATTTATTTATTATGTATACAGTATTCTGCCTGAATGTATGTGTGCAAGCCAGAAGAGGGTAGCAAATCTCATTGTAGATGGTTGTGAGCCACCATGTGGTTGCCGGGAATTGAACTCAGGACCTCTGGAAGAGCAACCAGTGCTCTTAACCTCTGAGCCATCTCTCCAGCCCCCATGTCCTCATCCTTATAGAGTAAATTGCTACGCTGCTGTGGCTTAGCTAGCCAGACAAAGGGCCCAAAGTTGAGAGCTCTGATAGGTTCTTATAGCGTTGTAATTATGTTGTGCAGAAAAAGGCCTTAATTAGGGAGACAGTGGAGGATCGATTTTGAAGCATGTTTGTGCAAACTCTGACCATGAAAAGAAAGTCAAGGTTCCAAGGATCCAGGGAACAGCAGGGCAGCTCCCTGGTCTCCTCTTTCTCTTTAATTAAAAAAAAAATTTTTTTCCTGGTCTTTGTATCTGCTTTATGTTGTTCTTCTAGTTTCTTTCCCTTCTAGAGTTAAACTGTCAATTGTTGCTTTGAGGCAGACATGTTCTTTCCTAGAACTATGAACCTCTGAAACTTTAAGCAGAACTGTGAAGAATAAGTGAATTCCTGTACCTCAAGAGATTCATCAGGAGGGAGGCCAGAAAAGAGCTGTGATGTTCCTTGGTGTTAGGCTGTATTTACCTGACAAACTGGAATGGTGTCTGTAAGGAAAGACCAGTTAGTACATTTACAATAGCTGTTTGTACACAGCCTAGCTGTCAAGTAAATTCATATACTCTTAAGTGCATCCTAAGTATCAATCAGCAATTAAAAAAAAATTCCCCCCCCCAAATTCTCCTTGGGCCTCTATCCTTAAAGGTAAAAGGACACAATTTGAGTGCCTCGGACCGAGGTATCTTCAGCATGTAGTTTAACATTAGACAAAGCTAAAGGTTATAGACTGTAGTTTAAAATTTTACATGACTGTGTTAAGATGTTTCTTTTGGAGTGTTCTGCCGGGTCCTTGGATTAGGTTAGAAGTATATGCCAGTGAGATATAAAACAGCATATTGTGATGTTCTGGTGAGCACCTAGGGTAGGGCAGGACAGTATAGTAGCGGCTGGCTGATTGTTTTGAGATACAAGCTATTTCAGTTACTGGATTGGAATACAGATCATAGCTGTCCCTGCAGAGGCATGAGATATCTGACCTACCTGGGGTAGAATTTAGGGAGGAGAGATTGGTGATGGACTATCTCAGATTCTGACTTCTATTTGGGGCAAAGGGTCATGAGTGGTAAAGCTAGAAGAAATGATTGACTGTTGTAATGACAAAGAAGTCACAGTAGACTTATATGGTTTCAGATGTCATCCCCAGATTTCAAGCCTAGGAATAGTTGTGACTTCAGTGTTAGCAAAAAGTTAACAATCTACTTTGTCCAATGGAAAATTAATTTGCATTTTGCTTTATTTGGAAGAAGAAACATTAATTACTTACAGGAAGGCATACACTTGAGCCAGGGGGCAGAAGTAACTTCCTTTAAATTGGTATTGTCTAATTGGAAACTGTTTTTTTTTTTTTTTTGACGGTTAATGATAGATTCTGTGTTTGGCAAAGAGTTGGTGTCTTTGATTCCATCTGTTCTAGAACTCTGCTTTTTGCCAGTTAATAGGAAAACATTCAAATTGTTCCAGTTTTATTTTGTCCTCCAGTATCCTGATTGCTGTAAGTAGTCTAGAATTGTGGAGACAGATTTAATATTAGGGCCCAAGTGCTTTCTCTTGTGAGTTCAGGTGATAACTAGAGAAGACAATGTGCATTAGGGGGAAATCGCTCAGAGAATCTTGTTGATTCACAGCTTAGCCAAAGCCTGTTAGTAGGATGAACATGACAGTTTGTGAAATGCGCTTTCCTGAAAAAGGCAGAGAGGAAATTGGAACCATTGCTACTATTGGTAATAGACAGAAGTAAACATAACAAATCCATTGCCCAACTTTTCCCTATAGTTCCTGGTACTAATTTCCCCATTATCTTGAAGACATGAGGATTGACAAGACATTCATATATTCCCTATTGTTTTGTCTTTGGTTGTGCATGTTTCTGGGCATGTGCTATAAAGCATGCATGTGGCTGTCAAAGGACAACTTTATGGAGTAGATTCCACTTTCATGTGGGTTCCAAGAATTGATCTCAGGTCATCAAGCTTGCACCTTCACTTGCTGAGCCATCTTTCCAATCTCAATTCCTTGTTTAAAAATAACTAAAATAAAAATAACTTAAAAACTAGTTCTACCTGTCTATCAAGTTTAAAGATTTTTAAAAAGGGCTCTAGTGCTAGGAGCTGGGAATTACTGAGTAAGAGCAGCTTCCTGTCCTCTCAGGATCATGAGTGGTTCAGAGAGTAGTGTACTTGATTGATATTCACTATTGGGAGAATAAAAAGCAGTATATTAAACTGCAGCCAGCCTTATTATCACATTTCATGCCTGCTGTAGAATCAAGTCCTCTGCACTACATTTTATTTTAGTATGTGTTTTGCCTTTTTTGTTGTTTTATGAGACATGATCTCACTGTGTGACCCTGACTGGCCTGAACTCGTAGAGATCCCTCTGCCTCTTCCTGAGTGCTGGGTATGCATTACTCTTCCTAGCTAATGATTTTAGATGAACATCCCTGCATTGTGAGAAATATTGCTCTAGTGCTGTGCATTGCAAAATTTGGAGGTTCCCCAACCACCAAAGATTAAACTATTTGCAAGAACTATTCACAAGGCTTAAAAAAAAGTCCTTGCTCTTAAGTTTCAAAATATGAGACTTGACTGGCTGTGTACCAGGGTTACTGTGTATTATACCTTTTATTAAAGCAAAAGGGTACAGACTTAAAATCAGGAATGGAAAGCATACAGGGAGAGTCCAGGAGAGACCTGTGTAAGCTCCTTCTGCCCTCTTAATGGATTGTGTGGTCAGTGCTTGTTCACTCACATCAGTAGCACACAGGGAATTGCTTACCTTAGAAGCCTGAGATATGATACCCAGGGTTCTTGTTGGGGGAGGAGAGTTATAAAAGCAAGTCTGGCATCAGCATGGCTTATCGTTTCAGAGAGCAAGTCTGGAATCCTACCATCTAAGGTTATCAGGTAAACAGACACAACTTTTTTTTCTTAAGTTTTATAGATTTTGACAAATGCAGAATGCTACATACCCATGCTACTGAGTCCTACAAGATCATGCCATGGCTTTACAGGGTCCTTTTTGGTCTGCCATTGATCCCTCTATCAGGCATGGTCACTATCTCCCTGGTTTTGTCGTTCCCACAATGCAGTGGAATTGGAGGTACTGTCTACAGCTTTTGCAAACTGGCTTCTTCCTTAGTTCTTTCCTTTTTTCTTTCTTTCTTTTTTTCTTTTCTTTTTTTTTTTTTTTTTTAGACAGGGTTTCTCTGTGATAGCTCCAGCTGTCCTGAACTTTCTTTGTAGACCAGGATGTCTTTGAAGCACTTGCCTCTGCCTCCCTAGTGCTGGGATTAAAGGCAAGTGTCGTGATGCCCAGCCTACAAACTGGTTTCTTATCAATATGCATTTGAAGCTCTTCCATGCAGGCCTTCCTTTTGTTTTTTTGAGACAGTGTCTTAATATTTCTGACTGTCCTAGAACTCAGAGAGATTGGAAGATCTGCCTTACTAGTCAGGTAACAGCTCCAACCTTTCTTTGGACAAAATAATCTTTTATGGGTGGGAGAGGTGGCCCAGGAGTTAAGCCCACTGACAGTTATTCTGAGGATCTAGGTCCCAGCATTCACAGGAGATCTGAGGCCTCTTTCTGGTTTCTGCAGGTACCAGACATGCAAGTGGTGCATTGATCACAAACATGTAGACAAAACACCCCCCACCACACACACACTTCTTTGGTGCACGAGACCTAGAGAAGCAAATTATTTTTGTCATTAAAGAATTTAAGAAATCATTTTCTTTTTGGTAGAGAGTATGACATATCTCTGTGTAGTGTCATTGAAAGTGCAGCTGTTGTGTATAGTAGTACACATCTGTAGTCCTGGGTACTCATGAGATTGAGGCAGTAGGATTGCTTGGACCAGAGCAGGCAACAGAATGATATTCCAGCTGAAAATAAGCAAACACAAACACCAAAATAATGCCCCTCCCATGAAAGAAAAGTACATAAAA
This sequence comes from Meriones unguiculatus, assembly GCF_030254825.1. Taxonomy (NCBI): domain Eukaryota; kingdom Metazoa; phylum Chordata; class Mammalia; order Rodentia; family Muridae; genus Meriones; species Meriones unguiculatus. The sequence goes on from NC_083356.1 coordinate 27,029,277, forward strand.
ATATACTAGTGAGCATGACTCTTAGAGTATCTGTCATTTTTGACATTCGTTCTAGCATATCTTTTAGGGCTTTAAATAAAGAACAGGCATCATGCTGGGAAATGGCTCATTTTGGGGAATTATAAAACATTTTGGCAGGTTGTAATATGATAATTCAATAGGTAAAAAAGTTATACAGCTTAAATGTAAATTAGAAACTGAGGGAATAGAAAACAGTGAAATGTCAGCGCTACCTGAATTAGATGTTATTGCATTCATTTAGTGAACAGAGGTAGAGGCTCATTATGGTAGACATGTAGGCTTGCATCAAAGGACATTTACCAGGCAGTTCAGCAGGAGGGATGCAAGGTTAGATGAGAATGTGAGAGAAAAAGATGAGTCAAGGAAGGCATGTTGGCCTTTGGCATGAGCATCTAAATGAGGAGGGGTCATTATAAAACTGAGGTAGTGAACTGTAAAGGTTTGCATCTATGTATGTATGTATATATATATATATACATATATACATATAAATGTGTGTATGCATGCATGTATGTGTCTGTCTATCTATTTATCTATTTTGAGGCAGGGCCTTACTTTTTGGCTTTGTTGTGAACTGGAAGGCAAGATCTGTACTTTAAGACGTCTGTTGTACATTCTGTCTATTCATCTCTAATGATGCTGCACATCTCTAAGGGGTCTAGAAGATGGTCTTTATAAATACAGAGTCAGGTTTTCAGGTTTAGTCAGGAAAATAGAAACTACTTAGACTCATTTTAAATATATGGAATTAGCTCTCTCTTGATAGAGGTGATAGGACCTGGGAATGAACACTTTCCAAGAGGGCCTTGGGGGTTAGTTGTATGGGGCAGTTTCAGCCACTACTGGTTGCCATGGTCCCTAGGTTATTTCTCAAAGGCTGCTAGGAATTCTTAGCAGATGTTGCATAAGGTCTTGGTTCTTTATAAATTTCTTTTCTACACACTGACCAACCTAAGGATAGTGACTCTTACCAGTCTTGGGAAAGTTTCTTTTTTTCCTATGTAGTTTATAGAAAGTGGGAGTTTCTGGGATGTGGCTCCTGTCTCTATACTGCAAGTGATGGAGCATTGTTAAAGGGTTGACAGCCAGGCAGTTGGGTTTACAGATAGGGTTTAGAAGAGAAGTCTGAGTTGGATGAACATGAAGATAGCATGTCAAGTGTTAATGCCTAGGAGGCAGGCACAGACAGGGATGGCAGGATTGAGTCTTGATGAACTCTAGAACTAATTTTGGGAGAAGAGGAGGGATTGAAAGAAGTCCAGATAAAGTGAGAAGATGGTGTGTCTGACAGATTGAGTGCATCCTTTGGGTTTAGTTATGTTGAGGTCCTTAGTAATGTTCAGTGGGCATTCTCATGGTTGGAGTGAAAAGATACATGGAAGAAAGTTTGTGATGTTGAGCATATTGTGTGTGCATGTGCTTATTTTGGTGATTATTTGTGTCACAACTGCTGTAATATCTTTGTTGGATAATTACGATATTTGCAGTATCATAGGATTGACTTGTTTGGATCATCCTTTGCCAAGGGAATTGACTTTTTTAGTTCTTCTTAGGCAGAGGGCATTTGTTTTGTATCTCCCATGTTTTGAGTATCATGGCAGAAGGTGCTGAGTCTTGTTTAAATTTGCTGATCTGGTGGTGGTGTTCTCTGAGCCACTGTTGCTGTTTACTTTTCCATAAACAAGTAGCCTTTGTAGTTATTCTGTCCTTGTGGCATATGCTTACCTCTTTACTTTGACCTGGTAGAGCCTTTTGCTTTGTAGGCTGTTCCACTGCCCCGGTACTGGTCTCCAGTTTCAGTTGGACCTTGATGCCCAAATGATCTGTGTCTCTTGATGAGTTACCTCCCCAGTTGATACAGGAGATCCCCTGGGTTACTTGTTAAATTTGATCCTTAAGTGTATTTTGATGTCTCTTTTTAGAGGAATTTATTTGGTGTCTTTCTTAGATAGCATCACCCTTGTCATATATTGTGACAGCAATTAGTTCTTCTGAATATGCTTGAAGAGTGGCCTTGTCTTCAACATACAGTAAAACGTTTCTTTTCATTCTTTTAAGTACTGGGGATCAAATGTAGGGCCTCATGGGTGTAAAAGAAACTTTTATTTACCTGTTTGAAATGTTGCCTGAGAGGTTTACTGCCTCTTTCTGCTAACGGAGGCCTAGTCCTGGAAGCCTCTATCCTCTGTACAATCTAACCTAGTCCTAGAATGTTGTCAGCCTCTGAGACTTACTGCTTAATATGCGCACCCTTTTTAGTTCTTTCTGAGCTCATAGCTAGCTGGTTCAATTCAGCTATTCTGGCTCAAACTCCTCTCCCAGCTGACTTACTCAATCTGGCTTCTCTCTTGGCTCCTGAATTGCTCTGCATGGCCTCAAACTAACTCCAGCAATCTGTTCTAGTCTCCTGGCTCCTTCTCATTCTCTGTCTCATTTGGTCTTCACCTGAGTCTAGCTTGTTCCATCTCTGCAACCTCTATTACTGTCCCTATAAAGTTGCCTCCTCTCTCTGCGTTGCCTCTAAGTAGCTTCCTTTTCCTCTCTCTTGTTGGGTGTAACCTGTTCTATTAGATCTTTCTCTGATTTGCCATTTTTTCTTCCACTCAATTAAACATCACTTTCAAACATGGGTGCTTCCTTCTACAAACTAATTTTACCTTCATTGTTTGGGATTAAAGGTGTGTACCACTAGTACACAAATACTAGTACCACTAGTACACAAGTGTGTACACTTGGACCTAAGCTTTTCTTTACCTGAAACTTGCACTCTACCAGGCTGGCCTTGAACTCAGATCTGCTTGCATCTGTCTCCTGGATGAAAGGCCTGTTTATATTCCAGCTGGATCACACTGACCTAGAAGGTCTTTGGATGAAATCTCTTGCCAGAGCAGCCACGTTCTGAATTAAATTCCTCTACTCTTGGTATCACACTGCAGCCCTTCTTTTACCTTTTGTTTTGAGATAAGTTCTTTCAATGTTGTTTAGGCTGGTCTTGAACATACTCTGTAGCCCAGGCGGGCCTTGCACTTTGTTTTTGAGATAGGCTCTAATGTGGTCCATAAATGTAACTATGTAGCCAAAGCTGATCATGAACTCCTGATTCTCCTGACTTCACTTCTCAAGTGTGGAGTCAGTCATTTGCCACCACATTTTGAATTTTAGATACTTCTGCTCCAACTTCCCAAGTAAGTGGGGTTACTGTTGTGTCCACTAGCCATGCTTGAGAATGTTTCTTTTTTTCCCTGAGACAGGGTTTTTCTATAGCTTTGGTTGTCCAGGACTCACTTTGTAGATCAGACTGGCCTCGAACTCAGAGATCTGCCTTCCCAGGTACTGGGATTACAGGTGAACGACACCGTGCTCTGCCTGAAAATGTTTCCTTAACACTTTAAGTCATTTATTTACACAGTAGAGTCTTGTAGATGGGGTTTTACTTGGAGTGCAGAGTGGAACTGTGTTTGAGATTGTTGGCTGTGGATAGATTTTGCTTTGAAATTCAGATCAAGAGCCAGATGTGGTGTAAACCTTTACTGTTAGCACTTGGCTGACTGAGGCAGGATTCAAGGCTAGCCTAGTCTATATAGTGAGTTTAAAGCCAATTTGTGCTATAAAGTGAGACTGTCTCAAACAAAGGCAGGCCATGGTGGCACATGCCTGTAATTCTAGCGCTTGGTAGGGAAGTCTAGAGGCAGGCCGATCTCTGAGTTCAAAGCTAGCCTGGTCTCTATAGAGCAAATTCCAGGACAGCCAGGGCTACACAGAGAAACCAGTGTTGAAAAACCAGAGGGGAGGGGGAGTAGGGGGAGACATAAAGCAATTAGGTCAGACAGACACCTGGGTCCTTGGTATTGCTTCCAATATTGAATCCTCTTTAAGGTAATTTTCTTTCTCATCTGATATGTAGACATTTTCATAACTCTTATAAATTGATGAATTTAATTCTAAGTTTGTGTATAGTCATTTAAAAAACTCTTTAACTTTAGGGCAGAATCTTCCTAGTACTGAGCAAGGGCAGCCCCTAACCTTAGTTCTTTTCTACTCTCTTCATTGTTCTAAGGACTAGAAAGCAGCTTCTGTGTTTCTTGTTCTGCATACAGAATGAGCATCTTCTTGCATTTCTGAAGTAAGTTCAATAGCTTCTTTTTCTGGCTTAGGGTATTTATTTGGTCAGTAGTTCAATACCAATAACATGGCAGTCCCTGTACTAACCCTGGCATATGATGAATGATACATAGTATTCTAACCATGGCAAGCTTGCAGACTGTTAGGCTAGGAACTAAATTTGAAGCCTAAGAACTTTTGGTTTGCCCAGGTGATTTTTATAATTATGCCAACATTGATTTTGGGTGTGGGTGTGGGTTCAGGTAGGGTTTCACAGTGTGGCCCTGACTGGCCTGGAACTCCTTTTGTAGACCAGGCTGGACCTGAACTCACAGAGACCCATCTGTCTTTGCTTCCTAAATACTGGGAGAAAAGGTATGTGTCACCATGTCTGGCCATACCAACATTCTTGATCTGTTGCCTGTAAAAACAGCAACAACAAAAACAAACAAACAAAAACCATTACCCCTGACTTGTGTTCTTGCAGAATACAGGCTACAACTTGTCTTAAGTACAGAAGTTAGTAGACTAATCCTAGAAGGGAAGTCCATTTGGAGTAGTAGTTTGTTTTGGACAGTGGAGAATGTCACAAATTGAGGCAGAATAGAAGGGAAAAAAGATGGAAACATGAGGAAAGAAGTTCCAAAATCTTCTGGAATCCAGTTTATAGTTATTGGTGGCTAAAAGTCAAGAATTTTGATAAAGCTAACAAAACCAAACTGACATCAAGATTCCCAACTGTCCTAGTTTCATTTCTTTTGTTTTAAAAGAATGAAAATCCCAGCCAGGAGTGAGGCAGAGGCAGGAGGATCTTTGTGAGTTCAAGGCCAGCGTGGTCTACATAGGACAGCCAGGACTATACAGAGAAACTCTGTCTTGAAAAACCAAAATAGCAAAGAAAAAGTCCCAAATCATTTGGTTTTACCAACAAAGACTCAGCAGCCAGATGCTAAGGTGAAAACTTGCTAGCTCAGGCAGAGAAAGCACCCAGCTGACCTTTCTACTCAGCTCATGTCCCAGAAGAAAAACAAACAAACAAACAAAACCACAGCAAAAGACCAAAAGCTTGTTAGCTCACCAGACAACCAGGAGGGAAAAGGCAATAGCTTAAAAAAAAAAAAAAAAAAAACAAAACCAAAATCCAAAGAGCTAAAGAGCTTCTTCTGTAGGCTGACTTAAATACTCTTCAACTTAATGCCCCTCCTTTCTACTTAATCCTTGTCAGCTGGTTTCTTGTTCTGCCTCTTAACCTACAGTTAACTATTAAATCCTGGTGTACAGAAAGTTCTTGGATTAAAGGTCTGTGCTAGGGTTGAGCCACACCATAATCAGCTGTTTATAATAAACACAGTTCTTAGAGTAAAGGTGTGTGTTAAGGCTGAACCACACCAAACAAGAAAGTTTTTTTTTTTTTTTTTTTTTTTAAAACAGGTCACAATGGAGAGAAAGTCATTTTTACCAGGAGAGTTTTACAGAGGTTGAATAAGAAAACAAGCTAGACACAGGTGAAGATAGAACAAGCCAGAAAATGAGAAGGAGCCAGAAGATTAGAAAATATTGCTGGAATTAGTTTAAGGCCAAGCAGAGCAATTCAGGAGCTGAGAGAGAAGCTCAGCTGGGAGAGGAGTTTGAGCCAGAACAGCTGAATTGAACCAACTCGCTAAGAGCTCAGAAAGAACTAAAAAGGGTGAGCATATTAAGCAGTAAGTCTCAGAGGCTGACAACATTCTAGGACTAGGTTAGATTGTACGGAGGATAGAGGCTTCCAGGACTAGGCCTACATTAGCAGACAGGTAATAAGTTTTCAAGGCTACAATTATTTCAGGAGAATAAAAGTACTTTTACACATTTCTATTGCTATGATAAAATACCACAAGTATGGGTATGGGTCTTTTAAATATATAGTAAAGATAGCACCAAATGTTGTTAGTGTCATATTAAGATAATATGACCAAGGGTTAGCAAGCTTGAATTCTCCACTTTTTCCCATCTGTGTGTAGCTCATGGTTTCTGTCCTGACTGTACTCTGTTGCATGAGCTTGAATCTGTGCCTGCCTTAATGCTGTCTTGTGAATCTGTTCCTAATAAAGGGCTTTGCTATTCCTTTTGTTGAACAGCATGGACAGTATCACATGGGAAGGAATGAGGGTTATTTTATAGAAATCTTTAACTGTTTTATAGAGGATGAAACTTTACTGATTCTATCTGATCAAGATAAGGATGTTTATAAATACCACTGTACACAGACTATATCCATGCTGCTTTCAATGTTCCTGGTGGATATTTATTGTACAAGGTCACTGTGGACTCATTTGCTGTTACTATCACACACACGGTCTGGGTCAGGGACAAGGAACAATAAACAACTTAGTTAAAGCTGTGTATTAGCTTATGTTGTGAAAATGGATTATATGGGAAATCCAAGGCAAGTCATCTTGGTTGTTACGCCGTTCTCTTAAAAGCAAGGTGAACAAGCAGGCTGAGTACAGAGCAGGATAGCAGTCCTAAGTGATCTGAAAGTTTATTATTAGCTGTGCTGTGAGATCCAGTAAGACGTTCCAGTGTCTTGGAATGTAAGAGATAGTCCGTAACACTGTGTCACCACAAAAAGGCAACTTGAAGGAGAAAGAAAGGGCTTTTTTTAATTCACTTTCTAGGGTATAGTCTGTCATAGCAAGGAAGTCAAGGTAATAGGAACAGCTAGTCATATGACTCAGTCAAAAGAAGAGAATTTCCTGAAGATGTGTTTACTACTCAGCTCACCATTTCCACACTTATATACTCCAAAATCCAAGGTTAGGGAATGGTGCCACCATGTCAACAGTAGTTTGATCTAGGTAATTGTTTAATGGAATTGTCTTTCTAGTAGATCTTGGTTGTGTCATGTTGACAATAAAACACCATAACTACATAGAGACAGACAAACCTTTTCTGAGAGGAACTGGAAAAGGAATGAAAATAACTAGGTTTCTTTTCTTTAAAAACTACTTAATCTTTGATTTGGTTATGAATTAAATCCTATAAACAATGTGATTTTAAAAGCCACAGGATAACATACATTAAGATACTTAAGAACCTCTCCTCTGCTCCCTTTTTTCCCAACCCTTACCTACCTGTTCATCGTGTACTTCCTTTTCCTAATAAACCCCAGCTTTGCTTCACAGTGACTAGTTCTGAAATTATTTTCAGGGTATCAGTTATATCTGAGTGGAAGTCTGCTGAAGTAGACTTTGGGTTACATGGCCAGCAGCATTGATTTGCCTCTCTTTCTGCTGCCAACAATATGACTTAAATTATTAAGATGTAACTAGTTAAATAGTTGAGTTTGGCCCTTCTTTAGCAGTTGGTACCAAATATTTTTCTAAGGGCTAATCCTATTTGCTCAGTCCCAGCCAAATAGCTTATAACTTGTTGGTATATTATGCCTATGTTGCCCACCTCTATGAAGAGTTTTTCTGTCATGGATGCTTTGTAAAGCTCAAATTGTACCTTTTTTAAAAAGGGTGAGGGTGTTTTACTCCATGCATGTCTGTGCACCACGCTCTTGCCTGGTGTCCACAGAGGCCAGAAGAGGATATCAGGTCCCTTGGAACTGGAGTCACAGATGTTGGTGAGCTGCCGTGTGGGTACTGGGAATTGAATTTGGGTCCTCAGGAAGAGTAACCAGGCTCAGCCATCTCTCCATCTCATACTTGTTTTAATAGAAATGTTGATGTGTTTATATAGGAACTCAGAATAGCAGTACAAATTTAAGAGTGGTAAGAAATCAGTGCTTGAATCTAATTGCTTTCTTGTTTATCATGTGACCTTGGATACATTGCTGATTTTGTCTGTGTAAAATTGAAATAGCATTAGTGAGCTGAACATGCCAATTACTTGATCATGTGAATGCTAACATGGTGGTTACTAGTCTGGTTACTTGGAGTAGTGAGTGATTAATGGTAGGAATTCTGTCTGGGTTGGTTACACATTAGAATGAGAAGCTTTAAAAGCATGGTAGCAGTAGCAGAAAGGTGTGTATGAGAGAAGAGTTTCAAGGACCCTACTTCTCTGCTTGTATCCATCTTAAAATATATTCAATCATGCCAAAAAGGACGGGGAGTCTTATTTTACAGATAGCTTTGGAGAGTTAAAAATGTATTTCATTGTGTAATAAGCCAAGTTTCAGTTTTCTTTTATCCATCTGGAGTGAAAGAATGTATTTTAATTATACAGCTTGTAGACTATGTACTTTAGGCCACATTTGAACTAGTTTATGCTGACATTTTTATCAGTTTCATTGTTAAATATATATATAGTGGTTTTTTTTTTTTTAATTTTTTATTTTTGAGACCGAGTGTCTTTGAATCTGCCTGCCTCGGCCTTCTGAGTGCTGGGATTAATGGTGTGTGTCACTGTGGCTGGCTGATGTATATTCTTAAAAAAACAAAGAACAAAAACCAAAACCAAATACTTTTTATTCTTTGTGAATTTCATATCATGCACCCCAGCCCCATTCATTTCCCAGTCTTTTCGTATCTGCCCTTCTCCCTTGCAACCTCTCCCCCAAAATACAAACAAATGACAGAACAAAACAAGGAACCTGTAGAGTGTCACAGTGTGTCTCACAGTATACGCTTCTGTCCATTGCAATGAGTCACTGATCTGATCGAGGCCTCTAGTGTCTGCTACACTAGCAATACTAGATCCTCACTAGGACTCTTGGATACCCTGTTGTTGCCCTGTGTCATGAAGATCCTGCAGCTTTGGATTTGCGGGACCTGCCCTTTCACCAGGCTCTAGCAGTTCATAGATGGAGTAGATGTTAGGGTGAGCCAACTCAATGCACTGGATCTGGGTCTGGGTGGTATCCGAGTTGGTCAGCCTGCCAACTCTTCTATGCCTTCATCACTGTGGGAGCTCTTCAGCATTGCTCCCAGCTAGCTCACCCAATGCTGCACAAGGGTCAGCTCTTGTGCTCTCATTTCCTCAGGGGCAGCTCACTTGCTCCTATGTAACGAGGCCCAGCTCAGCTCTACTGTGCTGCCCAGATGAGGTACAGGTGCTCTCCTGAGTGCCATAGCCAGTGAGGGACAGGGCCAGCTCTGCCCAGCCTTTAGACATCAACATAGTCCCACTTGGTGGCTCAGACCACGGACATCCACATGGCCTTTGGTGGTAATATGGGTTGCAGACATCGAAACAGACCCCTGCTGCTGCATGGCCATGGACCCAGACATGGCTCTTAGTGGAAGCATGGTCTGGGATTTCACCAGGGCCTCAGGCGACAGGGCAGGCTACTCACATCAAGCTGCTCCTCCCCACCTTCTTATCTCCAGTTCCCCGCTTTACAGTGCTCAAACCACTGCACAGCTCTCTCTCTCCCATCTCTCCACCAAGTACTTACACATCGAAGTGGCTCCTGCTGCAGGCAGGACAGTTGGCAGGTGGGTCTCTTGGTACCTTTCACCTACCTGTGGTGGTGAGCAGTCCTCCCCTGGTTTATGTTGTGAAATAAGATTGGATTAAGGAACAGTCAGAACATAACATGTCTTAAGTGACCTCTTGCTAAAACATCTTGAGTCAGTGGGCTAAGTGCTGCTAGAATGGGGTCCTATTACTGCTTTATGTCTACTCACAGTGAAGAATAAAGAAAATAGTTATTTTTTTGTGGAGAGAAGACTAAGTGGTTAAGAGCACTGTCTGCTCTTCCAGAGGACCTGGGTTTGATTTCAGGCACCCACATGGAGCCTCACAACTGTTCATAACTCCATTTCCAAGGGAGTTTTAAAAAAGATTTAAAAAAGATTTTAAATCTTTAGTTTAAAAAAAAAGATTTATTTATATGTATGCATGTTTTGCTTGCATGCGTGTCTGTGTACAACTTGTGTGCAATGTCTGTGGCAACCAGAAGAGAGCATCTCATCCTCTAGAACTGTAGTTCCAGATAGCTGTTGGCTGACATGTGGGTGCTGGGAGTGAAACCTGGTCTCTGGAAGAGCATGCTGAGCCATCTCTTCAGCCCCTGATTATTAGATTTTTAAAAAATATTTATAAAGTATTGCTTTTTATATTGAGTGGTTTGCTTAATTTTATTTTGAGAACTACATGCTTGTATTAATGTGTTTTGATCAAATGCATTCCCCATTTCTTCTTCTGCAATTTGTTACCTCCCCATCCTCCCATTTTTCACTCAGGAACTTATTACATACTTTTTTTTTTTAAACCTGTTAATGCTGCCTGTATATGCATGGGTGTAGGAACATCTACTGGAGCAGGTAGCCTTTAAGGGGCAGGCCAGAGGTTGTGGACAGCTGTCGCAAAACAGTGTTTGCTGGACATGATTGCACTGTTGCATTCCCATGAACTCAGTGATTGTGCCTGAATGTACAATGTCATGCAAGTTAGACTCCTAGTATGGATAATAGAGAGGCTTATGCAAAGAGCATTCTATATCTTTGTTTCATGATGGTAGAACCCTACGTCTAGGTTACTGAAAGTTTTTGCCCTTGCTTCACTCTAGTCTCTCTCCCTTGTGTTTGTTTCTTAACCACTGAGCCGACTCTCTAGCCCCTTGTGTTTGTTTCTATCTTCTGAGTAGAAGCCTTTTTCACATGTCTTTATTTCCTTGTGATGACTTCATAACGTCTTTAAAAGCTTTAAATATATGTGTGGGCCTTTGAGTTTTGCATCAGGATATTCTGTACAGGCTTTTTGCCAGGGAGTCTTGTGTTGGTGTCTTTAGTCTCTCCTATTAGGCTAACAGTTTCCTGTAGGAAAAAGATCTGGATGGCAGATTCTAGGAGTTGAGTGTATTTATGTTGTGGGAGCTGAACAGTGACTGACCCTACCTCTGTGTTAAAGGTGCTTTGCTTTTATCAGAGTGTGACTCTTGGTTTGCTCTTAGGTGGGGAGAAGGGCTCATACAGGCAGGCTGCTGGGGTTCTTGCTGCAGTGTGGGCATCTTCACACACCAAGGCCACTGTACTCAGTCATCATTTATCGTTCATTCTGCTGTGGAAATGGAATTGGTACTTCAACTTTTCCTTGGCTGCCCTCTGGTCTGCTAAGTCATTGGCTGTGCTTCCCCTTTTAAATTTGTCTGTTTTCTGTCCACATATTGCCCCTTACCTCAGTATTCCTGTTTGTTTTGATGCCTGTCTTAGAAGCCTTTTCGGGTCCTCAAAGTTTCCTCTCTTTTTAGGTCTCATACTTGTGCTTGATTTTTGAACTTTGTTTTTATTTCTTTAGCATAGTTTTAGTGGGAACAAGCGGGGTTGGTGTCGTTTCTTATCTTGAACTTTGCTATCTTTTTAGCAGGTTATGCTTGTTGATGATAGTGTTCAGTTACTTTCGTGTATCGTTTTTTCCTGGGTTCTGGTTTGCAGATAGGTTCCATGTGTTTTTCTTTAAATTCATTCATTTTCTAGCAGTTTACATGGTAGACATGAAGAGAACTTTTAAGAGAGTGAGCATGGTAGGACTTTAAGAAGAGTCAAATGGGCTGATGGTTAAGCTTAGTGTTGGAGCACTCACCCAGCATTCCTAGCTCTGTTAAATAAATACATAAATAGCAATGAAATAAAGATGTTTATATATGTATGCATGCATTCTGTCTCTTCCAGGTCTCTGGACTACAATGAAAAGAGGAAACAGATACTAGGAGTATTTTTTAAAAATAGCTATTTGATTTCTTCTCAAAGTCACTGCTGCCTTCTGAGCTGTGAGTATATTTTTCTTGTTTGTGTTTTGGTGTTGCTGTTTGGTTTTTCTTTCCTTTGTCCACAGTCTCTAACATACAGCAGTGACAGCAGAGCATAACTGATTTTTAGGGCCACGGAAGACTGATAAGTTATGTATTGATTCTTTATATGTGTTTAGCATTATGATATTAGTTGTTCATAGAACAGTGCTTGGAAAACGCTCTGGACATTGTAAACACTATGAATTATAATAGTTACCTATTGAATACTTACAGCCACCTCAAGAACAAGGTCTGCTGTTCTGTTTCACATTTACGTAAACTTACAACAGAAGTTAACAATTTCCAAGTTTTAAGTGTCAGTACTGGCTTTAGAAGGGTCTTCTTTACTGGTGTTTTATTCTCATGAGTGCTGGCTTCAGATTTTGTCCTAGTAGATGATTTATAGTAGTTCCTTGGGGGAATATATCCTGAACCCAAGTGGATGCCTAAAACTGCAGATAGTACCAGACCACATATATGTTTTTTCGTATGTATGCATGCAAGCATGTGTGATCATGCCCATATTTTTAATATGGGTGCTGGAATCTAAACTCAGGTTCTTAGCAAGCGATCTTTACCCACTTACTAAGTTCCAGCCTTACTTTTTTTTTTTCTACCTAAACTTACTCATCTGACTAATAAGGTTTTTTTTTTTTTTTTTAAAAATAGAATTTCTCTTAGGAGATTGTTATGAAGACACTTGGAGATACATATAATATATACTTAACACTCAGTATCATTAGCAGTTGTGTGAGTTACAGTTACTATTGGTGTGATAAAACATCATGACCAAAAGTAGCTCTCAGAGAAAAGGGTTTATTATACTTACCCTTCCTTAATCACGGTTCGTATTGAGGGAAACCAAAACAAGAACTCAAGTGGGGCAGGAACCTGGAGGCAGGAGCTGATCCATAGACCATGGAGGGGTGCTGCTTACTGCCTTGCCCTCATGGCTTGTTCAGCCTGCATTATGGTAGAACCCAGGACTGTCAGCCCAGGGATGGCACCGTCCACATGGGCTGGGCCCTTCCCCTTCAAACTAAAAAAGAAAATGCCCTATAAGCTGGGCGTTTACTTTACTCCTAACACTTGGGAACCAGAGCTCAGTCTGAGAGAGAGAGAGAGAGAGGAAGGAAGGAAGGAAGGAAGAAAGGAAGGAAGGAAGGAAGGAAGGAAGGAAAGACAGGAGAGAAAGAATGGCTTGCCTGCTTGTAACCTGATCTTAGGGAGGAAATTTCTCAATTGAGGTTCCCTCTTCTCAGATGACTTTAGCTTGTGTCAGGTTGATATGAAACTAGCCAGGACAGCAGTTATTCTAGATAGTATTTTCTACAGTAAAAACAGTAAGATTGACCCTGAGAGAGAGATTGCATGAGTTTTAAATTGTTAAATTTGTGAAGTTTAGTTTTTTGTTTTACATTTGGGAGATTGTAGACTTGAAGGTCTATAAGTTTGTCTTATTCCTAGAGCCTGCTTTCTGCTAGGTCAGGGAATAAACCAAGGACAAGTATGTTGATAAGAGATTAATAATCTTGGGCTGGAGCGATGGCTCAGTTTTTGGGAGTACTGTCTGCTCTTCCAGAGGTCCTGAATTCAATTCCCAGCAACCACATGTTGGCTTAAAACCATCTATAATGAGATCTGATGCGCTCTTCTGGCATTCAGGTGTACATGAAAACAGTACCGTCACACACACACACACACACACACACACACACACACACACACACAGATTTTTAGTCTGAGTGTTGGCGTTGGTGAATATTTGTTTAAATTTTTTTACATTTATTTTCTGTGTGTGTGCATGTGGAGGTCAGAGGACAACTTGTTGAAGTTGTTTCTCTTTTTCATGTGGGACTTGAGGCTTGAAGTTAGGTCATCAGACTTGGCAAACAAGTGCGGTTACCCAGTAAGCCATCTTGCCTCCCCAAACATTTGCTTTTTTAACATTTTGTAGACTTTCTCATGAGCTTGAATTTCATAGAGTCCAAATTCCTGATAGTTTATTAAATTTGATTTTGGCAAGAGTTTCTAGAGTAGAGGCTCTTTCTCTGTCTTCCATTTTCATGTAAGAGTTAGTTCATTTTCCTCCTCAATTCTTTCTCATCTTAAGTCTGTTTTATTTCTGTGTATTAGAGAAATTCTGTCATGCATGCTGTTTCAGTTTTCTAGCCAAGGTGTAGAGGTCCTTGGTCTCACTTCTGTTTTTTCCAGTTCTACCTGCTCCTGTGAGTAAGGGGAGGAGTCTGCTCTGTGTCTACCTGTGGCAGGTGTGAGAGCTGTGTGTCATCTGTGTTATAATTTCTGTTTAAACCAACATTAGTTTTCATTCCTGCTGAATGAAGAGTTGTTTGTTTATTGTGGTGTGTTTGTGTGTGTGTATGTATGAGTGCACATGTGCGCTTATACAGTGTAGGTCAGGACAACAATGGGAATCAGTTTTTTTTCCTTGTACATGTATGTTCAAAATCAGGTCATCAGCCTTAGTGACAAGCACCCTTATATGCTAAGCCATCTCACTGGCTCCAGGCATATTGGTGTTTTGATTTTTTGTTTATTTTTTTGAGACTTCTCACTATGAAGCCCTGACTGACTTAGAACTTGCTCTGTAGACCAGGCTGGCTTAGAACCTAAGAGAGTCTGCTGCCTCTGCCTCCCTAGTACTGGGATTAAAAGTCTGTGCCAACATGCTCAGGTAGGAATGAAGTTCTTAAAATCTTGTCACAAAATAAGTTTTCTTTTGTTAGATGATGATGATGTGTGTGAGAGAATATGAATATGAATGGGAATATGAGCATGCATTAGCATTGGCTCCAAAACAGGTACAGAGCTTTCATGAGCTGGGCTATAGGAGTTATTATTTATTAAATTTACATATATATGTAAATATGTGTATTTGAGTATTTGCATGTGAGTGTACATATATGTATATGAATGAATTGTTTCTCTCCTTCTGATATGTGTTCCAGAGATTAAACTTGCATCATCAGGTATGTTCAGTAAGCACTTTATCTGTTGAGACAGCTTAATAGCCTAAGGCCTTTCTCAGGAGCTAGATCTTTGTAGGATTCTCATCTTTTGGTGCCTCTTTCTACAGATACTTGTTTTTATTTCTGTGTTAGACGTCTTCAGAGGAAAGAACTCATTAGTCTACATTTTGAACATGAAGTCACTGAGGCCTTTAGAGGTTGTGTATGTTTATGTCATGTAAGCATTTAAAGAGGTGGGCTGTGCTGACCTGTTATGTGAAGGTTGAGGAGGTTGGTATGTTTTGGTTTGTCATGTAAGGATGTAAGTGGTGGGGTATAGGTTGGTTTGCCTGTGGCCAAGGAGAAAGCCACAGTTTTAGAATCCTGGGTTTGAGGTCAAACCTTGGTGTTACCTACTACTGACTGTGGGATTTTATAGAAAACATTTTACTTTTCTACTAGTTGGTTTTCTCATTTCAGTATTTTTGAATCTCTGCTGTGTTTGTAGTAGGAAGATGGGATGGTTGAGGTAGTTTTTAGGTACAGACCTGCATTTCTCTGAAGCAGGCCATATGGCTGTCATTGGAGAGTTGGGGGAAGGTATTGCCAGGAGTTGCAGATGTGCTCGTAGCAAGAGGTTTGTGTCTGAGGAAAGGAGAGACTTTGCAGCATGGAGAGGTTGGTCCTGGAATGATGGGCTCAGTTGCAGTTGGTGAGGACTAAGCTAGAATATGCCCATCTTTACGATAGTAAGATTTTTGTCTAGTGGTAGCTCTCAGCAGCCCTTACAGGCTCTGGAAGGAGGCCTTGAATGTTCATTGGGGATGGGCTTTTTCTAGGTGGATTGATTATAGGATAATAAGAGCCAATTAAGTTCAGGAAATGTTTGCTGCATTCATATTAAGTTCCAGCCATGGCTCTAATTGTTTTAAGTAGACCCATTGAGAAATAAAACAGGAGTGTCTTAAACAGAGTGGTAAAGCAGCTGATCAGCTGTGAACCTAAGGAGTACCTGTGTTATGTACTGGAAAGTGAGAAGTACGGTGGAGGAAATCATGCTATAATTTGTAGTTAAGAGTTTCAGGTGTACATAGGATGGTTACTATAAGCCTTGCTGCTAAGTGAGATGTGGGGCAGATATGGCAGAGATGACTGTATTAGCCAAGTAGATCCATGGGTAAAAAGAACATTGTAGTTGAGTAAACAGCAATGAAGACAGAATTGGCAATATTTGATGAAGCTGGTCATACTTGTTGAGGGAGTCTGACTCAGAGCTCATGATAAGATGCCTTCACTGATAGTTATGAAGGGAATCAGGCGCATAGCAGAAGTGACATGGGTTGGGGCAGTAGCAATCAAGGATGTCAGGACAGTAGGATTTGTTAGTAGTTTTTGTGTGGGTAGGAGAAAAGGGGTAGAGTTGCATATGAGAGAGACTTTCTGGACATACCCACTACTCAGACATGTAGTTATTCTGTGTATCTGCTAGTTGCTGCCGAACATAAAAGCTGTATAATATAATGCCACTGTATGTGAGGAAGATCAAGTTGAGAAAGCTCCTTTCTTAAGAATAAGTAGCTGGCACATGTTAGAGCTGGTAGTGTGTATGGATTCCAAAAGTCTTTGAGCACATCTTCTATTCTGTGTCATTGCCACCTAAAGTGGGCTGCTGTCTGTGCTCCCTAGCTTTTATTTCCCAAGAGACTTAAAAATAGGGAAGGAGGGATTTAGAGATACAGCTCAAGCAGTTAAGAGCACTGGCTACGCTTACAGAGGACCCTGGCTTGATTCCTAGTGCTCATGTGGTGGCTCACAACCATTCCTAACTCCATTTCAACTCTGATGCCTTCTTTTGGCCTCTGTGGGTACTACATGCATATAATATACATATATACATGCAGGCAGAACACTTCATCACATAAAATAATACACATTCAAAAAAAGTTTAAAATAAGTAGAAAATGATTGTGTGGTTTGGTTTAGGAAATCAGTGATATGCTATTTGAAATGCCTTTGCTCAACAACTTTTTCAGTGGTTTTATTCAGTTTGTTGTAATAATAAAGCCTCCTTTCAAGTGGTGTACATTGATCAGAAGTTAGCTAGTGCTGAAATGCCCAGACAGAGATGGCAGGCTTCTGTCTGCCCACCAAATGCTTCCAGGGGCTCCCAGAATTAGTTCTTTGTTTTAGGTGTTGCTTTCAGCAATTCAATCCCTGTTTTATAACAGGATTTCTGTGCTTATCAGCTATGTGTCTATCTTAATGTCATGGTAAGTGGGGAGTTTTTTCGATTCTTGTTATTTATTTATTTATTTATTTATTTATTTATTTATTTATATGCTTCTTGTATAGCTTTGGCTCTCTTGGAACTTGCTTTGTAGACCAGGCTGCCCTGGAACTCCTAGAGATCCACCTGCTTCTACTTCCCTGAGTGTTGGGATTAAAGGCATGTGCCACCACCCCCAGCTAAGGTGGGGAGTTTTTATATGTAATTTATTTCTTCTTGTGTGACATTGTTGAGATTTACAAAAACATGAGTTGATAACAGATAGGACTCTGACAGACCGAAGAAAAGATTTCACTCAAGTCTAATTTGATGAACCAGTGAAATAATTTGGGTACTTACAGGAACATGGTTTACTGAAAGGCATCTGCATCACCAAAAAGACCTACCCCAGCATGGGTGTAAATTAGGAAATCTGCATCCCTGGAGTCCCCACTTCAGCCAGCCTCCTGTAACTCAACCTCTTGCCCTCTCCACAAACAGCTGGGGTGGGTTCAGAAGAGTGTCATAGACAGACTCTCAGGTCAGAGTCTACCCATGTCCGTTCCTGCCCCTTGTATGAGGGAATATTAACAGGTCCAATTTTGTGAGGGTCTTGTGGGGCTTGAGCACAGCTCTGCCATGCCTGGAGGACATTTCCACTGCACCTCTCCCTGGCCTTCTCTCTTTGATTCTATAATAATTTTTTATTAGACCCACACTTTGCTTTTTGATGTTTGTGACAATGTAAAAACATTGTTCATTGTGGAGTAAATTTATATAGTGCGATTTTATTTCTTGTTTTATTTATTTCTTGTTCAAGTTCTGTTTTCTTGAACTTAAAGTTGCCACAGCCTACACTCCCCATTGGCTTTGATCTAGGTAAGGGTTTTCAACCTTTCTGTAAGCTGTGAAGCTTCCCAGTGTATATAGCCAGACAAACCCTTTCCCAGGCTGCCCTTCTCTAGATTGCCTATTCTCTGTGAGAGGAGGGAACTCTGGCAGCTTGCCTGTACTATTCCATTGCCATTACCAGGGAGAGGCCAGGTAAGTTGAGCTCTTAATACTGTGAGGATTCCTTTCTGGGGAACCTTGCCTGGAACAGGCTTTCCTCAAGAGGGGGTTGTTCTTAGTGGAGAAAGTAATGTGAGAAAAAGCCTGGGCTTGTAGAAATAACTTAGGTTTCAGTAAATTAAAAATCCTGTCTGCTGGGACTTTTACTGGATTGTACAAACCATACTGCTTTAATACAGACAGCATCTTGGGAACTTTAAACCAGATTACATGGAAATTAGGTTTATATTATTAAACATGGTGACAAATTTTTTATTGTAGTCCTAAAACTTGAACATAGAAGGTATTAGAACATGTGTGTCCAAATGATAAATTTAAAAACATGCCTCGTATTTTGCTTTATGGGAAAATCCGTTAAGAATATCTATTATAGACATGTAATGACTTCGGTTTTGGGGTCTCCAGGCCAGTTCACTGGATGTAAGAATCATTGCTGTGGTGCGGCCTCAATCTTGATTTCTGTGAAATAGATGAACTCTAAGTGAAACTTAGGAAATTGCTCAGTAATTGTTTGTCTTCGGAGAGGTCAACAAGGGGCCTTGGGAATAGCCTTTGAGACATGTGGCATACCTCTAGAATCCCAGGGAAAACCAGCTCTCAAGGATAGATAGTAAAAAGCCAAGAGCTGATAAATTCCTTTCATTAGAAAAGCAGTATTGCTCATGTTGGAATGCTGAGACAGAATGACTAGAAATAAGGCCTGCATGTAATCTTTGTAATTGCAGACACCACAGTACCTTTCATGTGAATGAATAGCTAGAACTCATGGGTGGGTGGGGCCTTGTGTTGATCTCAGTCTAAAGCTTCTCCTTTAAACCTAGATGTGTGGAGAGCACATTTTTCAGTCTTGATATTGTGTCTCAGGAATTATAGCTAGAACATTATAGTGACTGCCATTGTAGCTGTTATTTGTGTTAGGTAAAGTCAGAATCTTATTTCTTACGTATGTGCTATAATGTTCATGATGTGGAGGTTAGAGGACATAGCCTTGAGAATGTTGATCCTCATTTTCTATCTTGTTTTAAGATCTTGTGTCTTGGGCTAGAGAGATGACTCAGTGGTTAAGAGCACTGGCTGCTCTTCCAGAGGTCCTGAGTTCAATTCCCAGCAACCACATGGTGGCTCACAACCATCTAAAATGAGATCTGTGCAGGTGAACATGCAGATAGAACACAGTATACATAATAAATAAATCTTTAAAACATTGGATAAAAAAGAAGATCTTGTCTCTCTTGACTAGCTGGCCTTTGAGCTCTCTGTAGTTCTTGTGTCTTTGCCTCTTGTCTCCAAAGAAATGCTGGGAGTGTAGCTGCTTGTGCTACAAATCTGGCTTAAAAAAAAGATTGATTTTTAATTATGTGTGTACATGTTGAATGCAGTTGTCTGTGGAGGCTAGAGGCATTGGATCCCTTGGAGCTGTAGTTATAAGCTGTTCTGAGTTACTTGATGTGAGTTGATGGGAACTGAACTTGGGTCTTCTTCCAGAGACCCAGTCACTCTTGTTGTTTTGAGACAGTTTCCCTATGTACTCCTGGCTGGCCTTAAACTTACTGTGTAGACCGGTATGACCGGTATGACCTCAAATTCACAAAGATCCTTCTTCTGCCTCTTTTGTTCTAGGATTAAATGCAGGCACCATCACATCCGGCCCAGAAATCATTCTTAACCACTGAGCCATCTCTCCAGGCCACATACCTGGTTTTTTACATGGAGTTCTGGGATTTGAACTCACATTCTTAAAAAAAAAAACTGCATATTTATTATTTATACAAATTTCCGTCTGCATGCCAGAAGAGGTCACCAGATCTCACCATAGATGGCTGTGAGCCACCATGTGGTTGCTGGGAATTGAACTCAGGACCTTTGGAAGAACAGCCAGTGCTCTTAACCACTGAGCCATCTCTCCAGGCCCCTGAACTTACTTTCTTAATGTTACACACAAAGTGCTTCTCCCTAGCTTTTATTTAATTCTTTTAGCAGCTCAGTAAGGTAGTGATTTTATGTTTTCATTTAATCAATGAGAAACTGAGTCTGGAGTTAAGAAACTTGCCCAGTTCTCTATAGCAGTGCCAACTTCTCCACTTCTTTTGATCAAAGCTTAGTCCTGTGCTTAGTCAAATGTGCAGGTGCAGGTTATGCTTTTAGCAGCTAGGAGAATAGTGCCATCTACTGAGCTACAATGTTGTTTTTTCTTCCTGATTTGCATATCCTTTTTAAGTACATTGACTTCTTGAATACATTATCATTTCTGTAAAGCTTGCAAGTAACGCCCAGTTCCTTGATTCTGCACACGATGACAGAATAGTGTAACTGCATCAAATACTTGTAAACATTGAGCATGCTACTGCACTCCAGGGTCCTGAGGAGTATGAAGGGCAGCAGTGACAGTTTGGTTGGATTTAGAGTCACCATGGAAACATACCTTTGAGTGTGTCTGTGAGAATGCTAATAGAAAGGTCTAACTGAAGAGGGAGGACTCCCTCCGAGTAAGGATGACACCATCCCTACAGTTGGAGACCCAGGTACACTAAGAAGGAAAACATACTTGAGTAATACTATTCATCCTTGTCTATATCTTTTTTCTTTAAAATTTATTTTTATTTTATGTGCATTGCTATTTTGCCTGCATGTCTGTCTGTCTGAGGATGTTGGCGCCCTGGAATTGGAGTACAGTTAAGAGCTGCCTTGTGGGTGCTGGGAGTTGAACCCAGGTCCTCTGGCAAAGCAGCTAGTGCTCTTAACCACCTCTCCAGAATTTTTTTAAAGACAGGATCATACTATGTAGTTCTGGCTGGCCTGGAATTCCTTGTGTAGACTAGGTTGTCTTCAAACTTGTAGAGTTTTGTATGTCTCTCTGCCTCTTGAGCACTGGGATTAAAAGTGCTCAGTACACTCAGCAGTTGTAGTTGCCATATAGTTTCTGGAGCAAATACAGTGTTGTGCAGCGGTAAGGAGGCACTTATTGCCCAGTTCTCTCCTCTCCTCTCTGCTCCTCTCCTTTCCCTCCCTTCTTTTCTCCTCCCCCTCCTGCTGTCTCCTCTTTTCTCTTCTGCCTATCTCCCTATCTATCTCCCTATCTATCTCTCTGTCTATCTATCTGTCTGTCTGTCTGTCTGTCTTGTCTGTCTGTCTGTCTGTCTGTCTGTCTATCTATCTATCTCTATCTAAGATAGTTTTTCTCTGTGTAGCCTTGGCTGTCTTGGAATTCACTCTGTAGACTATGTTGGCCTCAAACTCACAGAACCACTTGCCTCTGCTGCTCAAGTGCTGCGATTAAAGATATGTACCACCACTGCCCAGTTTATTGTTCAGTCTAACGAAGCCCATAAATTTTCAGCCAGACTGCTTCCCTCCCTCTTTTCCTCCCTCCCTCCCTCGCTCCCTCCCTCCCTTCCTTCTTTCCTTTTTTCAATAGAGTTTCTCTGGCTGTCCTGGAACTCACACTGTAGACCAGGCTGACCTCGAACTCAGAGATCCGCCTGCCTCTTTCTCATGTGCTGGGATTAAAGACATGTGCCACCACCAAGAGGCTTTCGCATTTCTTTGTTGATAAGCTATTAAAAACCTGTGGGGGCAGTGAGATAGTTCCGTAGCTACAGGCACTTGCTAATCTGATGATCCCAGTTTGATCCCTAGAGCCATGTAAAGGTAGAGGGAAGAAACAACTGCACAAGGTTGTTCCCTGACCTCTACAAGTTGGTATGCACACACATTCACAGAATAGTAATAAGATAAAAAGTTATGAATGCAGGACAATAAAAGATTCAATTAAAGATGGCAAAAAGATTACTGGGTATTTTGTTCATTTCATATGGATGACAGTAAGCACAGAAAAGGGTGTGTCATATAAGTAGTTAATAGAAGAGGCAGATTACAACTTCAGTGAGGTCTGTGTATGTTAAAAACAAACACGGTAGTACTGTCAAATGAAAGGCTGTGGAGCAGCTGAAACTCTCATGCCTTTGCTATGGGAGACCGTTTTGGAAAATGGCTTGGTGGTTTCTTAAAAAGTTGGCCATAATATTTGTCATGTGATCTAGCAGTCCTCTTCCTAAATGTTTCCCCACATGTTCACACAAAACCCTCCACAGGAGTATTTATAGCAGCTTTGTTTCTAGTCATTGGGAACAGTTCAGATACCTATCACTTGATAAATGAGCAGATTTTGGTACTGCCCTATAGTAGAACCAACTTAGCAACGACATGCAGTTAATTATTGATGGCAGACAACAGAAGGGGTGATTGTGAGGCTGGAGAGATGGTTCAGTAGTTATGAGTGCTGGCTGCTCTTGCAGAGGTCCTGAGTTCACTCCCTAGCAACCACATGTTGGCTCACAACCGTCTATAATGGGATCCAGTTATGCAGACAGGCCACTCATATGCATAAATTATGTAAAAAAGATGGTGGAGGCAATACTTAGGGTGAGGGAAGAGCCTTTGTCTTCAGTGTGCTGCTCCTCAGAACAGGTGTTTGACAGAAATTATGGAGCTGATTCTTCCCGAGAAGCAAGGCCTTAAAAAAAAGGGAACAGCTGGATGTGGTACTATCTATTATAATTCCAACCCTCAGGATGTTGAGAAAGGAGGATCATTGAGAATTTGGGGTCAGTCTGGACTATATATAAGATTTTTTTCAGAAAACAACAACATCCTAGTTAGCTTTAATTGTGTAGTTGACACATCTTAGAATCATCTGAGGGGAAAGCTTTGAGAAATTACCTGAATCAGATTGGGCAGTGAGCAAGTCTGTGGGTGTTTGTTTCGTTTATTAATTGATAGAGGAGGGGTCGGCGATACTATAAATAATTCTGGTTGTATAAGGAAGCTAGTTAAGGACTAATGAGATGGCTCATAGGGAAAGTCATCTGTACCAAGGCTGACAACCTGAGTTTGATCGATCAATTGATCGATCTATCTATATCTATATCTATATCTATATCTATATCTATATCTATATCTATATCTATATCTATATCTATATCTATCTAGTTGAGACAGGGTTTCTCTGGGTAGCCCTAGCTGTCCTAGAACTCAGAGATCCACCTGCCTCTGCCTCCCAAGTGCTGGGATTAAAGGCGTGCACCACCTCTGCCCTGCCAAGAAAGGGCTGTTTTTAAAAGTGAAGTTTACATGCAGAAAATAGGAATAGGCCTGTAGAGAATATGCTCAAGATAAACCCCAGTGTTTTAAACTCATCAGCACAGGAGGTTAGGCTACTTCTTTGATGATCTTAACGACATACTTGACTCTATTTTCTTGTATTTTAAAGATTAGAATAAAACACTCTTAGATTTGTAATTTCTGTAGTGCTTATAATTTCTTTAGGAATTATATTTAAATATTTTCCTTGATTAACTAAAACTTTGTTGTTATATAACAAGTAGTGACTTTTTTTTTAATTTTTTAGAGTGTGTTTGTGTGTTTCTGCATGTGAATGTGGCCCTATGAGTTCAGATACCTGGAGGGAAGAGGAATAAGTTCACCCTGAGGCTGGAAGTAGGCACTTTTGAGCCACCAGACTTAGATGCTGGCTTCTCAACTTGGGTTTTTAAGCGCAGTAATGGCTCTTCACTGCTGAGCCATCTCTCCAGCCTTGCTATTTTTAATATATACATTTTATTTTTTAACTTTGTTTTGTCTGGAGTTTTAGTCTTTTTAAACTAGAAGTTCACCATTGCTTTTTTGTTTGTTTGTTTATTTTGAGACAGAATTTTTCTGTGTAGCTTTGGCTGTCCTGGACAAAGGACTGTAGACCAGGCTGGCCTTAAACTCACAGCAATTCAGCTGCCTCTGCCTCCGGAGTGCCGGGATTAAAGGTGTGCGCCACCACGTATGGCTTCACCACTGCTTTTTAAAAAAGCTTTTTTCTTTTTTTTTAGGTGTGTGCCCGTGTTTATGCACTTTGTGTGTATGTGTGTATATGAATTGAGTGTTTGCCACAGCTTAAATATGGAAGTCAGAGGACAGTCTCAGGTGTCAGGCCTTGTCTTCTCCCTTGTTTGGGACAAGGTTTTTTTATTTGTTGCTCTGTACTTCAGGCTTGCTGTCCTGTGAGCTTCTGGGATGTTCCTGTTTTGGCCTCCCTTCCTGCATAGGTGTGTTGAGACACTTTTCCTACAGTTCACTTGTTATGTAGACTGTAGTAATCTCAGTCAGGTTGTCAGTGTTGTGCTGCATCAAGCACTTTACTTTTTCAGCCATCTCCCCAGCACTTTTTTTGTTTGTTTATTTTTTGTTAATGCTGGATTTTAGACACAAGACATCACATATGTTAGGCATGTGCTCAATCACTTAACTACAGCCCCAGTTCTAATTTAAGTCTTTTAAATATAATCACAAAACAATTTATCTTTTAAAATGATACAGTTACCACCATCAATTTTTGAACCTTTGTACTGTCCCCCGCTCCCCCCCAAGAATTTCCACCTCTCTAGTGGTCACTGTCCATAATTCTTAGCCCATGTTGTGGTTTGTGTCTGGAGAATAGACGACAACTGACAAGATTCATGGTAGGTCTCCTACCATGTGGGTCTTGAGATTGAATTCTGGTCATCAGTCTTTGTGGCAAGTGCCTTTACCCTGTTGAGCCATCTTGCTGACTCTCATTGGAGTTTTTAGGGTAGTGATTCAGAGAGAGAGAGAGAGAGACTGTATGATAGGTATTCTTCACCTATGAAATGAGACAATTCAAGCCAAATTAAAAATAAAAGTACAGGTTTATTGGGGGCAGCTTTTGGGTGGGTTCACTGACCTCACAGGGGGTGTCAGTGAAGTTACCATGCA
Source organism: Meriones unguiculatus (assembly GCF_030254825.1). Lineage (NCBI taxonomy): Eukaryota > Metazoa > Chordata > Mammalia > Rodentia > Muridae > Meriones > Meriones unguiculatus. The sequence goes on from NC_083356.1 coordinate 27,054,211, forward strand.
GAAGGAGACAGAAAAGGGGGGGCGGCAGAGAGAGAAAGTGAGTGTGCAGAGAGAAAGACAGGAACCAAAATGTCTGGGTTATATAGTGAAGAGCCTCTGGGGGAGAGGAAGCCCCATCCCTGGGGCTTCTAATTAGAATTAGACTAATAATTTATCTGAACTCTATTAGAGTAATGTTAAAGCTCTGAACAGTCTTAATACAATAGTAGCATAGTGAGGGGAAGAAATGTGAAGCATTTTCATTCTCTTTATATACCTTAAATCACTTTATTATCATCATTGAAGTTTTTACGTCCTCCAGCCTTCATTTACCAGCCTTAAACATCTTCTTAAACCTTCATCCATTTTCTTAGATCCTCATAACTTAAGCTTTTGTATCCTCAGACCTTATATAAACTTTACACATTTTCCTATCCAACTACCTACCATGAAACACAGGTGTGTGTGTATGTGTGTGTGTGTTTACTAGAGCAGTTACTGTAAAGTGTGTTCCTTTAGGTAAGGGAAATAGTAAAAAGTTACTTCTTTGATTAGTCTAGTCTTCAAACCCATCAGAGACCTGAGAAGGATAAATTATAGCAGGAAGTATAATCCAGATGGCTTATGTATCAATTAAAATGACAGACTAGTCTATAGTCTACTATCTAGACAGTTATCTGAGGTTGTTGTGGTCTCCATAGCCACGTGGGCAGAGACAGTTTGGACATCAAGCACAGAAGACGAGAGGCTTTTTCTGTGGAGGAAGAACATGGGAGAGAAAGAGCTCACCTTGTCCCCAGGTGACCTGTTTGTCCAGAATTCAGGCTGGGCCCTAGCGGTGGACAAGGCATTGGGGTAGTCTTTCCCAGTGGTTTAGCATACCATAATGTAGGTGGAGTTCTTTGTTGTGCCTATATCTTCTTAGAGACCTTGTGGGTTATTGTTAGGACTTGGGAGTTTCTGTCATGATAAGTTTGAATATCTTAAATGCCAGGTCTCTGACAGGCTTGAGGGCTAGTATCTACCAAGCATATCTGAGTTAAACAAGCTTTGTCTTTTTTTAGTTATCTGCTCCAAACTTTACCTTGCAAACATAATGCAGGAATGCTTAGTACCATGGCCAGCAGAGTAACTTTTGGGAGTAATGATCCACAGGAGCTAAGAATGTAGTTAAATTAGGTAGCCATTGATGGTTCAAAATTCAGCAATCTTTCCCTGAGTAGTTTAAGCACAGCACAATATGGTGAAAACTTTCCTGGTGATAATCAACTCAATCCTGTGTGTACAATAAAACTTAAGATATAACTATATCAAAAACTCTTTGTAAAGAGTTTGTAAAGTACATGTGACATGTAAGAATGACAAGCTCATGATAAGGGTTTAGGGGAGGATCTGGTATAGGCTCAGATAACAAATAACCAAAAACAGAGTCACCTGGCTGTTAACCACATCTGCTCCCAGCCTTCTGGGCAGATAACAGGTTATGAATCCTTTCTTTGAAGGAACAATCTTATGTTATGTATTTAACATTCTTGGTTCCTCTAGTGCTTATCTGTGAACACAAGAACCTTGGTGACTCCTACATCTCTCCCTTTTTATTTTTTAAGAGAAAATTGTAATAGAGACCAATTTGAATGCCTTGCCTGCGTGGTTAGTCTTTTTTTTTTTTTTTTACATTTTAAATCAGGTTAATTTGAATAGGCATTTATAACTTTGAAATTTTATTATTATATAAAATTTATTTTGAGGCCCGGTTGAATTATAGATTGTAAAACGTAACTTTGAATTTTTATAAAAATCCATATCAATTTAAAATGAGGCTTGTTGTCCTAGTCTAAAAGGAGAAAAACAGTTTTGATTAAGGAAGTCTTGTAAATCCAATGAGAAAAGTATATAAATCGTTAGATAAGAATTTAAAGCATTAAAAAATATATATGTGTATATTTTAAGAGCAGAGTATACAGAAATCAGGAAGAAAAGATTTTTTTAAAGCTTGGAAGCAGCACCTTAGAGCTTACAGAATTGAGAGGCATAGCAGCGGGGGTGGGGTGAGCCGCTTGGAATGCTGCAGGAGTCATGGCTAGCCTTAACTAATAATATAGGCCACAGTAACAATTACAAGACTGGCCTACCGAGGACCAAGGAGAGGGGAAAGCCATCTTCGCCATGGTGGCCATTCTAAGGTCCTTGAGAGATTTTATTTACTATTCATGCAGATCATTACTTTGACCATTGATAGAATGAGAAAAATCTGATATATTCCAGGAAGTTGTTGACAGCTAAGATTATGTTGAACAACAAATAATTCATAGTTGCTGTTTTGTAAAACTGTGGTTCTCAATTCATCCATCTCTTGGCTAATTTCTGCTAATATTTTTGCTGTAATATAAGTAGTTTTACTAATCATACAGGCCATTTTTTTAACCTTTCTTTGTATTTCCATAATCATTCTTGGGACTAGTAAAAAAGCCTAAAAATAATGCTCAGCATGGCAAAACAATACTATTTTGTTTCCTATTACAGGTGTGCCTTTTATGCCCCCCTAAAAAAATGCATTTGGATTCTGCATTGGCAAGCTGAGAATTGACATGTAGTCAGTAAACATAACATCATCACTAGTATTGTATCTTTGTCTCCTGAAATCATTATCTTATTCTTCCTCTTGGGACATCTATTTTTGGTGGTTTGTCCCCTGTTTTCAGATACTTTATTTGTTCAGTGGTCTTCAGGATGCTATCTTAGTCTGATGCATCAGAGTGGGAGCCATCTGGGACTTCATTCATTTTCTGGAAAGATAAAAGCATAACCTCATTTTGGTGCTAACATCAGGCCCTCTCCCATTGATTAGTTTTTAATTCTTTCTACTTAATATATATTTTAGACTGTGACTCCTTTAGGGCAAAATGCTTTTGGGTAGCAGAAGAAACATCCTTTAAAGTGAAAAAAATTGAAGTTAGCTAAATGTAGAAGGGTTTGTGGGAATTTAAGTGGGTTTCTATATCCTGTTTTTATTTTTTAAATTTGTCTTTTAAATATTTGGTGTCATTCCAGAATAGATTGACCCTGTGGATTGGAAGGGATACTAATAACAAGATTAATTTATTCCATACATTGCATAATTCCTTAAATTGTGTGCTAGTATAAGTAGGACAATTACTAATTTTCAGTTGTAATGGGAGTCCTAGGGAGGAAATGCATAAAGAGCTATTTGACAAAGTAGAATTCCAGATATGATACAGTGGTATCTTCCTGAAGCCCCGAGGGCCCCATGCCACATCTGGAGCAGTACTCTACAGCTGACTATGTAGGGAGGGGCATTGTGCACACATGTGCTCACTTAACAGAGAAGGTCTCAGTCACAGACAGCCCTAGTGTCAGACATCAAGCTGATGTGAGAACCACCTACTACTAATTATGTACTAGAAGTTTGGAATAGTGTGTGAAATGGGCCTTCAGAAGAGGATGGGCTCTTGTGAGTCTCCTCTAACTTTATGTCAGACCAAGGGCAAGCAAGCACAGAATTAGAAAAGCAAACAATCTACTTAATTAACAATGGTCATTAACTTTTAAATATTTAAACCCGTGACTATATAACATTTTCAGTCTTCAAAATTCATGGCACGTTTAAACAGCATAGTCTGGTTTATGAAGATTCATTTCTGCCTCTTGGCTTTTCTCCTGGGGATCAGAAGTGTTGATCATTTTGGCTTACCACAGTCTCTTCAGGCTGTCTACGAAGTTTATCTTTAGCTGGTCAATATCAGAATGTGAAAGAATGAAGAAAACAGTCTTTTGAGTCAAGTATAATAATGTAATGTCCTTGAGGAATCATAGTAGTTTTGAGCATCCCTGTCTGGAGGACCCCCTTCCCCAAAGTAATTTTCATAGTAGCGTTCATATCCCTGAGATCATATAACAGTCAAAATTTATCTTTTACTCTTTCATGAATTACAAAAATAGGGGAGTTCCAAGGATTAACTGAAGGTTCTATATGTCTTAGTTGTAATTGTTCTTGTACTAGTGGTTAGTCTTGTTTTAATTTTTCCCCCATGAAGGAGCCATTGATCAATCTACACTGGGTCATTACCTCTGTGAGAGAAAACAAAAACTAAGCTCTGGAGCATATAAGCCCTGATGCTCATTTGGGGGAGCTGAGGTTTGGGGTTTTGGGGGAATTGCTGAGGTTGAGAGGTGCACAGGTCACAGCTCTGAAGCAAAGGGCCACAAGTTTGTGCATCCAGAGGCTCAGAGCTTCTTTCCTGAGTGGCCCCAGAGTTCACTTGTACTGTCCTATCAAGACCTGCCAAGATGTGTCTGGCAGAGGATTTTTAAATTTTCTTTTTATGATCCTCCTAAGAGGGTCCAAGCAATACATTACTGTAGTTTATCTTGCAAAATAATTGATAGGGATTTTATCTTCCCTTTCATGAGCCTTTATTACATTAGCTCCTATATGTTTCCAGTTTTCAACATCAATGGTTCCTTGTTTAGGAAATCAAGGATTGAATTTTACAGTCACTTGTATGAAGCTGCAGAGTTGCTGTATTTTTCTCTTCTGGATCTTACACACCTTTACTTTTGTAAAATGCTTTGCCTCAGAGAACTGAGAAGAACCATGCTATTTTACTTCACAACATCTTGGGTGAGAGTACCAAATTCCTACCTTTAGCTTCTATTTAGGGAAAAACTTTCTTACCTTCTCTGAGGATCAAGCCCCACACCCTGGGCCCCAGTTGAGGGGGTTTCTTTCTCCCACATTCCAGGACTGTGAGCACTCTGATTTATACTGGTGCTCTTTGTGAGCTATGAACTTCTTTCTGTTCTAATTCTATTCTGATCTCTAGTGCTTACTTAGTTCTTTGCAGAGAAAGAGAAGAGGCATACACAGCAGGATACTTGAAGTGACCCTAGCCACTGTTAGGTGCCAGGTAGAAGCAGCCTGTGTTTGTTCTTTCTGTCTTGTCCCTTTGGTCTTCACTTATTGTTCACTTGTCCTCTATATACAAAATGAACCTTGAGAACAGAGCCTATTTCCAGCTTCTTCTGGAACCCTTGTAGTGTCTGGGAGTAGGTGATGTTACAGGAGATGGCTTCTGTGAATTCTGCCTGCTTTCTGAGGGCTTGGTGCCTTTGAGTATCCCTATTAGGCTTCTGATTAGTAGTTTAATAAATAGTAGGTGAGACTGCCCAGTTTCTCTCTTCATTTGTTAGTGTGTCATACATAGGGTTTGTGTAGCTGGAATTATTAATTGAGAAAACTGCCACAAGTGTTGATGTCAAGTGGGGAAGGACACAGATTGGGGCCGTGGTGCCTAGATGTGGTTGTACATTCACTGGCTTCTCAGTGCTTTAGTTTCTTCATCCATGAAACTAAGATTGGTGTGGTGGTAATGGGGTGATGGTATCTGCTTGCTTGGGTTGTTAGTGAAAATCAGGTGAGCAGACATTTTAAAAGTGTTCTGATCAAGGTCTGGCACACAGCAAGTTGTCACTTGGCACTCACATTAGTGTTGTGGCTGGCTGGCTTGCAGTCAGTGCTGGTAGAGGATGGGTGGGTATTAGCAGTGCCTTGTTTTGCAAACACCAAAACTGTGGTTCCTGCTGGTCATGATTCGTTGTCTCGCGGGTAGTTGTCATATATTCACTCATCTTCCCCAGCTTCCTGTGGAATGATAGAAGAGAGATACAGCAGTTGTTACAAACCTGGCAGGAAGGTTGAACAGTGGTCTTTCCAGCACTTTTGGGGAGTTTGTTGTATTGGGAGGCTTTAATTGAAAAAGGTATTATATCCTTTATTTCCACTAATAGAAACTTAACACCTGTCAGGCCTTAATATTTGTTGATAGACTAATTTTACTAAGAAAAGTATTTTTTAGTTGAAGCAATGACATGCAGTGAGAGAAATGCTAATTAGTAATGTTACAGATGTAAGCTTATTACGAGATTCCTAGCACTGTAAAGTTGTCATATATTACAAACACTGGATGTTCATTGGAAGTGTTGTGTTTAATTCCTCATGCAAACATAGGTCACAGACTTAGAAATATTCATGTGAGTATGAATATTATTTTTTCTAGATATTTCTCTAGTTGGCTGACATAGGGCATTTCTGTATTTTTTTATTGTTTCCGAAAGCATTCTGATGTGTTTGTGGGTAAGTCTAACATATAAAGCGCTGCAGCATTATAAGAAATGTGACAGTCAGTTTCTTATTTTTATGACTTAACTTTTGTTGACATTTATAAGCAATTCATTTGTTAAAATGTTTATTCTGGGCTGGAGAGATGGCTGAGTGGTTAAGAGCACATACTGCTCTTGCAGAGGATCTGAGTTCAGTTCCCAGCATCCACATCAGGTGGCTCACAGCTGCTTAAAACTCCACCTCCAGGGGATCGAATACCTTATTCTGGAGTCTCTGAAAACTTGCACACATACTGTACATATAATTAAAAAGAATACAATTTAAAAATAAAAGTTCATTTCCAGCGACTTGCAGGCCAGGTTAGATCGGTTGTGTGCAGCATTTGGAGGATTTTAGAATTACTTTTCTGCATACTGATCTTGCTCATAACATTGTTTACTAGCCTTTTATTTTTTCCTGGTCTGATTTTGCACTTGGTACTTCTGCAGTGGAAGTTTAGAAGTTTTTAGAGCACTGCACCTGTGATTTCTTGCATAGCTGGGTTATAGATAGTCTGTAGCTTTTTAAAGGTTGCCTTTTCTTTTTCATATTCATTCTGTAACTGTTCATCAGCCTCTGACCAGTGGGACCTGGGGTGACATGGTGTTCAGGATGGAGACAGGACACACCATTACTATATATTACTTATACCATACATTTTCTGTCGCCTGGGAGAAAAAACCCACAAATTCTGTCTGTTATCTTATTACTTTAAGGCGACTGGAGGTTGGTAGAACAAGGCTTCCACCCCTCTGTGGTAGCTGATACATAGTAAGATGCTGGAGATTAGATTAGACACTTTTACCTCTGTCAGAGCTTGCTTGTGGTGGGGGCAGCTGAACAGAAAGTGATGCATCAGTGAACCATGTGGGGAAATGGAGTAGAAAAGTAGATAGGCTTTGTGATTTCAGATGCATCCTCAGGACAGAACACATTGAGTAGATGACAAGGCATGGCGGGGGAAAGGGCATGGTTGTGACAACTGAGGCAGACTCTTGGACAGTGCTGAGGTGCTGAGGTGGGCAGAGAGAAGTGCTGAGGAAACCAGCAGATAGATAAGCGTGAAGAGGGTGTAGGCAGGTGGAGCCATGTCACACAGGTCTTCACATACGCTGCTAAGAATGTTGGTACCTATACTGGGCAAGTTGGGTAATTGTTGGTGATGTCCAGAGGACTGAACTACATGCTTGCTCTTTTGAGAGATCAGCAGCTGCTGGGTTTAGGATAGAATCTGAGGAAGCAGATTGGAGGCTGTAGCTGTGGTCCTGCAGGAGCCTAGACTGGAATGTGAGCAGTAGGCAATGAAAAGTACATAGACACTGGCTGTGTTCTGAAGGTAGTGATAAGGGGTTTCTGACAGATCTCTTTGAAGAAGACAAGAATGACTACAGATGAGGATTTTGGGTTTCTACAAATAGCACCATCTCTCGTGTAAATTTTAATTTAATGGGTTTACTTGTGAAGTAGGATTTATCAGAGTTGCATTTAACTATTCTAAAACTAATTTAATTGGAACGGCACAGAATTTTTAGTGAAAGCTGACCCTGTGTATTTCACAGGATAGGGAACAGAAGATTTCTTAATGTTTGCATTTAGGTCTTTATCTGTTCTTTTAAAATGCTTGACCCCTCTGAATCAACAAAATGAGGAAGCAGTTACCTCTCTGTGATTGTTTCTTAGACTAAGGGTTATTATTTTGATTATAACTATCGATTTTTTCTTTGTTTGTTGAGACAGGATCTCTATGTAGAACAGGTTGACCTTGAACTCACAGATCCTCCTTCCTCTGCCTCCTAGGTATTGGGACTAAAGGTTCAGGGTTTGTGTCTAGCTATAACTACAATATTAGAAAAAGTTAAGGCAATCATTCTGGTTACTAGTAGTGTACCTCCTCCCCATTCTTTCCAGCTGTCATTTGACTCCATGGCTCCTCAGTGGGCCAGTGGTTTCTCAGGTCTTTTTAAACTTCTGCATCAGTTCCAGTGAGTACTATGTATACCTTTAGTCATCTGTTCTCTGACTGACTATAGAAATTAATCATCTTTTATACCTGACTTTTCCACTCCTTAGAACTTACACACTGCTGGGCATGGTGGCGCATGCCTTTGATCCCAGCACTTGGGAGGCAGAGGCAGGCAGATCTCTGTGAGTTGGAGGCCAGTCTGGTCTACAAAGCAAGTCCAGGACAGCCAGGGCTCTGTTACCCTGTCTTGGTGGGGGGAGGCTCACATTAAAAGATGGGAATATTTGGACAGTGAATAAATTATTGGGAGGCTGCAGAGAGAGCCGCATCCATGGATTAAAACCAGAAACTGGGTTCATTCTGCCCTTTCTTCCTGTTCTCTTTTCTCAGGGCTGTGCTTGTCCCCTCCACTGTTATTGCCAGAGCCTTAGCTCTAACTCCCTCCTTCCTTGCTCTGCCCACTCTTTATTCTGCTCTGGGAGTCCTAAGGCAGTTATTAAATTGGGCTCAAAAAAATGGTTCCTGGGTTAGAGGGCGGTTCAGAGTCCCTGGATCACAGCTGAGCATGTTTTTCTTTCTCCTGTGGTGTCTGTGCCCTCATGGTGGAGGCCATGCAATAGCACTGCTCTGGCTCAGAAGGTGCTTTAAATGAACACTTAGGTTCAGTGGGTGCAGAGGATAGTCTGGCAGTGGGAGTACCTTGTGATGGTGGTGTGGTTTCTGAGTCATCCATTTTCAGAAGACTACTTTTGGCTTGGATGACTTGTGTAGCTGTTGGTGATGGCTGAGGTTGATCTCCAAGCCATGTTCATGTGGTGCAGCAGATTGTGGTTTTGCTTGGTATGCTTACTTCTTCCAGGATGGCAATAGTTCTCTGTGACCCTGCCTCCTCTGTAATGAGTGGGTATTGCCCAGGATACCTCTTTGTGTCTGTTGGCTCTTTTGCTAGCTTCTTCTGTTCTCTCAGTCTGCTTGCAATATTTTTGTAGCTCTTTCTTCTAGGGTCATAGTCATACCTGGGAATAATGTGTTTTCATGGTGTTTCAGGAATGGCCACTGGAGCTCTGGTATCTGTTAAGAGTCTGAGTGGAGCTTAGAGTCAGAGGCATCATCACAGGTGTCACTGGGACTGAAGGAAACTGTCCTGAACATTGCTGGGTACAAACATGCCTCTTATTCTAAGTATTTGTTCAGCTCCAGTTTTCATAAGTTAATAAATTAATAGGAAAATCCTTGACTGTTCACACAGTAAAGTATTTGAGTTAGGTTGTTGGAGAGATTGTGTGACTGCAGTCACCCACATACTAGGCAAGCTAGAACTGTGGAGCTTCAGTGTGTACTACGTATGCTCACTTGAAGGACAAGGTGCTAACCAAGAACTCCTTACCTGGTGTCCTGATGCTTATGTGGAATGTGTTAAAATAGCTTGATTTTTGTCATGATCTTGACTTCTCTCTCAGTTTGAATGGAAAAAGTAAGTAGTTTTGCATTAAAAAAAAAAGGCTTCTGATAACAGATTATGAAAATAGTTTCTGTCCTACTTTAGTGTGAGATAGGACTCATCTTTAGGCTAGAAAAAGAAATCATATTTGAAGCTAGAATAAGAAGTCTTGTATCTTGGATCCCTCATTACTTTTTAAACATATTTTAAAATAAATTAGCTACCTTAAGTTCTGGTTTATGTTTTTTTCCATAGTCTGTGTTTATATACCGCTGTGTATTGTGAAAGAAATATTGTGAAGGAAATATTTTAACCTCTGAGGTATTTGGACTCATATAGGTTATCTCCTCCACATTTAATTTTTCCTTTGATTGTTATTATTTTTTCAATATTTATTGCATCAAGTTAATTATTTTTAGACTAAGACTAAGTATTTTTAGTCTGGTAAAGTTCTAGTGGCATGATTCTGTAGACAGGAATTGTTTAGGAACCATCTATGGACAGTTGATCTGGGTCAGACTGGATTTGCTTGCAGCTTACTCAATTTTAGAGTCGACTGTCATTTTGTAAACAGAAGTCTGCCAGATGAAGTGAACAGAAGGGCGAGATTAGCATATTCATAAGGTGCTGGCTCCGGGACTTCTTTTCTCCTCCCTTTTCTCCCTCCCCCTCTCCCTTTCCCTGAATGAATCTAGGAACACAGACCCATAAGGTCGCATGACTAGCTGGTTTCATTCTGTTCAGTGGCTTAATCTGGCCAGGACGGTCTGTGTTTCAGATTGCGGAAGCAGAAGATTCAGTAACTGAGAGGCCACCGTGGAGCTGCTGGAAACGGTTACAGAAGGAGCACCTCTCAAACTGTGCTTCAGGCTCTGAAAAAGGAGCACAGGGGAAGCTTAGTCTTGCTTTGGATCCAAGCAAATGCTGTCGGAGCGATGAACTGGGACTTTGTGTGCGGACTCCTGGCTTGATCTTGATAGGATTGGGTGTATGTTGTTGGAACGGGCAGGCCAAAAGGCCCTGAAACCTACAGGTGCCATCTGTATGGAGAAAAGCGGCTGTAGTCCATTTCCAGTGTGTTGGGCTAAAGGTATAACAACTTAAAGATCTGTTCAGTTTGTGCTTACGTCACTTCATGCTTTTGTACTAAAAAAGCTAAATAATAGTTCTTTCAGAATTTAGAGTTACAACTACATTCAAGGGGAAAAAGGATGTGGTGTATAAGCTTACAGCTGGTGCATAAAACCAGTTAGGTGGCTTTGCAAGTAGAAAATGAAATGTTTGTGTGGAAATGCGATTAAATGATCTAAATCATTTTTCTGTGCTTGTCCTCTGCGTAAGTCATGTATTTTTTCCTTTTTCATTTTACTCAGGACACCATTATCTGTAGAAGCTGTAGAAGCTTTTAAAGAACAAAGTGATTATGATTAGCTTTAACTTTAGGACCAGAGAAGAAAATGTTAATGGGGACTTAGTTGTTTTAAAGTAGAATTTCTTTATTGTCTATATGCATTGTGTATTTTACTTGAAGCTCTGTTGTTTTGTGTTTATTACCATAGGTCAAGAATACTGTGAGTGAAAATTTTTTTCTTTAGTGTGAGAGTTTGTATTCGTGCAGAAATGTAAATACGAAGTAGGACATTTTTATTTTAGCATTCAAGGAAGCATTTAGAAAGCATAGTTAAGTCAAAGAAAGCTGTAAGAGTAGTGCATAGCTCAGGACAGACAAATTTATCTAGAAGTTGTTTTGTTAAGCATAGTGATGAATATTTAAGCCATTAACATAGTTAATGAAGTATTTATATAAAGCAAGATTTTATAAAAATGTTAAGTGAAATGTATTTAGGTACTGTGCTAAGCTACTTAGAAAGGCTTTCAAAAGAACAATCTACAATTGGGCAAGAGCTGTGCTTTGATGAATGAAGTACAGGCTTACTCTGTTTAGTTTTTAGGTTAGATATATTAGTACTTCTAGACTAGGATATGTTCTGTCACACTGCAGTTTTCAAGATTAGTTTTTATTGGTTGAGTTGTCTTTGTTTCTTGTTCTAGGCTTTGGTACCAAAGCTCTCAACATATGAACTGCTTTATTTAGTGTGATAGTATGTGAATAAAGCACCTGTAATTTTTATTACATAGGTACTCAGAATAAAGATTTTGTTCATTTAAATTGAAGCTCTTAACATTTAAAAGACATTGACTTCTTACAGTTGTAGTTTTGTGATGGTGAGGACCATGTAAAGCAAATAAACATAACTGAGGCAGAGTTCAGGGTTACTGAAGAATATGTAGGTTGTATACAGAATGTCACCTCTGTACTACATGGGTGCAGTAAAATGTTCCAGGTACCCTTACAGACTGCAGCTGGCTAACACCTGCACACCTAGACCAGTGGGGTGTTGAATAGTTAGCAACTGGATTTCCTACTCAAAGTGGCTCTAAAAATAAGAACTTGTGACAGAAAATAGATAGTAGTGTTTTGGCTTATCACAAAGAAATTGATCAAAGTGCGTTGCTTTTCAAGTGTTTGCAAACTATTATAGAAAATACGAATACTGAGTTTTGATTAAAATGTACCTTTTGGTAGATGACAGACTGAGGCAAAGAGATCTCAGAGCGAGGATGGGAACTGGGACACATCAAAGGACACAGTGGTTCCATTTCTATGTGCAGAGCCAGCTGCCTCCTCCTCTTTGGATAGTTTTGCTCTGGTATTTCAAGTGGAGGAGCTTGTCACCTTGCCCTCTTAGCTGAACAGTGATTGCCCAGTGCAGCTGTCTTTAAACTTGTCTCTGAGTGCTCGTTTTACCTTCTTGCATTAGGAGAAGAAGGTAGGGCTCTTGTCCCCATGCTTGTTTATACTGTTTTCATGATAAGAACAAAGAATTAGCTGACTTAGTTATTTCAACTATAACAGTAACTGTGTAGTTGAAGTTAAAAGCTCAGGTCCCAAGAATATAGAAATCTCTGCCTGCAAATGGACAGTCTAAACCATGCATTTGATTCAATGAGTCACATTAACCTCAAAACACATAGCAGTGTCCCAGTTTTAAGAAGACATAAGAGTCTTACCAGGACAGGATAAAAATAGTACAACAGACCTATATTTGTATACTTTGAAGTGGATCTTCAAAGTACCTTTAACACACAGGTTTGTTCTTTAATAGTGTAGTATATTGTTGGGTTTAATATAACGAATCACCCATGAAGATGATGCTTTAAAATATCATAAGAGAGATATGTGCCTACATTGTGATTTCCTAGGCATAAACATGTATTAATTAAGAATACTAAGTGAATGTTCTCAGAACATTAGGTTGCAAAATGTTGGGTAGGTAAAACCAGCTTGTGTAGTTTTCTGATTATTTGTACATTGTTCCATCATTTTGGACAAAATGATGACAATTACTAAGTGGCATCAAAGGTTTCGTTGTTAGGAAAAAGTGTATTTTCTGGTTTCTTTAATTTTTTTTTTTCCAGTGATAGAGATTTTATGGTCTTTTGACTTTTCTGGTTGAAGTCATACTTTGAATAAAAATTGAAAAATTTACCTGTTCATCCATTTGTCCATCTATGTAGTATGTTTTTCTTTCTCTATTATACTGGAATGGCAACTGCTTCTTGGTATATACAGTTGTATTATGCATGAACATCAGTTATATTTCAGAGATGGGACTCTTAGTTGTTGTCCCAAGTCTTCCTGTCTTATTACACACCGGGCTCTCAATGCACTTATTCATGCTGTAGATCTAGGATGACTTTCCGTGCACAAGTTCATCATTTTATTCTGGTTATTCTGTATCCATTGTATATCTTGAATCAATCAATTTACCTCTCTGTTAAGATCGGGTCTCATTGTGTCCATATATGTTTGTTCATCCTTCAGATTTTGTGCAGAAATCTGGTACTTTCCTGCTTAAAGCTGGTTAGTGCCTTATTAGATTTGTGTGAAATTTCCAATTTCTCCTGTGCCCCACAGGTTTCATCTCATATTGACTTTCTTGCCTTCTTCAGTTTTGAGCTATTGTCTTACTCCAGAGCCTGCATTTCTGCCCTGGCACAGCATGTACTATGACATGTCATTTTATAGTTAACTTGTTTGGTTTCTTCTTTCCTTACTAAACTTAACAGTGTCTGGGATAATGTCAGATTTTTTTTATTCCTGATTAATACCTGGCACAAATGGGTATTACTTTAATATTTGTTAATGCATTCTTTATAGAGTAAGTTTTACTTTAAAGGTTCTTCTAGAGCTATATTCATTTGCTTATATTGTATTTGGATAAACCTGGTTTTAGAATGTTATATTGGCCATTCTAATTTCACTGTGCTTGTGTTTGGTTTTCTTCTGGAAATAAAAGTGTATGTGTAGAATTTAGCTTAGTAGTTGGTCTCTAGAGTGGGTAGCTGACGAATGTATGTGGTGTGGCTTTGATCTTCAGCTATTGTCAATTCTTTTACACTATTTGAATATTTCACTAAATATTTACCATCTTTTTTTTTTTTTTTTCCCTTCCCCAGCATTACCTCAGTTGGTTAGCATTCCCTCTTAAAAATGCATGGCAAAAGAGTCTTGATGCAGTGGCAGTGTGGCTGTAATTTTTTCCCTGACTTTCTTGTTGAAGATCTAAGTTGAAGATCAATTCTAATTTATTTTTTCTTAAAAAAAAAAAAAAAAAAAGGCTGAATGAGAGGAGTAGTCATCCCATAGGAAACACAGCTGTTTTTCCAGTGGAGCAAGCAGATACATGTTGCCTCTGATGTGTTAACAGGGAGACTGTGCTGTGCACTCCCTCCTCTTTTTGTTGTGAACAAAGCGCCCCTCACCATAATATTGCAGTGGGCATTAGCATCTCTTCATCTCACTTTCCCCCTGACTCATTCTCAGTGTTTGTTTTCACTGTGAGGAAGTAATGGGAGGAAGTGTCTTTGTGTTGATTTCAGGAAGAAATTGTTTAGGGCTAAATGGGTTAGCTCTAGTTTTGCCTGTATTTTAAATTATTATTTTTATTATTAATTGTAATAGTTTTCTTTTAGTTTTTTTTTTGTTGTTGTTGTTGTTTCATGAGGCTTTATTTCTAGTAAAAAAGATATTTTTACCCATGAATTTAAATTGATTGATCACATGACTTAAAAACAACAACAATGTGATCTATTATGGTGTTTTAAAAAAGATGTTTTTGATGGTGGGGATTGAATCCAGGTTTTGCAGGTACTAGGCTAATGCTGAAGCAGTGAGGTATATATAGCCCAGTCTGACATGTATTAAGTTTTGAGTGCTAAGCCAACTGTGGTGGTAGGTAGACTGTACTCCCATAGGCCTATATATTTGAATGCTTGGTTCCCAGCTGGTGGACAGTTGGGGAGGATTAGATGTGGCCTTGTTGGAGTATGTGTGCCATTGTTGGAGGAGTGTACTTTGAAGGTTTGGTATTCCACACCAGGCCTAGTGTCTTTCTTTTTCTGCCTGTTGCCTGTGGATCAGGATGTAAGCTCTCAACTACTTCTTTGGAACCATGGTTGCCTTTGTGCCACTATCCTCCCTATTATGATGATCACATTCTAACTTTCTGAAACTTGTTAGCAAGCCTCTAATTAAGTGCTTTCTCTTTTGAGATTTACCTTGGTCATGGTGTCTTTTCACAGCAATAGAACAGTGATTAAGGATAATGTTAGTAACAGAAGTGGAGTATTGCTGTGACAGGCCTGATCGTGTTTGGAGGAATATGAAAGTCTTTGGACTAGGAAGACTATTGGGACTTTGGACTAGAAAAGTGGTTGATCTAAGCAGTACTTACTGGGCCATCCTAGTAGGAGCATTGAAGACAGTGGTGCTGGGATCGATGTGGCCTGTAGGGGCCTACCTTAAGAGGGCTTAAAGGGGAAGAATATTAGCAAGTGGCTAATCACAGGATCATTATTATGATATTTTTGTAAAGAATGTGGCTGCTTTCTGTCTGTGCTCAAGATAGATAGATAGATAGATAGATAGATAGATAGATAGACAGACAGACTCTCCTGGAGGAGGCTAACTTGAAGAATTTTGGATTAATGGTGTTCACAGGGGAGATTTCAAGACAGCCTAGTATTAACTGTGTTTCTTAGTTATTAATGATCACTTATGTAGATCTACAATGAAAAGAAACAAGGAGGGCAAAGAGATATACAAAGTGTACAATTTGAGGTGAGAAAAGGAGCACCAGAGAATAGAAATGTTGAAGACAGAAATTCCTTTACTCAAGAAGATAAAAAGTTTTAAAGAAAAGCCTAATGCTAAATGGAATAAAGGGAGTGATGACTTTAGGGCAAGACCCAGCTGAGCTTTTAACTTGTGAAAAGGAATTAAAGGAAAGCTTAAATAGGAAAGAAAAACACCAACCACAGAAAGGTGATACAAATGTAATTGAAGGGGGCAGGCCCAGATTCCAGCTCCAGCAAGCAGAAGAACTTGACTGCTTTGGTCACATGGTTTTGGCTTTAGAGTCAAAGATACAGAAAATGGGTTATGGAACGTTCCTCATAGATATGGAAAGCCTCTGAGGCCAGGGGTGTATCAAGGGAGTCCTTGTATGGAGGCTAGGAGAAGCAGTTGCATAAAGTTGTTCAGGTGAAGCCTGGATGTCATTGCAGAACCCAAGATGTTGGAGATGTTAGAGCAGTAGGACAACTGCCAAGGAGAGCTGCTGACTGGGTGTGGAAACAACCCAAGATAGAGAACTATGTTGCAGCCAACAAAGCTGAAAGAAGTAGATCTGAAGACTGCTTGACATTAGAATCATGGAGATGCAGATTTTGGAGTTTGCCCTGCTGGGTTTTGGCCTTGTTTTGGTTCAGTAATTTCTTCCCTATGCTCCCTTTCCTCTCTTTTGAATGTTATCTGTATGCTATTCTGTTGTATGTTGGACGTATGTAATCTGGTTTTTGCTTTTACAGAGAGTTAACATGTAGTTAAGAGATTGCCTTGAGAATCAGAAGAGACTTTGTACTTTTAAATAGTGTTGAGACTCTGGTATACTACGGGGGCTTTTGAAGCTGGACTGAACACATTTTCCATCATGATATGGCTACAAGTCTATGAGGGCCAAGGAGTGGAATGTGGTGGTTGAAAGAGAACCCTCATCTTACCTCTTACCTCATATATTTTAATGCTTGATTCTCAGTAGACTGTTGGGAAGGATTAGGAGGTATGGTCTTGTTGGAGTAGGTGTATAATTGTTGGAGGAAGTGAGTCTTTCTTTCTGTGTGCTGCCTGTGGGTCAGGATATAAAGGTCTCTAGTACTGCGCTTCCCTGTGTGCTGCCATACTCCTTGTTATGATGATAATGGATTAACCTTCTGAAACTGCAAGCAGGCCCCCAATTAAATGTTTTCTTTTTTTTTTTTAAGTGGCTGTGGTCATGGTGTCTCTTCAAAGCAATAGAATAGTGACTAAGATACTAACCTTGTATTTTTGATAATAAATTCTATCTTAAATATAATGCACTATCCCTTTTTATGCTGTTGTATTCAGTATATTTGTTATTTAGATTATTTGTGTTTGTTCATGAAGGATATCAGTTCATAACTTTATCGTAATCATTTTGTGAGATTGTCATTGCTAGCATGCAGGCCATTGTGCTGGCCTGCCCGTAGGAACCTAGCAATTGCTTACATCATCATCTGCCGTAACCTCCAGATGTGACAAGTATGTGAGGCCTATAGACTATTGTTAGCAGTAGGATTGTGCCCAGTCCAAACTGGATAAGGCTAGTGACTTTATGTAAGCATTCGGAAACCTTTTTAGCAGCCTTACAGACTTTTCTGTTTATTAACTAATGATAGAACCTTAATTCTGAGTTACAATATTTATCTTTTTAAGTTTACTTTTCTGGAAATTCTTTTTTATTGTGTTTTATAAAAGCATTGCTCTAGAGCTGGGACTAGAGTGTTCACTTAGCATGCTAGCCTGTGTGAGCCTATAAGCTCAGCTCTTAGCACCTCCCCTCCCCTTAATAAAAAAGGCATTGGTTTGTGACAGGTTTAGAATTAAAACACAGCTAGTCCTTTATTACAGATACTGGTGTATACCTAATTTCAGGTCTTTGATTTCCTCTTTGAGAAAGCTTTAATTTTTTTCTTTTTAGATTCATTTATTTATGTGTGTGAGTGTTTTGCTTTCATGTATGTCTGTATACCATGTGCATGTCTGGTGCCTGTAGAGGTCATAAGAGGGTGTTGGACTCCCTGGAACTGGAGTTAAAACACACATTTTATTTTCTCAAAAATGGGATCTACTGTATTATTCAGACTGACCTTAAACTCCTGGGCTCAAGTGAGAAGAAACAACCTGATACTGTATCTTACTTGTGTTTTACTGTGGGAGGAAAGAGAAAGCCAGAATGATCAGAAGTGTACTTAGGGATCTAGGAGCCTTGCTAAACTCACTTACCAGTTTTCTAGCAGCCTTCTTTGAATTTCTTTGTAGGTAAGTACTCATGTTGTCTAAGAATAATACAGTGTTCCCCTCCCCCCACCTTACCCACCCCTGCCAGTGTGTATGGCATACATATATGTGCACTGTCTGCTGTCTGTGGAGGCCAGAGATATTTCTTCTTCAGTTGCTTGCCACTCAATCCTTTTTTTTTTTTAAAGAGTATTCTCACTGTTGATTATGGTAGAACTAATAAAGAGAAAATAACCCAGCAATGTAGTTTCTTTTTTAAAAAATAGTGTGCCATGACTCAAACGAGGCTAGCAAGCACAATACCAGAGCAGGAAGTTAACTTAGTTTTATTCTACTGTGTTTCACTTTATTGCTGGGAGCTTGACTTCATGATTTGATGCTATTAGATAGTGCATAGTCAGTACAGAGGGGAAGGGTATGATAGAGAGTCAAGTTGAATTCCAGGGATTAAGCTAATAGACCTGTACACTAGAGTTTCATAAGGCAGTGGGGGAGATTTACAGAATACTGGCTTTCTTTGATAGAATAGAACAGCTTCTCACAGCATTGAACCTGGAGCTCATTGGTTCAGCTAGGCCAGTTGTCCACATTGCCACCTCCAGCTCTGTTTTTTTATGTGGATACTGGGGATCAAACTTAGGTTCTTACGCTTGAGTGGCAGATGCTACTTTAACAACTAAATTATCTCCCCAGCCTGCATGCTGTTTTGCTTTGAATACATGATACCTTTTGACCATGAGGCATCCTTTTAAAGTATTATTAGATAAAATTTCCTAATAACTCATCACAGTTTTTACTTTTTAGGGAAGATTGACTTGTATTCTTCCTTGTCACATTTTGGGACATTGTTTTTGTTTGATTGATTTTTTTTTTTCTTCTTTCCTCTTTTTTCTTCCTGAGACAGGGTTTTCTCTTTGTAGCCCTGGCTGTCCTTGAACTCTTGGTAGAAATGACTGGTCACAGATATGTGCCTGTTTCTGCCTCTGGAATGCCAGTATTAAAGATGTATATCACCACACCCTGTCTGTGGTATCATTGTTTTGTGAGTCTCACAAGTATTTCAAATATTCTTTGTTGAATATCTATAAGATTAAGTTTGTCTTTTTACTTATTGGAAAATTCAAATGTCCCTTTGTGGAAAGATTTTTCATTGTAAATTTACTTTTTTTCATAAATTCATCCAAGTTATTTGTTTGCTTAGTTTAAGAAAAAAAATTTTTATTAATTACAGTTTATTCACTTTGTATCCCAGCTGTAGCCTGCCTCCCTTTTCCCCTCTCCTCCCCATCCTACCCTCCCTCCCTCATCTTCTCCTATACCCCTCCCCAAGTTCACTGATAGGGGAGGTTCTCCTTCCCTTCCCTCTGACCCTAGCCCATTATGTTTCATCAGGACTGGCTACCTTGTCTTCCTCTGTGGCCTGTCAAGGCTGCTCCCCCATCAGGGGGAGGTGATCAGAGAGCCAGCCACTGAGTTCATGTCAGAGACAGTCCCTGTTCCCATTACTAGGGAACCCTCTTAGATACTGAGCTGCATGGGCTACATCTGAGCAGGGGTTCTAAGTTATCTCCATTCATAGTCCTTGGTTGGAGTATCAGTCTCAGAAAAGACCCCTTTGCCCAGATATTTTGGTTCTGTTGCTCTGTTTGCTTAGTTTTTAAAACAACCATTTATTTGTATTTTGTGTGCATTGATGTTTTGCCTGCATGTATATCTGTTTGAGGGTGTTGGATCCCCTAGAACTGAAGTTACAGACAGTTGCCAGCTGCCATGTGAATGTTGGGAATTGAACTCAGGTCCTCTGGAAGAGCAAGCAGTTCTCTTAACCTGAGCCATCTCTCCAGCCACTTAAACAGTTTTGATTTAAGATCCAACTTCTGCCCAGAATGGGCAGGAATTCTGGCCCAGACTTGGCCAATCAAGGATATAATAATAATAATAATAATAATAATAATAATAATAATATTCATGTCTCAGACACCAAATTTTGGGATTATAGGCTGTAGCTGTTATACTTGGCTTCAACTTTAGTTTGTTTTCTTGATTTCCTTTAGTACAGCTTTGCAAAGAACTGTATATTTTATCTAAAATTTCAACTTTGTATAAAGTTATTGGTAATCATTAAGCAAGAACAAGACTATCAGTATATTAATAGTTGTATGTCTTATTTAATAGTCTCAGATCTTCCCACTTGTCTTATTTTTTTTCTTCATTCTTGGTACTTTTAGTTTCTCTTGCTCCTTTTTTTTCTTGATTGTCTTCTTTTGGAGGTACACTAGTTTTACTGTTTATTCTTGTAAAACAAATTACCTGATCTTTTCCCCCCAGTTCTAAATTTTGCTAGGCACATGTACTTAGATAACTGGGTTTCAGCCTTTTCTGATACATACTTTTAAGTATGTAAACTTGACCCTAAGTACAGCTCTGTCTTCATCTTCAGATTCAATATTTCGCTCTGTCTTTGAATTAAAAAGATTTGGTGCTTTCTTTTGACAGATGAGCTATTTGAAATCCGTTAATCTTCTAGACAGTAGAAGATCATTTCATTTTAATAGTTGTCTAGCTTAGTGATAGACACAGAGCATACTCCAAGTAGTCACAGTTCTTGTTGACTCTTGCCAAGTTTGCTGTTGTCTCTGCTACTGGCAGTTAAAAGTACGGTACCCAGTTGTACATAGAAGTGCCAGACCTCACCTTTCTCCATTCCTACTCTTTTCTTTTGTGACTCTATCCAGACCATGTGTAGCCAGTTTCATTAGTCTCTAGTTCCTTTTTTTTTTTTATGTATGAGTAAATTTATGTTTTGTTTTTCTTTTATATAGACTATCCCCTAGCCAACATTTATATTTTGATTTTGAGCTTAAGAGTATATCTTGGAAAACATTAGGAGAGGGATTGTGGTGGTATGGAAGAAGAATGGCCTCCATGGGCTCATATATTTGAATGCTTAGTCATTAGGGAGTGGCATTACTTGAGAAGGATTAGGAGGTGCAGCCTTGCTGGAATGGGTATGGCTTTGTTGGAGGAAGCAGGTCACTAGGGGAGGGCTTCGAGGTTTGGATCACTTGAAATCTGTGGCTTTTCTGGACAATTTTGCCCCAAATATGCCAATTTTATTTGCATATGTGTTTTCAGTTTCTTGGAATTTTCACTGTACAGTGGCATTTTTGTATCACATAATGGTTCTGTTTAGCCATTTGGGGACTTGCTGGACGCCTTTCATATTGATTGTGCTTTTTTACACAGCAGTTTACCTGCAGCATATGAGTTCTTGTTTTCTATATCCTTGACAACACAGATAGTATCTCTTCTAAAAATTGAATTTCTCACAACTTAAGGAGTTTCGGAAATATTAAGGGTGTTGGTTCTTCTTTCTGTGATGTGTATGGCATATGTACTTTTCTATTTGTGTTGTCTTTTTTAATTTAAACTTTTAAATTAAAATATAGTTACATCTCTTGTTTTTTCTGTCCTCATTCTAACCATGTACGTATCTCATTCTTTCTTAGATTGGTAGTCTCTTTTTTATTTATTACATATAATATTTTCTGAGTCTAGTTAGTGTGGCTTGTATTATTTATTTATATATATGTGTGTGTGTGTGTGTGTGTGTGTGTGTGTGTGTGTGTATAATTTCAGGACTATTTCATATTTGATAACTAGTTAGGGGCCTTATCCCTGGGAGAGGCTAAATTTCTCTTGCTTAGCAATCACTAGTTACCTGTAGTTCTGTGTTCATGGGTGGAATCCCCAACAAAAGATACATCTACAACACAGTTCCTACACCTAAGGCCCATGGAACATTTTGGAAGAGGAGATGAAAAGATTGTAAGATCCAGAGAAACAGGAAGTTCACTGTCAGTTAGGAATGATAGGAAAGCCACACTATATCTGAACAATATGGATACAGGTGTTTGTGTACATGGGAATGCACAGGATGCCAGAGCAGGGTATGAGGTGTCTTTCTCTACTGTTTTACACCTTACTGTCTTGAGAGAGGTTTTCTTACTGACCCAAAAGCTGACATTTTGGTCAGCCAGTGAACATGTCTCTATGTCTCTGCTTCCTAATGTCAGGGTTACAGTCATGTGTAGCTGTGCTTAGCTTGCTACCTGGGTGCTGGGGCTTTGAATTCAGGTACTTATAACTGCAGAGCAAAGTGCTCTTAGCCATCTCCTCAGCTCAACCTTGTTTTACTGTTTGTAGTTGCCAGTACTTAGTGTGTATAGTCTAAAGTTTTATTTGAAGAAAGAACTTTTAGGTAAGTTCTTGAAAAGTAGGCAACAAACTGTTAAAGTTTGCCTTTGCAGTGATATATCCCTACAAATGAAGAGTAGGTTATAACGAAGGGGGGAGATTACATTGCATAAGTTAAAAAAAAAAAAACCACTAAAGTTTTGACATTGTTAAATAGGGGTCCTGGTCCTTAAACAGATTTTTTTTTTTTTTTTTTTAAGCACTCATTTATGGTGCTCTCTTATTGGGCCCTGGGTATAGAGAGAAAGCACAGTGATTGTGTGGGGTACTGAGTCTCTATTCTCCTTAAAAATACTTTGTGTATGGAATACTGAATGGTGACTAGGAGACAGTGTTGGTAACACAGTTGTTGGATTGTAATTGCTACTCATTGTACACTGAAAATCTTTTTTTCCCCCCCACTTTCCTCCCCTCAACAGAATATGACAGATACCTAGCGTCTAGCAAAAGAATGGCAGCTGCTTATCTTGACCCAAACTTGAATCACACACCAAGTTCGAGTACTAAGACTCACCTGGGTACTGGTATGGAACGGTCCCCTGGTGCAATGGAGCGAGTATTAAAAGTCTTTCATTATTTTGAAAGCAATAGTGAGCCAACCACCTGGGCCAGTATTATCAGGCATGGAGATGCTACTGATGTCAGGGTAAGTATGTCTTCTCATATGGCATTTTAAATAGTTATGTTTCAATAGCATATAACCCCCATCTCCACCCCCCCAAAAAAAGATGAAATAGTTTTTATTTAATGTCTTATTTATCGTCACATGCTGTAGAAATGTTAACTTTTTCTTTCTGATATATACCCAATGGGCTAGGGATAAAGGTGGTCAGTGTTGGAGCATTTGCCTAATAGTGAGAGGCCCTGGGTTTGATTTCCCCAGCACTTAGTAGGTAGGACATTGCCAATATGTAACTATTATTTTCATAGGAAAATAATAACTAAATCACATTTTAATCATGCACTGAAATTTACTTGTTTTCCAACCTAATTATTTTAACTCTTAAGAGGGACAAGGAGGGGGTTGGAGAGTTATCTCTGTGGTTAAGGGCACTGACTGTTCTTCCAGAGGACCTGGATTCATATCCCAGAACCCACATGGCAGCTCACAACTGTCTGAAACTCCAAGATCTGACACTCTCAAAAACATACATGAAAACAAACAAACAAACAAACAAAAAAAAAACATACATGCAGGCAAAACACCAGTGCACATAAAACAAGGGTAAATGAACAAATAAATAAAAAAATAAAAAAATAAATAAGATTTTATGTGTATAAGTTTAAAAAATTGAAAGAGACAAGGAAGCAATGTAATTGAAATAACCTAATTTTGTAAAGTAAAATGATTTTTCTAGGAAGTGTAAATTTGGTAGTGCTCCCTTATCTTCGGATTCCTGTATATTCGAATTCTTTAGAAACTATTGAATATATGATGTATTTCAAGCACTGTGTTGTAGGGATGTGAGAGGTTTATAGTAGTCCGTTTTCTGACACTGTAATAAAGCTTGTGAGTCAGTTAAGGTTGATTTTGGCTCTTAGTTCTGAGATTCTAGTATTGAAAGTGGTCCTATTGCTTTGAGCCTCCGTCAAGGCCACATAGCAGAGTAGAGTCACGTGGTACAAACTGCTCCACTTCTGAGCCCGGAAACAGGAAGAGGAAGAGAGTGCTGGAATCATTTAGCACCCCTCAGGGATACTGTAGCTAACTACAGACTCCCCATTAGCCCCTCCTAAAAGTATCTTTACCCTCGCACTAAACATAGTGAGGCCCCTTTAGAAGCCCTTGCCTTTACAGCTTAGAATCTGTAGGATAGAGACATGGCAGAGTGTAGAGTACTTTCCTCTAGGGTGTACTGTATAAAGGCTGGTAGGGTACTAGGAAGCTTGAAGGTAGGCCGAGCACCTAAATGGAGCTAGTACTGCAAAGGTCCCTGGATTTTTAAGGGGAACGAGAGTTAGTGATAGCGATTTAGGGATGAGACAGGCAAGGCAGAGGGGAAAGTGTACTTTTGAAAGTTAGGAGTGAGCAGGTAGCATCAGGATTCAGAAAATGGAGTCTGTGGATTTCCAGAAGGCATTTGCTTTGGTGAGGTATTGAAGCATCCTTCACACTCTCCTCTTATCCATAGTCATTCTTAGTTAACAGGAGTTTCTCTTCTTTTCTTTTTAACCATAATTAAATCAGTTAATTTAAATTCATTTACTGTTTTATTCAGATAAAGAGATTGATAGATTTTATTTAAAGCTAAAATTTTCACGAATTTATACTTTTCTGTTATCCCTGTACAATCACTCTATTGATTGGCTATGTTGATAGGTTAATTATTAGAAGGAGCATGATGGGGGATGAACTGTCCAGTCAGGCTACTAACACACAGGTGCTGCCTACCGTGGATGTGAAAAGTTAGCAGTATAGGCTTTCTTGGAAGAACTTTTATGTGGTATAATGAACATGGAGAAAGTGATCTCAGAAGAGACTGTGTCAGGGCCTTGTTACATGACCTTTCAGTCTAGTTTGTATCTGTCTTAAGTCTTCACATTCTCTTAAGAGTTTAGTCCTGATCTTGCTCTGCTCTTTATTTCGTCATGTACTGGGCTCTTGATCTAGAGTTTCATCCTCAGTTCTGTCTATCTGACTGTACCTCCCTTCATAATACTTTGATTTATTGTGCATTTTATTTAGTCATGCCGCTGCCAAACAAACAAATTAAAAAGGCTCATGTCAGCCCTAAGTGGAGTATTTGTTGGTGCCATTTTTTCCAGTAGCAAGTTTGTTCATCATTTCTTTGTGTCACATTTCAGTAATTTTCACAATATTCCAGACTTACTTTTTTTTTTCTTTATATGCTATGATGAATTCAATTAGATGTTTTGATGTTTGTTTAATTGTTTGGGGGATCCATGCACCACACCTGTATAAGAAAGCAAACTTACTAGATAAATTGTGAGTATGTGCTGACTCCTGTATGTACTACCTCTCTTCTTTGGGTTCCCCACCCGTTCTTTGAGATGTAACACCATTGAAATTTTGCATATAATCCCTTCAGTAGTCTATAAACAGTATAAGTGAAATGAAAGCTTGCATTTCTTATTTATAATACAAAGCTAGAAATGCTTAAGCTTTGTGAGGAAGGTGCATGGAAAGCCAAGACAATACAAAAGTTATTCTTCTTGTGCCAAGCAGTGCTATGTCGTAAATATGAAGGAAAATTCCAGGAGATAAAAAGCTTTATTCCAGTTAACCCAATAGGGATAGGACAGTGATACAGCTTTATTGCTAATAAGGAGAAAATTCTAGTGTCCTTGATAGAAGATCAAACCAGCCATAGTATTCCCTCAAGACAAAGGCCAACCCAGATTCTGTGAAGGTTGAGAGAGGAGAAGCTGTCACCTTTTAGCAGTTTTTAAGCAGTAGAGGTTGGTCCAGGAGGTTAAAGGAAGACAGAACCTCTGTTAGTGTGAAGGGTTGGTGAAGTATCAAGTGCTGGCCTGGAAGCTATAGTATACTATCCAGAAGACCTAGCTAGGTTGTTACGCTAAATAAGACCTTTCTTTATAGATGAAGCTGCTTTCTAGTAGAAAATGCCATCCACCCCTTTCATAGCTAGGGAAGAAGTGTAGGTGTCTGGCGTCAGAATTCAGAGAACAGGGCTAAGGAGGTGCTTCACTGTTAAAGAGAGTTTGATGTTCTTCAGAGCACTCTAGCTTCTGGGATTTCAAGGCCCTCTTCTGGCGTTCATGAGCACTTGCATGTACATGCATGCACACACCCACGAACACACACAGTATAAATAAGTAAAAAATGAAATTAAATAAACTCAAAGAACATAGAACTCAAAGAGGGCCTAGAAGTTAAGAGTGTGTATAGCTCTGACAGAGGACTATTGGTTCACACCATATATAACTATAGCTAATAGATCCAACTCCTCTCCTGGTCTCTGTAGGCACCTGTACTTTTCTAGAGGATTTGGCCAAGGAAGGTTCACTTTTGTTTTGCTAAACAAAATGGGGCTTTTTTCCACATGCCCAAGATGACATTGGCCAGGTGTATGTAAAACTAGGCCTCCCCGACAGAGGCTTCTTTCTCTCCTAGCTAATGTTTGAAAAGAAAGTGAGTAGGTATACTGACCTATAGTTCTCCTCCTATAGTTTATCCTGTGGTTATGGGTCGGTAGCGTTGAAATATACCAAATCTTTTCCTTATTTTAATTCCAGAGTGAAGTCTGATGAGAAAACACCCAGTTTACTATCATTGAGTATTGTTCTTGCCTCATTCAAAGCACATTCAGCTGGTGCATAGAGCTTTTATAAATGCATAGATCACATTTGGGGTTCAGCATGCTTCACAAGCCACTTGGAAATTGCTGGTATTATTTGAGTCTGTCATTATAAGTAAATAAATTTAAGGGTAACATTAGATCTTAGCCTTTGGTGACTGCTTTTCTGATTAGATTGGGAAATACTCCAGTGGAGAATGAGAGAATGTGAGAATGTGAGTAATGAGTTCTGTTAAGGATGATGGAGCCAGATGAAAGGGATTTAGGGACTTTGGATCAGGTTGCCTGGGTTCCACCAAAGGCCTGGAAGGTCTTCTGTGAACAGTCCACAGTTTGCAGTGTTTGCTGGGTGTTTTCTCTGACACTTCACCAGTCAGGTTAGACAGTGTGATTAGACAGTGTGCCCGTGGTAGGATTGATTTTTAGCTTTGTTCATCACATTAACAACCTTAAGGTTGGTTTTATGTGTTGCTAAGGTGAGATGAAAGATAGTCTCTAACATCCTGTGTGAAGTGACTGGTTTGTTTTGTTGGTGCACAGTTTATTGTACTTTATAAGGTGTTTGGTTTCAACAGGCTACTCTTGTCCTGTGCTGGTGGTACCCTGTAAATGGCAGCAGCTAGAAAGGTGTACGGCGAGTACTGTTTTATGTCTCCACCTCTGGTTCTTAGTATGATGGTCTGTTAGTAGTGAGGGACTGCATGGAACAAGTGCTATCCTGTAAAAGTTTTAGATGACCATTGTTTTATTTTCATCCTTAAATATTCTTTTATTGAGATATCTGTTGGAAGCCAGGCACCACGTGGACACCTGTACTCCTAGCACTCTGGGAGGCAAAGACAAGCAGATCTCTTGTCTTTGTGGGTTTGAGGCCAGCCTGGTCTACAAAGTAAGTTCAGGACAGCCAAGGCTGCACAGAGAAACCCTGTCTTGAAAAATCAAAACAAACAAATGAATGAAGAAAAAAAAACCCACAAACAAACAAAGACATTATGAGTATTTAGCTCAGAAATCTCTTGTTTTTGAATCCTGGCATAAATCAAGAAATGGAGGTTTTTAGCCAAATATGTTTTTTATTTCATAGGACTAGATGGTTCAAGACCTGCAAAGCTAGGGTAAGAAGTTAAAGTTGATTTCAGTTAATTTCAGTGGCATATTCATAAAACCACTCCTCTTACTGTGTTCCAGAAATCTTGTGTCTGTGTTTGTGTGTATTGTGTGGTGAAGGGAGCATTGCAGAGCAACAGTGCAGTGTCTTGAAAACACGTTTTTTCCCCCCAATTACTCAAGTTTAGTTAAGTCCAAATGTAGTCAAGTTGACAACCAAAAACAGCCATCACAAGTACACCCCTTGTCATCTTGATATACAGCCATGTGGCCTTATGTCATGCCTAGTTTCCATAAGAAAACAAACACATATTTTTTTGCCAGGCAGTTGTCAAGGGTACTTGAGTTCACTAGCCTGTGTTGGTGCACACCTTTAATCTCAATACTAGGGAGGCAGAGGCAGGTGGATTTTTCTGACGTTGAAGCCAGCCTGGTGTACAGAGTGAGATCCAGGCTTGCCAGCACTACACAGAGAAACCTTGTCTCAAAAATAAACCAAACCAAACCAATAATTGTGTTCCCAGAGGAAAGTAATTGGTTTTCAGATTTACTCATTGGGTTACTGAGTATGCAAGTTTCTCAGTTAGGAACTTGTGACTTCTGTATTTACAGTGTCTGTTGCTGCCCTGAGAAATTGGTAAGAAATTTCTAGAGTGAAGAAAATGATGGGCCATGTATAAAAGTATGATGAAAAAGCAAAGAGGTGGGAAAAAATAAAATCTCTGTATGCCTGCTGATTTTGACTAATTCCTGACTAACTATGATTCATCAAGAGGCTATAGTGTGGGGCACTTTGTTACTGTAACACAGGCTGAGGTCATTTTGGGTTTCTTCAAACAGCATGACCAAATGATCAGACTTAATTTTCTACCCCATAAAACACCAAGAGTAGATAGAAGCTTGGTTTCTGCCAGTGCTCACTATAGAGCTGGGTTAAGCTCACTATGTCTGGTTTGCTACAGGTGGGCTCCTGTAGGTGCCCATGAGCTATAAGGATATGCAAGTGACCTTTTAAAGAAGTCATCGAAGATAGCACCCGTTGGAATGGGATGCCCCATAGCATGTTAATGGTAACAAATACCAGTGTGAGAAGTAAATTGTGCTCTGCAGGATGAGGTGAGGAAGGACAGGCTAGGTGAGCATAAAATGGTCAATAGAGTAGGATTGGCATGTCGAGTGTGTGTGGCATAAACAAGAGAGGGCATGCTTGTATTATTGAGCTGCAAGGAAGTGATGTGGTGCCTATGATCTGCTCTCGTGAGTAGTCTTGTTATACACTGGTATAGGATTAGCAGAGTTGGGATGGGGAGACAGGAGTGCCTTTGGTAATTTCAGAGCAGCAGCACCTGAAAGTAGCTGAAGGACTCATGGTTTGTTAAGGAAGAGATATACAAGAGGGTGTCACAAAGGTTAGCCTATGTTTCTTTCCTATGGGAAAACCTCCACTTAGAACCCAAGATTTAAGATAGTAACTTGGGCTGAGGTCAACTCTGACTGGCCCTCTGTGGCAGCATAACCTTAAATAGGATGTAGCCTGTCCTGTCATTTATAGTGACTGTTGGGAATTCTTGAGGTGTTGCAGCAGAAAGGACATCGAATGCCTGCCTGTGTTCCACGGAAGTCTGTAGACTGTAGACTGTCTTGATGAGGATTCATCTTCTTTATGAATCTATCCTGGATTCTTCAGCCTAATATTTTGCTTCTTCTGGTATCATGTCTAATTTCTCTTGTCTCTTTCATGCCTCTCTGTCATTCTCTGTATTGATCGTGATCTCCTATTCAGTGCTGGGAGATCTGAAAGGGAGCCAACTGACTGATTCATCCACTTAAGTCTCAGAGCCTGCCATGTACATGTATAAGGTACAGAATAACATACACTTCCTCACTGTCTGTATAGCCGTTTTTTGTTTGTTTTTCAAAACAGGATTTCTCTGTCTAACCTTGGTTGTCCTGGACTCCTTTGTATACCAGGCTGTCCTTGAACTCAGATATCCACCTGCCCCTACCTCCCTGAACGCTAGGATTACAGATGTGTGTCACCATGCCTGGCTCTTTATAACCTTTTTGATTTTTATTTATTTTACTTTTTAATGGCACCTGTTTTTGTTTTGTTTTTTGTTTTTTTTTTGTTTGTTTTTTTTCTTTTAAATAGAGAAGGTTGAGCATCTGGGAGATAGCCCAGATGTTAACAGTGCAAGCATGAGGACCTGAGTTCAAGTCCCTAGTATTCATATAAAAAGCTAGGCATAGCTGATGTATTTGTAACTCAACTGCTATTAGAGGAGAGGAGAAGCAGGAGAGAAAGGCAAATCCCAGGAGCTTTCTTGCCAACACATAGTTAAAACAATGAGCTTGTGATTTATTTAGTGATAGGCTAGACCTTGTGGGGAGGAAAGAGGAAGACACTCAGCGTCCTTCTTTGGACTCTGTATATACAAATAGGTGTACATACATGTATACACAACACACACACACACATGCATATACATTAAATATAAAATAGAGAGAAGGTTGATGTGGTGGTTTGAATAAGAATGGCCCCATAGGGTCATATGTTTGAATGCTTAGTCATCAGGGAGTGGCACTATTTGAAAGGATTAGAAGTACTAAGAGGTGTGACTTTATTGGAAGAAGTTAGTCACTGGGGGTGGCCTTTGAGGTTTCAGAAGCCCATGCCAGGCCTAGAGTCTCTTTCTGCTTACAGATCATGATGTAGCTCCCAGCTACTGCTGTAGCACCTGCCTGCATGCTGTAGTGATGATAAGAAACTAAATTTCTATAACTGAAAGCAAGCCCCAGTTAAATGCTTTCTTTTATAAGAGTTGCTATGGTCGTGGTATCTCTTCACAGCAATAGTTTGGTGACTAAGACAATTGAGAATATTTTTTATTATATTATTAATAGCATAGACCATAATAAAAATTCCTTAGTAAATCTAAAGCTTTAAATTAATAGCTAAATTATAAAAAAAATTAAGTGTGTGTATTTTACCTGCATATGTGTTAGTGTATCATGTACCTGTAGTGCCTGAGGAGGTTAGAAGAAGTTATCAGTTTCTCTGAAACTGGAGTTACAGGCAGTTGTTGGGTTTGTTGGGAACCAAATCCAGGTTCTCTGCAAGAGCAGCAAGTGTTCTTAATTGCTGAGCCATCTTCCTGAGTTTTAAAAACTATTATATTCTTTCATTGATATTTTATGATGATGACAGCTTCCTTTAAGGAAGCTCTTTTTATCTGGGAGAGATAATACAGTGGGTTATGCTTTGTGTGTCCTATGTACAAAGTGCAGCATCTGACTCAATTATATACCTACTTAGCTTATACATTTGCCATGATTTGGGTAAATCTTTTTGGTTTTTGAGACAGAGTTTCTCTGTGTAACAGCCCTGGCTGTCCTGCAACTCTCTTTGAAACCAGGCTGTCCTTGAACTCACAGAAGTCTGCCTGCCTCTGCCTCACAAGTGCTGGGATTAAAGGCAGGAACCCCCTTCCCCAGCATTTGGGATATAGTTATAGTAATTAAAAAAGAAGTGTTGGGCTATTTTATTATTAGCCGTAAGATTATTGTGGCGGCATTATTTAACCCGCTATCACAAATAATAAGACATAGACACCTGTTAGATTTATAATTGCCTTATTTACCTTGTTCTGGGCAGATATTTCACCTACAGTGGCTCACTGTCCTCGCCATCCTTCTTCCAGCCCCTGTCCAATGCCATCCATTTTAATCCTCCTCATCTAAACTGTCCTCCATACATAATTCCATGGTGGCTGTATTCTTTATCTGGGCTTTTTTACATGTGCTATTATTGGAGTCCTTTCTCCAGGCATACACGATTTCTTCTCCACGCTAACCTGTTGTGGTATCCTCCTTCCTCGTCTCTTCCCATCCCTCTGTCTCCTATGATTTTCTCTTGGACCCCACGCCTGGGAACCACACCTACCCCTGCCCAGGTATAGACCATTTAATCAACCAATCAAGTATGTCTTAAGGCAGGTTTACAAAATCAAAATAGGTGTAACCAGAACTTGAGAGCCAGTAACATGCATCAGACTAACTCCTAACAGGGTATCTTTTTGCTTGGCTTCCCCAAGCAGGCAGGTGCAGGAGAGAAGGCCATCCTAAAGCTTACCTTTTCGTAGACCCAGGAGGAATTTTACCTTTCCTGTCGACATATTTGAAGTCTCCTGAACTCAGAGAGCATAGTAAGTGGCAGTGTGTTTGGAGGCATTTAAAATTGCCACATTCTAATGTATACAAAGCTAAGAAAACTAATTATGACCAATTCATAGAATACATAATAGTTATTGTGTTTTTATAAATGGTATTAATGTTATAGCCCAGTCTTTCAGAAGATCTTGTTTTAGAAAGTGGAACCTGATGGGGCTAGTCTGCTCTGACAGAATTGAGATGATATGAAGGTGGAGCTGCTGAAATGTCTTACATTTATATTGCCTTGTTTGTCAATAAAGAATTAGGAAGACACTCTTTTTGTGTCCCCCTCTCCCCCAAAAGTTTTTTCTTCTTCACAAAGATAGTGCTGCATAGGTGCTGTAGAGATGGCTCAGCAGTTAAGAACATTGGCTGCTCTTCCAGAGGACCTGGGTTCAACTCCCAGCAACAATTTGTGGCTCATGACCATCTATAAAAGGATCTAATGCCCTCTTCTGGCTTGGAATAGTACATGCAGACAGAACACTCACAACTTTAGAAAAAATATTGCTGCATAAGAAATAATTCTTATGAGGTTAACATTTTATTTATATGATATGCTTATTAAGATTTTCCATTACTAATTGGACGTTTTTTGGTCTGTAACCATCATTTCTGTGGGGTGTGTTCTAGGGTATCATTCAGAAGATAGTGGACAGTCACAAAG
The DNA here is from genome assembly GCF_030254825.1 of Meriones unguiculatus. Lineage (NCBI taxonomy): Eukaryota > Metazoa > Chordata > Mammalia > Rodentia > Muridae > Meriones > Meriones unguiculatus. The sequence continues at coordinate 27,086,741 of NC_083356.1, forward strand.
TAAAGCATGTGGCCTGCTATGGATTTCGCCTCAGTCACCTGCGATCGGAGGAGGTGCACTGGCTGCACGTGGACATGGGTGTCTCCAGTGTGAGGGAGAAATATGAACTCGCCCACCCACCAGAGGAGTGGAAGTAAGATTCTGATCACCATGGCATGACCATGCTGTATTACTTTGTATGTTAAAAATATGAATGAGACAATGAATGTGTGTGTCAGCTTTTATACTGCTTGTAATCACTATTCCTTTGTAGAGGAAATTGCCTAGTAGTGACTAGCCAGTGATCGTTTAGACTTAGTTAAACATGTTTCTTTTTCCATTCCTTGTCTTCTGTCAACATGGTCTTTGCTGATAATGGTTGTTCTTAATGCTGCTTTTTGATCCATTGTTGATCTCTCACATAGTGGGGCTAGACTTGTTTAGGAGGAAATCACAGCTGATGGCTTCATCAGTGAGCTAACCTATGTTTACCTGAAAAGAACGATGCACATTTGTTCATATATAGTTTGACCGTAGGAATTAGCTCTTAGTGATTCCTGCTCAAACAGGAATGTAATTGAAGTTATTATTTTTATATTTATTTGTTTGTTTGTTTTAAGATAGGGTTTGTCTGTGTAGCCCTGCTTGTCCTGGAATGAACTTTGTAGACCAGGCTGTCCTCAAACTCGGATCCGCCTGCCTCAGCTTCCTAAGTGCTAGGATTAAAGGCATGTACTACCATGCGTGGCTAATTGAAGTTATTTTAAAGTGACTCAAATGAATTTCCAACTGGGCAGTAGTGGCAGATGCCTTTGATTCTAGCAGATGGATCTCTGTGAGTTTGAGGTCAGCCTCAAACAGAATGTGTTCCAGTAAGCATGTGCTGCACAGAAAAACTATCTCGAAAAACCAACCAACCAACCAGAGAGAAACTGTCCTGGAAAATGAAAAATAAATAAACTAAAAATTTCTAGTCATTTGTCCTTTTCCTGGTTAATTTCTGTTAATTTTATATTAGTAAGTGAATCCTTTTAGTTGGAAAACATTAAATCTTAATTAAAAAGTAGGCTTTGTCCATGTTGCGTCCTCAGGCATGTATGTACTCAAGAAGGTCAGTATCTTAAAGGCCTCGCTCAACAAGGAAAGCCAGCTTGTTTAGATGAAACATGAATTCATACAGTTTTGTATCAGTTGTGTAGTTCATCAGATAGTACAGTTGTATTTTTCAAATTTGTCAGATCACTGGGGTGAGCAGACTATTTCTGCAGAGTGTAATTAGATTGGTTTCTACCAGCCAATGATAGGGAAGGAAAAATTGGCTTTTGAACAGTTAGACAATTTTATGTTTAAAAATTAAATATGTAAATGTCAAATAAAAATAACTGCAGGTTTCTACCTGCTATGGTTATGTTTTTTCTTTTGCATAGACACCTTGGCGGGGGGGGGGGGGTTGAGTTCAGATACCTTATTTATGTTCAGGAATTTTATTGTTTAAAGCACAAGCTTTTCTGTTATTATTCTTTTAGGCCAGTTTATTTTACCTTAAGTCAAGTAAAATAGAGTAGTTATTATTGTTGCTGAAAGAAGATTTGATGTTTGAAAAATTAGTGGAGTTGAATATTGCTGAGAACATTGCAGAGATGACCAGAGGAAGCAGGATCATATGCATGGAGAATGTAAAGATGTTATCGACTCTCCCTCAATCCCTCTGCTTCTCCCTTTCTCCTTCCTTCCCTCCCATGTGATGTATGTGTGTTGTGTGTTTGTGCGTGTGCTCTCTATTAAATCTTCACATGTTCTTGGATGGGGCACAGAGAAACTGTTAAGCAGATTGATGCAGTCATTGGTCCTAAAGATATTGATAGAGAAGAGCAGGAATTGTGTGGTGGTAAGTAGTGGGTCAAGAGTCTTTCAAGGCAGTGCTGAGAGATCTTGAGTGTCCAGTTGCAATGTTTGAGCCACTTCTGCTTAGAAATATTCTGTAGCTTCTCTGTATGAAGATTCAGCTCCAGAGGTTTAGCCTTCTTTGCAAGTAGGGCTGCTCCTTTCTTCCTGCTCTGCTGACATTGGTTCCTCAGGTTTCAGCTTCCACTAAACTCTGAAGTGTATCTTAGGGTTTTGCACCTATATTGCAATCCAAGTCTCTTCCTGTGTTGTCTTTGATAGTTGTTGGGTCAGCTACCCTTCCCTTTCTGACTTCCTCTGTCCTGCACTCTCCTCTGTTTTTATATAATCTTCATGACTTTTCATTTGGCTCATTTGAGGCATGAGCTTTTTAAACACATCAAGTGTGTTGCCTAAGGATGTGACTGTGGAATATAATATACTTCCCTTTGCCAGTGGATGTATTATTTGTTTTTGTGAGTGCTCAGCTGTGTCACCACTCAGTGTCTGTTTGTTCAGCTTTTTCTCTTAGGAACTGTCGTACTCATCACTTTGTCCCTGGCTCTGGTTTTGCTTAGGATTACATTGGTCTAGAGTATAAAACTTTAATGGAAATGGAATAAGGTAATGTAGTGATAGTATGATTGTAAAATAAGCAAAAGGGAAAATAATGTGATAGTGTTCAAGTAGCAACCAAACTGTTTGCTACAGTAATGAAAATGAATTTCTTCATCTTTATTGTTACATTCAGATTTTCTAAAGAATGTATTTGATCTAAACATCATTGCTGTCTCAGTTTTGCTTAGCTGTGTTTCATAATTTCGATAGTGTTTGTATTGCCAGTTAACATGTTGATTTTGATTCTGAATTTCCCCATCAACTAACGATTATGCTGTTGAGTTGTTTTCATGCATCACAACAAGAATCTCTCTCTCTCTCTCTCTCTCTTCCACAGTTTAGTTTTGGCTGGCCTGGAACTCACTATGTAGACCAGACTAACCTAGAATTTACAGAGATTCCCTAGTCTCTTCCTCCCATGTGCTGTGATTAAAGGCATGTGCTCCCACTGGATGAGAAGAGAAGAGTAAACATTTTTATGATGCCTTTTTTTTTTTTTACTCTTTTTAAATTCTGTTCAGATGAGTCTTTGCTTTCAGAGATTAGTTGATGTCTTATCTTTTTAGAATGAATGTATGTAGTTGTGTGGCCAGACGTGGTGGTACATGTCTTTAATCTCAGAATTTGGGAGGCTAAGGCAGGAGGATTGCCTCAAGTATACGACCAGCCTGGGCTACCTAGTGAGTTTCTGGCTAACCAGGATTTCATAGCAACACCCTATATCAGAGCAAACAGACAAGAGAAGGTAATGGGAAGTGATTCTGTTGTGGGTCCCTACACAAGCTTCTTTTTTATGCTGTTCCAGCGTTACATTGTTTACATTGTCTGCTTGGAAATAACATGTTAATGTATCAATTAGGTTTTGTTTCTGTTTTTCTGAAACATCCTGCCTGATTCTACATTTAAGATTGTAATGCTTTCAGTAATAATTCATGTTGTGACATGAATTTTTTTCTTGCGTTGTTTTTGTCAGTAACATCATGGTCTAGAAGGGAGTACGATGTGACAGTTCAGTGCTCTACGTGCCCATCTCCTGTCTGACTATACTTTGGAAGAATATTGTCTAGGTTGTTCCTTTGATTTGGGTTTGTCTACTGTTGAGTCATGATTATGTTAAGGTTATTTGTCTTTTAAAACAAGATGTCAGGATGGTTTTTGTTTGGTTTTGTTTTGTTTTTATTTTTTGAGACAGGGTCTTTCTGTGCTTGTCTGACAGGCAGGCCTTGGACTCACAGAGACCCACCTGCTTCAGCCTCCTGAGTGTTGGGCCAGTTACAATGTTATTACTGCATGATAAGTGTGTTCTGGGAGACTCAATTTACCAGGAAGCCCACTTGGGATCAGTAGGCTGTGGTGGGGACATTTGGGTTTCTCCTCTTACTGTTTCCCCTTTGTAATGTAATAGGCAATACACTTGAGACCATGCAGGCAGCGTTGTTTTCATTGTAATGCCACCCACTAGTCATAGCATTTGTTACTGATTCTGCCTTGATTGGCATGTTAATTTTTACTAAATGATCACTTTTGTATCCATCCTTCTCTGTTTTGTTTTTTTAATGGGAAGTGTGAGAATGAGTTTGCCCACACCATTTTGCTTGTGAGGGTTATCTGTGTTGTTTAATGAAGCTGTACCTTGTTTATTTCACTATATAACTAATAGCTAATCTATCTTAGTATCAGTATTTAGATATATTTTAGTTCCCAGTAGTTGCTTAACTTGTAGGCATCTTATGCTTACAGTTGATGTGAGCTCCAGGAAGCAAGATGACTGCCTATGACACTGCTGAGAACAGATTGCTTTGGAGCTGTAGCAAAGGATAACTTTATTGGGGCATGTTATATTTAACTGGTATTTGGAAATCCATGGAGAAGCAACATAGCTAGCCTTGGCATGGTAACAGAAGTGTACAGAGAACGCTGAGCTTTGTGAAGAGGAGGTAGGGTAAGAAGGATGTGGGTGAAAAGTGTCCCAGGCTGAAGACTATGGATTGGAATTGAATAAGACTGGAATTAAATTAGAGCACCTTGAGCAAAGAGTCTTTGTAGGATACATACAATTTAGTGTTTGGTCTCCAAACAGAGACCAGAGTTCTTTAGGGGCAGCCTTGCCTTTCTACACACAAACAAACTGGATTTAGTTCCTTTTTGTGTGAAGTAGTAAGGTCTCCTATTTTACTTTGATTTTGGCTATACTTCCCTGTTTTTACCTGAGAGAAATTCTACATCTACTTTTTCTTTTCTCAATTTTTATTTTTCAAGACAGGGTTTCTCTGTGTAGCCTTGGCTGTCCTGGACTCGCTTTCTATACCAGGCTGGCCTGGAACTCACAGAGATCTGCCTGTTTCTGCCTCCTGAGTGCCGGCATTACAGGCATGCACCACCACGCTTGGCTTACATCTACTGCTTTAGTGTTTGCTAATAGCTATAGTTACATCACCTGTGAATGTGCACTGTGTGTGTAAGTGTATGAAAACAGGTGAATATTAACCTGTCGCTATTACTGAATTGTGTACTCACTTCCCTTCTTGGCCCCTATTGCCACTTTAGAGTGGGCCTAGTCAAGAGAAACTTTAACCCTGTGATATCACTTCTCTGCTTAGAACATGATAGTATCCTTTCTTGTTGAGAAAAGCCCTACTGTCAAGATTTGCAGGAGTTTGTGTGACCAGCTTTCTTTCTGGAACCTTGGTTGTTTTTGTTTGTTTGTTTGTTTGTTTGGTTTTTTGTTTGTTTGTTTTGAGACACAGGGTTTCTCTGAGTTGCCTTGGCTGTTCCGGACTCACTTTGTTCACTAGGCTGGCCTCAAACTCACAGAAATTTGCCTGCCTCTGCTTAGATTACAGGCATGTACTACTGCTCTTGGCTAGAGCCTTGTTTCTGATTAGGTTTTGCTTCTTTTATTCACTTGCCTTTCCAAGTGACCTATAGCTTCCTTCCTCCTTTCTTTTATTTAGACTATAGTCAGGGGTCACTGCCTCTGAGTGCCCTCCACCAGTTTCAGTGTTTATTTCCACTGCACATAGATGTATGTTTGTTCTCTGACTTGCACAAAGACACAAGTTTTTGGAGAGCCAGCACCCTGCCTCTATTCAGTGTTTGTTGAGTAATGCCTAACATGACCTACTTCAGGGGCTACTTTATGGTGATGTGCCATTGGCTGTTCCACAGTTGTGTTTCCATGCTCATTCATTTCTCTAGCATCCTTGTGAGGGAATTGAGTCTCATTGATTTGATGGCTGACAGTAAGTGACATGGCACGGTTCCATTGTAAGCAGTCTTGATCTTATAGAAAGATGGCACCTATGTAACATGCTGACAAATTTCTAAATTTCTGGTTGTTTCCTGTGGCTGACATCCAGAATCAGTATCAGAATGCTGTGTGTGGAGCCAGGCCAGGCAGTGTTTGAGTGGGGACTTGCTGGGAATTGAACTCAGGACCTCTGGGAAAGCAACCAGTGCTCGTAACCTCTGAGCCATCTCTCCAGCCCTGTTTTCTTAATTGTAACTGCCAGGACACTCAGAGTGAAGACTCCTGTGGCACTGAAACTTACTGAGCAAATACTTTCTTAGACTGCAGAAAGTCAAGGACTATACCTCTCTCTCTACTCTTCTATACTCTCATTATTATTGATGAAACAGTACATACAAGTAGTTAGAACTGTGACTATTAGTTGCATAGTCTCTCATTTGCATGTTGCTGGATGAAACACACCAGACACTATAAACACACAGTGTGTAGTCCCTGGTATAAATTAGTTGTAGGGTGCTTGAGGATGGGAGAGTAAGGGTACCTGACCTATGGGCTGCAGGCTTTGCTGTCCTCATCCTCTGCCTTATTTCAGACTGAATTGAAGCACCTGCTGCATTGGTATACTAGGTTTGTGCTGAAAAAAGCTCCATTTAAATACTGTATGTGATACTTATTTCAAAATTATATTTCACAGTTAATTGGCATTGAGGTACTCAAAAATAATAAGGTAGTTGTAGACTGTAAATTGAGAAAGTGATTTATTCCTATTCATTGTATTTTGTGAATCGTCCTTTAGGTATGAATTGAGAATTCGTTACTTGCCAAAAGGATTTCTAAACCAGTTTACTGAAGATAAGCCAACACTGAATTTCTTCTATCAACAGGTATAAAAACATTTTCTTTTATATGCTGCTTTGTTTCTTTGAATCATCTTTATTTTGTGTTTTTATTTTAGAGTAATATTAAACCTTGTATTTGAGAGCGACTATAAATGTAGAGTGGTTCAGTATTAAGGAGTGTTAACTCAAGAGCAATTATTTTTTGTACACTTCGTGAATTTTTTGTACACTTGGGCAAGTCTTAAAAGATGCTTGTTCTGTCCAGGAGAGGTGGTCACACCTTTAGTCTCAGTAATCAGGAGGCAGAGGCAGGTGCCTCTGTGGATTTTAGGCCAGCCTGGTGTATAGAGTAAGTCCCAGGACAGCAAGGGGTGTACAGAGAAACCCTGTCTGGAGAAACCAAAACCAAACTACCAAACAACCCCACCCCCCTAAAAAAAAGAATCATAAGGGAAATAAACAGTGAAGGTGAGGAGCCCTGAGTCTTATAGCACAACTCCAGGATGTGACTGTATTCATTGACTGAAGAGAACACTGGAGCAGAATATGAGCAGTGCTATGGCATTATGGGGTGCTAGTAGAGGAATATTGCACAAATATCTGTTCAGCTGTTTGAAGAGAATAGGTGTTTTCAGACAAGTGGTTTCAAGCTGGGAACTGACTGATCTGAAGAAATGCTTTGTAGAATTTTGGAGTAAAGCTCTCTCATATATGTGTTGTAGTAAATAAAAAAAGTGTTGGGCATTCATTCATTCATTCATTCATTCATTCATCTATCTTAAGAGTATCATGGCGGCATTATCTAACCCGATATCACAAATAATAAGACACAGACACCTGTTAGATTTTATAATTGCCTTATTTACCTTGGGTCTAACTCACCTCACCATCCACCTCCCACCCCCATCCAGTGGCATCCTCCTTAATCATCCTATCTTCCATCCATAATCTTATAAATACTTGCTTTTGTTTTTCATCTGGGCCTTTTCACGCCGTTATTGGAGTTCTTCCTGGCCCGATGTGGTTTCTTCTGCAGGCTCCTCCATCTGTGTCTTGTGTTTCTCTCTGTCCTCCAAAGCCCAGGAACCTTAGTCATGCCTACCCCATTTTGCCCTGCCCAATCAGATATGCCTTAGGCAGATTTACAAAACAAAGATAGGTGGAACCAGATCTTAAGGGCCAGCAACACATCAGACCAACCTCCAATATATGTGAGGATGTTTTCCTTGAAGATTGTTATCATTGTCTCTTTTTTGCAACTAAATATGCGTTTGGCTTTAATGAGTGACTTAGAACACTTGATTGATTTTTCTGCCTGTGAACAGTGTTTGGAAATTGCAGTAACTGACCCTCTGGACAGTTGGTTAATATGTTTATCATCAGTATGGTATTGACCAAGTGCTACCTGCTCTGAAATCTGCCCTGGGTGACTGAAAGCAACTGATTGTCTTTTGGCCTTCCTCCATCCAAGAAAGTAGGCAGTCTGTATGGAAGTCGCAAATTTAAGTGAAGCTTATGCTGTATTATTCCAGCTGCTCAGCAATAAGCTTATATAAAGGGATTTTATGTTAAATTACAGGTTGGTTCCCCCAAGCAGTTAAGTAGGTAAGCAGTGGCAGGCATGAGACTTGGGGGTTTTGCAAGGAAAAATCATACTAACGGCTGTGTGACAAATGGGATCAAATTCTTTGAACTAGAAGCTGGTAGCCTAGCAGCTAATAGTTGAAATGTTTTTCTTGGGCAGTAGTCAGCGTACTTTTTCTGCAGAGCCAGAGAGTGAATATTTTAGGCTTTGAAGATCAAGATACATAATTGAAGACAATAAGTAGGTGTATAGCAAGTGAAGAAACCAGTTTTGACAAGTGTTTGTGTTGATGTTTCTCATAATGTAATTAAGTGTAGTTTTGGTAATAGAGATGTGTTGTGAAGGAGAGCTGACAAAATTCTGCTCTAGGTTCAGAGTGTATGTCCCCGTCTTCTAAATCAGCTGCAGGTTTTGGGAGTTTGGTCTCTTAATTCAAATCTGTGTGGAGAGTGTAAGCATTCCAGATTTGCAAATGTCTTCATGCTGACAGGTATTGAGACATACTGGTGTTATTCATGAGTGTGTGTGTGTGTGTGTGCGTGTTTAAATTTATTATTATTTGCATGTGTGTAGTTTATATGTGTGAATATGGGCATCATGTGGATGCCAGAGGACAACTTTCAGGAGTCCCTTTTCTCTCTCCACTCTGGGTTCCTGGGATCAAATTCAGGTAATAAGACCTATGTGGCAGGCCCCTTTATTTCTTCAGCCATCTTACTGTGTTTTGAAACGACTCACTGTGGGATGGCAGGATTGTGACATGGTTTAATTGTGCATGTTTATTGCTGGAAGTGTCACCATTGTTGCTTTATGTTAGACTTCAGGAGTGTTGCTTTGCAGATTTGTTGCAGGATATTTGATCACACTGTAAACCCCAAGATTGTTTTGTATACTGGAAAAACCTGGTTCTAGTTGTGGTATGGCTCACACCTGGCACATCTTTAATTCAAGAGCTTTCTGCTTGAACAGGGTTAAATAAAGTCAACCATAGGTCAAGAGGCAAGGCAAGCAACCAGTTGACAGGGAATGCACATAGGAAAAAAACCTTAGAGAATAAGAGGAACTCAGGAGGGGCTAGAGAGATAGCTCAGAGGTTAAGAGCACTGGCTGCTCTTCCAGAGGTCCTGAGTTCAATTCCCAGCAACCACATGGTGGCTCACACCCATCTGTAATAAGATCTGGTTTTTTCTTCTGGCCTGCAGGTGTACATGCAGATAGAACATTGTATACATAATAAAATAAAATATTAAAAAAAAAAAGAGGAACTCAGGAGGACAGATAGAGAGGTGCAAAGGAAGTAAAAGGGAGGGACATTTAGTTGGGGGAAGGATCTGGAACATCAGCTGGGTGCTCTCTTTGCCTCTGAGCTAGCAGCCTTTCACCCCCACATCTGGCTCCTGAGTCTTATTGGTAAATGATTGAGATTTTGTTTTAAAACAACACAGATTAATAATATAGAATGGAGAGTTAGGTGAAGACTGCAAGGTTGCACATTGGGTTTTGAAGAACATGAATTTTTGTGGCCCTTGCTCTGAGGCCCCCAAATGCTTTGGAAACTGGAGTTATTGCTGTGTTGTAGTTTAGTAGAAATGCAACTCTTGCTGCTCATTTCTGCTTTGGGCTGAGTGGGAGGAGCATGAAGCAACTGATTGTTGTTGTGGTGCAGTGTATCAGTTGTTCAAAGCCACACTGGTAAGCAGTCTTAGACTACACAAACCTGCCTTGGCAAAAGGTGGAAAGATATTTGCCACACAAGCCTGACAACTTGAGTTCAGTTGCTGGAACCCATGTAAACGGGGAAGGAGAGAAACACCACCACAAAGTTGTTCTCTGATCTGCACACTTGTGCTGTGGAACATGCATATGCATCAAAGACTTAGGTTGTAGTTATTTTTTGGTATTACTTACTTTCTATCCAGAGTTCAGCATAATTACTGACAGAATGTGAACAAATATGTAAAAAAAAAAAAAAATTCAGCAGCCATTTAGGGATTGATATATTGCAAACATTCCTGTCTCCTATTTCCTTATTTCAGGTGAAGAGTGACTACATGCTAGAGATAGCAGATCAAGTAGACCAAGAAATAGCTTTGAAGTTGGGTTGTCTGGAAATTAGGTAGGTGGCATCACTACATTGATTTTTGTGTTTGTTTAATTTTCTGGGTACTTTCCTCTTTTATAAAATTATCTATAAAATTGTGATTAAATTATAAGAGGATTTGTTTAATTTTCTAGGCACTTTCTTTTATAAAATCACCAGTAAAATTGTGATTAAGCTACGAGAGGATTCCATAATACTTACTTACTCCTTGGATCTTCTTCCCCAGTTGTTTTTTCATTTAACAGTTTAAACATTCCTTTTATACACATGTCATTGTATGTGTCCCCTGATTTCAGGCGATCCTACTGGGAGATGCGGGGCAACGCCCTAGAAAAGAAGTCCAACTATGAAGTGTTAGAGTAAGTACTGCCCACTTGAACTGTCCTTGTGGGCTCTGAGCGTACCTCTTCCTGTCTCTTATCTACTTAGAGCTTGCCTGAGGTCTTCTCAGTCTTTATTTGGAGGAGAAAAAGCTTTTAAGAAAAAAAATTCCTAAATGATTTT